>NC_030684.2:111199761-112498928 GCF_000004195.4 Xenopus tropicalis
AGCTTGAAGGCTTTTGTCTCTGCATTCATCTTATCCAGAATTAGGTTCCAAGACATATATTTGAAAGAATCATTAATATCTAGCTGAGCCAAATCCATACCCTTAATGTAATTTTACTTTAAAGCAAAGAACAACTGAACACAATACTTATATGATATATTTGATATTTGATGATGCCATTTATTTACTTTTGCATATATCTATATATGCAAATTAATGTACAGATTTTATTATTGATTTGGTTTAGTATTTAGTAAAATATTTGTGGAGGATTCATATGGTTAAAATGGATAATTAATTTTGAATATAATATATATATATATATATATATATATATATATATATATATATATATATATATATATATAATAGTATATATACATGTAACAGCACACCTATTGGAAAAATGTGTCAGTGATTCTGCTCTGAGTTCAGCTTTTGGTTTATTGTTTTAGGCTTTCCTGGGACAAGCTTCTGACTTAGCCTGGGATTTATGGATTTTTGGGCTAATTAATGCCTGTTCTAGTATTACAACAAGCTGGGATCTCAGTGGCTTCACACATGTCCCTCTCTTGGACTTGCAGCTTGTCAGAGGCCAGCAGGGAGCATTAACTCCCCCACTCTGTTTTTCTCTTTCGTGTGGCTCTGGGCTAATGATGTGTAAGATTTAAAACAAAAAAAAAGGGGAGAGAGAATCAGCCATCTAGTGAAGAGTGTCCTCGTAATCTTCATTTATTTTGCATTTGATTATCCCAGAAGTACCTTACATCCCTGACTAACCCTAGCTGCCCTATTTTTCCCCCCAAAGTTATTAGTTCAAATATTAATGCATGTGAATGATATATTCAGCCTCCGTTGATTGATGCTTTCCCAAAAAGGGGGAGACATGGCTGTATGAATTTTCGGAAGGAGGGAGCAAATATTGCCCCAGCAGCAGGGTTTTTCAGATACATAATTCACACGCCCTGAAGGCATTGCTTTCAAGGCATCGAAGCCGCAGGGCAAAAAAAATAAGCAAGGCTCTTAAAAGTGAATGATTTTTGCTAATGCACAATTAATGCCAGGGAAAAGCACAAAAGAGCAGGATAGGGTGATGGAAACTTCTGATTAAGTTGGCACGTTGGCTTTGACGAGTGTTTCTCTCTGTTTTTTCCCCTCTTTTTATTTTTAACCATTTCAGTACATATGCATGACACATTTTCTGCATAGCCACTTAGTAAATACTGTGCGCATTGCCATTATGTGTTTGCTTAGGGAGAAATATGCATGTACATGCTATTGTCAGAAACTCATGATGCTCCATAGCTGCAACCCAGATCTGTTTCTGTCTTGTCTCCTTTTCAAAGTGGGTGCTAAACTTACCACCCATTTTTAATCTCATAAAAAGTCCTTCCATTTTCCCAGTTTCCCCCTTGCTGAAACAGCAAAGTATTAAACATGATTTGTGTGTGAATAATTATTTTCAGAAAGCTATGCATACAAAATTTAGAAAGCAGTTCATGAAAATAGAGAAAAAGATTTATTAGAGATTCCTGTCCTACACAATCTGCAATCTGAATATGTAATTAGAGCTAGCAAATAATGGGCTTCACCTTGATGAACATAGTAACAATCACTTTAATGGGCACAATTCTCCACCAATATTTGTTCCTAGCATCAGTAAACAAGCCCTTATATTTTTCATTCTTTTTCTGAAAACAATTTGTTGTTTTTGGGTCTACTGACATGCAGTGTTGGAGTTTGTGTAGAAGGACAATGTAAACTGATGTTCATAATACTCCTATAAGCCTAAAAAGGCATTTTATTTGGGGAAATGTTTCAGCCTGATCCTATGCCCTGGTTAAAAACTGAGATTGAACAGAGTTTGATGGTGTTTTATTGAAGTTTTGTATCATTTGTTTTCGTTATGTCAGTGTGTTTAGATTTAGAGATTTATCTGTATTTTTCTCCATTGTACCCAGGCTGTTTCCAGACAGGTGACCATATCCTATTTGAAAATGAATAGTTTAAATATAGTGGAAATATAATAGAAACATATAAAGTGAAAGAGTGCCAGACAAGTGAAAGTAGCAAGAATTATGTAGGGTTAAATGAGAAAGATATTAATTATTTAACTTGGTTTTGCAAATGGTTCCCAAGTAGCTTAAATGAATATAACTCATTATAGTAGTTATATACATACCTCTTATGAGGTCCCTCTTTTTCTTACAATATAGGTGATGTGTTGGATAACAGTGTGGCTTCTCCTGGCACAGGGGATGACGATGACCCAGACAAGGACAAAAAGAGGCAAAAGAAACGGGGCATTTTCCCAAAAGTAGCAACAAACATTATGAGGGCGTGGCTTTTCCAGCATCTCACGGTAAGTCTGAAGACTGCACCTACTATCAGTTTATGCATGGTTTATAAAATGTATAGTAAGATATTGAGAGCCTTGATGTGCATTACAGTATGGACTGGCAGCACTCCTTAGTTTCTTCTCTTATTATGGTTAAAATATCAGAAGAAATGGTAAACTATTTGCCAGTCCAGTAACCTTTAGGGTAAAGACACACAAAGGTACTAGTAGCAGCTACTTGTCAAGGCTACTAAAACAGACAATGCTGATTGTCTCTACGTGTGTTTTAGCAGAGGCAATTCTTAGTATTTTCTATGGCAGGGAATTTTCTGGTATTTAGTGGCCGTGACAAGTAGCTGCTACTAAGTAGCTCAGTGTGGCTTTGCCCTTAGGAACTAGCAGTTTTAATGTGTAATTTAGTCAGAACCATGGATGCTTTTGGATACAGGAACTAGGCAACATTTGCCTTTGTATCTACATCCATATCTTTTCACATTGTTTCATTGATTCACAAAACAGTCCTTTCTGAAAAAAAAATATATATATATCTTTGTAACACTGTTTTATGTATGTGTACAATATTACATAGCACTTGTATAAAAGGAAGACAGACTCTAGGCTGGGTGATAATTCACCATTTTTTCCTTGTTCTTTGTCTCACTGTCATTAACCCGGCAAAGAAAAATAAATAATTACATTCATGTATAGATTCTCATAATGTAATTCATATTCATAATGTAATGAATATAACAAACAGTACCTTTTGGTTTTACCTACTAACACTATTAGCACCATATTTTGGACTGCAAATACAAGTTCTCCTAGATCCTCCTTCATTCAAGAATTTCCTTTAATTAGCCCCATTAAGATTACATTTGCATAAATATTTATACATCTAACATATTAACCTTATATTTATCAATACTGAATCTTATCTGCTGATTACACACCTAAATTGCTAATCTGTCATGTTCCCTCTTCAAACATGATAGGTCTTGTTGAGATTTTGTGAACATCAAACACAGATACATTGCTTGCAATGCCAATGTCAAGTTATTATCAAACAAACAGAGCTTCTTAAAGGAAAACTATACCCCCAAACAATGTAGGTCTCTATAAAAATATATTGCATAAACAAGCTCATTTGTAAATCTAAATAAACCATTTTCAGAAAAATGTACTTTTTTTAGTAGTATGTGCTATTGGGTAATCCTAAATAGTAAACTGCCATTTTAAAAATCATATGATTCACAGTGCACACAAACAATCATAGGCACACATACATGCTAGGCCACATTAGCCCATTAATGGACAGAGTTCTGCCTTTTGCTCCCACACTACTTCCTGTTACAGTTAGAGCTGCATTATTTTTGGTCATGTGATCTCTGAGGGAGCACCCAGCCCATCACTAAATGGTGGCTCAAGGGAAAGGATATAAAAGGGCAATATTTACTGATATATATATATATTCTAGTTTGGCGAGATTCTTTAATAGGTCACTTAACATTATATAGACTATCTGTTAAGTATTCATTCTGGGGGTATAGTTATCCTTTAATACCTGGGAACCAATTTTAAACTTCAGTTCTCTTAAGGAGTGATTCAGAACTCCGGAAGTCTAGGTTCTGGTGAGGTTTTTACATGGACTTTGCCTGCCTATGCGCTGTTATAAATCTTCTTTAATATTTGAGTGACTTCAGATTGAACTGGACATCCTCTATAGGTCTCCTGGATCACATGAGCCAGAGAAACAAAATGAAAGCAATAAACTGGAAGGGCAGCTGTAACAAAGATTATTTTTGGTGTGTTAGCAAGTCAACATTAGGTTTGATTTTTGGGGTACATACAATATTTAGTTGAGTGCATGGATAATAATAACAAGTAGAGACGAAGGGGAAAATACTTCAGTCTTTGCCTTTTCTAAAAAGAGAATGACCAGCACTTTCCTTTGGCTTCTAAGCTGCTTCCGTTTCAAAGGTCACTGCCCTCTGCCAACTTAGCTGAACAGAAATTCCTCTGAACACTGAACCGCTGGACTTTTTACTTAAGGAAAGGCAAAATAATGAATCCTAGGCAAATACTGAGTAATTGAAAGGGCTGTAAACCCATTACATATTGGTCAGAGATAATCAAGGGTATTTAATGACTTCTATCTATTCAGGAGCAGTGAAGCTTCAGCAGCCAGCCCTGAACCTTGCCATGTGCTTATTATCCTCATCATTAGTAGAATTACTTCACAGCTGTTCTTTGCTACATCACTTCAGCTGGGGGCTTTACCAACCCCTACAGTGTTTTAACCCCTTCTACTTTATTGTGTGCACCCCTCAATACTGTTACTAATATTTTTTTTTATTCCCTAACCATGTGCAACAGTGTACATTATCTGTTGTACATTTTAGTAGTTTTGGAGAAAGTAAACAGAATGTTAGTTTTAAGTCTGAGTTTCAGGTTAGGTGAACTGTAGTATCCCTACCTCATTTGTTCTTGTAGGTCATGGGATTCTGATGTGATATATTAGTGACATGCAGTGAGCAGCCCCTTGTCTGAATTACAGCACTCTCTGATAGAATTTATTTGTCAAAAAATGGTGGAGGTTGTTCATGTAAGTTAGCTACCAATAGAATACTGCAGGTTAAATGTCCCTACCTTACATCACTAAATTCGTAATTCTGAGCTTTCTGGATAATGGGTTTCCGGATAAGGGATCCCATACCTGTATATGAATTTGTGTAACGTAATCACGTTATGATTATCTGAATGTGCCACATCATTTACTGTGGATCTTTATAATATAAATACATGAAAAATATTAGATATAAAAGCAAGGGCAGAAGGGTCTGCCTCAGCCATAATTTGAGTGAGCATGCAAGTTTCTTGAAAAATATTTCATGTGTATATCCTCTAAGCATAAGGCTCTGTGTTCAGAAACAGAACCTCAAAGCAGAAGACCTTCACTGGGCCATTTCCTTTTTCAACAAATATGGATTTTTCTTTAATGAGGAGACCATGTTTGTTTGTACTTTGCATGTACTACACTGGTTGTGTTCTGCCGAGAATAGATCCTGTTTGTGGGTCAAGCAGGAAATCATTTCTAGGTTCTTCAAATGAGTCCTGTTCTTTTGAAGAGGTCCAAGCTATGTTCTGTAGTAAGGAAGTTGGCTTTTTGTTGTTAGCCTGTTCTGTTTTGGCTTTACTTATTCACTAGTTAACTGAATGCTGAAAAGACTTAAAATGCATTTTGTTTTTTAAGTGAGTCACATAAGTCCATTCTAAATGTGAAAGTGAGCTTGCAACTGTTTGGAGTAATATTATTGCAGCTGGAAATTGGGAGGTAATTTTAAGGCTAAAGTTAAAGTGTCAGGTTACAAGCCTAAATGGTTAAGAACATTTTATACATTTCTAAAAGCATGTTTAAACAATGTATATTTGGTTTTCCCTTAGGGGAAATGCAGTTCCAATAGAAAATTGTTGTTGGGACCCCCAATAAGAATTCTGTCCTACTAACAGATGCCATGTTCAGTCCCTTCTAATACAAAATGTAACCATATACTGGTGGGCCATTCAGGTACTCTGTGCTTCTTAGATCCTTAATGTGAATGCAACTACATGCAAATTGATTGCCTTGCATCTGTGTCATAGTATCCAATAGGGGTATTTTGTTTACATCACTTTAATTGTCTTGTTGACATTGCATTTGACTACTACAGGCAAAGGACCAGTTAGTCTAGTACCAATAAAGCCTCTTTCACTATATAAATCATTAGTGTGCCATTTGGTAAAAAGCCGTATCAGTGCATAACTTCTGTTCTTTAGTATTTTCCCGTACTGAATGTTTCTGGGAATTCCAGTATGGCAATAGCAGAAAAGCTTAAGATGTGCTACCCAAGTTCTAACAACAGTATTACGCTGCAGAGCAGAACAGGTATTTAAAACACACAATACACCGATCTCCACTTGTATTATGCAAAGTGCTCTGTAAAGGGGGTCCAATACCTTATGCCAGCAAACCCTCCATGCACTCAATTAAGTCTATTAGCATCTCCACTTTTCTTCTGTCAAGTGCTCTTCTTTTTCCAGACTGAAAACATATTTAATTGCGGGCAGAAGCAGGAAGTGTTCATTCACAAAGACAGCACTTACTTAGGATTTAAGCTAAATGTTCTTTTATCAGGCAGAGCATTGTACATAATGTTCTCCAGTGAACTCCACAAGAGCTGTTTATATCAATTCCAGACTATTTTAGGTGAGTTTCCTAACCTTTTTCTGGTGTCCCCTTGTTACTGTTGATTGGACAAGTGGCATATTAATTTGCAGTTGCAAAGGGATCTCACTGATCTAGAGAGCAAACATTTTTAGCCTTTAGTTTATTCTGGAGATCATAAAGTTTTTGTACAGGTATATTTCAAACAGCCATGTCACCTTGAGAGTTTAAGATTATAAACCCACTAGTGTCATGTGCAAAGGATAAAAAAACTGAAATAGATCACCTATGTCTACAGTTCCAATTTATGTTTATTTGTATTATTACTCTACCCAGAATGCTTTGTATGTTAGTTTAAAAAAGAATAAGAATGCACATTCCTTTTACCCAGTCCAGGTTAATGGTGTTTCACAACATTTGCATTCATAATCAAATTAGGTATTTCTACATTTTTTAAAGGTGTTGAACAGATGATTTCAATACCTCCTTGAGTGTTACTGAACAGATAGAATATTATGTTGGTTTTGTGCATTTGGCTGAGTATTGAAAATCATCTGTCCTGGTTGCGTCACTTGATCGAAAAGCCTGTGATATCTAACTGGCCTCCTAAAGCTATCTTTAAGACACCCTACTTTAAGAGCAGCATGTTATTCTTATATTCTTTCTGGAACTTTCACATAATTATTTCTGTCTCCCTTATCCTTTCCTTCTGTCTTTTTTCTTTCTGTCTCTCCATCACTCTTGTTAACTTTCTCTCGCATGCTTTTGCCTCTGTTGGGAGAGCAGATCACCCTCCACCATTCCCATGTCTGTGCCATCTGTCAAGCTTTTAATGGTTCCATATTTAAAGAAGCCGCCTCTTTTTAGAATACACCAACAATTCTTGTTTATATACTTACATATTGTAATATCTGAGGCATGTGGCTAAGTAAAGATGTGTAAATTATTATAATAACTTTCAGAAATATTTATTTTTACAGATATTTATGTTCTGTTGCTTACAGTGAGTTTAGAACTGAGGCAGTTGCTTTAACTGAAATGCCGCCAATGAGTAGCTGTGAATGTATTTAACATAGTAGTGCAAGCTGCAGAGCAATATGTTGTGTGAGATCCAGCTGGACAGAATGAAATACACCTCTGGTGTTTTATACAAAGCTTCTCATTTTGGGGTAGGACTATTTACGCACAAGTCTCGGGCCCCATGGCAACCTTACTGGTACTTTTGTATGAAGGCTCTGAGTAGTTCTGATTCTAGCCTAATACATAGGAGTATTTAAGGAAAAGGTTTTTGTAGCTTGTGAGCTTTTTGTAGCTTGTGAGTTTGTGAGTTTTTCCAGTACCTACTCTAAATTTATGCTTCCTTAACAAATGGGCTATTATTCATGAGGGCAGCTGGGTAACACCCAAGGGCCCATATTTGGTATGGTATGGTTGCTGGGGTCTTCAGATTGTGTTTGTGATTTTTTTTTTGCTGATAAATACATGTATCATATAGCTATAAGTGACCTCTGTCTGGCTGCCAGGGTGGCAGTTGTTGCTCAGATTTAGGGGTGTATTCATTAACATTGGAGACAAACGTCACTGGTGATATTTCCCATAGCAACCAATCAGATCTTTGCTTTTGTTTTCTAACTTGTAGGTGACAGTTCAAATCTAATTGCTAATTGGTTGCTAAGGGTGATGTTTGTCTCCAGTGTTAATAAATACACCCCTTAAATGTAACCACCCCTTTGATAATATAGGGTGAATAGTAGCAGATGGTAAGAGAAGGCATAACAAAAAAATGGCACATTCACAGTTTAAGCACCTTGTGCTGCCCTAAAGAAAAATGCTATATTAATCATTTCTACATGCATGTAATTTCTATAATTAAGTACAGAATCACAGCACAGAACTAAAAATATGTCTACATGTTAAAGTAATGGGTTATGAGCCTACCGGATGAATACCAAAATGTCCCTTGTTGGTAAGTGACCTTTTTGTCAAGGGCAAGGATGGTGTAGAAACACAAAACAAAATGAAGCCCTCTGCCTGTGTTTTGGCTGGTAGAAGCGGCTGCTATAATTAATCATCCTTGTCCAAGCTCCTGGTAACCGAAAGCTGCTTCTATTCTATGTGCACAAAACACTTCTCATAGGCTACTTGTAGGTAACTCCAACCAGCCAGTGTCTTTTAACATTTTCACTTCCAGAGTATTCATTTGCAGGTTCTGTTTATGGATAAAAATTACACACTGTGTTGTATTAACACCGCCTGCAGACACCTTGGCTCCTTTTGAACTCTCACATTGCAATCTTAACCTACTGATAATTCAGAACGCTCTCTTCCTGTCAGATAGTATTGAAACAGTCCAAACTTTTGCGAATGATATCATTTGAATGATATCATTAAAAGGAACCTATTTATTGTTATACATACAATTTTTTCTCAATTGATGTGGTAAATGGAATTTTTATGGTTTTGCTGCTGTTTATGATTGGAACCTTTGTGCAGATGACTTGTTAGGTGACTGAATATACTTTTACTATAGCTATCAATTAGGCGAATGTAGTGTATTGTGACCATGTACAGATACTGTGAGAAACTCGCCTTCTTAATTGCTCAAATGGTCAGAGTGGCCTTCCAAAGTACCAGAAGATATTTTGCTGGGCCCCAGTCTGGGATAATTCCCATTTTTGCCTAAAGCGTATGTAACTTATAGGAGTTGCTGTTCTATCCAACTAATTGTTCTGAGAATGGGCCCTAGATATCAGGTTTTCTGAACTTATCCATAAATTGATCTTTGAATGAAGTGCATACTGATTCAAACCATACAAACATAATTTGTGGCTTTTAAGATGTGTAAAGTTGCAAGCCTGAATGCAAGGAAATCTACACATGCAGACAGTGTTCACTGTATGAACTCTTGCTTTCATTTCTTCTGACAGATTCTACATTACATCTGTTTACATTCATACTAATATGGGGGCATCAGACCAGTACTAGTAGAATTTACATTTGTGTTTACGTTTATGCTGGATATAAACTGCTACATCAGTGGTTGCTTAAACAAACGCCTCTCATGGCACTTAAACACTGATGTTTATTCACTGTGGTTTGGAAGCTCTCCGTTCACACTTTTGAATTCAGATAAAGGCAGAATAAGCCACACTTCACCTGGTAAAGAAAGCATTTCATTGCCACACCTGAAGGATTAGTTATCCTTTTGGGTAGTAGATTTTTGAATTCAAAGAGATGCAGGGTGTGTCCTGCGGAGGGTTAAACAGCGAGCAAAAGTGGAATTTAGAGGTGTAGGGGTTGAGCCAAGCACCTTGAATGAATGTACCCAGAGTGGTGAGATTTCTAGTTTTAGCAAATGAATGCTAAACCAGCTTCACCATGTTGTTATGCCAAAGTGACATATAATAATGTGACAGATTTAGTAAGAACATTCAGCTATGCTGCTATTTGCTATTGTTGCACATAGTTAAAAACTTCTCCTACGTTGGTATAAACAGCACTCTGCTTCTGTTTGAAATCTTTTAACAATACCAAAATTGGCAGTGTTACACTTAGGGCATTTATTCATATTTCTTTTTTTATCACGATTTGTGTTTTAGGATTTTTCATTGGAAAAAAATAGATTTTCCGACATTTATTTTGCATCAAAACAGTAAAAAAAATCACGCAATCTAAAACCTGTTAAGGTCATGTAGAAGTCAATGGGCAGCTGTCCTGTTTCCAATTGGAAGATTTTTCAGATGCTCCATTTGTTTAAGAAATGCAAACAATTTGTGTCTTTTGCGTTTTTTTAATAATACAGAAAAAAAAATTCATACCATACTACACGACAGAGGTATCTTGTTGCTCCATGGTGCATAAGTTCCTCCCTCCTAATGCTTTTATGCCATTGGCTGCTTTTTCCTCCTCTGATTAAACACATTAGGAGGGAGAATCGTAGAGACCATGGAGCCAGTGTCGGACTGGGGTACCAAGGGCCCACCAGAGAACCTTAGACCTTAGGCCCACTCTCCAGACAACCTTTCCTTTCCTGTTCACTCACTTTCTTTAATTTCTTAATTACTTCTTTTTTCATACTATTATCTATCCTTTCCTCCATTTCTTCTCATATAGAATTGAGTAATGGCCATGGTATAGGCATACAAGGCAAATGGTTGGGTGAGCAGAAGGGCCCACTGACACCTGGGCCCACCGGGAGTTTTCCTGGTATCCTGGTGGGCCAGTCCGACACTGCATGGAGCACTAAGATACCGCTGTAGTTTGGCATGGATTTTTGTCTGTTTTATTTTTAATGCACCTAAATAATGTTATTGAGTAGTTTGGTATCGTTGTATTAGGGCCCACAGCAGTAGTTCACTGATTCAATAGATGGCTGTGTCCTAGATATTTGTTTCTTTTGGTGTTATGTTCCATTTCCATGTTCCATCTTACAGCTCTGCTGCATAGATCCTAAAATCACAATGAACTAGTCAATTAAGTCAATTAATGAAGCAGTTCTGACAAGATCCACAACAATGTGCAATAATTAATCCAGCCCACTGAAAATCATTGCAGCACCATGTTAAATTACATAGTGTGGGGAAATACTTGGTAAACTGATACAGAGCCTATAATGCCACAGTTTATACAATTATTCACTTTTAGGACTATAGAAACAAGACAAACTTTTCTTCTATGAGTTTCATACCTATATTTACAAAGGGCTCAAAATATGAGAACCATTTCAGAAATGCAGTTACTCAGATTACTTGTGTGGGGGGAATCCAGCTCCCAGCCTCATAAGTTATTTTGAGCTTCTAGGCTAGAAATCAGTGTTACCCTCCCAGGGCAACAAACATAAATACATATACAAAGAATGTACTGAAATATATTTACAGACAGTGCTTATTTTAAACATTTAGTGATTAGTGTTGTTAAAATATTCTGTTTCTGCAATAAAATAGGAACCTATGTCTTTTTGTCACTATCGTACGACACTGATAGAGGGGAAATCTTAGATAATTTGTAAGATGTAACTTTTAAAAGTGGCATTCTTTATTGCTGGTGTAATGGTTGCATGATTGTAAGTGATGTTCATAGCAAGCAGATGTTCAGTTTTTGGGCTTGTTAAGTTGGATCTGCATGAAACATTATAGCTAGAATTCCTGTCTGTGTGTCCAACCATGGTATGTCTTTTTCTGGCTGGCTTAGCAAGGTCATTTCATCCCAGTGCTATATAACACACATAGCTAGCAACCAGCATACCCCAACATGCAGTGAATTTTTAGGTGGGGAGATATACCCATAACTAGTACAGTAAGCCCAAAACACAAGGTATAGCTATTCTAGCCTAGCCAATTAATGGCTTTTAGTTATAACACAGAAATGTATTAAACAGAAATTGTATGCTAAATTACATGATACAAAATCATATTTGTTTAATAAAGTAATAAATACTTAATGAATTTTACAAAATACTTTCAAATAGGTCACATAGTAATAACTTTTAGTTTTTTTCTTTTAAGGTTGTTTTGTTTTATGAATAATTTGCAAAAGACACTCTGAATTATCTATAGCAAAAAAAAAAAAATACCAAAAAAAACAGCTATAATTCATTTTAAAACACAATATTTATACTGCTAACATCAGAGCAACTGTGCCAGAACAATAATCAAATATGCATGCAATGTCTCCATTGAGACCCCACTATGAATACTGCTCTCCCTAACAGGGGAATTAGAAAGCTGTATTCATCTAGAGTGAAATAGCTGCTCTAGTTAGTGTTTCAGGCTGAAAAGGGCCAGTACTGGCTGTATCATGCCTAACCCATTCAAGTTAATTGGAGGTGGCAGTGGCATTGTCAACCTCTTTTTAACAAGTGGTGTGGTAGTAGCCCCACAGCACCAGCCTTTAGTTAATGGGCTCAAGAAGGTTGAATCAGTGGAATTACTTAATGTTATGTTTCATGCCAAAACCTTTTAAGGTCCCTGTCCCACAAACCTTGATGTGTCTTGCATGCATATAGTAAATGTGTGCATATCTCCAATCACCAGTTTTCTTGATCCCTCACTAGCAGCTAGGTGTACCCTTTTCTGCCACATCCCTTGGTGATATGCTAACCAAAAAATATTTTATAATTTGAAAATTATCTTTATAGATTATTCAGATAAGAAAGGACCCAGGGAAACCAGATTATAATTTTTACAGTTATAGACTGTACAGATTTACTGATTTTAATTGTTACTTATTAACATGCTTAATGCCAAGTTACATCCCAGCAGAGTCAATTGATGTTTTTATGTAATTGATAAGAATGTTATTATCACCAAAGTACACTATCTTTACTTAGAAAGGAATACACTGACATGTAGCTTGTGTATTCTTTTCAATTGTGTTGCCCTGAGCTTAAGTGACTGCTAGTGTACTTTCTTTTGGATATGCTTCATATAATGAAATGAGATTATGGGAATCCATTGAGGTTGTTAGGAAAAATTTAGCATGCAGGTGATGTGCAGTGAAGGAACGTTAATTGTATAGATGCCAAAAGGAGCAATCGTTGAGTTGAGCTATCTGTGGAAGTCAGCCCTAAGTAGATATATGAATCTATGTGTGAAGTATTATTCTGCAGGGGAATTAGGTGAACTTTTAAAAATGAATTTATCAGATCAGATCAGTGACTGCTGATTTATGATGCATCTCATGAACAATTTTTCAATTGAAGAGCAAAGAGTTCATATTCTTAAAAGGCATTGGGTGAGTGATTCAGACAATAAGGTTGCCTTCTCTGTAGTGTTTCATCAAGACTGCAATCATTAGACAAACAGTTATGTGTTTAATTTTGGTTTAAATTTACAATTAAGAGAATTCTGTACAAAAAAACATTTTTTATGATAGCTAGTATAGCCATTTCCTTTTAGGGCATGTTTTTGAGTGAAATAAATATATTTAGACTTGTTTTATTCTTTTATTGTTAACCGGCCATAGTGATCATTCACAAGTATAGTGAACAGCACACCATCTTTTTTAGCAAGTCTCAAAAAATTTGTGGTTTCTATAAACCTTTAATTAGGAAGGATTATGCATGAAATACAAAATTTGAGTCCGTGGCTTGTTTAATTCAAGCGAGACGCAAGAGGAATGTTGTCGGGGGGGGGATCCAGGTAAAATTTGAGGTGGGATTAGATTTAGAGATAAAAGAAGACACTCCATTTTTTGTCTTTTCTTCCCATGTATTTTGTGGCTTTCTGATGGACCGAGAGATGGCGGCTAATGGTTGCTAAAGGTGGTGACAGGATAGGTCATGAAAAGATCCTTGTAATATCATGTTACCTTGGCTAATGGCCAGAGGGTCAACGGAAGAATCCAACAGACGGGGACAAAAGACAACAGGCAGGTTTATCTCTTCCAGTGTGTCACTTCGCATTGTATAGGCAGGAATTCTTTAAAGTTCAGTGCTTCTGAAAAAAAAGGTTCCCTTTTCTATCATAGCATGGCCCCACTTCACCCCCCCCCCCCCCCCCCCCCCCCCCCCGCGTCGTCTGGATTAAAGGAACATAACAATAACGCTAAAAAAAAAGTTGTTCTTACTGGATATAATGAAGTTTTAACAAGCACAGATATGTTTATAAATAATCTTGTCCTCATATGTAATGAAAGACACAAATTTGCCCAGGTACAATAACCCACAGCAACCAATAAGATGTTTGTTTTTAACAGGTGACCAATTAATGCTCCCTGCTGTTGGGTTGCTTTGGGTGGTTACACCTGTAATAAACTTCTCACCTTTTATTACATAATTCTGCTATATTACAGAAGTCTGCAATGTTTTAACTGTTAAATTTAACAGTGTGCTTTTGTTCTGCCTGTCTGAAAACTGAAAGGTATACACCCACTGTCATTTGGATAATATCAGTAACTCTAGTAATCAGATATCAAATTTAACCTACAACAACACTAAACCAAAAGTAAAATAATTTTAAAGTAAGTACGTTTGCTGTGGCTCTTCAATGGATGTTCATGGCCACAAACCTGCCCAAGCTCTCTTTACATGTATATGACACCATTATATGACAACATTTTATTGTAAACTGGCTGCAGACATACAGGATATTCAACCACTAAAGTTGGACACAACTTCTAAAGTGTATATATGTGTTTTAAAAATAAAAGAGCACCATTTCTATAATATAAACAAAGTTTGTATAACACTCATGACATTTTCCAGAAAAGAGAACTAGGTGTATATTGTTGGCTATATTGAAATCCAGTTTATGCTGCCGAACTAAGTGTAAATGCTTATATAAAAAGAAATTTTAGTAAAAATAGCCTTTTAACTGAAAGAAATAGGTGACTACGTAAGTCACCAGCTTCATTTCAGATATCCATTTAATACTGACATGATTTGATCTTTGCAGTATACTGATAGTTTGCTATTCATATGTACAGTGGGATACAAACTAAATACAGTCAAATGTGTTGCAGATATGCATATATCTAATTGCTGTATGAGGGATCTCTCCCTATGTAGGTTATCTAATAAACAATATAAGAGCCCTTTATGATAACAGGTGCAATAGCATGGCATATCAGTCGGCCGCACATTGTGATCTAAATCTGTAATGAGGCGCACGAGATGGTAAACCTGTTTGTGTGTTTGAGCTATTAGACCCGCTCCCTGCTGTCTGCTGGCCCTGTATCCTGGAGAAGGTTTTTCAGTTTTTTTTCCTCCACCCCTTTGGAACATATGTTGCTTTGCACATTGTGCTTAGAAGATTTAGCTTCTTGCCCTAAGCAGATTAACCTTTTATGTCTTCTTTAAAAGAAAGCAAAAATCTGTTTTTAGTTTAGTAACCCTTCGGTGAGGTGGGGTTAATACAGCCAAAGGGACTGCCCTACAGCAGAATCCTTGCTTTCTTCTTTTAGGAATATAGTAAAACAGGATTTATGTCTTAAGTGTCTTAAAGTGTAGTTTTGTTAGTTATGCTTATGACAGGAACTTGGATGGCTTTTTGAGTATTTATTGTGTCTTAAGAAATGTGAACTCTGTCAGGGACAAAGTCTACTCTTTTGTCAGCCCTTACCGTGCCTACATATACTCTTTTTGTGACATATAATAGTCCTTGTATCATTGGAGTGCTACCATCCTTCCTGTTGCACATACGTTCTGAACTGACCCTTTCTGTGCATTCGTTTTCAGAGTAAAATGTATGTTTTGTTGCTGCACTGCTGCCACAAAGCTACATTTACTTTCTGCCCTGCTGCCAGAACTGCCCTATTGCTCCAGGCTGATTTTTGACCCCAGTGTGACCTTCAGCAGGTGTCCAATAAGAGAGCAGCACAGAAAGATCAGAGGTCACCTTGCACTCTCCTTGCCCAGGCCTGAGCATGGCTTGGCTGAGATTAACTAGAGCTGGATCCCAGCCACCCTCTTTGGCTAATTAAAAATAAAATGAAGGGTGTGTTTTCTTTTAAAAACACCCCAAGCACTGGCTGCATTTCTAACCTTTGCCTTAGCATGCTGGGACCAGAGACTGGGTTGTAATGGTAAAGGGATACAGTACAAAACAGAATGACAAGTTGGAAAGAAAAAACAAACATTTTTTATGGTTGATGATACCTCATCATTACCTCATTCATTAAATTAAGTGCAATTTGTACTGTATTTTGTACTGTATCATGCACCACTGGTGTGTGTCTTAAAAATATAAAGGTACTTGTTCTAAAGATCTCTTATCCTTTGTTCCATTTACCTTATTGATGGCATTGTTATACCATGACCTCTTTCAACGTATTTAAAATTGTGTAGCATCCCCTTCTCTGGGCTTTTGGCCATACCATGTCCCTATCAGAATGTTACTGGGTATTGTGAGCAAGGTTATGTGAGGCGAAATAAAATTCTGTGACTTAATATCTTCTGCTAGATGACTGGGGCTCCTGAGCCACTAATCTGACAATCATGAACACCATTCTTTAACCGCAAGAAAAGAAAAGACAGTAAGGGAACAAATTAGTAATTTTCACTTCCAAATTATATTGTCTTATATATTGTCTTATGGAACAGAAATGTGAATGTTAGCTGCTCTTGGCTGCCTCTTACACATTAGATACAAGTTACATTTTACGGAGGCAGAAACGTTCTCTTCCTACAGTGTCAGTGACACTGTCTAGTGTTGGGGTCCCTTTTTAGTATTTTATGTACTGTTGTTTTATTTGATTTTTAATTTTAATATATTGCTTTGATGTCTGTTCCTTTTAGGATCTTTTGTGCTTCATGTATCCCCTTATGATTTTTCGTATTTCCTTTATGAGAGGCTAAAGGCCAAAACCCTAGAGTGTACAAGATTAGGTTCGTTAAAGATCCATATGGTGCCCACCATGCCATTAGTTATTTAAACCAAAACATTGGAGCTGCGATACCATGAGCAAATCTAACACTGACTTCATTTTTGCTCAGAAAATAAAATTGCATTATTATCTATGGAATTGTGGGAAAAATCTCGGAAAAGCTTTAAAGATACATGTAGGCATATTACAAATGAAAAGAAAACTTTGTAAACACAGATAATGTTCTTTTATTTCATTATTTTCAGAGGATGGTAATGGTAATTTGTGATGAATATGCTTTGTCACAGCAAGAGAACACTGGCAAATTTTCACCATAGATTTTTCGCTAAAAAAACATTTCGCAAAAAATCTTTGTGAGGGGATGGTCAGCATGTGTGAAATGCACAATATAGGAGGTAAACAAAATATGACAGGATATGATGTTTTTGTTGGAATAGCAGTCAGATTACATTTTGTTCATGGCTAAATCAGAGTGCCACTGGAATTATGTGATGCCGTTTGAGCTTCGTTGGACCAAATGATCATGGTATAACCAATCAGATCATATTTGTGTTAATGTCACAGATGTGCAGGTGGCTTGATGGTTTATGGCAATGACACATGTGGCAGGGGTGCAGGAACCATGATAGGGCAAGTATATTTGGCCATTGTCTTTTAGGACTTTACTGTTGATTGAAGGAATATTTATATAGTTTGCATTATATTACTGCCAATTCTGCACAAAATAGTGTATTGCTTATGCAAATAGAAAATGTACTTGATACTATATAAATAGACCTAAATGGAAACTCAGGGTAAAATGCACTTCTTGGATGCTTGCGTTGCATATGTCAAGTTTGACATGCAGCTATAAATCCTCTATGGACCAGCAACATCAAGCAAAGTTATTATAATAAATGTATTTTTTTCTCTTTTAACTGTATAAACATTAAATATAGATAAAAACCACAATTTGCTTGCATACTTTAATGTATTATGTGAAATACTGCCATATAGTAAATCTAGAAAGGTTACTGCATCTGTGGCAGAGTATATAGTTAGATAACAAAGGTTTCCATGACTGCATGGAATTCATTGCCCTATTCTTCAGGGCTCCTTTAGTCACAAATGCAACTAAGAAGAAATAGTTTGGATGCATAGCTGAGTGGGCATTGATGCCCATGCATGCAGCTGATCATTGCACTCCTTTAGTGTACAGTGATAAATTGTGTGCAGTAGCATGCACAGATGCAGAAATCCTAAGACAGAATGGGATATCCTGGTTTGGAGTTAAAATTCCTAAAAATCTTAATGTTCTTAAATGTGTATATATACACACACATATATATATAAATGTGTATGTTTGTTTGGAGCCCCATTTGCAAATGCATATCAAATGGATGTGTAGAAAAGATTGGCATTTGCAAATATGTAATTTTTTATAATTAAAAAAATCTTTATTAGGTTAAAAAAAGATTTTATTTATATTATAATACTTCTTTATAAATCCTGTAAAATGTTTGCGTTGATTGGATTGTGCTCTGTGTGCATTGTTTACTGCTGAATAGACTGATCAGTTGTGCGCTTTTTGCACACTTCATTATGCCAAGCAGCACTGTGACTCACAGAGCACTATATAACTGTTCAGTTTCTTATTTTAAAACGAATCCTCCTCAGGGACTCTCCAACTTCCTGCTAACACTTCCCTTATCCATTTTACTGAGACTAATGAACTCCCAAACCAAGTTACCATCAGAGCTCAGTTCAAAGATCAAGTGTCATTGTGTCAATACAACCTGTTCTTATTTCATTAACAAATATAAACAAGTGTCAATTTTGAATCCAATGAAAACTACCCAATTACTATTACATTGTTACCATGTTCAGTGGCTCTTGGCCACAGGAAGGGCATTGTAGCTATTTTTTATATATGTATTTGTCTTGTTATTCTTATTAGTATTGCTTAACCTATTGTACTTATCTTGCTGCAGAGGGCCCACTATTTTGGCACAAATGCCATCTTCACCAGTGGAGAAAAGACCCATTCACTCCTCTTTGTGTAGTTACGGCAATTAATGCAATCTGCCTGTCACTGCACACAGGTGGGGGATTTTAGCCAATAAACACTCCTATTTGCATTTTCAGTCCAAAATCTACTCTATTTATGCTTTGCTTTCAGTCCTGTCACTACATGCATAGGATATGTGCAGAACAGATCTGCTTTAAATGCTGGTAGAAAAAACGCTACATGTGCCATAGGTCTTTAGGGTAATGCCACAATGGGCTGATTCTTGGCCTGCGTATAAATGAGCCAGCCCGGGTCAAGACATGTGGAGTGGATTTTGGCACTGAAATGCAGACTATGTATTTTGACGCCGAAATCTGCTCCGTACTGTCACAATTCTAGACAGTATCTAAAGTAGAAGAGAATGGATTTATCCTCTGAAACCAATGCCTTGGTCTTGGCAATCTCTCTCCTTATAAAAGCTAATTGCTGGGGAGGATCAAGCCTGTGACTGAGACCTGTGCCTAGGTCACAAGACACTTTTTCCAAGAAATGCTACCTTGCAGGGAGGTGCCTATGACAAATATGACTTAAGGGAAATAGTTAGGACCACTATAGGGGGTATGGAAGTTTACCAATTTTATGATCATAACTCAGTTGCAGAAGAAGGCTGATTCTTAGCCTTCCACGAATCAGCCCCATGTGGCATTAGTCTTATGTATTACAGCAATGTGTTACCTATTCTGAAGGCTGAGGGCAGTATACCTGAGCTCCTTATTTACTTTGGTGAGTTTCTGCCCAGCTCTTTTTCTGGGCATTTGCTGTCCTAGAAATTTCCTAGAAACCTCTGGTGCTGAGTTGCACTCAGTAATGCCTTTATACTCCTAGATCAAAACAATGCTGAAAACTGCTTTCCAAGATGCAGGAGTATGCCCAAATATTTCCCAGTAGCCCATGTACCACACAGCAACCACACCATGGCTAGAGACCTGAACAAGGGTTTGTGTGTGCATGTCTATTTATTTATATTTCTTGAGCACCAACCAGCATACGACAGATGGCTTCCTGTTAAATATTTAAAACCTGTTTTATCCTTATACCTCTGTGTGTGGAGACACTTCCATCAGAGTGCTTTATATTGCTAATTAATTTAATTACACCCACGCTGATCGTGTGTTCCCATATTTTGTATTATAATCTCTAATGTGAGCTGTGGCCTCCCACACCAGCTATCTCTACATTCTTACTCCACCTCCTTTCTGGTTTGTGCAAGAACATTCTGTGTTTACCTGTGTACACGAGTTATTAACTATTTCAGAACCAGATGGTTTAACCATTACAAGCATCTACTTATGACTTTTGATTAAAGTTTCCTTTTTCTTTTTTGTGGTGTTGGCTCTTCATTGCTTAGCTCAGGTATTGATGGACAACCATGCAAACTTTTATGTTCAGTAACAAGCAGTAAAATTAGGGTTGTCCACAAAAGAAGGGTTATTATCCTTATCCATTGGGGAACAATAGTTATGCATTGTAATATAAGTTTCATTGTACACTAGTGTCTATGCAAGATTTCGATAGAACTGATATTAATGAGTTGATGAATATCAATTTACAATAATAAGAAAGATCAAGACTTACCAAAAGTTTTTTTGGATCTGAACTGTTTCATACGATATTCGGTGCGTGTATGGCAAGTCGGCGAGTCGACCGATATCGCAGGAACCTGCTGATATCGGTCGACTCGCCGATCGGACCAGTTAAAAGATTTTGATCGGGCGCCTGAAGGCGCCTGACCAAAATCTGCCTTCAGCGCTGAATCGGCAGAAGAAGGTAGAAATCCTATTGTTTCTTCCTCCTTATCTGCCTCTTTCAGCCCTGAAGGTTAGTGGCGGATCTGACGATCTTTCGTGCGACCGATGGTTGCTCGAAAGATCGTCAGATCGCCACGTGTGTGGCCACCTTTAGAACACCTTTAGAACTCCTATCTGGCTTAATTACCCCAGCATTCAGGCTGGAAGTCACAATGGAAGATGCATTGTAGTGGGCCTGAACAGAGAGATAAACATTAAATAAGAATAACAATACATATGAAGCTTCACAGTTAATCTGTTTTTTTTTTTAGTCCTGGGTTAGGGACAATGACAGCAAGAGAGCATTTTCAGTTGAAGGCTAGTTTTAGGCTAGAAAGATTTAGAATAAGAAGGCCAATAATTAGAAAACTATTAAAAGCATGACCAGTTGAACTTCCCCTTTAAATGTTGACTCAGAACTATGTTGATTTTATTGGGCAGTACAGCTCTTAACTTGTGTCTAGATTTAGTAGCTGTGCAGGCTAACAGTTTTATTGCATGCTCCAAGCAGATAAAGCCCAGATTAAATATTGACTGTTTTAATAATCTAAGGGCAGAGGGCTACTGTACCTACAGCTAGCAGGTCTATGTGACATTGCACATTGTGCCTCACTAGGGAGCAGGGTGTTGGGGCACACATCAAGCAGGTCACAGGCACTATGCTGGAGGGCATAGTTGTCATCTAATGTGACAATCACAGTGCCCAAATTCTATAGTTCTGCCACAGGTATGGAACATCGGATTGGTGCTTCATATCACATATCACGTAGAAAGGCTTGGCTCTGAAATAATTCTGTCTTCAGAAGGAGTGTCGCAATAGGTGTATATGTTGTGTGTATTTGCCACAAACAACTCCAGCTGAAAATAAAACTGGACTGGTGCATGCTTAGCTGCTATTTGATTATGACAGAAACTTTTGGGGTTTATTTAACGTACAGTATGTTTTACTGATAATAGAACCCAATTTTGAGCCAATTAGAGCAAAGTTTGTGTGGACCTTGACCCTGTGGCAGCTAATGTGGGAATGGTGCAACCAGATCGAAGTAGAGAAAGTTGCCTGTCATTGTATCACTCTGCGAAAGGTGCTGGGAACAATGATTCAGCACATATGTGCCTTATGTTTCTGTGGAGCCATAAAAGGATTACACTTTACCCTTCATTGCCATTTGAACAAAGAGGCAACAAGAGGCCCATATCCTTGCACACAGAACCAGTTAACAGCTTTGCACTGTGTGGGTAAAATTACCATACCCTCCCTTCTGTAAATGATGTTTTCAGCCAATTAAAGTTCCTATTCTCCCTGCAGTTGGCGGCTCTCTGTTCCCAGCCACCATGGGATGGTGATGAGCAGGATTTCTCGTCAGAGCTCATTCATTATCTCCATTACGTCCAGAAGAATAGGTGGCAATGGCATTGTTGAAAACAGTCTGTGGGTTAGGGGTAGCATTTATCATACAGGCTGTTCACAACAGTTAGGCAATGGTGGGACAGGGTAGGGTGTGAGAGCATTCTGCTCACCCAATGCAAATCACCCTGTCCCTCCTTATATATGATGATCTCTTCCAATGCCTGGACTAAGAACTATTAGTGGTTTTGATAACAGAGAGCAGGTCATTAGCAGTGTGGGCAAGCAGGGAGGAGGAGCAGAAAGGGGGGCAGACGAGGAAAAAGCCTGGGTGTAATTACATGGATTCAATAGCGTGGCTGCTGAAGAAGCCAAAAATTTGTCAGCACCCGGCAATCAGAAAAAATGTATTTTCATTTTAGCCTTAACCCACATTAACTCAGCATTATCATCTTTGTCTGTTAACATTTGTCCAATATTAAAAGCCTTGAGTATCAATACAAACAGAATTAACCCTATGATGCCATCACGGTCTGTTGAATGATTGCCATTTGCCTTAGTGGAAGTCGCCAAATGCTGCAATCCAGGACCCTACTGTATTATTAGTCCAGTTACATATTATTACTTCTCTGCATCCTAAATTGCATCTTAGTATTTTTCCTTAAAGCCCCAATATATGTGCATTTGGCTCACAAACAATGAGCTGTTGGTTTAGTTTCTATCTGGCTTGTTTAGAGTGGGAGGGGGAAAAACGTGCATTAACCATTTCTCAGTGCTTTCTAGGCCCGTCTCTGCTAATTCCTTCATAGAAGTGGAAAAGTTTACTTGGTGCTGAATGGATAATATTTATTCTTCGACTTGGGCAAATGTGTTGGCGATGGAGCATTCTACCCTGTGCAAACAGAGCAGTTTAAACACAGGGGATGGGACTCTTGTGCCTTTGCACAAAATTGTATTACAGAAGCAATAGGGAGATAATGTTTGTTTTACACATTCCCTGTCACTTTGCAGAGAGAACTATAGTAAAATACTTTTGCATCATTTAGCATATTAAATAATGCCTATATTGTATTATTTTCTGGAACCAAGGTGTTTGCAATGTATTGAAGCTACTATGGCTCTTTAGGCATTTTAGTGCTGTAGATTAAGTACTGTAAATTCTTGCTTACAGCCAGCTCTGCATGAAAAAAGCATTTTTCTAAACAAGGGTGTGGAGAACGAGGCATAGGGAAATCATTCAGAACAATTTATTTTAGTGTGCTCCAAATACTTCTTTGATTTTCTTTGAATTGCTTAACCATTTTTGTGCGATGTTGGGTTTAGGACTCGTCAGGTAATAAAAATGATGGCTCTTGCAGAAAGCATTTAAATATGTGGATGTTTTATTCTAAGATCATTGCCTTTTTATATATTGCAGCATCCATACCCCTCAGAAGAACAGAAGAAGCAGTTAGCACAGGATACGGGACTGACTATTTTGCAAGTTAACAACTGGTAAGAAAGCATGTATATTTCCAGTGTACAGTGACATGTTTGCTGGTTGAATAGCAAAACAAGTTTTTTTAAGAAAGGTGATAAATTCTATTTACCAGTTATTCAAGTACATCTTATAAGTGTTCAACATTGCACAGCATCAATAAGGTCATCAAAATGGCTGTTACATGTGTAGGAACAACCCACAACGAAAACCCCAAAAGAAACAACTTTTTGATGGACTGAATTTCTTCTAGAAATATTAGTTACCCTGCATGCAAATAGGGTCTGATGTAGTCAAACCAAAGCAGTTGTTTGTACTAGTTAGATTGCCATCACATCCTTGGTGTCAGTAGGAATCTAATTGCTTCTATGTGATTGTATACTTTTCAACAACTGTTGCCATAAATAGCTAATTTGGAAGGCCCTACAGTTGGTTTTCTTTATGAAGTGTTTAAAATTTGTAAAAAGTCAGATTAAGTTAGATTCTATGTTTCTTTGCCAGAACATTTTTCTTCACAAACTGAATCTAACCAAGTCTCACACATCTCAGGCGCAGCCTTATCAAATAGCAATCATTTTCATGGTTCCAGCAATCAGAAAGATGCACTAGAAAAGTAGCTAGTGTGTTTATATGGGAACAAACAGCCACAGGATCACTTGTACTAAGTACTTAGTTTGGTGTGCTGGTTGCCCAGCACAGTCTGCACTACTCTTGTCAATACGTTGATCAATTATCATTTTCTTTGTTTCTATAATAGTCTTTGTTTTGTGATATTGCAGCTACTTACTATCCATTTGTTGTTGGCTTATGATCTCATCAAAGATTTTGACTCCTGTTTTTTGAAAGCAAGATATTTTGAATAGCCACTCATACACTGTGTAACATTTGTAGAACAGCTAATTTTTGCTTTGTTATAAGAACACATGAGATGAGTAAAGAGGTGCTTTTAAATCAAAACCACCTACACTGATACATTGCTGTAGGTTCATACAGTAGTTTGGGTAATGGAGGGGCAACAAATTCAGATATTAGATAATGCTTTCTGGTTTTAAATTAAGGAAAAAGTGACATTTGATCAAAATGTGTTTTTAGTAAAAATGAATACTAATACATAAAGAGGAATATCCTCCACCTATTCCTATTTTATAATATATCATAGATGTGTTATCAGTTATGTTAAGTAACATGCTAGAGACTTCTTTTGCATGGCAGCCGTAAGTTTGATATTTGGCAAAGGAAACCACAATGTCATGTCATCACTATACGACTACATAGGGTTGTTAACCTTCTGACTAAATGTCTCTCTGATATCCTGCATGGTAGAAGCACTATCTGTTTCATAATCTATGAACAGAATCCCCTTTGCCTCACTTTAAAGGTATATGGACCCTATGTGAACATAGCTTTGAAGTGAATATGAAAATGCTGAAACTGTTTAGATTTTTATGGTCATACTGGAACAAAACATGTGTTTTAGAGAGGGCAGAACCTTGGCTCATTGGTTAGCATTGCTGAGGGGCAATAAACAGCCATAAAAAGAATGATCTCAACCTCGCCAAATGAACAGGTTTTTCCCTGATATGCCCACCTTGAGGTGGATCACATTGACAGGATGCAGGCCGTCAGGGTGAGAATCCCATCTATGAGCCAATGTGCTCCTTGCCTGATGGGATTTTTAAACCTGCCCAATCAACATACAAACAATATAATAAGCCCTGCAACCTGCACACAGTTAACCAACACAGACATATTGTGTACTGAATGCAAGTTGTGGTGGATGCAAATGTGATGACATTCTATGAAAATGCACTGTATTGTGCGTAAAAAACCATAGCAATTTGCATCAGAAAAATGCACTTTAAACCTTGCACTTACACTTTGATCATAACTGAGGCTTAATATCTCTTTACCCATGCCCTCTTGGAACATTGTAGAAAGAGGAGGAGAGATTAGCCTTACCTTCAACAGTACTTTGAGGAATTAGAGAGGAATAAGAGACATCCTGCCTATGACTTTATCTACAAAGGGTGTGAATCTTTGAGGGTGAGAGTAGCAGCAGCCTTTTCTGTGATTCTGTGACCCATCTTGACAACACACAACCTGCTTTGATATTTCACAGCCAGTCCTAAAAGGATACCTCTCTGTCCAGATTATCCCTGACTGTATGAGAGAGACACATGGAGAAAAAAGGAGGGGTTGGAGAAAGAGGAGCAGCAGGATTTGTAGACAAAGATCAGAGCCACGAAGAAATTATATTGGATTTACTTATCAAAATACAGGGCCCGGTTTTTATCACAAGCTTAATTTTGTTCGGTACATTCTGGGGTGATGTTCAGATTAATTGAAACGACAGTTCTCTTTTAAAATTCCGGGCAGCGTATTTGCACGGATTTCAGGACTAATACAAACTTAATTACATGGGACTCTATTTTATCATTCTAATTCCATGTAGCCAGCTCTGTATTTACAAATGAGAAGCCTTTGCCTTTTATTCACAGCTTTCCTTAATATATTTATCAAAGCAGGTTCATTTACAAAGTGCTCTATCTGTAGCGTGCAGGCAGGCAGACACCAACAAAGCTGTTAGCTTTATCAGCCTGAGCTCCTGATGAGCCACCCGTGGGTCAATTGATTTTCGTGGTTCCTTGATTCATTCCCCCCCCCCCCTTCATTTTTTACGGATCACAATGAGAGACACGCTCTGAGAATTAGCCAGTTTGTCTGACTTATCAGTCAGCCAATTTTTTTTTCTTTGCTCTTTTCCCAAGCTACTTAAGTTGGCCACAGGAACTGCTGTTATCAGAGTTTAATGCACCCTATAGTGTGGATAGCATTTCAATTAAACCAGTAACCACAGCTTACATGCAGCCATTTCCATGCTGAGTGTAGTACAGAAAGTGATGCGCCCAGCTAGGGAGGCAGAAAATTGAGTTGCCTTGCTTCTGTCACTGTGATTAATGCACAAATAAACTGCTAACCTGGAAAAGAGATGAGACTGGTGCACAGTACAAGGGGAGGCTTATCTATTCACTAAACACATTCACCTCTTTTTTCATTCAGCTTCTTTTTTCAGACCCTTTTCTCTGTATGTTAGCCAGCTCTGTGAATCTGTTTCCCTTCTTCCAGAGGTTTAGGAAAAAATGTAATGGTGCTGGACTTTAGCCTGTTTGGTTCCCTTGTATTTCATATGACTTTTTAACCTAGATAGAGTTTGACATGTACATTTTATATGATGTATGGTGGCTCAACAATCAACAGTCCTAACGTGTATCGTACAGTTTGTGAATTGGACAGGTTTGAAAATTACATATGCTGATGCACAATGCCAGCCAGTGCACGTTGCATAGGCAGATAAGGAAGTGCTGTTCCGATTACTTAAGCCCAAACAAGTGGCATGATAGAAAGGAGGTCATATGATGTATGGCAACTTGTATGGTATTTCCAGCTCCCTAAGGGTAAGAAACCAAAGAGCGGCTGAGTCACCTGCAATAAATCTCTGCAGGTCATTGCAATTATTTATTCTCTTTGGCAAATCTTGTCCCAGTTAAGTAACTCAAAGTCAAGTTTTTGTCTACCATTTTATTTGGTACTATGAATTGCAGAACCAGGAAACATTTAAGCTACTGCCACACGGAGCAGAAACTCCCCTTTTCTCCGATCTGCAGAATGGTGTGTTTGCACCCAGAAATGCTGCGTCAGACATGGAGCGGATTGTGCTGCAAATGGGAATTCACATGCTAAGGCACAAAAATTTGCTCCATGTACCTGCGTCTTCGCTGATGCAGAACCTCTGTGTGCAGACACACCATTCTGCAGATCTGACTGGAGGGGCGTCTTTTTCGGCCCATGCTTATACGCAGGCTGAGAAACCTTTTCATGTGGCAGTAGCCTTACTCCAACCAGCTAAAAGAGATGCTTTTGATATGATACAAAAAACATGGGGTTCTTCTTTATCCATAGCAATATTTGTGTCTGTGGGTCTTATGAATGCATTTTTACTGCTTTCAATCTGTACAGGAAACTGTGCTTGGCAGTTTACAAATATAACAAGTAATGAGATTTTTGTGTATAATGTACAGCATTTACAATATTTTTGTTTAATTTTTCTGTTACATAGTCCTCTGTATCCCATAGCCAAGTCATTAGCACTTGCTGGCCTGCTATAAAACAGCTATTTGTTTACGTGTGTGCCTGCATGCGCATGTGTGTGCTTAAAAGCAGTGGAAAAGTCTGTTTGTCTTATTCACCTTTGAGGGTAAACAGGAGATTTGAAACTCTCCCTAAATTGAGGTGATAAGCTATCAGTCTCATTAGCAAGGGAGCAAACTAAGGTTTCAATCTGGTTAAAGGTGACAGTCTCAGGAAGTGAAACTGTGCAATAGATTGGCAGGTAATCATCACTTAGCGATTACAGGTGATTAGAGGCCGGAAAAGAGTGTAAAAGGGTTACAGGTGAGTTCAGACTTAGATAAAGTCTATGCCTATAAATCACCTGCACGCTCCCCTCTGAAAATGGAATATGCATTTAACAGGACACCTCCTAGTTCCCAAATGTATTTACTGAGCTCATGTATAGGGATGCACCGAATCCAGGATTTAGTTTGGGATTTGAGCAAGATTCTGCCTTTTCCAGCAGGATTCAGGTCCGGGCAATCCATGACTTTTTGTCATATAAACATGGAAGTTGAAAAATTATCGCTGTTGGTAATTTGCATATGCAAACTAGGATTTTAATTTGGCTCTATATTCTGCCAAATCTTTCACTAAGGATTCGGGGTTCAGCCCTGATCCCAAAATAGTGAATTCAGAGCATCCCTACTCATGTATCAACAGTTAGATGCTTTTTGGATGTACTTAGAACTGCTGGGGGTCATGGTTCAACAACAGTTGAACAGTAAGATAAATATCTTTGTTTAGTTCTTTGTATCTTTTAGATGGGGAGACAAGAAGATGGTTACATTTACAGATATATCTGTAAGTTCTCAGACACTGAAAGAATGGTATTCCAAGATGGGTGGACCAAGATATTCCAGTCTACTTACTCTTATTTTTTCAGAACTTCCTGAACATTTTATATGGGATTTCAGTGATTTTAACTCCACCATAGCAAAATATGCACTTTATTGAAAGTCAATAGATGCAACTTCTCTGTGCAATTATGTATATAACAAATAAGGCCTATGGGCCCAACTGCAAGTTTTATGGGCTTATTTATCAATTTTTGAGTTTGTGAATTTAAGTTTGTTTTTACAAATCGAATAAACTTGTATATTAAATGCTTGTTTATTTGTTAATAAGGAAAACTCATTTGAAAAACAAAAATTTGAGTTTGAAAATATGGCTTTGCCTAGGACAACTACTATTAACTATAGAAACTCACAATCTTTTAGATGGCAAATGTTTACATTCAAATTTTGAAGTTTGAGTTTTTAAAACATACTTTGAAGTTTTTTAGCATAAAAACACTCGAATCATGAAAATAAATCAAACTCGTACGTTGATAAATCTCCCCCTTACAGTTGCACTGATTTCCCTTTATGCCTGATAGAAGAAGGCTAGTACCACCCAAAAACATTGCAGTTCTTACCCTTACGTCCTGCTTAATTGCACTGAGCAGGGAAGATTGGTGATTTTTGTTGGTTTCTGTTTGGTATGTTAGATGAAGGCTTTGTCCCTTGGAATTTGCAGTCTGGGGGTGTGTTTTCTTTGCATTACTCCTTTCCTGCTCATTAGGCTATAATCTGCACTCACAAGAAAAAGCAGTAGGGGCATGGACACTGCTTACCTTAGTTAATATAAGTATCTATTGACAGGTGAATTTAACCAGTAGTGGTATGCTGTCGCACAGGCCCAGTGCTAGCCGGCCTGTAGAACTTCATGTAGTATAACTGGGCTGAATTTTTCTACATCTTATATGGAATCTTTAACTTATGACTACCATTCTGTTTAATACAAGAGTCATTTTATCTTTAATACATCTCAAGGAAAAAAGAGAACGCCCTTGTTTGTCTTTAACAATACATTTGTGCTGTAAGTACTACAATTTGCTTTGCAATAAACAATGAAATGTAAATGCACAAGTAAACACCAAGTGATGCAACTGTGTGTTGTACTTATGTCCACATTTGCATTTGAACTCAGCAAGAAAAACACATATAGAATATCACTTTAACCATTTCGTTTGTGCTCTATACCTACTGACAAAGACATACAAGAAGTTTTTGCTTTTCAGCAAGATTGTTGTGCATTGCAACACATTCTTGTTTTTTCCACGATAAGCATTACATGTTAAACCAAAGACTTTCACTATCTGCAACTCTTGCTGAGTCTTTAGATTTAAATGAAAACAAAAAGGGAACTGTTTGTGTTCCACGTAATTAGCAGAAATGACTCACAGGTACATGTGGATATAGTAACTATTCATTTTTTTGCACTTGACAAGCTCTTTTATATAGTTCTGAATTACCACACATATAGGGAATATGTAGTTTTAAGGATCTGGATTCTGTTTAGCCAGAGGCACGGATTTGGCCGAATCCGAATCCTGGTGAAAAAGGCCAAATCTTGGCCAAATCCCGAACCGAATCCTGGATTCGTTGCATCCCTAATTTCAATAAATAAAGTGGAAGGCCATGCAAACTCACAGAAGTAAGGTTCTTATAGAATGGGAAGACTGAGATGCTAGTGAAAGAACTTGACTGGTCTGCACAGAGCCCTAAGCTCAACCCAGCTGAACTACTGGATGAATTGAAACCCAGGCCTGATCCCCATCATCAGTGCCCAACTTCATTAATTTTCTTGTTACTGAATGAAACCAAACCTAACAATGTTTCAACATTTAGGTGGAAAGCATTAACAGCAACGAAAAGATCAATTTACGATGAATACCCTTGGTTTCAAATAGGATTCTAAACCGGCAGTTTTCCGGATATTTTTGGCCATCTACTGTAGATATGATAATACACCATTATTCTTACCGTTTGGCATGTAGTAATCAAGCCCATAAGCACATATTGTAGACATGTTATGATTACGTTATGAATGGATCACATTTGTTTATGAAAATTGGTGGGTTCATATTTGTTATTTTGACTCAGTATTTTGGTACTTAGGGTACTTGATTCTCTGTGCCATGTATTGAAAATGATGATTTCATGGTTAAATAAAAGGGCAAATAAAATAGTAGCTCATGGGGGGTCCTTTTCAAGAGAAATCATTCAAGATAAGGAATCAGCAGCTTTCATAGCTAAAGGGCTCTAGAAGATTTCAAGAGAACATTCTTGTACAGTGCAGTGAAATTGGCATTAGAGCACCATGCCGGTGTTTGGGGTGCATAGCTGATCTAGCAGATACCATGCTGCTTCAAAACAATCTCATACTCAATCTTGAAGAGGTACCTATGAAAATATATCTTTTTTATCAGGAGATGAAAGGCAAAATGTATACAGGGAGGGGAGTTTAGAACCAGATGATTCTCTTTTTACGAATAAGCAGCTTAATGCATCTTGGCACCCAGAGCCTGCCTCAGAATGCCTGGGGCTCTCTGTGAGCAGAATAGCAATTTTATTACTTTGTCATTAAACCAATTTCACAGCAGTATTGTTTGTTAATGAGCAGCGGCAAACGAGCGGAGATGTCACACACTGCAATAGCAGCGAGATTTGTGTCCCAGGCTTGGAGCAGAAAAAATGGAAAAGGCCATAGTAATAAAAGGAGGAGAGAGAGAAAGAGAGTAAGTGCATGGGGGGAAATGCAGTTTGAGGTGGAAGGCGAAGTGCATAGGAAGCGGCGGATCTTGTGTTTATGAGGTAACTGTTCCTGTAAGGAATAAAGGTCTGTAAGGCAAGCAGTTAAAAACGAAGCCCATAAAATTAAAACCAAATTAAAGTACAGCTCAGGATTACCCAACCTAGTTATGTGTGGAGAAAAATATAACCCCTTCATTACTGCAGGGACACTTTTATGCACCGCAGGGTTAACATTACCTTAATCATATTATATCGTTAGCACAGTTTGCTTTAAAAATATCTAACACTATAAAGTTGCCTGCAAGGTTTATGTTAATGAAAATTGCAGTTAAGCTTTAGTGATCAGGTCAAGCCATGGAGGTGTGTATCATTATACTATACTGCTATTATTATTATGCACAGTCCTGGGCAGATCCCAGGGTAATGGAGAATGCATTGGTTATATATACAGAAGTGTGTGAAGTGATTTAGACCAAAATACAGTGTAGAAAGTTATATGTAATAAAGGTATATTTATAAAACTACCCCCCCACACACAAAAAAGGTTGAATGTCTAGCACTGATCTCTAGATCAGCAGAATGAAAATACTAGTACTTCCTTACAGTTTATGAACAGTCTTGATCCCTGTGCAACAAACACTTCCTGCTGTTAGAAAGGGTAAGGCAGTAGAGAAACCATATCCCTAAGGTCCTGGCATCACTCTACAGCTGGTAAAGAGCAAGACAGATCGATTCATTTGAATACTTCCATCATTATTTATTATTCTCCATTACAATGCTTCAGGATACCTTCTGAAGACAATTGTGCAGTGAATCGTTCAGAGCACATTGCATTTTCAGGAATCACTTATCTATTGCCTTTAGCCTAATTTTTGTAGTTGTGGCTCTTGATTTACAGTTCACTAATTTACAGTCTTTGTTCTGCAATATATTTTCATAATCTAGAAGTCAGTATATCACAAGAGTGCAGGAGGGTACTAAATTATATAAGGAAAAACCTGGAAAAACACTAAAGATTCCATCTTCATAGCAGGATTGAACGAGGCAGAGACAAGCCTCAGCTATCATTGCTTATTAAGACAAACACAAAATATACTCTTTGCTCGGCAAGGTTTGGAAAGTAGTTTTAGAAATTCTTGAGAGAGCCTTTATTATAAGGGTGCCCTTTTTGTTATTCGGAAAAAGTTTAACAATGGTCTTCTCCTTCGTGTCCACCAATTAGGAATTGTTTATTGACCTTGCAGAGTCTACCTACGAAAAAGGGTTGCATGTAAGATAAATGATCCATTGTTTACTCATTGCCAGGAAGATACTAACCAAATCTTCACCTGCCAGTAAAAAAAATGGTGGCTCACAGGGCTCATTAGGACCTAGAGTCATAGAATAACAGAACACAGAGTAGGTTGAGTCAGTCAGTGCACAGATATGAGAAAAGGGAGACTTGAATAATTGAGGTTTAATGTTCCCTTTAAGTAAGCGGCTACAATGAAATTGAATTTAGATAAAAGTATCCAAAGGCTAAAGGGGGGAGATTACAGTGGATTTCTCAAGTTGGCTGTATAGATAGGCAGGCTAGAAAATATCATAACACAGCCAGTCGGTCAAGGTAAAGCAATGTGCCTGCACTGAGCACACTCCCATCTGTAGTGCCATCTTACATACACAGGTGTGTTTGTGCCCCAGGCATCCTGGCCACAGTCCATTCCATTTACTGCAGCTGAATTAAACAGCAGGTAATATGTTGAAGAGAGAGCGAGAGAGCAAGCACAAGGGGGAAAACAGGAGCATCAAAGGAAATGCCTGCGAGCTTTGTTAAGGCCAAGAAAAACCCTGTTTCAGTTGTCAGAGCTTGTTGATGTTGTAAAGAACGGTGCATTTTTCCCTGCCTCTCTTCCCTTCTCTCTGCAATATGTGGTTCTGCCTTAGGACAGAAAGTAAAACAGAACGGATGAACAGAGTTCCACTCCATAAATCAGCCGTTCCTCTATCCCAGATCAAAGCACTGACATGCTCCCTTCCAGCCTACTTGTCCACTTCAGCTGCTTGATGGACAGGTAACATCTGGACCAGAGATGTCTCCCTGAGACCTAGAAAATATCTTCCTCAGAGCTAATCAGGGGTAGAAAGGCTGAGGACCTACACACTCTCACCTTCATCTCTTCAAAGCTCCCTTTCTGTAATTGCTCCATTTCCAGGGGCATTCTTTTTTTGTTTTTGTTTTGTGTCCGTTTAAAGAAGTAGGCTCATAGCTGCCTCGTGGAAAGTGTGGTCTCCTTTCCCACAAGTACAAGCGAGGACTCCCATGTCATTATGTGTCTGAATACTTTCTTTTTTGGAAATTATTATATTGACGTATTTGAAAAATAGAATGCAGTGTGACCAAATGCTATGGAAAAACTGTTATTGTTGCTTCAAATTTCCTTTTATTATCACACCATTCAAATAAATTCACAATCAATGTGGTACATACAGCAAAAATATGGCTCCCATGTATTACATACTGCAGTCTCTGGCTCAATGGGGTTTCTGGTAGTTTTAGTTCTAGCAATAGTATCTCTCAAGCCAGTTATTAGTATTGTATTAAAAAATCTCCTTTGGCTTTGCAGCTCAGCACCATGTAGCAGAGGAAATGTTACATCAGGAGGGCCAGTTGTATGCAAATCAGACTGATATGCAAAGTGCTAAGGCTTGTGGGGGCCTACATTTGCTATCTCTTCTTCCCAGTGGGGACACAACATATGCAAAACCCACAGCAAATGCAGGCAACTACCATCTGCCTCCCTGCTTCCACCTGGGCAATGGGCGACCATCATCATCATCATCATTCTTATGTAAACTAACTCTAGCCATTCTGCCTAGTTATCATGCTCCAGGTGTGCCTCTATTCTCACTTGCAGTGTCATTTTCCCTTTCATAACCAACTGTGTCAACAGTGCACATAGATATCCATATTGGTACCCTTGCTCTCCTTTTATGCACAGTTTTATACAGTAAAGTTATAGAGTATAGTACAGTAAGTTATTTCCATCAACAGTGCTATAACATTTATACACAAGTGCATACAAACACCTCCAGTCCAGCTTGCCGTCCAGAAGACTCTGCTGTTCTCTCATGGTTATGATTTTTGATGTGTCAGGAAACTTATACTATAAGGGTGAGCTGCAGCCATGTATGTAGCTGGAAGGCAGGGTTTTTCTTAAAAATGACTGGATTTGAGTAGGCCTAGACTGGGATTCAAAATAGGCCCTGGCATTTCAAGAGGATTCCCTTTGAGAAAGGCTTTTTGCTGAAACGTTGGGGTAATTCTCATCTTTGGCAAGTGTATACGCTAACTTGTGTGTCTTCTTTTGCCTGTGCACATTTTGTGGTATGTATTATCTTAATAATCTATGTTCTTGTTGTATCTTTGCAATTAAAATTGATTGTTGTTAAAAACTCTTTTGTATATTATATAAATGATTATACTTTTTAATACTACCACTGTGCTTGTATTTTCTGTGTGCAAACCCTTATTCTTTTTAAAATTCCTGGCATTTCAAGTGCACAGAGGACCAAACAGCCCCCCCACCAGTGTCTATGGCATTTTACAGCAGCCCCTCTGGCATTTGCCAGTATCCACAGATTGCCAGTCCGGACCTGGATTCAAGTATCCAAGCCATCAAATTTTAGGGGGATTTTGTTTAAATTGAAAATTGCAAATTTGACCCAGTCGTTAGGTGGCTGATTTTTTTTTGGTATAGTATTTGATATTTAGCCAGAAATAGGGGATTTGGTGCTTCCCTAATGTATACTGCCACTGCTCCAATGGATCTTCTGAAAATATAAATGTGAAAACTTTAGGTGAAAACTATATACATTTTCTCCAAGCCTTCTTAATAAGGAGCCAACAATGTTGTCCAAGAAGCAGCTTTGTTGGGCATAGGGTGAATTCTAAATTAATACTGCATTAATGACAGATTCAGCAGAACTCTGTTGTGGAAAGCTGCTTGGGAGAAATGTAGAAAGCCAAAGAAAATGAAAGCTTTACAGAGTGTGTTTACCAAACCGAGCAGAGCAGATTTCTGCTACATTGTTTCAAGAGTCAGAACCACAGAAAAAAAGGATTAACAAAAATGCCTTTCCATTGCAACTATGTTTATAAATAACTTTACAACTATTGAACTTCATGTGTATTGGAAGGTGTTTTAAAATTTAAAACATAGATAGATAGATAGATAGATAGATAGATAGATAGATGATTGATAGATAGATAGATAGATAGATAGATAGATAGATAGATAGATAGATAGATAGATGATAGGCATATGTTGATGAAATGGTAAATCAAGTTTCTCACCATGCTAATTTGCCGTAGCCCCATGTTAGAGCGCACTGGAGCAATCAGAGAGGTCTCCCAGTTTACTAAACATTTCTGTGTAGTATCCAAAGAAATGACCCTTGTTTGAACCTTCAACCCTCCATTTAATGACTTGTTTGAAGACAGCCTGGAGTCCTGGGTAAGAGGTGTGTTGGGGGTGGGGATTGCTAATGGTTTCCAGGCCTCAGAGGGTCTTTGTTGGGGTAGAAGCTTGCTGCGTATTCTCGTATCCAATGGTGCTGGTCCAGGAAGGATATCTTAGTATTGATTATTGATGCTATATCATGGGGATTCTGATTTGTAAGCCAATAAAATCAATATTTTAAATACTGCATGCTATTTAATGCAATATTAAATCATTACCCAAATTAGACTTTGGTGCAATTGGAACGTCCTTCTATTCCACCAGTGGGTTATGTTACCAGTCATTAAACTGAATTTTTTTTTTTGTATTTTCAAGTACTAAAAGGTGCAGAGACAATGAGGGGTTTGGTGTAGTTTTAAAAGGAAAGGTTGTAAGTTCTGCCACCTTGCACTCTACTGTATCTATTGGCCCACATGGGTTCATATATATATACAAAGTATATAGATATATATATATACATATAGATCCAGATCCAGGTATACATAGATCCAGAGTTTCAGTAGCATTTACAGTGTGTATTTGCAGCAACGGTAGTGTTTAATCCATAGGAGGTGCAGGTCTATGGGGGTCTGCTTTATACTGGTACCTTTTATTTGTTTAACTCGAAACATGGAGGATTAATGGCAACAATTACCAGTTAAGGTAACATGAAAAATTGCAGGCACTCATTCTGGGATTACCATCTAAATTAAATCCAGCCTTAACGGCCCAGTGACTTATGGCTCTGCATGTCCTTGTCAAATAGGGGACCATTACTACCTGCTTTTAGGGAGGGGGTGGAGGGAAAGTTCCCTCTGTGCCTAATGCCAAACACATGTGTGTGTTAAGTATACACACCCTATTCCCTTCACATCCCTACTGGTAAATAGAAATGGTGCATGCCAGTTCCCTTGGGTTCAGGTTAGTGCTATGCCGTGGGCGCCTTTAACCCTTCACTGTCTAACAGCTGATAAATCTGTCATTCCCACCCCAACACATTCTTTATACACTTCTTTGTCTGATTCCTGTACCTTCCCAGGCTTAATTCAGGCTCAGGCCATCACTGGGCAGCCAGTAGATTTAGGAGAGTTGCCGGACCTTCAGTGGTAAAATAATGTATGTTTTATTTAGCATCTAGGGTTGCAATTTGGTGTAGGCCTCAGTTCACGCTGATTTGTTAATGATTCCAAATATACAGCATACCTTTTGCATTTAAAACTTTTGGTGGTTAAAAAGAGATTTCTATGTCTGCAGTAGTTGCTCTATAAACAGCAAAGTAACTATAAGTGTGTACTGCTCACACTGCCACTGTTTATCCTTAATACCTATCCCAATTATAATCTTCTGGCTCGGATGCATCGATTATTTATTTTATTTACTCCATGACTAATAAGTACTGTCAATAAGTGCTATATTTATTAAGCATTAGCTATAATCATTATCCATGCAACAGCTGTAAAAAATATAGGTAACTGCAGAACCATTCCCTTAACATGCTTGCATGGTCACCCATGACTCTCTGATGGATTTTCCTGCTGTCTGCAGCTGGTGCCCACACATTCCTCAGTGATCGAGAGGCCAGCATTTGGAAGCACCGTCCCTTAGGCCAAAATCAAGGCCTACATAGTTTCGTATCTAGACCACTCTCTTTTGCACTTTATATTTATACATCAGTGACAGAACGTTGTGGCAAGGTCATGAAAACTGCAATTTCTTGGGCTCACATTTGGCACCAGAGGGCAACCCTAGTTGGCACCGACCTCTGAATAACCCCTAGTTTTAACGTTTGGGTCAGCAGGAGGTGGTGTATATTAGGTGGGAAGAGTGGGGGCCTCAGTCCTGAAGCCTACTCTATAGGCTCTGTAAGGCTGGCAATAAAACTTGAGACAGTTTAATGGATGTCTCTGCTGACCCAGGGAAGCCATGTGAAAACAAAAGCCTGGACTTCATTTAGATCTGAATGGGGAGTGCAGCTATGCTGAAAGATCTGAGGGAAGAAAAACTGAACTCTAGAAAGCAATCTTATAGGTAGTATATATATTATTGAAGCGTGAATGCATTTAACTTAAAGGAAACATATAGTAACTCATGGTACAATGAATAGGTGCAGACATGAAGTTGTTTGTGTGTAGTGGCTGGTGGATTGTGTATGACAAACTCTAGTTGCAGATAGCCAGCGGCATGCTAAGATCTCTGTTAGGGCATGTGTGTTCAATTGGGTGGTGTGTTTTTATTCGTCACGGCCAACAATTTGATTTCTTCTAACTCCCTAATCTAATCAAACACAAATAATTTTGCTATTTTGGACAACTTTCTAAATGAAGCTTTTTAGCCAGCTTTTAGCCAGTTAAAATGCAAAGGTTGATGCCCTAAAGGGTTAGCTTAGTGCTTATGATGTCACAAAGAGTCTGTCTGTGTAAGCTTCTTCGATGACCTCATCTTTATAATGATAAAATAAATATGGACTTGACACACGTTTCACAGTACATCATACAAAGGCAGCTTTATTCCTTGGAGAGAGCATGATGTATAGAGTTTGTTGGCATATACAGTATATAAGGATAGACAGAATGTATTATGCTTTATTATATATATTTATTTATTTATTTTTATACAGTGCATTATAATAATTTTATAGCATACAGGAGTTAAAGTATTTAACTATAAATGAACAAACAAGGGTTACAAAACCGGTAGAAAGCTTAAAGATGATATGGATTGAAGTGGTGCATTCGTAATCAATGTCTAGAGGACAAACAACAAGGTTGCCTTCATGAATCTTGGGGGGCCCCATATACCTACCTTACCGCCTCTTGATCTATCTGATATGCCCAATCCCAGACTCTATCCACACAATCTTAACCCCATCCCTTTTTAGGATAATCCAGGCTCCTACCTGAACTTGGCCCTTGACAGGACTTCTGCCTTTCCTGCCTTGACAGCTCTGCCAGTTATGGTGATATTTGAGGAGACCTCCCATTTGCTTTCCTTATTACTCCTAGAAGCTCAACTTAAAGATGGCTGGAGGGTGCCTATACCAATGTCTAACATTACTTTAAAAAATGACTTTTAGTATAAAAAGTATTGTACCGTTGTAGGAACTATTTTCTTCACTTTCTTTGGAGGACCTTGCCACAGTAGCTTGTAGACATAGCTATTTGCTGGCGAAATGCTACTTATGCATGATACTCCCCACATAGGATCTTCAATGCAAAATGATTGGGACCTGGGTTTTTTCTGTAATATGGGACACCATCTGTTATATCTACTAAATAACATTTTAACATTAAAAAAACAAGAATTGAATGAAATTATCATGCTGAATGGACAGTGAAAGCCAAAAACCAAAGGCATTACAAAGTTTTCAGGATTGGATACCAGGTGTAAAGTATTTGGTATCTTATTGTAACAAACACCTAATATTTGCAGCATTTTGTACATCACTTTGGCACTGTTTTCACTACATTGTGTGTTTTCTTCTTTTGCAGGTTTATCAATGCCAGGAGGCGAATAGTACAACCTATGATTGACCAGTCAAATCGAGCAGGTGAGAAGCTGATTTCCTTTTAATGGGTTAAATGTTAGGGCTTCTGTCATTACTTTCAAGCAGCCAAAGGTTTAAGAAACAGAGAGGCTCTCAATAGGCAGTAAATAAAATGCCTCAGCAAGACATTCTGGGAGACAGTAGAGACAAGAAGAGGGGGCAATCTCGCCCCCTTAAATCCCAGCATCCCACCATAGGGAGCAGCTAATTGGTGCTAATTGGAGATTTCCAGAATGCTCTTGGTACAAATGCAACCCCTCCTCTTCACAAACCACTAATTGGCGCAAAGTAGTGGGCCACAAGGAAGCATATTAACCCTCATAGTGCTGGAGTGGGTCGCTTTGGGTGCTTTTACCGGGATGGGTTAAATTTCTCATTGCTTACCAAGTCCCACTTAGCAGCTCCCGGCAGTGTAAGGAGGCCATTCTCATACGTGGCCCATTGTATGTATTTTTTAATTGCCTATTCACACAAAGCTGGCTAGGCTTGCATTATAATGCGGGATTTTTTAGGTGTATGGTGAGAATGTGTGTGGGGGAAAACAGAGGGCGGGGAAGAAAGGTCCTAAATTTCTTTGGAAGGAACTTCCCATTAAAAATCCCTACAAACTTATTTAATGACTTCGGCTCTAATGAAGATTATCATGAGGATTATTTTTCTTCTTGGCTTGCCAACGTGTAATACATCCAAAGCGCCATTAAAATACTAGCTGTCTTATTTCTATTTTAATGCTGGCACGCACACACAACCTCCGTATCTTCTCTAACTCCTTCAGCAAGAGCAAAATCTGCTCATTTGTATACGTTGTCATTACTCCTTTTCCAAAAATGTTTACATTATCATTTGGACGGGGGTTTATGCAAATAGGTTGCTTTAAATTGGTTAGGATAAATGATTCACCGTACTACAATTACCATGAGTGTTCACATTTTAATTCTGCCTATCTCTAATTATGCTTAAATCAGAGCCTGCTATACATGATCACTGTTTGTCCTGATATATATGCATTATAGGCAATAATAAAAATGTTTTACATGGGCAAAGGACTACTAAAAAAAGCACCATATGGATTCATGTGGCTTAGTTACCATTAAGTACAAGCTACTGTTTTATTATTACAGAGAAAAGAGAAATCATGCAAATAAAATAAGAAGACTTATTTGCTTTAAATGGACATTATGGGACAATGCATTCCTGGATTTCAGAGCTTTCTGTATAATGGTTGTCCTGATAATAGATCCCATACCTGCATTGATGTTTCAGGAGATTTAATTTCTGTATAAGGGATGAATGCTACCACACTCCATCATCTTAACTCTGTCCTCCAAGTCTAAAGCTCAACACTGCCCTCTGAGTCTACAGTGTGAATGTTCACTTACTTAATGAAAAGTTCACTTCTGTAGTGTTAAACTGGCCACTGCATAATTCAAGCCATTAATTTGTATCTGCCCCTTTTAAGTTTGTGTTGTCTGATTTGGTTAGACATCACTTGTCTGCTACTTATATTTCTGTGGGATGCAAATATGTGTTTCAGTCCTGAAACTGGAACCTTTGCTGATTTTCTGGTATGTCTCTTCTTCTTTTTTTCCTCTCTGTGTCCACGTTTGACCACAATCAGGTTTTCTTCTTGATCCTTCAGTGAGCCAAGGAGCAGCGTATAGTCCAGAAGGCCAGCCAATGGGAAGCTTTGTTTTGGACGGGCAGCAACACATGGGAATCAGGCCAGCAGGTTAGTTAAAACTTATTCTTCAGACACCCACTGATATCCATTTGTTGAATTACACAGAAATTGCCAATCCCTTCTATTAACTTATAATAGGGGTGCCCCTGTGAGAACCTTGCTTTAGTCAGCAGTGGCTCTTAGGATACCAGGAGTGCCAAAAAGCCTCTCCTGGTAACTTCAAGAGCAGAAACCCAGTTATTTATACAAAAATTCAACCCTTGAATTGAATGCCCTCAATCTAGTGCAAAAAAGGTAAGCACAGGGTGTGAGGGTGCTGCATTGCGAAGGCCACCAGGGGGTTGTGAGGGGGGGGGTGACAGGGTGGTCCTACCGATTCCGTCCCCTGCATCTAGTGTTTGCAGCTTCAGTGCGGGTTGAGGGGGGACTACATTTCTAGTGCAAAGAGTGTAATTGCACTCTTTGTACTAGAAAATCCATAATTCTGATTTTAAAAAATTCAAGTTACAGGGTGCAGCTTTTTTTTTTTTTCAAGGGGTATTAAAGTTAACTGTAGTTACCGCTAGCTGAAAAGTGATTAGGCAATCATACTTTATATATACATAATGAAGCCTGCTGTCTACTTGGCCCCAGACTGCCTTAAGGCATTAAATGTACAAGGACTGTTATCTTTAGGGACTACAGTTTAAGGTGCATTGTCTCTTGCATTAAGTTTAATTATGTTCTATAATTAAGTGTAATTTATCTTGTTTTACTGACTGGGTTTTCTCCTACTTCCAGGCCCTATGAGTGGAATGGGCATGAACATGGGAATGGACGGGCAGTGGCACTATATGTAACACTTTTGCGGCGCAATCAAGGGGAAGTAAGTAAATCCATTTTTTAGCTGCTCAGCATAGCTATACTGACTGCTGAGCAGGCTGCAACCAATGGGAATTCAGTTGGTGTACACACTTCCAATTCGCTGCTACTCAGTTCAATAGACAATAGTGCCTACAGCCCTCCTGGAAAGAAGAATTGAGGGCCTTCTTGTTAAGCTTTTGGTGTTAGAATTAGAAGCTTTATTGTTAAAATTGTACTGAAAAATGAATGAATATATATGACAAAGGGGGTCATTTCTCTCTATAAGAGCAAAACCAGCACAGTTTTTGTGTCTACGTATTCCTTTCATGCTGTTCGTACATCTATCCACGTCACAGCTGCATAAGAATTGTCTTGAGTCCATGCCCGCCTAGTGTTTGACCTCTGATAATTCGCTATCCACTATATGGGTTTCCATAGATGTCACTGTCACACAGCGCCTATTTCATAACACTAAACCTGTTGTTTGGAATTGAATGGCTTTTGAAAGAAAATGTATGTGAGACACAGTTCAGGTACTTTAAGTGACCGTCCAGCTTTGCAGAGATGCGTAAAATATATTTGCATTCAAAGTTTCTCCATTACATCTAGGGCGTATGACATCAGCCGGTAATGGCACGGCTGTGTTTACATTGTTTCCTCTCCCCCCTTCTTCCACATGTTTGTGACAGACTATAGAGGAAAGAAGGACAGTCAATAAATTTAAAGAGACAGACATTTAGGAGCAATATATATTTCACTGAGGGTTGAATGACTGCACTTGGATTAAGAAAACCATTAGATTTTAAAGCTTTGACTACTTTTGATGTATTTGAAAAAAAGAAAAAGTGCTAGCTGCCAGCTTCATTCCCTTGGCTGGAGGCACCGGAGCAGACAGAATTGCACATCACACTGAAACTTCTTTGTTTAATGGGGCCGAATATAGGAAGGTGTATCTTGATTAAATCATTCAGTGTATGTAAATAGAGGCCAGCATTTCATAGCTAATCTCAATGGGCTGCAGTGTCATTCACCGATGAGCCAATTTTCCTACTTCTTCCGTCTTTTTTTTTACAAATGCAGTTAGGACACGGGAAGCAATGTTCCCTATAACGGCCATAGAGAAAACATTTTCTCAGCTTGGATAATTCTTAATATAGGCCATATAATTTCTAGCCTATTTAATTACATAACATATTTTATGCTTCATGACCAATTACATTAATAGCTTAATACAGAAGAATATTATCCTCTCTTGATTTGATTATGCAGCCACACAATATGGTATATTTGGTACTTAATTATCATCATCCTTGAGTAGGCTGGCGGGCGAGAACAAACAGAGAGGGCCAGCCATGCAGCTTGCAGGATAACTGCTTAGAGGGCTCCAGGGCAGCATGTGGATATGTTCATCATCTTAAACACTCACTGATACTTAAACTGCAGATAAAAGAAAGTCAAACTAGTATGAAGGTTTGTGTTAAATTCATATAGCAAAACATACCCCCTCCCCATTGGAAGGTCGCTGGGGCTCCAGCACAGCCCCCTATTCTTCTCAAATGACCTGTCTGCATCTGACTTCCCTCAAGATCCCCATAATACCCATGTTTGCACCGCCGTCACTAAACTTGCCCTGCACTGCTCCATTTATTCCTTCCCGTGCGCTATTGTATGTATGTAAGAGATACACACCCACGTTTTACTCCCCCATAGCTCATTAGCATGTCTGAGAGGCAGATGTCCCAATTGCTACTATTTTCCTGCAGCAGGCTTATTTTTAGATGCCGTGTGCTACTTTTTGTGTCATAAATTTAGAGCAACATTGCTTCACTCCAATAAAATGGTGGGGATTTTTTTTGTTTGTTTTTTGTTTTTTTTTGCTGACGCCATTTCTTGAGTAATCACTGTAGACCAGCCATTGGAGATACATTCACTCCCTTTTGCCACATTCATTAACTTCCCTCTCCTGAAAAGCCTTGCATCATTCTCCCATTTTTGGGTAAAGGGGTTGTTCACCTTTAAGTTAACTTTTATTATATTACAGAATAGACATTACATTACATCAACTTTTTAATTGGTCTTCATTCTACATTTTGTACAGGTTTTTTTTTTAACTATTTGCCTTCTGACACTTTTCTGCTTTCAGATGGGGGTCACTGACCACAGCAGCCATAAAACTATTGCTCTATGTGGCCACACATTTATTGTTATTGTCACTTTTAATTTAATCTTTTTATTCATGCCCTCTCCTGTTCTTGTCCCACTCTCTCATTCAAACCACTGCCTGGTTGCTAGGGTAATTTTGATCCTAGCAACCAGATAGCTTCTGAAATTTCAAACTGGAATGTTACTGAACAAAAAGCTAAATAATTCAAAAAACACAAATAATAAAAAATGAAGGCCAAATGCAAATTGCTCCACAATCACTCTCTGGGTCATACTGCACATTCATTTTAAGGTGAACAACCCCTTATATTACATGGGAAAACATTTGCTACCCTATATATTTTACAACCACCTTCAATGAGGTACAAGTGATTGCTGTAATTCTAGTTGGATAGAGTTAGAGTAGTCCATCTTGGTAAATGATACTTTCAATACAGCATCTATCTATTGCTTTGCACATGTATTGCTCTTGTTTCACCAACCTTACATTTTTTCCATCCCTTGGTTTTTCCCATATTTAATTTAGAAGGTAAAGCCCCACAAAGAAATCAGACTAGAAAGTGATGTTATGCACAGGGTTTCTCATAGCAGCTCAGAGGTGCAACATCATTTTAATACACGCTGAAGACTACACTGGGGTCTGTGCAGTTCTGCATTAGTAAGGTATTTGGTTTTAAAAGGCTATAGTTCCCTGATCATCCATTCAAAGCTTAAGATTTTGTATGACCAATCAGTAATCATTCAAACTGTATGCCAAGTTATTATATGGGCTCCCAAGCAGTCTCCAGCCTGTATAGTATACCCATTTGTAATGCAGTGTGTGAAGTTTACAAATGTTTACTTCATTTTTAATGCAAATTTGCCCACAGAGCTGTGAGCTCTCATATGAGGCTTTACAGAAACACAGAATGAGGGTGGTAGTGAAATAAGAGAGTGTAATATTGTCATACTAAGAAAGTGCAGTAAGCTGAGCCTATCAACCAGGGATTACGGCGGCCTATGATTACACACTGTCCAAGACACATCAGGCACTCTGTCCTACTCTTATTTGTTAATGAGTATTATACTCCCCATATTGGGCTATGAGTGAGTTTTACATGCAGGGCCTTTGTTGTTGCTGAACCCCTTTGCATATGGTAGATCATTTCCATTTTGGTTGGGTTTTGCTCTTTGTTAAACCCTCTGATCTCTATTGTAGTACACATACTGCATTCTAGCCCTTTTTTCTATTACTGTCCGTGGGAAGCATGTGAAATACATGTGACTGCAAGTGAATTGTCCGTGACATGTGAAAGCATTTACAAACTCAATACTGGGCATTTCTAAATATATGCCAAATGTATTATGAGCGCATTAACAAAACTATTTTTAAACACGATTCAATGCCCTCTTTTGAGTGACATTAGGAGTTAGCAAGCACCTGTGTGTACACAGCCCTAGCAGCAATGCACCTCTATAGCCATACAGCCTGTCACTTTGGTATGTAGTGAGCAACCCATGGTGCATTGTGGTGCATTCTCCTACATGGTGGGAAAGTCTAGGCACAGGCACAATTGGGCCTCTGTGTACTTGAAATGCCAGGGCCTATTTTGAATCCCAGTCCAGGACTGCTCGGGTGCAAACACTACTTGGCCCAGCTCTGATCACCACCTTTAATTGCTTTTTCTGGATATTCTTAGGATTAATGTATACAGCAATGTCATGTTTTTGAGGCATGGCGGTAGAGTTTTTTTTAGGGGGCTATTTCTCTTTACAGGGAAAATCATATGCTTCAATGTTTCTCTTAATGTGTTAAAAAATATATGAAGATAAGTGATGCTGCAGAGAAAGGCTTGTTTGTATAGTAACGAGTTTCGATGCCTTAATGCTTACTGTTCTGGATACAATAAACCATCATTCATACACTCCACTGAGCAAGTGACTCAATGGCCAAATTGTCATGAAAAATTGTACAACTGATGCTTGGCTTTCTCAAGCAAATATAATCATCTTTATTGTTATGTAGCACTACCATGAAATGCACAGATGCCCCCTGATTCCACCAGCACATCAACTCCCTGCCATTGCAGCCTGTGTTTGCCGTCTGAAACACAGGGGGTTGACCTGAAAATGAACAAGTTCTATGTTGTAGAGAGTGCTATGTTAAGACAATTTGCAGCTGGTCTTATTTTTTATTTTTTTTATGATTTCTCAGTTATTTCAATTGTTGTGCAGCTGTCACACAGAAACCAAAGGGGGAGAATAAGGAGAACAGTTGTAAGAATGTTTAGAATTTGTACATCTATATCATACTAAATTATGATTTAGTTGTAAATAACCTCTTTACATGACATAGACTTCAACATCGACAAAATGAGATTGTATTAAAGTTGCTGTACTGTTACAAAGTGCACACATGCCATGTACTAGGTGGAGTTCATTAAGAATGCATTGTAATAATGCTTTAGTTGCCCTTTAAGCACAAGAAATGTGTGTGTAACCACATAAAGCATTTCCCTGCATGATCAAGGCTACAGTAAACTAATGTAGAAACTCCATTAAAGGGGAAATCAGGAGGTGAATGAAGGGATAAGTTGTGGTTGCTAAACGGTATCTGTGCCAATGTGTCTATGCAAAGCCAAATAATATAAGCTTGTATTTATATCTAAATAATGTCCTGTGTCTTATTTTTCAGGTCTACAGGGCATGCCAGGGGACTGTCTTTCTCAGGGTGGTCCTATGGGTATCTGCTTGGTACAACCAGCTCACATATCTCCCCAGTTGGCATCAGCCTCTTCCTCCAGACATGGACCACCAGTGCCCTCCATCTGCCAAGTCACCCTGTCAACAGCCATTTGTATACAGAGAGGATCTGCTCTCCCATGGATGGCCATGTCAGCACAAGCACCCAATCCTTCTGGCCCCAGCCCTTGGCATCATATTCTGGACAAGGAAACCCACCGGTAAAAAGGAACTTCGAGGGAATAAAATGTTATTTATGACTTTTTGAACTTTGACCAGTTTTACAAGTAAATTAAATTCCAGACAGCTGTGATTTTTTTAAAAGGAAAAAAAAAAGTCATTTTTTTCAAACTCAACAAAGGACCAATGAACCAAGAACACAAATGTGAAGTGGTGGGTTCCCTTACAAAGCCCATTGCAACCAGACCCCCAAGTCCCCTCTGGAAAGCAGAAAGACTCAGAGATATAATAACTACTGTAGGATAAATCATAGGAACTAAGTTAACTTGTACATTTCTGTTGATTGAAATAGTTTTAGAAGAAACAAAAAGATATCCTTGTTTTTTCCACACTATGTGTGTTGTTTCCAAAAGAATGACTGTCTTCGCTCAGCCGAACCCCCCTTCCTCATGGAAACTTACTGACTATTTCCACCTGTGACCAGTGCAGGGGAGAGAGAGCCTCCAGCTTGAGACTTGGGGCCCTTGTCTGCAACCCCCGGTCGGTCAGCACTACAGGACATGCCACTGGGACAGTTGCACCGTCACTCGGACACTAAAGAGACACTGCCTCTCCCTGATGTGGGCATCCCCTCGTATGGAAGGGGGCATCCTGCAATCTGGTCTTTGCACCAAATGACAGACTGAACTTTATTGTAAACTCAAAGATTGGAGTATGGAAGCGAGTGTGTGAGCAATGCGTGTGTGTGCGACTGCGAGCGTGTGAGAGCGACTGCCGGGGAGAAAGCGTGACAGACAGAGAATACTGTAACAAGATTCGTTCAGAGTTCGTTCTATTAATGTTTCATGTTAGATATTCTATGTGTTACCTCAATTGAAAACAAGAATGTTCTCCTAGTACAACCTGCTGTGGGATTGGTATTGTATGTCCATGGATAATTTCTTTCTCAGCACGTGTTCCTCATTAGAGAAAAATGCTGTTACCTTAAGCTTTGTCAGATTTACATTAAATACTTGTATGAGGACTGTGAGTTTATGTTTAAAGAAAAAAAAGTGTTAAAAAATTCGGTAATAAATATTTCATTTTGGATTTCGTAGGGGTTGCGTGTGGTTAATGTGAAGCAGCGCTTTGTGGGAGGCTGGGTGGCCTTGCACTCTCATGGCAGTCCCTGATGGCACAGAGATGCGACTGTCTCTGCTCCGCAAAGTCATGTGTGTCACTGAGAGTTTTCCTTCCATTAATCGCACTGCGATCTGGGGGATCGGATTTGCTCTGGTGGAGCCAAATGGGAAGCCGGGGAACAGTGACATATTGCAAGTGCCCTACTTCTTCTGCCCTATATCTTGCTTGCAGGGAGGGGAGTGAGTTGCACCGACTAATGCACAGAAACCCTGAAATGAGAGTAAATACACAGTCGCACTGCTGGGATTCCCTTCTCTATACTTTATTTCTGCTTTTTGCTACATTTTCTGTTGGAGTTGCAGACGTGCCAGATGCTCATATACACAGAACCCAATACAGTGTGTGGGAGCTGATATCGGCCCCCGAATATCACCCCGGCCGTGTTCAGCCCAGATTTATCGCAACAGGATAACGAGAGAAACCGTTTTCGTTACTTTGCCTTTGCTCACACCTTCCTAGATTTATCCGCTATATGTGGCATTATGTACGATGTTTGAATAAGTACTTTATAAAGATTGCTGTGTGTGTTTGTTTTTTAATTAATAACGGCAAACGAAATTGTTTAGGAGATGTGCCCGTTAAGAAACTACCTTGGAGAATAGATTGCAGAAAGCCGCAACGGAACGAAAAAAACTGCTGCGATAAATTGGGGGTGCGCTGGTCCCCTCGTAGCTGCAGGCATGTGTGGCGGGAAGCCAGGGGGCAGTAGGTATCAGTGAGGCGGGGGAGCCAATAAGCTCATGCACTGCCCTACTCACCGGTGCAGCGCCGACATTAACGCCCGTGTGCCCGGGAGATATCAGTAATGAGCGGCAGGTTCCTCGGCATTGGCTGAGCGGCCTTATCTCGTACCATTATGGCAATCTGTGTGTTAATTACTATTTTTACTGGACTCTATTGCTGTATTTGGTTCATTATGAGAATATATATGTATATGTTTGTATAGAAAGCAGAAGCAATTTTATAGAGCTAAAATGAAACCACCTCAGCCCTCTAACCATTTCTAAGCTCGGCCCCGCAGTATTCCGTGAGCACAGGGCACCCCAGCTTTTATGAATTGTACATTTACTAATAATGCGATTTGCTGTGCCGCACTTACACCATGTCTGTAAGCGGAGTGGGACCCGGGCAGATTTGATGAAGGCTCCCCCCCCCCCCCCCCACATACATTTGAGTTGTGTGCCCCATCCACCCTTTTTATGAACAGAAGCTGTTGGGGGTAAATGCGGCGATCTGGGAAAGCCGGGCTCCTTTAGAAAGTCGCTGTGAGAGAGGGCTGCGCTGGTGCAGGCTGTGAAAGGCGATTTTCATATTAATAGTTTGGGTGTAGAGGAGAGGGGAGTGTGCGCTGTGCTCCCCCAGCCAGATCCCCTGACAGGGATGATGGATGATCTTGCTCGCTTCTCATTTCCCAGCCCCACAGCCCCTCTCTCTGTCTCTCCCCCTGGCTCACTGGGGGCTGCAGCTTCAGAGCAAGACTGCAAAATAAACAAACACCCTTTGGCCTCCACGCATCGATTTCTAAATCATTAGGAATCAATTACTGCTCTCAATATTTCTTATTTTGCGTAAATAAAATATTCAGAGGATGGAAAGGGCTGAGATGAGACTCATCTTACTGGAAATCCGCGGGTTTCTATTATTTATCCTTGCTGAAATGTAACCTTGAGCCCATTCCTGGAGATATAGGTAACAGCACATACCAGGAATCCTTCTCTATTCGGAACTAATGGCCTGTGCATTCCCGGCCTGTGCCGGCCCAGCCCTGCCGCCAGTGTACAGCCCCTGCTCGGCCGAGCGCTCGGTGGTGCCCGCTGGAAGTGTGCAGCAAGGTATTGGCGGCGCCGGGCAGGCAAGGGTTAATGAGGGCCCTCTTAGGGGCAGTTTGTTTCTATGGTCACCCTGGGTGTGTGGGAGGGTCAGTGCTGGGTTCCCCCAGAGAAAAGCGCTCAGCCGAGATCATTTATCAACGTCACCCACATAATGATCCTCTCTGCAGCTTTCTATTGATGGGGATAATTACATTAGCTCACCCTGAGTGATCAATGCGAAATCCCCACTCAACAAAACTTCCTCCTGTCTCTCTGCCTTGAGCCCCCGCTCCCCAAATGTACAAGGGGTGGGGGGGGGGTCCTGCCACTGGGAACCTGGGGGGTGGGATACAAAAGCAGTCGCAGTCTGTATATAAAAACAGCGAGAGAATAGTTCTGCCAGCCCACAACTTCCATTCCGACCAGTGTTTCTTTTTCAGAGCCAGTGGGTCCCCCCACATTCTCATGGTATAATCGGTGCCGACCCAGAACAGACCCGACCCTGACCTGTAGCCTGTGCCCTATTGTTCCACACTGTAACCTAACCCAGCGCTGCTGCATGTATGTATGTATGTATATCTTTATTTATAAAGCGCTACTTATGTACTCAGCGCTGTACAGTAGAATACATTAATATAAACAGGGGGTATTAAAATAGATAAATACAAAGTATAACAATAAGCACAAATAAATAAAAGATACAATTGTAATAAGATAAGAGTCAAAGACACAAGAGGATGGAGGTCCCTGCCCCGTAGAGCTTACAATCTATATGGGAGGGTAACTAACAGACACAAATAGACAAATATAAGTGCTGTAGGTCACACTGCTGTAACTCCAGAACCGCACACTTTGCGCTGAGTATCACTTCAGAATCTTTGGCCCATGCCATAAGCAATGGTGTAACACCAGAACCCGTACTTTATATTCCACTAACTAATGATATCCCATAATAGTTACAGTAGTCCGCAGCTAATGTGCTTTTCCAGTTTAACAGATGCCAAAGTAACTCCATCGGGTTTCTCTTTGGTTTCAGTGTAACTCCAGAACCTACAGGTCTCTGATACCAATTCCAGAATCACTAGATTCCTCACTGATCCCAGAACAACTCCAGAACTGGTGCCACTGGTGCCAGCCAGAATGCTTCCAGAACCCACAGGTTACTCAGGAGTATTAGATTAACTCCAGAACATTATTCACCAACGACTCCAGAACCGGCGAGTTCCCCACTGGTTGCAAAGTACTTCCAGAACCGGCAGCTTTTATTCCACTGGGTGCGTGTAATTGTATTAAACCACAAACAAAATAAGAGTTTTGACTTCAAGGTTAGACCCAATAGGGTTGCAAAAAAGAAGTGAAATTAAATGTAATCATTAGAATGTGTCCGCTATAGTGTGAGTCTGTAAGGCTTTAGATATAAAATAACACTTTATTATTACTATTATTAGTTTTGTTCTATTTATTAGTATTATTATTATTATTATTATTATTATTAAATTAGCCTGTATCACCAGTTCTTCTTGTAGGAAACGGCAGCACCACCAGAACCTCCATGGTTCTGCTCCACCTCCCTCAGTGATCCCAGAGCAGCAGGGCCAGGCCGGTATGAGCAGCTCACACTGCTCTCCAATAACATTGTAGGGAGTAATATTATTAGTACTATAATAAGCTCTAATTTATACAATAACACTTGGACATTCTTGTACATTCCATCTAAATAGCAAAGTGTACATGCTCTGTATTTTGTTTGTCGAATCCAGTGAGAAATCGAAAAACAAAAGAGCCGGTTTTTTAATCCTGGAACAAAATCACGGGGGGAATTCCACAGGAATATTTCCCTTCCTTCCTTTATAAACTCTATATAAAATATGCCCCAAACGCCAGTTACAAGCTAATATATCAGCCGTAAAACAGAGAAAAAGTCAATGTTTCAAATTTATATCTTTTTTTTAGTAATCAACAATAAACATTTGATATCTTGTATTTTTTGTCAAATTAAAAAGAGGAAAATTTGTCATTAACTTTTCCAGAAAATAAAAGCAGCCATGAAGTGAAAGGCTGGGCAGGTAACGCTGTAACGCTCTAATGAGCAGGCCCCTTACCCCCTATATCAGCCACTATCTGTATGTATCAGTATTAACTCTATACACACCGGGGAACTGAAATATCTCTTCTCTTTCTACTTGCAATATACAGATCTCTCCTGTTATATCAGTGTTTATCTCGATTGCAACAAATGTAGAAAGTCCCATTTATGACTGAATGCATTTTAATTGCCATATTTTATTGGATCGAACGAATTAATGGCACAATCATATAGGATAGAGGAACTGTGGTGTGACTTGTTTTAAAATTGAAAAAAATGTATGTCTGTAGATAGATGATTAATAGATGATATATATATATAGATATATAGATAGAATGTTACATTATTTTCTCTATCAAATAAACACACAATTTATGCCTCTCCAACAGACATTTTGTCTCCCATACACACACTCATTCTCTAACACACACATTGTCTCACACACACTTTCCTCTGATACATTGCTCCCCAGAGCAGCACCCAGGGCTCCCCCATTCCTTAGAGTGGTTCTGTCTGTTACTTCCTATGGAAAGAAAGTGCAGAGTTTAAACTGTAATTAAAACCTTAAGCCTGGATCTTCCCACCCCTCAGATTTGCAGCAAAAGAGGCTCCTCGGCTAATAGCGGATTAATGATGTAGCCTCCCGATGAGGGGTTAACTCTGGCCCCATTGCAGTGAGGAGGGCTCTCTGATTAATAACTAGCAGGCTCATGGCGAGGGCTTTTTCTGCCCGATTGCCTTTCTGAATTAGAGACGATTCCTTCACACTCCAGTAATGCTGTGCTTGCACTGACTGACACATCCCTCACCCCCTCTCCCTCGCACGCATCTAATAAGGAGACTCGCTTCCCAATTAGTCACAAAGGCCTAATATTTACATAGGAGCTAAGGGCTCTCCTGATTTTAGCCAGAAATATAGCAAGCCACACTGAGGCTGATGGGAAATGTGCAGAGTGCAAGCCTAGCGCCCCCCATCGCCCTGCCATGAACACTTCCAGGTGCTGGGCTTATGGGGAGCCTCCGGCAGATCAGATAAGGAGTCATTAGCTTCTAATTCACTGCCACTGGCTGTCGGGTTATTATGGGCTGGGCAGGACCATAAAGCAGCCCTGGGGTAGGGACATGCACTGCTGCCTTCAACCCAAGGTGGGGCCCGATAACCTGGCCACATAGGGAACACTCTGAGGCACACTGTCATTGGCTGGGCAGGGCTATTTCAGTATCTGGTATAGAAGGAAAGTGCCCTGGAGTGGGAAAGTGCCCTGGAGTGGGAAAGTATCTGTGCTGAAACTGTACCCACATACATACAGAAACTGTACCCACATACAGAGACTGCACCCACATACATACAGAAACTGTACCCACATACTGAACCCACATACAGAAACTGTACCCACATACATACAGAAACTGTACCCACATACAGAGACTGCACCCACATACATACAGAAACTGTACCCACATACTGAACCCACATACAGAAACGGTACCCACATACTGAACCCACATACAGAAACTGTACCCACATACTGAACCCACATACAGAAACTGTACCCACATACTGAACCCACATACAGAAACTGTACCCACATACAGAAACTGTACCCACATACTGAACCCACATACAGAAACTGTAGCCACATACAGAAACTGTACCCACATACTGAACCCGCATACAGAGACTGCACCCACATACAGAAACTGTACCCACATACAGAAACTGTACCCACATACATACAGAAACTGTACCCACATACTGAACCAACATACAGAAACTGCACCCACATACTGAACCCGCATACAGAGACTGCACCCACATACAGAAACTGTACCCACATACTGAACCCACATACAGAAACTGTACCCACATACTGAACCCACATACAGAAACTGTACCCACATACTGAACCCACATACAGAAACTGTACCCACATACAGAAACTGCACTCACATACAGAAACTGTACCCACATACAGAGACTGTACCCACATACAGAAACTGCACTCACATACAGAAACTGTACCCACATACAGAAACTGTACCCACATACAGAAACTGCACCCACATACAGAAACTGCACTCACATACAGAGACTGTACCCACATACAGAAACTGCACCCACATACAGAAACTGTACCCACATACAGGCAGAGCTGCACCTAACAACTACAGGGAATCTGCTCTCTGCCTCCATACTTACACCCCTTCTGCACACAAACCAACAGCTCCCACTCTCTAAACAAATCACAACTGCCCCCCATCCTTTATAGTGAAGCTTTAGGAACCCTCCCAAAACCTATATAAAACCCAACTTGGGGCCTATAGCAAATACGTCAATGGGCTTTCCTAAAGAAAACAGCATGGCATCTCCAACTCCTTGAAAGGGAGCTACACCCCAAAACTGTTTTTGTTTTGTTTTAGTTTGACTTTTTTTGCACAATGAAAATGTAATTCTAAGCAGATTTCCAAAGTTACAAAGTTTTCTATATGCAGTGGCACCTGAAAGCAGCATTGGTTTCCATCACAAACAGAGAACAGGAAGGGATAAACCTGTAGCAGGAGTCAGTTCTGTACTAGTTCTGGTATGGGCTGGGTTACACTATATTCAGGAATCAGAGCCAGAAGTGCAGAGATTATAAATAACCAGACACATACACCTTTTTAAAAACAATTCAATTTACAAATAAATATAAAAGCGTAGAAAATCTGCAATAAATGTATATTGGAAAGTTGCTTAGATTTCAATTTTTGGTCATTTATTAACTCACGTAGCTCAATACAGTTCTTTTTCCAGAATCCCCCCTGCCTGTACCACATTCAGGGTAATGTAACCACTTGTTTGTATAAACAGGAAGTTTGTCAGAGCAGGTAGAAATCTGCCACTAATTTGATTGCAATTAGATTGCAATGGGTGCGGCACAACTTGCCCTTATTAGTACAATAAATCATTTGGCAACTTTACCACTTAATAGATTAGACAGACAGGCAGAGATAGATGTATAGATAGATAATACTGTTTAATACAGAGTGGTATTTGAAAAAGAAATTTAAATTGAATGTGAATCTAGAAACACAATAAAAGGGGCTTGGGGCAGGTTCTACAGGAGCATGGTTCCAACACTGTGTGCTTAGTAGGGAGTAAGGGTAGCAGGCAGCATTGTTAGGAGGGATTATAGTGAGTAGGGGCATGGTTAGTAGATGGCATGATTAGCAGGCAGAATGGTTACTATTAGTATGGTGCATGTTTATCAGGGAGCGTGGTTAGCAGAGTATGGTTAGTAGGGAGCATGGTTAGCAGAGTATGGTTAGTAGGGAGCATGGTTAGCAGAGTATGGTTAGTAGGGAGCATGGTTAGCAGAGTATGGTTAGTAGGGAGCATGGTTAGCAGAGTATGGTTAGTAGGGAGCATGGTTAGCAGAGTATGGTTAGTAGGGAGCATGGTTAGTAGAGTATGGTTAGTAGGGAGCATGGTTAGCAGAGTATGGTTAGTAGGGAGCATGGTTAGCAGAGTATGGTTAGTAGGGAGCATGGTTAGCAGAGTATGGTTAGTAGGGAGCATGGTTAGCAGAGTATGGTTAGTAGGGAGCATGGTTAGCGGGCAACACATTTAATAGGAGGCCTGGTTAATAGGGAGCATGGTTAATAGGAAGAATGCTTGATAGGGAGCATGGTTAGCAAGGAGTAGGGCTGACAGACGACTTCCATATAGTTAGTAATGTGCATAGTTAATAGGGAGTATGGTTAATAGTAGGCATGGATTGCAGCAACATGGTTAGTAGGGACACTGGTTAATGAAAATCATTGTTAGCAGGTAGCATTGTTAATAGTAATCATGGTTATTAGGGAGCATGGTTAGCAGAGAGTATGCTTATCAGGCAGCATGGCTAGTAGGGCAGCATGGCTAGTAGGGAGTATGGTTTGTAGGCAGCATGGTTAGTAGGGAGTATGGTTTGTAGGCAGCTTGGTTAGTAGGGAGTAGGGTTTGTAGGCAGCATGGTTAGTAGGGAGTAGGGTTTGTAGGCAGCTTGGTTAGTAGGGAGTATGGTTTGTAGGCAGCTTGGTTAGTAGGGAGTATGGTTTGTAGGCAGCTTGGTTAGTAGGGAGTATGGTTTGTAGGCAGCTTGGTTAGTAAGGCAGCTTGGTTAGCGGGGAGTATGGTTTGTAGGCAGCTTGGTTAGCGGGGAGTATGGTTTGTAGGCAGCTTGGTTAGTAGGGAGTATGGTTTGTAGGCAGCTTGGTTAGTAGGGAGTATGGTTTGTAGGCAGCTTGGTTAGCGGGGAGTATGGTTTGTAGGCAGCTTGGTTAGTAGGGAGTATGGTTAGTAGGGAGTATGGTTAGTAGGGAGTATGGTTAGTAAGGCAGCTTGGTTAGTAGGGAGTATGGTTAGTAGGGAGTATGGTTAGTAAGGCAGCTTGGTTAGTAGGGAGTATGGTTAGTAAGGCAGCTTGGTTAGTAGGGAGCTTGGTTAGTAGGGAGTATGGTTTGTAGGGAGCTTGGTTAGTAGGGAGCATGGTTAGTAAGGCAGCTTGGTTAGTAAGGAGTATGGTTAGTAGGGAGTATGGTTAGTAGGGAGTATGGTTAGTAGGGAGTATGGTTAGTAGGGAGTATGGTTAGTAGGGAGTATGGTTTGTAGGGAGCTTGGTTAGTAGGGAGTATGGTTAGTAGGGAGTATGGTTAGTAGGGAGTATGGTTAGTAGGGAGTATGGTTTGTAGGGAGCTTGGTTAGTAGGGAGTATGGTTAGTAAGGCAGCTTGGTTAGTAGGGAGTATGGTTAGTAGGGAGTATGGTTAGTAGGGAGTATGGTTAGTAAGGCAGCTTGGTTAGTAGGGAGTATGGTTAGTAGGGAGTATGGTTAGTAAGGCAGCTTGGTTAGTAGGGAGTATGGTTAGTAGGGCAGATCATGAAGACACAGAGGAAGGGAAGGTCCTGAGACCAGTGGCTGCCTCAGTGCCAGACCATTCAGTGAATAGGAGATCGGATTTCTATCCCTTCCCATGTATCTAAGGGCACAGCAGCTCGGGGTGACCCCCAAATCCTCCGCTCTCCGTTGTGTCCTTGAAACAGCAGAATGACAGGTCGGTGCAGCCGGGAAGCGGCTAATGAGGGGGAGTCGCAGGGACAGTACCTGCCGCACCGCACAGGCTCCCAGGCCCCATATATCACGTCCAATCACAGCGGGGCTTCCCAGCTGCCTGACATTGAACTAGGTTAGTGCGCATCTGGTGCAATCCGGCTCCCTGCGCTTCGGCCCTAGCACTGTCTCCTTCCGCTGCTCACGGCCGGGACAACTAGCGGGGCAATGGGCACAGCCTTCCTGCCATTCACACATTTATCGCTCAGTAGATCTCTCGCCGCGTATTCCCCTTGCTCTTTCGCTTTCTGTTACAAACCTACATCACGCAGGGAAACGCACCGGGCTCAGCAGGGAGCGATCTATGGCGCTGTTTCCCGTCACACAGCAAATGGAGCCCGTTTGCTAAAACTAAAAAGAAAGCAATGATTTAGGGATATCCCATATCGCTGCTCCGACCCGGTACTTCCCACTCCGCACTCAGCCGCCTGTCCAGCCTCTCACTTACATACACACAAACAGCGAGCGCCCCCTGCCGGTCCCGAGTGGCTAAAGCCAGAGGCTGCCGGATCCTTACACCAGAGGGAGTTCAGCTCAGTAACGGGACGGAAATAGGATGGGAATAGAGATCGGACACAGCAGGGCCGTGTGGGGGGCGCTCGAACAGATCTGGAACTTAGGCCACTAAAGAGAGAGTTTTTGTGAAGCTACTAAACGGACGGCACCATTCGGGAAGAAGCAGGGGGTTACTAACTGTCCGTGCGTAATGATCAGCTGTTCCTCTGAGCATCCTCCCCTGCTTCACTGGCAGTGTGCCCCCCACCCCTTATTGGACCAATGTACCCCCACAAAAAACTCCTTTTATCTCAGTGCAAAGCCCAGTTTTGTTCTGTTTCTTTACAGCATCCACACTGCTTTCTCACTGCCCGCCAATGCCATTACTAGACTCACAGGACATTTTAGGGGTAAGACATTTTTCAAAATAAAATATTGAAACTGTATGGGCAGCTCAGCAGTCACATGATCGAATCCTCTCTATTTAACCCCCAGTTTCCCTATTCCCTAGCAGCCAAGCAGTGGTTTGAATGAGAGACTGAATATAAAGAGAGAAGGTACAGGTCTGGGATCCGGAAACCTAAGAGTTCCAAATTACAGAAAAGCCATCTCCCATAGAGTCCATTTTTATCAAATAATTCACATTTTTAAAAATGGTTTCCTTTTTCTCTGTAATAATAAAACAGTAGTTTGTACTTGATCCCAACTAAGATATAATTAATCCTTATTGGAGCCAAAACAATCCTGTTGGGTTTAATTACTGTTTAAATAATGTTTTTAGTAGACTTAAGGTAGGAGATCCAAATTACGGAAAGACCTTTTATCCGGAAAACCCCAGGTCCTGAGCATTCTGGATAATGGGTCCCATACCTGTACTTAATAGCTGGAAATCAGTAAAAAAGGTAAGCATATAACACAAAAGCCATAAATAATTAATATCAATTGCAAGGTTGCAAGGAATAAGAAAATTCATAACAAACTGAAAGAAAATGTAATGAACCACCTCTTTATAATGCACTTTATTGAGTTGCAGGGCTCGGCAGAGAGAGGGTTAATTGTACTTGCATTTCTTCCAGCCCAGTGCTTGTGCGAGGGGAATCCGCTCCCACCCGGCCCATCCAGCAACAAAAATAAATAAGTGCATGCACATTCTTTTCCGCTTGTGCAGTCATTAACATTTTCCACATAATCGTTTTTTGTTGTTTTTTTTAATTGTGTAAAACCGGTTTTTTTGGAACATTAGGATATAAATAAATAGGTGGTTTATATCAAAGGCAAATAATACATTAGCAAAGTCAGGATTAGCACCCGGCAAAGGTAACTGGAGCAAAACATTGTTTTAAAGGCACAAATAAAACTATAAATCATGGCTGCTAAGGAGGCAGGGGCATTGTGTGCTGAGCCGCTCTTAAATATTCATTGTTGGTAGGATGTGCTGGGCTCATGAGGAAGAATCCCTTCTCAGGCTGAAATGGACTAAATAGAAAATACAATACTTTGCTGTCAGCCTGCACAATTCATTTCTAATATTTATTATTTCAGCTCCTGTCTGGGCTTTCTCTTTCGCTACTGGGGAACCAGCTTTGAATTTACAAAAGTCCAATCAAATCGTGGGAGGGCTCTTATTGGCACATTGAGCTCACTGGAGCCTGCCGGCCACCATTCCGTGTGTGTCAGACAGGGGGCACTTTCCATTCTATAACATTATGAGCAGTGAGATGTGGCTGTTTTCTGGCAAATGGCAGCAGAAGTCAACCCACCCCATGTGCCGTTAGCCTTATGGGGTACATAACTGCACCCCTTAGAGTACTATGCACTTAACATGGGCCATTCAAAGTGTTCTTTGCACTTAGTGCCAGTTGCACCTTTGTTGGACCATCTGGCATAGGTCAGAGTATAGCGATCTGCAGTGCATGGGATCACTTTACCTGTCTTGAACATGTAATATATATTGTTCCTGATACGTGCTTTGTGCCTCAGTAATGCAAGGACACCCATGGGTAACCCATATGCATCCCATACCAAAGAATGTGGGTGCAAAGAATGTGGTAAAGTGCACTGTGCAAAAAAACATGGCACATTTCATCTTGCCCATCATTGTGAATTAAAGTCTTCCTCTAAGGCTGATGCCACACGTGGCGTTTTTCCGCTGCGTATTTTCTAATTCTCTCGGCGGCTGAAAAACGCCCGATATCATCATCCATAGAAATAACTTGAAAAGACTCGAAGAAAACCACACAATGCGGAAATACGGTAGAAAACGCCTTAGCACGGATTTTTCAAGCGTTGGCTGAAATACGCCAGTATTTGCAAAGCAACCTATTCCTATGTATACACAAAGGCAGCTGCCAGACCTAGTGGAAATACGCAGCGTTTTTTGCTATTTCGCACTATTAGCACCATGGAAATGGGATTTGCTACGTCACCAGTACTAGGCTGAAAAACGCCATAGTCAGGGGCTGTGTGGCTTGTGCGGCGTTTTTAGGCCGAGAAAAAACGCAGTGTAAAAACGCCACGTGTGGCATCAGCCTTAAGCTGGCCATACATGGACAAATACAATCGGGCCGTTAATTTTTATTATCGATTAGTCGATTGGCCAGGTAAGAAATTTTGGTCATACAATATAAGGATAAAATCTGCGCTTGTATTGTGTATCATGCGATAGCCTTGGGCGACTTACAGTGGAAGTCACTTTTGTACGATTGGTGTCTGCCAACTATTTCATGTTCAGAACATCCCCCAATTTGTTATTTTTAGGGCTTTATCCTACAATTTCAGTCTGAATGTTAGTTTCAGATGATTGCATTTAAACATACAATCGATATTCAAACGTTCATCAGAAGAAGACTAAAATGTGAATGTGTATGGCCACCTGTACAAAGTGTTATAGTTGGGTTTCATGGCTAAGAATATTTATGCTGTAGTGGAACAATCAGATCACAGTGGTGCAAGGTCCTATCTGAAACCCATTCTGTGGATCACTGCAGAGCTTGACAGCTTTAATGACACACACACAGCATTTTGTCCCGTGCCTGGAAATACCCTTCCGTAGGTACGAATTGGAATTGCTGCAAGTATCCCAGTAACATCCCTTAATCATCAGGGATGGTCACTGCTGCATTTCTACCTAGCAATAAAGGAAACCTCGCACTACTCTTGTAATACAGGGTGCACAGTGTGTAATGTATTTAATGTGCAACAAGTAGAGAAGAAGACACACTTTTCTGGCACACCTGTACGGAATTTTAAAATATAACTTTTAATTCAGTTCATCCGCTAAAACTTAGTTAAAATATAGAGCAGAAGAAAGAAAAAAGGGGATATTAAAACATAAAAGAGAACACACCCTAGATCTGTAGAATACACTGGGTTTCAATACTTGTCCAGTGATTAGCAACTTTGTTGCTTAATTACTCATGTTGCTGTCACATGTTTCGATATATCCCACAAGCAACATATGTAACTATTTTTGGAAATCCTTATTCCTCTCACCTATAACTCACAGAGGGCTTCTTGATAGGATTAATTAACAGAGTGCTTTAATAAGAAAGCTTAGCAGGGCAAAAGAAACAACTTTAGCGCAGGTCAAAATATGTAATTTTTAACTGCCCATCACTAGTTAGAATTGCATACAAATAAAGGAGACATATTTTGGCAGTGTTAACAGAGAATTCAACACCCCTTTAGCAGGGAAGATCTGTGCCCCAAAGATGCCCCAGTAGCCCCCCATCTTCTTTTCTGCTGATTCCCTGCACAGGCTCTGTGCTGCTGTCAGTTACTGAGCTTAGGGACCAACACACAATATACTGTATATATAGAATATCAATGTCACAATATAAGGCTTATTAGTAATGTATTCAGATTCACATAACCTGGTAGCATATATACCAGTGCATTATGTACCAGAATGTAATATATCAGCCCTGCAGCATCAGCCTCTGTAAGAAATGTAGTGGGCTGCTACTATGCAGCATTTCTAGCCATATACATTTTTAGGCTTTAGTTCTCTCTTAATATTTGGTTGTATACTTACCACAAAGTACGCTCATTCGTTGTTTAGATGTACAAACATTCTTCCTGTATTGCACACTAATTGGACCAAATGCTTAAAAATTTCAGTAGGTTACAGATGCAGGTCATTTGGGAGTTTTTATTCTGCAGTACTTTGACTTGGGTAAAGGCACTGTAAGTAATGTATCAGTGTTTGCGGATGACACAAAACTCTGCAGCCCAATCACTTCTATCCAGGATGTTGACAAACTGGCAATCTGGGTGGCTAAGTGGCAGATGAGATTCAATGTTGATAAAGGTCATGCACCGGGGATGGATATATATGCAGCCACTTATACCCTTAATAGGACTGCACTAGGCAAATCCATAATGGAGAAGGACCTTGGAGTCCTTGTAGATAATAAACTTGGCTGTAGCAAGCAATGCCAGGCAGCAGCTGCAAGGGCAAACAAGGTTTATTAAAGTGTATTAAAAGGGGTATAGATTCACGGGAGGAGGGGGTTATTCTTCTATTCTTTACAGAGCGCAGGTAAGGCCCCATCTGGAATATGCCACACAGTTTTGGTCTCCAGTGCTCAAACACCATATTATTGAGTTAGAGAGGGTACAGAGAAGGGCAACTAAGCTGGTAAAGGGTATGGAAAGTCTCAGTAATGCGAATAGACCAGCCAAGATGGGAGATGGGTCTGTTTACGCTGGAAGAGAGACGCTTAAGGGGGAAGGGGAATATGATAACTAAGTATAAATATACAAGGGGATCATATAATAATCTCTCTTTATTTACCAGTAGGTCCTTCCAACTAACATGAGGGCACCCACTCCGATAAAAAGAAAGGAGGTTCCGTCTAAATATTTGGAAAGGGTTTTTTTTACTGTGAGAGCTGTGAGGTTGTGGATATATCCCTAATCACCTGCTGCAAACAAGGGGCTCTGACCGCACACAAATACATGGGATATGTAGAACTAGTGAGCATTTACAGCATAAATAGGCATGTATATTTAGTTCAGCACAAGGACATAATACACAGTGCATGATATGCCATTGCCAGGGAATATCTTGAAGGACCCCTGCCCTCTATACTTAGTGAGGGATTAGCAGGGTCAGGGGAGCTGAGTGTTGTGCTAACATGGGAGTTTGTGACCCTTTAATGTATGGCCCAGGTGTGGTACTAGCAGCTGTTGTGAGATCCCCCACTGCCCTTAAAACAATCCCATGTGTGCAGAAATAATTAGGAATGAACCTAATTGACATCTCCATCAGCCCTGGTCAATCAAGGGGCCCCTTAACCCATGTGCTGCCAGTGGAAGGATATCTGTAAAGCCCACTAGTCTGATTCACAGAAATACTGGGTGTAAAGGGCTCTTTGAAACATTTCTTAATATGTCGAGGCCCCTGCAGAGCTGGTCACACTTGGAGGACTTTATGGCAATGCTAACTTTCTGTGTGTGGGGCCTCGGCTGAGCAAGCAACCAATGGCCAATCCACTTATAGTCGGTCACCCAGGACTGAATGTGTCAGCTGAGTATTCTTGGGGGAATGGCTGGTACTATCTGAGTAAATATGACCAATAAATGTAAACAAAGGATTCTGTACAGCAGTGTCAGTTGGTAAATTCATGGCCATATTAATGGTATGTTTTTGTTTATATCACAGAGCATAAGTCAATTCAATGAAGCAATAGATGGGGCCAACACTATTAATATAGGAACTTTATCTACATGCCCCCCCCCCCCCCCCCCACCTGGCCTTTTATGAATACAGTGCTGCTGAACACACAGTAAACTTTAAGATTGTAAGCTCTTAAGAACAGTACTTTCCTCACCTGTAAACATTTGTATGTTTAATGTATACACCCTTCTATTCTACAGGACTATGGAATATGTTGGCTCATTTTAAATAATAAATCCATACTGTAGGTTCTACATATTAAAAAAAAATATTTAATTTCTTTTTCCAATTGGGAACATTGATTTTAAAACCTTATAGGTGACAGTCCATTGCAATTTTCAGCTTCAAGCCCATAAATCCCTTAATTCAGCACTGAGTAAATTTCATTCTTTGGGAAAGTTTTAGAAAAATTAGCAAAATGGCAAGCGGTGTTGATATTTGAAATCCGTGCCTGTGCTGCCAGCGTGTGATGCTCTCAGTGTGCATTGCCAGGGCTTGGCTTAGTGAATAGGAAGGCTGGAATGTTTACTGGCAGAAATGCACTAATCAATACGCATCTGAATGCTGCTATTCTGCAGAAATAAAACCCAAATAAAATTCAATGGATTCTTTTATGTTCATTTAGTCTAACTTATTTTGTCAAATACTTTCCGTATAGGATTTTATTTTCTCAGAATAAGTTATGGGGGGAAACTGGCCCACTGGAACTACATCTGATTCACTTTGGGCTGCTTCTTAAAGCAAAAGTTAGTGTTATGTATACAGGTTATATATATATATATATATATATATATGTATATGTATATATATATATATATATGTATGTATAGCGAAAAATGACAGTACTCACTGGGATTTTCACACAAGAGTCATAAAGTGAAGAATATTGAGGTTTATTCAGTCCAGCATTTCAGTTCCTGATTGGAACTTTCCCCAGGGACATCATATATATATATATTTACCTATATATGAATGAGGGCCTCAGACTGCATACAACCAGGGCCACATTGGGAGAGGCTATTATTTGTTGTCCTCTATGTACCTGAATTTATCACACAATATTTCTTCAAAGCTTTGTGCAATTTCCAGCTGCCATACAGGCATATTACCAACAGCTTTTATTTCAAGTTTAGTTTCAGAAACCTACATTAAGGGAAACAAATCCAGGTAAGATACATTGCCAGTTTTTTTATTAAAATTCAAGGTGTAAGAAGCAGATTTGTCTTTTTGTGTAACTAAAAAAACAGGCAAAAATGCAATTTTTGTTTGGGTGGCAAATATATTATTTGTGTAACAAAAACAAACCCTGGTTATGCAGAAGAAAAATTCCTAATAAAGGTACACCTTCCCTCCACCCCAACTGTATTTCAGCAGTCCAAGGCCACAGGTTTGGCAACAGGTTATTTAAGTGTTGCCATCCAGCTCTGCTATGTCTGTTATCCCATGCCATCCCATCCCATGTGTGTGAAAGTCTGCCCTTTCCTCTAAATCAGTGCTGTCCAACTGGCGGCCCGCGGGCCCCCTCTGTGTGGCCCCCCACCTGTCTGGCTGCTTTGATGGCTTACCTTTGAGTAAGCATTAAATGGTATCAGTACTGAGATTAACTGGCCCCCTGCATGGTTCTCACCTCAGATTCAGGCTGTATTGTTTAAATATGTAATCCCCTGTGTTTTTCACACCTTTTAGTTTCTGCATTGTTCACCCCCTGCAGTGTTCACACCTCAGGCTCAGGCTGTAATCACTCCCATTGTTCACTTCTTCACACCTCAGACATAGGTACTGTAGGCAGAGTATGGCACATACAGCCAGCATAGGGCAGGTAGAGTATGGCACACACAGGCAGCATAGGTCAGGGAGGGTAGGGCAGGCAGATTATGGCACACACAGTCAGGGTAGGGCAGGCAGATTATGGCACACACAGTCAGGGTAGGGCAGGCAGAGTATGGCACACACAGTCAGGGTAGGGCAGGCAGAGTATGGCACACAGAGGCATCATAGAGAAGGCAGAGTATGGCACACAGAGGCAGCATAGAGAAGGCAGAGTATGGCACACACAGGCAGGGTAGGACAGGCAGAGTATGGCACACACAGACAGCATAGGACAGGCAGAGTATGGCACACACAGATAGCATAGGACAGGCAGAGTGCTGCCTGTGTTTGCCATACTCTGCTTGCCCTATGCTGCTTGTGGGAGGTGAACCTGGCAGGGGGTTGTTGTGGGAGTTTGTTAGCAGTTGGAAATAGCCATTAAATGGTCCCTAAGGTGTGTAATTATGTACTGGGGGTTGCTGTGCTATCCACAGGGGAGGAGGAGGCATATGGAATTTAAGGGTATATCTTAATATGACATAATTCTTTCACATATGAATGATGGTTGATATCCCCACAGTAAGGACCAAGTATTTGGGATTTTGCTGTGCTACCACCATTGTGATAAAATAGGTGTGGTTTGAAGTGGGTGTGGTTTCAAAAAGGGGAGTGGTCAAAACTGGCTTCCATTAGCGGCCCTCCACCATGTACGCTAGAGAAATTCCGGCCCTCGGCACCGTAGAAGTTGGACAGCACTGCTCTAAATGATAGGTTAAGGGTAACACCTGTAACTGAGGCTACAACTGAACCTGAAAATATGAATTCTCTGTATAATACCCCAAAAACATTGTGGTATAATCACAGTGCCAATTCCATTTCTATTACCCCTAGAACACTGCAAGTATAATAGCAGTGCCAATACAATTTATAACAGTGCCAATTCCATGTATAATATCCCAGAACTCAAAGTGGAATAATCACAGTGCTAATTCTATGTATAATATCCCCAGAACACATACTAGTATAATTGCAGTGCTGATTCCATGTATAAAACCATCAGAATGGTTAGTGGTATAATCACAGTGCCAACTCCATGTATAATACCCCCCGGCACAGATAATAGTACAATAGCAATGCCATGTGTAATACCCCCAAAACACACAGTGGTATAATCCATGAATAACACCCCTAGAACACATAGTAGTATAATCACAGTTCCAATGTATAAAATAGTAATGCGTCCCTGATTTGGGGAGGCTAAGACTCTCTAAGCCCTCATTAAAATCCACCAAAGCTCTAGAGGTAGTGTTATTAAACTGTAGTCTTGAACCGTATGTGACGTTTTAATGAACTTCCAATTTCTCCCTAAAAAGTCCACGCTGAATGTGCTTTCCATTACCACTTACCAGGTTTTATTAACCTATGTGGGATGGGACACAGATTAAGGGACATTATACACCCTTGTCCAGTAGGAGTGCAATGAATAGGGCTTGTGCTGAACATACTTTTTGCCTATTGTTTTAACCACAAAAAATGTATGGTTCTTGTTAAAACAGGAAAAACTGATGCTGCTCCATGTTTGGCCCACGCACACACAAGCCCTATTCATTGAACTCATGTTAAACAAGGGAATATACTGCCCCTTTAAAATTTGGAGACAGCTCTGGACCCCAGGATTTGGCCTTGAATGAATAATATTGGATCTCCTATGTATTGTGTTGTTATTGAAGTGAAATAACATTGATTAGTAGGAGAATCTGTTTTTTAATTATTTGCTCTCCAACTTTGTCAAATTAAAAAACAAACAGAATCATTCTGAGGCTAGAATTTAATTTTTTATTACTTTATTATAAATCATTACCTGTACATCATCCAGTCATTCAATCTTCTGCCTGTTGCTAGAGAAAGTCAGACCCTTACAACAGCAAACTGTTATGTATATTAATAAAAAGTTCCCACCTGGGTGAACCCCCAGCTTTAGGCTAACAGCACACAGGCCTGTGCACACTTTCACATACTTGATCTGATATCCAGCAAAGCACTGCCTGTTCGTGCAGATAAGGGAAGAAGTGGATGGGATCAGGGTCGGACTGATGGGAAACACTGTGGGCCCCACCACCCTAACCGGATTCCCACTGCCTCTCCCTCCCCTGATCATGGCAAAGTACAAGGTGTGCATGCAGGGTAGGGGGAGGTGCTGCCGGTAGGTGAGCAGGACATCGGGGCCCCTGGGGTAGCACCCTACACCCCAGTTTAAACCTGAATGGGAGCAAACAGACATTTCATTCCGTGCAAAGAAGATGCAGGTGGAGAGAAGCCAATGCATGGCACAGCCCTGTGTGATCTAGTAACATTATCCCCAATTACCCCTGTTAAATTGAATATACTTGCCTGATTTTTGTGTTATTATCCAGGTAATATTACTATGCTGTATGATATTGTATTATATAAAACTACATTACAGTGTTCAGTGGTTTTAAATTTATTTTTTGGTGTCACTGAATGTAAAAGCGGCATTTGTATATCTCTTTCTGTTCTCTGGTTCTTACTCATGAAACAATGTAATTTCTCCTTCATGTCTGTTAAAGGAACAGTAACACCAAAAAATAAAAGAGCTTTAAAGTAATAAAAATATAATGTACTGTTGCCCTGCACTGGTAAAACTGGTGTGTTTGCTACAGTAACACTACTATAATTTATATAATAAGCTGCTGTGTAACACGGGGGCAGCCATTCAAGCTGGAAAAAAGGAGAAAAGGCACAGGTTACACAGCAGATAACAGATAAGTTCTGTAGAATACAATAGTGTTTTATCTGTTATCTGCTATGTGCCTGTGCCTTTTCTCCTTTGAATGGCTGCCCCCAGGGCTACACAGCAGCTTATTTATATAAATTATAGTAGACTTTCTGAAGTAAACACACAACTTTTACCAGTGCAGGGCAGCAGCACATTTTATTTTAGTTACTTTTATACACTTTCATTTTTTGGTGTTACTGTTCCTTTAATCACCAGGCTTCAGGAGCCTGACCCAGAAGTGCAGAGTAAATAAACAGCTAGACTCTCTAAACAGCAATAACTTAAAACAAGTGACAATGTGTAATCAATGTATATTGGAAAGTGGCTTTTGGGTATAAATGCCGTGTAAACAGTATATAGTGGTTCTATCTCCTTTCCACGTACTTAGGAAAAGACAAGCAACTTGTCACTGGAACTCACTTTTTAAAAATCACAGTGACTAAATCTCACTGTGGGACAATAGCCTTACAGAGATGTGTGGGAATTAATAAAAAGCACCCTTTCACACTGCAATATAGATATGGGATCCATTATCCAGAAACCTATTATCCAGAAAGCTCCGGATTATGGGAAGGTCATCTCCCATAGACTTTATTTTAATCAAATAATTACAGTTTTTAAAAAAATGTCCTTTTCCTCTGTAAAAATAAAACAGTGCCTTGTACTTGATCCCAACTAGGATAAAATGAATCCTTATTGGAAGCAAAACAATCCTATTGGATTTAATTAAATTAATTTATTTTTTTTAGCACACTTACATTTCAAATTAGGGAATGGCCCCTTATTTGGAAAAACATGGGTCCAAGCATTCTGGATAACAGGTTCCATATCTATACCCAAGAGCCAATACAATTCCATTGACCCCTTAATAAAGCTGTATGCCACAGGCTCATGTAGCCATTTAATGAAGTGTTTAAGCCATGAGGTACAGGTATAGGACCCATTATCCAGAATGCTCAGGACCAAGGGTATTCCGGATAAGGGGTCTTTCCGTAATTTGGTAAATCTCCATCATCAATAAAAATCAATAAAACATTAATTAAACCCAATAGGAGTGTTTTGCATCCAAAAAGGATTAATTATATCTTAGTTGGGATCAATTTCAAGGTACTGTTTTATTATTACAGAGAAAAAAGAAATCAGTTTTAAAATTCTGAACCATTTTATTAAAATGGAGTCTATGGGAGACGGGCTTTCTGGATAACGGGTTTCCAGATAACGGATCCCATACCTGTATAGGTAGGGATGCACAGGTGAGCAGCAACCCAGCGAGTTCATTGCATTGTCACTGACAGGAGAGCAGACAGGGCCTTTCCTTAAGCAAAGCAGCTGCTCAGTACATTGTGCCGGTGGTTTTTGTGCCGGTGGTTTTTGTGCCGGAGAGAAAAGCTTTTTTTTTCAGAGCAGATAAACTCATCTTCTGACTCCATAATCCCTACATTGGAAAGATCCTTTTACTAGTAATCTGATAGTCGCCCCCCCCCCCCTCAAAAAAAAAAAATCTTTGTGGATTGTTACCAACTAGAAATAATCCCTTTAAACAGGATGATAGGGCCAATATTGGAACAAAGGGGAAACCTGCAAAAATAACAATGTTTCCTAAACCTGCCGTATCCGGTAACAGTCAATTTGTATCTGCGCCTGCCAGCGAGTGAGATTTAGCTGCAGATACTCCGGATGTGACCGCGAGAGATACAGAAACATCCAAAGCAGCCCCTAAAGGAGATGGAGTGTGTAGGGCTGGGCTGCAGAGCCAATGTTACTGTCTCTAGCCAACAACTGTCTTTCTTCTTTCTTCCATTCTGCACAAAACCTTTTTGGGTGAAGATCCCCTTAAAAGGACAAGTCAACCCAAAATATAATTTTTGGAAACCTAATTCTAAGCAACTTGGCAATATATACGTTCATTACAATTTTGCAATGGTTTGTGACTTACAGTATTTGTATATATAACTAGTGATGAGCGAATCTGTTCCGTTTCGCGAATCTTTCAAAACATCCGCAAAACGGCGAAAAATTCGCGAAACAGCGCAAATGTCATGCGGCCAAAAAAATTGTCGCCTGTGGCTATTATTTTGTCGCCCGGCTATTGTTTTGATGGCCGCGACTATTCTTTTTTGATGCCGGTGACAACTTTTGGTGCGGTGAATTTTTCCATGGCGAATTTTTTCATCCGTTTCGCGAAGCAATCCGCCAATGGCGAAACGCAGAAATTCGCCACGAATCCATGCCTGGCGAAATATTTCACCCATTACTATATATAACTGCTATTAGAAGCAGTGTTTGCCTGTGCTTTCTATTCTCTGCCCTGGTGATTCTGGCATATGAAACAATGTAACAAACGCCAGCAGACTGACAGACCTGACTTGCTGGAGGAGACCTTTGCAACATTGTTTAAAAAGTAACAGCCAGGAGTTCAGCAAGTGCTGCTTTCAATAGCAATTACATTTACAAATAATTTTTAAAACACTAAAATTTTTCAATAAATTCACATTGGAAAGTTGCTTGGAATTAAGTTTTCTTTTATTACGCAAAAAAATATTTTTGGGGTTGAATGAAAACCTTGTTTACAGACCCTGCTTTGTAGAACTTTAACTCTTAACTATGTGTTCTCCCCTAGTTTTTGTGGGTTTTCTGGTGATGAAATGAGTAAATTATATATATATATAGACACACTCACAATATATGATAATACATTTAGGAGCACTGGATACAATGGATACAGCAGACCCAACAGTGGCTGGGGCAGGCGCATATAGCGGATCACGGGGGTTGTCACTATACATGTGTGTGTAAAAGCAGTAAAAGCAAGCATATTACTGTCCTGTTCTAACTGCCGCCCTTTAGTTTTGGAACTATAACTTTAACAAGGCTGGGCAGTCCTACTACAACTACAGCAGCCATACATGCACCAATACAATTGTATGAATCCTAGTTTTGTACAATTTTCGGATCGTGTGTGGGGTCAGAATTATCATCCCGATAAGTTTTGTACCATGGCGATTGTACAAATTTCTATTGGATAACAAAAGAATCTATGCATGTATTGTTCGATTGGTGTCTGCCAACTATTTCATGTTCAGAACATCCTCCTATATGTTATTTGTAGGGCTTTATCCTACAGGTTCAGTCTGAATGTTAGTTTTAGATAGTTGCATTTAAACGTATAATCGATATCCCAACGTTTGTCGGAAGAAGACTAAAACCAGAATGTGTATACAGTAACCACCTTATAGGAAGCTTTGGGCCAAGGAACCTCTAGTTACACCACTAAACACATCCTATTATATACATTAGATTTTGCCACTCAAGTGGGACAGAATATTTGATGTATTTGTTATTAGCCAAAAGACTTCCTATTCCACCCAACACTCTGTGTATCTAGAAACTGTGTCCCCCAGACATGTCCCACCAGTCTCTGTATAGCTGTCTCTCTACTAGTTATGGAAATGGTTTTGTACACACATATTATATATATTACATACTGTATATACCGTATGTGCTTGGATCGTACATTGTGATGGCTCATAAGACAATAACTTGTATCTTAAATACAGGTATGGGATCCCTTATCTGGAAACCTGTTATCCAGAAAGTTCCGAAATACGGGAAGGCCATCTCCCATAGACTCCATTATAAGCAAATAATTCTTATTTTTAAAAATGATTTCCTTTTTGTCTGTAATAATAAAACAGTACCTTGTACTTTAAACCCAATAGGCTTGTTTTGCCTACAATAAGGATTAATTATATCTTAGTTGGGATCTTCAATATTTATATGATTTTTAGCAGACAAGTTATGGAGATCCAAATTATGGAAAGATCCCTTATCCGGAAAACCTCAGGTCCCAAGCATTCTGGATAACAGGTCCCATACCTGTACACTTTTTTTCTTAAATTGTCACTATTCTCACACTAAAGAAATTGATATTGGTGGGTGTGTTTTTCTAATTACCGACATGAGATAATGAATCCCAGCTCCCACTTTCCCGCTGCACTATGACTTCCTATGCACAATGTCTCTGGGCTTTCTGTGGTTAACTTCTTTCTTGCTATCTCTCATTTTACTGCCCGTAAAACTGTGTTTTATCACACTTGCTGGCACAACATCAGCTAAGAAAAACAAGACAGTGTTTACCCAGATCTCAGCATTTAAAGGAGCAGTCACTGCTTGAAGGGGGTCAGACCTATAGGTTTGAAATTTACTTTCCATCTGTCTGGTAACTTCCAACACACATTAGGGGGGGGGAGAATCTTTTGAAAATAAAAATAGCACAGATTGTAAGTTTGAGCAGGTCACAAATCAAATTCCAGCTCCACAACTCCCCCTTCTGTTCAGCTCCACACCTCTTAGTCATTAGTTCTAAAAAAAAAACAATTAAACAATATTATATATACTTCCCAATGGCCAATGGATATATATGTGCATATACAGAGACACCCAGGCCTGACCCACAGTACTTCATATACACACATTCACATTTTGTAATGTGATTAGAAATCAGTGGAAGGTTTTAATGTCAGATTATGGATTGAGGAAAGTTGTTCCTGATACACCTTAGGTTTTAATTAGGGAACTAATCTGAGGGATCTCCTATTGAAAAGTGACCCAGTTAAATGTTATCAGAAAATACAGGGCTCATGGCTACGGTGCAACCAGACAGGGTAATTATATTTCATGCAGATTTATGGCCCATGGGGAAAGTTCCTTACACCCATGAACAGGTAAGCGGTTCCGTATTAGGCATCATATCTTGTGTATTACCATGCATGTAATTTATTTGATAACTTGTCTGTGTGGGTTATCGTATGTGGGAAAGACGGATCAGATGCTGAGATTACACAGGGATGCATATCGTTCAGCACTAAGTACAGCATTGCCTGATGGGGTTATTAACAAACCAGAGGCAAAACAGTTTTTGGAGCTGGGGCATAGGTTGCCCACATTTCAGTATACAGCTATAGATCACATCCCTCTATTAAGGAGACGTGGTGATAGATCTAAGGTGCTTCTCCAGAGGGAAGTTTACTGGATAAAGAAACTTAATACTTTAGCCCCCTCAGGTTTAAATGAACATTGGTCCTTTCTTTGTTTCTAAGATTAGCAGTGATGTGACTATTGTTATTATTATTAACATTTATTTATAAAGCGCCAACATATTCCGCAGCGCTGTACAATAGGTGGGTTACATACATTGGACATACAGAGTAACATATAAAGCAATCAATAACCGATACAAGAGGTGAAGAGGGCCCTGCCCAAAAGAGCTTACAAGATTACTATTACATTATTTAATATCAATATATATGTGCAGTTTCTGTTAATCATTGGCTCTTTTGTTATTTGCTATATTTCTTTTTGTAATGGTGATTGTAATACTGTTTTAGGTATGCATTATATGGTGATAGTTTATACATGTTCCTTGGTGCAGGGTTGTGCTGTGATTTGTGTTTGGTCACGTGATGACAAGGGAGGCACATGGTTGGAGGAATGTATTTTATCTATTTATTTCAGAGTTTTTAGAAGTTGTATGGTAGTATGGTCTTGATAAAGGTCTTAGGACAAGACTGAAACATTGATCTTTATAACAAATATGGACTAAAGATTGTAATGTTTTTACATTTTTGAGGGTTCCCAATGTGCCCCTTGATCTCTAAGGTATATATATATATATATATATATATATATATATATATATATACAAATGAATGCTCACATTCCGCTAGTACTCAGGCTGGGGGGGGTTGAAGCGTCAGAGCAGTCTGGCAGCAGTATTAAAGACTACTTTATGTACACAGTACACTCCCACCATTTTATAATTCACTGTCACTGAATATTTCCTGGCTTTTCTGTAAAAGGCAATAAGAAACATCACAGAAGTCAAAACATGCGGCTCCGCTCTCGGGAGTGAGATTATTCTTAAATTGGGTTTGAAGAAAAAAAAAAAAAATCAGGCAGCGATCCAAATGTCTGTGAGATTATTAAGTGCAATGCGCCAACACATTTCGCAGCGCTCTACAGCTGGGGAGGAAGAGACGACAAACAGAAGTGGAGAGATACAAACTGAGAGATGTGTTGCTGAGGGGCCTTTTTTGGCAGAGCTGGCAATCAAAAGGGAGAGAGGGAGGCCATGTGGTACCCAGGGATCCCTTATTAATGCCACTTTTCAGGGGGGGGGGGGGTTTACCCTAGAGCAAAAATAGGTTTTTACCCCCTAAAAGCTTCTTGTGTCTTTTCTCTACCATATTTTCTTGGTCTTCCCTTTAGTTCCCCCATCCTATTAAAAATGCATTTTTCAGTTGCCTCTCTTCATTTCTGATCCCACCTCTTTTCTCTTTCATTAGCTCCACTTGCCTCTTTGCTCCACCCTACATCTCTGTTCTGCTACATATCCTATCTCAGAACCAAATGCAAGGGTTAAAGAGAACAGCGTACAAAAAGTCACATGATTTTATAGATTCAGCTCAGTTTGACCAGAGGCATGGATTCGGACAAATCCAGCTGAAAAAGGCCAAATCTTGGCTGATTCACGGACCGAAACCTCGATTCTTTGCATCTGTACTCTATAGTATATCCCCACCATTCAGTTTCATTACAGCCAGGTCTGTAAATTCTACAAAATACAAGTTCCCCTCTTGTTTGCCCCCCCTGCATTTCTTTATTTCTCTTCTAATATTCCCCAGCCCAATACAGGACCCTTGTGGCTAAATCCATTGATAAAGCTGAAGTGAAGGGGAAGCCTCTCACTTACACAATCACCATATAGACAAAGCTGTTTTGCTCATGCATCAGTTGGGAAGGACCGCGGGTGGGCAAGGGGTCTTGTCTAGGGCAGTGCCTGATATAAATCCTGTGTTACATCCAGGCAGGGGTCCCCAACCTTTCTTACTTGTGAGCCACAGTCAAATGTAAAAAGGCTTGGAGAGCAACACAAGCACCATAAAAGTTCATGGAGGAGCCAAATAAGGGCTAAGATTGGCTATTAGGGAGCCTCTATGCACACTATCAGCTTACAGGGAGCTTTATTTGGTAGGAAATCTTGTTTTTATTCAACCAAAACTTGTCCCCAAGTCAGGAATTCAAAAATAACTGCCTGGTTTGGGGGCACTGAGAGCAACATCCAAGGGGTTGGTGAGCAACATGTTGCCCCTGAGCCACTGGTTGGGGATCCCTGCAGTAAGTTTTCCTTTCTCCATCCACTACTGATCTACTGATGTAAGCCTTTTAAAATCTCCAAGTTAAAGGTGACAGGCACATCCTTTAGGACCTATAAATATTGTAGTAAATCAGTGTTGTAAATCAAGAAGGCAAAAATAGAAAATGAAGAATTGATTGCTTCTCTTACAAGGGCCAATCCCAAAAATGTTCAATCTGTCATGTAAAGCTGTGGCTTGAGAGCCAATTAAATTGTAAACATTTTGGCTATAAGAAATAAGGGAGAAAAACAAATGTGCACATTTGTGAACAGTGGAAATAGTGTAATTTTTAGACAGGCCATTTATACTGATTTTTGCAAACTCCACCTAATTTAGTGGCATTGTCAATTTCTGCTGCATTGCTACCCAAAATACCTATTTTAAAACAATTCAGATATAAGAATAGATTTCTATGAATTAACACCATGTGTCATGTTTATTAGAATACGTTCTTCTCATTGGAGACAGGAGACCTGTGTATTTCATTTCTAAATATAATGATATTAAAATTATAACCCAGGCACTACAGCCCATAATGTTTTTTGCTGTGCGGCGGATATAAGTCCACATGAGGTGCCAAGGGATGGAGGGAAGATAAGAATATAAGTGTATGTAGTATTGCATATTTTGCCATTGCTAAGCTTGGATAATCAGAAACTGCTTGCTCTGTGCTACTGCTCTTTGAAACATAAGCTACTACTAAAGGTAGGTTAAATACATAAGTTGCACAAACTGTGATCCTTGTCTTATTTAGAACTCAGTAACTGTGCTGTTTGCTTTCCAAGCAGAGTCGCCTCTGGAGTGAGCTGTCAGGACCCAATGGCAATAACACTGGGAATGATTAAGGGAGCCAAAGAGCTCATATCATGGTGCAAGTTAGACGCTCTCCTTGCTGAAAAGAGACTGCTGGGTGTCAGGGAAGCTAATTATTGAGTGTGCAGCTGGTGGCAATAAATAGCAGGCTAAAAACAGACACTTCCACGGGACACTTATTGGCCTGCAGAGCGCCATTGTAGATACACGGACAATCCCAACAGGTGCAGTCACACGCCTTAACTCTTAACATATAAAATGCTTAACCCTGTGCAGCCCAAAGAGATCTAAAGTGGACTGTACTGAAGAGTCCTGGGGAGGACGCTAATTTATCTAAACGCTCTATCTATCTAAAATCTATCTATCTATCTCACTCACTTACTGTGCCGTCTGTATGGTAACTAATACACAAAAAACAGTCTAAGAAGAAAATATTTTCTAAGTCTGTCTGGCATCATTTTTGCATAGAAGTGACAATGTGCCCTATCTTTTTGGCAATTGCCGCAGGGTGCAAAGGGGACCCTGGCAAGTGGCCTCTGAAAGATGTCCCTAGAGAAAGAAAGCAATATTCTGTCACCTGTTCATCCTTCTACATCCTCCAAACTCCCCATGCCAGCTTTTCTGTTGCTCCCTTGCCCCACTACATCTGACAGATAAGTAGCTGCCATCATTGGCCCTTCCTGCCGACTCATTCTGTTCTGAATGTTGGAAATACTGCTTGCATTATGGTTTCAGCTCCAGTAATATGCATAAATTGATTTGCTATGGAAATATATTGGGAGTAAAATGTGTGGTTGATTGGGTGTACTGCAATGGGGGAGTGGCCAAAAATGCATCCCCTTCCTGTCCCCAGATTTTACTTTGGAAATATGGTAACCTTACATTAATCTCTGGCATATGCAAGGGTTCACCATGGAGTAGGAGGACCTGGTTCTAGAGTTTAGTCACTGAGCCATAAAGGCCATTAGGCAATGCAAAATAATGTTACAGCAAGAAAGAAGGGAGTTGATCACATAAGGTCGTTAGAATAAATTCCTTGGCTGGGAATTAGGTTGTGTTCTTAATTAAATCTGTTTGTAAACCCAAGACTTCCATGGTTATCCATATAAAGGCACATACTTTTGTTTTATAATTGATAAGGCTCTATTCTATCTGCAGAATGCAGTAACTTCAGAGATGCTATCCACTATATTTTCAGGACCTGTGAGCCAAAGGTGGCTTTTTTGGCAAAAACATATACTGGTATATATATATATATATATACACGCAAGCATGGACAAATGGATGACCATTATTGTCTCACCACACTTACATGGAAACCCGACTCCTGAGAGGAGAATCAGCTCTTTAGCCCCTGACACTTGTGCAAATCCCTAATAAAATAATAAAGAGCTGCTACTGAGGAGGACAGCGATACCTAATTAGAATCCATTTGATTACATGGACATTATGGATGCAGTTTGGTGTTAAATTACACTTGAACATCAATAAATTGTGGCTTGCAATGAAGCACATGATTCTGTTTGCAGCAAAGCAAGTAGGTGGGCGTCTGGCACGGCAGTTATAAACACTATATGTTTAGCAGCTCTGCGGTCTTGGTCCATCAACAGAGTCCGAGAGCAGAGAGGTAAGTGAGCAAGCCGAGCAGTTCATTTCCAACCATCTGCAATATGGCTGAGGCACAAAGTTCAGGCATTCCTGTCATCTAAACACTCGTGGAGCTGAGCTGTTAATACAAGGAACAGTTTCTAATAGAAAATATTTAGCAGTCCGTAGCAACAATGGAATGCCAAGTGAGGCCTTCTTTTTCCTCTTTAAAGTGTCTGATCCACTAATCAATCCATGGCACCCATTGCGCCTTCTAGCAGGGATCAGGGGGAGTGCATGTGAATGAATTGGTTGGAAAGGACAGCATTTCCGGCAAAGAAATGCTAGGGTGATCAGACATGGATTGCTTCATCATTCATTTGTCAGGCACGGCTTATTTATTCAGCTAGTCTTTTGACTCCTTTATATTATAAATGATAGAAATCTGGCACTTAATGGGTTTGCGTTTGTACTGAAGCATAATTAACGGGGCTGGCACTGACGGGGTTAGGAACTGAGTGAATTAAAATACGAGAGCTAAACATCAGCCTTTCATTTTGTCATATACTTGAAATTATACTTAACTATAATTTAAATATACACATATAAGAAAGGCCTGACCAAATGGAGGCCTGTGGTTGAACTGGACAAAGGATATATTTACAGAGAGATTATAGGGGTCATTTACTTAGCAGAAGTGTGATAAAAACAGTCGAAATAGGCGATTGGTCCTGAATTGCTGCAGGTCTCTGTGCTCCGGTGAATATAGAGCTGGCTTCCTTTAGCAGTGCTATATCCTTAAGGGTTTGGGGGCAACTGGGCCCCTGCCCTTCAGCGCCCTAACTTGTTTTATTCAGATGCACAATATAGGAAGCAGCAGAGGATACAAGCTGCAACAAGGCCCTGTCCTAATGAGCACTTAGGGGACCGCTCTAGCACTTCTTCCCCATTAGTATAAATGACTCCTTATGGGGCTTGGCAAAGGTTCCAGTGGGGTCCAAAATATTGCCTAAATCTTTATGTATATGGATTAAATAAACGCTTAATAATAATAATACTCATCAGTGTGCTACTTTATTTTGTTCTGCTGAAATTGTAAATGTCACCTTATGAGCCATAATAGGATAATATTTCTGCTAAGCTGACACAGTGATGTCATGTGTGGCAACCCAAATACAGGGGTCAGGCTTGAGTTGATAACAATCCCCTTTTATGTTGGATCTGACCCTTGGCTACTCAGCTGCCACCAGGACTTCCTGGGTGAGGTTTCCAGAGCTCCCATTTGTGCAGGCATGGGCACCAGATGTAGTATCAGTGGTGTAAGTACCGGAGGAGGGAGCCTGTCCCCCATGGGCACCGCTGGAGTCATGGAAGGAGATGCAGAAGTAAAAGTGTGCATGCGCTGTGTGTCCCATCTGTTGGGGGGCAGATGGGGGGGGCAGTTTTGGCACCAAGGCTCATGGTTCCCTAGTTAAGCCACTGTGTATTGTGCAGAAACTAGACAGTACAGAAAAAAGATAATAAAATAGTCACTAAACAGGTTAAGGTCATGACTGGAGAGTCAGGTTCAGAGCAACAACTTGTAATCTGAACCACAAGACTGACTTACAAATATAAGTCTCAATGTCAAGGTAAAAGGACCAGAAAATAGTTCAGAAAGAAAACTATTAGAACAGGCTTAGCAAGAGAAAGGAGAGAAAAAAAGGACTGCAACAAGTAAGGGGAGCACAAGAGGAACAGAACCAGGCCTGGAATTCAGGGACAAGCTGCTAAGCAAAGGGAGTGCTGGGGATTATACAGGCAGTCTCTCTCTGCTGGGAGGTGTCAGGCAATGAGCTACACATGGTGCCTGATGGAGTGCAGCTGGAAATGATAATCACAGCCTGGAACACAGAGATATGTGGGAAGGATTCAGTGGAAAAAAGAAGGATCTGGCAGGGGCAGTCACCAGAACCAGACATTGGGCTGCATGTTACAGGTGAACAGCCAGCACAGAAATAGACAATACAAGACCAAAACCAATTCCTTATCCCACTGGTGACCAAGGTGTAACAGATATCTCAGTGCATGTATTTCATGTCCTTAAATTAGTGCTGACAGACCGCAACCAGGGACCCCTAGGTACTAAAATGTGTGTGTACTAAACTGCTGCAAAGAACAAAACAAGAGCAGGACCTAAAAACTGTGTCTGCCAATTCCTGCAGTGCTCTGTCTCCTTTCCTAGCCAAATAAACCCTTCACATTGCAAGGTTCCTGTTGACAGTCAGATGGTTTACATTACACGTCTGCTTGTTGTCTGGTAATCACTAGGTTTTTGTGTTAACTTTATATACTCCCTTCGCTATAAAACCATGCGCAAAGCCACTTTCTGTTAGACCGATAGGCTAGCTTATTCATATCCTGGATACACAAAGAAAGTGACTTTGAACATGAAACAAATGGTTAAACCTATGCAACACTGCCCAATGGGACACCAGGCAAGAATCCTTTTCCATGTTGATTGGTGACTATACAGTAAATGGCCTTACAGCTTATGCAGTTCATTAGGTCCTCAAGTTCCAGACTCTCCAATCAAAATCTCCTTCCATACATTGCATGAAAACCCAAGCATGGGCAAGAAAGTGACATTAGAATAGCACTGACCGATTCTACTGGACCCAACAGCAATACTATTAGATGATCAATCAAAACTAGTTGTATATATGTATAGCGGCAAACTGGTGACATCCGAAAGAAGACCAGCACTTACTGTATGTAGGATCCAACATAGGTTAAGCAAGTAAAATCATCTCAGCTGTGAAACAGCAAGTTTCCTCATTCAAAATGGCAAGTGTCTTGCAGTTTGCCGGTGCCCCTTTGCCCCAGTAATGCCCTCAGAGGAACAAAATTCTTACTGTATTGCACAAATACATCACCACATAGCTCAGGCACCAACTGAAAGCTGCTAGCAAACCCTAATTCCAAATGGGTACCCACCTTTACCAGTGACCGAGAACCGTCTTCCCTTTCTCTGGGCACAGAACAATATATATAGTTAAGTTTTGTAAGGTCTATTAAGGTCTCAGAAGTGTGAAGGCAGGACAGTGTCTGAGATATGTGATGATATATCTGTGGAATATATATATATTGCCAGCACATAACACAGCCCTTTACATTATAACAAACAGGGGTCTTACGATAATTTAACAAACAAGGCTTAATACTGGAAATAGCCAAGTCAAATCTGTTTATGTTACATGGATGTATTTAAATAGAACATTTGCAGTCCTTTTGATGGCAGATTGGGAAAATAAAGCTTTTGGATACTATTGTATGCATGTGCCTGGTAATTTATTGTGCTGACCCATTCTGCTCTTTGTAAAGCAGCCATATATGAAACAATGGCAGGAAAGTGGAAACCACGAGAGGAACTACAGCAGGTTTGTTTATTACTGAGCTCTTAATTATATCTTCCTTATTTAAACCTTTTCAATTCTGGCACGGTTTAAAATAAAGCCGGCTTACATAATATTTCCGTTTTATTAGAAGGTCACTTTGAGGTGAGCCATTTACATTAGCCAATGTGTCTGCAGATCCTGACCTGTTTCAAACCTCACACCCCACCGCCTTCATGTGTTTGTTTGTGGCTCAGTCACATGTTCATGCAGAGCGAAATAGCTGAACAGTGTAAAGCGCAACGTTCCAGCTGGAGTTAGAGATAAAGCCCCCATAGGCCCCCAATGTGAAAATAAATAATAGATGTTTAACCTGCCGGCCGCCATCATTATTATAAAAGATCCACTAAAATGTAGGGGGAATATAAAAATCTGCTTCATGCATTATGGCAAGCATTATTATTAATACATTTATTATTACTGTTCCGCAACCTAACATTTTTCCCATCTGCAAACAACACAACCATGCTGTGAGGCACAGACCAAACACTTAGGGGCACATTTACTAACCCACGAACGGGCCGAATGCGTCTGATTGCGTTTTTTTCGTAATGATTGGTATTTTGTGATTTTTCGGAAAATTGTCGCGCCTTTTTCGTAGCCATTCCGAAAGTTGCTCAAAATGTTGCGATTTTTTCGTAGCGTTAAAAAGTCGCGACTTTTTCTCAGCTTTCGCGCCGAGTGCGAAACATTCGGATTCATTCAAGCTTCAGTATGGTGACTTTTCTTGGGCCGGGTTGGAGCTGCAGGGTGCCATTGAGCCCTATGGGAGACTTTCCTTGGGCCGGGTTGGAGCTGCAGAGTGCCATTGAGCCCTATGGGAGACTTTCCTTGGGCCGGGTTGGAGCTGCAGAGTGCCATTGAGCCCTATGGGAGACTTTCCTTGGGCCGGGTTGGAGCTGCAGAGTGCCATTGAGCCCTATGGGAGACTTTCCTTGGGCCGGGTTGGAGCTGCAGAGTGCCATTGAGCCCTATTGGAGACTTTCCTTGGGCCGGGTTGGAGCTGCAGAGTGCCATTGAGCCCTATGGGAGACTTTCCTTGGGCCGGGTTGGAGCTGCAGAGTGCCATTGAGCCCTATGGGAGACTTTCCTTGGGCCGGGTTGGAGCTGCAGAGTGCCATTGAGCCCTATTGGAGACTTTCCTTGGGCCTGGTTGGAGCTGCAGAGTGCCATTGAGTCCTATGGGAGACTTTCCTTGGGCCGGGTTGGAGCTGCAGAGTGCCATTGAGCCCTATGGGAGACTTTCCTTGGGCCGGGTTGGAGCTGCAGAGTGCCATTGAGCCCTATGGGAGGCTTTCCTTGGGCCGGGTTGGAGCTGCAGGGTGCCATTGAGCCCTATGGGAGACTTTCCTTGGGCCAGGTTGGAGCTGCAGAGTGCCATTGAGCCCTATGGGAGACTTTCCTTGGGCCGGGTTGGAGCTGCAGAGTGCCATTGAGCCCTATGGGAGACTTCCCTTGGGCCGGGTTGGAGCTGCAGAGTGCCATTGAGCCCTATGGGAGACTTTCCTTGGGCCAGGTTGGAGCTGCAGAGTGCCATTGAGCCCTATGGGAGACTTTCCTTGGGCCAGGTTGGAGCTGCAGAGTGCCATTGAGCCCTATGGGAGACTTTCCTTGGGCCGGGTTGGAGCTGCAGAGTGCCATTGAGCCCTATGGGAGACTTTCCTTGGGCCGGGTTGGAGCTGCAGAGTGCCAGTGAGTCCTATGGGAGACTTTCCTTGGGCCGGGTTGCAGCTGCAGAGTGCCATTGAGCCCTATGGGAGACTTTCCTTGGGCCGGGTTGGAGCTGCAGAGTGCCATTGAGCCCTATGGGAGACTTTCCTTGGGCCGGGTTGGAGCTGCAGAGTGCCATTGAGCCCTATGGGAGACTTTCCTTGGGCCAGGTTGGAGCTGCAGAGTGCCATTGAGCCCTATGGGAGACTTTCCTTGGGCCGGGTTGGAGCTGCAGAGTGCCATTGAGCCCTATGGGAGACTTTCCTTGGGCCAGGTTGGAGCTGCAGAGTGCCATTGAGCCCTATGGGAGACTTTCCTTGGGCCGGGTTGGAGCTGCAGAGTGCCATTGAGCCCTATGGGAGACTTTCCTTGGGCCGGGTTGGAGCTGCAGGGTGCCATTGAGTCCTATGGGAGGCTTCCAAAATCATGCTAAGTCTGAAAGTTTCGCCTGCCGCTTACGAGCGCTCAATACGAAAAAGTCGCGACAAGATACGGGCGAATCGTAATGGCTACGAAAAACTCGCGTTTTTTCGCGCAAGTCGTAATGGCTACGAAAAACTCGCGTTTTTTAGCGCAAATCGTATTGGTAACGAAAAAGTCGCGACAATTTCCGAAAAGTCGTAAAGGCGCCGAAAAAATCGCAAAAAAGTCGCAAAATGTTCGTTTTCCAATCGGAATTTTTTCAATTCGGATTCGTGGGTTAGTAAATGTGCCCCTTAGTGAATGGTATTTTTCACTCAAAACATTACTCACTACTTATTTGAAGTCCTTGGATGAGTGGAGAAATGTTTCCAAGGTAACTCAGCAAGTCCAGTTGCTTTAGACTTACTACTGGATACTGAGTATAATGACCCACATAGAGGGAAACCTTCAGAGAAATAAAAATAATCACTTAGTTAGACATCTATTATACAACTAATTTTTCCTCATTTTTTTTAAAACAAATCTGCACCCATTGAAGCTTATAAAAGCAAAGTCACTCTGCTACACCTGGGTAACCCCTTTGTATTGTCAGCAATAAGTCAGATGAAGGTCATAAGCTCCAGAGACAAGAGGAAGTCCCAACTTGAGCTTGAACCCTTAATTTCCTTTCCACTTATAACTGCTACGGAAAAAAACACTTTCCAGTATTTATATTTAGGTCAGTAGAACGACTGGAGCGCAAGCCTTCGACAAGACCTCCGCGTCTCAGGATTCGGATCTTCCCATGACTCCTCTTGCTGCAGCAGATGCTCGGCGAGTTTGTACACAGTGCGGAGACCATCAGTCATGTGAAGGCATTCATCTGCTTCCTGGCGTGGGATAATTCATTAGAGCTGTGCAGAATATCCCCATAAAAATCAGGATTTGTAATGTAACAGCCCAGCCAACTGAAGTGGTGTGAAAATGAAACTAGTATTCCCTAGGTCAGCTCTATTAGCAGATTTGTGTGCGAGAACTAAAAACAGGAAAAATTTGTGTCATCAATGGGTTATGGCGCAACTTCAGAGACGGCAGACCATGAGGCTGATTTGTGGCAGGTCTAGGCCACTACCAGTAGGGCTAAGGGGGACCTGCCATCCCCGACCTTTCATACTCGTGAGTCAAACTCAGATGTAAGTGTTGGTCTCAAGTATGAGAAATTTTTTTGGGGGGTGCCAAATAAGGGCTGCGATTGGCTATTTGGTAGCCCCATGGGGCCTGCAGGAGGCTCTGCTTGGAGTAAAATGGTGTCTCTGTGCTTCCAAAACGTCTCCAAGCCAGAAACTGAAAAATGGCACCTACTTTGAGGCCACTGGGAGCAACATCAATGGGGGTAGTGAGAAACATGTTGCTCCTGAGCCACTGGTTGGGGATCACTGGCCTAGACCATAGGTGTCACAGGCCAATATTATTGGGTACACTTAGGGCTTTTCCATAGTAACTGCTGCTAAAACTAAACCCCCCAAATCCCAATGAAAAAGAAACTTGGAGGCTCTCAGCTCCTTTTTATTATTTGGAGATGTAATGGGTCAGTGTCAAGATAATTTCAACATTTTTAAGGGCCACCCTTGTTTGGATGGCCAATGGTTTGTGCAACCACAGAATAATATGAATTCAATAGTTTTTATATTAAACTCCTGATTCCTTATTACTACTGATGAGCGAAATAATTCCCCAGGTATGGATTTGTGGCAAATTTCCGTGTTTTGCCATTGCCATTCCGCAAAACCGGCAGCAAAATTTGTCACGGAAAAGTGTGCCGTGCGCCAAGTAATTGCCATAGAAAAATTTTTTTGACGCACATTTTCGCCGCTTCATAAATCTTTTCAAAGATTCCCCAAAAAGTACATAGCAATTGGAATTGAAGCAACAAACTTGTAGATAATAAGTCATAATTGAAGTTTGTTGTTTTGTACATCCCCTAAGTCCTTGCCTCTCCGTTCCCTTTTGCTGACTAAGCTGCTTTAAGGGCACAGCTGCTTCCTACACATTCTCCTCTGTGCAGTTTCTTCAGCTTCATGGACCACCTGAGCCTGATGCTCAACTACTTGATATTCTGAGTAACAGTTTGCATGTGCTTGTTTTCCTCACGTATGTACGGCTCTGTAAGCACAACAACATATGTCAGGAAGATGCTGTGGTTTTGCATAGACAGAGCTGCAACGGGAGCACCTGCTCCACCTACGAGATATGTTTGTTATTATATTCAAGCTTTGCATGACAGATGGCGCCTATTTTATTTGTTCAGCCTTAATACCTATGTCTTTAGCAATAACTAATTCCAGGTAGGGTGGTGCCACTTCTCTACCCCAATGACATATGGACACTAGGACTCTTTGGGGGGAATTCACAAAAGTGCTGATATTGAGACAAAATAAAGTGGAAATAGATGTCGGATTTTCCACCTTATTCACAAACCTCTATCTCCACTTTTGTGAATTTGTCTTTTAAACAGACAGTTTTCAGTTTTTGTCCTGATGAAATTTTACTGACAATTTTTTTATGAATTTGACTTTAGCTCTTAGTAAATCTGTCGGTGGCAGCAAACCCAGTCCCACAGCTACAGGAGCCTTGGGATAATGATTTTGCCTTTCATTTGCTGTCATTTTACTGAAGGGGGCATTTCCTGAAGGGGAATTTTAGTTTGCCTAGGAAAACTATATACACTGGGCTTTGTATTTGTTTCTAACTTTTTGTGTAATTCCACTTCTGTAATGAGATTTAAGGGTCTAAATACCTTCTTCATGGGAAGAAGTGAATCAATGGTGTGGGGGCCCCTAGGACAGCAGCTCCAGTGGGTTCTTTACCCCCAGTCCGACCCTGGACACTGTTCATTGAAGTTACTTGTGTGCAACGATGCTCCTTACACTTCCCGCTTCGGCACCACTGCGTCAGTCCTGTACCTGTTGATGCTGGGAACCCTTAGACCTACTGCCACCGTAAAGCTGTTGGTAATTCCAGGGAGCAGCACAATTGTGGCCAGTGTTTAAGTGCAAACGCTTCTATTATAATATATTATATATAAATGCTGATGTAATTGCATTTGTTTTGATGCACTGGGCGCAATTTATTTTTTGGCCACAATGACGTTGGAATTGTGGGAGAAGACATTTGTTCTTAAGGTACCCCTGTGGGTATGAGAGGCATACTGCTGCCAGCAGAGAGAGATATTAGTATTTCTGAATAGGACACAAGATGCTCATGTAACAATGTCAGATATATCTGGATTCAGTTTATTTGTAATAAAGACTCTGGCATAGCTGTCCAACTACACTTAATACCCCCAGTCTTCCTACCTACAATTGCCCCTGCTATGTAGGAGGCCCCAGGTAGCTGCATTTATTCAAAAGCCAGTCAGAAGCATGGTGGAACTATGGAGGGCAAATGCAAGACCCTAACCCAGATATGTAACAAAAGGCACTGACTTTGCCCAGGTGCAGTAACCCACAGCAACCAACAAACTGTTGGTTAAACAATTAAACAAGGGACCAGTAAATGCTTCCTGCTGATTGGTTGCTATAGGTGATTAGACCAGTAGCAAATGCTGCATCTTTTATTACATATCCCCATTAGTCTGCTATCTACTAGCCGCCTTTAGGGGAGGCAAATAGATAGGGCTGCAAGTGAAGCAGCTGTTGATGGCATTCCTGGCACAAAAGCCCATAACAATGGCAGCAAACTGCCATTATTGTCTTAAAATTTTCTGTTATCTTCACGTCCCGTGTTCACGTTGCAGCATCCTTTCTAAAACAAGCATGTTGCACTAGTTTGAGCTTTAGTTACAGTACAGGGTGATCCGAAGAGCACTGGTTTCCTCTTGGCTAACATGATGGAGTCCCGAGATATAGGAGGGTGCAGCGGAAGGAAGGTCAGTGTGTATGTGCACGGCGCATCTGGAGAAGCTGAGGTGCTGCAGAGAATGCGTAGGTTGGTGCTGTAGCACAGGGCAAGAGGCGGCTGGGAAGGAAGGTAAACAGTTTGTATGAGAAAGCAGTTCTGTGACCTTGCTTTGCAGTTCATTGGGAGTTCAGCAGTTTGGGGCCACATGGAACTATGACTGCGTTTCCTGGTGAGTCTCACTCAAGCGGCTCTTTGTGTGCTGCCCATGTTCAGCATTCTGCGCCATGCAGCTCCCCAGTGTTACCAGGGATTCGGGAAAGCCGTCCTTAAGAAGAATGCCACGTTCACGGTTGCAGTCCAGCTCCTCAATAAATCCATACCAGTATATGACTAGGCCAGGGCCAAACCTGATAGGAAAGGGAGAAAGCAATTAGAAAAGGTATGTAGGGATAATACATGCACGAGCTTACAAATGTATCAGCTGTTTAACATGGGTGAAAAAGATTTTAAGTATTTACTGGGCACAGCAAACCCCTCTCCAACAGAGCTGACACTCAGAGGTCCCAAACTTTTTATCCGTAAACAACAACAGTTAAATATAAAAAACAGTTGGAGAGCAACACAAGCATGAAAAAAGTTCTTACAGGTGACCAATAAGGGCTCTGATTGGCTATTGGGCAGCCCCTATGTGGACTGGCAGCCTGTTTGGCAATTACACTGGGTTTTTATGCAACCAAAACTTGCCTCCATGTCAGAAATACAAAAATAAGCCCCTGCTTTGAGGCCACTGGTTGGGGATCACTGTTATTAGTCAAAACCTGAGGCAGATGGACAATATATGAAATGCCCAAGGTCTGAAGAACTCATTACAAAGTTAATAACACTCACCACAGCCAATGAGCCAACACTGCAAAGGCCTCATACCTTAGATGCCAAGTGCACCTATTTGTTTAGATCAAGTCACAGACATCCCATAATTAACTGTATGCACAGTGAATTTCCCTACATGTTCCTTTATTCTTAATGCATAGACTAAGAATGACCAAAACTGACCAAGAATTTCCATCTCCACCCTCTGCAAGTTGTGAATAGAGTATGTATATGGATCAGGAAAGTCCAGTTTGTAGCTCTCCAACAGCTGGAAGGGTTGCAGGCTGGACATTCCCAGTGTATTTCTTTTCTCTAACTGTCACATAAAGGCAAGCCTGTGTTTCCTGACCTCCCTTTCTCATGGAGAGTTCCCCTCGGCAGACTCAGGAAACAGAGTGCGGAACTATTTGGCCCATGAGGAAGTTCAGAGCTTCATCCTCGGGTTCATAAACAAGTAAGTAATGGCCATCAATCAGAGAGTCGTGCTGCCTATCAGCCTCACCTCACTTGAGCAAACAGTCTGCCGACCCTCTCCCAGGCCCTTCTACACTTATTTCATTTACTTTGCCAGTCAAATTAGGGTCTTGTGCTAAAAATATCTGACTAAAAATGTTTCTTTTGGGGGGTTGTGAAAAAAGGCAAAGACAATTGGATAAGCGCATTAGCGTGGATAAAAATAATGTAGGATAAGGTTTATATTGTGCATGTTATAAAGTTCTACCTACCTACCAACATTTTCAAAGAATGTCTTAATCTCAAGTACATAGTTACTATCATATGAAATGATATCTACGGACACATTATTACTGGCATATTAGGGCAATCATTTTGCACCTACCATACATGGCATGGATATAATAATGGTATTGCTATAATTAAATGTAACATAGGGGGAGCAGACAGAGAGCAACATTCTGTAGGACTAGGACGCTGGTGAAGCAGGAGAAAGCTGATAGTGCCAACCTTCACGATGCTCTTTTGGTCACTTTCTGATGAGGTACCAACAGGGAACCCACTCACTTTAGAGATCAGACAAGCAATTAACAAGGAGGAGTCAAGCAATTAACAGGGAGGAGTCGAAAACCAGGAAAACACAAAGTAACAGGCTTAGGCAGGATAGAGCTGAGACCAGAAGTCAGTCAGGGCACAGTATAATGGCAGAAAACAGGATTCAGAGGCCAACAGAGGGGACATACCTGTACATAACTGACAAGTCTAACAACCAATAGGAATTTCCCCGACATCAAAATAGAGCTAAGAGCATCATTACACTAGCTGCAGCGCACTAAGCATGCCCATGGGGTCTTCCTGCACACCACCATGTTATTGCTCAAACAGAACTATGTGGAATAATGCCTAGAACTTACCAAATGTTGGGAAGATGTTTTGTAGTCGTATCAGACCAACACTGTGTTTTTTTGACCAAAGTTCAAAGCAAACAACCCACCATACTATCAGTGAAGTACAGGGGTAGAAGCATTCTAATAAGTGACTGCTGGTCATCAGCAGGGACTCGGCATCTGTTACACGAAAGGGAGCAAATTGCAGGGAAATACCGCTAAAACTAACTGAAGCTTGTCTAATGGGTCATTCTCTCAGGAGAGCTCCACCCACAAACTCCACCAACAAAGATTTTCTAGGGGAAGCTCCCCTTTAGGGAGAATAGGCACCATCTATTTTTTTTTTTGCTACCCATACAATGTCCCCTGTATTTAAACAGCACTATTCTCGTAATACAGTTACTACTGGATATACAGCAATTAGGGCAGCCATGTTTGGGACACCAAGAAAATAAGGTATGGTCCAAGGCCGTAAAGAGTCGCCACAGACCAAATCAGGCTTCCCAGCTTGGGATCCATTGTCCAGAGCTGATCACTTTAGGCCTCCCCATAGATGAAAACAAAGCTAAAGATAATCAAAATGTCATTACACAGGAATATAAATGAATAGTCACCAATAAACCTCATACCTTGAGACCTCCATCTCTCTTTCTTTCTTTCTTTCTTTCTCTAGGGACCAGTCCCACCAGTGCAATCGAAATCTTAAAGTTATATATATAAATCACAATCAAGCTGAAGTGAAATCAGTTTCACAAAAGAAAAGAATCATTCGTTTGATTATATGTCTTGGGGCACTTGCGGTCTACCCACAATAGGAGCCACCATTCTCAGCCTACTGATACATTACAAAGGGCCATTCAAGTTTCAAGTTTATTGTCATATACAAATAACAATGAAGCATCATTACTGTAATGAAATTTTTTTGACCCGTGTTCCTCCCAACTTTACATAGACAAAAAAATAAAAAAAAAATACAAATATTAAATATAATAAAAGTGTGCAATAAAGGTACAAGTATTTACTATAATAAAATGCAATGCAATATTTAAAATTGTGCAGTGAGGATTTAAAGTGGCTTTGCTTAAAGTGACACTGTGAAGAGTCCAGTAGTTATGGGGAGGCAGAATGTACAATTGGTGTCATTATAAAGAGGGCTTTGCCAGGGTTATTTTTAGCAGTGTTATGTACAGGTGCTTTGCTTTTTCAGGATAGCCCATTATTCCATTAAATTCTAGAGACTATTTACTGTAAAGTGATCCAGCCTTCCCTGGAAAGCAATTCAGTCCAGGATTTTAGTATTTCTACTGTTTAGACACGGAGTCATTTACTTTGTATAAGATGGTACATTTGGAAGGTAAACACTCTGTGGCACTCTGCAGAACTTCATTTATTGTTGTCAGTGTAAAGAGAATTCACAGTGAATGCATTCCCACGCTTAACCTCTCTCTTTCTGGAGCAAAGGTCTCAGCCCTGAGAACCATTAAATCAACAAACTACATTAAGAACTGTGTTAGGACATGGTGAGATGGTCAGACTTTAGCAAAATCAAGAATATAAGTGTGAAACAAAAGCAAGTGCTTTGCTTATCTGATCCGAAATTGCAGCAAGGCATTAACCACTCCACTATATACCAGACCAGCAAAGCATTGTAGGCCTAGGAATTTCATATGCATCAACAGACAATAACAACAGGAAATTAAACTACCTGTCCTTAAGGACCATGTTCAGTTGGAAAATTCTGCAACATTGTGCATCACACAGAAAAAAAACCCAAAATGCTTATTTTGCAGCATATATGGATTTATGCTAGCTTCAGTAATGCAAAAAGTGTCTTATTTGTGCCAGGGCCCCCATTTGCACCACTGCCATCCATAGTACCATCTAGTGCACCCCATTTTAGCACTTCCAGCAGGCCCCATGGTGCAGTCACATTATAGTTCCGCTACTGGCTATCAAGTACAAGGTATAATCAAATACAAGGTATTTTGTTATGACAAAAAGCTAATCTGAAGGAATTCTATAAAAAGGACTCCTTGGGCAATGACATATCTTGCGTTTTTTTTCAGGCATTTCTGCATAATGAATTGTATACCTGTATGTTCTTTAAAGCCCCAAATAAACAGAAAAATACAGACAATGTTTTTTTTTACGAATTAATGCATGGCAAGTAGAGAATGCTCTATCAGTTAAAATTGGAATGTTTTATGGGTTGGTGGTGCTGGTTCTGTAAAGGACAAGGAGGCTGCATTGAGTCTTTACCAGTAAACTATAACCAGCAATGGCTACACCAGTGCACTAATGCTCCACGTTTGCATGTTGATTTATCAAACATGCAAATGAAAACATGAATCAAAACCAATGGAATAAAAGGTGATCCCTTCCTTTCACCAATGAACCATGAGCCCAAATCTACTGCAACGTGTGCACCATGAAAATGAGCACCAGTAGAAGAGTAATTGTGTTCAGTTATTTCCCCCCTGGTGACCATTTTAAGTAATAATTTGATGATTTATTTCATTCTCGTATCTGCCAAGTATTTTTTGATTACTAAATACTTATTCTAGCAGTTCCAGGAAAGGGAAGCATGCAGTATCAAATAGTCATTGTTGGTAGGGGAATATAATAAAGTGAAGAGTTTAATAGGTAAGAAGTTGAAGGGGCAGTGAGGTTTAGCTAAAGAGCATTACAGTGGCTATGTGCTCCCAGCAAAAGCCTCTGAAACAAAAGGCCAAGCTTGCTATGCACGCCTACAAGTCATCTGTCTTTACAAGCAGCCCGAAGTTCTTTAGCTCCTGAATTACCAAGTTGTCCCCCCCTGCTTCATCTGCATGGAGGGTTCAGCAGGTGATTTACGAAGGCCTGCCGGGGGATCTTGCCAAAGAAAACACTGCGGGGGAAGATGCCTGTTACAATGTGAGCGCTGAGTTCACTGCAATGTCATGTAACAGTTTATATGTAGATTTATGGCGGGGCTTTCAACAGCAAGGAAGTTACATTTCATAGCAATAGGCCCGTTTCTTTACACTCATCAAAGATTCACAGCCACCCAGACCTCCAGTTGACAGACTTTTACTCATTCCCCATGTCCCCCTGCCTTTAAAATATATATTGTTTACATTTGATCTGGGCATTTATGAACTGATATAAATGTAAGGTAATATATTAATATATAACTCATATGTATACCTCATAAGGACCTAATGAGTGATTTTTTGAAAAAAACAAAAAAAACAAACAATGGATTTTTTTCAATAAATCACCTATTTGCACTATTTCCCAAACGAGTGTAGTATCGTTTTTGGTTTGTATTTATTTCTAACCAGCACCCGGGACAAGAGTTTTGTCGAGGTGAACAGCCAAAATCCTTGATAAAGGTCCCAATGTTGAGTGAAACGTTGGACACAAGTGATATGTGAAATAAAGACATTTTGTTGTTTTAAGTCTAATACAATAGAACGCTGGCCCTTACCAAACATATACTGTATATATGTACATGTCAAACAATATATGTGGCTAGAGTTAAGGTAATATTAAATAACAAACAAATAGGTAGGGGTTAGGCTATAATGTAATATTTATACTCTGTGTATTTAATACAGAAAGAAAAAATGGTTAGTAAACCTATAGTACAATAAATGAACGTATATAATTTGACATATATAATTTCCTGACTATGTTTAATGTCTGGTTTGTACAGTGGAGTTTGTCTGTGAATTTTTAATATTTTTACATAAAAACATTACCTATTTTTCACATCTAAAAAATTGATAATGAGAATTAAAAATCATGTATAAAACACGCTTGTTCATTTATTTATTGTGAATAATGTTATTTTCTATGTGGCAAAGCATGTGAAGCTTTAGGCTAATGCCACACCATGCATATGGCGTATATTTTCGGCAAGCCGAAAAACGCTTGCCAGAAATACGCGCTATATGCTCCTACCAGTGCCTGCACCCGAATGAATGGAATACGCACAGGTAGGAGCGTATGGCGTGTATTTTCGGCAAGCGTTTTTTGGCTTGCAGGAAATATACACCATATGCATGGTGTGGCATTAGCCTTAGGATTCTCATTGTATTTGAGAGGGAAATTAGTCAGGCGTTTCAGTAAATGGGCTGCTGATCAGGTGTGAGTGGCTCTTCCCTATCCAAGGCTGATCTTAACAGCACAGGTTTGTGGGGGTGTCATGGCTTGAACAAAGAATATTTCTGAAGACCCCCCAAAAACATTATTGATGCTTACCAGGCTGGAAAAGGTTAAAAAATTATTTCTAAAGAATTTGGGCTTCACCAGTCTACGGTCAGGCAGACTGTAAACAAATGGAGGCAATGGAACACCACTGCTACCTCCCCAGGAGTGTCAACCTACAAAGATGAAACCAAGGCGTGTAATGCTCATTTTAAACCACACCCACTTCAAACCACACCCATTTTATCACAATGGTCGCTGCAGGGATATCAACCATCATTCATATGTTAAAGAATTATATTATGTAATATTAAGACACACCCTTAAATCCATATGCCTCCTCCCCTGTGGATAACACAGCAACCCCCAGCATATAATTACACACCTTAGGGACCATTTAATGGCTATTTCCAACTGCTAACAAACTCCCAGAACAAACCCCTGCCAGGTTCACCTCCCACAGGCAGCTTAGGGTAGGCAGAGTATGGCACACACAGGCAGCACTCTGCCTGTCCTATGCTGCCTGTGTGTGCCATACTCTGCCTGTCCTATGCTGCCTGTGGGTGCCATACCCTCCCTGCCCTATGCTGCCTATGTGCCATACTCTGCCTACCCTATGCTCCTATACAAAGGCAGCATAGGCCAGGCAGTACATACAATGTCTGAGTTATGAAGAGGTGAACAATGTGGGTGATTATAGCCTGTGAACACTGCAGAGATTAAAAGGTGTGAAAAACACAGGGGATTACATTTTTAAACAATACAGAGGGATTACAGCCTGAATCTGAGGTGATAACCATGCAGGGGGGGCAGTTAATCACAGTACTGATACCATTTAAAGCTAACACAAAGGTAAGCCATCAAAGCAGCCAGACAGGTGGGGGGCACACAGAGGGGGGTTGAGGGCCGCATGCGGCCCTCGGGCCGCCAGTTGGGTAGCACTGCCCTAGGCTAACATCAAAGGAACTAAAGGCATTGGCCAATCTCATTGTTAATGAGTTCAGCATGAGGAGAACACTGTCAGTAGTGTGCATGGGACTTGAGGTCATAATTTTGTAGAAATATCAAAAATTCTAAAGGGTTTAGAACATTTTAAGCACCACTATTCTTAGGAATTCATCACAGAGTAGAGTTTATTCTCAACAATTTCCCAATAAACAGGTGAACTGAATGTGCAGAGTTCTCTCTAATCTTTTATTACAGATATTTCCAGTGCAGTGTAGATAGAAATATAGCCAGTTGCCTTTGTGGTTCCAAGAAGGAATGGCTGCCATGGGCTCCTCAGTCGGTGTGGCACTGCTACAAGAGGCACTTCAAGGCCATGCCTCAGCCATATCTGTACTGTAAAATGGCTAAAGCAGTCTTTAAAGGCACACAGACTCATTTCAAAGTGATCTCTTGACATTGTTGTTTCAGGCTGCATTTATATGTCACATTCCTTGTTGGAGCCTGAGGATGAGCACAGTGGGGGTAACAGCAATGTAAGGGCACAGCTGGCTCCACTACAGTCATGTCACAAATCAGCAGAAATTAAATGTGGGCCTTTTGTTTGAGCTTAGGCTTTATGGCACTGATATGGCCAAGGGAAACCTTTACACTAAATGCTACTTTTAGCAGTTAAGATATAACTACTGTTGTGCTTTTTTTTTCTAACTAGAAGCAGGTTTCAGTAATAATATTATCCCTACAATACTTCCATATTTAGATCTCACTGGGACCCTGTACAGCTACAACTGCATCATTGGCGATTGTTCATCCATAATAGGTTTTAACAAACAATAAGAATCCTCATCCATTCCCTTTATGATGTACTTTTAATGGAGCAGGAAAGGCTATAATGTTTCACAGCCCATCAGCTTTCTTAAGGCATGGAAATGGATGAGCAAACGTCAGTACAAACTAGTGCAGTCTTAGATCTGACCAACTATATTTTCTAAGGGGGTGATTTATCAACACTTCAGTTTGAATCTTTGTCATGATTCGATTTTTTTTGGTGTGCAACAACTCCCAAATTCAAATTGTGGTTTCTAAAACTTGAATATTTGATATTTATTAGGCACATAAAAATATGAAAAAAGCTCAGCATTCATGCAGATGTCAATGGAAGCTGTCCTAGGCAAAATGGATGCAGTTTTCATTGTTTGGAGGGTTGGTAGACCCAGTATATTATATTATGTTCTATTCCTAGCAACTTTGCAGTTGTTTACACTTTTTAAACTATTTCCCTTACTCTTCTACATCTTTCCAGCTATCAAATAGGGGTCGCTGACCCCGGCAGTCAATAACAATTGCTCTGTGAGGTTACAATTTTATTGTTACTTTGTATCTCCGATCTTTCTGTTCAGTCCCTGTGCTATTCATATACCAGTCTCTCATTCAACCCACTGCCTGGTTGCTAAGATAAACAAGACCCTAGCTGAAATTCCAAACTGGAGAGCTGCTGAACAAAAAGCTAAATAACCGAAAAACCACAGAAAATAAAAAATTAAACCCAATTGCCAATTGTCTCAGAATACTAAAATTTAATTTAAAGGTGAACAACCCCTTTAAATACAATTTGTTTGACTAGTTTAGGTATGGCTGCATTTTTTTTAAATTAGATCTGGCACAATTCACACTAAAAGGAAGAGACTGCAAGCAAGAGATAAATGCCACTTGAAGTCCTCCTATCACATAGTAACATAGTAACATAGTAAGTTGGGTTGAAAAAAGACATACGTCCATCAAGTTCAACCATAATGCCTATATATAACCTGCCTAACTACTAGTTGATCCAGAGGAAGGCAAAAAAACCCCATCTGAAGCCTCTCTAATTTGCCACAGAGGGGAAAAAATTCCTTCCTGACTCCAAGATGGCAATCGGACCAGTCCCTGGATCAACTAGTACTAAGAGCTATCTCCTATAACCCTGTATTCCCTCACTTGCTAAGAATCCATCCAGCCCCTTCTTAAAGTTATATAATGTATCAGCCAGCACGACTGATTCGGGGAGGGAATTCCAGAACTTCACAGCTCTCACTGTAAAAAATCCTTTCCGAATGTTTAAATGGAACCTCCCTTCTTCTAAACGGAGTGGGTGCCCTCGTGTCCGTTGGAAGGACCTACTGGTAAATAAAACATTAGAGAGGTTATTATATGATCCCTTTATATATTTATACATAGTTATGTCACCTCTTAAGCGCCTCTTCTCCAGTGTAAACAGACCCAACTTGGCCAGTCTTTCTTCATAACTGAAACTTTCCATACCCTTTACCAGCTTAGTTGCCCTTCTCTGGACCCTCTCTAACTCAGTAATGTCCCGTTTGAGCACTGGAGACCAAAACTGAACAGCATATTCTAGATGGGGCCTTACCAGCGCTCTGTAAAGGGGAAGAATAACCCCCTCCTCCCGTGAATCTATACCCCTTTTAATACAGCTCAAAACCTTGTTTGCCCTTGCAGCTGCTGCCTGGCATTGCTTGCTACAGCCAAGTTTATTATCTACAAGGACTCCAAGGTCCTTCTCCATTATGGATTTGCCTAGTGCAGTCCCATTAAGGGTATACGGGGCTATCAACAGCTTGAGGCCTACCTAAAATGCCATTCTTCCCTATTTTAGCCAATGACATAGGAACAAACTCAGTCACAAGGCAGCTCTAATGATGGTCCTGTCAATCCAGTCCCAAACAAGACACACCTGATGACTGTAGAGACTGTGAAGAGTCAGGGTGAAGAGTTTATTTGCAGATACCCAAATTGAAATTTCAATGACACTTTGAAGTGTGACTTGATGGGAAGGGCATGGGTTATCAGAAACCAAAGTGCAGCAAATTATAGATAAGAAGCTCTGCTGTGTGGGTCTGGCATTGAGTCCCAACACTCACTACACTGAATTTCTTGGCATTTCAGAGTTTTTGACAAGTTGTGGAGAACAAAGTTACTAAAATACATAAATATCTATGGCCAAGAGAGCCAGGGAATGTAGATTTCTGTTTCACTGCCACCAACCTATCTTCTCTATTAGCCATTCTGGGTGTTTTCACTGTTTTTGCAGCGAGCTGCACTCACCTGCCAGGGGGCAACACACAAAACTGGAGTAAATGTTATGTCGAAATATTATAATATGGAATTGTTATCCATAGCAACCAATCACAACATTGCTCTCATTAGCCTTACTACTATTACCAGTCAAAGCCAACTGCTGATTAGTTACCATGGGAGACATTTATTTGCCAGGCGGCCATATTTAATGCCACTTAAGTTGCAAAAATGTCTCCAAGGATTTGCAGATACGCATAGTAAATCCACTTTCACAGATAGAAGGAAGCCGGTGCATGGAGAAGGTTGATGCTGGCCATAGGGCGAATATGCTATAGTATATACAAAAGTTAAGCTTTGCTTCATTCTGCTTTTTTAATATTATTGTACATCCCCCTATAGAGTTCAAACCAGCACTTGGAGGCCCTCCATGATTTTGAAGACTTGGATACCAAGCATAGTACTCTCCATTTCTCCAATAGGAAGCGGCCTGTACAAATGCTTTGCATTTCCTTCCTTTGCATTCCTTCTTGAAGCAGTGAACAAAGCACCTTGCTCTCTAGCTCTTAAAGTGGCTTACGCATAGAATTTATCTTTGTTGTAATAAAGGTGTATGCGGTACTGGCAGCTTTATATGAGAATGGACAATTGAGCTGTTCCCCTCCTCTCTAAGGAAAAAGGGTGAAAGACAGGTGGGAGGAAGAGTTTTTGTTATTTATTCTGTGGATTGAATTGTGATGGCACCCAGGCAATTATCTCATACAAACAGAGTGCAAACTATACACTGGTATATATATATATATATATATATATATATACAATTATAATAGAGAATAAAATGTGCTCAAACCAGGGCTTCAGTTAAAAAAATAGTTTTAGGTGTAATAACTTTTTAGCCAAGTATGTTCACTTAACCATCTTTATTGAAAGTTCAGCTAATTTAGTATATTTGATTAATACCCTAATTATACCATGTAAACATATGGAGACAGAGCTTGCCACAGTTGGCTAGAGTGAAATTCCACCACTTTCCATTCATTTCTAAGGCATTTTTAAAAGTATATTTATTAAAGGGTAAACTTACACTCACTGATAAAAACCCCATAGAAATGAATGGAGAGTGGCGGAACGTCACTCTAGCTTGAGTTTATAAATATACTCCCCCCCACTGAGAGAGATTGCCTGGATGGGGCCAGTCTATGTCCTTACACCGATGCTGTGCCACGTACCTAGAGTTTACCTCCTATTATTTTATACAGACTTCTTTGATCTGTTTTAGAACGAGAGGTTACAGTGCAGGACATCCTATTTGGCTGACATACAACACATAATACAGTTGGGAACACTTATCCCTGGCAATATGCATTTATATAAATTCTTGAGGAAGGGATTTTTTTTTTTATTCTAGTTAACACTTTCACTGTCAGTGGGGGTGCTGGAACAATGGATTTCAGGTTAGCTAACCCCTGGCTATTCTCCAAAGTCCCAATCCTTTGGCAAGCTGTGTAGTCGTTCTGCCCTCTGCTTCTTTTGCTCGTTAATGCAGAGTCCTGTATTGTTCTATGATAAATTGCTGTCAAGGTGCGAGTTCCAAAGCAAAGCCACAGCAGCACAACAGAAATAAAAGGGCACCAAGTAATGGCATAACCCTGGCAAGAAAGTCCATTCAAATCAGGCAAATACAGAGGGTGCAGTGATATTCGGAATGTGGGCACTTGCCTCCTCTGGGAATTCACAGTTGCTATGGGCAATAAGATCTTTCCATTAACACAAACCTGCTCAGACAATTTGGCTTCCCAAAAAACAAAACTTCTGTTGCTCTACTAATAAGTAAGGAGTCGATCAATATTTACATTCAGCAAGCAACAATCATTATAAGCATATCCGCCATCTCAGTTTTATTAGGTATCACCCCATCTCAGTTAAGCAAAAGAGCTCCAACCTATAAGGATGGCTTTACATTCTGAGAAGCATGAAGCATGTTTATTTGTCTGAGAAGAGAGGCTCAGCCTTCATATGTAGATTCCAGACTGCCTCCTCGGTGCAAAAAGCTACCCTTCCCATGAAAAAATGCAGGTTGGTTTATCTTTTATAAGTATCAGGACTCTCTCAGACTGTTAAATCAAATCAGTGCAGTAACTGAGGCTCAATATAAATTGCTGATTGTGCCATATGTTTACTCTCTCACTGCTGTTTGGTGCCAGAGAACTGCAGGAAGCTATTGCAGGTGTTTGTGCTGCTGCAGGTGTCTTGCTGCATGCCAGACCTCAGGTGTGTAAGGGGATCTGCAGATTTAGAGAATAGAGAGTCAGACGCAAGCTATTAGCTCTCAAACATCTCCTGCTCTTAAACACCTCTTAATTTACGCACAAATTACACGGTGTGCACTTTAAGCCGCAGCTTGATTACAGATTGGAAGGCAGCATGACAAATAGGTGGCAGGCCTTCTCCCCATGCGCATGTTTTTGCTTTCTAAGGCTTTGTGCCGGAGGAATGTGAAAAGCCGCCGATACATTACAGAGGGGGATGAAGTATGCTTTGATTATACCTTCGCTGAAGAATTTCCTGCTGCACACTGCTTCAATGAAAAGATTCTTGGTACAGACTTGGCAGCAGAGCAGCTCTTTTGTCTACTCCAAAAAAAAAAAAAAAAATCAGCAGAAGAAAAGGGAAAATTAGAAAAAAGGGAGGGAAGGGAAAAGCTTGGACTCTTCCTATCCTTAAGAATGTTTCTAACATGCTCTCAGTAATATTCACCTTGTGGTATGGATCGCCTGGGATATCAAGTAATTGTAGAATAAAGCCAGGCATGGTTCCTAGGAATTACGGATACATACGAGGAGTCTGAAGGCACATACAGAGCATTTCCCATTGTTTCCAGTTACCTGGGTCAGGTCTTATGAGAAATGGTAAAGAAGAAAAAAAGGAGGGACCTTAGTAGGTATCTGCCAAACAATAGGAAGTTCAGGTGTAGAGTAAACATGTAGTCCTGTGCTGGCACCGTAGATTCTATGTTTACAGTTGGTTCCATCATGGAAAGGGCCACATTGCTATCTGGTCCACTAGCCATGGCAACTAGACAGCAACATAAATAAATACATATTTTACCGCATGTTTCCTTTTTCCCATTGGGCCATTCAAACAAACTAATTGTAAACTAGTCTCATAGCTTACAAACAACATGCACTTTATAAAAAAATAATAAAGCACTGTCGTCAGTCATGAGTCCTTAGATTTCTACTGTCCACATCACGCAAGTTCATTTTTAGGTGAAGTTACCCTTTATTCACAACTCTTTGTAAGAGTCTTTCCAACCTTGAATTGCAATATTCTGATGCACTGATAACAAAATTCATTTAACCGCAATAAACCAGACATGACAACCATCTGACTGAAGTTCTCGGAGACACAAACGTTTACGGGTAAGGCATTACCCAGGAACTGCTGAGAAAGAACATTATTTTTACATCTTTGGGATTTTATCCCATGTGGTGTTTCAGAACAAACGGAAAGAACAAGCTGCACAAAAGGAGGAGTGGTATCTCAAGAGTCCTTTTCCTTCCTGAGCGAGTAACATTGCTCCCTCCCTGGGAGGACAGGGAATGCGAGCCAAGCTCTTGAAGGATTTCAGGCTGAGGTTCACGACAGTCAAAGCTCCTGTCAACTCAAGTTGCTCCTCAGGTGATTAACGGGTGTTTATTTTTAGGGCTTGATTGGAAACAGGCCACGCTGAGGCCAGTGCAAGTTGATATCTGGATAATCTTACACAGACTCATACATTTACAAAAGTCTCCTGCTCACCACAGCTGTTGATCTGGCCCAGGTCTTCTACAGACTGCTGGGCTGTCGGAGGCTTCAGAAAGCATTCTGGTACGGCATGACATGCTTCTAGGCAATGTAACAGCTGAATGCACAATAAACTGGGGCTTTTCAGATGAAAAACAAAAATAAATATTAAATTATGGTTAGAAAAAAATAAGGCTTTGCTGCACGGAAAATTGCGTTTTAAAATGATATTCGCTGTGTATCTCACCATGGTCAGATCAAAGGTCTGGAAGAAAATAATCGTGGCCTTATTCACCCAGTTGTAGAACCATCTGCCCCACAGTTAGCATTTACTGGTAAGTGGTTTCAAAACAAATATCTGATTGGTTGCTATGGGTTATTAGATGTCTGGGGCAACCTAAGACTTATTACATTACATCTGTATAATTCTCTTTTGTTAAATAAGGAAAAAAAACACTTGAATATGGTTATATACTGACACACAGCCCCCCTTAAACAAGCTGACTGAAATATGATATGTTATACACCCCAAATTCACCTTTATTAGTGAAACTGAATGGCCCACACAGGTAAGGTCAAGGTAAAGAGGATCTCCAGCTTCTGAATCAAAATTTTTTAAAGAGCCCCACACAGCACAGAAATCCCTTATATACCTATCACATGTAAGATTAAAAGTGCCCTCATACTATCTAAGGCAAAGCACAGTACATTATCAAGTAATAATGAGCAATAAACACCTCCCATGCCAACTAGGCATAACTACAAATAGCAGACAGAACAAACAGCTATTGACACTTTATAAAGATGAATAAACACCTTGCTAACTAGTAATCAATCCTTCTGCTTTTCAGTATCCAGCTTAAAGCTCGTGTATGCAGCTCAGTAAATAGCATGATAATTGAGGCTGACAAGATATGGTTACTCAGTCTCCGGTACCAATAATAGGATAAAACCTCATCCCACTTACATGAAACTAATTTTGTTCTGTATTTGCTGGGTGCACTGCCATAGCTGAGAGCAGGTTTCCCTGGGTTGAAGGGTTGCGTGGCAGTAAGGATTGCCTTTTGGCAAACCACATTAACTTGGTTTAAAAGTCAAATACAAAGTGGATCTAAATATTTCCACCAGTAGCACAGGTTTCTGCCTCTACTAATGAAGTACTTGCATTCTCTACCTCTATAATATATGGACAGTGTTATTTAGTAGCACCTTGTCGATCCTGGGCGGTTGACTTTTTCTTGCTCAGTGAATACAAGGTCTGCCTCATTATACTTGCACTCATTTAAGCACCCAAAGTTGGGTACAGGCTACAAGGCTAAATGGCAACTCAAAAGCAACAATAATTTTTGAAGGTACCCGTTTAATAGGTGCTCTAAGGTCTAACTCTAAATTATGATGCTCACTATACAGGCCTCCCGAATATATTAACAAATAAAGCTCAAGCACAATGCATACACCATCCAATGTCTATTATTCTGCCAAAATATACAAGAGATCGTTGTCTAAGGCCCACAATGCAACAATATTTCCCAGAATCCCAGCATATTTTTTGCCAGCCTCTAACTGGCACCGTCACGTGAAAGGAGCCATTCACTTGATACAAAGTCAAGGCACGTGTTATTTACAGGGCTGCTTAGCATCCAAGTATACGCAAACTGAAAATAGGAGTGCAAGTAGGCGTGAGAGCTATGTTTATCAATTCTGCAGGGAATTTTTTTTAAAGCTTTGCTTACAATGTGTACATTGACCCTATAATCTACTTTTCTACTCTTCTGTCCAATATCTGCAAAGATATATCTATCCATACCTTTCTCCTTGAGTATCTGATGTCTGAATTTGAAGGACTACTATTATTTCTACACAAGGAATAGACACAGGCCATCAGACAGTTTCTGGGTAAGAAGTTGGATCCTGTCCCAATGACTTCCCATTAGTTAGGAGCCTTGCTGTAACTGCGTGGCCAATATTGGCTATAAAGAGCCCATAGCCGTGTTCTCCGTGTTGTATTTAAACCGCAAGGCAGCCTCTAAAAGTCAGTCTCAGTTAACACATAAACCTGTAAATACATGTGAGACTGTGTCTTGTGGTTACTTAATATCAGCTCTGCTTTCTGTGTCAGACCTTGTTTAACACAGATTTTTTTCCTGCAGACTCCCAGACTATGGCACGATCACTTCATATCTGCACCTTCAGAGAGCACTAGGCTACCGGGGTTCTGAGGGACAGGATGGAATGAGTCAAAGACCTAAGTAAATATGTTTATAAAATATTTGTAAACAATGTATGTATGTATAACTTTAATTATAAAGCGCCACAAGGGTACGCAGCACTGTACAATCTTACAAAATTACACACAGGGAGGACAAGTGTTATAATAAATAAATACAATAAATATATATATAAATGCACAGGGAATAAATGCCATGTGGTGTGAGACATAGTAGGAAGGAGGTCCCTGCCCAGTTAAGTTTACAATCTAATCTACAATCTAAACAATGCTGTACTATAAAAATATCTTAAAACAATTAAAAGTTGTTTTGTGGTTAGTATCCCATTTAAGAAAGTAAAATGACTGACTATCCCTTACTAGTGAGTGCGGTACATTAGCTCCAATTCCCTTGCTATCAGTGTGACGGTGTCGGGAGGCCTTGGTAGCATAGTGTACATGCATTAAACTCAAGTAATTGGCCTGACTTACATTCCCAGTGCCTATTCCCCAAGGAATCAACCTTTTGCCTGCATTTGTTGGGCTCCCCGTGGCCTGCAGAGCACAGATCAATCACTCACGCCTTCTGACAAGAATGTGATGGGATTAAAGGTTATTTACTTGGTAATCATTGCGAGTGCCAGCTTAGACATCAAGCTAGAAAGGCTAATTTTTCCCCTTCTCAATGTTTAAGTATCAGGCAGTGAAAAGAAGTTAGTTGGCCAGGTCAGAATGCTGGATTTTGTTCTAATAATGGCATATTTGCACTCGAGCATTCCAGGCTTTGTAAGCACATAAATTAGGTTTATGACAAATATTTTGAATACGTTTCAGGATGGTTGTTAGGGATAGGAGGAAAAAGTCACTTGTTCAAAGTCAGCAGCATACTATACCCCGTGTGCTCCCCTTTACTGCTGCATTACTGCACTTATGACTATCACGACTTATGTGCTCTATCAAAAACAGTATATGCCTGGTTCAGTTGGGTTGAAAAAAACTCATCAAGTTCAACCCCTTCAAATGAACGTACTCAACCCAGCAGCTGAACAGACTGCAGTATGCGCACTAAATCAGGGCTGTCCAGTTAGAGGCCCACATATTGCATACAGCCTTCCAAGGAATTATATGGCCCCTAGCTTGCTTGCTGGTTCATAGTAACATAGTAAATTTAAGTTGAAAAAAGATATATGTCCATCAAGTTCAACCTTAATGACTATATATAACTTGCCTAACTGTTAATCCAGAGGAAGGCAAAAAAAAAAACCCCATCTGAAGCCTCTCTGATTTGCTGCAGAGGGGAAAAAATTCCATCCTGACTCCAAGATGGCATTCGGACCAGTCCCTGGATCAACTAGTACTAAGAGCTATCTCTCTACCCCTGTATTCCCTCACTTGTACTAAGAGCTATCTCCCATAACCCTGTATTCCCTCACTTGCTAAGAATCCATCCAACCCCTTCTTGAAGCTATATAATGTATCAACCAGCACAACTGGTTTGGGGAGGGAATTCCACAACTTCACAGCTCTCACAGTTAAAAACCTTTTCTGAATATTTAAATGGAACCTCCCTTCTTCTAATCGGAGTGGGTGCCCTCGTGTCCGTTGGAAGGACCTAATGGTAAATAAAGCATCAGAGAGATTATTATATGATCCCCTTATATACTTCTTTTGTATTAAATCATTGTTTGATATACTCTACCCAAAGGCATATGCTCAATGATGCTATAAATCGGCTACATCTTGTAAACTGGCTTGTGAGACCTGGGTGTGTTAGCGGGGGCAGAGGGAAATGAAAGCTTTCATGTGACATCCTTTGTCATTGAAAACAGCTATTGGGTTGGTATTTGACTGTTCCGTCAGCTTCTTTGGGTCAGCTTCTGACTAATGCTAAGTTGCCCGTAAAGTCTATAGGAAATAACTGCATTAGCAAACATGCAATGGATTTACTATTCTTATAAATGATACAATTCTGCTGCTGACTATCCTTTCCTTGTTTATATAGGCAGAATTGATGTCCTAAAGTTGAAAATATTCTCTTTATGGCAACAGGGTTGCTCTTCTATTTTAGTTTATTCTGCCATGATTTTTATTGTTTTTATGTCTAAATTACACTGTTTACATAGCAAATAATTCACTCTGCTATTTAAAATTTTGTGTTTCTTCTACCAACAAATGTATTTTTAGCTGTAATATTGGTGTGTAGGTGCCATCTCAGTGCATTGTGCCTGAGTCTGAGCTTTCAGAAGGAGTCAGTACTACACATTAGAACTACTTTCAGGTAACCTATTGTTTTTCCTGCTCCCATGTAACTGGAGGAGTCCCAAGCCGGACTTGGATTTCTTACTATTGATTGCTATTCTGATACCTACTGGGAACTGCTATCTTGCTCCCTTCCCATTGTTTTGCTGATCGGCTGCTGGGAGGGGAGTGATATCACTCCAACTTGCAGCGCAGCAGTAAAGTGTGACTGAAGTTTATCAGAGCACAAGTCACATGGCTGTGGCACCCTGGGAAATGAAGAATATGGCTAGCCCCATGTGAAAGATTCTGCTGGAGAAGCTCTATTAACTGATGTGTTTTTCCTCTGACAGTATTCCTTTAAGTCCTTTTAACTGGCTGTTAGTTATAAAAGGATACCTTTATGTGTCATAAATAGGGAATACTTTGCCTTGAGGACATGCCATCAGTAATACAGCCTATGAATGTTCGGAAAACACAGGTTCATCAGCCGGTATCTCTGGTGTTTTCAGGTAACAGTGAAAGCGTTAAAAGATTATTCATTATGGAAAACACATGTGAGCCAAAGCGGCACCACGGATTGGCAGTTTCGTTCTGCTTTAACTCTTTCACTCACAAATTCTGCACTCTAAAATCAAATGCAATGTTGCCCAAGATAAATGAGTTACTCACACTACACAGCATGGAGCTGAGAATACATTCCGGATTTACTAGAGGGCCATTCATCTTAAAGGGAGACTTTCACTAATTTTGTTATGTGTTTCACTGATTAATTTACTTCATGCTAGTTACGCTTATTCTAAACCGAACCCATAACTTATACAATTCAATATTTGTCAATAGATTCTGCAGAAAAGTGCAAAAGTCACTTTGGTAAATATATATATTCATAACAGGCTCTTCAAAATAATACATCCAGCTAAGTCATCATTCATATCACTCCCTCCTAGACAGGCACTCTCCAGAGAGTTCATTATGGGACAGTCCTGGTTTATATAATGTACCATAGTATACCTCCAGTAAAGGCATTTTTTAATTACTTTAATTTTTTATTCTGATATAGTTTTCATAAACTCTAAAATTAATTTGTTTCATTTTGTTTCAGCCAGGTCACTGACTTTCTAAATGGTTCCATTTGATAAATGAGTTGATGCATTTCTGGGCAGCATCAGAGAAATGGCAGCATCTTATGTATCAGTTGCTTTGTGGTAGACAGAGCTCATAAAGTATTCTTATCAGGGAACAAAACTGCTGCTGCTAGACAATGGATCAACTAAGGTATTAAATGGTAGCAGTTCAGCCTTAAGGTGGCCATACACGCACCGATAATACCGTACGAAACCTCGTTTCGTACGATATTCGGTGTGTGTATGGTATGTCGGCGAGTCGACTGATATCGCAGGAAGCTGCTGATATTGGACGACTCGCCGATCGGACCAGTTTGAAAATTTGGATCGGGTGCCATAGAAGGCGCCTGAGCAAAATCTCCCTTCAGCGCTGAATCGGCAGAAGGAGGTAGAAATCCTATTGTTTCTACCTCCTTACCTGCCGATTCAGCCCTGAATGGTGTGTGGCAGATCGCCACGTGTATGGCCAGCTTTACTGAGGTGCTACTGGGAAACATGTGCGGGGGAAAACTAGTCATTCATTTATTAATTCATTTTAAGAGCTAACAACAGAAAGCAACTGAAAAAAGTCTGTATTTGTGGAGTACTATGGAAAAAAAAACTATGGCGCAGATTTAATTTCTTCTTAATTTGAGAAAAACGGCAGTGGATGAATGTGAATTTAAACACTAGCACAAGTATTTTCCAAAACCTCGAATAGTCAGGATTTAGTAAAAGGCAAAAAACGGGAAAAGTCTCTACAGAAGTCAATGGGAATAGTCTCATGTAATTACAGGTATAAAAAATCTCAGAACAGGAAGGCCATCTTCCATAGACTCCAAAATGTAAACTCCTCTTCTATTCAGTTTAAGTCTCTTCTTAAATAAGCTAGCAACCAAGGAAAAAAAATTGAAAAGTCACACGTGTTTTGTCACTTGCTCGCATTTTTTCTTATTGAACTTGAATTTTGATAGCTCAGCCTCCCAGTGGAGGTCAACTGTCCCTTTTAATTGCAGTGCAAGCTGAAAAAGCCTATGGTGGGAGAATGCAGAACAAGAGTTTTATTAACATGTATATAACTTTTTTGATATATTAAGAATAAAATGTATAACACTAAAAAAAGTGCTAGTGTCACAAATAGACTGGGGTCTGTTTTCTGGTTTTGTAAAAGGATTAACAGAATAATTATTGTAAAAACGCAAGATGTTTCGGGAAAAACAAACACTATACTAATAGTAAATAACATTTTTGTTTGGTATATTTCATACAATCAAATATTCTTCTCTGTTTTCCATGTTCTCCAAAAATGGAGCATGGATGTAACTCTCCCAAGCACGGGTGTTTATATGGAGCTAATGGGCCAGAGCATGTCACTTACAGATGTGGATTTGATTGCTGCTCAGTTAGTATGGAAGAGATTGGGGATATCACAGAGCATAGATGCACTTACACTTGGTTGGCTTAAAAACAAAAATAAACAAATGCTTTCAAAATAAATCAAATCAGTTAAATGTGACCAGATTTAAGCACAGTAAAAAAAACAAAAAAAAAGATCAAAAATAAAAATCAGATTTGCTCCAGTCATTTTAATGAAGCTGTAATATCACTGTTACCGTTTTAAAAATCACAAAAAAAACAAAACAATTCAGCTTGAATGTTTTAGATAGAACCCCACATCCCATTGATTTCCATAGAATCTTGACAGGCTTTAGGTAATAAAATTTTTTCATTTACATAGTTACAATTTTTTTTAGTTTCAGAAATAAAAATTTACGGTTAAAAAATTAAAAATCTCCAAGAGTTTTTTTTTTTAATTTAAATAGCAGAAAATGTGAATTTTGACAAAATTTTCTACCAAATCCAAATTCTGCAAAAAAGTGCTGGGATTTGGCCACATCCTGAACTGGTGCATCCCCAATGTTTAAAACTGAAGTCATTCAGGGCATTATTTATAAAGAATTGATCTTGTTTGCCAGCTCCAACCTTGTGAAATTCCATTATTGTCTATTATGAATATGAAGAACATGAACAATTTTTTCTAAACTATAGAAGTCAGTGATATCTTCCTATAATGATGCTAACGTGACTACATTGGCAAGTTCAGCATTGCTCAGATACTTTTTAAACCTTTATAAAAAGGCAATTCCAACATCAACTCTAACCAATACTGAGGGAGAGATTTTTTCATTCCTACAATCAAATTCTTTTCTGCATTTGACTGGGTTTGAATGGGTTAAGTTGCGGGAAAAAAAGTCAAACATATACGAAAATCAAGTTGTCCCATTCAAATAAATCCCATTCAATTAAATTCCATTGAATTCAACTTACTTAAATGCTAAACATTTTCAGGTGGCAGAGTCTTTCGTTCAAGCCTGTTTTATTTAATAAGTCTTCATTATTTGAGTTTAAAACTTGATGCAAATTTCTTAACTTGCTGCAAAAACGTGATCTTAATTTTTAATGTAACAGCCCCATACTTTGAAAGTTCTCAGGTTAGGGGAAAAAATGCTAAGAAACTAAACAAAAAAGTACAAGAGTATCTCAGTTCCTTTTGTACCATTAGCACCGGGGCGGATCATAGTAAGCCACTGAATAGCATTTATAGCAGACCCAATAAGAAGGCACATACGGTATTAAAAAGAAGGTTCACTGATCCAGGCTCCTACAAAAAGTTGACATTACTAATGCAGGTATTTGGGGCAATCTTATTATATCCAGTCTTGCCATCAGTACACTGCTTTAGTATTGATCAATGTTCATGTAAGAGACCATGTAGGGACAATAAATCTGTTTTGCACTTGATCATTCACACAGGCTATAGAAGGTGACACTGGATTACTTTTTTTTCATTCATTTCAATGTTTAACTTTGGGGCCCTGAGAAAAAGAACAATAGTAACTATAGGATGTAGGAAACCTCTGGTTTGCCTAACCAGATTCATCAAAGAGTCACTTCATAACTGTGCATATAAACACCATGATAAATGTTCAGCCTGTAGATGCCATCACAGCAGGACAAGCAGTAACATGCTTATCCTCATTGATGAAAGTGCATGTCCCGGTGGAAGGAGCACACTATTCATCACAACATACAATGTTTATATTTGAGCTCTACGTTTGTGCTCCCCAAGCCTCCTTTATCAGACATCAGATCCTCCTGTTTCCAGAAGCAAGTGAGAAGTGCTAACTATAACAGGCTGCGACACTGCTCAGATGTTTTAGGCGACTGCTGATATAAAGATTTGCCCCTGTCCTGCTTTCAGACCATTTGCTGTGATACTATCTCTTAGCCCAAGGAAGTATGACTTCCCTCCTGAGACTGTGTTATGGTAAATGCACACACTGTTTACTGTTACATGGAAATGGATGTCTACAGACTAAAGTATGGCTATGACAAATTATTCAGTCCAGCAAAACTATTCATCTGCCTTTGGTATGGCCTGTTGTAATGTGGATGGAGCTTAAAGGCATGCTGTTGACAAGGTAAAGCATTGTGGCCAAAGTACTTCTAATAAACATGTTTGTGGGCTTTTTTGCACCAGCACATTGGCGCCAGTGCTCCTATGTTTCCTATTAATAAGAACCTCATATAAAATGCTCAGTCCCCAGAAATATATTGCAACCAAGCATATTAATAAAGGGGTTATGTCAGGGGACAGAACACATCAGTTAATAGCGCTCCTTTGGCATTGAATCCATTTTGCAAAAGAGCAAACAGATATTTTTTAAATTTAATTTTGATTTGTGACATATTCTTAGTTTCCCAGGTGCCCTCAGCCATTTGACTTGTGCTCTGATAAACTTCAGTCACTCTTTACCGCTGCGCTGCAAGTTGGAGTGATGTCACACCCCCCAGCAGAACAATGGGAAGGTAGAAAGATAGAAGCCCTGACACCTGCATTGCTATAAATACTCTCCTGCCCCACCTAATGGTAGATATGATAACAGCACTCAATATTAAAAATCCAAAAGTCCAGCTCACCCAATTCATGATTCCTCCAGTTACATGGGAGTAGGAGAAATAAAAGCTTATGTGAAAGCAATAAAAAAGTTTGTGTTATGTTCTTAACAATTTAATATGAAATGCAACCTTAAAGACACTTAATAATGTGGCTGGCCAGCCTACTATACACACCCAAAGGTTAACAATACAAATAGAAATTCATACACTTTTAACAATCACAGGAAATTCATGTATATGACTACTTACAAAACACAGCCCGCAGAATCCATATTGGGGGTTTAGAAAGGCACATTTCAGACCACTACTGGTATTCAGCAGCGTGTGGGTTCTCTCACACTGAACTACCCCTATAGAATTATTACTTAGCTGAAAGCAGTTCTAATGTGTAGCGCTGGCTCTTTCTGAAAGCTCAGACTCATGCACTGAGATGGCGCCTACACACCAATATTACAGCTAAAAAATAAATTTGTTGGTTCAAGAATAACATTAATAATGTAATGCATTATTTGTAATGTACACAGTGTAATTTAGTAATGAAAACTATAGCATAAAAATCATGACAGAATCCTTTTAACCTGCCTTTACAAAAATTGCAGATGTGAAGGGTAAATCAGCTTTAATAAGAAAAATCTCACAATATTGTTCTAGTATTATACAAAATGCAGACCTGTTTCAGTGTAGGGCTTAATTAGTATATTTTTACTACACATATATTTTTTAGACCTCAGAAAGCACTTGGCTGCAGACTTCAGACCAGCTGTGTACCTCTGGCTCCACCTCATACTAATGGTGCCAAAAGCTTCTCTATGAATTAGGACATGTTTGGCAGCCACTGAATTATCTGCCCAGCTTACAGGACTAAACCCCACGGGTCTGGTGCATGGGGGCTGCTGAAAGCCCTGTCTCTCAAAAGCACATCCTGAAAAACAACAACTACTGGGCCACCACCTATTATTACATGCATGCAACCCATACTACAGGCCTATTTTACCCAAGTGCAGAGAAATGATTTGGGAAATTGAGGATCAGATCCTTTAAAAGAGAAGCCCCGTTATACTATGTTTTAATATTTTGTTGGCCAATATTTTCATAGCACAAAAGTATTGTCTGTTTTTAATAGTGAACAATGTCACTGCAAGTTAGTGACTTTACATCCAATTTGTAAGCCCCATATATAATAAAGGATTGACTGCACATGTATAAACCAACATTCTCACAAAAAAATGAAAAATCCCTAAAATGCTAAAAACATTGGTAAGACTTGCAGCATTACTAACAGAGAGATTGAGACTATCATCACCTAGTCCCCTTCAATACACCCAAATAAACATATCACTAACAAACCCGTGGAACAGAATAAAAAGGACAATATACACAGAGCACTCCACAAATTCAATAACAGTATAAATTGTGTTCAATTGAACAGTATCATCAAAAGGATGGGCTGGGAAAATTGTGTTAGGAGACCTATTTATAGCTAAATATTCAACATGTAGAAGGTATATATATATGCAATCAAACACTAAAATGAAAGACAAATACTTGCATAGCATGCCTTGAGACAAAGTTATCTGTTCTGGCTTGCAATTCAGCAGAAAAAATGATTCCCACTAGAATAATACATAGATGAGCAATAAAATTAAATAAATGGAACGGAAGTCAGAATCCACCACCTATAAACCCCCCAACACACAAAAGATGAAGGAACATGTTTTGCTAGTGCTTAAGACATAAACACATCTCTAAATAATAAAATTGTTAAGAACTCAAAACATATGAAATAAAAATTATTATCTTTGGTCATCTATTTATTGAAAAAAATGATGCAATAACTTATCATATAATTGAAGGTGAAATCAGAGTCTGGTGTTTTCAGTCAATGGGATGACAATAAGTAAAATGACACATTTGTGGATGTGCATCATGGCTTGAACAAAGGAGGTGTCTGAGGAAAAAGAGTTGTTGATGCACATAAAGCTGCAAAAGGTTACAAAACTCCTGTCTCACATTGGCTGATGTTAATGTTTATGAGTCCACATCAGGAGAACACTGAACAGCAATGGTGTGAATGGCAGGGTAGCAAGGAGAGGGAAGCAGGGAAGCAACCGCTCTCCCCCCAAAATATTGCGGACTGTCTACAGTTTGCTAAAGATGTGGACAAACCAGAAGGATACTGGAAGAATGTTTTGTGGATGGAGAAAGCCAAAACATTTTGGCTTAAATGAGGAGCGTTACATTTAAAAAAAGACAAATAAGAACCTTATCCCATCTGTGAAACATGTTTGTGGGAGTGTTCTTATTTGGGACTGTTTTGCTGTATCTGGGCCTGGATGGCTTGCCATCATTGATGGAACAATGAATTATAAACTATACCAGAGAATAATAAAGGAAAATGTCAAGAAAATGTCCGTGAACAGTGGGTCATGCAGCAAGACAACAATCCTAAACACAAGTCGTTCTACCAAAGAATGGTTAAACAAAATAAAGTGCATGTTCTGGAATGGCCAAGTCAAAGTCCTGACCTTAATCCAATTGAAATGTTGTGGAAAGACCTAAAGGGAGTGGTTCATTTGCGGAAACCCACTAACATCCAAAGAGCTGAAGTCGTTCTGTATGGAGGAATGGGCTGAAATTCCTCCGATGTGCAGGACTGATCAACAATCACAGCAAATGTTTAGTTGCAGTTCTTGCTGCACAAGCGGGTCACACCAAATACTGACAGCACCAATCACTTACTTTTGCCATACACAGATATGTTACTGAATCATTTTTTTTAAAAAAAATACATAACCAAATATAATAATATTTGTTTAATTTGTTTTTTTTTTATCTACTTTTAGGACGTGTTTGAAAATAAGATGCACTCAAGTATGGAGAGCTCACCCTGTGTAAAATCCCATTTTGGGGTGCTGACCAGTGAATAGACCCAACCCACCACGGGTCAAGCAGTATATCCAAAGAGCAAAGTTCACTGTAGCACACTGGAACACTGAGTAAAGGTGCTTCATAAGTGCTTTATTGGCTCCTTGCGTAGATACAAATAAAACAAGGCAAGGTTTTGGGCTTCACTGGGCCATTTATCATGCCTCCAGGCATTATGCTATAAATCAGAGCTGTACCACAACTGTTATAAGCACATTCTGTTTAGAGAACAGCCCAGTAAAGCTACTTTTCCATATAAAATGGGTCCAGGAATACAGGTATGGGACCCATTATCCAGAATGTTCAGGACCTGAGGTTTTCTGGATAAGGGATCTTTCAGAAATTTGGATCTCCATACCTTAAGTCTGCTAAAAATCATTTAAATATTGAATAAACCCAATAGGATTGTTTTGCCTCCAATAAGTATTAATTATATCTTAGTTGGGATCAAGTACAGGCAACTCTACATGGGTTGCTGTAAGTTTAAAGGCATGAGCTAAGCATTAACCTGATGCTTACGTAGAGTAAAAGGCCTGGGCAAATTAACTGGAGTTTCTCTCAATTACTAAAAATTTAAAAAATGATATGCAGCTGTAAGCCATTTGAGGAAATTCAGCCTTGTTAGATTGTATGTATTTTAACCCCATGCTGCTTGTATATCCTCTGTATCATGCAAAATTCATAACTTTTTAACTGCAGTTCAGGAAAAACTGTAAAACTATTCATGAAAAACTTAGGGGTATATTTATTAATGTTTGTGTTTGTGAGTTTCCCACAATTTCAGAAAATTTGGCAACTTTTGTCAATTGAAAGAATCTCCAACTGTTTTAGCAACCAAAACCTGCTGAGCTTCTGTGAGTCAATGGGTAGTATCATCTTTCAAGGCATTATATTTTTTAAGGTTATTAAACAGCCCTAATTTATTAAAATGAATGTAATATTGACTTTTTATTGCACTTTTTTTAAAAACTTTACACAATTGTGTTTCATCAATATAAGTTTTTCCTTAAAAAAAACAAACCAGTATTAGCTATTTTTTGAGTGTATACAAGTGTTTTTTTTGTAAATAAATCTGCCTTCCCAACAGTTTTGGGGTCCTTGTGCAATAAATCCACCAACATGCAGTTTAGTCAGGATTATGTAGAAGATAACATTTTATTATTACTAGAGAAAAAGGAAATCATTTTTAAAAATTAGAATTATTTGCTTATAATGGAGTCTATGGGGGATGGCCTTCCCATAGTTCAGAGCTTTTTGGATAGCGGGTTTCAAGATAAGGGATCCCATACCTGTAGTATCAATGATGCTAAATAAACTTTAGTAAATGCTGGAAAAGATTCTTGAATGATCAGGACACACTCAATATCTGTACAGGAGAGAAGCGAAAGCAGTCTAATTTCCAGAAAAAAATTCTCAGTTTCTTAATCCATGCAGTTCTTTATGACATGAAACCTAAACATAACAAAACTACTATTTCATCAGCATTTCTGGATAATAGTGGGTTGCTCCCACTATTGGACCCTGGCCCCTTTAACTAGCACCTGGCAGGAGCGATTTATGTATTGATACATAGAATATAAAGGCTTCTATCAGCACAAAACATTAGGAAATGGTACCCCTAAGGCCGGTCAGGTCAAGGTTTAAGAGAGGAGGTAACTTCCAGAGCAGGACAGTGGGTATAAGCTTTTTATTTAGTGAAGGAAGAATCTCAGATTAGATAAAACCTGATATGTCATTAGGGTCTTGTAATGCATCTGATTAAAAGCAATTTGAAGTAATAGAAAAACAACACAGATCTGAAAAGGGCCACAAATTAAACCCCATGCCCACTCCATATTTTGTCAATGCTGGATTTGAATGCAGACAGCCATATTTACGAGTTCATTATATATGAGCCAATAGAAACTTTGTAAAAGGTTTTCTCTTCCTGGATGCTGTCATCTCATTGTAGGCACTAATGGGCTCATGAGTAGGTATATTTGGCTCAGGTACTACTACACAGTTAGAACTTTTGGATATGTGAACTTGGGAGTTGCTAGGATTGACCCAGAGGTCCCTGGATGGTACCTCCAGAGCTACAGTATAATTCACCTATGGCAAGAAACACATGGATAACTCATACCCTACTTTAAAACAAGCTATAAAAAATAACATACTTTTTATAAACAAGTAAGATGTTTGTTGGAATTAGTGGCCTTTTAAGCCTTCCCATCAGTACAGTTGCCAAATTTAAATACAGCTTGTAGCAGAAAGGGGGGCTAATAACAGTGGTATGTTTTAAATTGGGCTCCTACACAGGAAAGACTGAATAGCTCATTCCCGCACATTGACCTAAATGGGACCTTGTTAAGAGTTTTGTAAAAAGATCCAAACGAGCAACATATGCAAAAGACCTTCCAGGGAACACATGCGCCCAAGGCTGAGACCTTCCATGGACCCAAGAAAATTGTAACAACACAGAGGAGATCACAGAAAGATAAATGTAGCTTGCCATGGTTTTTTAACCCATCAGTCCTTAATAAGGCTGACTTGAGGCCTGCTTTGTTTTCCTTTGAGAGTAGGTGAAGAAGGGGGCAAGGAAATCAAATCCTGTTGCACTTCCAAAAATAAATTAGTTGGAAAAACAGAAAGTTCAATGAGTTATTTAACGGTTGATTGATCCTAAAGGAAATGCGGATGCTGTTGGCTTCTCTGAGACAAGTGTCTTCTATTAGTGGAGCTTTGTATTTACTGCCAACCAAAGCAAACTAATTAATTCAAAAAGGAAACCAAATGATCAGGCTCAAATACAAGGTGATAAAAGCAGCCTGCAGGTTAAGGTCATCAATAATATTCCTCAGGCAATCTTGTATTGATTTCACTTTCATGCTGTGATAAAGCACTTTACAAGTTGTTAAATTGACGGTTTATTCCTTTGTAAATAAGCATTTTTACATTTAGCCGGCACAGAGAAGAGTTATATTACATATTTACCAGCCGTTTAGACTTGGGAAAACATTTTTACAAGTCTGTAATCAGTCAGCATCTGAACTTGGTTTTGTCTGTTGACAGAACTACAACAGGGCTGGTCTGTATTGCGCTATGACTTGGCCTGATATCAAGAACCAAAAGAAACAGAAGATAACAGTCCTGCAGTCAAAGGGAATTGTACAACTGAACAATTATCCCCCCCCCCCCCAAAATATGTTAAAATTAAAACTTTCCTCCACTAAAAAAACTTAATTCTAAGAAACTCTATACATTGCCACAAGCCAAACACTACTGCATCAATTACATTGATAGCACTAATAATTTTAAAACCATTGAAAATTTGTAATTAATATAAATAGGAAAGTTTTTTAGAGTTTTTTTTTTTTTTTTTAAAAGGCAAAATACAGTTTTTAGGCGGAGCATACCTTTAAAGGGGCAGTATACCCGCCTTGTTCAACATGAGTTCAATGACTAGGGCTTGTTCCGGAAGTTTTTGCTTATTGTTCTAATCACAAAAAATGGATGGTTCTTGTTATTTATTGGGCTAAACCGGGCCTGCTTGCCTTGTTTAGCTCAAAAATCCTATATTTTTTCTGATTAAAGCTATTGGTAAAATATAAGTTCAGCACAAGCTCTATTCATTGCTCTCATTAAGAACATCCTTTCCCTTTACGTTTTCACAATGGCCATCATGACAATAGCATATTACTGCCGCTTGTTGGTCATTACAACGTGGCGAAATTGTGCAAATGTAAAAGTTATATTATGGCAAGGATTATGGGCTATATATGTTTCTGGAAATACAGCAGAGTAAAAAAGAGACAGTTTCTGGATACTACGTTGTATACTGACATATTAATAAACTGTGTGGCTGATTACCCTGCAAGTTTTCTGACAGCATGGTCAATAAATATATGTGTCACTGTGTGCCAGAGAAGATGGCTCTCTGCTAGCATATTCAAGTGCAACAGTGCATGGCCTCTGAGAGATTCCCCATTATTATACTTGTATACCCTCTTTTTCCACTATTTTATTTACTTTTCTGTACTCTGTTTTTATATTTTTTTTGGTTTGAAAATATTAAATGAAAGCAGTTAAAAACAAAACAAGTCATTATTGTCCCCATTTTCCCTTCATTTCCTAACAAACATAAATAGATAGAACGCTGCTAATTTTCTTCATGTTTCCACATAAAAAGTACGATCCACACTGGCCTCAGCTAATGATTAAATAGGCACACAAAATTACAATAATATAGTTTAATTTTATAGATCTATACTTGAAGGGTCAGATGATACTAAATGTAACAGTGTAGCTGAAAGCAAATCTACTGTCATCAAAATCCCATGCCATATTTGCACTCAGTATTACCCTAGTTCTAGTGAACAGAGCCCAGTATGAATACACAAGAGGAGAAATTATTAAGCATCTTTGTTTTGTTAGAAGATTTGAATGTTGAATCAAAGAAGAACCACCTGAGGAATCCTCTCTGCTTCCTGAATTAACAGTCTCTGCCTCTATGGCGCCATCAAAGGACATAGCCGTTTTCTCCAGCAACCTTCCATATTCTCATATAATCACTTGTACTAATAGGGATTTATGGACATAAGAATGAAAGAATCAGAAGGTAAGCTTATGTACATTTCTGGTTTCCCTTATAAAACAGCTGTGCAGCTGGATCACTCAACCCTACTGCCCTTTAACTTTCCATTTACAATGTAGCTGGCCAAAATGGTACTAGAACCATTACACAAAACCTTTGCTCAGTGATGTACATAGTGGTTACTGTGCCCCCACAGCAAAATTATTAGGGTCTTTGGGAAATACATACATTGCAACTGGCATCACTGAAGGAATAGTGGACCCTCTACAAAATCTGCCACCCTGTAGCAGGGTGTGCTCCTTTAATGTAACTACATTCTTAAAACCAGTGGTTTTCTTCACCTTTTACTTTATTCTGCTTAATTATTTTAATACTGTGCCAAACTATATAACTTTATTAGAAAACCACTCACTGCTTTAGACACCATAACCCTTATTTTAAAGCACAAATGCATTTTTTCAAAATACAGTGACCATTCGTTATCACTTTAAACATGCAAAGATATGTTGTGTGGAGTTTTCCCAATATAAATCCCATACAGAAGGGGCAGCAGATTAGCAACACAAAAACGTATAGAGAATGTATGTATGTCACCCATCTGTTACTGACAGGCATGCATAGAATGCACCTCCTCGCCCTGCATCTGCTTTGTTTTGATGAACTAAGGGAATAAATCTCTCTAACAAAAGCTTCTGCATGTGGACCTTAGTGGGACAGGTTATATTACAGCTGCATGCAGAGGGGAAATCATTTCATGGTTCAGTGTCTCCTGATGACTTCCACTCATACACTTCTCCAGGCCGCCGGAGAGCAGTCGGGGAAAGAAAAAGACAAAGTCAAGAGGTACAGGCAGAAAAAAGTGCATGAAATACAACATAGAAGGGTGCGGTGGAGAGAAATCAATGAGATGGGAGTTTACAGACACAAGAAAGATAAAAGCGTGTGGGGGGATAAACTAAAAAAATGTGTGTCAAAGAGAAGTGTGGGAGAAATATAAGAACTGTGGAAGAGTAAATGTAAAAGGGCACAAAAGGGTGTCATGTTTGAGTCCCTCCAGCTGCTGTTAACTGTGAGCTCAACCTCCTGTATTTGTATGTTTGATGTATACACCCTTCTATTGCATGGTGTTGCAGAGTATGCTGGGCCTAGGGTTGCCATCTGCCTGGTATACTAGCCAAACCCGGGTCAGTATTACAAACTTTCTGGCAAAGTACTTGCTGGTAAATTTGTAATACTCTCTAGTTTGTTCCCAATCCCTGCTTAGTTTTAACTTCTCCACCCCATCCCCAAAATCACCCCACAGTTCGCCTATTGATGCCATTGCTCCACCCTTCTAAGTCACTGTACCGCCCCTCTTACATCATTGCTTTACACCCAGAAAGCATTTATCGGTGTTCTAAGTTTGAAAAGGTGGAAAACCTAGCCGGGGCTTACATGTGATAATAATAACTATATATCATATATACATTATAACTCCTAGCAGTCACAGAGAGTCAGCACAGCAAGTTTAGTCCAGGGAAGCTGGTTTAAGACTCCTGGAATAGAAGGTTTATCAACAAAATGCACAGGCAGCAGAAGGTTAATAAAAGTCAGTTCTATTACCTTCCTTGACATTTGCCAATATTGTCATAATTCACCGCTATCCTCGCTTCCATCCCTCCCAGCCTGACCTGAACTCTGCTCTCCACTTTATAAATGTGCTGCCTGCTCCTCAGTGGGTCGGCTTCGTCACTGCTCCAAACTGAGACTGCCTGCTTTCTTCCTGAGGCAGTCACGGCCCCCTGTCCCATGCACAGTGCATGTTTGTTGTGGTGGTGGTGGGGGGGAAGATGTTACAAGTGCTACATTCCTTTTCTACAGCTGACAAGTCACTTAACTAGCTACTAGATATGAAGAAAGACTGTATCAAATTAAACTGGGCCCTGACTGTCCTTATTACACCTCGGAAAAGCCATCATGAGCAATGCTATGGGGTCTCTCACTTGTCATCGTTTGTCAGGCGGAAAGGAAGTATGCGAGTAAACAGCTGACAGGTAATTTTGGTCTCTGCAATTACCCCAATTAGTCCTGTCATAAACAATTCGATAGCCGCGCACCAATACAAACAGATAAACAGCGGCGCGTCTTCTCTGTTAATGATGGGTAATGGGGAAATCAGCTGTATCATGAGACCTCTCTATTCAGGCTGGGCTCTGAGCTATCCTCAGCTGTGTGTCGGGAATAGGACTGGCTCGGTACAAATTGTGCCATCCACTTCCATTAGCTCATCACCGCCATACAACGTGAAAGCCAGTGACAAAATTCATTTAGGGAGATGGCTACAGAGAGAGAGACGTGATTGCCTAAAGCAGGTGTTATCACTAAGATAAAACAAAGGTTTCTGTTATTCTCCAGCTTGAAGCTGAGGCTGGATGATCCCTCTGTCGGAGAGATCAGCAACATCGCACTGCTGCTCCAGCCCAGCACCACCGCAGCATAAAGTACTGCTTTAAAGGAGCGGGAATATAAATGAATACACAAATTCAGTGCCCTACAGTGTGGCCTAACAGGGACAGAGCTTTCATGGGCAGATATGAATATAGTTAATAAGTCCCTGATGCGGCTGTGAGATCTAAATACTTCAAAAAACTTTCCTTTACTTGACTCTCTCACAACTAGGTACATTAACCTCTACAGAGGATCCTGGCTGAGGAAGGCTGATCAATATTTCTACGGGAATTTTATACATACTTGCCCGATTGATAACAACTGTTTTACTCTGTGCTAGTCTGTATAAATATCATAATTTTATTAGTTTCTGCATATACAGACAAGGGATCAATTATCTGGAAACCCGTTATCCAGAAAGTTCCAAATTACTCTCTCCCATAGAACCCATTTTAATCAAAAATTAACATTTTAAAAATGATTTCCTTTTTCTCTGTATTAATAAAACTGTACCTTGTACTTGATCCCAACTAAGATATAATTAATCCTTATTAGAGGCAAAACTATTGGGTTTAATTAATATTTACATGATTTTTTAGCAGACATTGTATGGAGACCCAAATTTCCCTTATCCGGAAAACCCCAGGTCCTGAGCATTCTAAATAACAGGTCCCATACCTGTACCATACCTGATGCAGGGACCTAAGTAGTCCCGAAAGCTCACATTTTACAGTGTACAAAGTTAGTCAATAAAAAGCATCACCTACTCTATATTTTCTGTGAGCATAGCAGAAATATGCCCTTTGCTATACATAATATACAATTATTTTATGTACACAACAAAAGTGATTTTCTTCCTTGTGTTATTTCATTACAGATGGACTCTTCCAAATGACATGAGAGAAATGAGAAAGTGCATTCTGTCAGTTTTTAGCATATATAATATATTATAAATATATTATATTGCTTATAAAGGTATGGCATCTCTTACCTAAAAAGCTCTGAATAATCATAATAAAATAATTTAAAATGTTAAAACATATTTCCTTTTTCTCTGTAATAATAAAACAGTACCATGTACTTGATCCCAACTAAGATATAATTAACTCATATTTGAGGCAAAACAATCCTACTAGGTTTATTTAATGTTTAAATGTTGTTTAAGTAAATTTCAAGTATGGAGATCCAAATAATGGAAACATCCTTCATCTGGAAAGCCTCAGGTCCTGAGCATTCTGGACCAGGTGTTTTGCCAGTCTGAGGCTGAACTGTCATTTATCAGTGTTCAAAATGATAAAATATAAATGATTTCCTCATAATACAATTATAATTAGTATCTATGCCTGCCAAGAGCCATTTTCAGCACTGTACAACAGATTAAACAGAATACATACAAATACTGACCGATACAGGAGGTAAAGAGGGCCCTGCTCATTAAAGCGTAAAATCTAAAAAAAATTCCTTTATCCATAGCCCACGAGGACCCAGTCTATTGCTACTTTATGCTTCAATGCACCTGAATTATTATGCTAGTTTTCAAGTGATCATTTTTTTCAGGCAGAATGGTCAGGGCCTGTGTTAAGTTACCCAGAATGTCTATGCTTTATATGTAAAGGGGAATTCCTGCTACATCCTGCTTACACTCTAATCAGGGCAGTGTAAACAGACAGGCAAGAGACTGAGAGAAGGCTTGCACTCACATAGAAATCAGACAGTCGTATATGGGGTGAAGGTACACATAAGGGAGTATTACAGTTTATATTACATGGTAGGCACAGCTTGAAAGAATTCCGTTTTGCCTTCAGTTTTAAGACATATTTGTGGGATGGTTTAACTCCTTCATGATGAACTAGAGAGGAAGAAGTTGAAAATGATGGGCAAAACTAGTGTCTAGAAACGAAAAAACGGGGGAAGGGTACGCCACTTTGCTAGTCTGGCTCTGGCATGTGGCTTGTGTTAATTAAAGGTTCTTCTGTTGTCATAGAATGGGTTAAAGAGGAACGACAAAGTTGCAGAAAACGGGACTGGCCCCCTGCTTAATGACTATCCTGTCTCTGCTCGAGTCTTGTCTAGGCATGATGGTTTACTGAGAGCCCTGGAAAAAACTGGTAATTACCAGTGTTACGGGGCAATTAATGTATATTACACTACACTGCTCATGGTAGCAACTGTCATTTTCTCAATAAAAATGAGTACTCTTCAGCTAAAGGTGACATTAATTGGAGACTCTAATGACTATGCAGAGGAGATGAAGCCAAATATGAACAAAACAGCTCCTCATTGAGGGGACTTCAGAAACGAGAAAATTGTGCTAAAATGAGATTAATTGCTGTTTAGAAAAAGAAGAGAACCTAAAAAGCTATTAAATTGCAGGGTTTGGGGCCCGGGTGATCGCTGGGATGTTAATCCCGCGTTGTCACAGCAGGAAAATACTCACTAAATTCAGAGCCTGTTGACAGCAAGAAGCAAGCAGTCTCCTGTATACTTAACAGCAATTCAAGAGAAAAGAGGGGGGGAGAGAAGAACATACATGCAAAAAGAGAGCTGTGATAATGCCCTCTGCCTGCAGCCCTTTATCAAAGCTTACCCTGTATATACATTCTATCTGTAAGGAGAAATTGTGGGCCCATACAAGTTTTAGTTCTAAGTAGCCAAACATATGCATATGCAATATGGACGGCCATTGCACTTAAGTGTCACAATGCTTACTTTTTAAAACATGATTTTATACATATATCATAGCCACACCAATCACCAAAAATTCACGTTAACTAAAATGATATAGAATAAATGCACCTCTCTGGTCACTGGCAGCAAAAAAACATGCTCTTCGTCTCTTTTTCCTAAGATTCTACCTTTTTATTTTCTGAATCGATACACTTTTATATATATATTTATATATGTATATAAGTTTATAGTTCTACTATTTGCCATGCAGATTCTGTGCTATCATTGTCGTTATTGCTACAGGAGAGTGGTCCAAATGCATTAAAACATAAATAAAAGCTATTTAAAAAACTAAAAAAAAAGAGCCCTGGCTTCCAGCTGCCAGCTGGGAAGGTGACAGAAAGATTAGCATGGCACATCACCTTAGCACCACTTACACTGTATCAACTGCAAGATAAATAGGCCAATAAACAGGAGAATGACCCCCTCTCTCCCCACCCACGCACCCTGAAAAATAAAAGCAGAGAATGTTTTGCCAGTCTGATGCTGAAAGGAAAACAATATTAGAGGGATTCCTTTCATGCCTTGTAACATGAGGCTTAATTGCTTATCACAAATAATTGGGACATAATTTTACTGCTCGACTTCAGGTGATATAATAATTAAGGCTGCTCTGGCGTTCTTTAAAAGCCTCCATCCCCCATGCATAATTCTTTGAAGCAATTATATAATTGCTTTTTTTTCTTTTTTAGCCTTTTCAACTGTCATAATGGCAATATACATAAAACATTATGCTTAAGTCCCTGACATATTGGAGGCATAAACACACCAAGCTGACTGGCTTTGAAGTTGCAGAGCTGCCACTATTTAGATTGTTAACAAAGGATTTGAAGCTGGTGATTTAGACTTTTCCCGCTGAATGCTGGGCACTGTATATTCTCCAGCAAGACTGAGGGGCTGTGCAGAAGCCCCCCGAGATGCGACAAGGAGAATAGCAGAGGCTTACACTAAAACCTCCATGAGCGCTCGCATTATGGGGAATTTGTTTAAAATTGGAAAACAGAATAGGACAATAAACAGGAATTAATGCTCAATAAAAGTAGCAGTTACCGCTCACTCTGGACAACATTTTTCCCTTGATCTTTCTGAAGATGTAAGACAGGCAAAATATATTCACTAAAGGTCAAATAAAAAACAGCGATTAAAACATTCTCTGTTAATGGCTGCTTATTTTATCCCCATGCTACATAAAGGATAATAATAATAAAACCGTGCATTTAAGTTTAGCTGCTCCTAGGGTTTCCCTACAGGCACCACATAAATATAAGATACATTCCATATCAGCCAAAAAGGACTTTTAAAAAAATAAATAAATAAAAAAAAACATCATCTTGGATTGAGTTTCTAGGTTCTAAGGCAACAGTAGCGATGACAACAAAGTGAAACAGCACAGTGCAAGGCACTATTTGAGGACTTTTAAAAGAAGAGGAAAACATAGGATTTACACAAAAATAAAATATATTTTTGTTAGTTTGGCCAATAATGGTGAACTTAGAACAACAAAGCAAGTCAATTGACTATAATAAACAGAGGTCTACCCAGCTTGGATTAGAGGGTTAAAGGAGAAGGAAAGGTAAAAACTAAGTAAGCTTTATCAGAAAGGTCTATGTAAATACAGCCATAAGCACTTACAGTAATGCTACTTTAAAAAAAAAAAAAACCACAGGATTTCTTGTCTTCTTTTTTGTCAACATGTTCTTCAGTATCAGACTTCCTCTCTCAGAAAAATCCTTAATTCCCAGGGACAGAGTCTGCTCAGTTCTTTCCTCTCTCCCCTCTCCTGCTCCCCCCTCCCAAATGAATTCATAAAACTCACACCCCCTCCCTTAGGAATGTGTAATCTGAGCTATAAGGCTAGAGCTGCAAGCAGGACGACCAAGCTAAAATGGCAGCTGCTATCAGAGAAAGCTTCTATGGCTCCTTACTCAGGTATGGTAAACACTAAATATAGTGTTCTAGGTGGCACTAATGTGGTGAATCTATTGGCAGTAAAATGCCAAAATGACTTCCCTTCTCCTTTAAGCATATATACTGCCCCATAGGGAACATTTGGGGAAATGAAAATGTATGTCACAGAAGCTAGACAGGACAACAAATTACTTTGTAGAGACTCTTACAGGGGTTGTTATATAGGCTTATGTGCTAAGCAATATTCCCTCTAAGCTGTGTGCTTGTACATGTGCACAAATTTCGAAGCCAGCGCACACAGTGAATTGTGATGCGCACAAATCATTTTGTGTGAAAACATAAAATACTATATATTTATTCTGACCTCAGCACATCATTTTTAAAAATGCACAAACAAGTTTAAAATGTGCACACAAAAGATTTGTTTTGCCCACGTAGCCAAAAAGGAATTAAAGGGAACATTGGTGCTAAGTCACCTTATATTGTTGATGTTGATGCCGAGGTCACATCAATGGCTGCACCCTGGGAGGATGAACATGAATAATTATGGGTAGTTGAGGGAATACAGGACATTCCAATCATGCCCTGCTATTGCCATAAAATATCACATTAAAAAAGTAAATATAATTTGAATTTTTCACATAAAGTTGCACCTATAAAATGGCCTATGGTAACTAAAAGATTTGCACTGGTAAGTAGCTGGCATCATTAAAGGAGACATATGGGATAAATGGAAAAAAAATAATTTTGTAGGCAATTATGAATAATATATGGTGCTAGAGCTGGGCGGTATGACCAAAAATTTATATCACGGTATTTTTCAAAATTATATCGGTGTCACGGTATTTGACGGTATTTTTTTTTTCCATGCATGATTAGGTGTTAACCCCATTTCCTAATAAATTAGAGAATACTTAGAGAATTAGAGAATGCAGTATTGAAAATCAGAGTCAGGCAAGCGAAGGATCGGCAACAGAAAGTCGTAAGGTAAATCAGGCAGGCTTAGTTTCCCAGGCAAGGCCGCAGACAACATAGCACAGGAGGAGGAGTTTGATAGCTTTAAATACCCCCCACGCATGCGCAGAACCGGCGCCGTCAGCGCGTCGCGGACATGTACGCTTTGACATGTACGTGCGCTTTGATGCACGCGCTACTGGACGCGTGTGCGCAACGTCCCGTGGAGCCGCAAGACCGGGCCGCAGGGGTGAGTACCCTGACACCCCGGTATTGCGGTATCTGAAAAATGAATATAGTTTTAAAAAAAAAAACCACTGGTATTCAGTATTAAACGGTATATCGCCCAGCCCTATATGGTGCTGGTTTCACTTTGGGCTAAAAATTAATCCTATGTCTAAAAATGGCCCCTTTATTGGAGCTCCCTATAGATCAGTTCTCTATCCATGTTTCAAATAAAGGGTGGGCGTGTCCTAACAGTCCCTGCCAGAAGCACAGCAGGAGGGGGAGAGCCAATCACAGCCTTGCACTCACGCAAGCTTCAGTTCCCTATCAGGTCAGCCTAGCTGCTGATTGGTTCCTATCCTACAGTGCCCTGTACTGCCAGGTGCCGGCTCCCCTGCACATCCAGAGAACTCAGCCAGCAGGAAGTGGAACGGATGGGCGGGACTAGTAGGGTTTTGGTGGAATTTCTCAATAAATCAGTCCAAAACACAACTTTTTTTTAAGCACAAGCCTTCTATATTTAGAGGAGTACAATTCACTGGTAAATTCTTAATTTTTATAGAATATGTCTCCTTTAAAAGGCCAGTAACACCATAATGAAAATGAGGTATATGTGCATTTAAAGGTCATGCATGTCTGTAATTTGCAAATAAAATATTTTGTAGCATCACTATTTCATTTTATATAACAGAGATTTTAGGTGTGCAGAGTTCCACAAATGCTGGCATTTGATTGCAATAGTTTAGGAATGGTGGCCTTTAACATTCTGTAGAAAATCAATTACAACTACTTTCTGGCATTGGAATGAGACACACATAAGAACCATAAACAAGTTTGGGTTTATGGTAACATGCCTCTGCTCTTATCTCACTGCTAGTTACAAAGAAGATCTCAAACTGGACATACCTAAACCATTGTGAGGGCATATACAGCTGGAATAATATTGGGGCAGTACAGCTATGGGATCCTTTATCTGGAAACCCATTATGTAGAAAGCTCAGAATCCATTTTAATTAAATAATTCTAATTAAAAAAATGATTTCCTATTTCTCTGTAATAATAAAACAGTACCTTGTACTTGATAGGAACTAAGCTGTATGAATCCATATTGGTGGCAAAACAATCCTATTGGGTTTATTTCACATTTTAATAATTTTTAGTAGGGTTAAGGTATGGAGATCCAAATTAGGGAAAGACTTCTTCTCTGGAAAACCCTTGGTTCCAAACATTTGGATAACAGGATGCCTCCCTGTACTAAGGTGAAACTGAGTGGGCAAGAAAAAAACATAAGAATATAGTAAAGGATGCAATTCTTTGGTTTGAGTCACGTGCCCTCTACTTCTTTCCAATCAGCAGCTGAGCTAAGGATACAATGAAAATAAAAGTAAATGGAGGAACATTACATTAGGGAATTAAGGGCAGAAAGAGAGGTTTGTGTATATGAGTAATATTGCATCAAGTATAGTCATTTGGGGGGAATTCTTTGCCTCCACCACTTGTCATCATCAGCAGTCATTTTGTGCTATAGACCTAAATGAGTAAAAGGTCGACCGAGGCAAAGAAATCAGAGGCACTGAACTTACAAACCATACACATATTATTTGAAATTGAAACTTTCTGAGTGACACAAAATAACAATACTAAAAAAGAAACTAAACTGTGTAATATTAAAAGTGGGTGATTATGTGCCGACAGTATCCCTTCAAGACTCAACATCTTAAATTGCCAAGACCCCCTCTGTGTATTATTTATGGGGGAGGGATAAATTATTTTTCTACATATATATTGAAATGGCTTTGGGTTAAAAAAATCAGCACACTTCTAATTCATTAGTCTATACACAGAAGCAGCTGCATTTATTCCAGGCATGTACACATTCCTTTACTGTATAAAAACATAAAAAAAAATTACAAAGTGTTTTGTTGCAACTTCTTAAAATGAAACCAGATGGTAGATTTTTGCATAAACACAGAGGCAAATTTGTCAAACTGCTTCAAGGAGTAGCCCATATCCCTTTCCCAAGGGGGAGGGGGAGCATTGTATATTATATTAAAGGAACTCTGACAGCACTGGATTGCACGCCAAGCTAATATACACACCTAGAAGATATAAAAAAAAGTATAGTTTTCTTGTTGTAATTCTTTTTTGCAAACATACATTTTTATACCAAAATGAATCAATCTTGAGAAGCCCCTTCTTGCCTGTAGCAATGGCAGAGGGTGATGCTTATATTGACTGATTTGAGGATGATTTACACTGCAGGGCTGCAGGCTGGGGGCAATAAACAAACCTGCAAGCCAGGGGGTATAGATATTAGGGCTCATTGTGGGTGAACAGTGCAAAAAATAGGCCACCATGTTTTTCTGGCCTGCCATTAGGCCTGTAGGTGCAGTTCCTTGACATGCACTTCCCCCATGAATACTGTGCTGTCTTGGGGTCATTTATCAATACTGAGCAAATTTGCCCATGGGCAGTAACTCATGGCAGCCATCAAATTGTTCTATTCATTGTTCTACCAGCAGCTGGCTAAAAAAAATCCAAACAGTGACTAGTTGCTATGGTTGACTGCCCACAGGCGATTTTGCCCAGCGTTGATAAATGAGCCACCAGTGTTCAGCAGCACTGTATTCACAAGGGGTAGGTGGTGAGAGGCACTGGATTTTTAACCCTGTTCGAGGTGAAAAGCCTTGGGCACAAAAATGTGCACACTTCCTTCTGTTTAGAAGACCATCACAAACGTCAAGAATCGAAGGGGAAATCAGAATTTGGACATTCTGCTTTTACCACCAAGTTGGTACTTGCGACTATGTGTTTCCAGCATAAAGAAAATTGGATTTGTTTCTATGCGATTGCATATATTCCTCATGGAACTTGTGGCACACAAATGAAGAAGCATCCAAAGGCCACACAGTCTTAATGAATGGTATGCAAGATTTGATATGACTGCTGTAAATGCACTGCGTAGTGATCATCCGGCTAGTGGGGCCAACTAATTCAGTATGTTAGCCCAACTGCCATGGAGACAATTTTACCATTTAATTGGCTTTATGGAATATCATTACTAAGCTGCAAGTACTTTACGGTAGGGCTAGTGTTGCACCTCACTCAGACAAGGCACAGATGACTTCTAGGCAGACCTACATATGTCTGATTTATAAAATCTGCTGGATATACAGTAATAAAAATTGTATGAAGGTGAAACAGAAAAGGCCAAGCCAATGTACCTGGCTTACTGCGTAACACATTTTTGATTACTTTGCATCTATTTTTAATTAAAAAAAAACATAATACTGTTAAATTTTCTTTAAAACGTTTCACTTTACATCATAATCCATAAGGTTAGGTTTGCCACATTTTCAAGGAAAAAAGCAGCCTCTCACTGTTATGTTTATCTGTTGAGAACATTGGCATCAAGTATCATTTTAGTGACCTGGTCCTTAAAGCTACAAGTTACAGGTGGAGATGACTTGCTTCACTAATCTAAACTCTAACACAACATTAGTATTTGCCCAAGTGGGCACTCAAACCTCTTGGGGACCCAACAGCTACTGCTGGCCTTTCTGTTTTTACCCTATGTACTGAAAGACTATACATTTAGAACTCAACCAACGCTGGCCAATTTGCCCAAGCTGTCAGGTTTAATGGGAAACTCTTGCCACAGATTTTCATTTAGATTATGCTCTGGCCTTTGAATGATCTATTTTAAGACCTTCAGGCCTTTGACTTAAAACCACTACAGTGTAGCTTTGGCTGCATGTGTATATGGAGTAAGGGTCCTACTGAATGGTGAACTTTTTCTGCAATCTCATGTCTCTTGCAGACTAAAACAAGGTTGCAGAATTGTCCTGTACTTGGATCCATAAAAAAACCTATTGCTACATCATTATACCACCGCCATGCTTCATCATAAGGATAGTCTTCTCAGGATAACGATCAAATTCAAATATGTCCCTTTCCAGCCCAGCTTTGTGGAGTGTTGAGGGTATAGCTGGCACATGGATTGTTTCTTCCATTTCAGGTGGTTCCTGGTTGCTTCTTTAACAAATGGCCTCTTTACTCAGTGTTTTGGTGAAAGTCTTCTCTAAATAGTTTTACTATATTTTTCCCTTATTAATAAAAACAAATTTTACATTGCTCAGGGGATTTTTGTCAACATTTGAAAACTCTGTAGTTTTTTTTAATCATTTCTAAATTATGTAGATCAGAAACATAAAATCACAATTAAATCCACACACCAAAATGTGTAATAATCCAAGGGCAGTGAATATTTATGCAGGGCCCTGCACTTATTTATTTATATAGTGCCCACAAGTTATTCAGCGCTTTCCAATAATTTATAAGAAACAAAGGTTACAATATAAATATAGGATCGAAGGACCTTGTTCACATGCGCTTATTAGTTCATGAAGCAGAGTCAAAATTCATCAAAATCAACTCATCTGGCAACAATACTTACTCAGTCCATGAAACCACTTAAAAGTTCATAAAGGCAAATTCATCAAAAAAATGAAAGATTTATGCATCCCAAATGTATGTCACAGCAAGGGAAAACATTACTCTCACAGGTAGCAAGGCAAACATACCCTGTGGTAGCTTCATATTACAAACTTATTGTGAAATTTTCTTTGCCTCCCTTCTCCACTCAGTTCAGTCTTCATGACTACTTCATTATAAATTAGAAGACATCTACCATCTGTTTTACAAAAGGGGTTTACTATATGCATATTCTCTATATTATAAATGGTATTAGGTGGCCTTGGGTTTTATCCTCAATAGGCACTGTCTAGTGAGTTAATATATCATGAATATGGTGGTTCAATAACTCAGTCGACTTTTGCCAGCCACTTCTGTCCATCAATGCAATAGGTCATTCCTACCCCAGTGTAGGCATCTTTCCACCTCCAGACCAGTGCTGGTATAAAGCTTCTGCACTAGGTGAGTGTTCCTGGTGTTTGTCTGATACCATAATTCGCTACTTTTTCAGCTGCCACGCTCAGTTTCACCAAACATGGTCATGGCCTTTTCAAGGCCATGAAACCAAGGATGCAAAGGGCAGATGTGAGTGGCATAGACATTAGAAAACTACCTATTAAAAAAAATATTGTCCCCAGACATGCTTTGTTAGATCAGCTTTAAATTTTAGAAGACTATGAGACAAATTGACCCTATTGTTCATGTGCTGTGTGAATGTGATGATAAAGAACCTTAGATTGTAAGCTCCACTGGGGCAGGGACTGATGGGAATGATATTTGTATAACATTGTCCTCAGATACCTTAGTAAATAAAGTATCTTTTATTTTCCTCTTGTTTTATTTTAAAAAGAAATTAAATAGTAACATAGTATCTTGTGAAATTGTTATAAGGGGTACTGGAACAGAGTAATTACATGTTGGTTGTCTTTGTGATGCCATAATTAAAAAAAGAAAAAGACAAACAAAATCAGAACCTTAAATAACATGAGAGAGGTCAAGAAAGAACCATTGGCAGGGACAAGCCTGAGGGTCAAATCCTCCAAATGATCCAGAAAACATCAGTGGTGAAATGTTATATTACCATATGGTTTCTCTTAATCTTGCACTAAAAACTAATTTTTGACTTTGTATACAAAATATCACATGATGCTTGCTGGAAAGAATACTCTTTCAAAACGAAGACCAGAAATCTATGTAATGGGCACAGACAAGCCGTAACGAGACCACTGAATTCCAGTTGTCAAACATAATTTATTATGTATATTTCTCTTCCCCCCCCCCTTTCCATTAAATAAGGGATTATCAAAACTCAAGTGATATGGGTGAGTGTTTGACTTCCTATTGAAGGTGCAGGCAGGGAGCAGGGTTTCGGATTTAAGTTAGCTTAGTGAAATCAGCCTAAGATATCTGTTTGATGGCCTCCTGACTTTATATCCTCTTGTCAGAATGCAGTGGTTCTATTTGCAATGATGCATGCTCAAGGAGGTTGTAGGTTAAAGTTGACTAAGAGGCTAACAGGAAAGGCAACTAAACTCTCAACAAAGTATTCCAACTTTCAGCATGTAGGGATTTGTTGGTGCACTGTGCTGCCCTCACGGATCACTGCATTATGAATGCCTTAAATAATAAAAGAAAAATTATAATAATAAAAGAAAAAGGGGTAGAAGGGGAGGGAAGTCAGACCTCAGAAAGCAGATCCAGCAGATAAATTATGAGCGTGGCTTCTCTTCTTAAATGAAAACCAAAACTTTCACCATCCCTGCTGGAGCTCAGTTTCATTCTCTGGGCCTGATTTACTACCTGCTAAACTACATTAGAGGAGCTACCAATAGCAACCAATCAGATTGTTGCTTTTATTATTTGACTTGAAGAAGTCTGCTCAAAACTAACTGCTCACTGGTTGCAGTAGACAACTGCACTTGTGCCACAGAGAACAAATGTCAGTATATCAGACACAATCTTTTAAACTGTGGTTTGACAGGGATTAATGAGATAAGAGTAGAGATCAACCCCCTTACTTTTACATTCAAAGTAAACTAATGTCATAATCTAGGAGGCCTATCTGTACACCATTTTTTTATATTAAAGGAGAATGAAAGCTTAACAAAGTAGGCTAGAAATATTGCACATTAGATTTTGGGGTTCTGTACCAGTCCAAGACAACTACAGCCCTTTAGCAGGGAAGATCTGTGCCTCAAGCAGCTCCCCATCTTATTTGCTCCTGATTCACAACACATCCTCTCGGCTGCTGTCAGTTACGTGAACCGACTTATTATATACTGTATATTTATATAGAATATAAAGGTCACAATAAAAGGCTGATTAGCTATTACTTCATATTCTTACTACATGGCAGCTCTGAAACCAGTGAAGTTAGTATCAGAATTTAATAATGAGCCATGTAACATCAGCTTCTATGATAAACAAACCTCGTTTTCTGCTTGATGATCTACACTGACTCCTAAAGTTTAGTCTCTCAACAGCTGCCCAGAGCGCACTGAGCATGTGCAGTGCCACTGACACTCCTAACAAATGGGGAGCTCCTGTGACAACTGTTATAGAGAAGCTAAAACTTTAAGCTGTTTGCAGTAGTTCAGTATATAAAATACAGCATTTTAGTCATATTCATTTTTAGGACTTAGTTCTCCTTTTTAATGTTAGAATTACATTTTGATCTATTATGCAAAAAAGATTCCCTTTAAGACCTAAGGCTCATGGGGCAATGCATTTTTATGGCACTGGAAACATTGAAATTCTCTCATTTTGTTCAATGGCTATCATATAAAAGCACCACCACAGGCAATTTTTTTACTTGAATTTAAGCTCAAAAATGTGTGCTTGATGTTTTTTTAGGAACTAATCTACCAAAAAGAACCAGGGCTGGTGTTTTTTTACAATTCCGTTTGTAATCAATGAAAGGGTGCTTTGCACCATTTTAGGTTCGAAAAACCATTGTAAACAAGAGCAATATAAGAACACTGTTATTCTGAGCAAATGCTAATATCATCACACTTTAGAACATCGTTATCTAACTGGACTTCCAAGAGCAAGAACCAAGTTGGGTCATAAAAGCTAGAAAGCCATACAATACCATAGATTCATGAAACTATTCTGCACAGAGAAAACACAATGTGTTGTACTTGCTATGGAGAGCTCCATAATGTCCTTTTCAGCTGACTCTGTTAAATGGAATCATAACACAATAGAAGCTCTACGGATGGCAATAAGGAAATGGAAAATTAATAAAATTACAAACTGAGCCAGTAATACCTCCACATAAGTGAGGAAAATAAAGTAAAAGGAAATAATAATAATTAATATTGCTGTCCGAAGCTGAAGAGGACCTTTATATTTCCCATACCTGGAGGGTCATGAGATCTTGCATCTCTATCAAATACTGTAAAAAACATGCAATTATTTGTCATATTGTCACATACTACTTTTTCCTATAAAAGCAAACATAACATATCACCTTTTGGGTTTCAAGTAATCAAAAAATGCCGACTCTTTTGAGGGCCAACAGATATTTGCTTTGATGTGAAGATGCAAGAAGAGACATTTACCCAAAATAGACATTTCAAACTTGTCAAAATAATGGCAGATTCCTCAGATGTCACTTTCTAAACCCAATGTCAGAATATAGGCAGTAAAGAAATACACCCCCACCCCGTGGAGCAGAATTAATTGGGGTTCTCATTTGTGAAGCTCTGGAAGATTTTATTTAAACAAGGGTATTTAATTAACTCCTCATTAAACTGAAGGGCTGTGACAAGAGAGATGGAGAATAAATGCATTATTGACTTTTAAGAGCCCAGAGAGTAGGGATCTATTTTTTAAAACCTGGGAATGTCAAAATCATTTAGGAAAACACTATATATTAGTTAGAGGGAGAATGGGCCCATTAGAGATTTCAATAACATGATTATAAGGGATGTTGATAGTAAACACCTAGCAAACACCACAGCAAAGGAACCAAACAGAAGAAATATACAGGGGTGGTGAATGTATTCATACATTTTAGGTTAAAACATTTTTGCTTGGTTTTGTATATGTACTAGTATTAAAAATATGTTGTGTGTAAAACCATCTACTTTGTGCTCCTATTAGTTACATTCTAAAAGGTATATGGGCTGTTACCTTATATATAGCACCAACATTATGCACATTATGTGTTTTACTCACTGTTTATCAGTAAAATGAGTCCCTGCCACTGTGGATCTTATAATCTAAGGTCCTTGCCATGCAATCACATACACACTAGGGCCAGTTTCCTCAGGAGAAAATACACCTGTCTGTAGGTTTATGTAGTGTGAGCTGAAATGGAAACCAGCAATGGAAATCTGAATTGGCAAGGAAAGATAGTGCCTAGAATTTGGGTAAGGTCTCCCAGGACTGAAAGGGGGCTGATGCTGCTTGATAATTGTGGAAAATTGCATTGGGATTGGATAATGGATGATGCTTGAAGCTGCAGCCTCTGACTGGGTGCCCCATGTGGAGCAAAATGATTAGATCAGTCTATTCTGACCCTTAATTTGGGTGCTTGTTTTTCCACTTGTAGGGCCATGGTAATGTCACAGATTTGTTACTGTGGGTATGGAAAGAGTATGACAAAATTCTACAGAAACATAGCAGTAGCTTTTTATAGGTCATAACAAGCAACATTTTCACCACATAAAAACTCTTCTCTTAGAGAAGCATTAATGGCCTAGTTTCATAGTGATGTTTGATGGGACAGCTATGGCTTCAGGCCAACAACAGACATCAGGACTTAATCTTCTGGTGTCCAAGCATACTTAGGGGCTGATTTACTTACCCACGAACGGGTCGAATGGAGTCCGATTGCGTTTTTTTCGTAATGATCGGTACTTTGCGATTTTTTCGTATGTTTTGCAATTTTTTCGGATTCTTTACGAATTTTTCGGATCCAATACGATTTTTGCGTAAAAACGCGAGTTTTCCTATCCATTACGAAAGTTGCGTAAAAAGTTGCGCATTTTGCGTAGCGTTAAAACTTACGCGAAAAGTTGCGCATTTTTCGCGTAAGTTTTAACGCTACGCAAAATGCGCAACTTTTTACGCAACTTTCGTAATGGATACGAAAAACTCGCGTTTTTACGCAAAAATCGTATTGGTAACGAAAAATTCGTACAGAATCCGAAAAAATCGCAAAACATACGAAAAAGTCGCAAAATGTTCGTTTTCAAGTCGGAACTTTTCCAATTCGGGTCGGATTCGTGGGTTAGTAAATCAGCCCCTTAGTGTGGCTTTAATAGTGGTCTTCCTTGCTGTAGAGCAATTTAAGTCCAAATAAGTCTCCTTTCCTTTCAGGGCAACCATAGGGGCCAGGGTCGTCTTAAGACTTAAAAGCAGTTGCCACAATACAGGGTAAATTACTCTAGAATTTGTTACCAATATGTCTAAATAAATATGTGAATGTTGTCTCTAGATAATGATTATTGAAAACCAGATAATAAAGGTGATCTATTACCTAGAGAACAGCGCACCCAACTGCATTAGACACTGGTCTCAAGCAACGGTTTGCTTTGGAATTAAGTTTTATTTTCATGGACATAATATCCAAGGTCAGAAATAGGAAAGAAGGGGCAGGAAGGTTGGGGTGCATTACACAAAACATGGATGCCCCAGGAGCAAGTCATCAGCTGAAAGCCTGCAGGCTGGACATCCCTGATGTATGTATTGGAAACATCTAACAGCTGCTCTGACTAACCTACTCTGCTAACCTACATACATTATACTTTCTAATCATGCTAGTTCCCTAGCTAGCCAGCCCTCCAATCACGCACAAACACACAAAAAAAAGCGAATATATTTCCGGAGCGGAGAATGATTGCTTTAAAGTGAAAAACGGAATCTTAAAACGAGAGATAATTTGGAAAGGCAGTTTGAGAGAAAATGAAAAATAAAAGCAGCCGTCAGTTTCTCTTCACATGGTAATGTGCAATGTGGGTGCTTGTGCACAGCCCAACATACTGTAGAAATGCAAGGAAAACAAACAGTGATTTCCCAACAAGGCTTTCTCTTCAGACATGTATCTCGTACCTTTCAGAATGTTAATGAGAGAGTCAGGTTTCATTAGTGTGCAGCCTTGTTTCATCTAATTGAAATGGTGACAGCCAGAACTGGATGCTTTATGCTGGGGACTAATACACTCTCCCCTCCTGCATAATGCACCTCTCCCACTCAGTCCTCTGCAAATCAAAGTCCTTATGCTCATATAAACCCAATACAGGAGCACCCAGCAACATGCTGACACAAACAAGGCCTGTTTCAGACAAATTCCAGCAGCCACACTTAATATATTGCTGTGTTATGCACCCATGTTCCCGGGGTATTCTCCCACTGATCAAACTGTGTCACTCACTCACTGTCACAGCTCTAGGCTCCTCTATCCCGCATGATAACAAAATAATTTGACACAAATGTGCAATACTTTTGAGTGGAAAAGGTACATGAAACACTAATTTCCAGAAATAGTTATTGCTGGATATGAAAGGTTTGTGCTTTTGTTTTCTGCTCAATACATGGACATTTCAATGAGCATCTATTTAAATGCACGCTGAATGCATCCAAAGACATAAATTACATTTTTTTTTCATTTACATCAAAGGGCTGATATATTAATGTATATATAATGTATTAACTCAAATGCAAAACAATGGGAGCTGTCCTTATTAAATTGTAAATAAGGAATTTGAGGTTTTTGAATTCCTATTCTTCATTTTTATTTGTTTACACTTTTTATATTCGGATATTTTAATAAATGAGTAGACATTCATGCTTTTAGCAAAAGTGAGTTTAGATATGGTCTGAAACATGCCTTTCAAAGTCAAATGTTCACCAAAAGCATGAAAATATGCTATATGTCAGGGTCCCGAAACTATTAAACATTTCAAAGTATGCTTGGGATGTTGTTATTTGTTAAATGTTTGTGCACAACATCCACCTTTTTGCCCCTATACATGAATGCACCCAATGACCTCCAGTTTAAACCCCACTACCTTTAAAATTGAAAATTCTGCATGTTGTATTATTGCCTGGGCCTTTCACATTGTATTTTTTTTTTTGTTTATTTTATGCCCATGATGCCCCTTTAGGACCCGGTCAATAACCCTTGTAGTTACATCTTATCACAGCTTGCCAATTCTAGAGTTTCTTGTGCCATTAAAGGAAAACTATACCCACAGAATGAATACTTAACCAACAGATAGCTTATATCACATTAAGTGGCCTATTAAAGAATCTCTCCAAACTGTAATATATATATATATCAGTAAATATTGCCCTTTTACATCCTTCCCCTTGAGCCACTATATTGTGATAGGCTGTGTGCTCCCTCAGAGATCACCTGACAGGAATGTAAGCTCTAACTGTAACGGGAAGTAGTGTGGGAGTAAAAGACAGAACTCTGTCCATTAATATCCAGAAACCCATTATCCAGAAAGCTCGTCTCCCATAGACTCCATTTTAATAAAATAATTCAGAATTTTAAAACTGATTACCTTTTTCTCTGTAATAATAAAACAGTACCTTGTACTTGATCCTAACTAAGGTATAATTAATCCTTAGTGGATGCAAAACAATCCTATTGGGTTAAATTAATGTTTTATTGATTTTTTTAGTAGACTTAAGGTATGGAGATCCAAATTACAGAAAGACCACTTATCCGGAATACCCTTGCTCCCGAGCATTCTGGATAATGGGTCCTATACCTGTACTGGTCATGGACCTCTTGACTTTTATATAAATCAATGCAATGTAAATCAACAAAAAAAAAGGTATGTATAACTATGTTATTGCAGATTCTACTGATATCAGAAAGAAATAACACTTGTACCAAAAAAAGTGACAGGATTAAAAAAAAAAAAAAAAAGCAGACACTTATAGTATGTGAGAAACCCCAGCATTTCAGTACACAGTCCGTTGCTACTTAGTGAAAACACAATGTTCACAATAATAAACAAGAACCTTAAAAATCCTATACTGAATAATAGGCCCATAGGCCATGGATTGCGTGAACTGTCTGTTGACTCCCATAATACCGGCGTCAGAGATAGTTATAGATGTCTCAGTTTCACCAGTCTGCTGTGCAATGACTACAAACAGTAATCAGTCTTTTACACTGCCCAAATATCAAGCCAGCAAAGAAACCTCTAAAACTTGTACTACCATTATAACTGGCATTGAGGTGCTTACTGTGAATGTAGCAGGAATAGGATTTGTTATTCAGAAACCCCTTACCCAGAAAGTCATCTGCCATAGAGTCCATGGCATGGAGATCCAAATTATAGAATGATCCCTTATCCAGAAAACCCCTGAGTATTCTGGATAATAGTTCCTTTCCCTGTTGTAGGTTTTACAACAGACATTGCCCCACCTCTCTACTCAACTCCCGAAGCCAAGCAGATTATTTGGCAAAGTCAGGTAGACTATCAATAAATATTAAGAAATAATTAGGCCTATAACTCTTCAGTGAATCCCCGTATCCAGTACTATTCTGATAGGGGACTTACAAACACTGATTTTAGCCTACCAATTAGAAATTGCTTCATAAAGAATGAGTATTGTGGTGCAAACTGGCTGTAACAAGAACAAGGGTTCATAAATCAGCCCATATATATATTATATATATATAGATGCATACAATATTTATATTATATCATATATATACAACATTATGAGAAGAGAAGCTACAGCCTTGAATGTATAGTATCTAGTACCTATCTATGCTCCATGATGTCATGCTCACAAAATATTTTAAAAAGCAATTAAAGCATAAAAATATGTCACAGACGGTTGTAGCAGATCCTCACTGAAAGGAAACTTCCATCTCCTAATTAACATGTGGTTTGGCAGATATCAAGAAGGGAAGGAGCTGCCTCCCAGATTCAGTGCCTTACTTGCCAGAGGCTCAGACCTGGGAGTCTCCAGCGACATAGTACAAAGGTCAGGATCCCATGACAGGCATTTTTATTCTCAAGTTCCTAATAAAAAACATGGTATTAAGGAGGAACAAAATATGCTCTCACTTCCACATATAAAATCCACTAGTTTATATTTAGCATATCTTAAAAATTCAGAACTCCAAAAATGCAAGGGCTTTGAACATCATCATTTTAATGATGAAATCCATAATGTGAAAATAACAAACGCTATATGGTATCTGTGTTTAAGGAACCAATAAATTATACATTTTGCAGCATCCTACATAAGTGTTAAAAAAGTGGGGTGACCCTGACGTGTGGGATGCAATAAAAACCCTGGCTGTGCTCCATTTCCAGAAGATTAATTACTGTGTCCAAGAGTTCTATGGCCAAAAAGCAACCCAAAAGCTCCTGACATTTCTGCTCCTAAAATTTCTGCCATATCATCTTCATGCTAAACCATAGACCTGAGTGCATATCCTGGCCAAATGTGATACAGATGGGCAGCACCCCTCTATGCTTTAAAGGAATAGTTTAATATAAAAATGAAACTGGGTAAAATAGATAGACTGTGCAAATATTAATAATTTTCAATATAGTTAGTCAAAACATGTAATCTATAAAGGCTGGAGTGGGCAGAAGTCTAACATAATAGCCAGAACACTACTTTCTCCTTTAGAGCTATCTAAGCTGTTAGCAGTCAGTAACCAATCAGTGACTTGAGGGGGGGCCATATGGGACATAAATTTAGTTAGTTTGCTTTTGAATCTGACCTGACTAACTAAGAGGTTAGAGAGCTGAAAGCAGGAATTAGTGTTCCGGCTATTATGTCAGACATCTGCCCACTCCAGCCTTTATAGATTACATTTCTGCATAACTAACTGTATTATAAATATTTTTCCTTTAGCACAGTCTCTTACCCAGTATCATTTTTGCACTGAACTGTTCCTTTAAAAAGGCACATTAAAAATGGTACGTTCATTAAAATGTACTTCTTGCACTATGTATACTGTGTAAGTTGAGCTTGTATCCTTTGCATTCTTGGCGCTCCTGTACCTATTGAAGCAGAGGAACCCTGGAGTTACCGCCACCTTGGACCAGTCAGTAGCTCTGGGATTCCCTCAGCAGCCTGTGTCAATGGGAGAAATGCACTTGCATCTAAATAATAGGCTGCATGCATCACTCACATGTTGAACACAGAAAATTACGCCAACTGGACTTTGAAAATATTTGGTAAATTTTAAAGCATCGTCTGCAATTGCATCAGGCACAACTCCCCTTGCAACTGCCATGACACTAGAATTCAGGGGGGGATGCTGTATTATGGGAAAAAACATGGTGATTACACTCAAAACTGTACTTTGTTCACTAAACTTGCAGATGTAAAATGAGCCCTATAGTCAAAAATAATCCTTGCTGTAGAGTACTGTAATGCCTCCCCCTTAAAAATCATTATTAATACATTTCAGCACAGGTGCTGTTTAGTGTTGCACATAAGACAACATAACCATGCCAATTAACGTTAAGTCAATAGAGTTTTATAACAAGGAACTGTACTTTTCGAAGAAACACTAGTCAACATCTGATATAAAGCTTATATTGTATATATATTTCGATGAGTGAGCAAACAGTACCCTATTTCTGAGAGAAGGCCCAGTGGCGCTGGGCAGCTAGAGAGCATCAAATAGTAACTCAAAGGACATTCCCAAGAGTTCTTGGAACTATAACATGCAAGGAGTTGTGTTTAACCTGAGCTAACACAGGGCTTCCAGAGCATTCCTTTAAAATTACACCTATCAATAAGATGACCATATGGGATCTTAAGCCAGGGATACAGTCGGATGCAATAAATCGTAAATCATTGCTACCCTACAAGATTAATTTTCATTTAGCCACTCTGTTGAGAAATACAGTTATTATTGCGTCTGATCAGACACCACGGCCATGTGGCACTTCCAGGAAAAAGCCGAATGATACATTATGCCAAAAGCTCAATTTGTAATCTCCGCAATGGGGAAAGGGATTAAAAGGCAAAGCATTAAAGACATTAAGTTACCCTTCACTGAAAGTAAAGAAGAAGACAAATATTTCTCTAATAAGTACAGTGTGAGTCAAACATCATCACTTCTCTGCTGTCGCCTATTCTAGTTGCATTACTAATGTATTAACATTATGAAATTTTATAACACTTTACACGAGGGCTCTTTCTTACTTGCACTTATTTTTGTGTTAATTAAATGTAATTCCTTGAAAGGTCTTTAAATGCTGCAAAGAGCTGGGTGCCTGAAGATTTCTGACAGTTATTTTTCAGCGAGCCTGAATGCTCTTTTTATTATTTCTAGCAGAACAATTGAGAGAACGCATAGTAAGAGACACTGCCTCTCTCCCTCCTTACTACCCTTTAATTACAGCAACTCATACACTGCAGCTCAGCAATGCAGATGGTGTAAGAAAGATATGAAACGACAATCTAATTGTTCCCCACAAACACTTGTCCCCCCCACCACCATAAAGTAAAGGGAACTTTTATTTACATACATGTACCTGCCTTAAAAGTACTGCAAGCTTCTTCTCTATTTCTCCAATGCAGTTTCATCTTACTTATTCATTCAGTATGGCCAAAATGAAACTGCATTTGGGGTAGAAATAGAGTAATCCTGACAAAGGAATACGTTAGTCAACGAATTGCAGAGCCATTTAGTAGGTGTGCAGTGATGGTACAGCATGACTATCACCCTTCAAGCGCTTTATAGAGAAGACAATTGTAACATTTTAGATGTATCAAAACACAAAAGAGAGTTATAGACTTGCCAAATCTCTCCAACAGGGCTGTATCAAAACACAAAAACAGAGTACAAAAAATTATTCTTGTAATTTACTACAGGAATCTATTGTCCCTGCTATTAAACCAGGACCTCCATGATCTTCATCAAGGTAGCAATTCTATCAAACTAAAGTTATAAACTTGCCAAACCTCACCGGCAGGGCTATGTCCATCCAAAGGATTTGAAATGGCCATTGTCTGCTTCAGCTGGCATATTCTTTCTTACCGATCATGATTACAAAAACTCCTAAAGCAACCCTAAATGTCTGTAATAGTTCAAGGTACAGTGGCTAGCACTATAAGGCATATAGGAACATCTGCCACTAACTAGGCACAAAAGTCAAGAAGATAAGTCCATGGGGCATATTTTTTAGCATTAGAATTAGATTTTTTACTGCAATTCTATTTTTTGTGCAAAAAAAACTCGCAATATATAGAAGTGGCTAATTCATATAGTAATCAAAGGGAGCTGCAATTTCAAAATTTAATTTTATTGTTTGAAACCAATTTGAAAATTGTGCGGATCACTGAATATGAAAGGTGGAATGTGACTGCTTTCCAATTATTTTTTCACATTTTTGCACAATCGACTTTTTCTTAAAAAGCGCATATTCGAGATTTTCACATTTTCTTGTATTATACAAACTCAAAAATGTAATTTTGATAAATCTGTTCTCATACATTGCCCCTTTGATGCATAACAAAGGGTTATATGTTTTGTACCTAGTGGTGACTGCACCACTGCTTAAACAATGTTTACATGTGGCTCTGTATGCAAAAAAAAAAACCCTAGAAAATGAGGACCATGATCTTAATATGTACCATCCTCAACTAACACTAATAAGGCTATAATACCAGTTTCCCTCAGTCTGAAAGCTGATTTTTTTCAAAATTCATTCAGCCTTCCAAAACATAGCCCCTCCCCCACGTATTTTGAATAGTTTATGACAAGGACAGACTGTCATTTGATGGACCGCATGAGAAAGGGGTTGAGCTTTATACCAACAGTGCTTTTATATGGCAGTTGGGGAAAAATATAGTGTATTAAAATAACAGAAAAAAAACCTAACCAAATGATTCCTGTTTCGCCACCCCATTTATCTTGAAGCAAAAAATAAACTCAGAACTGGACCCGACTATCAGAGAGTCACAGCCCCCTCCTCAACAGCTTTAGCTAATAAAACTTCAAACAGCCTGGTAATACACAGCCGAAAAAAATCTGAAATATGAATGTCTTTTAATGGAAACCATATGAAAATTTTGAAATTAATCTGTGAGAAAATGACCAAAATTGAAAAGAAAGTAATTCAGAATGAAAGGCAGAAAGGGTAATTAAGCACCTATTTTGACAATTCTAAGCGGTCCGGTTTTTAAAAGTCTGACATGAAGACGTTAACCTATCTGCATATGAGTGATAAATGAGGCATTTTTGTGTCATTACATCCTCATAAATCACTTTCCTCCAGCGCTGACGGCTTTTATCAGATCTAACCTTTTCAAGCTTCTACTAAAGGGCTAACATTTCCAGCTATATGACACGTGCAGTTTACAAATTCTGCAGCTGATTAAGTCAGGACAGCAGCTTGTGGCTCTCATTGTCTTGCTTCGTCTGGATCCTGTCTGGAGCCAGCAATGTATGGTGCCGCCTGGTAAAGCCAAGCAAGGAAAAGCTCAAGAACACTGCCGGGTCTCTGGAAGTGAGTTTTATGGTTTATTAAATCTTACAGGCCAAGAAAATCCTGCACATACATTGCATTGCATAAGTATCCATCCTTTTGGATTTTCCACATTTTGTTTTGTTACAACAAAAAACGCATGTGGAGACACAGCAAAAGAAGTGGAAATGAAATGAGGAGACTTAGCCCAAACCATTATGTGAAGAAAGCTGATCACCCCAAGAGACCATCCACATCATGAAGAATGGTAGTGGTTGCATCATGCTGGGAGATGTTTCAGGGCTTAGGAAACTGGTCAGGATAGAGTGTAAGGTGGACGGAGCCAAATGCAAGTCAAAAAAACCTGTTTTATTCTAAAGGAGACCTGCGTCTGGGGCATAGGCTCACCTTTCGGCAGGGTAATGAACCTACGCACACAGCCAAGGCTACACTTTTGTGAATTTAAACCAAGAACCTCATGGTCTTAAAATTGTCCCGTTGAAGCCCAGTCTGTTGACAAGACACGAAAACTGCTATTCACCTACAGTCCCCATTCAACCAGACTTGAGCAACTTTGCTAAGAATGAGCACAAATCGCAGGATCCAGATGTACAAAGCTGCTAGAAAGTTACTCCAGAAGACCTACAGTTATAATATGTGGTAAAAAAAAAGTGGTTCTACCAATGATTCAGGTGGTGAATATAGCAAATAGCTGTTTTTTTGTTTTATACATTTTGTGTCAAGGTATTTTGCATCTGAAGTGTTTAGTACCTTGTGAACATTAAATGGTTAACATGCCAAATTAAATCCATTTTAATTCCAGGTGGTAATACAAAAAAAAAAAAAAAAAAGTGTTAAAATTCAGCGGGGTGATATTTATGCAAGGAAAGCAGAGTGGTAAATCCCTTAGCTATTGTACCTACAAGAAAATAATTGGTTCTGAAAGAGATTTAGGGTAGGAAAAAATTACTCTGCTGTAGAGGTAGTAGAAGTATTACGAAACAAAAGAAGAAAAGAAAAAGAAACCAGACCACCAGGCACCAATACACCAGACCAAGAAAGTAAAGACCACACCACTTTTTTATTGAGTAGTGTTTCAATGACAACTGCTTTCAAACCTTTATCTGGGTGTCATCTGGTGCAGTTACATACTCCCCTTGGAGCACGTTCAGCTCTCCCAAACCAAAGCTTTGCTGCATTGCTCTTAGTTCAGTGATGACAGCACATCTTCATTAAATATTGAAAAATTAGAACATGAAGGAGAATGGTGGCCAAAATGGCAGTCATATGAATTAAAATGTGAATTATCAACAATGACACTGTACAGGTCACAATAGTTTTTAAGGTATCTGAAACCCTAGCATTTTAAGATGTGGGGGGGCATAAGGTAGCCAGGAAAAATCAATTTGTCCTTTACATCTCCTTTAAACATTAAGTTGCTGGCAGGGCCTGCTTGGCTCCTTCCGGAGTTGGAGTAAGGACCAAGAAGAAAGCCTAGGTACAGACAGTAGAAAAAGTCCAACGTGTGGTATCCGAAGGGTTAACGAGAGTCTCAAGTTGATAATCAGGCAAAAGGGTCAAAACCAGCAAATTAGTACAAAAAAAAAAAATTTACAGCATACCCAGAAGCTCAAGGAAGAAGTACTAAATTTTGGCATCAAACCTGGGACTTTAGCATCTATTTAACTAGAAATTGCAAAATGGCGGATACATAACCTGTAGCAAATGGCCATGAAACACAATGTCTGCAGTTACTTTCATACATTTTTAAATATGATGGCCATGCCATACTTAAAATACATAAGTAAATAAAAGTGTACAACAGGTACACAATTGATTATAATACACAAGTTTGAGTCAAGTGACAGAAATTACATCGCTAAGCACCAATTTTAACTGATGACATTTCTAAGTACTGTTTATAAGGGTATAATTTAAGGAAATTTTAATTTTTAAAAATGATTTCCTTTTTCTCTGTAATTATAAAACAGTACCTTGTACTTAATCATAACTAAGATATAATTAATTCTTATTGGAGGCAAAACAATTCTATTGGGTTTATTCAATATTTAAGTGATTTTTAGCAGACTTAAGTTATGGAGATCCAAATTATGGAAAGATCCTGGGCCCCGGGCATTCTGGTATTCCCATACCTGTGTGTGTGTGTGTATATATATATATATATATACATATGCATATCTCCAACCGCTCAATCATAAACCAAGGGTATTAATATGAAATTTCTATTAGATGTTGAAACGCCCTTGGTGAGATTTGCTTCCATTAACTTTTAAAAGGATGGGCACTTGAGTTTGGGATAAGGCATGGTTCATTTGAGTTTCCAGCTCATGACAAAGGTGCTTACTTGAGTTGAGGTCAGGGGTCGGTGTAGACCAGGTATGTTCTTCCAACGACACCTTAAAAATCCCCTTCTCTGCACTCCCTGATGGTTCTGACAGTTAATATCCAAAAAGTCAGCTCTCCTCCAATTCCTACACCATTGTTTCAAGAGTCAGAATCAGCAGTGTGGAGTGTGGGATAGGCAGACAGACACTGCTTTCATTCATAAGCAAGTTGTAATGAATTGTTTTTGGAAAGTTGCTTAGAATGACATTTGCTATCATTAGCTGAAATATAATTTTTAGGGCTTATAACTCCTTTGGATTGGTAAGAAGTTTTAAGATGGATAATTCATAAGAAATATTTGTTTATATTCATATTTCCCACATTTTCTACATCATTTTATTAAAGCCCACTCTTGAAATGTCTCTGTGACCTGAAGGTCATGACTTCAAAAGTCAGCAGTCAGCTGGCCTTTTATCTTTCTGATGCAGATGAAATGAGAGACAGTAATAGCCTTGGTAATCTAATGCTAGTGATACTTTAATTGTATCTGAAAAGGGCTTAAAACATATACAAATATAATAAAGCAGTTGTATTCCCATGAAAGGAAAGGATAGTAATTCATAGAATGTTCTACAGGAATAAGTCGACATGAGACATGCAGGGGATACAGTTGAGGTGGGTTTGTTTATTGGGCTTAGGTAGCTATCTTTCATCAAAAGAATAACTGATGTTTCACATTTATCAACCGTAATTTATAAAGGATAAATTAATGTTTAAATTTGTTATAAAGCAGAAGCTAGGGGGGCAAAAATCTAAGAAACACGTATTCCTTTAAGCAGAATTTTGTTCAGTAAGTCTAAATACTTGAGCATTTCTGAGCAGAATTCCACCCGTCACCACTCGTGCGTTTTGGGCAGCTCATTTCTCATTTTAGGATGCAGTTACAAGGGTTTGATCCAGTTGCAGGTAAAACATGCCAAATGCCATAGCCTAAGAGATTTAGCCCATAAAATATTTTAGCAATTGTATCAGTAGTATTACTATAAATGTATCTGCAAATATGTTTGTGAGCTCAGAATAAGCTCTAGAATAGTGATGTCATTGGTAAGAACTGGTGCACAGTGATGCCACCTGGGTATAAAATTATGTATCCTCTATTTAAAAAATATACAGATATTAAGCTGTTGAGTTGAGTTCTATTGCCTGTTGCCTTGTGCCATTATCAGATCATGGAGCTCTTCGTTATTTCAGATACAATATTTCCTATATTATGAATTGTTCTATACAGGTTATATTTATTCCTCATATATTTCTGTCGTTAAACCTAGAATATCAAATAAACAGGCAAAAGTTTTTATTTCCTGCAGGAAAATATGCAGGTACAAAACTGGAGGACAGTTTTTGACATATAAACAAAGAAAGTTCATCCTCTACTGAAAAAAAGCAGAGGTTATGGTGCCCTCTATATAAGCCGGTGCCAGAATAATGGAGAACTATAAAAAGTGTAATATAGAGGCACAGTGTTAGAATGACTGACTTCCAGCACTGGGGTTCTGGAATCATTTCTAACCAAGGCACTATCTGCACTGGGTTTATTTTTCACCATGTTTGCAAAAGTTTCCTACAGGTGTTCCATGCTACCTGGAACATCAAAAACATACCATAATGTTGAATGGCTTCTGAATTGAATTGGCTGCATGTTGTTTGTGAGTGTGATTAGACTGTAAGCTTTACTGTACTGAGCTAGGGACTAACTGAATATACTCTGCATAACCAAGTGGTATGTACGAGGTTGGAATTACACATACATGTGATTCTCTATTATACATTGTCTTAGTTTACAGGTTTCATACTGATGCAAAGAGGCAGCATATTTAACACAGACAAAGGATGTTACAAATCATAAAGAAATCTTTTGTAGCTTCAATGTCATTATTTCTTCATTTGAAATACAATCAGTGGCAAAGTCATAGTTTGGCTGAGAACACTAATTGGGCCCTGGTAGAACCACACAATATGGACATTTTTGTGCAGGGATCTTAGTTTTTTTTGCATGTTTTATATTATGCACAAAGACATACGGGAACCTAAGTATATAAAAAAAAAAATAAAATTCAACAAGAGTCCCTTCTAAAAAGCCATTAAAAGGTATATTGTTCAATTAAGATGTTTATGAAAGTTTTCACTGATACTCAATGGGTCTCTCCCCCTGTACATACCCTGTCCCATTTTTTTTTCTCTCTCCCTCTCTTTCTCCCTCCCTCTCTTTCTCCCACGCTCTTCTCTTGCTCCTTCTTTCCCCCTCTTTCTATTCCCCAATCGTGCTCTTTAAAGAGTATAAGCTACGGTTAATATATAGTTGTATGGCCTTAAGATACCAATTATAACGACAAGCTTGTCATAGGCTATTCTGGTATTACTTTGTCGTTTGTGTATGGTTCTGAAAAACAATAAAAATTGTCAAATTAAAAAAAAAAAAAATAATTCTCAGAACATACCAATTGGTCATTGGGAAGATACTTCAATAGGACCAGAGTGGTGAATTCAATATTGCTTCTGATAATACAATTGTTGTATGCCCACAAATTGGACATCTTCTAAAAATAGGATACCTGTCTATTGTCATATATATATTAAAAATTTAAATCTCCTGAAAACAAATATGTATGCAAAATGGTTTAATGCAAATCTTGTAAAGGATACCAAAACCAGCAGGAGATGTGTTGAGCTTGAACTGGTGAGCCTAGTTGGAAGTGGCAAGGAAGGAGTTATGGTGAATGCAGCTCTGGCAGTGCGGGTAGACGTTGTGCTGCCTTAAGCGATTTCCGTCAGATAGGGAAGATCTTGATGTTGGCTTGTGTGACGAGTGGAAGCCCAGTGCTTCACATGGTATTAGTCTTGATAAGAACTAACTAGGCATCAGGCCACAATAACGAAACTTGAAGAGACAAGCCTGTTCCAGGCAGCCAGGGTCCACAGAAACTCTCCTGGGGCAGGCTGCCTCTTGGTAAATGACAAAGTTCATAAAGCACAGAGGGTGGTGTAGTGAAAAAGGGGTGTCACTGTGCCCTGGAATGGGAAGGGGGGGTAGGAAAATAAACAAACAGAATCCCTTTTTCACTGCAGGCTACTTGCAAATGATGACTATTTTATTGCTGCTTGTTATGAATCAATCACGTGCTGAAACTGTTTACGTCCAAAATTCAAATTTTAAAGTACCAAAAGGTATTACAGCACAAGAAAATTTCTATGTTTAAATAACAATGGAAAGCAATGGCGTTCTGAGTGGGTGGATGATATGGGAAGGCAGTTGGTAAAATAAATATAACAATACATATTTTACATTTATTGACTGGGAAGTCAAGTCCATATTAAAACAGAGGAATAATATATAATTCTCCCTGCACTATATACTCTATCACTGGCTTTTGGCTATTAAAAGAATCTCATAAAGCACATTACTTGAAGTCTGATATCCAGTCATGTAACATAATGTTATGTCACACAAGTGCAACTTCCCCAGCCAAATCCATCACAACCAAAATGCTACTGCTTCTCATTATAAAAAGTGACATGGATTATGGCACGTGAGCGTGAGTGAACATACGAGTACTTGTGTGCATACAACCTAGATAGCCTATATTCTCTACTGTGCAATATAAAAAGTGCTGGCGCATAGGTACTTCCTATAATGTATATCAGTTGGGCACGTCTCCCCCACCTAAATGGCATCATTTCTACTGCATATATCCTAAAACAAATGGCAGCTTTAACCCGGTGGCCATTTTTCCTCTAACACATCAGTTACATTTAAATCTGCAAACAGCATACACACACACACACACAAAGGGGCTGATTTACTTACCCACGAACGGGTCGAATGGAGTCCGATTGCGTTTTTTTCGTAATGATCGGTACTTTGCGATTTTTTCGGATTCTTTACGAATTTTTTGGATCCAATACGATTTTTGCGTAAAAACGCGAGTTTTCCTATCCATTACGAAAGTTGCGTAAAAAGTTGCGCATTTTGCGTAGCGTTAAAACTTACGCGAAAAATGCGCAACTTTTCGCGTAAGTTTTAACGCTACGCAAAATGCGCAACTTTTTACGCAACTTTCGTAATGGATACGAAAAACTCGCGTTTTTACGCAAAAATCGTATTGGATCCGAAAAATTCGTACAGAATCCGAAAAAATCGCAAAACATACGAAAAAGTCGCAAAATATTCGTTTTCAAGTCGGAACTTTTCCAATTCGGGTCGGATTCGTGGGTTAGTAAATCAGCCCCAAAGACTCTTATTCAGCATATACTTCATCAACAATGCAGGCTTACACAGGCAGAACTGTCTTTGATAAAAGCTGTGCTTTGTTTGAGCACTGTAATGGTTAAGCTGAGCTCAGGAGAGGAGGTTAGAAGACAAAATAGGAGCAGACAGCTAGATCTGAGTTTCTATGGGAACCAGGAATGCCATTTCTTCATTGGCTGCTAGAATAGAGGATGTATTTAGTAATCTGAACTTAGAACAACTGAGCATGCCCACAAGCCAACAGCCAAAGCAAATTCCTGAGGGAGGGGGCTGAGTGGGTTACAGGAGGAGAAGGAAATCTAAGTGATTAAGGGGACACTGCAGCCTTACTATTAACCTCTGGACAACCAGAGAGGCAGGTACTGGAAGATTTCAATCAGGCTGTTCACTGATTACATTTTTGTGTGTGGGGTTTACATGTCCTTGAAAATCGAACTTTAAGAACACAATTTCCTTAAAGTCATCTCTTAAGGACACTCTACCTTCCTTTGACATTTTCATGAAATTCCAACACTCTCGGAGACTAAAGCTTTTTGACAAAAAAAGAAAAAAAAGTAAGTAAGATGATTGAAGTCTGCAGATTCTTTGGTAATGGTAGAGTTCCTTGATCCAATTTTCCATTTATGTAAAAAAATGAACATCTCATATATATGCTTCTGATAAAGTCTCCACTCTTTTGTTCGTCCATCCATTATTATTTTTATTGTTTTAATAAATTGCGCTTGAGGGCCATAATTTTTGGTATAGCCATCATGTTTCCAACTAATGGCTTTGTTCACTTTTACGCCTCTGCATTCAATTATGCGTCTTGTTGGGTTGCTGCCTGTGTTATGCTTGTGTGCCCAGCAAATGTATTTCTTAGCAGGTACGGGTGTGTAGGAGCCCCTTATCCGCTCTCAAGCACAGACGTTTCAATCAGAGGAGACGGTGCTATATTGTATCTGACTGCTGTCTATTAGCTAAGCTGGTGCCTCCGCGGCTATTTCATTTCACACCTCATTCTGCACTCCAGCGGCTTTGCACTAAGCCTCTCCAGTGTCTGGAGTCCCCATGCCTTATTTACCATATTCCAGACATCATTTCCTCTGCTCTGTATGATAGGAGCAGGATGACAGTGTTGTCAGAGCTCTTGCAGGACTCATTGTGTATATATTTTTGCCATTCAAATGAGTAGTTGCCTCCATTTTCTTGTCTTTGAGACCCAGATTACCAAATATCTAAACTGATTTATACTGCAGACAGGACACCAGCAATAATACTGTTTTATAGCTTTCTGCAGCTACTGCGCAAACAATTCTGCAAGTAATTTTAATTTACCTGGAAGGCCGACGATCTGCAAGACAACCATTGATAAGAATGAATCCGGCTTCCTAACATTCTTGACGTCCATGCCAAACACTACAAATTATTGCTACATAGCTATTAGAGCAGGGGTATATATAGTGAACTCCTACAAGAATGTGCACCCCATAACTAAAGGGTGTAAAAATATTTTCAATAATTGTTTGCCCCTATATTACAGTAAAGTACAAGGACACAGAAAATGGAGTATGATTAAAATGTTTAGTATACCAGTGTCCCCCACCATAGAATTAGGGATTCTAGTATAACCCATTAGCTAATAGAGCTACTATAAACTAGTTATCTTCCATTGGTACAAGAAACCTAAAGTGATACCTATACCTACCAAAATTACCTGTTTTATAATTAGCATCTTCTCAGTGATGTTGTGTCATGAACAGTACTCGTTCAATCAATCAAAAAATGAGCAGAACCGGCAGTGAATAATGGAAGCAATACCTCTGCAGCAGTCTGCCCACCTGAAGGAGGCACTATTGCGTCTCTGGCTGCAGCTGTATGGGGCATCTATGGACGGCAGCTGCAGTCACATGCTAACTCTGATCTATAGTTTAATATATTCTTAACAAAGGGAATAACATCACTAAAACACAAAGTAATCAATAGATAGCATTACCTACCTAACCACCACTACCTACTTTTTTTCCTTATCTAAAGCAATTTGAATAAAACAAAAAAAAAAAATCAAACTTCACAAAGTTTAAAAAATAAGGTCTGTGTTCTAAATAAAAGTATTTTTTTTACCTGATACCAAGTCCTGTTGACTGCAATGCCTTGTATTTTTTATGGTTACCTGTATATGCATTAGTGCTCTAGGTTTAGGATGTTTCTTCAGGGCCCCTGATCTTCTATAATCCTGATCTCAACTAGTTTATTCTTAATTATAAAATCCCCGCACTGCAATGCTAGCCCTTCCTAACTGCTCACGAGTGAGTTCCACATTGGTTGCACAGAAGAAAGTGTGGTAGAAGTCTGCATTTGACATGCTTATTCTCCAGTCATGCACAGGAAAGGTTGTGCGGAGAGAGTAAAAATGGCCATATAACAGCTGATAAGAGCTGCTGACTACAGACCAAGTCAGCAGATTTGTAGCCTAGGTAGGGGTCCCTCGTAATGGCCTGACTGATATATGGCCAAAAATCTTCTGCTAGCAAATCTCATTGGGCTAGGACCACATTGACACATTGTGCAGTAATCTCCTGATAGATCTCCCTAGGCTTCCATTACGATCCATCTGTTGGCATGGGGACCAAACTTTTAGATCATCCCCAATTCGTGCATAGGTGGTTAAATCAGATAAAGATCCCTCACCAAAAAGCATATTATATAATTTATGTCAAGCTTTATCCTCATGCATAGAGATCTATGCCAGACACTACAGCAACAAGCAAAAACAAACCCAGAGATCAGCTCAGCTCTTTCGGACAAGAATGGCAGCTCTTCTGTGTTCTCCAGAAGTTCTTAATCATTTACTGAGCTAAAAGAAAAACCTTGACCAACTTATGATCATATTGGACTCGTGGAGAAATATTCGAGCAGGAAAAAGGAAAAACACCATTCGCACACCTTGCCAGGGAACGCTGACAGCAGAATTTGATCCGCGACTGGAGTTATGTGCTGTTTATGCCGTAATAAATAAAACCAACTTCACTTATTGCACCCTCTGTATGAAAAATTAACTGGACACCTAATATATTTAATATTCGCCGGCGTGTGAGAATAATTTTTATGCAACTCTGATCGTTAGAAAGATAGATAACTCAATTATTCTGTCATCTATCAAAATATTCAGATACCGAAGAGCCCACTAAAAAGATTGATTACCAGCAAAGTCCACCAGTTTCAGAGCCCTTGTGATATTCACGCATTTGGCTCAACAACTTTTTTTTTTTCCCTTCTCCAACCCCCCCTCTTTTACTGCATTCACAAGCAAGCTTCATTACCCATCACTCTACCGGAGAGACTTTATTATGAGGATGCCATCTTGGCAAGGCTGTTATTTAGATGATAAATGTAAGGGAGAAATGAGCATCTAGAAATTCTACTTATTTATATTTTTGAGAAGGATAAAAAAGAGAAGGGGGGCCAAAGGGGGGGGAGGGGCATTATGACAGTGAAACAAACAACATATACATTTCCAATGAACCTCAATTTTATAGCTATGCATAGACATTTAGCCACATGATAAGATTAGCAGATTTACTTTATCTTGAATTTGTCCTTTAATTTGTAAATTAACTAACTGACAACCAGATTAGCTTTTATACATGACAATTGTTTCTTCTAATTTCCTTTTCTCTTTACAGTTGTTGAATATAGGCTGAATTTAGGTTTAAACATATCATAAATATATGTGATAATAATATAATGACAATATATTATGCTAGAATAACATATTCGAGCATACGTGGTGTATTACACATATAATAAATATATATAATAATAATAATAATATATTATGCTAGAATAATATATTCAAACATACACGACCTGTTTATTAATTAGACAATAGGGCTCATTTGTGAGGGACAGTAAAGTGTGCAAAATTAGCACGCAATCTTTCATGGTTTCTATGCATACTGCAGCATTATTTACCCAGAATCCCAGCATCGTTAGCACGTGTGTGTGAGATTTACCAATGCAGGTTAGCATATGCATTCTAAAACTGCATGTTGAATTGCAACATGTTAGGAAGCCCTTAAAGGGAAATGGTCATGATTTTTATGGTGTACTTTTTATTACTAAATTACACTGTTTACATAGCAAATAATTCACTCTACCATTTAAAATTTTAAAAGGTGCCATCTCAGTGCATTGTGCCTGAGTCTGAGCTTTCAGAAGGAGCCAGTGCTACAGGTTAGAACTGCTTTCAGGTAACCTATTGTTTCTCCTTTTCCCATGTAACTAGAGGAGTCCCAAGCCGGACTTGGATTTCTTACTATTGAGTGCTATTCGGATACCTACTGGGAGCTGCTGTCTTGCTCTCTTCCCATTGTTCTGCTGCTGGGAAGGGGGGGTATCACTCCAACTTGCAGCTCAGCAGTAAAGTGTGAGTGAAGTTTAACAGAGAACAGGTCACATGGCTGTGGCACCCTGGGAAAGGTAGAATATGGCTAGCCCCATGTGAAATTTCAAAATTAAATATAATAAAAATCTGTTTGTATTTTTTTAAAAACAGATTTCAGTTGATGTGTTTAAAAAAAAACCCAAAAACCCCCCATGTTTTCCCATCACAGTATTCCTTTAAAGTAAAACCTCCTCAGGGCTACATTCTGTGCACTTTGCACCTAACACAGTGGACACTACCAGATTTAAGTGCAATCTGCAAATACAGATGTAAGTATACTTGTGAATAGTGTAAAAATGAAAGCATGTGCATTTTGCCCTGCACCTTCCATTAGTGAATGAGCCCCAAAATGCTAATTACGATAATAGGCTTTTAATATTTCAAAACTATTATTGACTTTCCTTGTGCATCTCATACAGTATATTCCGGTTCTCTCACTTTTCATTATGTAAAATGTGATTTTTGTACTTTTCTGCCCGATCCTATAATTTGCTATAATTTTTTTCTGTCTTTGGTTCAACCAGTTTTCACTTTCTTTATCTCTTTTGTTCTCCTGTTCTTTACTTGCCTCATATCTCTTTTTGCTATCATTCATTCTTTGTTTTTTTTTTTGTTCTATTGTTGTCCATTACCATTTATTTTATCATTTTTTGTTTTTGTTCACTTTTGTAACTGTCATTTGTTTTTCACTATCTCTTGCCTCTTGGCTGCTTCCTATTCAGGTCCATGGTATATGGCAGGGATCCCTAACTTATTATACCTGTAAGCCACATTTAAATGGAAAAAGTGTTGGGGAGCAACAAAAGCATGAAAAAGCTTCCTGGGGGTAGAAATTAGAGCTTTAATTGGCTACTTAATAGCCCCTATGCGGACTGGCAGCCTACAGAAGGCTCTGTTTGGCATTATATTTTTATGCAACCAAAACTTGCCCCCAAGCCAGAAATTCAAAAATAAGCACCTTCTTTAAGGCCAGGGGAGCAACAACCAAGGGGTTAGAGAGCAACACTGGTTGGGGAACACTAGTATATGGGGTGTATGTTCTGCTAGCATATTTTACCCAGTAAATAAGTGGCTGAACATGGTTGTACTCATGTTTTCTACCTCAAATCCTCCTGTAACTGTGGATTTCATTCAAGTAAATGACAGGATGGAGGACAATGTACCCGGCGGCACTACTCTACCAATTAAATAAAAAACTCGAGTAGAATAAGGTCTTTACTCTTCATTTTCCTTTTTCTCTTTAAGCAAACTATTTATATCTTGTCTGTCACTTCTGGTTTTTATGTGTGGAGGATGTACACTTAGGGGCTAATTTACTAAGACACGAATTCGAATCTGAATTGGAAAAATTCCGATTGTAAAACGAACATTTTCCGACTTTTTCGTATTTTTTGCGATTTTTTCGGCGACTTTACGACTTTTCGGAAATTATCGCGACTTTTTCCTTACCAATTATTGCGAGTTTTTCCTTGCGCGAAAAAATGCGAGTTTTTCGTAGCCATTCCGAAAGTTGCGCAAAATCTGGCGATTTTTTCGTAGCGTTAAAACTTGCGCGAAAAGTCGCGCCTTTTTCGTAGCGTTAAAACTTGCGCGAAAAGTCGCGCCTTTTTTGTAGCGGTAACTTAAAAGGCGCTACGTTTTGCACAAGTTTTAACGCTACGAAAAAATCGCGATTTTGCGCAACTTTCGGAATGGCTACGAAAAAGTCGCGTTTTTTCGCGCAAATCGTATTGGTAACGAAAAAGTCGCAACAATTTTCCGAAAAAATCGCAAAATACCGATCATTACGAAAAAAACGCAATCGGACGCATTCGGCCCATTCGTGGGTTAGTAAATGTGCCCCTAAGTATCAACATATGTGTAGAGGATAAAAGTGTCCATGGCTAAGAATTGTCACAAAACCCACAAAAACCACCCCAACATTGCCCATCATAGATTTCTTTTAGATAGAAAGCTGAGCAGAACTACTGTCTTTCTGGAACATGTGTTTAGTACTCTAGCTTAAAACCTCTCTCACAAATCATCCCAGAGCTCAGTGATAAGTCAGTTCAAGTGTGCATTCTCACAGCTTTATCCCAAAATCTTAAAAGGCTAAAATTTGCACAAATCAAAAGCCCTCTGTTCGTCTATTGTTGAACATTAATATTCACTACTTTGTAAGGTTCTCCGAGTAGCACTTAGTGTTATTTACGACTAAGGGTCTCTCCAGTGTTTTGCCTGATGTACCTACTTCAGCATTTTGCCTTTTCCATTAACTGTAAATTTAGAATATTAAGTCTTGCTTGCAGGGTCAAGCCTGGGCAACAAGAATATGATTTAGAATTGGCAGCCAGGGAGTAGCAGAGAAGATCTCCTTATAAGCAAAGCTTTTTGGAAGCTTCTCCAGTCAGTTCCAGCGTGCACATTGGAAATGTCACTTGTAAATGCCAATTAAGAAATTACAAGGGGTTCTGAAAGGTAGGGTCTGTGGTTGCAGACATTCTTCTGACATGGACGAGTACATCTGACCAGGCCTTTGGCAAGAAGAAAAAAAAAAAAAGAAAGAATGAAATTGCAAGATCTGCGCTGTCAGCTCTTATCGTCCATAAGGCGAGACGTTTGTCGAATATGAGTTAGTAGGGGTGATGCTAGATGTGAAGGAGAAGCCTTGCAGTAACGTGGATAGGTGCTGAAAGCGCTGTTGAAATGGCGAGGTGCTCCCGGGTGACATAATAATATTTGAAGGAGTGAGATGGGAAGGAATGAGGAGGCATAAAAAAAAAAAAATTTAAGAAGCGTACATTTGCATTGTATAATGGTCTATGTATTTAGACAGCTAAAACTGAAGACTGGATAGAAACTGACGGCATTTTCATATACAGAGAGATGCCCGCCCAGGAGATAGATAATGACTACAAAATGCTCTTAACCCCACTGTGACCAAGCTCTAGTGGAAAACATAATGTAAACGATATTGGCTGAAGACACAACAGTGGGCAAATCGGATTTATGTATAGGGGAATGAAGTGAGATGATAAAACACAGTTAGGACACAGAATGTAATGAGTAAGGAGAGGATAGGAGAGGCTGACATATCTCTGGCTGTAGGGAGCTGTGTATTTTAAACTTGTTCTTTATCACAAGAAGTGCCTTTGCTAAACAGGTATATTTTTCCAGTGTGACAATATATAGACTCTGTCACATTCATGCAAGGTAAATATGAACTGTGCATATAATACATACAGAGAAAAACGTGACGCACACGGACAAGTTATGCTTATGGTGTAACCCGCCCAGTAACTGAACAGTTAAAAAAAGCAGTGTCAGAGAATTTCCATGGATGTGAGGCCTGTAAAACCACCTTATTTATGTCATGTATCTTAGTGCGTAATGTCCTATGGCTTGAGACAGGCCTGTATTGCATATGGGAACATCCCCATCTCGTGGCTCTGCTAATTCCACCACTGCTCCTTTGGTTTATGAAGGGCTGTCGCTGGCCTTTTTCAGGCCTCAATAAATCAGGGATGGTTTACATTAATTAATTGAAGGCCTGGGTCATGCTAATTTTAAGTTCTGGCAGTACGTAGTGCTCACAATTAACTCTTTTATCCCCAGTGCTTTATGCCTAATGTACAGAAAGACACCCAGCTGCTATATATCAAGTGTAGCCAAAGGGGCCCTAAGGATTTGCTAATAAATTTGCACTTTATTTCCATGGCTCATTAAGAGTTAAGAACTTTCCTTGTACAGCATTTTCTAAGGAGTGTGAGGAGATGGATGACAATTCCCCAGTGCACCTACATATTATTAACACATATTTATAAAGAGCCAACATAATCCACAGAGCTGGACAATAGCTGGGTGTATACATCAAACATACAGATTCCATACAAATCTTAACCCATACAAAATGAAATTGGTCTTGCTCAATTTAAGACATATGTAAAAAGGTACAGTTAATTTTATCATCTTGTTGCACTTTCAAAAGCCAGAGAAGACTTTGCAAAATATTCCATTAGGGTTTTACAAATTGTATTGCATTTTTACAGAAAACCCCAAGAAAATAATAGAAATAGTTATTTTCCCTGAATGTTTAATTGTACTGTATTATTCTTGCATTGCTGGGAAGCAGGAGAGCCTGCTGTCCCTCTGTGTTGCATAACCATCCTCCATTATTGCCATTATTCAAAGCTTTTTAAGTCAAGTTTCTAATCCAGTGGAACTCAAAGGGCCAATGCTCTCAGCATCCTCTCTGAAATTTTACTGTATAGAAAAAAAAGAGTAATCTAAAAATGGGCAATCCAGAAAAAGAGGTTGGAAGCTCGGTGGATCAAGGTAGGGAGATGGGAAGGTGAAAAAATTGGGGAAAAGGGTTACAGTTGGAAGAACAAAGGAGAAATATAGGCTGAGTGCTGAGGGATAGACAAGAACAATGTTTAGTCAAAAGGGTAAAAAAGGTAAGTAAGGAAGAGATTGGCAAAAGGAAAAGTATTGTGAAGAATTGGGGATGAAAGTAGGGAGAAAATGGAAAATCAGGGCCCAAAGGACCTCCCTGATTCTGACCATTAACAGCACACATTCACTTGGAGCAGGGATGGGGAGATTATAGCATATTAGCCCCCAAATGTAATATAAGGTACTATATTTGCTTAGGACCCATAACAACCATGAATATGTTTGGCGAATGCTACCTGTTGACTGGTTGCAATTGGTTACTGTTCCTGGGCAAGTCTTTAATTACATAATCTCATAAGATTCTAACACAAACCAATAAAAATAAACTGAAATAGAGGAAAGCCTATATAGGTACACAGTGTACAAACAACCTGCAGCCCTACAATCCCAGTATCCCACATTTTTACAACGGCATGGCTTCACTAGCAGATAAATGGTTAAGCGTGGACTGGCACATGCCCTTGGTCAGCTGGGCCTCTGAGCCCGACATGCCAAACCCACAGCAAGCTTTTCATGATACTTTAAAAGCCCAGTCTCTCATCAACAGTGCAATGAAAATGCTTGAGTGCTCTTAATTACTGCAAATGAAGTGTTCCTTATGGTAGAGAGCAGGGACATTACCAATGAACGATAACAGCATCAGCCGCTTAATATGAAAACAGTTACCGCATTGGCAGAAGCCCAGTCAGTGAAGAGCTCACGGCGCGCTAGAAACAACTTTTTTAAAAAAAAATAAAAATACATTAAGCATTCAGGTTTTTTTACGATTCTTATACAGTTTGCAGTTGGCCTATAAATTCAGCACTGCCCAAATGGAGTGGGTGTAAAATGACATACCCCTATTGGCAAACTACCCCATTTTCAGTCAATTTAAACAAACGTTTAACTTTACAATTCTACAAAGAGGCCAGTTCAAACCATTCAGGACTGAGACGCCTGTTCTAGACTGTACTCTTGTTGAATGTTAAATAATGTTCATAGTTGCAAACACCATGCAAATAACAGATAACCTCACCGCAAATTTGTCCCCATTTGACTTTCCTTGTACTGGTGTACTTTATCATAAAAATTATGTAAAGTTATTCCAAAACAGACTTTTGAGGTCAGACATAAAATAACTCAAAATATGTATGGTTAAGAAACAAAAACTGCCAAAGAATTTACTTGCACCTTAAAGGAGAACTAAACCCTAAAAATTAATTAGGCTAGAAATGCCATATTTTATATACTGAATTTACTGCACCAGCCTAAAGGTTCAGCATCTCTATAGTAGTAGAGTTGTTACAGGAGCTTCTCATCTTGGATTTTGCTAGACGTGTCAGTGACACTGCACATGCTAAGTTGGCTCTGGGCTGCTTTTGAGAAGCTAAGCTTAGGGGTCATTGCAAAATATCAAACGGAAAATAATACTGGCCTGTAATATAAGCCGATACTATAGGGCTGATGATTAAATTGTGATGTTAATTGCTCTGGTTTCTGAGCTGTCATGCAATGGGAATCTGCATTAATCACTAATCAGCCTTATTTTGTGAAATGTATATTCTATATATACAGTATAGTCCCAAAGCTCAGTAACTGACAGCAGCACAGAGCATGGGCAGGGAATCAGCAGAAAAGAAGATGGGGGGGCTACTGGGGGCACAGATCTTTACTGCTAAAGGGCTGCAGTTGCCTTGGGCTGGTACAGAAGCCCAAAACATAATGCGCAACATTTCTGCCCTACTTCTTTACTTGGGGTTTAGTTCAGTTAGCTCTGGGTGCAGGAACATCAAATAAGTTATTTATGGGGAGTTTCTCGGACCGCGTTTATCCGCAGGCTGAGACTCCACCTAGTGTGGCATTAGCTTTAGAGTTGTGCCATACCCACAATAGGGCAAGATACTTAAAACAATACAAAGCATCAATATGGCTCAGAGGGAGAAAGAACCTTGCTTCTCCAAGTATCTAAAGAACTTTGTGCACTTGGACCCTTCTGCTAAGCTGAGGTGTCAAAATACACTTTTTGTTCAGGAAGTTTTTTGCAAACCTAAAGTATAAATAATATATTTGCATTCGAGCACAATAAATATTGAAAATCACTCGAAGATTACATTGGCTAACTGGAATTTAAACCTACCCTAGATAGGGAAATTAACAAAAGTGCCGATACTGAGAGTCAATCAGAACTTTAGCTACTAGCACCTAGTAGACTCACCTATTCCAGTAGCTCCAAAACTGGTCATGTAGATATGTGTTGTGACTGGCCTCATCTCCAAAGGAGGCCTTACTTTCAATCCAGTGAATGACATGCCCATCTACGGCTGGAAGAGAAATACAAATACCCAGGTCAGTGGCTGATAACCATTTGACTGATATCGCTTACACAAACTGCACTGATTTAATCTGGTTACTACTATAAATCATTGATTAAGGCAACCATAAAGTAAGATCTACCAAATATGACAAATGCCTAGCTCTGTAATCTCTTTTATTAGCTCCAGTTCTTGTGCATCTCTCCACTAACCCTTGCCATAGGATCTCTACTGTAGAATCTCCAATCATTGAAAAAACGTTTAAACAAAAAGTCTCTGCACGAGACAAATTCTTTATCAAACATTGATAGAAATAATCAGACTTATTTTAATCCTGGCACACTCACCAACTGGCACTTCAAGGATTACATCTGGAGTTTTGTCGTATCCTTTAAGACGCAGTTGGTCCTCATCTGAACAAGTTACACACAGAAAGGGGAAAGAAAAGGAACATAAGAAGTTGGTTTAAAATCCTAGATTATCATTGTTTGAACACAAGAGCCCTGAATATGTCATAACATATCGCCCTTGACTGCTAAAACCTAGGAGAGTGCTATATCATTTTGTAGAGCGCTATCATAGGAATGTCTTTATGTCTTCATCCAACCCTAACTAATGGCTGGGAAACATACCAAGGAAAGCTGTGTGGTCCAGCCTTAACTGCCAGTTTGCAGGCAAAGCTTGCATCACCTTGGATAAGAATTAATGATGGTTCCCACTGGTTGTGAACTAGCCTGCTACCCATTCATCTACATGGACAAGCTTTCCTGGAGAATCTAGTTCACCTAAAATGGGTGCAGTCTGACCTCACAAGTAAGAGCCACTCAATAAAATGTCCATTATGAGAACCAGCACAAGAATAGAAATATAAATAAAAAGGCAAAAAAGCAATAAAAACAAAAATTGTGTCCAACCATACACAAAATGTTTTAATGTAAAATTTGAATCAAACAATTGAACTTAGAAACTGGTCAAGACAAATCCACTCCCAAGTAGCTCCATATGGCACGTGGAAAATGCATGGATTCTTTAACAATAGATATCCATAAAGGCTATGTAAGGCAGATTATTAAGCAGTAGTTGGATGATGTATAGTTCACTTTCCTGTTGTAGGTAAATGGAAACCTTATGAGAGGGTAGAGCCAGTGTAAGCAATGCTAACTTGCATCCTGGAGTCCTAGGTTTGATTCTGACCATGGCACAATTTATGCAAAGTTTTTATTTTCTTTGATCGTTAGTATAGGTTACATCCCTATAACTAGTAGTTTAGGTTGTCCTTAGCGTGCGTTTGTGTGACCCTGGTAAATCAACAACCCAGGAGCAAAACTAGAAGCAGCCAAACAAAAACAAAAAAAGAGGGTCTACTTAACTGGAAATAAAGGGCATTACTCCTTTAATTTAGCATTATGCAGAACAATTTGTTATTTTAGGGTGGTGTCAAATGTCTTTTCTATAGGAATGCGATGATGGAAAGGTGGAAGGTTAGATCCCATTTGGAAATGTTGTACAGGTACTGTGCTTGATACAGCTTCAATAAACAGTGCCTTCAATAAAAAGAGCCCTCCAGGAAAGGGGATTTTTTTTTTGTCTTAAGAGAATCCATTTTTCTGTGCCTTAGGCACTGAATTTATATTTTACTTTTTAACGTTCGTATTTTTTTTCACAATTTTTGGTCTTTTTTTGTGTTAAGCCTCAAATTTTTTGAGTAAAAAAAAAATTTTTTTTTAGTGATTTATTAAGCGTAAAAACCACAAAAATCACTAATACAAAATGTCGCTATCTAAAAGCTGTTAAGGTTATGCAGCAGTCAATGGGAGCTGTCCTAGGCAAACTGTAACAATCATTTATTTAATTTGTGTCCACAAAAATTCGTAGAAAAACATAAAAACAAAGAAAAATATGTGGTTTTCATGTATTATTTGTTTTTGTTCCACATTTGAATTCGTAATTACATTCATGTTTTTTGCGTAAACGAGTTTATTCGTGGTTTAAAAAAAATACCTCAAACCACAAAAATCAGAATGTTCATAAATGGGCCACTAAGTCTTAGAAAATACCATGTAAACTACTTCACAAAATTACCAGTGCTCTATTATGATAGCTAAAATACATTTAGTTGGAAAATGACCTGGGTGCAAACCATATATATCTGTATATATAATGGAGCTTGTGAGGGGTTAATGCAAGTAAGATAATAGAAGCGGCATTTCCTTGAATACTCTTTGGGTCTCACATGACCCAGTGATGGCTCTTATCTCATGGCAGAGAAAGTAATACTGCAGCACATATTAAAGCATTTTCTTTCAGCTACTTATTCTATAAAATATTAATTACACGCTTGCAAGTGTGTGCTGTTTATACAATGTATTAGATAACAGAGTTCCTGTTCAGTTCTAAATCAATAAGAGTCTGTTCTGCATCAATCATCCTCTCCCTTGCAGTATCACGTACAAATACAATCATTTCCCCTTATTCTTAAACCTTATCTCTATCATTTTCAAAGAGAGGAATCACTGAGATCTGTAAAAACAAGTTTGGTGTACTAAAATATATTTCATAAACAGTCAAGTTAATAAGCACAGTTTAGTACATTTGCGCCCTCAAATTTCAGCATCATGTTGCTGCCATCTTGGATTTAATAAGGGATGTTTAAAAGCAGGACACACGTGAAGCTTTCTTCTATCTCCTGTCTATGAAATCCCAAGTAAATTCCTTCTGGATGTGCAAAGGGGGAATACAAATACAGCGAAATGAATTCTAACTAATTCAAATGGGGGAGAATATGCCATATAAAATCTTACCGCATTCTTTGTCTTGACCTTGATTCCTACAATGTGCTGATGTTCTATACACTGTGCCCACTGTGGCTATGTAAGGTTACTAGGACAGCTGAAGGCACTTTTCTTTTATACTGGCAAGTAGAGACTCATTTGTCGAAAATTATCATTTGGAAAACAGGCTGGGAAGATTGCACAAAACTGCAACCGGGAACCACAATTTTATCAAAGCTATGCAGCTTTCAAACAGAAGGGAGAGGAGTGTATTAAAATGAAATCTATATATACCATCAGCCTACAGATGATCAATAAGAGGTGACATGCAACTAATCCAAGGTTTTTTCCATTAACCCAAAATTTGGTTAATGATAGATACCACCACAAAATGCTGCAACACAACTTTTAGACAATTTTGTCAACACATGTGTAATAGCCAAAGTACAAAAAAGTTGAGTTCACTCAATTAATGAAACATTCTTGCCAACTCACCTTGACCAGTGTCCATGTAGTTCATTGCAAAGTGCCATAAAAACATCCCTTCATAGTTAATAAGGACTTGCCCTCTAGTTATGGTAGGCAAAATCAAGGAGTGACAGGCCAATCTAGCAATTTTATAAATGCTCCAAAGCATTATAGAGTGCTGACTGCTCAGTCTGTGTGGAACTACTTTGGGGAGAATGTTACTATAAACTATGTTTATTACATGTCTAGTAATTCATAGTAACAAATAAGCAGATAACAGAGTGGTCTAATGTTTGAAAGAAAACATATTTTTGTGTTTCAATAAACAACATTTGCACTCAATGTATTGTGGATATATTGAAATGCATTATTTATTCTGGCACCTACCCTATGGTGGAAGATTTTTGTAAATAATACTAGCTCAGCAAACACAAATATGTCATATACGGACAAGTAATCTTACCTAAAAATGCCAAGTTATGCTCCTTCAGTTTCTGTCGAAGCAACACTTCATGTTCATGCCCAATAGCGCTGAGAAAGACCTGTGGTCAAGGACAATCGGGGGCACAGTACATTGCATATTTCTTCAGACTATTATCATTTTATCATAATTTGGGTGGAAGAACTGACAAGATTCCATTTGGTGGGAAAAACCACATTTCCAATTTTGGGCCAGATTCAATTCAATGATAAAAACTTGTGCTATAAATGGTTTATCATGTCAAAACTATACTGAAGTTAATGGCAAAATCTGGAATTGAAATGTGAGATTTCAGTTCTGTATCTGTTCAAAACTCCACTGTAATCTGTGCAAACCTGGACATTAATACAGAAGTCCATTTCTCATTGTATTGAACCTATATGTGTATGTTTTACTCAAATATTATTATTCTGTGCCTCTTAAACTTTGTGTTGGGAACTAACTTGTTATAGGGTAAAATAACTTTATATAATTATATAACTATAGGTTGAATTGGTGCTTTATAAATAAATGTTAATAATAATAAGTGGTAGCAAGTGACGTACACCTGGCAAACAGTAAATAATGTACAAATAAGTAGAGAAACAATGTTATTAGTCCCATTGGGCTAATATCTTCTAGATACTAATTTTTATTATTGTATCATACAGAATACATACTGCTATGTATACACATTGTATGCTGTATGTATATCATACAGCATACAACTGCTAAATAATAGGAAATCAGAAGTCTCATGTACAGTTCAAGCACTGAAGTAAAGAAACAGAAAAAACTGATATAAGTGTAAATATTGTCACATAACCCATTTATATATCCTCCTCAGCAGCCCCCAGAACTGTGGGTATTATTTCTATGTTTTTATAATCACTTATACCCTCTTGCATGTAACTCAACATTTTTCCTGTAATGCAGATTATGATATAAATAAGACACATGCTGCTTGGGTGAATGGTTGGCCTGACCAACCAGAGCAATCAGATATATAAAAATAGATAAATTGGTCCACAGAGAGAAGAGAAGTGAGATAGAAAGGAAGAAGATAAGTAGAGGGCGAGGACAGATAGGGAATTATACAAGAGCTGCACAGCAATTTCCTAATGTACCAGTGGCCGAAACACTTAGAGATGGTCTATAATGTTACTACCTGTTATTGATGCATCTCGCTGACCAGGAGGCAACTTGTAAATAATCCCAGAGGCCATTTTCCGCCCAGTGAGAAACCCATGCCCAGCTTCCCGTAATCCTCGAAACCCTTCCTGTGAGACACCTCCCTGCCATTTGCAAAGAGCCCTGCTCTGTGCTTTAGTCCGTGCATATATAATTAGAGAGTTATATTTAAAATCAATACTCAATCCTTCAGAAGACATTATGCTTTTAAAACCTTAAACTTTCAATTGATTTTTAACTGTTTTATGTGCACTGAGATTAACATATAATTTCTGAAAACTCGTTCCCTGATGTATCACATTTGCACAGTCAAAAGTCACCAGTCTCTATCCTCGAGAAAGAAGGTAGGACAGTCACCATGTATCTTTGTCATGCTAGAAAAAAACACAGACTTGGGACCAAAGTCATTCAGATGATGTTTATAGTGATCTGTTTAATGTTACAATTTACTTTTTTCATTTAAGACACATGCTTTACCACTACTAGCACTTCTATGAGATGATCTTATTATAGTCAGCAAATAACTGCAAAAATGTGTAAGTACGGGAATAGGAGCTATTATCCAGAATGGTCAGGACCTGGGATTTTCCGGATAAAGGATCCTTCCATATTTTGGATCACTCAATACCATTATTACCACCATTTTGTGATGGTCTCCCTAAGAGATCACCTGACAGGATATAATGCAGCTCTAATTTTAACAGGAAGAAGTGTGGGAGTAACAGACAAACCTTTGCCCATTAATTGGCTGATGTGATCTAAAATGTATGTGTGCCCTTGGCTTGTTTGTGTGCACTGTGAATCATTTGATCCCAGGAAGTGGCCCCTAAGAGGATTGCTTTGTCACCAATATGGTGTAAAAAAAATGGTTTTCACAACATGTAAACCCCAGGGAATACTAATGATAGAATAACAAGGAGAATACCGATACAAAATGTAATGCTATCCTGATGGCTAGGTGGCCATGTGTTTCTGCCAGAAGATGACATGTGACAAGAGCATTATTATTATTATTAAAGTATTATTCATAACTGTGGATTCATATGACTATCACTAACACGTCTGCTGCTCTACTGTACAGCGCTGCGTACATAATTAGCACTTTATAAATAAAGATATACATACATGTATGTATGTATGTATGTATATCTTTATTTATAAAGCGCTACTTATGTACGCAGCGCTGTACAGTAGAATACATTAATACAAACAGGGTGTTAATAAGATAATAATAGATATAAATAAAAATACAAAGTACAACAATAAATACAGATAGATACAAAATAAATACAGCTGCAATAAGTTAAGAGTCGAGGACACAAGAGGAAGGAGGTCCCTGCCCCGTAGAGCTTACAATCTATATGGGAGGGTAACTAACAGACACAAATAGGCAAATATAAGTGCTGCATGTCACAGTGGGTGACACTACAATATAAGTGCCAGTTCCCAGATCAGGTGCTGGGTGTGTGCTCCAAAAGGTAGTCTTTAAGTTTAGTTTTAAAAAGACTGAGGGAGGATTCTCTCCGGAGGAAATCAGGGAGGGCATTCCAAATGTAAGGGGCAGCAAGGCAGAAAGGTTTAAGGCGGGAAACAGCAGTAGTAGTGGGAGGCGCAACCAAACGATTGCTCTGCAAGGAGTCGGCCAGGAACGTACGGAGACACAAGGGAAGAGATGTAGTGAGGAGCAGAGGAATGGACGACTTTGAAGGTTAAGAGAAGGATTTTGTAAGATATTCTTTGTTTAATACATTACATACATTACAAAACCTTCATTGAACAAGTGGGGGATTCAAAATTGATTTTTTCCCCAAAACTGTATTAAAGGAATGGTTAAAATAAGTTGTAAATGTATTTGCAATGGATACAAGAATATAAACAGTCAAGACAGTGCCCATTCTCATCTCATTACAACCTGCAGTCTTAAAAAAACAGGGTGGCAGATAGCTTCACTGGTTGGGCATTGCATTACTTTTTGGAAAGTTATGGTCAGCTGCAAAATCACAATCAATTTTTTAATATTAAAATGTTTGAGAAAACCTAAAAACTATGATTACTAAAAAAAAAAAAAATCCTACTGAGAAATCAACATGAGATAAATCTTCAGTAATTATCTCATTTTGTCCCCAAGTAAAAATGCAACAAACATGATTGTGCACATGACAAATGCATGGAAAACTGTGATTCTGGTGTTTTTTTGCCCAAATGTAAAAAAAAAAAAAGTTATTTATAAATGTAACTACACAGGTGAAACTGTTTAAATACTTCCCAAACAAACAGTAGAACAGGATCCATTATGTGCATAATATAGAAATATAAACACTGTGATCAATATTATGTGGCCACTTAATATAGTACATAGACCTTTCCAGACCATTTAATAATTTTCTACACGCTAAAGACCCATCCATACCATTTTAAAAATGGATGATGACTTTCCAATTCATGTTTAGATTCACTGGAAACAGTTAATGTTTGAGCTTCTTTTAAATACCCCGACAGAGCCTCTAGAATAAACCTTCTGGGAAAATGCAGAGACAGAGCAAGCAACACAATGCCACTTCATATTGCAAGCATGATATTTCTCAGCATCTCCACAGGCCAATCAAGCATTTTCCTGATAGTTTCTATCAAATGCTAATCAATTATTTCCTCACCAGGCATGTCTTTTTTTAAACCACAAAGCCATTACAGCCCATTATAACTCATGCCTGATTGCCAATAGCAGTAGATGCAATGATAGCTGCTTGTTGGCTGTGTATAATGTTTGGTTGGGTCATGAAAGGAGTGCTATATTTGGCAATGCACAGAAGTGTATTAATACTTCAAACTAATAGACTAAGCTCTTTGTAAGAACAAATATCTCTGTATTATTGCCTGCGTATGGCTCTAGGGGCCAAACATGCACTTCAGAGAAACAGATATATAGCACACAAAAAAAAGTGCATTGCAAGGACAGGGGAAATATAAACACCAAAGTAGATTACATCTGACACTTTTCTCAGACTTCTTAGCAAAAGGATACTGTTTGATGCCGTCCACCAAAGGCCCGTTGCAGCAGTCATTGATGATGCACTGAAAAGGAGAAGAAATAGGATCCATTCAGCACAAGTTAGAATGGGGTAAGACATTTATTTATCTATATATCTAAAGCAAAAGCTAGTGTTTTTTTGTTTTCTTCTTGTTTCCCGGAACTTATATGCATCCCTGAAGGTGCCGTGAGTTTAGGTGCACAATGGTGACAGGTCCAAAATATTGCCTCTAGGTAGTCTTAGAGGGGCCCAGAGAATGTTTCTGATACCTGGTCAGTGGGATTCTGGGCCCCAGGCACCACTATACATCCTTATTATAAAAGTGTATGAGGTGCTCTGACCTATCTTGGTTGATAGTGTATGATTATAAAGACCGTGAAACATATACATCTCCTAAGTAAGCTATCTTCTTTTGCAAAATATATTATTTGTAAGATGGCACATTTAATTTCAGTTTATTTAGGGCATAAGTGGCACTTTCTTGTTTGTGCTTTTTTTTTTGTTTGTTTTAATAGGCAAAATTCAGGTAAAGTGAAAATAGATTTTTGATATCTATTTTCCATTCCTTCTCTGTGAAAGTTTGCACACCACATCACTGACTTGACTAGAATAGTATCAACCAACCAAATGCTCCTATCAACCTCTGTGTCTGTTGTTATTTCTCAGCTTTGCTACTGTACACCCTGCTGTATTGTTAGTAATATATCTGCAAATAAAAGATAAAAATAGAAATTACTAAACATAGTTAAACCTGTTTAGTGTCATAAAAAATACAATCCACAGCACCTACATGATAAGACCATGGTGCATGCAACATACTTTACATTTCAAGTTGGCTCTTTGATCTATGGCCTTTGGTAACACATGAGGCAGAGATCAAACAGTCAACTACCAGTACAGAAAGGGTTTAAAGCAACAAAAAGTGGGGAATAAAAAGCCTTAGATCAGCAGAGGATATGGATTCAGAGGTTATCAGATCAAGTTACACTGGTGATCAATAGTTAAACAGTGAGGGTATGAATATGATGCAGCCTTCCAGAAAGAAGCAGGGGGCAACATGAAAATACAGAATACAAGGGACAGCAAAAGAAAATTAGCAATGTGCAAGTACAGCAGGAGATTTTTTGGTGAGATTAAAATTATGATATATGGTGAATTATACTGGGCTAATTAGAAGCCAATCAGCAGAACAATGGGAAGGGAGCAAGATAGCAGCTCCCAGTATCAGAATCAGTATCAGAATAGCACTCAATAGTAAGAAATCCAAGTCCAGCTTGGGACTCCTCCAGTTACATGGGAGTAGAAGAAAACAAAAAGTTAGTAGAGTGAATTATTTGCTATTTAAACAATGTAACTGAGAAATAAAAAAGTACACCATAAAAATCATGACAGTATCCCTACATAGTAACTCCAAATTATTTGATATCATGTTAGCTGAGCCAAATAACTTCACTTATGCTAAATAAATAATACAAAAATTGTTTCCTTCAGTCTTGGAATTACTTAATCAATGCAAGCAGGAGGCTGCCATTTTGTTGACACTGTTAGTAAGGCTTTGCATCATGCCAAAATCTTATTTATGTAATAGTTTGGAGGACCAGATGCCCATACTCATGCACTGGCTACATAATTAGATGATGAGGAGGGTAGGGGGGCGAAGTGCAGTGACATCTAGGTAGTGCTGAATGGAAAGCTAAAGTTATTGTCTGACCATCCTCTATGCCTAATGCACAGAGGCGGGGCAGGCAACATATGATTGACAGCTGGAATTTTTAAATGCCTTTAAATTGGGTATGGATGTGTTATAAAAGAAAAAAATTGTGTTTCATGTTTAAGTTGAAAAGGACTTTTATTATACAGTTTTTTAGGTCTGAGTGACAGGTCCCCTTTAAAGAAGCAGATGAACCAAAAAAATGAAGAGGTAGACATTCCATAGGCTGCACCCCAGCCAGTCAAATAAAGTAAAAAAAAAATTACATGTTTATTGTAGACAACACAGGCGCATTTACTTTTACTTGACTGACTGAAGTGCAGAGTCTGTTAAAAGCACAAGTCTGTATTTTTTTGGTAAGCTCCCATTGGGAACAAAAAAGTGATGGATTAGAAGCAACACAACTAAAAAAAATGAACATGTAAGATGGAATAACACGGTGCCACAAAGAAAATAAAATTAGAACCATTTCTACAAGAGACATAGCAGCAGCAGCAGTGCAGTAGGATAGTATGCCAAATACATGTATATTATGTATCATGTCAGTAATAAGATGTCATCTACAAACTTGCCCACAGAACAAAAAATGTTATCATGAAATTCTCCATGCATTTTAGGCAGAGCATCCCTCCTTGTGCTGCAAACATCAGGTAGGTATACTCAACTAAATGAGGTAGGTACACACATAACTGTGTGAAAACTACACATACTGTATAACAAAGGTGATTCTCTATATGTCATGATATAAATACATAAAAAAAAAATCTAAAATCAAATCAAAGACCATTTAACAAAAAAAAAATGTTTCATGGAGTCCTATCTCACCAGTAACACACAAGTGGCTCCATGTAACAAAAAAAAGCTGACAAATTAGCACAAGCAGAAGTACACAATGGATAAAACATGGTTTCCCTGCAATGACATGCTAAGAATTATCAGTGATTCCAGTAAGAAGCTGCATGGAATTGTATCCCAATTACATTAGTTTCCACCACACAAGCATGCACAGCATTAGAAATTAAGGCCAATCATGCTGCCCTCTATGTTACATGATAAACGGGATGACTTTTCGTTATTACTCCCATAAAAAGCAGCAATTCAAAATGTTAAACACTCAAAGGGCAAGTTATCTGGTGGCATTTCAGATGCTTGCTAACCTCAATTGATATTTTATAGTAACCATAATTAAATAGCTTGAATACCCCCACCCCGGAGTTTAGAAATGGGAGGTTACCAGATGAACTTGATTGGCAAGCACAGGGTCAGGGATCAGAGATGGATCACGCAGCATGCTGGACAAGATGGGCTTTGTTGCTGAAAGAGAAAGAGAAACACATTAGTCTAAGAATTTGGTTCTTAATTGCTTAATCAACCACACACCCCTGCAAAAATACCTGCTTTCAGTATGCTTTCTACTATCTTGATATATATCTTTTCATTCTGGATACATACATGCAAGCACAAAACGACTATGCAATGCTAACGCATCCTTTACAGCCAACGCCTATATAATAATCATATAATGATAATAATGATAATATATATACCACAAATACTATTTTTTGTATTGAAACCTCACCTGACAGAAAATAAAACCCAAAGAGCCTGATAAAATATTTAAAGGATAACTATACCCCCGACCAATATAGGTCTCTATAAAAGCCAAAAACTATTGCTCTACGAGGTTCTACTGTTATTGTTACTTTACTTTTTTCTATTCCTATATCATATCTTCCTATTCCAGTCTCTCATTCAAACAACTACCTGGTTGCTAAGGTAAACAAGACCCTAGCTACCAAATTGCTGCTGAAATGCCAAACGGAAGAGCCACTTAACAAGGAGCTTAATAACTGAAAAGAAACAAAAATTAAAACATGAAGACCAATTACAAATGATCCCAGAATATCAGTCTTACATAAAATGTAACAGTCAACTACCCCTTTACAGATGTAATTTGTGTCACGTAACTAACTAACTAATAACTTGTTTGTTATTTAAAAAAAATGCACCCACTGTTGAAGAATATGAGGATACTGGAAGTCACGTCAGAGTTGCGACATGTATAAAAGCACTGGAACATGGAACACTCAGTGACATCTATTGTCATTATATTTTACAGTATTCCTTATTTCTCAGGTGGTGAGCAACTGTCATCATAATATCGTGAATATTTGACCCCCTGTTGCAAAATATAGGAAATTTTGATAACAGCAAGGAGTTCCATGACCATATAATTTTATACAGGTCATGAAACACCAAAGTGACATCTAATATCCTCATATTTTACAAAAGAGGGTACGTTATTCATTATAATACACACGTTTGAGTCATGTGACAGAAATGACATCACAAAACACAGATTATATGCGATGACATCCCTAAACTCTAAATTCACTAAGCATATAATTTACAAGATATTCATGGCTCTTGTGTATTATACATTGATAAATGTAGCTCTACAGATTACTGTCATAATGCATGTTAGCCATTTACTTTTACAGCAACACGTTTGTATTCAGTGTGTTCCCCTATACTCTTTGCCAGGTAATCACTGCTCACATAAGACTGAGGCTAAATAGTCCATACCAATAGTTATCACAAGGAAAACATACTTAATTTGAGCAAATTTTGCTCAAGAGAATCACCCCAAAGACCTGAAGAAGCAGTGCCACTGTGTCACCATGCTGCCCATGGCCAAGCAACATGCTAGTGTATTAATACATTATAAAACATACTTTTCTTAATCCCAACAAGGTAATTTTTAATACGAAGAAGCAAAATTATTAGCAAGCTTATTAGCAAGCTTTATGTTTCCCCTGGTTCAGAAGCAGCAATTTGCTGTACCAGGTTAGCGATCGACAGAAGCAGGAATACATAAAATTATGCAAACATTCAATACCCTGCAGTGTGTTAATTAAGGCTCAGTGTCATCTTTCTGCAGCCCAGAGATTTGCTCTCCACTAAACATCAAATCAAAGACCATTTAACAATTAAAAAGGCTATCATCCAAAGGTCACAGCCTCACCCTTAGGTACAGAATTAGCCAGTAATTTGCATCTCCAGCTCACATGCCAATAGTTTGACAGACTTACTGATCAATATCAGACGTGAGTCTTAAAATGACAACATTCTGACTGCGCTGCACCTCTGTGTGTGCGTATAAATGTGACATTTTAGTTCTGCACTGTACCGTGTCTGATTAAAAGATCTAAGCTGTCCCAAAAGTCAGTGAATTTATCTATAGTTTCCTATTAAAAAGCATCACTTTTTCTGCTTTACACTTGCCTAATTTAAACGTCATTAAAGGAGAATGAAAGCTTAACTAAGAATTAGCAAAGTTATGTTGCATCTTGTATTTTGGCCTTTTGCATCAGCCTAAGCACAGCTGGAGATCTGTGCCTCCATATATGCCCCCAATCTTCTTTTCTGCTGATAATAGAGTCAATATTCAATCTAAAATTCACAATACAATGTCTATAATGGAATATGAAACCGTACTTTCTACTAATGATTTGATGATTTCCAGTGACCCCAACTCTTTGCTCTAAACAGCATCCCAGCACACATTGAGCATGTTCTGCACCATTGGCCCACAATGGACTAACAAGATCAAAGGATAGGAAATATAAAGTTAAATCAGCCACCCTGCATTGGCCTCCCACACCAATGACACCCCCCAGGACTGCTCTGCTCCCCTGAATTAATGGTCAATATAACATTTGATTGCACGACCAGGAGCACGTACAAGGAATTAAAGCAAGGAATATATTTGCCTCAAGTGCGCATGTTTAATTTCTGCCAGAACGTAGAGGACTAAAACCCAAGTGGGGCCACCAAATCCTACTGCAAACTTTATATTTCCACCATTCTGCAAGGGAACAAACCCCTGAGGGGTGTCTTTGCTAGGTATTGTGAGGTCAGTGAAGAGTAATCATTGTTAAAAAAAAAAAACCTTTACCTTTCATTTTCCTTTAAAGGCCTGTATCATTAGAAATGCATGGCTGGTGCAGTACCTACAATTAAATACAGCATTCCTAGCCGTACTCTTTTTTTAGGCTTTAGTTCTTCTTTAACCAAAACAAAACCTAGAGCCCTATACCTTGAAAGCAGTTGTCAGCATGAAAATGGTTTAACAGGCAGTTTGCTCTAAATCAAGAAACCCATTGCAACTACTTCATTAAACTACATTTTGCAACTGACTATGGGAGCTATGCCAGGTTCAGGGTGGCAACATCTCCAGAGTTCCCCACTGCCAACAGGCATGTTGGCAACTGTGGAGGAGTCTGTTTGGGTGCAACTACAGGCCACGGGCACTTACAGTTACAGTCACCACTCCTAACCCATGTAGCTGCAGCATTACAAAGCTTTCATTCTGACCATTATCTACTACAGTTCCTAGTAAAATATACATCAGTTGATTAAACATTTTCTTGTTACTGCAACCTGATAGCAGGATGGCCTTGGTAAAATATATAAAAATGTATTTTGGGTAGATGGCACATGTTAAAACAAATGGAGACAACATGATAAATTTCATGGACCTTATATATTGCCCTTTACAACCTTTAACATTTTATGCACCCGCCCAATATTATGTGTTAAGGATAATCACTCCTGAGAGCCTTATGTGCCATCATGCACCTTGACTTTACTGGGAGGATATGCAGGAAAATGAATGGCATCATGTAGCTGCAGTTTGTACTGGGATCAGTCATGGAGACAAAATGTCAGAGGTGACACTAACCCTATCTATACTACTTATCAATGTCTAGAGATCCCTGCTCTGCACAGTCATCCTAAGGTCATGTAAGCTTGATTTGGCAGAAGATTTACCTCTTATTATGAGACTATAGTATTGCTCAGTCCCCTGATGCCATGCAACAGGGATTTAAATCATACTAAACAAACATGTCAGCTGGATTCAAAAACATTAACCCAAATGTGAAAAGAAACTGTTGCCCCTATAAACTACTTTTTAATATCCCATGCTATTCATATGAAGAAAACTATCAGGTGACATTAATTTTCTACAGGTTTGGGACCTGTTTTCCAGAATGCTTCAGGGCTGGGTGTTTCCTGATGAGGGGTCTTTCAATAATTTGGATATCAATACCTTACATGTACCTTAACCATTAAATAAACCCAACAGGATTGTTTTGGCTCCAAAAAGGATTAATGATATATTAGTTCAGAACAAGTACAAGGTACTGTTTTATTATTACAGAGAAATAGGAAATCATTTTTAAAAATGTGAATTATTTGATTAAAATTGAATCTATGGGAGATGGCCTTCCCATGACCAATGTATGAATGTAATAGGGACAGATTTCTCCACTGGGACAGAGGCTAATATAAATTAATTATCTCTGTAAAGGATCTTCTTTCTTCAGGGCCGGTGCAGTGCATGGGCCCAGGTTATCAATTAAGCTATTATAATCATTGGGGAGTACCTAACATTTGGCACCCCCAGTGATTTTAACTTTCCTTTTCCTATTGTTAAAGTTTTTATCGTTAACCATAAAAAAAATTGTATTATAGACATATATTTAGTTTGATAATAAAAAAAACTGGGTTATAGGGGTAGGACACTGCAAAAGAATGGGGAGAGAGAGACAGAACAAATCAGGATTCCATGGCAGTGTTAATCGAACTGAGCAAATCATGTTCTCCTGTTCCACAAGCACCAGAAGATGGATTAGGAAACAACTGACGTAAAGGTTATAGTGGCTCAAGACTGCAAAGGATTAAAAGTAAGGCAGAAGAAATCAGGGCTCAGTGGAAGATTTAATGTCCAGAAAGCACAGGTTTAGGCTGGGTAAATTACATTTTCTTTCACAAGCACCCAAATCTGGATTGTAAGACCTACTAAAAAATTTTTTATTCTATGTACATCACTCAGCAATACTGTTATACATTTATACCATCTGAAAATGTCTAGACCTGCAAGGCCCTCCCAAGGTAAAAAACTATTCTAAAGTAATCCAGACCATAACAATGGGACCAAAAAATCTACTACTTATTACCCAGCAACCTGCAAACATAGGAACTTCCAATTTGATAAAGAAAAGTCTCCACCTTTTCTTGTAAGTATTAGGTTCCCCGCTGACCTTGTGTTGTAGCAACACCAACAAGGGGAACAAGTCAAAACAAAGGAAGGTTCCACTTAAGTCTGGGACAAGGCTGACTTCCTTTTCTAATCCCTAACCCCTCCTGAAAAAGTGTGCAGGGTGTATCAAGGTCACATCCCTTGGAGAAGCTAGAGTATCGTTCCACTTCTGTCAAACATTCAAGGAGCAAAAGGAAAAAAATGACATATTTTAAATCAACAGACACTGAGGAAAATCACCAAAGGTTAAAAGTTGCTCACAATATTGATAGGAATACAGTCACACACAGAGCATGTACAGGGGATTAAAGATTTATACATAACTGCGTGTTTGTGCCGACAAGTTACTTCCAAGACAAAGCAATGAAACATTTAAAAAGAATGCTGTAGCCAAAGAGGAATATAATAATATATACGGCATTATGGCAAGGAAATCGCCTTCACTTGTTCTTATCAGCATTCTTTCTAAAATTCAGGTTTTTTCAATTTCAAGGGTTTCCAAGTAGAAGGAAATATGACAATTACACAAATTGGAAAACTGGGCAGCAAACTGAAAAATTAGGTTCAATGTGGACAATTGCAAAGTTATGCATTTTGGTAGAAATAATATAAACGCAAACTATCTACTAAATGGTGGTGTGTAGGGGGGATCCTAATGGAGAAGGATCTGGGGGTTTTTGTAGATAACAAGTTCTCTAATTCCAGGCAGTGTCATTGTGTGGCTACTAAAGAAAATAAAGTGCTGTCTTGTATAAAAAGGGGCATTGACTCAAGGGATGAAAACATAATTTTGCCTCTTTATAGGTCTCTGGTAAGGCCTCACCTTGAGCATGCAGTGCAGTTTTGGGCTCCAGTCCTCAAAAAGGATATTAATGAGCTGAAGAGAGTGCAGAGACTGCAACTAAACTGGTAAAGGGGATGGAAGATTTAAGCTATGAGGTGAGACTGTCATGGTTGGGGTTGTTTTCTCTGGAAAAAAGGAGCTTGAGAGGGGACATGATTACTCTGTACAAATACATTAGAGGGGAATATAGACAGATAGGGGATGTTCTTTTTTCCCCCCATAAAAACGATCAGGGCACCAGAGGCCACCCCTTTAGATTAGAGGAACGGAGCTTCCATTTGAAGCAGCGTAGGGGGTTTTTCACAGTAAGGGCAGTGAGGTTGGGGAATGCCCTTCCTAGTGATGTTATGATGGTGGATCCTGTTAATGCCTTTAAGAGGGGCTTGAACAAGCATAGTATCCAAGGCTATTGTGATACTAATATCTACAGTTAGTATTAATATTTGTATATATAGTTTATGTATGTGAGTGTATAGATAGGTCAGTGAAGTTGTGTGTGTGCTGGGTTTACTTGGAAGGGTTGAACTTGATGGACTCTTTTCTTTTTTCAACCATATGTAACTATGTAATTCGAATTTTGATTAATAGGCCTCCCCAAGTAACCCGTTTCTTTCGGAGTTCTAGCAGCAAATGAAATAAAAAAGAACACATATTACTAAAAATCTCTGCAATGCAAATGACACCTTTGAAAATCCCCATAGAAATGTCTTCAAATATGAGATTAGTTTGACAAATTTGTTATAATGGCAGCTTCATTTACCTCATGAGATAACACAATTCTAGATGTGCATCACATTTTTTTCTAGTCAGTACAGTTTTTTTCCTTAATGCTCATTATAAACACTAGTTTTGACCCTGTTTTTAAGAGTTATAACGAGGGAACACTTAACAAAACATATGCCAGTTAGGAAACCACAAAGGGAAAAAAAAAGGTTAAAATGTTTGAAAGCCAACTAGAAGAATTAAGAGTGCACAGGGGCAAAACTTAAGCAGCCGTGTATGTGGAAAAGTTTTTACAAGCAAATAAAAACAGCAATTGCCACTTGGCCTCCAGGATTTAATTGGCTGGAAATTATATTTGCAGATCGGGTTTTCTAAACCACTGATTTGTGTGGTACTGAGAAGGCCGAAGAAACTTTAAGATACTGGTTTACTCTCAGTGTGTTTCACACCTTCCTCATTAAGGCTAATAACGAGCTGCCAGTAAAAAAGCTGCTCAGATATCTGCCATATGTGCTTAGGACACTGATAAAGATCACTGTCAGCGAGTGGGCTTTTTTTAGTTTAATGAAACTCAGCAAACAGTTTTTTTTATCATTAAAACAACAACAACTTCTTTCTCTAGGGATGAGTGCAAAACAGCCATTTACAGAAGGCGCAATTAGGGCTCAAAAGATATATACACACAAATATGTACTTGCTTGGAATCCAACCCTTTCAAGCAAGGATTAATTATAGATAGATCACAAGCTCTTCTGAATAAGGATCTCACTTAGTTTTTGCCTAAAGATACAGTTCTGGGAGATGCTACAAAGAACACATGATCAAGGAGAAACAATACAAAAATTTGTATTGAACTTATTGGTGCTCAACAGAGTGGCATAAGGCTGACAAACACATCACTGACTGGGCCTCTAGAACTATGCCTGGTTCCACTTCTACTTAATCACTCCATCTTGTGATTAGTTTGAGCAATCCCTCTTTAGCTTAAAAAAATTCTTCAGAAGTCTTACTGCTACATATGACCTCAAGTCATGCCACTTAATAGATTGTTACCTGTCCATGCAAAAGCAAGGAGCATGACATTTGCACGTAGTGACAATATCTGCCTTGGCAATTTATTGGATTTTATCTGATTTGCCCACCAACACACCATCCAAAATCATGATTATTTCAATGTTTAGTCCCTGTGGTGATGTTTAAACCTGCATTTTTAACCAGATATTAGTTGGGCAGGCTATTGGGAGGGCACCATAGAAAGGTTTAGGCATTGGTCTTTAAGTGCCAAGACTGGACCTGATAATGTTTAAGTGTTCCAGAAGGTAGGATACAAGTTTAATATTAAAGAGGCTGGGCTAGTGCTTCATACGGAAGAATGCAGGCATGGAATTTCAGAGGCAAGGAGCATCAAGACAAAAAGGTTTGAGATAAGAGATAGCATTAAGTGTGATGGTCCTTTCAAAATTAAGGAGCAGAGCATGCAAATATAAGGATCAAGCATTGCTAAGGTAGGCTGGTCCCTCTACAACTGCAGTATTAGGTGCGCACATAGGAAAGGCAGGTGGGAAGGATGCAGCTGTTAAAAAAAAAAATAATCTGCAGTATATTACATAGTTACATAGTAGTTACATAGGGTTGAAAAAAGACCAGTGTCCATCAAGTTCAACCCATCCAAGTAAACCCAGCACACCTAACCCACACCTAACAATCTATACACTCACATACATAAACTATAAATACAACCACTGTAGATATTAGTATCACAATAGCCTTGGATATTATGATTGTTCAAGAACTCATCTAGGCCCCTCTTAAAGGCATTAACAGAATCTGCCATTACCACATCTCTAGGAAGGGCATTCCACAACCTCACTGCCCTCACCGTGAAAAACCACCTACACTGCTTCAAATGGAAGCTCCGTTTCTCTAATCTAAAGGGGTGACCTCTGGTGCGTTGATTGTTTTTATGGGAAAAAAGAACATCCCCTATCTGCCTATAATCCCCTCTAATGTACTTGTACAGAGTAATCATGTCCCCTCGCAAGCGCCTCTTTTCCAGAGAAAACAACCTCAACCTCGACAGTCTCACCTCATAGTTTAAATCTTCCATCCCCTTAACCAGTTTAGTTGCAGTCTCTGCACTCTCTCCAGCTCATTAAAGGAACAGTAACACCAAAAAATGAAAGAGCTTTAAAGTAATAAAAATATAATGCACTGTTGCCCTGCACTGGTAAAACTGGTGTGTTTGCTACAGTAACACTACTATAATTTATATAATAAGCTGCTGTGTAGCCACGGGGGCAGCCATTCAAGCTGGAAAAAAGGAGAAAAGGCACAGGTTACATAGCAGATAACAGATAAAACACTATTGTATTCTACAGAACTTATCTGTTATCTGCTTTGTGCCTGTGCCTTTTCTCCTTTGAATGGCTGTCTCCATGGCTACATAGCAACTTATTTATATAAATTATAGTAGACTTTCTGAAGTAAATACACAACTTTTACCAGTGCAGGGCAGCAGCACATTATATTTTAGCTACTTTTATATACTTTCATTTTTTGGTGTTACTGTTCCTTTAATATCCTTCTTAAGGACTGGAGCCAAAAACTGCACTGCATACTCAAGGTGAGGCCTTACCAGGGACCTATAAAGGGGCAAAATTATGTTTTCATCCCTTGAGTCAATGCCCTTTTTTATACAAGACAGCACTTTATTTGCTTTAGTAGCCACAGAATGACACTGCCTGGAATTAGACAACTTGTTATCAACAAAAACCTCTAGATCCTTCTCCATTAAGGATACCCCCAACACACTACCATTCAGTAGATAGTTCGCTTTTGTATTATTTCTACCAAAATGCATAACTTTGCACTTATCAACATTGAACCTCATTTTCCAGTTTGCTGCCCAGTTTTCTAATTTTGTCAAATCGCTCTGCAAAGCGGCAGCATCCTGCATGGAACTTATAGTTTTGCACAACAGTACTTTCTATGCCCTCCTCCAGGTCATTAATAAACAAGTTAAAAAGCCTGTTCTAGAACAAGCAGAACAGAGCGTCTTCATTGAAGTTGCTTGTATCACTTTTTGTTAATCATTGTCAAGATTCAGCTGTGATTAGGGCTTCCATAGATTTTCTTCTGAAAGCGCCAAGGAATACTGTCATGGGAAAACATGTTATTTTCAAAATAGAGCTTCTCCAGCTGAATCCTGCAGTTTCCAAAAGAGCAAACAGATTTTTTAATATTTAATTTTGAAATTTAACATGGGACTAGCCATATTCTTCATTTTCCAGGGTGCCACAGCCATGTGACTTGTGTTCTGATAAACTACAGTCACATTTTACTTTTGCGCTGCAAGTTGGGGTGATATGACTTCCCCCCCAAGAGGACTATCAGCAGAACCATGGGCAGGTAGCAAGATAGGAGCAACCTGTCACCTGTACTGCTGAATGTGATAGATAGCAGAATAGCACTCAATAGTAAGAAATCCAAGTCCGGCTTGGGACTCCACCAGTTACATGGGAGCAAGAGAAACAATAGGTTACCTGAAAGCAGTTCTAATGCGTAGCGCTGGCTCCTTCTGAAAGCTCAGACTCAGGCACAGTGCACTGAGATGGCGACTACACACCAATATTACAACTAAAAAATATATATTTGTTGGTTCATTTTAACTGGTAAAGTAAATTATTTGTTATGTAAACAGTGTAATTTAGAAATAGAAAGTACAGCATAAAAATCACGACAGTATCCATTTAACCAGTTGTTGGGGAGAAAATACTGAATAACCTAATTGAAGTTTTCAAATTTTTTGGAAAATGCAAAAAAAAAAATTTGTGGTTTCTTCATTTTTTCAGTTCAGTGTGATTTTTTTTTTTTTTTTTTTTTAAAAAGGCTGTTTTAATAAATCACCTAGCATTTGTGGTTTTAGAGAAAATGGAAATGTTGGAGCCACCAAGCATTGCAACTGCTTCCAACTATGAATCTAGAAAAGATATGCAATTCTCATCTATTTCACACAAAATTAATTGTTAAAAAGACATGTTTAGATGTTAAAAGAACTATGCAGCTTCTTTCTTTCATAAACCCAAAGTACTTTAGTTTTGTTTCTGCATTCTGCACTGGAAAAGATTTTCAGCAACATTATCAAACTTTTTAGAAAATCCATAGGAATCAATTGTAAACAGAAGGCAAGAAGTCCTGGAATGAAAGAATAAATAGTAGTGAGAGGATGAAAAGGTTGTGTATTTTAAATATCATCACAGCAGTTGTCTTGGAATTTGAGCAGCTTTATAAATCGTTAACCTACTATCTCCTTCAGAGCAAATTACTCATAGAGGAGAGAGGCTTGCAGGTTACTGATAGCTTAGGAACTTAAATCCAGCTGTTCGTTGTTTTGCAAGAGAGGCTAGAATAGAATTTGCAGCTGTATGGGGGAGGTATACCAAGGAGAGGAGAAGAGAGAGAAAAAAAGAGGTGATGGTGGTGGTGGGGGCTACTGAAAGGGGAGTTTGCTGACAAAGCTTTGTTCTTACTTCTAACTGCAAAGACCTGGAAGGCACACTCCTCATGTTATTTTCAGCTCATTTTTCTCCCAGACTGGTTCATCTGAAATACCTTCCTCCCGATCTATAATGGCACGGCCGTTCAGCGAGAAACGAGAGAGAGTTATATTTTCCCCTTGAGTTAGGACGCCTTGTGAGAAATGATAATGGGTAATCAATAAAGTGGGAAATATGAGGCCACAAACTTTATGAAGCCAAAGAGACGTATTACTTCTGAACAACACTTATTTTCCTTAACAAAGTCACTACTAGGCTGTACCTAATAATCTGAAGGAAAATCGAAAGAGCTGCTACCACATCAGCAATATTGGCAACTTATTCCACTTTAATGGCATTTTGATTGATTTTTCAGCCTAATGGTAGTTTTATAGATTTGACGCTGCTCCTGCAAAATAGTTGTGTGTGTAATAAACATCCCTGAAGGCAAACACTGACCATTAAGGCCCTTGTCTTACTAGGGAGTCATAATTGAAGTGTTGCCCACACAGCCGTTAGCTTTTACATTTTTCTCTTTATGTGTATTCTTAGCTTCTTATTTTGTAAATTTTTTTTTGCTTTTACCCCTATATATTTTAAAGAGTCTTTCCACATGCATGTATACAATCCCTGTGTTTCTAGGGTAGATTAAAAGAATGATGTGTTTCAGACGTTTATTTTAAAAAAAGCAAAAAAAAAAAAAATCATAAACAGGCTGACCTTGATGGTGACTTTGGGTGTTTCAGTAAAGCACTGACCTGCCGGAAAATGGAGACCTTGGCGCTAATAAATCAAGTACGTCTTAAAATGAGTTACCCTAATGCTCATTCATCATAGCTGCAATGCCATTTGGAGAAGAGAAGAGGAGGGGAGGAGGGAAGTAGTCTAGCCTTTACTAACCCTGCAGCAAATAAAAAACATTTAACACCTTCACTTAATGCATTGCAAGTCCCTCAGTACTTAAAAGGTTAAATGACTTAAGTGGTCCCCAGTGTGGAACTCAATGGTCTCCCCCCTGTACAATTCTTACCAGAGAAGTGGTTCATTAACCTAGCAGGGTCAGGTGAAACAACCTGCTGTGTAAAATGCTATTTAGACTCTTCATGGCTTTACCTTGCTTCATATTCACAAACAAACAAATAAATCCTCTGTTCCATGCCTCTTCTTCACGTATTGCTTTTTAAAGCCAATGCATTGTACATCTGAGATGAGTACAGTAAAATAATACAGAACAATAAACAATTGTTTCCTTAGATCAGTGGTTCCCAAACTGTGGTGCTGGGCTAGAATAAAATTTGAGGGTGAATACTCATTTACCATCTTAAATATGCCTGGAACTATAACATAGTAAATACTACATCCCCAAACAGAGTATTAAGCCCAAGTGGAGGCCTGGAAAACACACTTCTGCCACAGATTAAGAATGGACAACCTGTGATGCTTTAGCTGATGATGGCTTACCCATCATTTTTAGAAATAATGTTCATTAACCTGGTACAGGTATGGGATACGTAATCTCTGAATTAGCTCTGAGTTATGGAAAGGCCATACCCCATAGGCTCCATTATAAGCAATTAAAAATTTTAAAAATGATTACCTTTTTCTCTGTAATAATAAAACTGTGCCTAATACTTGATCCCATATACGATATAATTAATCCTTACTGGTGGCAAAACAATCCTATTGAGTTCATTTAATGTATTAAATTTTTTTTTAGAGATTTAAGGTATGGTGATATAAATAATATAAATATCCCTTATCTGGAAAAGCCCAGGCCCCTAGCATTTTGGATAATAGATCCCATACCTGTACAACTCAACAGCCCCTCATAGCTCATGTGTATATAATAAAATATCAGCCGTCATTGGCATGAACTATAAAGATGCCCACCAAGCACCATCTCTTGGTGCAGTTGTAATATTCTAAGCTTTATTGCAGCAATACAAAATATGACTTCAAAGACAGTTTCTTAAGGTGAGGCACTAAAAGAGGTAGCCATCATTTTCCAGAATAATGTTCATACATACTAGTACCACTCCGCAGTACCCCCTCCCCCACAGCAAAGCGTACATAATAAAATCACAGGCATATAAGGTTTGTCACTGGCATAAACTATAAAGATGCCTGCCAAGAACCATCTTGGTACAGTTGTAATATTCTAAGAAGATAAAAATTAACTGCAAAAATTGGCAGTTTTTAGCCCTGTTGTACCCTAAAATAGAAATAATCAGGTAATTCTCTTTTTACCAAAGTAAACAACATAAGTGCAGATCATTAGAAAAAACTCTGGTTGTCCTCAGAGTGGGACGTACATAAACACATGCACAAAAATATATATTATTTGCTTAAAGGCCAGGGCATTGCTTGGTAGCTTAATGCACAGAATTTCCTTTATATACTGATAATAGGTGAGTTTAGAGGACCTCTTGTGTGTGTGTGTGTGTGTGTATATATATATATATATATATATATATATATATATATATATATATATATAGGCCACCAATATTGGAATGTGTATTATTCAAACAAACTACTCCAGGTATAATTTAGACCTAAAGATGCTACTAAGGTAACCTTAGTTACCGTATGTCATCCAGGAGGTTCAAGAATGCTCTGCTTTCACTTATGAAGCATTTGTAGTAAGGCCATTTTCTAAGTGGTTTGAGCATAAAGTGCTGTTCATTCCACTGCTTTCACACAGGCAAAAAGTAGAATTCATTAATAAATGTTACGCCATTGTCTGGGCTACAAATATATAAATTAATAATAGTAACATAAAAGTGTTTAATCCTTTACATAGGGCCAGCAATTACATGGTGAATTACAATAATCACAAAGTTCCTCTGCTTTTTCCAAGTATAATGTAGCGAAAATATGTTTTCTTTACCAGACAGAGTAAACCTCTTTATAATAATATTTATTTTTACATGAAATTCACTTGTGGTTAAATAATCAATGAAGATGTTGTCAAAGTAATCAGGCTATTAGTAATTACACATTGCCTAAGCTTAAATCTGTGTTTTGGAATCGTTCCATCTTTTATCTTTGCTACATTGAAGCTATGTATGTATGTGTGTATATATATATATATATATATATATATATATATATATATATATATATATATATATATATATAAATCCCGATGTTCTACAGAAACTTCATTGTAGTGATGACAAACCACAGGAGCTAGATTTGAAGGAAGAGAGAGCACGGTGGGATGTAAATAAGGCCTGCACCTGGATCTTACAAAACCATGCGGTGGCGGCTGTCCCTGCCAGGTGTCAACCAGAGATGTAAAATATCTCCTGCCGTGACTTATGGAAATAAAATGCCTTAGGTGAGGGTGTAATAAGCACAAGCTGATTGAGATATACTTCATACATCAATATAAATTATACATAATTGCGTGCATAATTTCTGTGTACATACATATGCATATGTTCAATCGGGCTCCATTTATCCATGCATTTTTTCCATTTAAGATAACCAAATAATAGTCTAGTCATTCCATATGCTGGTCTGCTCATTTATCCTCATGTCTCCAGCTAAACTATTTTATTTATCTCTTTGTCCTTTAAAATGTTGACTATAAATTAAAGCATCCACACCAACATTCCTGATAGTCAAACAGCTTATGAATAGATTTACCTATACATAACAATGATTTTTATTTAGATTGTTGTTACCCCAAATGTTGGCCATTTTACAAGTGCATGTATAGATAAATACATAACTGCAAACCATGAAGTAAGCAAACCCCCTATGCAGTAAGTATTTAAAGGTTACTCATACTAATGATATATATGTATATTTTATTTATAAAGTGCTACTTGTGTACTCAGCGCTGTACAGTAAAATACATTAATACAAACAGGGGGTTATTAAGGTAATAATAGATAAAAACAATTTATAATAATGGTATGTGGTAAAAGGAAAAACTACTACACCAATCTAGAATAAGGAAGTCCAAATTTAGAGTGGAGTTCAGTGGCTAGCCATTAGACTCTAGAACAGGGGTGGGCAAACTTTTTGGCTCACGGGCCACATTTACTTACCCCCGGGCCAGACCGGGCCAGGGCGGGCAGGGCCAGGCCAGCGTTACGCCCCCTTAGTCTGTTTAATTCCGGCCCGCCAATGACACCAAGTCTCGCGTGATGAGACTTGGCGTCGTCGGCGGGCCGGATTAAAAAGGCCAAGGGGCCGGATGTGGCCCGCGGGCCGTAGTTTGCCCACCCCTGCTCTAGAAGATGGCAAATTTCAAGGCCGGATAACCATTCAGATTAACCTGGTGATGTCTTCTGGCACCTCATAACTGTTCTATATCAAGGTCATTAGATTTGCTAGTTAGAACAAGTGAAATTCTGTATCACGGGCTAAGGCCACAATAAATCACAGAGCATTCATACAGTTTTGTTCTAGGTAACAGGAAGCACCATTCATTCAAATTTTTGGTGGGAGGCGGTGGCATGCAGTAGAATGAAGAGTGAATGCAAGATTACAAATAAAATTATTTTATGGGAAAAAATGTGTAACTAACATTAACGCAACCTCAAATTTTACAGGCTTTTCCAAAATAGGATTGGTGTGCTATGTGATACAATACCTGTGCTAGGGTAATGGAATCTATTTCCTAAAATGTGATCCCCAACCAGTCGCATGGGGCAACATGTTGCACACCAACCCCTTGGATGTTGGTCTCAGTGCCCCCAAACCAGGCAGTTATTTTTGAATTCCTGACTTGGAGGCAAGTTTTGGTTGAATAAAAACAAGATTTACTACCAAATAAAGCCCCTGTAAGCTGATAGTGTGCATAGAGGCTACCTAATAGCCAATCTTAGCCCTTATTTGGCACCTCCATGAACTTTTATGATGCTTGTGTTACTCTCCAACACAGCAGCTTCTGGGCACCCTAAACAGAAATCCAATGCTGAAACCTGTGCATTAAAATGAATAATGTACCCCCTGTTGTTAAATGCAAGGATATTAGAAGTTACTGAGAAGTTCCATGACCTGTATAAAAGCACTTGGCCTTCAGCCTTGTGCCTTTATATGGTCACAGAACTTGTTAGTTATGTCTACTATCCATATAATTTACAGTAGGGGGTACATTATTCTCCATATAACTCTTTTAAAGAGACATGTGCTTTAAGAAGAACACAATATTCTGTACTTATGTTCTTTTTTAGCAATATAGTGCACATCCTATTACTAATTAGCCTTGCATTTTATAGGCATTTATTTTACATGTGACATGTCAGACACATACTTATTTATATGTACATTGTTCTAACCATCCAATTATTTTGCCATAAAGGAGAAACAGACAATAAGAAATAACCAAAGGTTAGCATTGTAATGTTTCTTTTGCATTCAAGTGAACCCTTTTGCCATCCATCACTTGGTATGATCCCCTACCATATATATATATTTAGATGTTGATTTGAATAAAACTTCTATATTTTCTTAAGACCTGTGAGTGCGGACTCTCTCTACAGCTATATATATATATATATATATATATATATATATATATATATATATATATAAATAATGGTTACCTTGATATGGTTTCAGGAATACCCAAGACAATAAATGAGCATTCAATCCAAGTTTGATGCAAACTGGCCATTAGGGCAGACACATCTTTCCAGTTCATTGGGCACTTTAGTGAGGCAACCCCACATTTTGAGAACCACTGCTATAAGCAGTCACTTGCTTTATTGAATTTACTGTATTTTCTAAGCTACTGGAGCACTAAATACTGGCCAGCTCTTCCTGGAGGACTGGCAGTCAGATTATTATTTGTTATATGGGAGCAACCCAATTTACTGTCTTCCATAAAGACACAGAATTACATTTTTGGACAGCAGTAGCAATAACACAGTACAGGTATGGGACCTGTTATCCAGAATGCTCGGGACCTGTGATTTTCCGGATAAGGGATCTTTGCCTAATTTGGTCTGCTAAAAATAATTTCAAAATAACACAATAAGATTGTTTTGCCTCCAATAAGGATTTATTATATTAGTTGGAATCAAGTACAAGGTACTGTTTTATTATTAGTGAGAAAAGGGAAATCATTTTTAAAAATTAGAATTATTTGCTTATAATGGAGTCTATGGGAGATGGCCTTTCTGTAATTTGGAATTTTCTGGATAATGGGTTTCCAGATAAGGGATCCCATACCTGTACCTTGCATTTGATCCCAAGTAAGCTGCATGAATTTATGTTTGTGGCAAAAAAGTCCTATTGGGTTTATTTCATGTTTTTTAACACACTTAAAGGGGACCTGTCTCCCTAAGAAATAATTTTAAATCCTTTCCTATGATGTTATTCAAGCAAAATAAACTTTACTTAAACTATGCAAATTTTTTAAATCTTGTTTCCTTCAGTCTTGGAATTCGCACTCACGGCAAGCAGGCAGATGCCATTTTGTGGCCAATGTTATTAAAGCAAGCTTTACATCCTGATGCCCATGCTACACAAGTATAGGTGGCAAGGCGGCAAGGAGGTAGGGGGTATGAGAGGAGGGCAGTGACATCTAGGAAGGGCAGAATGGAAAGTTATTGCCTGCCCCACCTTGAGGACTTTTATGATTCAGCTTATTTTTATGTCAGAGGTCCCCTTCAATGTAGGGGGATCTAAATTACAGTAGAAATCATATAATATTTAGCAAACTATTTGCCCATGCACATAGACCTCAAAATATGCTTTGTGCATATTAATTTAATGGCTTATGTTTGCCTAATTCATAAACACACCAATCAGTTTTATGTGTGGTAAAGCTGCAAAAAAGTAGAGTGACCCCTTCCAAACTGCCCACCAGCCAAGCTTTCTTAAATTATCATTTTTATGGCATTTTTACATACAAATAAAACTTGCCCTAAATATGAATTCTGCTGAACAATTTAGTGCCCAATATACATAGATTAACTATAGTATGAGGTATGTACAAACCTCAAATGAAAATAGTGCATATAGTGCCAACTCATTATCTGCAAAAAGAGCCCCAACTGCATATTATGTGTCGTAAAACCCCCTAACTGTACAAAGACCCCCAGATAACCATATAATATTAAAATATCCTCATTCTGACAAATCTAACATAGGTAGGGATGAGCCAAATTTCACAGTGAGACAATAACACTTGCTGCTCTTCGCTTTCCATGATGTGCGCATCTAAAAAAAGTAGCGCGTGTAAAAAGAACTATGCACGCATCAAAAGCCGACGTCCGTGTCAAAGAAACCGAAGTGAATTATTTCACCCATCCCTAAACATGGGTTAATATGAATTTCTACATCAAAGTACAGATATGGGATCCGTTATCTGGAAACCCGTTATCCAGAAAGTTCTAAATTACGGAATGGCCCTCTCCCATAGACTCCATTAAAAGCAAATAATTCCAATTTTTGAAAATGATTTCCCTTTTCTCTGTAATAATAAAACAGAACCTTGTACAGGTATAGGACCCATTATCCAGAATGCTCGGGACCAAGGGTATTCCGGATTAGGGGTCTTTCTGTAATTTAAATCTCCATACCTTAAAACTAAAAATCAATAAAACATTAATTTTGCATTGTTTTGCATCCAATAAGGATTATTTATATCTTAGTTGGGATCAATTACAAGGTACTGTTTTATTACTACAGAGATAAAGGAAATAAGTTTTAAAATTCTGAATGATTTGATTAAAATGGAGCCTTTGGGAGACCGGCATTCTGTAATTCGGAGCTTTCTGGATAACGGGTTTCCGGATAAGGGATCCCATACCTGTACTTAAACCCAACTAAGATATAATTAATTCTTATTGGAGGCAAACCAATCCTATTGGGTTTATTATTTTTTTAGCAGACTTAAGTTATGGAGATCCGAATTATGGAGATCCCGTATGGGACTTATTCAAGCATTCTGGATAATAGGTCCCATACCCATACCCATCCCATTGGTGCCCAATATTCATATATTTTCTATAGTATGTGTTATGTACGGACCCCAAATGGAAACAGTGCATGTGAAACCTGTTGGCTGCTGACTCCGGCCCCCTGCCTGCGTGTTATGTGTCGTAAGACCCTATAAATGGACACACACCCCCAGAAAACACACCTTTCTAAACCAAAGCTCCAATCTGCAAAGCTTTCATAAGGTTAGCAGTTTTTATGACATTTCTAAAAATTGCCTAAAAATGTTTCAATTTGGCCTGGAACTACCACCAGGTCCAGTAGCTTCAGGGTTCACCAGCTTTAGGAGAAGCAAGATGGATGTATTGGCAACAGTTTGGAAGTGCAAAAGCATGTTTCATTAAACTTACCAATAAGGATGAAAGGGGGCATGGAAAAAAGCACAGGACAAGAAAGGGTACTCTTTTTGTTTCTAATATTATTAATGTACCTTTTCAATACAGATTATCCCTGACTAGTTCAGGGACCAGCTTTAGTAGCCCTGAGCACACAACGATAAGGTGAAAACCCACTCAGTTACCAGGAACATGTTTGTTTCAGTGTATTCATTTTTATTTTTCACTCAAAATATATTTGCATTCTTCTCATCCAAGAATGCCATTAACCAAATTAAAAGAGGAGGGAAAAGGGAAACAAAATCTCATTAGAAGGCAACATTTGTAGAGGGTGTAACGCAATAAACAATAATGAACGACAGCCCTTATTGTTTCTGACACTGATGAGCTCCTGAGCAAATTTGTTTATTAATTAAAAAACGCAGCTTTTTTTTTTTTTTTATTCCTCCCCTTTATTTTTTCCCCTCTCTCTCTGAACGCACATCTCATTGAGTTCCAAAGATGCCCATACATCAAACTTCATCTCCGATGGAGATAATGCGCATCGGTAAAGCTGATTTTCCATGATGAATCTCAGAGCATATAAATTGGCTAATATCTGAAAACATTTACAGATACTAGAGGAATTGACTACTTCTAAGAGATGATGAATGGCTCATTCAAACGCCGGGAGACAGCTCTGCAAATCTCCCCGGCTTCCACAGCCCTCATTTGATTTTCCAATTTACTCCTTTTAAATTTATCTTCCCACTAAAAATAAAAAGTGCTGATATTTTTCCCTTGTGCTGCTCCAGGAGGCGACAGACACGGGAGGGGGGGGAAGGTATTCTGGCATAACTAATCCGCTTCCACCTGCTCCTGCTCACCTGGCAAGGGGGCTATTCACAGAGAGCAGCTAAACATGACGGCAGCAAACTATAACAAGCACCATGCCCTGTAACCTTTAACCAGTTCCCTGCAGCCTTACTACACCTTTATATAAAGCAAAAAAAAAAAAAAAAGCAGCTACAATTCATGTATACATGTGCGTTGCTTAAGAGAAAATTGAGATATTTTTAATTATTTATATTACAGATAAACTATATGTTTTTAATGGAGGCCCCCTATAGCGCTACAGCCCAGTAGACTTACACTAAGGTACCGTTTTGCTAGAGTATTGTATAAAATGTTATGCAAATATATAACAGGGATCAGTTCAGGATAAACATTCCTTTTTAGCACTTTAATATTTCTATTTATGATCAGAGTTTTTTTTTTTTTTTACGTCCGGTCAACAGAAGTAATCAGTTACAGAAATAATCAATTGAAGAGAATGCAGCACGATTTACTAGTCAATACTGAATCATGTCACAGGAAAGTATGTATAGGGCCTTGATTAGATTAGAGAAGATTAAAGGAATGTCCTCATAAACTATGTAGACGTAGCAGCAATGACAGTATCTGCCTCAATGGGCAATGGGCCAGGGGTTCTAGAAGGAAGGGGGCCTTTGGCTTGGGTTTTGTTTTACCAACATTCTACAGTTGACTGAAGACACCAAAGCTCCTAATACATTAGGACAGAACAATAAACATCCTTTGGTTTGAGCATTCAAGGACAAAAATAATGCTATAAATGACCTGGGAAATATACAGGACATAATATTAACCAATTTTACATAAAACATATAGACTTACTGGGACAGTATGTCGAATTCGTGAATTTTAAGAGATTTTTCAACTTGAATAAACTCTCAGTTTTACCGCACTTGAATGTTTCCTTATTTACTAAAAAATCTCATTCTAAAAAACATGTAGGCGTCCAATCAGTATTCCACTCATCATTTTTAATGGGTCTACAAATGCTCAAAAAAAATGAAAATCTCAAATTGCCTAGGACAACTCCCACTGACTGCTACATAAACTTGCTAACATTTAGATTACTGACTTTTGGTGGAACCCCTAATTCGAATTCTGTAGTCTTTAGCTCAAAAATAAGCCCCTTAGTGTTGGGCTTGCTACATTTTTTTAGACAAAGTGGAGGATAACATGTGAATCTGTACCTATTTAGTAACATAAAATGTTGGCCGGGGGGTTGCTCACTACACTTCATTCTCGGCCAAGCCTGGCAGGGAGCTGAGATATAAGGGTTACTTGTCATATTAGAAACTGTTCTGTTCAGTGCACTATCGTGTGTCTTTTTGTCCTCGGAAGCTAATGAACTGCTCTGTGCTCATTATTCAAAAAAATAAAATAAGGAGGCATTTAGCATACAGAGAACTGTTTCAGTGCACATCCTAGCGGAGTAACAAGATTTCCGCTCCGACCTACCCTGCCGTTAAATGACAAAGAGAGGAATAGCTGTACCGGCGGAATGAGTGGGTGAAGTTAGTTTCAAAAGCCAGCAGAAAGAAGACATGAGATGATGTTGCACCAAACCATGATGCTTCTTAAAAAAAAAATCAAGGACTAAAATAGAAAAAAGAAAAAAAAAAAATTAATTAATTAATGTACTGATCATTTTTATAGGCACAATTATTATATGCCATAACAAGCAGCAAATGCTCATAGGTAAATATCTTTTATTCTCACCAAGAACAATGAGAGATGTTAGTTCTTAATAATCAGGGCCCTCCAGGTGGTGCTGTGACCTGGTATCTCTGGACACAAGGTGTTGTGGGAATATATTCTGCTCCTGCTATGGGGAAATTATAGAGATAGTAACAACAGATTTTTAGATTGTAAGCTCTTTTGGACAACATGATTATTGGTTGTTTTGTATGTAATTCTGTATTTTCAGTGCATTCAACCATTTATTGTACAATGCCACAGAATATGTTGGAGCTTTACAAATATATTTTAATAATAATAATAGATTGTGTCCTACAGGGAAAACCAGCCTTAAAAGTGGGTACCAGGGCAAACACTGCACTGCTGCTTAAATAACGCATTCACTCATTGCAAGGTTAGGCTTGTAATAATAACGGAGATATCCCAAATAATAAAATTATACTTTATGTACAATAGAACAATGTATTTATGCTACCAGGGCATGTTATCAACAACTTATTTTCAAATTATCATAATTTATTTATATAGTGCAAAAGCACTCGACAAACCATGGTCGAATAAAAATAATAATAACAACAAACAAGTGTTACAGAATAAAAATGGTATCAGAGAGCCTGCTCACAAAGGCTTACAATCTAAAAGGTGAGGGATGCAGTGCAGACTAAAATATTCCAGATACTGATCCCTCTATTTAAGGTTGCTCCAATATGAGTAAAAGCTTCTACATGTCATGATTATTCTTCTTGCAGGAAGGGGGAATGCTATTGGAATAACCATAAGCACCACAAATGATATCAGATTGAGATTTGTACTGGTTGCAAATGCTTGTGCCCAAACAAATATACAGATTTATACATACTGTTTATATGTGCACATATATATATATATACAAACTCTTGTAACACTGATTTGCATACACAAACAGCACATATAACTATATAAACATACACACATACACCATATGATAAATATGTATAATATTATATAAAGGTATTTTACTCTCTGCATAAAATATTTCACTCTGACAGCAAGGTATTAAAATAGCTATAACCATAATAAGCTAAAACACCAGTCACACAAAATAGCCCAAACTGCATAAAAAGGAGCACCCGTCAAATCAATCATGTGCAGGTAATACACCTCTCCAGGGAGGCACATACACAGACCAGGCACACAACCCGGAGTCTCTTAAATACGGCTCCTTCTGCCACTTGTGGTTTTATAAGCCATATAATTGGGACAGATACTGTCTACATATTGCTGAGCAAGCAGTGGAAGAAAAGGCATTCATCATTTTAATTGTATTGTGTTTAATTATTATTAGGAGGCTCTGCTACAGTCGGAATTGAAATTATTGAGATGCTGAGGAATGTGGGAGGGAATGCTAGTGTGACACAGAGTGTACAAGGGCTCGTGCAGCCCAGGCAGCACAAACAAAGCCCCCATTTATCGCCAAGGCAGGAATGAGGTCAGTGGGAAAAGGTGCACCTCAAAGGAATCAGTCAGTGACAGAATATTCAAAGATATTATACAGGATCCCCTATGCATAATAAAGGCACTTATTTAACACTATACAGGCTAGTGCTTAAAAAAAAAACACTGCTTCCTTTTTTTTTTTTTTTATAGAAAAAGCTGTATTTACAGTTCAAACATTACAAATATTTTCCAGCGTAAAGGGAAATCAATATTATTAAGCAAATTTATAGCGGCGGCGGGGAGTGTGAAGAATACTGCGTAAATATTATTCTGAAGAAAGGGGATCCAATAAAAAGGAATATGCCGAGTACAATACATTATGAGGACCAACTTTTAGTACAATGCAATAACATATATGTATATTAATAAGTGAACAAATGAGAGGTAATGAAAAATGATATATATAAACTATACTGATATAAATAAACACATATGCACCTACATACGCTCACAGGAAATGCAAAGGACAACTGACTCAAGGAGTGTATACGAATAGAGTAATAGCCATAAAATATATATGGTCAGTCTATTAACTTTGCAATTACCCCACTCAATGAATTTTGCTTTACTGGGTCTTATATGGGCTAATCTGCCTGCTTTGCCCTTGTGCTGGCTGATGGCAGTCGGATAACAGTAGGTCCAAAGCAATCAGACCGACTGACGTTGACAAATGGCTATGCTGCGGCAGACTTGTGGAGAGGGAGGGAGGGAGCGGAGACACATTCACTTTAATCTCTTTCTTGATTAAATCGAAAGCCATGCTGTTCTGACATCATGTGATTTGCTCACAAAGCGTCGGCGCATTACAGCATGCTGGGCATAAAATGTTATATTCCCACATCTTTACAAGGAGCCGTGTCAAAAGCGGAGAAGGCAAAGAGATATAGATGTACATAACTTCCCAATGAAACACCGGGTCATGGCCACAGCACCGGCGATTACAAGAAGAGGCCTCTGCCCGTTATCTCTATTTACTCTCTTTATTCATAACCCAACTTAACCCTCAAACGATGGGAAATGCACAGAAATCTAGTCTTGTTCTACTGAACCCTTTAAATTTGAGACTAGGGTGTGCCAACTCTGTGCCATTTAAGCTTTAGGGGTATGATTTAATGTAGTAAAATGTAGAACATAGAAAGTACATTTTTATTACTATTTCTTTTTGAAACTATAGAGATGAAAAAATGTAATTGCTGCTTTTGCATGCTCAGACTTGTGCAGATAAACCATTTTAGTCCCACTGCCAGGCATTCTGGGAGTTGTAGTTTAGTACTGACTGCTGCTTTTCCCCTCGTTAGCAGCACTAATGCACTGAATGGCAGGCTTTAACTTTCCACACTGAAGCCTACAACGGTACGTTAAAAGCAGCACGGTGTAACGGCACTAAAAGAAAAAAGCAGAATAGATGAAATCCACGCAGAATCGTTGGCTGTCTCTTTTCTTTATTGTTAGATTACCTATGTGCCTAAAGGCGGGACTCCAAAGGTAAACATAACACCAGGTAATAAAAAATGCAGGCGATAGAACTGTCTTTTTTTCACCAGACTAGGCAAATATTTATGGCGTAGTTGACAAACTCGTGCCTAGTAAAAGAAGCAGCAGAGAGAGCAATTACCCTGATATTCATGGCTCACTTTGAATATTGCACTGAACATTACTCATAAATCTTTTACGAGAAGATCCCCTGAGCTCACTTAACAGCCAGTTTTAATCATGCAGTTGACACGGAGAAAATAACAAAATGTATTTTTTCAGTAGCAAATTAATTTAAGTTTGAACCTCCTCCTGCAGCGCGGCTCTTTTCATCTCCTCTCATTTTATTTTTTTATTATTATTAGTAGCAGCAGAGTATTTCCTCCTACCCTCTCCCCAGCGCCGACATAGCTGTGCGGCAGAAGGATTCCAGGGCGGAAGGACAAAGTAACAACGCCAGCCGAGCACTCGCAAGCAGAACAAAAGCATTTAATGATACATATATTTTATTTCTTGTTACATGTGGGTAGTTCACTTACAGTTACATGGGGATACTTCCATGTATAAATGTAGGTCTGACCCTTGTGATGAATGGACTAAGAAAAAAGAGGTGGGGGACAAAACAATATACTGTACACCTAAAATATAGGCAAAGAGACACATGCATATTATAGGGCTTTGTTTAAAAAATGTGATTACACCAGTTACTTGTCCCTGTAGGGGGTCTTGGTATGCCACATTAAATGAAAAATAAAAGAATTAAAATGTTTAAATCAAAGACTTCGTAAATGCTGTTGTTTTGCTTGTGGTACTTAGGGTTTGACTAGATTGACTAGGGCTCAGGCAATGCCTTTACAACTGGCATACTTTTAGAAGGACATCATATACAGATATGGGATCTGTTATGCAAAATGTTCACGACCTGGGGTTCCAGGAGGGTGCCAAACTTGGGATTGGTGACCCCTATGTGGATTGGCTGCCTACACAAGGCTCTGTTTGGAAGGACACCTAGTTTTTATTAAACCAAAACTTGCCTCCAAGCCAGGAATTTAAAAATAAGCCCCTACTTTGAGGCCACTGGGAGCAATAACCAAGGGGTTGGTGAGCAACATGTAGCTTGTGAGCCACTGGTTGGGGATCAATGATATATGTAATTTTATATGTAATAAAACTTTTGCAAAGAAAATTTAATTTTAAGCACCTTTCCAATATATATTCATTAAAAAAGTTTTTATTCTGAATATCAAGTTCTCACTAGAACCACTGGGGCAGATAATAACCTGGAAAGATAGAGAGATAGACATACAGAGAGATACATAGATAGATACAAAACCAGATAGATATTGAACTTATTTATGAACATGGGGATAATTTGTTCCAGTGTGGTACCACAGGCTGTATATTATTAGTTAAAATACTTTTGCCCATAACAAAAAACATACAAATACATACAAGGCTCGGTATATAATATCCACAAATACATTTTATGTAAAAATGTTTGCACACTGGAAGTAGATTTTATTAAGTTTAGACTTTCTTGAATTCTTCTCACAGTTAGTTTCCTCTATTCTGGGTTCTGAACCTCAGTGGAATTCTGTTTTAACTGTTTTAGCTAAACTTACATTGCAATTTACACTAACTTACCAGCTTGATTCCTGCTTTCTCTCTCTTTTCGCACCCTGATTTTGTGCGGGTTGCTTATAGTCAATTTTCCACCAAGCCATCCCCCCATCCTCCATTCTAACTCTGAGCATTCCTCGTAGGCCTTCTTTTTTGTGTGTACTCTATGTCACATACATGCAGAACAAGACTTTTTCTCTCATTTATCATACAATGTACTCCAACAACCTCCAATACCATTATCTGACTGCCCTACACACTGGAGAGATGACATGGGGGTTGTTGAATTTATTAGGAACATAGTGCTGGCACAATGTAAATGTAATACTAGCACATATAAGTATAAGTGGTGCAAGCAGTGTCCTTTCCCATCTGGTTCTGATAGTCTGTTTGTGCTGTTATAGCACTGCATCCCTGATTCATTTAATAACTCCAAAAGCCCTCAGGTAAAAGCACAGTAAGCGGCCATTTACAAGTGCAGCCATTGGTGTAACACAGGGACAGACCCTAAGGGTATATTTCCTTATACTCAAAGGAGAAATCAATCACTATAATATAACTTAATAATACCAGTAAGGTCTATAATTTGCAGTGTGCAGTTCTAATGATTCTATACATAGCGTAGGTAAGGCCATAAGATGAATTGTAGACTTACAATGACAACCAAGTACAAAGGTGAACTGGTAAACATCACAGCGCTGTATAATGAAAATGACTCACGTGGCTGACCATCATGATCCTGAAGGAACCTCTCTAATACTGTCCGTGCAATAAGTGCTGGGGAGAAATCCACCTGAAAGACCAGATAAACATTTAGAAGTCCAGCAGCATGTTTGCTTTACTTGCATGTATGCCAGCAAGAAACATGGTAACTGCACATAAGAAGACCCTCATGCAAGTATTAAGTAAAAATATCTTAAAAATTGGATCTATGTATGTATGTGTATCTTTTGACAAAGTTAATTCAAGATAAAGAGATGTACATTTTTTAGTCCATTAATAATACAAACAGGGGGATCAAAAAAAGAAAAGGGCAGTTAAATTAATATGCATAGTTCAAAGTGTTGTAAAAGACATGGGAAGATATAGGAACCTACACTACAGAGCTTACAATCTAAATAGGTGGGTAAAACAGGTACAAATAGGTACTAAATTCTGCCATTCACAAGGGTTACGGAGATAAAGATGAATTCAGATACTGTGCTAATGATAGTTTTGTGTTTAATTTTGCTGGGGGAATGTTATATGGGGGATTTTAGGGAATGAATTCCATAGTAAAAGAGTGGCAAATGTGAAAGGTTGAAGACTGTAAGACTGAAGTGGATGTAGGTGGTTTCAAAACTATATTACAATGCAATAAATAGATTGTAGCACTGAGTATCGTGTGATTTTTAGTAATGATACCAGCAACAACTGAAATTGGGTAAGCTGAGTTTTGTATACTAAACAGAATCAGATGGACACATTGACGCATTAGAAGTTCAGAGTGGTAACGGTTTGTTTCACCAATACAGATTAACCAGTGTAATTTACATGTTATCTGCTTGCAACTTATGCCTTGAAATGGGCATGGCCAAGCAGTATGAGAAGATCAATATTCCTTGATACATTTCTCTGTAATATTTGACCAAATAATGCCAATATCTGTTCATCCAGGTTCAGTGGTTTTAAAATATGGGCTGTTAGGAAAATGTAAGACCCCCTTCCCCCTGCATCAGGAATGCAACATGACAAAATTGAAGCAGCTGTAGTAAAGTTCTGTAAATGGAATATGCCAAAAAGATTTTACGTGTTATCACGCTGATTTATCTGACATTGAAAGGGCACGAAAAATAAATTACTGATTGAAGAAGACTCCAGTATCATCCTCAAATGCTTTAATTGTTAAATACTCCTTTGTAAGTATTAAAGGAGAATGCAAGTCAAAATGTAAAAAGCATACTGCCCAATAGTCCTCCTATTGTTTAGTAAAAACGCCACACTTTTGGCTCACCTAATCAAATATTTACTCAGTCACACTTACTTCACATTTTCTAGAACAGGCAGCCATCTCTAAAAAGGTATTCTCCCTTCCTATCCCTCCTTGCTTCATACTGCACATGTGTTGCATTCCCTCCCCCCCTCCCCTCTGGCAGATCCGCTTCTGATTGGCTGGTGGGCATGTGTAGCTCAGAACAGCAGACAGGATCAAGTTACACACATGCTCAGAGAATAGGAAGGGGAGAGAGATTTCAGTGATGTCACTGTAGTCTTCACACTGCTGTAGGCTGCCAACCATATCTCAGAGAAGCAAGCAGGGATCTGTGAATTTAGATATGCAGTAAGTACTTAAAAAGAATGCCTTTAGACTTACTTTTAATTTATATTAACCTTTCATTGTCCTTTAACAGAATAGACAGTGAACACTCACATTGCTATACTCTTGACAGCTATCCATTGGTTAATAATCCCATTATCCTTTAATCTTAATTTATAAACAAGGTTCACAACTTGTTTTGGGTCTTGTTTGTTTACAAAGACTTAAATGGCAGCTCTCTTTCCTAGTACTGAACCTATCCTGTGTAATGGCTTCTACTGGGGAAGGCCAATGAATTTGCCAAGGTTATATCCCTGCAAACACATGTTATATCCATCTGTGCATCTAACCACATATTGCTTTGTAATCAGGACTTGGTGTTTATTTGGGCACCCAATTTTTTTCCAACAATATATATATAGATATATATATAATTGTACACATCCAGTCTGCTGCTTATGTTTTACAAAACCATGAGCATTGTGGCACACAAACATCTTTTATTCTGTTGATTCCATCCCTTTAACTTAGTAAACCTGCTTCAAAATAAAAGATGCATACACCTAAAGCATATGGCAATAATGTGACTTTTCCAAGGTCACAATAATTTTGCCTACCCAACAAGCTTTCGCCACTGGGAGTCAAACCCATGCCATCTGCTTTAAAATGACTGAATCCTGACCAAAACCTATAGATGTATTCAAGAATTAGAAGGGTTTGAAAGAGGAATTCATCAACACTTGTTTAAAGTGCAAAACCTATCACGGCTAAAATTAAATTCTGACTCTTCATCTTTTCTGTACAACCAACAGAAGCAACATACCTAGCAATATGCTACATGGTTTTACATTTGCGTAATAATTTTTTTTTTTTTTTACAAATACTGGCCCATAACATTTTGTGCAACTTACTAACTATAAGAAAGGGATTTAGTCTTGTGATATCGGCATTTTCTTCCTATTTTAGAAACATAAAATGACTCAAGGCTCTAAGACTACCCTGTGTGTGCATAAAGATAAATATATACAGGAGCTCAAGGAAAAATGATGGGGTATGTGTTCAGTTGCATGCAAAACAGCATCATGGCACAGAGCTACAGCTTTAACTGGCCTTCTGCAACCATACCCTGCCACTATGTTATACATCTCTCATCAGATTTTACAGTTTCCACTGATTAAATATATATTGACTCATAAAGTAGCGCCGTTACATCAATCGTCAGCAGATGCAGCGAGGTGTCATTTAAATATTAAGTATCATATAAAAATGGCAGCTTGATTGTTTGGAGGTAATAATGTGCTACTGGTTATTGCAACATTTCCCTAATGCATTAGGAAACTCTCGCAACGAAACACAACAAACCACAGAGCTAGGAGAAACAGACAAAAACGAACATGGCGGGAGGAAAAGGAAGTCATTTGCAAACAATAAACACAATTAACCAAACAAATGTTTTATAATATATGTTCTAGTAATAATGTACATAATAATCCTTTTAAAGAATAAAGAAATAGTAAAATTGTTAAACACCATTGCTTTTGTGCACGTACACCTAGGTATTTCTCTTTACCTCTTGTATCGGTTATTGATTGCTTTATATGTTACTCTGTATGTCCAATGTATGAAACCCACTTATTGTACAGCGGTTTATAAATAAATGTTAATAATAATAACATTCAGAGTGCTCTGTTAATGCTAAACCAATGTGACCTGGAAAGTTAATGCTGGGGGTATAGTTAGGGATTCGAACCCCGAATCTTTCATGAAATACCAAACTGAATCCTAATTCATATTTTCATGATGAAAAGTCACCTGATTTTAAGGACTGATAATTTTATAGCAGCCCCTCTGGCATTTGCCAGAATCCACAGACTGCCAGTCTGGACCTGATGCATGTTTTTTTTTGGATCTCAAGCAGACAACTGAGGTTAGTAAATTATAAAGGATGGAACTTTCCCATTAACAAGTGGCCCAGGGATGGACATCTAGGGACTTACCTGCATACTGTTGTTCCATTACATAAAATTCGCCCCCAAGTACAGCTTGCCAATATATGCTGTCTTTTTGGGGGAGTCATTTTATATGTGCAGTATACTGATTTGTCTGGTGTATAGATGCTGGTTTGCCTGTGGGTATTATAATGCAGGAAGCTCATCACATCTGACCTGCCTGTGGATTGTGCATAAATACATTTCTTGTACTGTATGATGACCAGTGCGAAGGTGTACAGCCTTACCTCCAGCACTATATTCTACCTATATTTGAGTTTAGAGTTCACATAGCGCCTTATACTGCCCAATATGATGCCTGTCTGATGTAATAAAAACAGGAAAGCAAGCAGTGTTTTGGTGCAAAATGAAAGAAAAGAGAAGGCTGTATAGATACAAATGCGTGACCAGCATGCAACTTGATGCAATTTTTTGCTTTACAGTTTATGACTGTACATAAGCCCTGGAGTGTGCAACACAGAAATTAAGAGCCGGACAGCAAGGACTCTTTATTTAATCAGGCACCTTATTTATTATGTACTTATTTGCTTCCAGCATAGCATTACACCAACCATCAATATAAATGTACCCTGTATGCACTTCCTATCCCATTATCAGTTTGGCCATACAGCTCCGATACTCATTACACACAGTAATACATCTCCGAGAACTATTACACAAGGTTATACATCTCTAAGTCAGCCCTACATTTCAGGGCAGTGTATCCCAGTGCTCGTGTGGATTATCAATTACTGCAGGCTGAACTCAGCAGAGAACAGTTCTCGGATATCCCGGGCATCAGGATGAAAGGACACATAGTGAATACCTGTACCACAGAGCAGGGTCCTTCACTTCCACTGGATTCTCTGTCTGAATCTGGAAAAAAAAGCATCTCTAACAGACTAGGATCATAACCAACTAACGGGCTGGTGAAGTCTTTTACTGTCAATTCAAATGTTTCTGGACTAAGTCCTAACAAGTCATAGAGGCCACACAATAGAAGAGTAACTCGGCTAACTTGAGGAATCTAGGCTAGGAAACAATAAGGGTTATACACACTGCTGTCGTCATTAATTCTTCTTTTCTGACTCACTGCAGGAATTGATATATAAAGGGGTGTCACATTAATCCCTTTAACCCAATTGGGAATAATTATTATTGTCCTTTATTTATATAGCGCTGACATACTCTGCAAAACTGAACAGAGATACTTCATCATTCACCCAATGGAAGCTAACAATCTCAGGTACCTATCACACTGACACACATCAGCACCTGCCTGTATGTTTTTTGGAGTCTGCAATGTCTCTCTGTATTATCATATGTAACTAAAATGGAGCAGCCTTATGCAAAAACAACTAAGACACCAGAAGTGCACAGTGATAAAGCCTGTAGCATTTTGCAGTACAACCCTATAAATTGTGATACTTCATATCATTGTGATACCCTATCTTTCAGATCCAGAGAAGAAAAAAGACACTACTTGTAATATGCAACAACTAGTGGCTGAGTATATATCCTAGGAAATGAACCTGCAGGACAATACTCTGTTATTCCTAGAGAATTAAGCCCATAACAGCTGAAGGGCTGACTTGGAAATCCTTGCAGTGCCCTACAACACTGGACCATTCTATGCTCTGTGGCAATAAGTGGGTTAATGGCAGTTCGGTGTTTGTAAAACAAGCAAGCTCCTAAAGCCATCACATTATACTCCTTGGAGAATTGACAAGGAAGCACGTCTGACAAAATATTGTATATGTATTATTATTATACATAAATATTTTAGAGTTGTTGAGGCGGACTTCATATTATTTTTGTCGGCTGGCTGCAGATATGCACTTTTTATGATGTTTTTATTCAATAAACCTCTGCACATTATTTATATTTACAGCTGCAATAAAGTCGACTTCCAGAATCTTCCAGTGAATCCAGACAGTTATTCGGATTGGCCGAGAACAAGTCTTTAGCCTGAAAGCCATTCCTCTGTGAGGAGACGGTGTGCTGAGCAGCATTGGTAGTCAGTAGCACTTGGTGGCCACCCCAACACTGCCCATAGCCATAAAAATAAGCATCCCACCTTATTTATGAAGTAATATTTATTCATAAACAAATTGTGTCCTTATATCTTGAATGTAGATATTCTGAGCACTGCATTTAAAGTATACATACATAGACTTCTTCAGTTCAAAAACCCCTATAGAGTGCCAACCTCAATGTGCGTAACAAGAATACAGACCTTTCTCTATCAGTCATTAAGCGTAGTTATAAAAAGATCTAGGGCAGCAAGGAAGTTTTTACACCCAATCTCACACTAACTGAAATCCAAGCTGTGCTTTTTGGAGGAGCAAATTAGCCATTCCCCCAGATCCTACATTAACTAGCCTTCAGACTAAGACTCCAGCCACTGCTTCAGGCCTTCCAGTATGCACTACATACTGTTGTTATAGATTTATCTATTAGTACACAAGGGAAGATATCAGCTTGGTGTGCACAAGGAAAGGCCTTAAATATTAGATTTATAATTGTTACCAACGCTTGATAAATTCTCACCTCATTAGCTAGCTCCAATAAGATAGGCACCGTTGGGTCTCTTGCTACTTCATTCAAATACCTTAAATTAAAAAAAGGAGGGGCAGTTAGTTTACAACAGTAAAAAACTATTAAACTATTGCACTAAAATGCAAGGTCTTTCTTAAACACTTACCTAGTACACCTCTATATGTACATATTTTACATTACAACTGCATCCAGCCCATTAGAGCATTTTAACATTTTTTTACGGACTACATACATTATTGTGTTACATACACAGTTTTCTTTTTAACCTAGATATATATAAATACATAAAGGAGAAAAAAAAGTAACTGGGTATAACAATTAGCCACCCCAGTTATCATCTTTTACAGGACCTGTAATCTAGAATGCTATGGTTTTCCAGATAATGGGTCTTTCCATAAATTAAACCCAAAAGGATTGTTAAGCCTCCAGTAAGGTTATAATTATATTTAGTACGCGGAAGCGGTCAAAAGATGTTGGCATCGTGCTCTTTTGGAAGGTAACTCTGGCAAGGTTTCTTCTTTTAAGAGGAGACAAGCCAGTCTGGGGTAAATGGTGAGTGATTTGGAACACTTGTGTGTGCCTAACAAATTGGCACTCCTCATAGACTTTTGTTCTTTAAATAAGTAAATAAAGCAAGAAACAATATTTAAAAAGAAATATATTTACATACGTCTATGTGTTTCTTGGACAAGAAGGGCAACACACCTGGCATAATACATTTCAATGGCCTCAGGAGTATGGTGCTTGGCATGTGTCCTTTTGATTAGTTTCTGCAACGGAGACAAAAAAAAACCAGCCCCTGTCTTAATGCCATTACTGAAAGAACACAGATAACATTCTACCCAACATCCATGTCATCAGCATTGGTGCATGATTTTATGAGAGCTAATGAATATACGGCAAGTTCAGCAGTCCAAAGAGAAACGGAACCATGTTATAGTTAGTACATTCATTTCATCCCAAACATGGGAATTTACCACTCAGCTTTACTACTGGGCATTTACTTTATTAAACAATCTAGACTAATGGCATGTACATATGTAATTTGATACAATCTTGTATGTATGACACGGAGTGCAGGGCAACAAAGACAAAAAGGCAGGTTTAAGGCTAGTGTAGTGACACCTTGCATGCAAGAGCAGAGTGGTACTTTAATCATAATTTACTGCTTTGATTATACAAGTGATAGAGTACAAACAACCCTGCCAGAGAGAGGGTGATCTGGCTCTGCACCATCGTACATTTCATCCTAGTGCCTCTTTCAGATCCATCCTCTTTAGCATTAGGTTATTTTACAGTGAAGTTCCAAACTGGGAGAAAGTAGCTTTTATTTTAATTTAAAAATTGCATTTAGAAACAAAGATCAAAAATGGGAAAAAGAAAAAAAAAAAAAAAGCGCACACACACACACACACACACACACAACGGTGACGGCTCCTTGGAGGGCTGCCATATGAGTGACACCCGTCACTGGATGATAAATGACTCCATTTTCTGCCTTTCTTGCCTTCTGCCACTCCAAGAGAGGGTCGTTTATCATAATCTCTGTCAGCGAGGGAAAGTAGCCCTGACAGTGCAAGTCAGCAAACATTTAGCACACGGAACGGTGCAACGCAGGGAAATTATTATTGTCAGAATAATAATGGTTTAGCATAATTTATTACGGGTCCACCAAATAAGCAAAGGATAGATGTTATTAGACAGATGGATGGGTAAAGCTTGGCAGGCATCCACTCAGGATCAGGCAATGCTTGATAAGGGGAGGGAGTAGAAAGCTGTGCAGGGAGGGTGAAGGGGTTTACATCTTCCAAACCAATCACCGGGCTGGCAGTTCAATTACAAAGAAATAAAGGGACATTCATCATTCAATTAAGCACCTGTCAAGCTTCACAAAGGAGAAAACTTCTAACCTGGTACTCCTGGGAGAAGATGCTCAGCAGAGTGGACTGCGATTGACTGGAACAAAATAAAAGATGGACAAAGTTAATTACTGGAGTGCATGGGGGGAGACAAAAGGCTAGGCAGCTTCAAAGGTAGGCCCCACTGTCCTGTAATCTATGGGAACACAAAAACAAGTGTGCTAAAGTTGTTCCAGACAGACACCTCAGACAAAGGTTAGATGAAGGAACAAAAGAGAGGGAATGAAGAAAGGAAGTTAAGGAAAAAGTGCAGAGAGGGAATGGGAAAACATGAGAAGGAAGTGTAAGGAAAGTAAGACGAGAGAGGGAACAGCAGATACAACAGGCTCATGTGTTGGCAGGATCCTTTTTCACTTCCCAGGCCTACAAAGCTGTATCAGTGGCATGTCCTGCTGGTAAAACACAAGGAGCAGGAGGGAGGGGAGGGCTGAAAAGAAAACAGAGTACATTTCCTATTAATAATGGATGGAAATTCAGTTCCATTAGCAGTTGGGAACATGCCGCTTAGCTCATTGGCAACATATTGAAATTCATTTTGTGAGCAGCAAGGGAAACCTCTTTGGTAGCTGTCTCTTATTAAGGGGTAGCATGGGAGGGGTGGAATCTGGGGAGGGGTGGCTTAACTCAGTGTCAGCGGCGGCATATGGGACTCTAACATTCCCAGTGAAACTGACGGATCTTTGAAAATAGAAACTTTCCCAGCAGGAGGGCTGCTCTCCCTTGGAATCAGTCATTTTCAAGGCTTCATCCATCCAGCACTCAACTCAGCGTCAGGCACCTGGCAGGGAAGCAATACGGAAAGCAGCTCCTCCAACAGGAATTTGCCCACAGTCTGCATTTAATTTGAAGCTTGTTCTTTTCTCAGCCCCATCCATGGTTAACACATTCGAGAGCCCAAACACAAAACCTGGCCCAGGATTCAGCTACCTAACTCCAGCCGCTAATAGGTTAAGGCCGAGACATGGGACAGTTAGTGCAGTCTCCAACTTCTCGTGGCGATCGATAAAAATGACTGTTACTGTTCTCAATTGTCCTCTGTGGATATCTCTACCTCACCCTGCCTTAAAACACAATTCATTACTTTTGATCTATTTTCCTAGCGCATGCAACTAAAACAAATTACTGTTCCAATAAATCTGCTTTTACAGTACAGCCAGGCAGAATGAATAATTAACATTTTTTGGTCGAGAAGGCCTGTCATTTGCAAACACAACACAATAGCAGGGTTATAGACAATTGATTAACATAGACCGCATTTAAATATGCAACCCAAACAAATACAGGAATAAACTAAGCAAGTGCTGTCGTAACACAGGATGGGGTTGATTTTCCATTCTATAAAACTGCTGGACTAAATGTAAAATACCTTTCCAACCCAGGCTTAATATTACAGAGTTATTCATAAAAGGAATTATAAAGAAGCAAAATGTTCCAGGTATGAGGACTGGCATGGAACAGTAATGGTGGAGAAGGATGTAGCGCCACCAAAGGGTTTACCCATCTGGTTCATGTACCACCCAGGTATGGGACCCGTTATGCGGAAACCTGTTATCCACAAAGCTCTGATTCACAGGAAGGTCATCTCCAACAGACTCCATTTTCATCAAATTATACAAAATTTTGAAAAAAAAAATATTTTTCTCTGTAACAATAAAACAATACCATGTACTTGAGCTCAGTTAAGATATAATTAATCCATATTGGAGGCAAAACAATCCTATGAAGTTTATTTAATGTTTAAATTACTTTTTAGCAGACTTAAGGTATGGAGATCCAAATTACAGAAAGACCCCTTATCCGGAGAACCCCAGGTCCCGAGCATTCTGGATAACAGGTTCCATACCTGTACAACCACGCATCTCAGGAAGCTTTTAGGTACATGAGACAGCAGTCAAATAACATATATAAACAGCTTTATTATACAAATATCAGTCATAGGCTGGGAACTGAAATTCAGTAACATCGCAAGTATCTCCAGATGCCCTTTTTTGATATATAGCCACAAACAAATCTTTCATACAGAAGAAATTCTCACACCCATTAACCCTTTTGTAACAGTAGCACTATCGTTCATATATTTGCAGCATAACTCTCAAAATATTGGTATAACTGGAATAGATGGAGACGTTGCTGTTAAGCTTAGAAGAGAAGCACACGTAACATATAGCTCATCTGTAGCTGATGTCCATCAACTAAGGCTCTGAAACCTTGTTGGCTGTATTTTTCCTACAACAAGCCATGTGTAACTAGTGTTTATACTTAAATACAACCTTGTGTCCATTACCAATTTCAGGAATGTTTTAAAGTGAATCCTGTTGGGACTATATGCTAAATCAGATTTAGAAACCTATAAATTACATCCTAACTTTATTATTTACACACAATTAATTATTTTTTTAAGCCAGGTGGCTTTCATTAAGTTAATTACTGTTAATGACATGTGCCTCATGCTGTTTCAGTATTTAGCATAGCCGTGTAGCAAATGTGCGTAGGAGTGCAGAACTGTCTTCTTGGGGGCACGAGTGCTCTGTCAGGCTTGGTATGGGACGGGAATCAAAAGGAGCAATGGAGCGTGGAAATGTATTGCGATAAATATGGATGGTGGTCACAGAGAAGCTTATCAACGGTGAAACTTGCTCCATTCCTGATCCCTTTGCAACCCCTCCTGGAGTAATATTATTAAAAAGACTTGCTATAAGATACTGGGAAACCCCATTGAAGGTACAACATTCTGGAGGCAAATAATGGTAAAAGTGAAATAAAATAGTCATGCATATAGTGACATCAGTTCAGATGCTTTAAATGGAAAGACAGCACAAAGGCTTATACAATGGATGTGCAGAAATCAGTCCATAGAAAAGGAAATATCAGCGAACACTGCCAAAACTGAAATATACCCGTCTCTAAAAATCCAGCAATATAAGATAATTTGCTGGATGATCAAAAAAGGTTTGGCAGGTACCTATACTAAGTAGGGTGCATTACAAATATGTCTGTCATTCAGTTTCCCACTGCTAAACAAAATGCTTTGTTCAGTGTTTGATCACCTTGACCATAAGTTTAATGTAGCTCTGTCCTCCAGAATGGTGATTTTTTGAAGTTTTGATTTTTATCATCCAATCTACTTTCCAGTTGCCAACATTTACATTAAGCCAAATATAAAAGTGCTCTAAAATGATCATCAACATAGAACAGTAGTTAACCACAGGCTTCTCTGTTAAAAATATTTTTATAACATTGCAGTCTAGGAACAGGTAAGCTAAAGAGACAGAAATGTTGGACAACCATAATGCCCAGCGCCCATTCCCTGCCCAGTAACAACACAATTATTTGAACGTCATTTTATTTGTTTTTAATCACAAAAAATTATATTCTAGTGTTTGCCTTGCACCCAGCAAGGGCACAGTAAGTAAGACTGGATAGGGGTAAAAAGTTAAGCCAAATAGAGAAGTTTAGATAACTATTGTCTTATCCTACAACATAGAGAAAGTTAATTGTAGGTGAACTTTGGTAAGTCACTTGGCTGTACCAAGACCCTTGCATAGGACATATCTTGTTACTTTGACAAGCTACTTTATCCCCTTAACCCCAGGCTCAAAAAAACTGATTGGCTGGGAGTGTAGTACTGATGTGCAGGTTGACCCATGGGTTGGGTGGGTTTGGTTTAAAATTTGGGGGACCATTGCAGGTTTAGGTTGGGTGTGGTTTGGACTAGGATGTGCGCTGCTTCCAAGAGATTCCCTCTTGAAACAAGAGGCAGAAGTAGTGTATCGAATGATGGACGCAGGTATGGGTTGGGTGCAGGCAATCGCAACATTTTGTTGTTTACAGTCAGGTATGAGGTAAGGTTTTGCAGGTTGGGGTCAGGAGCAGGTTGAGGTATTCCTGACCCACACATCACAAGTGTGTATCAGATTTCGGAAAGATATTTTTGTCCATCTGTTCTTCTTATTTAAAGGATGTTGGGGCCGAGGCATAAGGAAGCCTTGTACTTTACACCAGCCACCAGGGATCCTCAACCTTTTTTTTCCCATGAGCCAAACTCAAATGTAAAAAAAGAGTTGGGGAGGAACACAAGCATAAAAAATGTTTCTGGGGTGCCAAATAAGGGCTGTTATTCGCTATTTGATAGTCCCTATATGAACTGGCAGCCTACAGGAGGCTCTGTTTGTCAGTAAACCTGTTTTTTATGCAGCCAAAACTTGTTTTCAAGCCAAGCACCTGCTTTGAGGCCACTGGGAGCAATATCCAAGGGGTTGGGAAGCAACATGTTGCTCAAGAGTCACAGGGTGGGAACCAATGGTCTAGGCTATGGTCTAGAGTCAGGGATCCCCAACCTTTTGTACTTGTGAGGCACAGTTAAATGTAAAAAGACTTGAACTGCAACGCAAGCATCATAAAAGTCCATGAAGGTGCCAAATAAGGGCTAAGATTGACTATTGGGTAGCCTCTATGCACACTATCAACTTACAGGAGGCTTTATGTGGTAGTAAATCTTGTTTTTATTTAACCAAAACTTGCCACCAAGTCTGGAATTCAAAAATAAATACCTAGTTTGGGAGCATTGAGAGCAACATCCAAGGGGTTGGTGAGCAATATGTTGCCCCAGAGCCACTGGTTGGGGATCACTAGTCTAGACTGAACAGATTGTCAGTTAATAGCCACACCAACCAAAATTCTAACATTACTTGCACCTGTGTGTGGACAAAAAGTACATAGCTGCACTATTAACAAAATTGAATAGATTAAGCATTTACAGATTATACTACTCTTTATTATGTACAACAGGTTAATTAAATCAATTTTTACAGCACTGCCTTAATGTTTTAATGTGCATGCTTAACAATTTTTATAAAAAGCACTAAGAATGCCATGGGCTAGCAATCCATGTATGTATTGTATCAAACACAACATTCAAGGAAAGTTGACTGAAAACTGTTTAGTTATGGTCCAATTCACCAATATTTATGACCCTGTTTATTTTTTGTTCATCTAACCCTCAGGTCAATATATACAGGACTGAGTAGGGCCATTCTATCAGTAATTCCCAGAATGTATATTACATCCACCAGGGAGAGGGATATATTTATTGCATGACTGTGTAGATTAGGTTGTGCCACTGGCATTAAATTAATGTGGACAATAAATTGCCACCACATAGGTGCCAGCCTAGAAAACATGTTAATAAATGAGGTATGTTGCAATGGGTATAATGTTATACCAACATATTGCTGAATCGATGACATGGTGAGAAAGTCAATGAAACTAAACTAGACTGCAGAATCCACATATCACCTTTCATCTCAGTGCCCAACTTCCTCAGAGGCAGGCATTAAAAAGAAACAGAAAAAGTAGAGGTGGAGACCTGTAGATAATACATGAACTCTTTTGCTGCTAAAAAGGGGTAAAGGTATGGGATCTGTTATTCGGAAACCCCTTATACAGAAAGCTCAGAAGTCTGGGAAGGCCATCTCCTATAGACATTTTAATCAAATAATTATAATTTTTTTAAAAAGATTTCCTTTCTCTCTGTAATAATAAAACAGTACCTTGTACTTACTCTCAAATAAGATGCTTTGGAAGCAAAACAATCTTGTTGGGTTTAATCAATGTTTAAGTGATTTTTTTTTTTTTTTTTAAATAAAACTTAAGGTATGGTGATCCAAATAATGACAAGACCTTTTATATGAAAAACCTCAGGTCCACAGAATTCTGGACAACAGATCCCATGCCTGCACTACATGTTGGTGTGACTATTTTCATAGGTAACTTCAGAATGCTGAAAAGGCTCCATTCTCATAGCTCCAGAAGCAAATTAGGGGAAATGTTAGCATGATATAAACTTCAGTTTTTTAATGAATTCCCTGTTTTCTGTCAATGCCACATTCTAAGGCTAATGTCAGATGAGGTGGTATCTCTACCAAATGTTTTTTAGCCTTCAGAGAAAAGCCCTGCTGACCAGAAACACCATGTCGTCTGACATTGGCCTTCGAATTGTAAAACTGACAAACAATAGACAGGTCATAAATTCCTGGATTTTATATTATGCTAGCATTGGGCATAATTTGTCTTTGAGGGTAAAAGAAATATGTGCAAATGGAAGAAGCCCTTTGAACACTCTGGAAGTGCTTATAAATATTTAAAACAGACACAAAAAGATGTACCAGTTTTTCATTACACTCAACAGGCAGTGGCACTGGTGGTTTTGGGCATTCTGGCAAAGAAATCTCCTTGTCTGACATTAGCCTAAGGGAAGGCCTTTATATATTTCTCTGCAGTTGGTCTGTTGAAAAATTCTGAATAAAATAGTGAATCTCAACTCAGCAAGAAAAAACAGCAAAGAGTCCCATAACACTCACCTTCTTAAAATAAAAATAATATTAACAAGATATAGGAGAACGCCCCATTATGAGACTCTAATATAGAGATGGATTGCATATTTGTAAAGTTCCGTTAATGCCACTATTTTAAACCAATTTAGACCTGGAATACTGAAATGCTGCATAAAAATGAGGTGCTACTCAACTCTTATTTTATGTGCCATGGTTCAAATTGGCCCCTATTCTTAAAAATCATAACTTTCCCATGTTATGCCCAGAGTGATGTGAAATTTCCATGACAACCGCTGCCGGAAAGTTAGCATACACTTTTAAGGATGATAGAGGCAGGCGCAATTACAAAGGGGCTGTTCACCTCTGGTATGATGTAGAGAGTGATATCCTGAGACAATTTTCAATTGGTCTTTATTTTTTATTTTGAGTGTTTTTTTAATTATTTAGCTTTTGCTCAGCAACTCTCCAGTTTGGAATGTTAGCAACTATCTGGTCGCTAGGGTCAAAATTACCCTAGTAACCAAGCAGTGGTATGAGACATTAGAATATGAATAGGAGAGGCCTGAATAGAAAGATACATAATCAAATATAACAATAACAATAAAACTGTAGCCTCACAGAGCAATCGTTTCCTGGTTTTTGGGATCAATGACCCTCAATTAAAAGCTGGAAAGAGTGCGAAATTCAAAATAATAAAAAATCATTTCAAAACCATAAAAAATGAAGAGCAATTGAAAACTTGCTAAGAACTGCTAATGCTATGAACTTTAAAAATGGAACTGTCAGTTATCGGTTGCAAAAAAAAAAAAAAACTTATTGCTTGCTATCTCTTTACATGGACATTCCCTACCAGCTGACCTATGAGAAGGAAAAAGCTCTGGCCAAAGCACTGAAGGGACTGAAAACAAACTGCAGCAACTAAGAGTTAATTCCTTTTCAGAAAAAGACCTTTTAGATTTTTCACTGCAACATTTCAAAGTCTTGCATGGAGTTTCCCAAAATGGATACGTTTTTAAAGACATATAATTTATGGAAAAATAATAAATCAATTTGTCTCATTCATCTAAGTGTCAGTTATCAAATCTGTCATCCACATTGTTTGGATGACAGAATTTGGCTGAGAATCAGGATGGATTGGAATCTTTTTAATATGAGCCATCTGGCAACAGGACCATATTTGTGCCAACTATTACATATGAAACATGAATATTGGCACAAAAACCAACTGTGCCAAAATGGTCAGTTTTGTGGCATTTTTGCAATCCAAACTGTTTGGATTAATCCCCAGTACAGTGCCAATGGTGTTCTGAAGCCTCCTCCACAAGATGGCATATGTAAAGGAAAAAGTGTGGAGCTTTCCATAAGTTGCCTTAATGTAAGGAGAATTCATTTAGTTGCATGAAAATAAACATAACAAACACTTGAGTTTGTTGAAAAAGAAAAATATGGTTTCATGTGAATGATTAGTAAAAAAAAATTAACAGTCAAAGTAAAATTAAGTACAAATGCCGTCTACTAAAACAAGTACCAATAAGATTTTTTCTACATTGGTGTTGGCAAGGGTAGCATAAGGGTATTCATAACAGATATGGCTGGTGATGTGACTAATGACATCAAATAACATTACATACCTAATGCAGGTTCCAGGTCAGCAAATTAAAAATAAAGACAGTATTTTACTCATTCACATCAGTTTTAGAAAGATATTAGGTTGTCCAAGTGAATTTTTGTAGCAGACAGTTGTGACATGATAATTAATATCTTATAGATGAATTTGAAGAAAACAATGGGAAACATGAACTCTTAGAAAGCATGAAGTGGATGGTGGATTGGTTATTATTTATTAAGTGGTACTTTCTGCAGTTGAAACATTTAGTTACAACTCTTAACAATATTAACATCATCTGGTGTTAAATGGGCTATTTTATTGCAGAAAATTAAAATCCATAGTGTGATTTTCTTTTCAAATTAAAGTAAATAACAACAAACAAATATGAGAAGGCTCAGCTTACCATAAACAAAGAGAAGTCACTTTAATATCTGCTTTAGAAAACTCACATCATATGTTAACTAATATCACCCCCACTGCCTAAGATCCAGACGAACTATACATAGTTTGTTACACAGTAAATTTGGTTTGAAAAAAGACAAAAGCCTGTCAAGTTCAACCCTTCCAAATGAACCCCAGTGCATGCGTGTATAAACTATAGATACTAAAACACCAGTCTTAAGATCAATATAGCTTTGGATAATATTCTTGCTCAAGAAGTCATTAAAGCCACTCTTAAAGGCATTAATATTATCTGCCATCATATCACCTTTCAGGGCATTGTATATGGAGTTCCACAGAAGAATGATGAGAAGATCTCAGTACACTACGAGCATATCTGAAGACACCTTTAAACAATATTAAGGTTGCCAAAATGGAATAACTGTGCAATGACCTCCAATAGTCACAAAAGTTCAGTTTCTATTCGATGGCAGAGGTCTATGGAGATCATGAGGGATGATTTAATTTACTAGCTCTGCCTGCTTTAAGATACTGTTTCAGCCCTGGAGACATATTCTCCATGAAATGAATCAGTTGAGGGTTCAAGTAGGCTATTCATATTAGTTAAAGTACTGGTCATATGTAATACACTTTACTCTTATGCTCATACCTGCACGGGATCTGCTATCTGGAAACCCATTATCCAGAAAGCTCCAAAATACGGGAAGGCCATTGCCCATTGACTCCATTTTAAGCCAACAATTTAAATTTTTAAAAATGATTTCCTTTTTCTGTGTAAAAATAAAACCGTTCCTTGTACTTAATTAGATATAATTAATCTTTATTGGAGGTAAAACAATCCTATTGGGTCCTTTTGTTTAAATTATTTTTTAGTAGTCCAACTTACGAAAATACCACTTATCCAGAATACTGGGGACCTGGGGTTTTCTGGATAACAGGTCTCATGCTTGTACCTTAATTTTTTAAACACCACAAAATTAAGTAATTCAAGTAAAACGATATTTTCTTCTCTTATTATGTGACACTTGGGTGTTCTGAATGTGGAATTCTTCTGTTTGGTTTACCATACCTCTAAAGACAGTAGCTCACAGGCCCTGCATTGCTAGTCTGTGAAGTTTCTTAGTATTTATAACTATAATTACAACTATGGGAGCAACCTAAACATTCTGCTCTTTAGGTATAGTGGCCTTTTAATGCAAGAGTCTGGCTCTTCTAAAGGTAAACAGGGTGCAGATAAGCGTGCCAGATATTCTACCTATGCTGTCTGCTTACATTATAATTTGCTTGTACACACTGCAGACTATTTAATGGTAATAGAATAAATACATTTCTTAGAATCACTTTTTCCAAAGACCTACATAAAAGATAGGAATGTCCAGGATTATGGTATTATACTCAAAAAGTCATACTCACATGTAAAGCAAAATATATTTTTTTACTGGGGCATTTTAAGAACCTAATAAGTATCCTTGCTGAGTGCATATTCTGGAAAAACTGGAAGCGATCTTTATAGAAACGTCTCTGCCAACAAAACACAGTTATTTCCCATTAAAACTAAGAACAGCAGAGGGACAGATCCATATTTATCTCTTTCCTAATCGCATTATTCTGGGTTCATTTCGTCCTTGTTAGGTGCTGAATTAAAATCAAGTGGAGAACTTTTGTTAGCTAGACAGCATTAAGTTAATGTGGCAGTCTCCAAACACATTTCCACCAATTTAAACTGTAAACCCGTCTCTAATTGGAAAGCGATTGCTATTCATACGTAACTAGTTACCTGGCAAAGATGGAAACCAGAAGGCTCCGCCGGCCTGCCTAATCACCATCTCAATGGCACATGCCACAGGAGCCAAGCACTCGTTTACTAGATTGATCATGGTAGATAAACTCCAAATAACAGAGAAATTAACAAATGCTTGACATGTGCTCAACATCCATTATTCTGACACTGCTTTAAGAATGCTAAGCCTGGGAGGATTCTTCATCTGCATTCATATGCCCCCAGAGAGAGGCACAAAACATATTGTGTCCCTGTCCTTGCTTCAGATAAAGGCTGCACCTCCCCTTCACTTGCAAAATGGTCTGATGGCTGATTTGGCCACAACTGAAGAAGTAGTGTCACTGTGCTTGTTTTTTATTCAAAAGGGAACAACTGTACCCCGCAGTTTCTAGATTTTCAAAAATACTTATATAAAAATAATACTTTATAGAATACAGTTTATGTTTGAAAATATGTTGAAAATGCATACATATATCCCTCCAGATATTCAAGGAAACATGTAATTCCAACATAACTTACTCTGGTTTTACTACAAGGCTACTACTGCAGGTACTACAAGGTAACTACCATAATATATTCTGTATAAGAAGAGTACTTCTTACTCATTATTTTATTATCTAGGCATCATAGATGTTGTCTAGCAGTTCACATTAAAAGCACTATTCCAAATGAGTACAAAACAAGCAATTACTATGGTAGGGAAAGAGATAAAAGGGGCTGAATAAAAGGAAGCACGGCAGTCTATATTCATAGAGTATTTGTTCTCGTTTAAATTACACCGCTATTAATATACATGCCCATATTGCTCCCCGCCCCTGTGACAAAAGAGCAGTTGCGCTAATAATTTCTGAAGGACTGTAACAAATCTCTGTATTCTTTACATATAATGGTGGCAGATTGAACTTTCCCCTTATGTCGCCTTTTTTTAACCAACCCATCCTGCACAAATTCATAGACTGCTAAAAGGAAACATGTCTGGCAAATTGCAAGCTCGTGGGACAAGGACTTTGTATCTTCTACTAGTTCTTTTGCAGGTCCCTCTGTGTACTGACTTCCTGCTAATGAAGTGTATTATAAATGGCACAAAGAATAATGGCAAATTTACATTCAATGACAGGCTTAAAGCTCCAGCTTTATTTGCACAGAACCATTCTTCAGTATGAAAAATGCAGCTTGATATGTGCGATATAATGAAAAAGAAAACATATTGCTTAAACACCTCGCCCTTATCCCCACTGTATCAGTATTCAACCAAAATTATCATCCAGACAATTTCCAATTCAAATGGCAGATCTTTTCTTGACCTTTTCTGGCCCCCAGAGGCCTGGAAGTACTACTCTTTCTGTGGCTCTCACTGGCACAGCCGTTAATGGGGCAGTGGTGCACAGCAGGGTGCTGGCTATTTGCATCCTGTTCCACTGGGCCATTTGCATCAGTGACAGTACTGTGTCGAATGCTTTCACCAAGGGAGAGTGCATCTCCATGGGATAGGCATAGCTGGCAGATGACTCCCTCAGACATCTGTGTTACGCGGCCGGCTGCGTTCAGGCTCCCCGCTCTTAAGCTGTCATCTCTCCAGCTCACATTAACGTGGAATTTTATTTTAGCTTTCTGTTTAAACAATAGAAAACCACATATCCCTTTAACTATGTCCCTGAGTAGAAATAAATCAATGAAAGCACTTAACTGATCTACAGCGTAAATACTGGAACAATTGCAGCAGAAAAACACGGAAGAGCTTTATAAGGAAGCAAAAAAAAAAGTAAAAACTATGATTTTCAACTTTACCTCAAAATAAGGCACACACAGTTGCCTACAACAAAATATTTGGCAAAGACCTCAAAGGCTGAAAGGATGCCATAGTGCATGGGATCTATAATCTGGAATGCTAGGGGCCTGTGCTTTTATGATACTTTCTGTGGCTACTAAAATATTTTTTACATATTATTATATTTATTTAAAAAAAAAAAACCCACAATGATTTTCAACATGGATTTATGCAGCTTAGTTATGGTCAAGAAAAAGCAAATCTATATAAAAAAAAAAACCAATAAGAATAATTAAATAAGACACTATGGGCAATGGCAGTACAGTAATTCAGAGCTCTCCGAGCTCAGATCCCATGCCCATAGTCAATGAATTGTATGTTTTTTTTCTGAATGTCAAGCCCCTACAGCATCTTACACAGATAGACATGCCATACAAGCAATATTAAGAACACCTGCACTTATTTTTATTCCATAAACCCCAAAAAACACAGGTATCTGATATCTACATGCTAGTCTTGTAACACTTGCTAGTCTTGTAACACTTGCACTACTCATGGCTGCTATGCTAGAACAAACAGAACAATTGAAAATGACCATACTCTTGTATAACCTTCTATTTGGCTTGTGGGTTGATCAGTCAAATACCTAAAATAATCAACCAATATAGGCTAATGTTACACGGAAAAAAGCCAATGTGTTCCCACTTGCTCCTTCATGTCTCTGCATTGACAGGTATGGGCACAAAAATGTATGCTTTAACGGAAAAATCTGCTCTGAGAGACGCAAATGAGTGGAGAGCTAACAGCTAATCTCCATTAGAGAAGAAAACACAGGTGGAAAGAAGGTGGGAGACAGTACAGTGTGTCATTGGCCTAAGGCCACCTTAACTCTAGAATGGATTTCCTGAGCTTTGTTATGGATTGCTGTCATGTTTTGTGAAGCAGGAACCCTGGGACTGCAAGGAGATTGCACCCTTTAGTGAGCAGGAGAGCCCCACTAGGACTGGTCTTACTAACTCCCTTTTGGGACCCTGAAACTTTCTACATAGAGAACCTAAACATGGAAAAGTTTGATCCAAACGCACAGTACAGAAAAGGGTTAAACAGAATTGTTGTCAAGACAGGAATAAGGAACAGGCATGGAGTCGATAACCAGATCATCAGATAGGAACAAAAAGAAACTGAGCCTGCTTGAGCAAAGAATACATACAGAAAGGGCCTTTAATTTAAAATTGGTGTCAGTAGCACTGTGAGCAAGCACGCACATTGTGGTATTAGGGCGCGCACACATTCAGCAGCATATCAGAACACACGAGGGCCAGTCCTACAGTTGCCAGTTACATCCTTAAGATTCTATGGTGTTACCAACCCATAGAACAGTGTTTTTCAACCTTTTTTGGGTGAAGGCACACTTGTTTCATGAAAAAAATCATGAGGCACACCACCATTAGAAAATGTTAAAAAATTTAACTCTGTGCCCAGCAGCAGTGCCCCCCTAGTACACTGGTGCCAAGAGCAGTGCCCCCCTAGTACATTGGTGCCCAGCAGCAGTGCCCCCCTAGTACATTGGTGCCCAGCAGCAGTGCCCCCCTAGTACATTGGTGCCAAGAGCAGTGCCCCCCTAGTACATTGGTGCCCTGCCTACGGCACACCAGGCAACATCTCGCGGCACACTAGTGTGCCGCGGAACAGTGGTTGAAAAACGCTGCCATAGAAAGACCAGTGGGTTACAGATTCACTTCCCCCCCCCCCCAAAAATCTCACAGATACTATCAAAGAGTAATGTAGTCTCTGAAAATATTTCTTCTGCTGATGCAAAGAGCAAATACAAGTAGGAGAAAATCCACAAGGCAGCCAGTAAAAGCAGTGTGTTTATTCTCTTGGTGCTTGTTTTGTTCGTATAAAGGTTATGACAAATTGTCAGCTGAACCTACATATAAGTAAAGCAATGAATAAGCACACCACTGAGCAAGCCTAGAGTGCCGATCTCTATCTTCAAAGGGGATTTAACATGAGCTGCTTGTGTATAATTTTTTGTCATATCAATGTTTATATCTAATCATAAGTATTTTAATAAAAATAAATTCTTACTGAAGCATCTGTGTGTATTTATATTATGCATGTTGATTGCATATGGGTGCCTCACTGACAGGTATTTGACAGTATGGGCAGGCAAAGAGAAGCAAAGCACTGCATAAGCGGTTGGAGTCACCTAAACAGGCTCATTGTGAATTACCTTCTGCAGAACAACAACTGATTAGTGCCAGTGAGACTACAAGGGACACAGATAAGGGGATTACTGCAGGCATTCAACCTTTAGGCCAATGGCATATGTGCATTTTGAACAGTGGTACTCAAAATGCCCTTGTTTTATTGAAAATTAACCAATTATAATCAAGTAATATGTTCTGTCCAATGCAAATGGATTGGTGCAATGTGGACCTTCATTAGTTAAATACACAAAATGAGATAACCAGACACTAAAATTTCAGATAAACTTTTAGGGCGAGGTCAGACGAAACATACATCCTCTTCTCACAGCCATGCTTTCCCGTACACAAAAGCGAACGTTTTCCAGGCCGGCCTCCGATCTGCTCCGCTCTGTGTGCCCACAACCAGGGAGTTGCCATAGTCATTAAGGCAGGCACACAGAGAAACGTATGGAAGCAGATCCACCAGAAATGACACCAAATGGACTTGGGAAAACATTCAGTGTAGTTGCGTTCAATTTATAGCGAAGTGTGAGTGCGTTCATTTTGACACTTTGGCTGCCATTGTGTCTCAGACAATGCCCCCTTGCGACTTCAACACTTCTAGAATTCTTGGGCAAACACTGCATTATGGGAAAAAATATGGCACTGCACTTGCGGACATGAAGGAGCCCTACATTGCATTTGCAGAAGATGAAGTGTTAACGACCAATTCCTGAACCAACCATAGTACATTGGTACTGATCAGCAGGCCACCATGTCAAAAGCAATGATTGTAAGAAACTGTGTTCTGTATTATTTGTTTGTGTATGGTCAGTTTATAGCTGATATGTTGCTGACTATCTTTGAACAGTGCCACAGAATGTTTCCCCTTTATAAATACCTCTTATTAATAATAATAATAATAATAATAGACAAATAAGTTACCAACCTCTCTAAACAAATGTATGACACACTTACACTGGTAGGTATCCTGAAAACACATTTCCTGCTCAAATTTTGGTAAAGAAGCTAGGATATAATTACTATTCAATCACAGGCAAAACAAGCTAATGGAGAGAAAAGATGAGTTTCTAACATCACACTCAGAATTACAAGTAAGTGGAACCAAACTGTTTTCTTTTATATATTTGAAATATATTTTGTTTATATTTTATAATGCTTCCAGTAGCTAGCTTTGCTTTCAATATGGCTATAAGCCGTTTGTCGCAGAATGGGTTAATTACAACACACCACCTTTTGTACAACGGCATCAAATTAGATAGAGGCAAGTGACAGACCTGTAAAAGTGTAATTTCAAGGGCCACCGGGGAGCTGGAGATGCTGCAGGTTAAAGAGTAAATACAGCACTTAAGAACCTGTAGTTTGATCTTTTGTGTCACCAGTAAGGTCACTCGCTCTAACTGTGCCATGAGGCCAATTGGATTCTTTCCCAAGGAGAGGATGATGCCAGAGGCCACATTTCAGCTGCCCCATGCTGCTAGAATCAATGATTAATATTATGGGGTCTGCTGAAAGACTGCCAACAGTGAGAACATGTTGTATGGAATTCAAAAAAACAAAGCAGCAGGAATAAGAAAATCTAGTGGTAAATGTTTTTCTTTGCTGCGGATAAGCTGTGCTATTAAAATCCCAGAGGCATGAGCCAAGCACTTCCAGTTCAAGAGGTTTTCCACAGATCGGCTAGTGTTTTACGATACGTAAGAGTGGTGCATGTTCCCAAAAAAAAGGTTTGCATACCTGCAAAGTCATGAGCGCCATAAAAAGAGAGATCTAAAAACCATCAATTAAAATAAAATAGCCAATGTTTTAAAGCATAAAATCCTTGAAATTTTTCCCTGATAGCAGCCGATATGGCTTGCATATAAAATTGGAATAGTTTTATTCGGTTAATTGTTTTATTCCCCCACCTGATGCAGGTCTCTATAAAAATATATTGCACAAAACAGCTCATATGTAAAACACTGCTTCATCTAAATAAACCATTTCCATAAAAATATTCTTTTTTAATAGTATGTGCCATTGGGTACTCCTAAATAGAAAATATCCATTTTAAACAGATACTGACACCAGAAATGAAACCATTTTTACATCTGTCATAACATTGTCTTTGCATGCTATTTATAATTTTGCCATAAAAGTATTTGTCCAAGCTTTTACATTCCCAATCTGATCCCCCATGTTCTTCTATGAGGGGGCTGCCATATTTGTGCAGCAGGAGGCCGTTAGCATTAGAAGCTATAACTGACAGGCTGAGAAGGGACAGTCAGGTTGATAAAACAATCAGGTTTTGGAACTTCAAGTAACAATTACTTACAAGAGCAGCCCTATCAGTAAAAAATGATCAACACGACCTATAGGCAACTTTTTATGTAGATTTATATTTTAAAAAGTTGTTTTTTCGTGTCAGTATCACTTTAAGTGCAAAGTCATCATACAATTCATGGTGCATACAAACAAACCAAGGCACACATACTGCTAGGCCATATCAGCCAACAAATGGACAAAGTTCTGTCTTTTACTCCCTCACTACTTCCTGTTACAAGTACAGCTGCATTATTTCCTGTCAGGTGATCTCTGAGGGAGCACACAGCCCAAAATGGTGGATCAAGGGAAAGGATGTAAAAGGGCAATAAACACTGATATATATTCCAGTTTGGCAAGATTCTTTCATAGGCAACTTTATATAATAAAAATCTGTTGGTTAAAGGAGAACAATCATGATTTTTTTTAAAATATTGAAAATATAAAGTCTAAACAAACACTTTGACAATTTATGGCTTTTAAACATTTTGCACCGTTTAAGCTAATTATTGAAGCAGCCTGCCATCCCCCACCCTCCAGAATCTCTGGCTCCCTGGCCTGCATAAGTGACGCAGAAATGTGTGAGTGACAGAGAAGAGTGAAAGCTGATTTGCTGAGGCATTTCATGAGGCCACACCCCTCAACAGCAAACACGTGCAGAGGGGAAATAAAGGAATGGAGTCTGGTGGGTGCTGATGAAGATGCAATTCTACATATAACAGTAAAGCATCTTATTGTTTATACCATTTATATCCACATATACACCGCACTTCGGGCCCTTTTGCATTTGGGTTTTGTGCTGCTCACCAACAGGCTTAAGGTGGCCATACACGTAGCAATTTTCGTTCAATTATCGTTCCCACCCTCCACTGAAGTTCAGGGCTGAATCGTCATATATGGAGGTAGAAACAGGAGTAGAAAATAGTAGAAATAGGAGTTGTACCTCCTTCTGCCAATTCAGCCCTGAACGTAAATTTTGCTCAGGCGCCTTCAATGGTGCCCGATCAAAATCTTTTAACCTGGCCGAGCGACAAGTCGACCAGTATCCACAGCCTTTTGCGATATCGCTCGCCTCGTCTCGTACGATATCATCGGTGTGTGTATGGCCAGCTTTAGATTTGCTGCCATTCACCCTCCTGCAATTTACACATGCAGATACAAATCTTACTTCAATAGCCAGATACAGGTGTAACTAAAGAGTAAATAAATGAGACGTCCTCCAAACTGGTGACACATCTATTGCAGCAATATTACAGACCTCTGCAAAAGCAACTGTGTGTGTACAGGCACATAGATTACCGTATGTTGGATTCACAGACACATCTCTATGTCTCTCAAATAAAGTATAATGTTACAGGTGTTTGTTAGTCACTAATGTAAGGTTGAATTGGGTTGAATTTTTAGAGCTTTTTCAAAGTCTTTTCCAGGTTTTCTATAAGATAGGAAAGAAGGGCTATAGATGTCAATCAAGAATAGTTAGATCACTCCCACTCCTCTCTGCTCAGAACACAAGCTGAGCCAAGTTAAGCAGATTGCCATGATAGTTCCCCTTTAAGTATTAATTCTAAGGGTATAGATTTCCTTTAAAGATGGCCACATTTTTGGCAATTTTAGGGAAAAAAAATTCATTCTCCTATGGATGGAACAAAAGCACAAAGGTCGCCATATATGGTCTTTCCAAGTTAGCAGCTTATTGGCACTTATACCAACTGGCCAGTTAGACAAATATCTGGTGCGTTGTCTACCAGTGAGGTTTCCTACTGTTGTTTAAAGCATAAGGTATTTGTGGCAAAGGTTACAAAATAAAAAATTAAATTAAAAAAAAAAGGATATAAATAAGGTGGTTAGAGGACAAAAACAGACATATGCAGTGGGATTTAATTCAATAGGCAGGTAACAAGCACAGAGCCCTGTTTGTGATCTTACAATTTTTATATTGTACGATCAATCACATGCCGGCCTAACAGATGCTGGCCTTGTTAGTATATTGTGGAGTTGGTCAAGTGCTCAAGGAGAACACACACATTTGCCATGTCTTATATGCTTAGGAACTAATGCACTGGAAGTGTGATTGATTTCAGGCGTTTATGAGGTCCAGACAGCCTATTTTTAAAAGACAGGCAAGAAAATATGCATTAAACACTTTAAACTTGATAAATTAAAAATCTCTGAACAACAGCCATTGTATATGGGAAGATGTTACAAAAATCTCACCTTTGGAAAAAAAAAACAAAAATATACAACATACCTTCAAAATCATTGCAACATATTTCAGTGACTTGCTTCCCAGCAGATTTATTTTATTTATATATGCCCTGCTGTCCCCCCGTCCGACTTTTAAAAGGGACCTGTCACCCATACAGGAAAGTCCTTTTAAAATTAAGAATGAAACCCAAATTCCTTTTTTTATTAACATCCATACCCATTATAAAACTATTTAAAAATCCCCACTGTCAACCATATATTGCCTGCTGTGCCTCTGTGCCTTGGATATAGAGGCAGGGCAGACAATTATTTTCACTTTCCAAGATGTCACTGCCATCCTCACTTCCCCCTTCCTCCTCACCATCTAATTGTTTAGCCATTGCATGGGCATCAGTTCCCCATTCTGGCACATAAAAAAGATTTTGGGGTGATACAAAACAGTCTTAATAACAGTTTCCACAAAATGGCTCCTGCCTACTTGATGTGATTGTAAGTTTCAAGACTGAAGGAAGAAAGATTTAAATAATTTATATAGTGTAAGTGAAGTTTATTCAACAATCGAAACAAAACTGGAATTATTTCTTATGGTGACCCCCTTTAATAGGCAAAAAGTGTTAAGGTGGCAGTTATGGAAGCTGAATCCTATTCAGCTATGGTTGATACCTTTTTTAAAGTTAAATTTCAGGGTCAATTCACAAGTCAAAGGCAAGTTTAGTGTGCAGCAATAACAGCTGCTAACTATTACTAAACATTTGGCACTGGATGGGTAAATTTAAGAAGAGCATCTTTATTTGGAAAGAACAGTCTACTTCAACTAATCAAAATAAAACTCAAATATCAGGTTTTACTAACCGGTTGATCCTTGAAATTCAGCCTATCATTTGGGGTGAAAGTTATTTAAAGAAAAAGGAAATTGCTTTTAAGGGTTCCACTTTGTTCTACTAGAATAAGGAATATATTTCACAGCAAGAATCATAGCTTCCTTGGCAATAAGGTTGGAATCTGAAGTGTAAACTGCTCCATGGCTATTAGTGAAGGGGAAGGCCAAGGGCATTAAAGACTAAATCTCCCCACCCCGTTATAAAAGTAATTATACAGACACCTGTTATGGTAGCATGCAGCCTTAAAAATCCATCAGTCCACTTCTGGAGACACACACATACACAAACCCAAGCTTACCTGTCACTACTGTATTAATATACAGTACAATGGACAGATCTTCAAATCTGCCAAAAATAGAATTTTGGGAGGTGATGCACAGACATAGTGACAGTTTTAAGGCAATGACGTGTTGCTGTTATTCTAAATAAACTACTAGACCATTCAAAAAACTAGCTGCTGATCGCTATGGGGGGCATTACCAGAAACATTTTGCCAATGATTTTGAATAACCTACCACAGGTATGGGATCCGTTATCTGTTACCCCGTTATCCAGAAAGTTTGGAATTAAAGACCACCTCCAATTGACTCCATTATAAGCAAAAAATTCTATGTTTGAAAAATTATTTCTTTTTTCTCTGCAGTAAAACAGTACCCTGTGCTTGATACCAACTAAGATATAAGTAATCCTTATGGAGGCAAAACAATTATATTGGGTTTATTCAATATTTAAATGATTTTTTAGCAGACTTAAGTTTTGGAGATACAAATTACAGAAAGATCCTTTATAAAGAATACCCCAGGTCCCCAGCATTCTGGATAACAGGTCCCGTACCTGTACTACAGACCTTACAAATTTCATTCTTTGTTATGAGGATTGCGTTGTTATCATAGAATTGTTTGATCCTGCTTATTTTCGTGCAAGCCCCATAAAAACACTAATGTACCAGGGCCTAAATATATTTTACTGTATGTAATAACTCAAAAGAATTAAAACCTACTGAAACAGATATTAAAAATCTGTCAATATGCGACAAGCTCATCAGCCATGAAAGACCAGTTACTAGCATGCTGCCATCGGATGTATCTCTCTGTGGGAGGCAAATATTTACTATGTGAGTGGTCCTCATGCACATAATAGCCTTGCTAACATATGATGGATGCCCCACGTCAGTTCCTACTAATTTGGAATCAATGAGAAGTGAGGAGCACAAGGAAACAGCAGCCACAACAGCGAGGCAATGCAATGATAGCTTGATACTGCACGCAGACGGAGATAAAGAATAATAGCAGTCATAGGATATGTTTTTACCCTGAGGAGTATGCAATCTAATTCAGTACACAGTGACAAAGTGAGTTGTCCAAAGTGAAATGGAGTCAGGTTGAAAGCTCAGTCTCTGAGGAGAGTGGCATTCACTATGTAATTGGCATGGTCCAATTTGACACTAAAAGCATAATGAAGTAGGCTTGAAAAAATCTTGAAACGTAAGTTTGATGTGCAGCACTTCAGCTATTTTTAAATGGCTTAGCTATTATCCACATTTCTAGTTCATTAGGCAGCATTAATAAATTGCAGGCCAGTTAGGGCATCACACACAAAAGCAACATACAAATGCAAAACGCTAATGTATAGCCGTATGATTTAGAACAATACAGTCTCTCGTTATGGGCACAGGCATTTCTAAGCCTGGGTGATCTTTGGTGTGTTTGCAGGAAAAGAACAAAAAAAAAAAACATGTTTCATTAACCTGCTCCTGACAAAGGTAAGTTATAAAGGTAAAGGCACCAGCAGTGATTTGTAGAGTTCTGTTGCCCCAGTGATTTATCCCTCCATGCAAGGGGGGACAAAACGCTACAAATCACCCCAACAGTAAATGGGAAAAACAACACAAGAGCCTTATACTGTCTAGTAACAACAATATACTACTATAAGATGCATGGGCACACATTATTGAGCTATATGCACCTGTTGTCCACCAGGATAAGTTGCAACTGCAGTAAATTCCATTCATTGTAAATGGGGGTTGGCTAAAAGTGTTTTGTTTGCCTGCCTTGCCTTTACGGAGGCAACAAAACACTACAAATATCCCTATGTGTCATTATTGTAAAGGTCAATGATCAAACTTTTCATGAGATCCATCTTACTGCTGTTATTCAAATAAAGAATTAAAATGATTAATTTATCCTTAACTAATTAGAAATACAAGTTCATATTGCTATATCTGTAACCTTGCTATGGGCTGATGGGAACCAGAAATAAAGGTTGGACCCCCAAGTCTTGAAATCAACAAGTTTAATAAATGTTGCACTAAAGGAATGTATAGTATCTTTACAGATGTACTATCGGACCTTGTATGGAAGAGTTTAGAAATTTCTCATGCCCTTCTCAGGTTCATTGTGAATAGGGACTTGATCAAGCAACCAGTGACTGTTCTGCACAGGACAAATTCTGTAAGTGACAATGAGCTGCCAGTACCTTGCCAGGGACCTTTGTCATTAGGAAACTGCTTGTACCTGAGCTATTGAGTGACTGCCTCAGTTGATGAAGGGCTTTCCTATGGTAGTTCCTATGGTAATTAAACAGAGAGAAACTGTCTCATCCAAGACAACAGGCTTGTTTACATGAGTTTGCATAGTCAGTTTGAGCAAATATAAATAAGTGCAATTTTCAGTTTGAGAGTCAGAGATAAATCACATGAATATTGAATGGTATCACGCCCTTTTGAATACATGGACAACATCATTTTATACTATACCTTATATATTTGTTTCATACAAGTAAAAAACTAAGCTAGAAAGGGAAGTTTGAGAACATACTTCATGTTGGTTTGAAAAATGTGAAGTCACTGTGCAAAGTTTGGGGACCCTGGTTTTAATAGTGTCTGAATGGCAGCAACTTAAATTTCCCCACTGAAAGTCAATGAGTGACATCGGATTGGCTGTTGGTGGCTCCGCCCACTTTTTCTAACCTGGAACTGCAGTTACCCAGTGACTAACTGCAAAGTTTAGCGACCCTAGAATTAAGCAACAGTTTAAATATAAACCAAAGAAAAGTTAATAGGTGAATTGTGATTGGTGGTTGGTGGCCCCGCCCACTTTTTCTAACCTTGAGTTGAAGTCGCCAAGTTACAAACAGTGGGCACCCTGGAATAAATAGTGTGAGGATGACAGCATTTTATATTTAAGCCAATGAAATTTAATGGATGAAATCTGATTGGCTGTTAGTAGCCCAATCCACTTTTTCTATTTTTGAACTACACTATCCCAGTGGCCAACTCTGCAAAATTGTGGGACTGAGAGCAGTTTCACCATTGAAAGTAAATAGGTGAAATGTGGTTGGCTGGTGGTGGCTCCACCTACTTTTTCTAACCTTGAACTGCGGTTACCTGGTGCATAAATCTGCAAAGTTAGGGGACCCCAGAGTTATTACTGTGAAAATGGCAGCAGGTTGAATTTTCCCCATTCAAATACGTAATATATGATTTGCTGTTCACAGCTCCGCCCACTTTTGGGCATCCAACAACCATCATATTTTTATTCAGGCTGACCTCATGTCCCACAGATGCAGGAAGAAGGTGGTCCTTGCCCTGCAGAGCTTACAGTCTACTTGGGTGGGTAATTTATAGTGATAAATAAGTATTAAGTGTAGCCATTTACAAAGGTTGGGGCAATGGCCCATAAAAGTCAAGACTGAACAAGATACTGTGCTAGTGCTATATGAAGTAGACACTGAGCTTTGTTTTGAAGAGTATCAGTGAGACTTCTATTAAGAAAAAATCAGCTGTGAAATTCCAGAGGTAAACAGTATCTGGTAGAATTAAGTCTAAAAATTCTACCAGATTTAAGTCTAAAAGTCCAGAGGTAAAGAACAACAAGAGAAGAAGGGTTATGGTGAATATATCAGTTAGTGTGGGTGGTGTGAAATAGTGATGATACAGAGGTGCTAAAACCTGTGTTATAAGGAGAATGCTCTGATTAGCAGGTGAGAGCAGGAGTAAATTGCAAAAGTCAATATGGAAAAGGATAAGGAAACTATGAAGTATGGGATATATCTTTGCTACAATGGTATTACTATGATTTGAGAAGGAAAAGACCATGAAAGATTACCCTAAGGCAATCTGCTGAATTTAAAAGGGTTAAAGTGGGCAATTAAAGCTGCAAATTAGAGTCCATTTGACAGCTTATCTTCCGTGTATAGGGCCCACCGACAGGCCTCCCTGATCAATTTCTAGCCAAAATCACCCAGGTGTCGATGGGGCAGGTATGATGGGAAACATCAGATCGGGCACCACATTCCAGGCACCTTTGCCCGATGTTTTAATCCGACCATTTGGCCCTAGGGCCCACATCAGGTGGCCATATCGGGAGAAGATCCACTTGTTTGGCAACCTCGCCAAACGATCGCATCTCAACGTGTATGGGGAAGGGCAAGTTTTGGGTGAAAATACAATCAATTTAGCTTTTGTAGGATTCAGTTTGAGATGGCATTGATTCATCATGGAGGAGTTAGCTAGGGCTAGATTAGTGATGGAGGGTCTATATATTTGATTATCTGCAAACAAAAACTTAATGCATGAGGCTTCCCAAAGAAACAGCTCTGTGTGGAATACAGAAAACCTTTACTGCCTATTATACACACATATTATTCATTTGTGACTGGCCGGTCTACTATTGAATCAATAAATTATACAAACATTAAGTACAAAGAATATTTGGATACAGTTCTCTTGTGGGAACTTTTATTATGCTGGTTTGAGCCACAAGTAAGTGGAATCCAGTTCGATATAATACTGTAAGAGATATTTTTAATACTGGTTTCCCAAAGAGAGGGCCATGTTCTAGGGCCATTTTCTAATCCATAAGGTGGTCCAACCTTTGGCCAGGGTCTTTTGCACCAACCCCCCAATCGCAGCCTTTCTTTTTTTTTTGCATGCTGCACTTGGGTTTGCAAATGAGCCCTAAGATCTACAGGGAAAATGTTTTGAACCATCACACTAAGCTGAATTGGAGAAGAGCATCTGTCAGCACAGGAGACAGAGAAGGACTGGTTAAAAAAGTAAGAAAAGAACCAGAATTCAGCTTGATTGAATATATCAAAGGAAATCGAGAAATTGGAATGTTCACCAGTGTTGAATATAAATGATAAATAGAAGCAGACTATTTGCAATATACAGTTAAAGCGGTCCTCTGCCAAAAACAGTTTTTTTGCATGATGAAAGAATACAGAATTGTAGGCAACTTTCCAATGTACATTACCATTAAAAAAGTGTATTTTATATTTAATGGAAAGTTAATTTATAGTTACTTAATAGTTTTAGACTTTAAATAGTTGTCTCTCTCTTGAGCTCTGTCAGTCATCCAAGAGTTAAAATAAATTTGCCCTACCTAGAATATTTGAGTTACCAGTGAGGTTAACAAAACAGACTGAATTAAAGAAGATGTAATCTTTCCCCTCCCTCAGCATCACATTTCAGAGTGAAACACACAGACTGTTAACAGAGTAAATTGTTCCCAATTTGATAATTACAACCGAGCAGCTCATTATGCCAGGAAAACCACACTGACTCCCTCATGTACCTTTTAGTTACTGGTATAGGCTTGGCCCGTTTGCCAGCTTAGCTAAATGGACCCTGAAGTGCAAGCTAATGCTACACGATATTAGCTTCCTCTTCAAATACTCTGGATGAGCAAACACAAGCATGGGCTTTGGCAACATTCTGCTGGCATCAGAACAGAGAAGAGTTTAAGTCTGCATCTGAGCGATTATAACGGAGCACATTAACAACTGGTTTTATAGCTTCTGAGGGACGGCTGAGGTGTGCAGAAAATCATCTGGGGTAGTGCACCATCCTACCTACTACCCTAACCCACCATCATGAGTAACAATGTTTGTTTACCTTCCCCAATGCCATAAGGACAAGCAATAATCAATAAATAAATAAATAGACCATTAAAGGATACAGTTCAGTGTTAAAATGAAACTGGGTAAAATAGACAGGCTGCACAAAATAAAAAAATGTTTTAAATATAGTTAGTTAGCCAAAATTGTAATTTATAAAGGCTGAAGAGGAACAGATGTCTAACATAATAGCCAGTACTCTACTTCCTGCTTTCAGCTCTCTAACCTCTTACTTATTGACTTAAGGGGGCTGCATGTGACATAACTGTTCAGTTAGTTTGTGAGCAAGCAGGTCATATTCAAAAGCAAACTAACTGAGCAGTTATGCTCCATATGGGCCCCCTCAAGTCTAATTGGTTACTGACTGCTAACAGCTTAGAGAGCTGTAAAAGAGGAAGTAGTGTTCTGGCTATTATGTTAGACATCTGCCCACTCCAGCCTTTATAGATTATATATTTGGGTAACTAACTATATTGTAAACATTTTATTATTTTGCGCAGTCTGTCTTTTGTACCCATTTTCATTTTACACTGAACTATTACTTTAAGGGCTCACTTGCTGCAGGGCTGTAAAAACACAGACACAGCAAATGACAGTTATGTTTAAAGGTACAATCACTATGGTGCTCATGTAAGCAGAAAACGTCACTGGCCCAGGGGTACATGCATGCTAGTGATCCTCTTCCTCCCATTTTAATTCATCAACATCCTATGGCAGGCACATATGCAGTAAGGCTTTTTTGTCAAAGTTCAGCTTTTCAATCTACTGCACATGTGCAAGTGGTACAAAGAAAGAAGAGGAAGAAAATCTCTCACATGTAACCCAGGCCTGCACAGTTTCCTGCTAATAGGAGCACCGGCCCGGGGTATCAGGTGAGTTATTACAATCATTAGCGGGGTGCCCAAAATTTGGAACCCCCAGTGATTATACCATACCTTCTTCTTTAAGATTCACATTTTATTTTGGCTGAAAGGAAAAATATACCCCTTTTTAACATGAGATCATTCAGTTGGGATTATGTAGAAAAGTTGCATTAACATTATATGAACTGCCAAACATATACATATTTTTTTATTACACAGAAGTACCCGATTGCACAGATTGAAAGAAAACCCTGATACCCTGACAAAACATTTTTCAACATATCTTGGGCTCACAGTGTAACACAAACTCTCTCTCACCATATTCCACAGTAAAATTCTGGGACTTGAAGTCCCAGATTCTTCGGAAAGTAGAGGGACTTTAAAAGTGGCCATACACAGCCAGGCTAAACTGTCAGCTAAAATCTCCTCATGTATGGCCACACACAGGCATATTTAAGCTGCCAATCTGGCCCCTTCAAATGGACTTGGCCCAGAATATAGGCCAAATTGGGAAAAGATCTCTTTGTTTAGCAACCTCCAGCTTTAGTCTCAGAATCCATCATTTTATAATAGAACATAATAAGGGAGGAGTCGAACGACACTGTGACCCTAAGGGGGGGGGGGTCTGGTTCCTGCAAACAGAGAGAGACTATCATGGTTTCCTTTCAACCTGTAGATTCAGGTATGTTCAGATAAGTGTTTATCAACCTCCCTACATAAGCCCAACTGACTGATCTTCTGTCAAAAAGGATGGATATTTTGCCTTTAAAAACATTATTACGTGTCAATTTCCTTCCGACATTTCTTTTAAGCCTGCCTGTTTAATTAACTTTTAAACCCCCCTCTGACTGAAATAAAAATACACCTACTAGAGGCCAATGACTACATCAAATCTGTCAATTATTGCGCAATGTGAAGCAACAGATGGCATCAAGTGCGCTACCCTTCAGGAATACTTGCAATGACAGATAACTTCAGTAAACAGGGGACATGAGCCTCACTCACTCACCAGGGGAATCGCTCCTTCAAACGCCTCATGCACTGGCGAGTAGGTCTCAGGGTGGTGATGAAGAGGGCAATCTCATCGTATTGTGCTTTGCTCAAAAGCATTTTTGTCTTTGGGAGAACAGAAAGAGTACATGTACTTAAACTACAAAGCGATCTCAACTTATAACCTATAGCACATTGCATTTATTTAAGAGCCAAATAACTTAGGGATTATTGTGTAGGTGCATAACTGACCAGCTGACAAAAAAAAATCACTAATATGCTGGTGATCTTAAAGGGGTTGTTCACCTTTGAGTTTACTTCTAGTATAATGTAGAGGGTAATATTCTAAGACAATTTGCAGTTGGTCTTCATTTGTTATTATTTGTGTTTTTTGAATTGTCACTTTTTGTTCAGTTTGGAATTTCCACAGTTATTTGGTTGCTGGGGTTCAAATTACCTCAGCAACCAGGTAGTGGTTTGAATGAGAGACTGGTATATGAATAGGAATAGACCTGAATAGAAAAAAAAAAGATTATAAAAAGTAACAATAACAATAAAAGCAGCACAGAGCAAAAAAAATAGTTTTGACCCCCCCCCCCCATTTGAAATTTGGAAAGAGTTAGAAGAAGTCAAATTAAAAAACTTAAAAAAAAAATGAAGACCATTTGAAAAGCTGTTTAAAATTGGCAATTCTATAAAATAACTTAAATGTGAAACAACACTTTAAAGGGAATGTTTGCCTTCTATGAGCTTCCCCACACAATAGTAACTATAGAATAAATAAAATATATATACATATATATCTCCAGCAAAGCTGTACATATCCCGTCCTCTCCTTGCTCATTTGTATATTATTAATGATACTGCCAGCAAATCTGACTCAGCTTCAGCTAGGGAGAGAGGGCGCATGCGCAGTAGTAGACGCTTCACATGCCAACCTGCTATGATATGACAGGAGCACAAAACGAAGGCAGGTTATTACAATACCAATATTTCTATAGCTGACCTATTTTCCTACTTTTGTATTTTTAGGTCTGCACCTAGAGGCATGCCAGTCTGCAGTTTTGGTCAGTTCAACCTCGTATGCATGTACCTCCCAACTGCGTTATCATAACACAGTCCGAGCCCGCAATTCCGGATGCCCGCTTAAATGTCCCGCTCCTCGGCTGCTGCGGCCCGCTCTCCTAATGGCTCCTCTCGCGAGATGAGACTATGACGTCGCAAGCAAAGCCTATATAAGTGCAGAACGGCCGAACGCCGCTGCTTGAGGGGGGTGACTAGGCTGGGTGGAAGCAGTGCTGCGTTTATTCTAATTGTAACCACACAAGCTGCAAGTAACACGCAGTTGCCTGTGCACGGCATTGTATGCTGCAAGTTGTTTTTACTTCTAATAGCTTGTACTTGTGCCAGGGAATAAAGATTATTCTTTACCCATGGTGGTTTGACAGGCAGATTTTTCTTTTTTTTTTTAATTTGTGCCTAGAGCTTCTACTTGTGCCAGGGAACAGAGGGAAAAAAAAACAAACCAAATAGGAATTGGGTCCTCAGAATGGACTAGAGCAGTGATCCCCATGCTGTGGGTCCTGGTACTTACTGACCCCTTGAATGTTGCTCCCAGGGAGCTGGAAGCTGGTGCTCATTGAAGTCCTGGTTTGAAGGAAAGTTTTGGTTGCATTAAAAACCGGTGTAGTGCTAGACAGAGCATTTTGTAGTCTACCAGTCCATGCTGCGCAAACAAATAGCAAACCATAGGGCCGATTCACTAAAGTGCGTTAAAACGTGCTATTTGTAGCATGCTGTAAAATTTTTATCGCGTCTAAATTTTCGCGACAACGCACGATTCACTAAAAGCATACTTGTGTTAATTTACACGTTATACTGCATCCGTTCTTTTAGTCGCGAAGACTATTTTTGTGCGGTATTTGACGGTACATGCGCTAATCACCGCCCCACGTATAAATAGTCGCCGCATATAAATAGTAGCCGCATATAAATAGTCGTGCGAATAAACGCACGCCATGTTAGCCATACATGCCAATACTTGCGGAAAATTACTGTACTGAAAATGACCATTTCCCTGCAAACTGGAGGCTGCATCACTCTAGGGCCAACACATACTGCAAAGTCCATATTTTATTGCCAAAAGCTCATTAACTGTACTTTTCTATAATTACCGCCTTCATCAAGTAGGTGTTAATTTTGGCATAGACTAATGCGATATTTAGCGCGTTTAAGTGTTTGTGAATCATGCGTTAATGCTATTTTGGCGCGCAAATTAACGCATGTGGTTGCGCTTAAATTAACGCATGCGATGTGCGACTTAACGCACGTGGTAATACTGTAGTGAATCGCGCGTTCATTTTTGCATCTATTTTAACGCAAAAAAGCGTGTGATACAAATTAACGCACTTTAGTGAATCAGCCATCATAGCTCTTATGTGGTACCCCAAATCTTTTTTCATGCTTGAGTAGCTCCCAAATGCTTTTTCCCATGTGAATGTGGCTCACGTGTATAAAAGGTTGGGGACCCCTGGACTATAGCATCTATTGTTAACTTACCTTGACCCAGGGGTGTAAGGTACCCGAGGGCCAGTGCCTAGGGCGGCACCTAATGTTAAAAAAAAATGCCCTCAGCCTCCACCGTGGATTTCCTTAGGAAATCCAGTGACAGAGTTGGGGGGTAGGGGGTCACGGGCTTTGGGGGAAGTGATGTCACGCAAACGCTGTGTGTGACTTCACTTTCTAGACGTTGGTGCGTATGACGTAGGGGCGTATTTAGGTCCAGTGCCTAGGGCAGCCCCGGAACTAAACACACCCCTGCCTTCACCAGATGTAAATTAAAAAAAATAAAATAATTGGAAGTCTTATGTTTTGCCTTAAAGGAGAAGGAAAGGCATTTTATTGCCAATAGATTTACCACAATAGTGCCACCTAGAACCCAATATTTAATTTGTATAAAGCTTTACCATACCTAACAGCCCTAGAACCTACCTGTGTTTGTTTAAAGGCAAACTATACTCCCAAACAATGTAGTTCTCTATTAAAAAATATATTGCATAAACAAGCTGCTGTGTAAAACCTTTCTTCATCTAAATAAACCATTTTGATAAACATATACTTTTTTAGTAGTATGTGCCATTGGGTACTCCTAAATAGAAAAGTGTATTTTTAAGAGTTAAGGGCCACCTCCTGGGATCATAGGATTCACAGTGCACACAAACAAGCCAAGGCACACATACATGCTCAGCCCCATAAGCCAATTAATGGACAGTGTTCTGTCTTTTGCTTTCATAAAAAAGGGCAATATTTACTGATATATATTCCAGTTTGGCAAGATTCTTAAATACGTCACTAAACATTTTTTCCTTTAAGATAGTAGCTGCTGTTTTAGCTTGGTCTCAGTAACTTCCATGCTGCTGTTAGCACAGATTACAGCAGAGAGGGGAGGGAGAGAGGAGCAAGGTGCGCAGGCTCGTGCTGTGCCCTGAAGGATTTTTTTGAGAGAGGAAGTCTGACATAGAAGTACATGTGTACACAAAAGAAGAAAATAAATCCTGTGTTTCTTTTCATAGAGGACTCAGAGCAGAAGTTCAGTGAGTGTAATTTACATAGACCTTTCTGACAGAGCTTACTTATTTTTTACTGTTACTTCTTTTTTACAGTCCATCTTGGTTCCATCAATGGTTGACCCCAGTGATCACAATTTTTTTTAGGGAAATCTTATTAGTTTGCAAGCCTGTGATATAGGCATATTCATGAGGTATCTGTAGAAAGATCTTGTGATTTAGGCTTCACCCCCAGGAAGAAGGGCTTGTGAATTAAAATCTGTAAGAACATTTGAGGGACCACTTATTTGACTTGCCAAAGTCAAATAGTTTTCTGCCAGATGCGCTTGCATAATTCACAAGTGACATCCTACTACTGCTTGAAAGCTGCCAGTTTATTTTACTCATTCTGAAGTCAGACCCAGATTTCAACATGTTGGACTGGCCCACCAGGATACCAGGAAAGTCCTGGTGGGCCCAGGTGACAGCGCTCCTGCTCACCCATCAGTTTGGCTATACCTTGGTCATTCCTTGTTTGTGTATGAGGAAAAAAAGAAGAAATGGACAGAAAGCTACATAATAGAACGTAAGGAGAAGAGACTCTTCTCTTCTAAGGAAGCTGTTTAAGGAGAAGAGGAAAAATATGTGGATAGTGGGCCTATGGTGTAAGGCAGTGATCCCCAACCAGTGGGTCGTGAACAACATGTTACTCCCCAACCCCTTGGATGTTGCTCCCCCTGGCCTCAAAGCAGGTGCTCATTTTTTTGAATTTCTGGTATGGAGGCAAGTTTTGGTTGCATAAAAAACAAGTATAATGCCAAGCAAAGCCTTCTGTAGGCTGTCAGTCCATATAGGGGCTATTAAGTAGCCATTTATTGCTCTTTTTGCTACCCCCAGGAACCTTTTTCATGGTTGTGTTGCTCCCCAACACTTTTTCCATTTAAATGTGGTTCAAGGGTATAAAAGGTTGGGGATTCCTGGTGTAAGGTTTTCTGGTGGACCTCTGGCATGCAAAGCCTTAACTCCCATACGAGGTCCTGGGCAATTGACCATATTTGTTCGCCCCCCCCTGCCCTAAAAACAGCGCTCATAGGTTATAGAGAGTCCACTTACAGCTCACAGAACTGCAATCAAGCCTCACAGTTTGAGAAACTCTGGTTTATAACATCCCCTGTGAAGTAAGCACGTTAATGTAGGTATAGTATAGCTGCATTAGTGAGAATATGGCTTGTGTCTTATGCTATTAAGACCATCTAATAATAATTGTTATTTTTAAATACATACTGCTATTTGTGATTTTGTTTTTAGAAAATTTCATTGGTTATTTTCTTTCTTTTTCAGGCTCACTTATTTCCTAAACATTCTAAGTCAAAATAAGTCCTGAAAGAGTATTCAAAACTCCACAAAATCTGTTAACCAGCGGCGGTCTCTCATTTTACACTGTGTGCACCCTCTTTAAGCTCATACCCCCTGCAAGCTGTCACCCATGTTTCATGATAGACACAAGGCCCCTGTATTTTACGGAAGTCTTTAAAGCTGTTTCTTTCATTTATTTTATTAGCCTTTAATGAATGTAATTAGAACCCAAGTAATTAAATGCAATTGTGCTCAGTATGTTCCTGTTGTAAATTGCCCTAAACAGTATGCATGGTGTGAACAAATTTGTGGGATTAATAGAGGATGGATAATGTTTTCGGATAGTATTTCACACTAAACGGCCACCGAGAGAAACAAAGGACTTGGTGCAGTGTTATTAATCTCAGTCAACTGGCAGCTCAGGGCTAATCTGCATTAGGAAGGCAGCGGAACACAAAAGGATGATCTCGATAGGTGTTGCCTCTGCTATCACATTTGGTTTGTAATTGGAAAGTAGCCTGGAAGCAAAGACCTAATATTGGGACACAAGGACGGATGGGTGGACACACGTCTGACACACAAGGCCTCATTATCTGCTAGGAGAACAGCAAGGAAATAGCAGGGGCAGATGTGACAAGGAAATGATTTAAGACAGGAAGTTACCGTATCTTCTTAAATCAGCAATGTCAAGTTACAGTTACCTCTCATTGTCCAGCAAGGTTTAGAAAATTGTGCTTTAATAGAGATATTTTTACATTTGCTAAGTCTGATGATCTCTTGGCTCATTCATGTTAAAAATAGGTGTAACAATGCAGTCTTGTGATTGAGGCAACCGCCATTCCCCCAAACAGCCAAAGGATACATTAAATTGGCATTCCCTAAGCAGAAAGTTCATTTGTGCAGTGAGGCAACAAGAAATAATGCAAGATACTTTGACACGATATATGACAAGGGAAAAGCAGGCAACTTGCTAAAGCATGATGGCCAGGCAGTCTGTGGTCTTGCTGAAGCTGCTGAATGGCAATTTCCATTAGCCTGAAGGGCCACAGATTTTCCAGTACTGAGTATGACTGGAATAAAAGTGGCCATACGCCAGCTGATTAAAGCTGCCATCTTGGCTAAGTTGACAGCTTATAGGCCCATGTATGGTTGGTTTTCCTAGGCCCCTATATATATCTACTGGAAGATATAAAAAGTACTTTAGAGTGGTGTGGGGCCACCCAAAAGGGGTCATTTGGCCATGGGCCAAAGTGCTGGAGAAAGTGCACAAGCTTGCCCCTTATTGCAAAAGTGTTGGGGCATGCTCATGACTCATGAAAAAAATGAGCAGTAGTTTACACATAAGCATGAAATATTTTCAGAAAATAAGAAAAACTTTGGCCAATCATTCTGCAGTGACCACTAGCACTGATCTGACAGCTTTGCTACTACAGATCAGGCCAGCCAGCAGTTTGCTAAATGACAATTAAAAGCCATATAGTAGGCTGTAAATCCTGTCCCAGATGCTGTGGTTTTAGCTGCCAATTAGTGGAATCCTATAATAACCACAGTTTATTTATTTTTAACTATAGGTTCAAGCTTATTGGAAACCTTAATAAATGCCAGATTTTAACTGTTTAATACTGCCAAAGGGGGGAGGGTAGCGCTGGAGCTTATTTACTTTTTTAACGTTAATAATTAGCACTTTTCACCTATACCCATATAAATAACAATCTACATACGAACAAAGAATGATCCACCTTACATTTACAGAGTTCTGTAGCTAATATTGTAGGAAGTTTATAAGAACACAGGGCGCTGCTAAAGTCAAAGATATCGACACAGTATCCCAGTGGGATAACACAAAAGTCCCCTCATAAAAGCACTTAACACATTTTTATAGTCCGTGCAAAAATCGTGCTCAAACATACTGAATACTCTTGTCATGGCACCACAGCAGCAGCTGATGGGAGAGACAGGCAGCGGAGCCCCACTTATGTAGGATACATGCACTCATTCTTTGGAGGCCATAGCTGTAATGGTGAGCTACAAAATCATGGCATCCTTGGCTTGCCTCTAATAAAGGCTACAACACAACTCATTTTGTAATGATCCCTATGGGGAGTGTTTTTTTTTTCTTCGTTTAGCTGAAACAAAAGGAGACAATCCAAATTTAAGGTCTGCTGACCATGTGGCAGTGTAGCATGAAACATCATGTGGAGCTTTAAGAAGAAATTATTATGGTAGCCAAGGAATGTATTGTTATGCACTGGAAAGCTTGTAATCCCCCATCACTGTCGCTATGGCAGAACCCAGTTAACCAGATGATCCCGGTATACAAACGTATTTGCACAGATGAATATGGTGAAGTGTGGGACCCTTGGCTAAATGCCTAGTTGTATATAAACTTCAAAATACCTCATTATTCAATGTGGAGCCGAACTACAGGACTATTTGAACCTTTACCCCTAGTATATCTCAATATATGTGACAATTTATTATTACTCTCTTTCGATTGGCCCTGTGCATAAGAGTTTATTACCGACATGAGTCTCCTCTACCCTTATCTGTCCCCTGTTTATCCTTTTGTTCCCCCCTTTCCCCTTATTGCAAAAAATATGTTTTCCAGTATAGGCTGTAGGCCACCTTTACCTCAGTACAAATCTTGCCTGTCGGCTCTTTAAGGGGCAAACAGACACACCAACACACAGATTTTAGTAAGTATCATGTGAGTTAGAATGTTCACATTGTATCAACTGATTGTACAAATGGAATGTTTTTTTGCATATGTGCTGTTTGCACATGTATCGTTTAAATAAAAACTGCATTGTTAAAAAAAGAAGACATGATCATAAAGATAATGTTAAGTGTTTTCAGTTGAGCCTTTTGACAGCTAAAAGTGTTGGCCCTGTTGTGATGGTGGCTAATAGTACACTGAGCAGAGAAGGAAGCATTACCCCCGAATATTGGGGCATGATCAGAGAAAGTTCGGCCTTCTTTGCCCTCATTTTATGGAATAATCTTTAACAACCAGACTATAAAACAAATATGCAGTCTGACTGCATATGGGCATTGATGTGAGGTGATGTGTCAGTCCCATGTCACAAACTTTTCGACTGGTTACACATGAACAAACCCCTACCAATAATGCATAATGTCAGCAACACTGGAAACATTATAAATATTCCTGGAAAAGCTATTACACAGTGGAGCCTGTAAATATTATGGGCAGTAATGCACATTTTAATGGAGGTGTAAACTCAGCAATAAAATGTTGCCTAATGAAAGAAAGTACAATTCTAATCAACTTTTCAGTATAACTTCTTTACAAATTTTCACTTTTTATAAAGTTTTTTGTAAATGTAATTGCTATTAAAAGTAGTCTTTTTCTAACTGGTTCTGCACTTCTGTTCTGTTGGTTCTATAGCAGAAGTCAGCCTTACGTGCTTTTTCACAGGCTTCAGCTACACTTTTTCAATAGTCAGAACCACTACAGCAGAGAATAATACAGCTTTCTATAGCAATTTCATTTACAAATAACTTCAAAACCACTGAAAATGTGTAATGAATGTGTATAGGAAAGTTGCTTAGATTAGCATTTTCTCTGTTTATGCAGAATGTTATTTTTGGATTTATATCAGCTTTAAGGACGCAAATAGAACTTATGTGACTGGGTTATGCTGGAAATTGTTATATTCAGTATGGGTTCATATTTGCATATCTTGAAATGTCTGAAAATTCTGTGCAAATGTAATTCACATGCTACATACTAGGGGGCCTCAGGGCAATGCAATAATTCTGACTTCGCAGATTCCAACATGTGAGTCTGCAGTCCCCTGTTCTTACCTGACTAACATTCATTGTCCAAGGTTCATCATCCAACACTCGCTAAACAAGTGTATCTGTGCCTGATTGGGCCACCCATATGCAGGGCCAAATTGGGCCAATCAAACATTGATGAGGAACTTATAGATGCGCCAATGCAGTTCTGATCCCATCCCAGGCCCCTTACACAGGCTAATATGCTGCTGTATCTTGAAGGACCAAGTTGGCAAATTTTTTAAACCTGTGCATTAGTGATGTGCGGGCCAACCCAAAACCCACAAGTCCGGCGGGTTCAGGCCATCCAATCACTGTTTTGTGATGGTTGCAAGTGAGTGGTGAGGCAGAATTTCCCCACGCCCCCCCCCCCCTGCACCATCAGGATGTCTACCCCTCCCACCTCATTTACGTCAGAAAGGGTCGGGTCTGTTGCAAGTATATAAAGATCAACAGCTCATCATGTTGGCCTGGGTGTGGGTCAGAAGTGGAGGTGTTAGATTTTGGCTTGGGTCTACAAAAAGTCGACTCACACATCACTACCGTGTATGGCCATCTTATGTTGAAGCCAACAATGAATTTCAGTGCCCAAGGCTAAGAGACAGAGCAATGAGAGATTGATGAGTGTTGCCTAATAGATTTTCTGTCATACCAGTATGTGTTCTGAACACTTTGAATGGACATTTGTGTGATGTATGGGAATAGAGTGTTTATACACATCCACCAAGTTTTTAAGAATGTAGAATCTATTGTCTTTCATGGTAGTCAGTACAGTTTTTAATAGAATATACAATCATATAGCAAAATGTTGGTCTCTCTGACAAATATTGGTCCATTTATATGTACAATATCTTTGATACAGCCAGTCTCCAGCAAAACAGACTACACAGGCTTCATTGTATTAATCCCTCCATTTGTTTATGTTTGTCGTAATTCAGATAGTGCCCACTTTTAAAGTAACAATATTGCAAATCACTGGGGAGTGTCAAATACAGTAGTTATAATAGTTAGTGATGAGCGAATCTGTTCCGTTTCGCTTCGACAAAAAATTTGCGAATCTTTCAAAAGATCCGCGAAACGGCGAAAAATAGGCGAAACGGCAAAAATGTTGTGCGACAAAAAAAAATTGTCGCCCGCGGCTATTATTTTGTCGCGCGGCTATTGTTTCGTCGCCCGCGGCTATTATTTTGTCGCGCGGCTATTGTTTTGTTGCCCGCGGCTATTATTTTGTCGTGCGCCTATTGTTTCGTTGCCCGCGGCTATTATTTTGTTGCGCGGCTATTGTTTCGTCGCGCGCGGCTATTGTTTTGTCGCCCGCGGTTATTATTTTGTCGCCCGCGGCTATTATTTTGTCGCGCGGCTATTGTTTCTTCGCCCGTGGCTATTATTTTGTCGCGCGGCTATTCTTTTGACGTCCGCGACTATTCTTTTTTGACGCCGGTGACAATTTTTGGACGTACGGCGAATTTTTCTGCGGCTAATTTTTTCATCCGTTTCGCGAAACAATCCGCCAATGGCGAAACGCGGAAATTCGCCGCGAATCCATGCCTGGCAAAACATTTCGCCCATCACTAATTATAGTCTCTTATCTCAGACCCCAGGCTGGGGCAAGTCTTCAATGAAAAACGCACTGGGCCAGGGTAGCATTCTAGTAAGGGCCATGGATTTTTATCTGTCCCATGGATTCCTTGCTGCTGCCTGAGCTTTGCACATGGTCAGTAGAACAAACATTGACTTTTGGTGTCTAAGGTCTGATTTAACTGTACTGTAGATGCACACATATCCTAGGGCAGAAGCAAGGGATTCATGGCACAGGTGAGAAGATAGTGGCGTGGCACTCACTACACCAGTAACCTAGGCTGGTGCGCTTTTCTTACCTTCTCCTGCAGGCTGCATTGGTTTCCAGTTAGCTATATAATGTTTATTAGCCGTGCATACATTTCTAAATATATCTCATTCATGTATGAAACACATAGATCAGTCTCTGCAGTCTCATAATAATATCTTATTAAATAATAAACAGGTACCTTTCGCCATGCAGTGTGGGGGCTTTATTGTATGCATGACCAATTTTAAAGTATTGACCTAAGAAATCAATTTTATTATTTCAAACAGACATTGATTTCAAGCAAAAAACAAATACTTGTATTTATTATAAAGCTACTCCTTAAAAAAATACACAGATGTATCTTCATTGCATTTAACTCTTTTACTGCCCAGCAGTGTAATAATTGCTTTCACTTACTCTTTTACAGAAAGGCTGATAGGCAAGATTTAAGGGTTTTTTCACCTGTGGTCCCTATAGTGAATTCAGCATATTTAGGAGCTGAGTGGTTAATGGGGGGAGGCCAGGAAATGGAAGAAGTGAAGTTGGCAGGCTGCTTTATTTGTTGCAGGATAAACCTACCCTAGTCTTGAGGGATCTAAAGATAAACGAAAGGTTACACTTTGCCCCTCACTTTGTCACTTCCGTTTGCTCTGTCAATACTCGGTGACGGCTGTCAGGAAAGCAGAGAGATTAAGGTCAATTACAGTGGCACATATATCATGGGCATATGTTTAAATATGGAGTATTGGCCTATCTAATGGTTAAGTCTTTTCACACCCTGTAAATATCAATCAATATCCATCCATTGTCTCTGTTTAACATGTCTGAAATGGGAGATTTGGAAGGATTAGACACAAACTGGTGCAGGCAGCTCCGTGCCTCCTAAAACCTTACCATAAAGACCAAAATGTAACATTTCTAAAAGTGCAGTATGCAAAGGGAAATATTGGATGAAAAAGGCATGTTTTTTTATCCAGAGTGCAACCTTCTGTAGAAACTCTGGAACTACCACCATCCCCAGGGTTTCCCTAATGTCAGTAGGCGCACTTGCACACAGTTCATTAGAGCAACTGGATGGAAGCATTGGCGAACTATAAAGAACTAAAAAAAAAATGTATTTAGACGCAAGTACCTAAATACAAACATTTGTTTCCATTCTGCATGGAAGGTTTTGTTGGTTCGACAGATCTCATCCTACAAGTTAGATGTCGTTTCAAAGGTCAAAATATAATGATACTGGTATAAAATGTGCAAACTATACTAAAGATTTCCTCCTGTTTGACATGCTTATCAGAAGGGAATGCTAAATGCTCCATTTACATCCAACAAGGGCTCAGTTACAGCCATAAGTGCAGTTTCAGTTGCACTAAAATTGCTCCAGTTGTTGCACAAATTGTCACCACTCATTAAAGGTACTTGCATTTAAAGCTGCTCCTTGCCCTCGTTCATTTTGACAGCAGTCACCTATTCCCCCCCAGAGATGAATTGTAAGAAATCCACCAACTGATGCAGGAGGACCTTGGTGGCAGTAACTCCTGGGTTCCAACTGCAGCCAGCATCAAATTGCATCTAAAGAATTTTATTTCCTGTTATTTATACAGCACCAACACATTTCCAAGCCCCTTTACAGAGATTATTTATCATTCCCTGCCCCAGAGGAGCTTACAATGTAAGGTCACTGTAGCATTCACACACTTTGGTCAGTTTGGTCAAAAGCCAGTTAACCTGCCTGTATGTTTTTGGAGTGTGGGAGAAACTAGAGTACCCAGAGAAAACCCACAAAGACATGGGGTGAACATACAAACTCCTTGCAACCCTGGCTGGGATTGAAGGCAAGGCAGAAGTGCTACTCACTGCCATCATGCTTAGTGCAGATATAATTCTGACACCGAACACCAGTCAGACACAGTAACTTTCTGCACAGTTGCACTTGATTTGTGTCAAAAAGCAGCATGCAATTGTGCCAAACCCAATTCCTCCATGGCAGCCAAATTGAAGTTGGAATATTGGGGGAAATTATGCATTCTGGGTAAAAAACATGACAATTCTCATCCAAAATATCCACTCATAAAAGGGCCCTATAGTCTTATGGAGTCTGTAAGAATTTTTTCTTGCTAAAATACATTGACTTGGGTGTCAGTACAAGAACAGAACACACCATCTATCTTATCTGATCCAATTTTACATTACAGCAGGGGGGTTCCAGATTATGTATGATCTCACAAAATCTTGTGCTATTGCATTCCAAGATTTTGGGGGTCCTATAAAGTCTGATCAAAATTTCCTTTGTAATTTAGCCTAAAGGCTAGATTTATTATTTGGTTAGATTTTTGGTTCAGATTTTTTGTTAGTGATAAAATGACTCCCTGGAATCAGCCAATTAGATCAGATGCAACCTGTCAGCGACTCACAGTACAAGTGTGTTGTTTGCACTGAGAAGAGAATAGTAGGTTAAGGAACTCATGAATGAATCATGAAATACCAACGTAACATTAGGAAATAGACTATTTTTTAAACAGATTTATTACACATTTACTACAGATTATATATGTTTAGTAAATTCTTCTTCAAACAATGGTTTTTACAAAGACTCTACAAAGGTAAACCACCCGAGGTAAGCATAACTCCCTGTATCCCTTCCCTATCTCTTTATACTTTTCTACATGACCCAGACATAAACTGATAATGTAGGCACCTAATATACATGAATTCTACTTGCCGATGCCTTAGATAGATAGATTATATATGATAGATTATAGATGATACAGTGTCTCTCAGGGACAGTGGCAGAACAGAGAGAAAACACCCAAGTCTGACGCTTGTGTCCCTTATTTCATTCACTCAGTTCCTATAGATCAGGGATCCCCAACCTTTCTTACTCATAAGCCACAGTCAAATGTAAAAAGACTTGAAGAGCAACACAAGCACCATAAAAGTTCATGGAGGAGCCAAATAAGGGCTAAGATTGACTATTAGGAGCTTCTATGCACACTATCAGCTTACAGGGGGCTTTATTTGGTAGGAAATCTTGTTTTTATTCAACCAAAGTCAGGAATTGAAAAATAACTATCTGGTTTGGGGGCACTGAGAGCAACATCCAAGGGGTTGATGAGCAACATGTTGCCCCTGAGCCACTGGTTGGGGATCACTGCTATAGATTATAGGCATATTTTCTGGCAGGTCATTATGCCCAGTAATCGTATGCTATCATCATAAATATGATGCACTTTAAATTTTCATTTTAAATTTTACATACGCTTTTTGTTTCGTTTTAAATCAGCTTAAATAAATTGGCATTGTTTTTATTTCATGCGATCATACCTCCCCCCAAGTATATTTAAAGCTCCCTCTCACACTAGCAGTACGCATTGCATATGGAATAACGGGGAAATCATGCTGTCAGAATTAAAAACAGAAATGGGACAACGAAGGCCTACATTTTTCCGACAGCGTCAGATCCTGTGCACATCCAAAATCATCACACCCGCCGGCAGATGGGATCCTGGACCTCGTGCCCCAAAATTATTCGGAAAGCTGTCATTGACATTTATTTTGGAATGTTGGCAACGCTTAATTTATGCAAAGCTGAGAATAGAACACAGTGTGAGAGTGGCGATATTGCAAAGCTGCTCATATACAAAGCCTGTAAACGGAATGCTCTTTTAAATGCGAAGGCAACATTGTTTGCTCCTTTCCCATTTCATCAACAGATCCTATTGGTTTCTGCAGCAGAGTGTTTAAAGCCCAAGTTCTGCTCTACACTGAGCATCTTTTGTTCAGCTGTGCCTAGCTAAAGCCTGCTCTGTGACTATCTACTGCCCTCTAGTGGCACTAAATTCTGTGCTGTTTTTTATCCTTCATCTCCGCACACAGCAGTAGGTTCAAACACAGAAAGCTTGTTCCATAAAACATGTTACCCCAGGCTTGCTTAATGCAATAGGCTTTTATTAATTTAGCGCTAATGGCAGGAACTGTTGCAGAATTGTTGAATCAGCTTAGAAATAAGGGGGACTGTTTCTTGAGGATAAAAAGCAAGTTAGTCTTCAGGAAGGGGTACTAGATAACGCTGATATGTCGGGCCCAACCCCCAGTCAACAATATCCAACCTGCAACCCCCTTACAGGGTATGTATATATTTATATAGCATTGCTATGTTATACCCACACCATGGAATATTAGTACAATACATTTATTATTCAGACAGGTGAGTATGTGCAAATAACAGCAAAAGGTGCCAAGTACTGAGAAGCAAGAGGTCGGCTATTCCTGTCTCAAAGAGTTTTCAATCTACAGCTTTCAGAAACAAGTTGAGAGTAAGGCAGACTACACATGCCCAAATCTGCACAGACACTTTGGGCAATTTTACCTAACCATGTGGGCAAGCATTTTAGCCCTGCAGTCACTGTCAGATTTGAGATGATCTTTCCAAGTTGAAAATTTAATTTTTAATTGCACAATATGGTTAGAATGGTTCATCACCGAAAGAGGATGTGAAGAGGAGCTGCAGCATTATTGAATGGAATACCATGAAATGGAATATGGCCGGTCTTATCCATCTTTTTGGCTTGAGGGGCAGTTGTTCAGATAACCAAAATGGTCAACCACCTTATCTCCACATTTGTATACTGATTGGCGTTTCAAATTGTGTTGACCTACTGCTACTTTGGCTTGGGGTTGTGAGTAGGCAATGGCACAGTTCTGATTAGGCAGGCAATTTTGGGGTGAGCTGAAATATGAAGCAGGCATAATGCTCAAAATGGCTACTAATGCCATGCATTGTTAATTGTTAGCATTGTTATAATCATAAATGCTCTCAAGCTGAAATAACAGGGATGTCAATATCATTGCAGTGTCTCAGATGTGAACTAGAACTCCCAGGATGCTCAGCCAGCCGGTGTATAGAGATGTGTTGTACAGCAGATGCACAGCTGTGAGTGTAACATCCATGTTTGGGTTTATATATATATATTTTTTATATACAGTGACTTGTGAGTTATCTGACCTTTGAAGGTTGCTGCGTCTTTGCATTATGAAATGCCTTCACTGTAGCCGTCTGCAGAATAAACCCCCCGAATGCAGCCTTTTCCCTATTCCCAGCACAGGCCTATCTGTCAAAAGATTGTCTGTTTGGGTGCCTCTGACAGCCAGTCTCTAGTCTCTGTGTACACAAACCCATCTATGCTAAGTGTTTCCCAAAAAACCCATAGCTGTAAAGAACAGGTACTCAAGCAAGTAATTGAGAAAAAAAAGTGCTTTCCCCATGGGCTCACCTCTTTGTAGTGAGAATGCTAATGTCCTCACAGTTACTGTATTAACAAGATCTAAATGTTACATATCAATAAAACATATGGTAATCCCCAATTTTACTGCTATTTCATTCTAGCGACAGCAGTGCCTGTGAAGCTGCAAATTACTAGCAGTCCTCAAGCTGAACACATGGCAAACCTGTAATTACCTGGGGAGTAAAGAAGCCACCAAGCGGCAGCAGTAGGTTCCCTATCCCTCATGAGTGCCCAGCGGAGCAGCAGGCTGGGACACATATCATGTCCATACTGACCTCCCTCCCCATCAGATACTCAGAGTTTTCCCCACTCATCAGCCCTCTGCGCCATATAACAATCCCAGTAATCTGAGATTACCGGACCAGGGGGAAATACTGGAGATCCTGTGAGAAAATCCAGCTAGGAGGGCTGTATTGATTGTGTTTCAGTTAAATGCACCCAGTGCAGCCCAGCAGCTTGATTTATTAGAAGTTTCTCTGAAAACTGGAAATATAACATCAGTGAGACATTACAAACTAAGGGCAAAGGCACACGGAGCATATTGTCAGCCTGCGGATAAACACAGGATGTCCTTAAAAAATTATCTAGTTCTGCCTGCACCCAGAAGCACTGGATCGTCCCCTGTGCAGACACATGCAGCAGATATCCCGCAACAAACATGAGAATTGGCATTTGTTAGTGGATATCTGCTATGTGTGCACAACTAGAAGCCCTAACATTCCACTTGTCTGTGCCCCTACCCTTTGCACTGCAGGGAATTCTCTTTAGTAATATATTGTCTGCACATAGACAGTCCCATACTGTGCTAACATTTAATAGAAATGTCATGATCTGTGTGTTTGTGTGTCTGTCTGTGTGTCTATATACTTTTGGAGCTATATACCCGTTTCCCTGCCTGTGTGTGGGTCTGCCTGTCAGACTGTCTAGGTGTCTCTCTGCTTGCTTGATTGCTTGCCTGCCTGTAGGTTTGTCTTTATGTCTGCTTTCCAGTCTTTACTGGTCTGCTTGTTAGTTTTTTGTCTGCTTGCTTACATGTATAAGCTTCTCTGACAGCCAGCAGGTATATTATAGGAAAGATACCTGCTTTTAACAAGTGATTGAACATTTTTAATGGATGGTTCAGTTAAAAGCATTTGTTTTAAAAGTATTTGTTTAACCCTTCAGGCTTCTGAAACGATTTAGAAGTCAGTTTATTTAATCAGTTAGCTACTGCTATGTTGTTTCAAGAGTCACAAAAAGTAGTGCAGAGAATCAATTATCTGCTATTTATATAAAGCAACACATTTACAAAGATTATACTGTACATCATTCACTGGAGCTTACACTGTAAGGTCATATCACATTCACACACACCATATCTTCTTGGAGAGTTGCATTTTCTTTTATTCTGCAAGGTGAACTTTCCCTTTAATGCTGGATTTTTTAATATAGACATATCTGAATGCAGTTCTATGGTGGTTATTCATAGAAAGTGGACAAATTAGACACTGATAGGATTGCTTGTAATTGAGTTTCACATTTCTTTTTCTTTCTTTCTTTCTTTCTTTCTTTCTTTCTTTCTTTCTTTTTCTCTTTCTTTCTTTCTTTCTTTCTTTCTTTTTCTTTCTTCTTTCTTTCTTTCTTTCTCCTCTTAAGTATAAACATAAAAATACTTTACTTCATATACAACTCTTTAAGGTTAATGACTTGAAAATAGACACTAAAGTTGCCTATTCCCCTCTGAAGCATGTGCCCTTTTTTTCAAGCACTTTTACCACATTATCTTCTTTATGGATTTGTTTTCTTTGTTCTTGGCCATGTCATTCTGTTGCTTGATTGTAATGCTCTGCAGACGTTGCCTGCTTTATAAATAAATAATAATATACAGACTTGAAAGGCAGTACAAGCAAACCAAATGTATCTTCTGTCTGATGTCACAAATTGGAATCCGCTTGTAGAGAAAGGCGCCGGAGTTCTCCAAAGTAGTCTTTTCCTTGGAACATTTTGGAGACTATATATTGTTGCTACCTTTTGGTTTTCAGTGCCTTCTGAAGCCAACCCACTACATTTCCCAGCTGACTGGTGTGAGCAAGGGGACACCTGGGAATATGTAGCATGAAACTAATGCAATGGTTAAGGGAGCACAATTTGGATGATCATTATGTCCATTAAAATCCCAAGACACTGAATGCAATGATCAGTATCTAAATGGTTGTTTTCTGTTGGCTTTCTTGGTTACCGTACTTTACAGACCTCAGTCTGTATTAATCATATAAGAGACACCAAACATATGTACAGCCAAAAGCTGCTGTTGAATAGACCACTAACTACTGACTATATCTAAAATCAGCTCAGTTACATTTTTGTGTGTTTCTTCCTTCACCTCACAAACATACAGGCAGATAGAAATTACTTTAATTTGTAGTGTGTGTAGTAGAACATTATGCAGCATTTTACAGAGATTGTTTATCATTCACAACAGTTCCTGTCCCTGAGGAGCTTACAGTCTAAGGTTTCTATGACATTTACACACACTATGGTCAATTTTATTAGGAGCCAATTAACCTGCCTGTATGTTTTTTGGGTGTGGGAGAAAACTCAGGGAGACCACACATCTCTCTCCTTAGAGCCCAAGCTGGAATTGAACCCAGGATCATGCACTACAAGGCAGTAATACCAGAGGTAGGAGGACATCACAACCAACCTTACATAGATTCTATGTGTCGTATGTATCAGAGGGTGAAAAGAAATGAACTTACATTATCAACCTTTGATATACATGACTCTAAAAATACAATTGCTCACCAACCCCTTGGATGTTGCTCTCAGTGCCCCCAAACCAGGTAGTTATTTTTCAATTCTTGAATGGTGAATAAAAACAAGGTTTACTACCAAATAAAGCCCCCTGTAAGCTGATAGGGTGCATAGAGGCTGCCTAATAGCCAATCTTAGCCCTTATTTGGCCCCTCCATGAACTTTTATGGTGCTTGTGTTGCTCTCCAAGTCTTTTTACATTTGCCTGTGGCTCACGAGTAAGAAAGGTTGGGGACCCCTGCTCTACATTCACCTCTTGTATCGGTTATTGATTGCTTTATATGTTACTCTGTATGTCCAATGTATGAAACCCACTTATTGTACAGCGCTGAGGAATGTGTTGGCACTTTATAAATATATGTTAATAATAATAATCATACTAAAAGTTAATCTAACGGTGAACTATCCCTTTAATAATTCCAATAAAAAACATTCGGCAGCTACAATCTGGCAAGCTTCTATAGAAAGCCATGGAAGGCATATTTTTAACATTCAAGTTATTTGTATTCTTCAAACTCATTTACACAGTTGCATGTAAAGTTTGTAAAAATGAAAGGAACAAAGCTTTCAAGTTTTTAACATAATTGAGTTCTTCCGATTCGATTGAATTTTGGGTTTTTTTTACCACCGATCTCAGGAAAAACCCATAATTTGAAAATAAATAGATCTGCTTCCCTGTGTTCTGGTCTGTGAGTGACATTACAAAGGATTCAGTGATGCTGGCCTACTATGCACACTACATCCTCATGCAGAGATCCCTTTCAAATTGGAAGTAGAAATTGCTTGTTATTATACAATCTTAACTGCCTTATAATTAAATCATTTAAATGTGCCCCCTTGAACCCGCTAGTGTTATATAAGCTCAGAGAAGCCACTATTGCTTTGCAGTGTCTTGTTAATGCCCTAAATAATCAATAGCTTTTAGATTTCAATGTAATTGGGGCTGCAAAGGAAAATTAATTGGTACTCTTTGTTTCAAATAGGATGTGGCAGTTTACCCTAAACTGTGTTTACGAGTGCTAGAGAATAGGCCACACTATCAATGCTACAGCCAATTATTGAAACAATACAGGCTAAAGCTCATTGTAAGCTCTCATAAAAAAGAGCATCCTGGGAGTTGTAGTTCACTGTCACAGCATCATGTACATGTAATACTCTAATTAGCAGTTCTTATGCCTATTGAATTATAGGTCAATAGAAACTTTATAAAGATAGTGGCTGATCCAATAGCACCTTAAAACAGGGGTTGCACCTTTTCCCTAATCCAGTGCCCCATTCTTTAATTTGGTTCCAAACAGGGCATGTGTGGGTTTCCCTTCAATAGTCTGCAAACATACTAGAACAGTGGTCCCCAACCAGTGACTCAGGAGCAACATGTTGCTCACCACCCTATTGGATGTTGCTCCCAGTGGCCTCAACGCAGATGCTTATTTTTAAATTCTTGGCTTAGAGGTGAGTTTTGGTTGCATAAAAACCAAGTGTACTGCCAAACAGAGCCTCATGTAGGCTTTCAGTCTACATAGAAGCTACCAAATAGCCAATCATAGCCCTTATTTGGTACCCCTTTTTTCATTCTTATGTTGCTCCCCAACTCTTTCTACATTTGAATGTGGCTCATGGGTATAAAAAGGTTGGGGACCCCTGTACTAGGGGATAAAGGGATCCTTCATGTGTTCCATCACAGGGCCTAGAGTTGCCACCTCACCCCTTTAATACTGGCCACATATTGAATTGACATCATATATGACTAATTAGCAATTTGTTTAGATGCATGCTGCAGACTGAAATGATTTATGGGCAGCCATAGAGCATGCATCTAAATTAATTGCTAATTAGCCATGTATATGTAGCTGCTTTTAAAGTGGTGAGGTGGCAATGCTAGAGCTGTTTACCAAGCCATAAGGGAGATAATGGGCCAGTCCTGTTTTTTTAGGCCTAAATGTCACTCCACACTAAATGATTACAGGAAATAAGATCTGAAGTGGATCATTATAACCCTCATGTCCTGGGGTTGGTGCAACCCTAAGGGGAACAAAGAAAGAAACACAGCCCATTCTTCTGGATTGCACTGTTCTCATTGGGGCGCTTGCACCAACCTCAGTGTCTACAGCGTGAGCTGGAAAAATGGTCTGCGTTTCCCCTGTGGTGGAACACATGAAACCAATAGCACCACTGGTTTCTGATTTAACTGGCATGGGGGTATATATATCAATTGGTCAAATCAGCTTAGCTAGAAGGAAATTTCACAGCTCTGTTTTCACTTATAGGATTTGTTGAGGTAAACCCTCAGTTTCACCCCTTGATAATTATGCCCTAAAAATCCTATAAAAATAAATGTAGTTACAATGTTTTCTTTGGCCAACTGTGGCAAGGCCAGTTGGATTATAAGCTTAACAGGGTTAGTGGAAGATGTGAAAAAAACATTAAGGGCTTGTACTCACACACCCCATTTGGCCCTTACATGCACCTGTGTTAGTACACATTGTACCCGCAATGCATCATTTCCACGCATCATTGTGGCTGCAAGGGAAATTGCGAATAACATTTTTGAAGTGGAGATTGCGTCACAGGGTTAAAATGGCATTAGTGTGGTGCAAGTCTGCTGTGTCTATTGTTACTATTTTCTGTGACACCAGCTACTGAAATGCTTGTGAAATGATCTACAGTGGGGGGATCAAAGCATATGGATTTTTCACAAAAACACCAGATAATTAAAAAAGAAAGAGAGGAAAAGCAAAATGTATAATTTTTGTGTACTATTAGTAAATATAAATCCTCCCTATTTACATGGGGAGGTCTGGAGTCAATGCAGTTAAAACCTGCCCTAGGTAAGGAAGGGGTTAACGGTGCATAAAAGCATCATCCCGAGCAAGCTTCCTGAAGACAGAATAATCCATCTTTCTTATTGTTTGCACTCGATAGTCCTAATGTGTATACTGTGTACTTTGCATACCTCTGTTGTAAATGTGCTTTAAATGCACCTTCAAAAATGAGTATTGATTTGCCCAGACCGCTTCCAAAATCACTTTGCATGCAGCGCACGCACCTGACTGTGCTTTTAATTAGATACCACTCCATAAATAAGCAAATAATAGAAGTTAGCAGAGGAGCAGTTGATCTAAATTACGACAGCGGCTCATTTATCTTCGTCACTAACGAGACAATAGGAAGTGACACCCGGCCATTGTTTCCGACACGAGAAGAATCCAGGCCTTAAAGATGCAGCCCTCTCGCTTGACCCCCCCAATGATGAGATGGCCCTGCAGAATGGGAGGGGTTAATGTTTATCCCTATGCAGACCTCGACTGAAATAAATGGAACTATAAATTACATTCCAATTAGGAAGTGATAATACATATGTCATTCTAATTGTGTCTTCGTGGATAGAGAATGGATTTTCAGCCATCAATGGTTTTTGTTTATACAAATGTTTCGGAAGCTCATCAGGGACTGCTTCTTGTAGGCACGCAAGCATCACTGAACTTGCACAGTAATAGGTGCAAATTTTCCTCAGCGCAGTAACCCATAGCAACAGCTAGAATCATGAAAGCAAATGCCAGTATGTTGCGTTCCACCTGCGTTTGGCGCCTGTGTGGCATTTTGTCCTGCGCTTCCCTGCACAAGCTGAAACACCTGTGAGGATGAGCCCTAAAGAATAATGCACAGACATTAGTGAATAAATGACCCCTAAAATCTGCAACTTCTATTCAGGGCCAGAGCTAGGGGTCACCAAGCTCCCCCCATCTGATGTCATCGCCCATGCTTGTGGGGTATGAGGCATGGCAGTGGCCAGGTTGCCTAGGCCTCTGCTTCCAATGGTACTGTGTCTCCTAAACAGGCCTGTCTTAGAGTGGCCAAACACAGTCAGATCAAAACTGCCAATTCAGGCCCTTCAGACCGAGTTGACAGCTTATCTGTCATCTTCCAATGGGTCTGCTTGATCAATATCAATTGGGCAGATATCAAGCGGAAAGGTTTAAAAATCCTGTCAGGTGGAGGACAACATTGGATCCAACCCGATGGCCTGCATTCCCATCTTTCTGATCTATTCATCAGCACAATATCACTCACCTCTATTGTGGAAAGATCCGCTTATTTGGAGATCTTGCCAAATGAGAAGATCTTTCAGTGTATAGCTAGGTTAAATTGGGCAAAAATGCTTGGAGACCATGCCAAAAGAGGGAAGTATGGCTAGCTTAAGTCTGGTTTGGCCACCTAATTGCTGGCCCAGCTAAAAATGTTACTGAGGCCATTCCAACAGAGATTCCAATGAGATATGCTGGTAAAACTAGTCAGCTGTTGATTACACCAGCCAGTTCATTTATCGATCAACCAAACAGCCTGCTATATGGACTCCAATGATCCTGTTTAAAATAAATTATTGGCCAGTTTGCCTGTCTCTGTGTGTGTTCAGGGATATGGTCTGGCCTTTGGATCTTGCACCAGGACACAGATATTATTACCTTCTACAGACAGCCTGGGGAACAGGATGTCAGGTAAGTTATCTACAGCCCAGATTGCACCAGTGCTACCACGGTTGTGTTTTCTGGGCTCAGGGGCAAATGCTTTATTGCTGGTGGAGATTTTCATTACATGTCTCAAATGGAAAGACACATGTGGATTTATCTACTAAGAGCATCAATGTTTAGTCCTGATGCCTGCCTGCTTTGTATGTATGTGTGTATGTATGTTTATTTTTATTTATATAGTTCTACTTGTGCATGCAGTGCTGTATATTAAATCAATACATAATAAAATATGAATCATAACACAACACAGTTACATTCCAAAGTGCTACATGTTAAAGAGACAAAGAGTAAGGAGGTCCCTGACCCATAGAGCTTACAGTCTTAGAGTCTTTTTGAATATTTTGCACCAAAATCATTGGTAAGTTGGCAATTTCGTAACAGCTGGCCTTGAACCCAAGGGATGCCAAAGTCTATGGGGAAGACTGTTGAGATTCAGGGCAACTTTTAGGTAACAACCAAGTGTGTTTCAGTATAGACAGTGGATGATGCTACTGCTGTAAACCCTGGGAGAATTAGGGGCACAGTGTGTGTCTGTCATGTGTTTCATACCGACCAGTTACTTGTACAGGACCAGTATTAATACTGCACAGTGCTTCAGAGTTGACCTTGTGGAAATAAAGCTTACATATTCCCACATCTTGTAGTAATTAATAGATATTTTAAAGTATATGATAGGTGAATGCTAAAAGTTATAGTTCAATAACAGATTAATCCACATTCATTTTACACCCCCCAGAATTCTGCAGCAACCAAGACCCCTCTTTTTAATGCTTTTTGGGGACCCCCAAATCATTTTTGTTATACTGCCCAGGGAATAATTCTGTCTATGGTAATGGTGATAAGTAGAATTGTCAGAACCAACTGTGTCTCTCCTCAGGGGATGACTTTAATGCTTTTTTGGCACATGTGCCAACCAGTTTATTTTACAGCTGCCTTCCTACCACATAACCTAAAAGGCACCACATTGAAATACTATGCTATGCTAAATGCTGCTAGGCCATAACATGCTCACACTGGCTCTGAGGTGAAAGGTTCCTTGCCTCCTCAAGGCCACATGGCAATGGTATCATTTTTCAGCCCCCCACCCCACAAACGTTAATCAAAACCAACAGGAAAAAAGCGTTACTTAGCTAATTTGTGTGTTATTGTCAGTGCTCCGATTAATTATGTGTTTGTGGAAGGGAGAAAACGATTAATGAGTTGTCACAGGTAATTTGCAGTGGGCCATATCCCCCAGCATGGAACCAGGCTATGTGTCAGACCAATCTGTAGAGCACTTTGCAACTCCCAAATTCAGGCCTGCTTTAATCCCAGGACCTGTTCTGTCTTTTACAAGGCCCGTGCCGTGCCGGTCATGCAAACAAAACGAAACACACTTTAAACACACATAAATACAAAAGGTCAGTTCTTCACCTGGGTACTTGACACACTGACATAGTGAAAGAGAGGCACTTTATTCAACGCACAAATACAAAGAGCAGAAGGTTGCTCATCCTGGGTACTTCACACACACAATGAAGGAAAAGCATTATATTTTATACAGTTCATGCTCATTTTTGGAGCTTATAATCAGCATGTATGGTATTTGGGGTAAGATTTCTGGTATTTTGATGCCACTTAAAAAAAAAATAATTGATTAAAAAGTGGACAGTGGTAAAAATCCATACAAGTGTGTACACATATGATGGAGAGAGCACAATTGCATGCTCAAAGCCAATAGAAACCTTCTATAGGAAAGCTCATTGTTGCCCCAGTAAATCTTCCTCATATGGCGGGGTGATTTATTTCTATGTAAATATTCTATTTTGCTATGTTACAATAAGGGCCATCAATCTAATTGTACATTATTGCAATTCGGCATTTTGCCCAGCATTTTGCTACTCTTGAGCTGAAAAAAAACCTACAGTTTTACATTTACTAAAGCTGGGCACATATCCAGTTCAATAACCCAAGCCACCAATTGGCAATTAGCTTAGCGCAGGTTGAATAATAACATAAATAATCGATTGGTTGGTACAGGTTGATGCACAGGGAAAATTTGTCTGATTTAAGTAAATGAACTCAATAAAAAATATATGATTTTGGCATATATTGTCCCTGAACACATTTTATGTTAAAACCAAGCAATTTAGGAAAACATACTTTATTGCTCGGTGATAAACTCAGGCCAACTGGGGCGATATCAGGACAGACTGATTAAGAGACACCAGGCAGACGTATCTTCTCATCTGTACTACGCGCAGGTAGATGGGCCAAGAGTCCCAATCCTCTCTATTTACATTGCCAGTAATTGGGCACCCAGCAGGGACAGCCAAGTTCAAGGCCCCAAGAAACAGATTTCTAGCCAGCGTAGAGCCAAACAAAATGAATCCTGGGACAATTAAATTATGTGAATAAATATGCAGACATGTACAAGTGGCGAGGGCAGAGATTATTAAAGCGTGCATCTTTCCCACTGTCAAACAATGTATTAAAAAAGCATCTCCTTTATGACACAATAATTTAAAAATCATTTCATTACCGCAGGCAACACATATTGTATGAAGCTATTACTGCAGATGCAGTGGCAGCATGAGACTTTATGTTAACATCCAGTCTTAAAGAGGAATTCTCATATACACAGGGACTGAGGGTATTTTAGCTCCTAATCTTATCAAAAAATAATGTAGGAACAGTATTGCTCGGCAGTGATATATTATTGTTATCTTTTATTTATAGACTTCCGACACATTACGCATCTCTCATACATTCAGGAAACAGAATTGTACACAAACAGAATGACACAATGACAAATATTGAAAGAGAGATAAACTGTGGCTGTGAGTGGCCTGCTCAGGGAAACTTTGCAATCTACTTTGATATATATTCATCAGTCATATTATATCCTATTGTAGCCTAATAATAAATATTACTATGGGGAGAAGTAAAATGATCATAGTGCGCACACACACCGCCTGCTGAATGCTTTTAGATTGACAAAAGAAAAAAAATACACAGTTGCTCTGGCATAGGGAGTGTTTTTAATAAAATCAAATATAGAGAATTAATAAATGAATGAATTTTGCTAGTCTGGGTCAAGTTGGCAGCCTACTGGATTGTATATGGATTTATCAAGTTGATAGCCTACTGTATTATTGATGGACCTTGATGATAAATATCTGATTGTGGCTGATTATGAATTGATTGGGCAACCTTAAAATCCTACCACAAGGGTCTCTAATAAGCCAAATTTGTTCCATCACTTGGCTGACCATCATCAGATCAGCCAAATTTGTTCCACCACTTGGCTGACCAAATTCAAGTAAGAATCTGCTCATTTGATGACCGTGCCAAGCATATACAGCAGTTTATTGCCATATGTCAAAGTTTAGCCATGGCAATAAATTTAACCTATTGGAGCAGCTTGTAACAGTGCATTGCAGACCTGCTTATATAACTTGCCAGTATTACTTCTTTGTAGCACTTACATATTTTATAGCCCTTTACAGAGAGAATGTTTGATTAGTCACATCAGCCCCTACCCCAGAGCTGCTTACAGCCAAATACCCCTACTTAAGGCACAAACTAGAGTCAAAGTCATCACTAGTCATTAGGGTGGCCATTTGTCTGGTATTTTACTGGCCTGGCCAGTAAAACTGATGCTTGATTCTAACATTATTAATTGGGAAGAAAGGAAAAAGTATAGGAAGACTAGATTTTTTCCAGAAAAGGTGGCAACCCTTCTAGTCAACCCACCAGAATCATTTTAGACAGTTTGAGGAAACAACACAAGCAAAGGGAAATCATACTTCAAACTTAGTCAGAAATGAACACAAATGGTTCCTTGGTCAGAAATTAAACCAAGACCCCACTGCTAAGAGGCAGCAATGCCAATATCTGCTGCTCATTTTGTGTTTATGGATCTATCCCTCCTAATGTATATGAATTAAATGAATTCATATACATTAAAATTATAGGCCCTCACGTCACGTGCACCTTTTTATGAAGAAAAAGGGCATTAGACACATTTTTATATTGCCATTGTCTATATTTATACATGTTACTCGTGTGAGTTGTTAGGATGCACAAGCGCTCAACCACAAGATGAATTGTGCTCCTTCCCCACTCTTTACTAAGCTCAATACTTTCATAGGTTGTTGACCAGATGGAAACATGATGATCAAGAAAGGCTGATTTTCCAGGGAGGCTGAGTAGAATTATGCCCTGCTATACGGACTGATCTCCACACATTTGCCAAACATGTAATTTCAACACAGGCTGCTTAATGGGCATCTTATTACTTGCGTCTGTTTGGAATGTAAAGCAGCCACCTACCCTTGGCAAACCTCCATGCTGCCTACTAGAATGAGATTAATCATTCACAGTATCTGCTGGCATGCTGAAGTGATAGTTAAGTCTATAGAAGCAGACAAGCCTTGTCTCCTCTAATAAACTACTGTACAGCTTACTATATTTCATTGTGAGATGAAGGGGAAAATATGCCCCAATTATAAATTAAGTTTACTTTTATTTTATTCTGCTATAGTTCTGTTCCAATGATCTTGCCTCCAGTGTCTCTACTGGTATCATTAGTATGCAAGGGAATGACCACAAACAGAGGTCTGGACTTGTATTTATAACAGGCCCTGGCATTTCAACTACACAAAGGCCCAAACAGCCCCCCACCAGCCCAATAAATAGTGACTGTCTGTGGCATATTACAGCAGCCCCTTTGGCCTTTGCCAGAATCCACAGATTGCCAGTCCGGGCCTGCACAAACATCAGTATTATCAACAAACCAACAGAATCCAATCCAACAGAATTATCCAGTCAATTACCAATCCCTCTTTCATCCACTGATAGGTAGGGTTGCCACCTTTTTCTGTCATTAGTATGGGCCTTTGGGTTGGGGGCTGGTCGTGATGTCACTTGGGGGTGGGGCTATGACATAAGGGGTGGGGAAATGTGCAGGGTGGGTGGGGGAAAGGTAGATGGGGTCAGGAAATTGGTGGGGTTATAGGCAGAGCAAAGGGTGGCCCATGGTTATAAAAGGTGATAGGCAGCAGAGAGGGTCAGGGAAGAGAGGGATTTATTGGGCATTACAAATTAACTAGCAAGTTAATTGCTGGTAAATTTGTAATACCTGTGCCAGCCCTAGCTGGTAATTTACCAGATAGGCTGGACAACCCTAGTGATGGGGTAGCCTGATAATCCTTTATATAAGGGTTGAATTGTACCAAATTCATGTTATCAATTAACTCAATGCTGAAGTGCACATCACCTATTCAGTGCAAGTTGTAGCTGGATTATATTATTGGGACATGAAAGTGGGGTGTAGTGACAGTCACTGCCAGCCTAGCATCCATCCTGGGCAAACAGGTCTTCTGGATCAGACAGACGTTATGTGCAAATTCTAAAAATTTTGGGTGAGTTCAATAAATATATTTAATTTTACTTGTCATTAACAACTGTAATAAGACCACATCAGTCAACTGCAATAAGACTAATGAAGGCAAAATTCTGATTGGTTGCTACTTTGGAGTAAAATGTAACCTATTTATTGTATTCAGCCCATACACATTCTAACAAAGTATTAAATAGAAAGGATAAGGATAATCACAGAGAGATAGAGACCAGGGCACTAGGGTAAAGATAATTGGAAATAACACAGCAGTAGGGAATTAGCTGGAATGAAAGCACAATATACCCTATAGGAGGGAGTAAATGTTGCAGTCAGTGGTAAGCGCAGCACAGAGGAATATTACAGAGGATGATAAAGAAGTGACCGGAAAATAAAAGTGTGGGTGGAAACAGCAGCGTGGACAGGAGATTCCATCTTTACTTATTGCACAAAAAAACTCTCCAGCCTTCCAATAATGCCTGTGCCAGAGGGATAGGTTAATCTGATTAAAGCCATATATCGCAATGTATCTGTTTTCTCATTACCTCTCACTGTTTGACACTTGTGGAATAAAGCGGATGCTAATATAAACCATTAGGAGGCCCATCCCCACAGGAACAAATCTAGCTTATCAAAGTGATATTTAATGTTTTCCGTGATATTTATTTAACTAAAATGGCTGATTGGATCTTAAGCAGAACAGAGGTTAATGATTATTTTTATGGGTGTTATAAAAAATTAAAAAGGAATATTATAGGATTAATGATGTATGTCCTTGTTGTTTAGACACAGAATCAAACATGCAGCTATCCGTCACATGGAAGGATCCAGCTCCCAGCTGTGAGCAATTAGCTTAATTGTCTCACCTCTTTTTTTTTCCCCTTAACTTTTCAATGAGCCGCTTTGATTTCTTTCTCCGGATTTAACTTGGCAATGTTTCCAGCCATCAGCCATAACCCTTTCCCTGCACTGTTAAAAGAGGCAGTGCCACCAACAGTGAACTCTGCGTGAGAGCTACGGCTAGATGACCTGGACTAATACAAACAGACCTCCTGCCATCACAGCCTTTATTTATACAAGATCTAAATGCTGCATGGATGGTTTGGAATCATCATTTTTGCATGCAGCAGCCACGTTTTGCATTGGTTCTAGAGTTAGCACATCGCCTCTTTTAAAGGGGAACTCCAGCTTCAGAACCAAAATTTGTTAAAGAACCCCACATAACACAGAGATCCCTAATATAACACTGTAATCTGTTTCTTCAAAAATTATATAAATACCATTTTTATATAGTGAAATCCAGCTTCAAATTTGAAATGCTGGCAGGGGAGGAGGGACTAAAACACTGATGTTACAAATTGTAACAACTTTTCCCACAGCTTACAGACAGCATACAGGAGCTACATAAACCACAATGCACTGTTGCTTTCCTTATTGATGTAACTCATTTTTGGCTGTAATACAGACAAGTCCAGCTAGGTTGGATTAGAGCATGGGGTACATTGCACTCTCTTTCACTCTGTTTCTTAGGATGGGCCTTCACTATGTGGAAGAGTTTTACAAAGTGTCTTGTTGAACTACACCTCTCATTAACAGATGGAATAAAATAAATGCAAAAATAAGGACGCCAGAAGTTCTTTGCAACAAAACTAAAGAACAATTTAATTTATCCAAGACAAATTATCCAAATGAAGTTTGTGCATATAAATACTCACAAGCTGATGTAGCAAAAGAATGGCAAGTTCTAAGGGTGGTAAGGGCAGAGCACTGATCTGCCACTGTGAAGAGTAGCGTGGGTAGTAAAAGAAATCCGTAGGGTTTCCACCTTAAGTGGTCCCGATCCCAAACAGCAGATGTGATCAGGGAGAATTAAATAAGCCTGATACCCTTGTCACAAGAGCGGTCCCTTCACTAAAGGTGGCCATACACGTGGCGATCTGACGATGTTTCGTACGACCATCGGTCGCACGAAACATCGTAAGATCCGCCACACACCATTCAGGGCTGAATCGGCAGGTAAGGAGGTAGAAACAATAGGATTTCTACCTCCTTCTGCCGATTCAGCTCTGAAGGGAGAATTTTGGTCAGGCGCTTTCTATGGTGCCCGATCAAAATTTTCAAACTGGTCCGATCAGCGAGTCGGCCGATATCAGCAGCTTCCTGCGATATCGGTCGACTCGCCGACATGCCATACACGCACCGATTATCGTACGAAACGAGGTTTCATGCGATAATATCGGTGCGTGTATGGCCACCTTAAGGCGGCAGAGCCTGTTAGGAAAATACTCCCTGCTTGTGGTTGAAGAAAAGAAGCTGCTCTTGCTCATTTTTCCTGATCTAAGTCACTTTCATAGAAAGTGCTATAACGTATATCTATCCTGCACTATATAATCCTCGTTAACTGGGTTCTTGCTCCCAGACTTCACTAGAGTTGGATGGCTTCTCTAGGGCAATGATGGTTTACTGGGCCTTGATGATCCCAGGCTTAGTGGAACATCTACCTGGTTCAACAGATGCAGGCTAAAGAGGAAGGGCCTTCTTTCTGCTAAACACTATATTACAGTGTGCAGGAAGTGGTCATAAGGCTTATGGAAAATAATAAAGGAAGTGTAAGTGATAAACAGGTATTTTGAGGCAATTTGGGCCAACCACTAAAAAGAAACAATATGGATAATAGTGATGTGCTTGTTGACCTGCAATGTGCTGGGCCTGAATGCTTACTTGTAGGTCAGGTGGGTTAGGGTTAAAATTTGGGCAATCATTGCAGGTTTAGGTTGGGTGCCAGTCAGAATGGGGAAATACGCTCCTTATCTGTTCCTGTCTTGGAACCAAAGGCACACATAGAATTCATTGGTATAAAGCCGAATGACGTGTGTATGGGTCCTTCAATGGCAACCTTTTGCGGGTTAGGGTCGGGTGCGGATTAAATTTTTATGGGTTAGGGTTGGGTGTGTTTTGAGTTTTTCCTGACCTGCACTTCACTAGTGCATAATACGCTGTCCCCCCCAGTAATTCTCACTTAGGGAACTTGACAGAAGGCTACAAATCTCCCCTCCCCCAACTGGCATGATTGTAAAGCCAAGACTGATAAAAAAATATTGGAGTGGAGAATGTCTGACTGTCCAAAAGGCCTGTTTGTGAAATGCTCATAGTTGCCACCATTAATGAGATTAAAGTTAATTGCCCAATGGTTTTCCAATGAATAAAGCAAGCCTCTGTATCTTGCTGTGCATTGAGAATTGGTTTTTATACTCAGCCATCTCCCCCTAAAGAATTTTGTGCAAGATTTCTTTAGCTAAGTATAAGTAATGCTTTTGGTTCCAGTCTTTGTTGGTTTAAGCTATACTTGGGCATATTCATTTAATATGGAATGGTTCAGGAAATAAATTACCTGTCAATAGGCCTATCTGTGCCACGTTAATAAACATATTATACTGCCCTTCACTTATATCCATATTCGTGCTACCAGAAATGCTCGTTTATGATTGCCTGAAATGGCTTATGACACTGGTGTGGTGGGTTCCGCAGCATTCGTTCTAAAAAAATAAATAAACAGCATTCTGTTGCTTTTTTGGCTCTGGTTAGGGTGAGGGAGTTACTATAAGGATTAGTTGCCTTTACCAGCCAAAGTCAGCAAGCATCACCCTATTCATTGCACTCTAGATATCATTCTCCAAGCTTGTGCCAACCTCTGCTTCCACTGCTCATTCTGTTCAAAGACAGCTATCTTCTGTGTGTGGTGTGTGTGTGTTGGCAAGAGATAAAATTAAAAGCCTGGCAGAGAATGCCAATTGGCACACGTATCCTTTGAAACCAGTCATTCAAGAAGACTGGTGGGATGACAAGATTTAAATGATAAGGACTAATGGGCCACCATAGGCGTCCATTTTCTACCTTACAGGTGCTGAAAAATTCTCAACTACCAAAAGCATCTCAAGAAAAAGAACAGTAAGTCAATATTCATATCTTATAATGAAGTCTGTACACCAAGATTAATTTAACTCTAATTGGCAACAAGAACCTTTAATTGTAAACAAGGCTTTCCTCTAGCTATTGTGTCCATTCCTCTAACTTTGGGCCAGCAAGGTCATGTTCATTCTTTTAACACATCATGCCTTGACTGCTGCAGCAATTTGCCTTGCCTCTGCCGCTACTATCTGATATTCCTTACACAGGCTACCACTGCTTCAAAATAACACTTAAATTACTAAAGTCACTGATCTTCCAAATTGTATACAATTCTGTCCTTCTGGCCTCTGGCAAATGTGTACCTCAAGACTTTCCTATCCTGTTTTAGCCGCCCTGGGCTTCCTTCCAGTTTTTACCCTTCTTTTATACCATCTACCTCTTTATTGATTGTTACCCTTCCTCGACATGGCTCCCTATCATTTCTCTTTAATGATAAACTACAGGCCTCAGCTTCCCTCATCAGCCTGGTGAGTTCTAGTATATATTTCAGTGCTGTCCTGCAATATCTGCAAGCATTTGCGCTCCTGAGAGGTATATTTATCATGCTGTGTAAAAAGTGGAGTAAAACAGCATCATTGTTGTTGCTCATAGCAGCCAATCAGATGCTTTACTTTCATTTTCTAACTGTTAAAATCTAATTGCTGATTGGTTGCCCTGGGCAACATCACCGGTAATGTTTCACTCCACTTTTTACACAGCATGATAAATATACCCCTAGGGGTATATTTATCATGCTGTGTAAAAAGTGGAGTAAAACATTACCGGTGATGTTGCTCATAGCAGCCAATCAGATGCTTTGCTTTGGTTTTCTAACTGTTGAAATCTAATTGCTGATTGGCTGCCCTGGGCAACATCACTGGTAATGCTTCACTCCACTTTTTACCCAGCATGATAAATATACACCCTAGTGTTCATTCAAAGAGCATTTCTGTCGGGGATCTTGCTTCACTCTGCACCTCACACAGGATAATAGTCTGGCACTTGGTGCAAAGCACAGCTATAGAGGGCACAAGGCAGCCCTGGACTTGTGGCAGGGAGTAGGTGCAGGCCCCAGTCATGGAACTCTTTATGTTGCACATCTGAATGGAATGCAAGTTAAGGTGCCCATACACTATAAGATCCGCTCGCTTGGCAATCTTTGGATCTTCACCAGATATCCCCACCTACGGGTGGGCGATATCGGGTAGCAAGTAGCTAAAAAAAAAAATAATCCGATCGTTTGGCCCTGGGGCCAAATGATCGAATTACATTTGCGGCCATGGGGCAGTCGGTTCGGGGACCGCATCAACGAGCCGATGCAGTCCCCGATCCGACTGGATTTTCTAACCTGGCTGATCGAGATCTGGCCAATTTCAGGCCAGATATCGGTCGGCCAGGCCGCTCGGTTCTGCCCATACACGTGTATGGGGACCTTTAGTGTGTAGAAGAGGGGTGCTACCGTGCTTCTCGCCACCCACCGCTCATAATTACAGTCTAGCGTAGGCAATGATCACAGATCTCTACGCTTCATTTTAGAGTGCAGAGACCTGAAGTTTTCCCTTTTGGGCAGGACACAAAAGGCAAAAAGCTAGGAGAATTGCACCCTGCCCTGTAAATAATACTACTGTATTATACACTTGTTTGGCTATATCTAGACAAAATCCAGGCTAGTGTTAGGACTTAGAGCAAGGGTTACATGTGACTCTCTTAGACAGGATGGGCCTTCGCTAGGTGGAAGATACCAGGCGGAGCAAGGGTGTAGTGGAACTACAACTCACTCTAGCTGTGTAGTGCAATTTAGTAAAGATGGACGCCTGACGGTTCTTGCAGTTGAACTATAGTACAAGTTCATTGTCCAAGTCAAATATAGATACACGGTTAGATCAAATACTCACAAATGCAGATGGTATATAATAGTACACTCTGAGGACAACAAGAGAAGATGCACAGCTTGAGAGTCCTCCAGGTGACCAGTGATCAGGGTTTGTTCTAACCTGTCTCCTATGTCTACTCTGTGGCCCTACTGCTGAGGCAACATTGCTGGATGGAAGTACTTGGAGGTACTTCTTTTCTATTTTCCTTGGTGGGGCTGGAAAACTGCCCATGCTTCCTTACCTCTCTACCTCACTCTCCTAGAGAGTGTTCGACAAGAGTAACTTCACTTCACCAGAGTGGATGGTAAGCCTTGTCCGGCTCAGTGGACCTTCACCTAAGATGCAGAGGCAGCCAAACCTCTTTGCCAGACACTATATGAGACTTCATTGGGTGTGATCAACAAAATAACCAATAGGTATAAGTGCATAACTATAAACTGATACATGGGTCTTTGCCCAGTAACAGCAGAAATCAGGAAATCGTAGGGTTTAAAGCCATATGGGCAGATTAACCCTATGGGTCCCTACACTACTATTTAAACCCTAAAACCCTAAGATTTGAGCATATTTCAAGGAAACAACTATAGGGGAATTAGAAGTGTATAAATAAGGCCTGGTGTGATGTGTCTGCAAACCAGATGGGGGCTCTTAAAAAGATTTTGCTGTTGGGTTCTGTAACCTCTATTCCCTGCTGGTACAGGTATGGGATCCCTTATCCGGAAACCCATTATCCAGAAAGCTCCGAATTATGGAAAGTCTGTCTCCCATAGACTCCATTTTAATCAAATAATTCAGAATGTTAAAACTGATTCCCTTTTTCTCTGTAGTTATAAAACAGTACATTGTACTTGATCCCAACTAAGATATAATTAATCCTTATTGGATGTAAAACAGTCCTATTGGGATTAAATGAATGTTCTATTGATTTTTTTAGTAGACTTGAGGTATGGAGATCCAAATTGCGGAAAGACCCTTGGTCCCAAGCATTCTGGATAACGGGTCCTATACCTGTACAACCTTACATGGAAAAGTGAGTAAAAATGGTCAATGGATCTCCAAAATAACTATTATTTTTTATAAAGCACCATTGTCTCCCATAGTTGTGTACCGAGTAAAGGGATATCAATGGAAACATAATTACAAAAAAAAAATACAACCAGCTAAATAACAATGCAGATTCCAATGTTATCCTGCAATAGTACCCTGCTCACAAGAGCTTATAATCTAAAAAGAAGGCTGAGGTGCTGGTGTTCTGTGGCATAGTACAGATGACAGCCATTCTGGCCCAAGATATATCAGCTTTTTCTACAAGCATCGGCCAAATTAAAAGCTTGGAGTCTGTCTGGTGAAGAGGCAGTTAAAGTATTTCATTGTTTCTGAAGCCTAACTCGGCAGGAAACAGACAGGAGGTATAAATACAGCAGAAGCAGACACAATGATTTATATGATGTCTTGTCCTAAGGAGATTTGCACAGTTGTTGTCAAACAGTAAGACAGAAGAACTGTGCAAATCAAACTAGGCCTCTAACACTCTGGCCTGAACATGTTCCAATACAGCAAGGTGTATTTTTAACATCAGGTTCACTGAAAGGTGACTCCACGCTGGCTGACCCTCCACAGGAATTCCAGATAAAATGAACCCAGACATGAGACCTCTGCAATCACCCAATCTGGAATGCACAATAAGTGAGTGTCCATATATCTCCTTGTCAGCTCCCTTCCTCTGGGGAGGGGACAGGGGTAGGGGAATGGACGCTCTCCATCAAACCTCTTTTCCTGCGGGCCTCACAATGAGGTGTCTGCAGAAATAAATATGGTCCACGAACCCTCTCTGGAGCCTAATGACTCCACTGGGAAGCTCTCAGCCTTTTTTAGCTTTTTAATCCATGCTCTCCGTTACTTGATATTGTCATGTTGCCTTGCTCCCCGAAACACGTCTGCTTCGTCTCTCCGTAACGACGCAGCATTAGTTTCTTGCGCAGAAGTTAGCCTCTGATATCCGACCACACTGCTGGTGGATGGTTGATTTACAAAAAAAGAGAAAACAAAGAAGGGGAAACAAATCACAAAAAAAATGGAATCCTAGCAATGTGAGAGAAAAAAATTGTCTTTACAAGCCACACATATTCTCTCTCTCAGATTGTAAAATTACTTTCATGAGCTGGAAAGAGCCATTTTCAAGGAGATGTAAAAATTCCATAGAAATATGTATTATGTTTTAATAAATGTATTTAACCTTCATGGTGCAACTTAAGTGAATTTGATCACAGGAAGTAATAGATGTCTTAATGGTAAAAAAAATGGCTATGTGATTTATTCAATGCCTCTAATTGCTGCAAAATCACTGTGCATTTTTTCCTGAGGTTTGTCAATTATCTTTTTAGAAAGTGCACCAGTGAAAACAATTTGACCCCAATTAGGCTGAATATTTGCAGTAAATGCAATGAAATCAACAAAAATAAGTTTAAATAGAATTGTGCACTCAACCTATGCCCCACACAGCATGTGATCTATTTATATGTAAAAACCTTGTGGTTTGGAACTACTATTTCTACTACTTAATGGTAGACAGTGATCAACCCTGTTCCACCAAAGAACCACAGTGTAAATGGCACACCAGTGGCATGTCACTGATTGGTTGGAATAGGGAGAGCCAGGGAGAGACACAAGTCCTCCATGCACAGCACTACCATATATACTGTATATTTCATTTCTACACCAGAAGCACCACAAACCTGTATTTATAAGTGATAAAAGATCTCAACATTGTCCTTTAACATGGCCAAATAACTGTACCCTAACTTCTAATATCTTTATGTTTAAAAACAGTGAGTGCATAATACCTTGAGCTTTTTTGCACTTTTAAGGCTCTTGTAGTTGGCATATAAAGGAAATAATGCACAACTTACTGTATGACTCAAGCCCATTCCAAGTCAGGAATGGTGGTGGGTTCCTTACCATTAAGTACAATGGGAAGCAATGAGAGTAGCCTGTGGGCCCTGAACAGTCTTGTTGTCAGGTAATAATCACAGGCCATAGGTTAATAGTCAATCAGTCAACAGGGAACTAGCCACGGGTTTTGTCACTTTTACTTTGACAAGAAAAAATAATATCAATGTAAAATCTAGTGTGTCTAACCCTAAATGCTATACTGTAGCCCAATAACATTTTTACAAGTCACTTAACTCTTAGGTGACTTCCAAAACATTTCTCCCTAGGAACTAACTTCCTTATTACATTTTATATCATCCAGTAATATCATTCTCTGCTTTTCATGACACAATCACATTTTACAAAATACTATGCTTCTGCCAGTAGCCCTAACACTTCATGGGAAAAATGACAGTTCCACTAATGTGCTGTGGAGTTCTGATCTGGCTCAGATTGGCAATCTGTAGATTCTGGCAAATGCCAGAGGGGCTGCTGTAAGATGCCATAGACAGTCAATATTTAGTGGGCTGTTTGGGCGTCTGTGTACTTGAAATGTCAGGGCCTATTTTGAATCCCAGTCCAGACCTGGTTCCCATTCACATAAGACCAGTACTAGAAGATGAAAGGGGTGACATGGATGGAGGTGGTGCTGCAACTTGCTAAAAGCTGTAGTTGGCAATATTTAAGAGCACTTGCCCTGCTAATGGTCACTTTCAGTAAATTTGTGCTAAAACGGATCATCCTCTGCCTACTTGTGGTAGGGTGACTCAGATGGTGGAACCTTTTTAGTTCAGCTCCAACTAGTGGGTAATAACACTGGAGTGATAAGAAATGGGCAATAATACCGCTCTAGTATGGTTTACATCGCTCATGATGTGCCCCGAATGTAAACAGAATAATGTTGCACAAAATAAAGACGGGCTTGTTAAGGCATATAAATGTACCAATGCAGGTGATATCATCAGGCTCCCCTACATGGACACGCTGAGTGAAATTGTTAGGGAAAAAAACAGCAAAAGGAATTAGCACAGCACCACTCCTATATATAGGCCCCCTGCATCTCCGGTAATGCATAATCAAACAAAATTGAAGCTGTTAACATTATGTGATCACTAGGCTACAACATCTTAAATTGCTTATAGAGGATATAATATACTAGCTCTATTTTCCCTTTTCATAGGAATATTTTATACTCCCTCCCTGGATATCCTGGGGACTGAAGATTGCTCTTGGTAGTAATCTTTCTCTGTATTGGTAATGCCATCTCTTTCACCAGCTTTCCTGCCTTGTAACATAATAAAGGCTTCACAGAGTTATAATCCTACCTAAAAAAAATGGGCAGACAATGTGACTGGCTATTGGTGGAGCTACTTGCTGTTATACAATGAGTCAGAAACACATTGGGGTTCACCATCAGCACTCATCTGTGTCCTTTAGCTATCAGTGCCAGAGCATTGTGCTCTTCTGGTACTCCAAAACTCCAGATTACAAGGGGGGCTGTGGAAGATCTCCAAGTCTAAATAAAATGTAACGGAATTGCTGCTGGTCTGCCCAAACCACATTACCTGTCCAGATTTTTTTACTAGCATTTCATTTTATGAACTCCTTGCCTGATTAGATTAACTTGGGAAACCCCCAGTATGCTATTGACAGCTAAAGGCCCGCCATATAAGCAAGTTTTTTTGCTCTACCTGGAAACAACAGCATTCCCACCCTGGTCCAGGGAGCACAATTAAATGACAAAGAGAGGGAGACTTATACCATGGGGACAGATTTACTAAAGCACAATTAGTATATATAGCTATATATACTTTATATATGTGCGTATATAGATGGATCTATAAAAGTATGGGTATACATTTGCACTGGGGTTCATTTAGTGAAGTTGAACTTGATGGACTTTGGCCTTTTTTCAACCCAAATTAACTATGTGACTATATAAATATGTATTTGTGGCACTGAATAGGTTAATAGTATTGGTACCCTACAATAAGCTCCTTGGAAGGGACTAGCGCTCAGGCACCTGGTGCATTTTCCTGTTGTTGCTTTGAGAAATGTATTTTGGTACACCGTATCCAAAGGAAGGTATAATGGCATTGTTCCCAGACATGTCTTCTAATTTTAATCTTTTTTTTCCTGCTTTTCTAAAAGTCCCAAAAAAATACACTACAGAAAAAAATATCCCTCCAATCCATCAATTATTCTGGAGACAGGTAAATAAGTTTCTGTCAGGGAGTTCAGCACAATGCTGTTTATCAAGTAGGCGTAGATGTACCTCCTAGATTAGGAAATTACGCAGTTTCCTCGGTGACAAATCCTGTATCCTACATTATCTCGATACAAAAGGGCAATTTTATTTTCGAACAGATGCCAGTTTCTGGGCGCCAATAATATTTTACTTATTGTACTGTACTATTGTATGTACAACAAATAATACAGCATGTCTAACTTACAATGTACATTTTACTTTCCAGAGCATAGGTAGATACAATGAACTGACCACATACATTTATGGATGGTCACCCAGAATGTTGGGGGGGGGGCATCTTCATTCCAGATGTGCTCTTTATGGATGAGGGGGGGGGGGGTGCATAAATATTATAGGAACTGCTAAAATATATATAAATGTATTTTTTCTAAAGAAACATACCTGATTCCACAGACTGGAATAATTTGTGATAGTCTGTCTGCTGCAAGGACCCACCTTAGGCGCACAGATTGATTCATCCCTTCCCTCACCTTGTTCCATTGTAAAGTGATGGATTCTGGGACTTGAAGTCCCTCTGCTTTCCAGACAATCTGTTGACCAATCAATATGGAAAGTAGAGGGACTTCTAGTCCCAGAATCCATTGCTTCACAGTGAAACAAGGTAAGAAGAGGTCTATGAGGGACGGGGAGTAGTGCGTTTTTTTCATTCTACTTAATCAGGTGTGTCTGTGTAAATAACTGTGTATTTATATTTAATAGTTTAACTTTTTTTTCATTATTTATTATTTATATAGTGCTAAGTTTTTACAGAGATTATACAGTATATCATTTACATGTCCCTTACCCAGTGGAGCCTACAATCTAAGGTGCCTGTCACATTTACACACATTAGAGTTTATGTACCTTTTCTACATAAACCCAACTGAATGAGCTCATGTCAAGAAGGAAGGTATATTTTCCCTTCAAAGGCCAACTTGGACCTTTTAAAGGAAAGTAGCTTTTGGAAAATGAACTTTTCCTACTTATTATGGAAATAAAATGTAAAAACTAACTCAAAAGAATTTTATGTAGGTATTGCATGAAGGACAATATAGTGAAAAGGCATGGGTTTTCGAATACTAGTGACTTTATCCTGTAATACACAAGAACAATAAATGTACAGCTGAAACCATTTTATTCCTTTCTCTTTTGTATTCCCAATTTCAATTTTTGGTCGGGGGTGGGGAGCCATCAAGAAACTAGAGGCTTTTGTATAATAGACCTTAATATTCTTCTTCAATATAGATCCATGTAGCTTAGTTAGAGTCAAGTACAAGGTACTGTTTTATTATTATCATTATAATACACTCTGTGGGAGATGTTCTTCCTGTAAATGGAGGTTTTTGGATATCAGGTTTCCAGATAAGGGATTCCATACCTGTAATTATAATAATAGCCTAGCCATCAGTACAATGGAAGATGTGCTGTGAATGGCGTCAGTTGGTTTTTCTATAGCAGTACTTGCCTACTGACATACATGAAGACCATCTTCTGAGTTGGTTGGGGAGCGAAGGATTTTAGAACCCAATCTAACTATCAACATGTATGTTACTCACCTTTTTGCAATACCCCTTAATTTCCATGACCCTCCTCCCTAGCTAACAATAGACCTTTTTGCTATTTGATACATTTACAAGATGTTCATTATATCTGACAAATGTTTTTAATCCAAAACATGCCCTATCAAGATTAAGAGCAGATTGAGGAATTATTTTTATTTACAAAGGTAGCCATTTACTCAGAGGATTTTGCAAAGATAACATTTTCTTAATGAAGTCAAACTTGTGCAGGAACTGAATGTGTTTTGGTGTCCGGTATAAAGAAAACCTTCCACTAGCGCATATCCCCAGAGAGTGCAGATATGGAAGTGAAGCGGGCCTCGGGTCAGGCAAGGAATATAGCTGGGTCATTTAATTCCTGACTTCTCTTCCCAAAGCAAAACATAAGACGCAGGAGTCCATAGTCACAGCAGGCTCCCTGTCAGAGGAGCGTTTCACACTCAAGTGCTGAAATATCCAGCTGTGACATGCTGCGTTATTTGTTTTCTCTGCTTGTTCTGGCTTCACTTCAGATTTCCACGAGCAGTCCCAATATTTCTCTAGAAAGCTTTGCTATGCTACACTTCAGCCAGCTACTGTGAGGGCTTATCATGCAAATTATGGGCTTACGGAGCCTTCTTTCCTCCACATTCCATAATCACAAGTCACCCATAATGACCCCACTCAGCACCTACACTAGCATACAATGCAAGCACTATGTCACAGAGCAAGCATGTATATACTGTATATGGGAGTAGGACTTGGTGAGTTTGTGCAAACACAAGAAAGACTAATTGTATCTTAAACATGAATGATGATGAGTCAACATTTTTCATACCACCTTGAAATGAGAATGAGTACAAAATATTCACATTAGAATATTTAGAAAATAAAGAACTGCACAATGTGATGGGTTAATATGTTTGGAAGCGGTTTACCATTCTCTCATGTTTATGAATCTGCTCATTTTTGTGTCATGTTGTATTTTGTAAGCATGAATGTCCACTTTCCATTCCAAGGGCTCCCTAGGAAAACTTAGACCAGGAATCCTCAATCCTTTTTTATAAATGCCTCCCACACATAGCACCAGATTTATCAAAATGTTTAGAGTTTAGAGCACAATACAAAAACTCGCCCTGTTCTATTCATTCCTATGGGATTTCTGGCATATTTATCAATGGGTGAAAATTAGAATTCACCCGTTGATAAATACGCTTCTTAAAATCTCCTATAGGAATGAATAGAACATGGGTGGGTTATTATGTATTAAGCTCTAAACTCAAATTTTGATACATCTGCCCCAAAGTGTCCTCTTTTAAAGGGATGAGATGGCAATTCTAGATTTACCAAGATAAACATTACTAACAAATGCACAGTTAGGGGTGTTGATGTTGAATTTTTGCTCAACATAAAATGTGCAACCAGAACAAATATAATACAATTTTGCATCCTCGGACTAGCTAGTCTAGTTCTTATATAAATAAGTCAAGAGCTATATATGAGAGCAAGGAGTCCAACTGAGCCTCATTAAAACTGCAAGCCAGCCTCACTTCATGGTTTAAGAAGCATCAGCACTCTCCAAAATATTATTTCTTACTTTCTTGATTCAACTTTTTCTCTCCTCTTGTCAGTTTATTCTTCTTTCTTTTTTCCTCTTTCCTTTTGTCTCTTCCCCATCCTCTGCTATTTTTTTGAAATTGCCATTTATTTTTCTTCTTTTTCCAATTTTTTTTTTCATTTTCTCCTTCATTCACTTTAATACTGTATTTTTCCTCTTACTTCCATTTCTCCCTTTATCTCTCATAGACGAATAAAAATAACTTAAACTGGAACAGATAGCTATGTCACCAGGAGGGAGTTTTCATTGCAATCTGATGGACCAGTCTGGATCCACTCATTCAAAATACGAATAATAATAACAACTACATATCTTACTTCATCTCCTTCTTAGATTGTAAGCTCTTACGAGCCAGGCCTTTGCCATATTTGTCTCCTAACAATACGTAGTTGTAACTGAGCATCTATTCTGGTAAAATGCTTGTATATATATAAACTATTCACCAGTTCTATATAACATTTTTAGCTCCACTTAGGGGCTGATTTACTTACCCACGAACGGGTCGAATGGAGTCCGATTGCGTTTTTTTCGTAATGATCGGTACTTTGCGATTTTTTCGTATGTTTTGCGATTTTTTCGGATTCTCTACGAATTTTTCGGATCCAATACGATTTTTGCGTAAAAACGCGAGTTTTCCTATCCATTACGAAAGTTGCGTAAAAAGTTGCGCATTTTGCGTAGCGTTAAAACTTACGCGAAAAATGCGCAACTTTTCGCGTAAGTTTTAACGCTACGCAAAATGCGCAACTTTTTACGCAACTTTCGTAATGGATACGAAAAACTCGCGTTTTTACGCAAAAATCGTATTGGTAACGAAAAATTCGTACAGAATCCGAAAAAATCGCAAAACATACGAAAAAGTCGCAAAATGTTCGTTTTCAAGTCGGAACTTTTCCAATTCGGGTCGGATTCGTGGGTTAGTAAATCAGCCCCTTAGTGTAGTATTGTTGAGATGGCTCTTAATGCAGAAGAAGTTACTGAACAACATGTTTAATGTGAATATAGCTGAGGAACAGGAACATAGAGTGGAGAAAAGAACAAGAATAACATTTAGAAGCAGATTTTTCAATAAGTGAGTTTAATTTTAAACTTAAGACATAAAAACTCACCCGTGTCCTATTCATTCCTATGGGATTTTTAGAAGTGTAATTATCACCATTAGATAAATACCCTCCCATAGGAATGAATAGAATGTGGGTGAGTTTTTATGTATGAAGCTCTAAATTCACAGTTTTATTGAAACTATAAGGGTTCCAGTTTTCTCACAATTAACTGACCTGTGATGCAAAGGAAAATAAATCCAATGCAATATAAATGCAATACATACAAGACAGTAGAAAACTGCCAGCAGCTTGATTAATATATGCAGGACTTAACTGACACTAATATGTTTACAGCTCCATAAGAGTCCATAAGTTATAGTATTTAATCATACCTAGGGCCACTTCTATTTTTGACTGACATCAAATTAATGAATCATTTGTTTCATTGTGACATAGGGTATATAAATCTTTGATAAATAAAACTCTTTCAAACCTTAAATATGACTGCAGGGCCTCTTTTCCATGTAATGTCTCTACCACAAGACAGTGAAGGGATATAGTCATGGGCTTCTTGGGATGTCACAGATGTAATAAAGGAAATCATACTGTGCAATGGTATGAACTGGGGCACCGGTCACCATGGGTATAGTGTGTATGTGGCAGACTCACATGTATAAATAGAATTACCGAAGTACTCTGTAATGGGATTCTGCATTTAAGGTCACGTCCTAGTAAACAATCTCCTACAAATGAATTTGGCTTGTTCTGTGTGTTAGAAGCTGTTCAATTTGTGCTCAATTAAGTAAGTTAATGTTACCATAATCAATACAGATCATTTACACATTAGGCTGAGAAGCTGTTTCAACTGCACAGTGATAAAACTCAATAGTACAGATTAGAGGGATAAATGATTTCAGGGGAAGTTTGGCATGATGTCCAGGGCCAGGTCTAAATTAGAAATACATCATCTTTTCCAAAACTCTTCCTAATGTGCTACAATCGGTTTTATTACACTATGAATTTACATTGCACAAATAACTATTTTCTCCTATGAAGTATAATTTGTTTTCTAGAAATGGCACAAACTAGAAAGGTAGCTGTTATTCTAAATAAATCTGTACAGTATTCAGTTTGTGTGTCACTCATGCAAAATAAGCAGGATAACATGAGTAAAAGCAATGCAGGGTAGCTCTGAGTGTTACTGTGCATTTCCTATCTCTTCTATACTTACTGGTGTCCAGTAGGATTAATGCATGCTCAGAGATGCTTGAACCAGGCCCGGACTGGCAATCTGTGTATTCCGGCAAATGCCAGAGGGGCTACTGTAAGATGCCATATAGACAGTCACTATAGACTGGACTGGTGGAGGGCTGTTTGGGCTTTTAAAATGCTAGGGCCTATTTTGAATCCCAGTCCAGACCAGGCTTGGACATCAGCCTAGTGGCTCTCCTACTAAATCCCAAATATGGCCCAGTGCTAACATGATAGAAATATGGAAATGTAAAATAAAATAAGCAAATTACAATTTATTTTTTTCTCATCTAGGCACATACTAGTATTGTAAGGACTTGCTAAATGCGTACTTCCCCTTTAATGGTCCTTTTGCGTGATGAAGTCTTTAGCACTTAGAAAAAGAAGCTGCTGGCATTTGCAGCCTAAACACTGTGAAGAGATGTGATGATGTATGCTGGGAATGTTTGCGGTCGGAAAGCTATATCTGAGCTACAGGTATGTGAGAACAGGGCAGAGAGCACAGACATGGAATGCACTGTATATATACATGGGGGGTTGTCAGTAAGGGAATTCATAGTCACTTATTATTGATATATAGATTAATACGCAAATAACATTTTAGGGTTTATTTTCTTCTGAAAATGTTTATATTAAATTAGTCTAAACACGAATAAAGGAGATTTAGGGGCTTATTTATTAAAGAAGAGGAAAGGTTGCAAAGTATAGGTATAGGATCCGTTATCTATAAAAAAAAATCCAGAAAATTCTAAATTACTCTATTTAAAATAATATTTAAAATGTATCTACTTTTTTCTCTGTAATAATAAAACAGCGCCTTGTCCTTGATTCTAACTAACATTATAGTTTGTATAATTTAAAACAATGAATTCATTTTGGAGGCAAACCTATTTTATTGAGTTTAATGTTTAAATTATTTTTTTAGTAGACATAAGGTGTAGAGATCCAAATTATAGAAAGAAAAAAAACTCAGGTCCCAAGCATTCTGGATAACAGATCCCATACCTGTATAATAAATGGGTGCAAATCTTTGCACTCCATTCTCACTCTGTGCCCTGAATTCAGTAGGTGCTCAAGTGGTAAGAGCATAGGTTCTAAGACTAATATTACACTAGAAAGCAGACAAACAGCCAATGGGAGCAGATCTGCACCAATCAGCTCCTGTGGTAAGTGCACTGACAGGCACTGTGTCAGCGAGTGAGCAACAGGAGTGGATTTGGGTGCCGAAAGCATTTAGAGCAGATGGGTGCAAATTGACTCCATCTGCATTTCTGTGCAGGTGGAGTGATAGCCATAGCCTAAACTGCAGGGGTCCCCAACTTTTCTTACTTGTGAGCCACAGTCAAATAAAAAAAGACTTGGAGAGCAACACAAGCATCATAAAAGTTCATAGAGGGGCCAAATAAGGGCTAAGATTGGCTATTAAGCAGCCTCTATGCACCCTATCAGCTTACAGGGGGCTTTATTTGGTAGTAAATCTTGTTTTTATTCAACCAAAACTTGCCCCCAAGTCAGGAAGTCACCTGCTTTGGTGGCGCTGAGAGCAACATCCATGGGGTTGCTGAGCAACATTTTGCTCTCGAGCCATTAGTTGGGGATCACTGGATCAATTTTGTGCACTAAAGAACTCAAGCACTTGCACCTCTACTCATCATAAATGAGCCCTTTAATATTTTTTAGTCTCAGATTGGCAGGTGATCTGAAGAAAACTGTCAGTCAAGGGAAGGTCCCATCGTTCTAATGCAGGGCTGATGAAGTTGCTAGCTGTGTGCCCAGTTAAGAGTAACATACTCTGTTCCTCTACACTAAAAGTAATTCATACACCCATCAAAAAACAACCAAAGACATGAGTAGGGCGGCTCTAAACCATATCAAAGCTCTGCTTTAGAAGTGGGGATGCACAGCAATCCCTGTGATAGTAAAGATACAATACATCTACCACCGTTTAATGTCAGCCAAAGCACTCTGTGCATGTAGAGGGGTTACACCAAAATGGAGCTTGTGGTAGTAAGGAGGAGAGTATTTGGGGCAAAGGTTAAGATTTATATATATTTATATATTCAAGATAATAATAAAAGTACTATTATGCAAAACATTAAAGAGAAGTTATTTTCCAATAGAGGATTCTGTGTGTGGCCCCTCGGATATGAACTACTAAGCACTAGCATTTCATTATTTTTTCCATCTTGTCAAAAGTAGCATATTGTATATTTGATGTTTTATTCCGGCTGGTTTCCTCCAGACACCCAGTAGATTATTTGACCTCCCATATTAATGGCTCATCAGTCATTTTCACTATGGAATAAACTCATAGGATATGCTGCTTTAATCAATGATTTAATATTGTAATTTGTTATTAAACGGTGCTGAGGAGACTACTGGGTAGCTAATGTATGAATGGGGGATTGTTCTGAAATGGATATGGGTCACTGGACTGCAATTAATAAACACGCATAGATTACACTATGGACAAAGTACTTTTTCCCCCAAGACACTTCTCAAGCCAGTTTCCCTCATCTTGGGCTATGCCCAAAACACATTAACATCCCCATGTGTTTCTGATTTAAGCACCAGCGTGGGAACTTTCTGAACTAATTTTTTCACTACCTTCCCCCTTCCATCATTTATTCCAGGCCAGAAGTTTCAGACTTGTTGCAAAGTGCCAGAAACAAAGTGCTGACTGATGAACAGAATGGAGCCTTGAACCCCACATCCCTGGGAGCTGTAGCCCTCATAAATTAGAGGCTCCATATCCAAGTGCCCCCCAGTCCAGCTGCCTTATTTTCCATCATTCATACTTATTCCATTGCAGACCCAAATAGAAGTTGGCAGTTGTGCGCTGTTCCCGTCCCCTGCCTCCTGTTTATGGAGACAAGGTCAGAGAAGTCTAGAGGTCTGTTTCTCATAAGTGCTCGTAATTACGCATGCAGACAGTTGTGCCTACGCCATGCTGGGTACAAATTAACATGGCAGTAGTGTTTATGATTTCTATCCAAACTCCCCCAAGACAGAGCTAAATGCCTGTAATGAAGTGAGAATGTTTTTTTGAGATACATTTAAATGTTTCTCCGAAGGGCCAAGCTTGTCGCTTCTACTGTGTGCCTGCAGTAAGGATAATAGCCTTTGGGAAGGGACTGTGGCTGTGGGATAGCAGGTATAGTAGGGAGAGATGGTGCCTATAGTAGCAGTGGGATAATAGCCTCTGGGAAGGGACTGTGGCTGTGGGATAGCAGGTATAGTAGGGAGAGATGGTGCCTATAGTAGCAGTAGGATAATAGCCTCTGGGAAGGGACTGTGGCTGTGGGATAGTAGGTATAGTAGGGAGAGATGGTGCCTATAGTAGCAGTGGGATAATAGTCTCTGGGAAGGGACTGTGGCTGTGGGATAGCAGGTATAGTAGGGAGAGATGGTGCCTATAGTAGCAGTGGGATAATAGCTTCTGGGAAGGGACTGGGGCTGTGGGATAGCAGGTATAGTAGGGAGAGATGGTGCCCATAGTAGCAGTGGGATAATAGCTTCTGGGAAGGGACTGTGGCTGTGGGATAGCAGGTATAGTAGGGAGAGATGGTGCCTATAGTAGCAGTGGGATAATAGCTTCTGGGAAGGGACTGTGGCTGTGGGATAGCAGGTATAGTAGGGAGAGATGGTGCCTATAGTAGCAGTGGGGATAATAGCCTCTGGGAAGGGACTGTGGCTGTGGGATAGCAGGTATAGTAGGGAGAGATGGTGCCTATAGTAGCAGTGGGATAATAGCCTCTGGGAAGGGACTGGGGCTGTGGGATAGCAGGTATAGTAGGGAGAGATGGAGCCTATAGTAGCAGTGGGATAATAGCCTCTGGGAAGGGACTGTGGCTGTGGGATAGCAGGTATAGTAGGGAGAGATGGTGCCTATAGTAGCAGTGGGGGGATAATAGCCTCTGGGAAGGGACTGTGACTGTGGGATAGCAGGTATAGTAGGGAGAGATGGTGCCTATAGTAGCAGTGGGATAATAGCCTCTGGGAAGGGACTGTGGCTGTGGGATAGCAGGTATAGTAGGGAGAGATGGTGCCTATAGTAGCAGTAGGATAATAGCCTCTGGGAAGGGACTGTGGCTGTGGGATAGCAGGTATAGTAGGGAGAGATGGTGCTTATAGTAGCAGGGAGATAATAGCCTCTGGGAAGACACTGTGGCTGTTGAACAAGTATAGCAGAGCAAGATGCTAACAGCGCTTTATAGCAGAGTTTGCCACACTGCAGTAGTTTGTCAGAGTCTTATAGAAGTTGTAGTTCTACAACAGCTAGGGCACCATTGTTTGGACAGGCCTAATAAATAACAGACCTCCACTAAGGACAACCCTTACTGCATATTCATACAGGTATGGGACCTGTTATCCAGAAAGCTTGGGACCTGGGGTTTTCCAAATAAGGGGTCTTTTTGTAATTTAGATCTCAACACCTTTAGTCTACTAAAAGATCATATAAACGCTAAATACACCCAGTAGGATTGTTTTGCCTCCAATAAGGATTTATTATATCTTAGTTGGGATCAACTACAAGGTTCTGTTTTATTATCATAGATAAAAAGGAAATCATTTTTAAAAATTAAAATTATTTGCTTTTAATGGAGTCTAAGGGAGATGGTCTTTAGGTAATTTGGAACTTTCCGGATAATGGATTTCTGGATAAGGGGTCCTATACCTGTATATATGGGGAATTGTAATAAAATTCACAAACGGAAACAATTGTGCTCAAATAAGAAGAAAATGTAATATTTTTTATTATACTTTTATGGCATCATGAATCTTACTTGTGCTTTGCGAATCTTTAAGACCTGCTTGAAGATGGCGTAAATTTTAACAGAAGAATAGCAACTTTTTCATTAAGAAGTTTTATTACATTCACTGCACACTTGCACAAACGAAAAAAAAATCACAATTGCAAACCTACTGTTGAAAGAAATGCACTAATCACTAATCACTAATGGCGACTATTTTTTCTGTAAGCTAAATATATTATATTCCCCCAAAACAGTTGATTGCACATCTCATAAATAATGGTGCTCTTTACAATAATATTTCTGTGAAGCCCCAGAAAACTTTAGTAGGGCCTGGAATTTCTTTACCTCCTTTGGCATAAAAGGACTGATTTATCAACTGTAGCACGGTGGATTTTATTTTGATTTTATAATGATTTACATTATATATCTGCTTTGACATATGAATCAAATCTTAGGTTTGAGTCAAGTAAAACCAGCAGATTTTGGGACAGCTATTGTCCAGTGTTCAAGGTACAATGTCTTTGTTCTATGTATATTGCTGGGTAAACAGTAAACACAGGTATTGTTACCCAGCAAATATCCTTGGAATAAACAAACAGACAGCATATAGACCAGTGATCCCCAACCAGTAGCTCGCGAGCAACATGTTGCTCCCCAACCCCTTGGATGTTGCTCTCAGTGGCCTCAAAGCAGGTGCTTATTTTTTTGAATACTTGGCTTGGAGGCAAGCTTTGGTTGCAAAAAACCCAGTGTAAAACCAAACAGGGTCTTCTATAGGCTACCAGTCCACATAGGGGCTACCAAATAGCCAATCTTAGCCCTTATTTGGCACCTCCAGGTACCTTTTTCATGCTTGTGTTGCTCTCCAACTCTTTTTACATTCGAAATGTTGCTCAAGAGTAAAAAAGGTTGGGGATCCCTGATATAGACAATACACTTTATGTACAACTTATTTGAGAAACAAATAAGGCTTTCTACAAAAGTTAGTAAATTGTCTAGTTAGGTTTTGTTCATGACAAAAGTTTGTACACAATATTGCACAATAAGTCCAGCACTTGGTGTTGGGGGTTTGCAAAGACCTCTGGTATAAAAGGGAGCCCCCACCCTGTGTCAGTAGCTTCGCCTAGGGCTCCTGAACGAGTGCCGGGACATTTGGATCATCGCTTGGTTATCGGGAACCTGAAGGTCTTGCACCAAAGGTTGTGGGGCTCCCCGATTGTGCTGAATTGTGCAGAACTGGCTATACTTGTAACTATAATCATACAAAGATAAGTAAATCTATTTGATTCTATTATTACTTGTGTGTGTGTAAGTTATTGCTCACTAACAGTTTTATCAGAAGGCTTAATCATTGATCCTGCATATTTATTAATATTGTCATGAATGTCAATTAATACAAATTATTAATATTAATAAAGGTTCACCCCCTTTATTACATCAACATAGGTGATTTGCCAACAAAAATTGTTTCAAACTAATTTGTATTTGTGCACACATGTGGCCAGCTTAGAGAGGAAACATTTCTGGGAACATTGACGACTAAAAAATTTAAAACTCATTTTTTCCTCATTGAAAGATACAAAGATTCCACCAACAACAATAACACAACTGCTGCTGTTGTACCATTGCTTGCATACAGCTGCCCTTTGTATCTTCAGTGTTCCTTCTCTGTCTGGCCTACCTCCCCTTGTAATGCAGGAAAAGGAGTGCAGAATGGTGCATGCTGTCATCAGAAAGGGTGGCCAAAAGATGTCCCACATTACTGATGAGCTTTACAGGACCTTATAAGAAATTATGTGGTCCTATGCAATAAAGAAAAGAAATAGTTAAAGGTATTTTTCAGCCTTAGTTCCTTTTTCAAAGGCTTACTAACCTTACCTTCAACATTTAATACGACAATGGCATTTTAAGACAATCATTAATTGTTTGGAAATTACACCTCTGCCCTCTGTGATAATAAAAAATATTGCCTTTGGTCACTGACGGATGCTGTGAGTGCACTTCAATAATATATAAAACTCTGCAGTGTGGGCAACACTAGTACAGTGTGCCACCATAGCCCTATTGCCAATTTTTTCCAGGTATTTCTAATTCACCCACTCTTTTGAATCATTGCTACAACTCTGCTCGTCCCCCCTACATACGGGGCCCTGGGCAGTCACATCTATGTGGATTCTTTAATGAGAGTCCACTTCCCACTTTCCCCCCAGCACTAATTTCTGTCATGCAAGGACATCTGCCTCTGTTCCATGTACAGTCCCTAGCAGCAGCTATGACCTTTCTTATGAATACAGACCGGGTCTGTCCCAGAATTCTTTGCAGCTGCTTAGTTGCAGTGGGGGAAAGAACTGGGACACTGGGGTAAAATAACCTCATGCTGCAGGAGTTCTGTGCATGGCAAACAAGAGCTGAGAGGCTTGTGTTCCTTCCACGCATCCAGAAATAGAACAGGAGGAACATTTTTGTATCTGATTTCACCCCGTTATGCATCTTCCATGGCAATAACACTTTCTGCTGTCATTTAAGATTAGGTGGGTTACCCCTTAGAGCTGTAATTATACTTGACACATAATTATTATGGTTTTTGATGACAAAGTATTTTCCTCCTTTCTTTTTAAGCTTCTGCTGCTGAAAGCTGGGAATGTGGACTGTGAATTTTGCATTTATATCTGAGGCACACAATCGCTCCAGGCCCAGCCACTAGTAGGAACAGCAAGACCACGGTCATATCTGCTGACATCTACTGAAGAACTGTGTGTATATGCTGAAAAGGCATCTAACCTCTTGTTAATACTATCTATTGTATCCCAGTCCTACCACTTCTGGGAAAGAGTTCCTTAACGTCACAGATCTCATTGTGAGAAAAAATAATTGCACCTGAAGGTGAAATCTTTTGTCTACTGGTTATATGTATAAAGCTGGCCATACACGTGGCGATCTCACGATGTTTCGTACGACCGTCGGTCGCACGAAACATCGTCAGATCCGCCACACACCATTCAGGGCTGAATCGGCAGGTAAGGAGGTAGAAACAATAGGATTTCTACCTCCTTCTGCCGATTCAGCTCTGAAGGGAGAATTTTGGTCAGGCGCCTTCTATGGCGCCCGATCAAAATTTTCTAACTTGGCCGATCGGCGAGCCGACCGATTTCAGCAGCTTCCTGCGATATCGGTCGGCTCGCTGACATGCCATACACGCACCGATTATCGTACGAAACGAGGTTTCGTACGATAATATCGGTGCGTGTATGGCCACCTTTAGGATGACCATGCTATGGCGATATCCTTTTTGAATATGTAAAGATAAAGATTCTTTCCTGTGTCAATATACCATGAGTGCTTTCATATTATATATATATATATATATGCACACATAGTAATCATACCATCTCTTAAAAGCCTCATCTCCAGTGTCCTTTTGATCCGAAGGCTACTCAGGTTACCTCCCTCAATCTAGCATCAAATAGTTTATAGAAAAGGAATGCTGGTGTCCTACAAGTTTTGTGTTTATCTAAAGCTAATAATACTAATAATAATATTGGACATATAATAGCAAGCATTTATTAGGTATTGCTAGGGTCCTGGAAACTAAAAAAGTGCAGTGTCCCCAAATGTAAAATTTGCAATGGGCCCTTTTGGTAAAAGTGGATTCCTAATGGTGTCCCTGTATCTGTTAAACCTGGAATGTAAAATTTGCAGCTCTCCAGATGTTAAGAAACCCAACTCCCAACCAAAACCATAGCTGAGGATACAGGGGGTTATAGTTCATAACAGCTTGAGGGCATTTCTGCATTAAAGGCTGGATTGAAGGGCCTTATATCATTTTCCAATCTGAGTTGCCTACAGTATATAATATTGCAATTTCTATGTTTACAAAACAGTGCAAAATTCCAGGGATGGCTATAAATCTCACTGTCACATTGTTCTCTGGTTACATGACATGCTAACAATAATAGATGAATTATTCCTTAAACAAGCTGTTTCAGTTTGAGGAGTTTTTGAATGCATTTGGAAATGATCCAGAGAACAAAAGTTTGATTGTGTTAAAAAGAAAGAGGGAGAGCGCGCAAGGCCGGCGGGTTTGTTTTTGCATGTGCCACATGCCTGACCCTCTTTTCACCTCCCGAGTCGGCATCATCCAGCAGTCAAAGTCAAGTAAAGATGACAATGGCCATTTATCATCTTGTAAGATTAGACTGCAAAATGAAAAGCGTGACACCATTTTTTAAAGAAACCAAAATGCAGGGGAGGGTTTTCTAAAATCAGTTAAAGATGTTATCTTGAATGGAAGCAAAACATCTGATTAAAGGATTATGGATGTGCACATCAATGTAGGCTGCTGGCCTATCTCTGTTGTAATTATCTTCAGGCTGCAGCCATTGAACTGTGGCCTCCCACAGGACTCTGGGAACCACTGAATGTGGATGTAAACTGTCAGGTACAGCAAGCCTTCAGTATCACCTCTCTCCTCACTGCTGCCATCTAAAGTTTGGGTGGTCATTACACACTTTCACATTTTAAAGGAGAACTATACTTTTTTAACAAAACTGGAACCAACAGATTCCCTATATCCTAATAAGTGACCAATGAAAAAATCATATCAAATTGGCATTTATATATATATATATATATATAGTGATATATAGATAAATCTTTGTTACCACGGGCGACTAATCTCACCAAATACCATCCCACCAACAAGAATTTAAATTGCCTCACAAGGAAACTTCGGGTGACTTTAAAGAAACTGAAGCAACGCGTATTTAAGGGCTCTGGCACATGAGGAGATTTGTCGCCTGCGTTTTTTCCCCCTGGCAAGTCGCCACGACAATACCCACGAAGAGATTTCATGCGAGTTGAGCTCCAGGCGATCTGCTACCCATGGTACCACTCAACAGTTAACCCCCCCTCATGTTTACTCAAGTCGCGATTTGAAACAGCAGGTGATTTGAAGTAGCCTCGTATGTTTTGACGCTGGCGATTTCCATTGATTTAGCATTGGCGTCTTGTCGCTCGTCTTGTCGCCAAATCGCTCTTTTAAAAATCGCCGGCGACAAATCTCCTCGTGTGCCAGAGCCCTAAAGGAGATTAGTCGTCTGCAATAGCAAAGATTTATCGCGGGTGACTAATCTCCGCGTGTGCCACACAGAGCTACTAGTAGCAGCTACTTTTGCACAGCTACTAAATGCCAAAAAATACCCTACCATAGACAATACTGAGAACTACCTCTGCTAAAGCACATGAAGAGACTGTTATCAGCAAATGATCAGCATTGTCTGTTTTAGTAGCCACGACAAGTAGCTGCTACTAGTAGCTCCATGTGTTTTCACCCTTAGGGCCGTGACAGACGGGGAGATTAGTCACTGAGAGACAAATCTCCCTTGTTGCGGGCAACTGATCTCCCCGAAATGCCATCCCACCGGCTAGAATGTAAATCGCCATTGGGATGGCATACGCGGCGCGGCGATTTGACGAAGTTGCCATGAGAGGAAACTTCTGCAATTTCGGCGCCAAGTGTGCCATCCCACCGGCGATTTACATTCTAGCTTGTGGGATGGCATTTCAGGGAGATTAGTCCCCTGCGACAAGGGAGATTTGTCTCGCAGCGACTAATCTCCCCGTCTGCCACGGCCCTTGCAAAAATATATCTTTCATTGAAACGTTTTATTTATATAAAACACTAACCTCAAGAGTGTGTGCTCTACAATGGATGCAATTGAGAGCGTATATTAATGCAATTCATTAATGTACTTGTGTCCAAACATGCTCCATGCACTTCCACAAGGCTGTCAGTGCTTCCATCTTGCCTGTTCTGGTGAAACTTTGTCAGTTGAGGATGGGGAACCCAGGAGCCACCACCCTTAATCTGGAATTAGCTCCATGTACCTGTAGTATCTGTTTTGAGGTACAATTTAGATTGCAGCCATAATTATGCTAGAATTATTGAACAATATTGCTGCATTTTGGGTAAAAAATAGAGATGTATGTTCCTTGTATTTCACATGTGGGATATTTTTCAATGTCATATATTTTTATAGAGGCCTGTATTGTTCAGGGCTATAATTTTACTTAAGAAGGACTACTAAATCTAACATATAGTTAGAGTTGGAAATGTGGAGAGGTATTTTGTGTAACTGATAATATATAAAAAACTTAAATCCCCTCAGCACACAATTAAAGGGCAAATGGAACCCATTAAACTGTAAATGTATTTTAAAAATAATCTTTTTTTTTTTTTTACCTATTTATAAAGGGTGAAGTAGTAATGTTTGCTACTCACACACACGTCAAAGGTTTTCTTTGAAGTGAGGTTGGCTAAATAATAAAGCTTCAAAAGAGAAGGAACGTAAAATAGCCATTGAATTAGTGATGGGAAATTTGTCAAAACGTGAAATGCTAAAGTAATGCCATTATTTCAGTAGCATTCCAATGACTTTAATAACATTAGGATATAGGTGACTTCTCATTTTCACCCAAAATAATTTTTTCATACTCCCTTAGCAATAGGATTTCAGCAGGTTGGAAATGAGAAACAAACTTGGCCAGCTTGTTCACTGGAAAGTATTTGGAAGTTCCTGGATGTTTGAAATTTTACTAAAATTGACCAATTTTACAACCCAAAGAAAATGTTAATACAACATTAGTTAAAGGGTAACTAAACTCTCCCCCCTATGCAGGGAAGGCTGTAGCTAAAAAGGCATTAGGGAGTTATTCATTCCCCAAGGTTCCCTATGGAGCAAGTAGGGACCAAATATGGATGCAAACATACCTCCCCCAGCATTACCCTTGTGAACACAGTGCAGCTGAATGTCCCAGTAAGCACAGGACCTTGTGCTTGATTGACATGGGCAAGGCCCTCAAAGCACGGAAGGGTACAAAGTGCAGAAAACATGGTGGCATATCCCTTTCCTTTGCACATTGCACCCTGCCTTTCCATTGGTAAATCAACCCTCTTGCTTTAGAAGGAATTGGTTTGTTGGGTGGTTCAAGCTGGAAAAGGCCAATATCATGTTCTCCAAGCCCAACCTATCTCCCCAGAGCCCATACAGAGCGGTACCATGCTTATACTGTTTTGGAATTTTGCTAAATCTTTATTGAAATGTGATGATTGGAGAGATTTTCCTGCTGTTGCACTTCAGCTTATTTGCAAGCATCGCTTGAAAATCTCTTTTAATCCTTTGCAAATAAAGAAATTGAGTCTGCCCAATGAGCATCTCTATATGCAAAGGATTTTGTCTTCCACTCTGCAGTATTAGCGGTGGAAGAGTAAAGAGGCCTGGTATAGATTTGGCCATATATGTTCAAATATGGGGGCCCCTCAAGATTCATTTTTCAACAGACAATCCAGTGAGACCACCAGTTTGGACAATTCCGTTGGATCATCATAATAAAGATAGCACAGATCATTGGATATCAATATCTCACATGGTATCAACTGGAGGCAAAACACACCTAGATATAAGATGCTCTTGTAAATGTCATCTTAATTTAAAGCAGGCAGTACCATATGGTTTGAATGGAATCAGTGAAGTCATAACTCACCTAGATACAAGGGACACCTCATATAAACTGCTTCCTGGTTATAATGCATTTTGTATTATCATCATCATTTTATTTATTATTATTTATAGCCCCAGCAAATTATGTGGCCCTTTGCAAAGGATTAGAGAGGGGAACTTGCATGACATTTGGATTAGGATTAGGAAACCTCTTTGGCATAAAGACACACATACAATAAATATATACAAAATTCCCAATGATAATGCACCCTGGGGTAATTCTCAGATCACTTGTAGAGAACCTATAGCAACAGTCATTATCTCTCATCACTTAAAGGAGAAGGAAAGGTAAAAATCACTGGGGGGTGCCAAATGTTAGATGCCCCCCAGTGATTGTAATGGTTTACCTTATACCCCGGGCAGGTGCTCCTGTTAGGAGAAAACTGCACCGGCCTGGGGTAGTTGTGAGCCAGCAATCCTCAATAATACAGTAATAATAATGAAAGCCAAACTCTGATTGGTTGCTGAGGGTTACAACTCCTAAGGAAAATCTGTTATTGGGAGCTTAACTGATCCCCAATTCTATTTGGTATCCTTTTTTTTTTTTTTTTTTACAACAAAAAACACCAATTTTGTATCAATAAAATGGAATTCATGTGGGTAAATCACTTACCTTCTTGCTTAGGAGAGCACAGTTTCAAATGATCTCTTTGCTACCCATATATACAGTATATACAGTATATATATATTATTGTCTGTATGCTAGCTCATATATCCTTATCCCCACGAAACATACACATTAACAAGGGGAGAAGAGCACCTAATCCTACCCAGAAATGCACATATTCTCAGCCATCTGTCATGAAGAGGAAAAAAAAAAGAATTTCGCTGATTTTTTAAAACACTAATGCAAAATTCTGTTTTTATTTTAAGCTTCTATAACGAAAACCTGATAATATGTCGACAGGCTAAAATTTCCTCTTATTTAGCTGGAGGCCCCAAGATGTTCTCCTGGGTCCCATCCACAGGTACTGGAGTTGTTCTCTTGACAGGCAGCTCCTGCGTGGGACAAAATGAGTTTAAAACCCATCATTCCTTTGAAGGACAAAGCGCCAGTTTGTTTACCTATCTCGCTTAACCAGCAGCGCCTGGAAGGACAGGTTGTTCAGATCCCCAGGGCCTTCTGGGAAGAGAAATTGTATGCTCGGCTCGGCCTCATCAGTCACCGTTGATTATTCGGAGTGTCAGTAGGAATCAGTGGCCGTGATCTGATTAGAGGAATAATTTAACCACTGTCACAAGGAGAGATAACCATGATTTATGACCAGGGCTATAATTTGGTTGCAAACCCACTGGTGTAACTGGGTGAAGATCCCAATAGGACAGCAACCTTTTTATTAGGGCCTGAGATGCTCTTTGGAAAGCATGCATGAATAATTATTGAGACAATCGCACTTAACCTCTTCGGTGCTGTTGACAGCGCAAATACATGGATCCAGATACAATTTTATCCTGTGTGTTTTCGTTATTAGTCCTTGAAGATTACAAGACTTTTTTTTATTAGCTTTTTGACTAACAATTCCCTTCTGATAGCAGAGGTGCATTAAAAAACAATGGGTACCTAGGCAGGGTAGTTCTTAGGGGCCCCATCATTTTACTGTCACCATTTATAAGAGACATCATGTACAATTAACTCACAGTACTCCAGCAGCAAGCCAAAATGTATGTTCTACGCTGATTCATATTATATAATTTGTATGGGACCTAGCACTGATGTGGCCCCTATGCATTATAGGGCCCTAGGTAGCCTTCTGCGTAATCAAGTTCTGAGCAAGGGCTAAAAATGGTTGTTTCTTGTGTACTCATAATTAAGTCTACTGCTTCTCTATGTTTTGATCACGGCTTTTTTTTTAGACACAGTAGGTAGATTAGTCGCCCTTGTATATTGCCTATCCATTGCCTTCCCAACCAATATCTGACCGCAATTCCTCCAGAAATCTGGTGATGATCCCATAGGCCTCCCATATGATCTGATTTTTTGCCCAAAACCCACGTGTTTGGTGACCCCACCAAATAAGCAAATCTATTTGTGTATGGTCAGCTTTAGAGTAATGGCAAAGCTGTTTGTTTTCATACCCCATTATAAATAAGCCTGATGTACACTTATATATTTATACTTTTATATTTAGTGGGCTGGTGGGGGGCTGTTTGGGCCTCTGTGTACTTGAAATGCCAGGGCCTATATTGAATATCAGTTGAGCCCTGTACATACCACATGCCCTATATTACGTGGTTACAAGAGAGAGTTGCCTTGCACTTGCCAGCTGCACTCCAGAATTTCATTCCGGTACAAGGTGCACAAGAGTGCAGATGTGCCCTAGACACCAGGGCTACTGGAATTAGCACTATTGGGCATGGTTTTGCCACCCTTATTGCACTTGCATTCGCAGCATTAATAAATGACCCCTAGAGTTTATTAATACACTACAATAACTAGAGCTGTAATAGACAAATGAAGGCCCTATGTAACTATATAGCTCACAACATCTCACACACAGCCGCAGTAGGGTTACAGGTGTCCCGTGTGAGAACTACAGGTTTGTCCTTCATAAATGATAGCATATCAGCCAGAAACCGGAAGAATAGAAGACAGAAGGGTGGTATCAACATCCCTAAACCAAAAATCTTCCATTTAATATTTTACGATATGATTTACTTAACAAAGACTGGAGGTTAGACACATAAAAAGACAAAAACTTTAATGTGAGAATGAACAGGGGAGACATGATCCCCATGAAATTTATAGCAAAAGCAGTGAAGTTTATAGCAAAATCAATGCAACATCCCTGAGCCTGACAAGCTTTTATTAAAGCTGAACCATTTATGATGTCCATTTATTTCTTTAAAGGACCCCACCACCACACACACGCACTCACACACACATAAAGTACTTTGGCTTTTGCTAAGTACTTAAAGGGCAGCTGTTTCCTAAGAAATGGGCAAACACACCAGACCCTAAGGGAGGCCAATTCATTGTATTGGGTACCAAGGTTTCTGATGGTGGCCCTGTTTGGATGTATACTCCTCAATACTCTTTATATTTCTACAGTTATGGGATCTATCATTCAGAATGTTTTGGACCTGGATAAGGGGTCTTTCTATAATGTGGAGCACAATGCCTTAAGGCTACTAAAAAAAAAAAAATAGGGCTGTTTTACTATAAACATATTATTATGTAACTAGGTCGATGGCAATGTATTATTATTAGTATTCTCAGTAAAGATTTACAGTGAAACAGAAAGATCAAGGGCATATGGCTGAATGGTTATAGGACATCTTTATTAATGGACTATTAATATTGCTGTTTTGCTTTTTTCCAGTCATTTTTCAGCAAGTCCATTGGTAATAACCGACAAATGTTTTTGAGAACCATAAATTTCAGTGAAATGGGCTGCACAATGATTGTTTTGCATGTTACGATGTGGGCGAAGGGTGCAAACAAATTCCAGAAAATGCACTAGAAAATTCAAATCTTAGTGACTATCCATATTTTCACAGTAGTTTGCTATGCAAATGTTGTATGAATTTCTTGATAGGTACTTCATTACACAACCACTGCGGTGTGCACATAGGGGGTCATTAGTCAAGCACGTGGGATAATCATCTAGCTAAGTATATATATAGATAGGGCTCCTAATGCTGCATCTACTTAGGGATGGAAATTATGAGGGTTAAAATGGGAGAGTCCCATGTTTATTTCTTCTATTAAAGGGTTTTGTTTGTCAGCAAATTAAATCAGCCCCATATTACATTGTTTTGTGTTCTTCCCCCTTATGTTATTGATTATGTAATGTCAGTAGGAGAGAGAATTGATCTGCAGCTGATTCTACAAACAAAAGAAGCAGGTGCAACCAACCTCTGCCCAAAGTAAAATCGGTTTCACAATACAGAACTGTAATGTGCTGGGGGGGAGGAAAAAGCCATTGGGTTCAGACCGTAGCTGCTGGAAATATTAAAAAATATTATATAATCTGAGAAACTGCCAGTTTCACACTTTCTACTTATGGGCAGTGAATGCGTGAAAGTGATGACTGGCATTATTGCCCAGGAAGCTGGGTGCTGAGCCAGGATTAGAGCTGCAGTCACCTTTTTCTAGTGATGCACCTCTTGACATAATTCTCTGCCATTTCCAGAGAGGGGGGGATTCTGTCTGTGTTTGACTGCTCTCCCATGGGGAGGAGGGATATGGAAGTTAATCTGCTAATTATGGGTTTTCAGGCCCTGTTGCATAATGAACCCTTTGATGTGTGTTTGCTTTTGAGCAGGTTCTACATGCCAAGAGTGGGATTAGATGCCCCTGCAAATTCCTCTCATTCACCGTCCAACCCCCCAGCGGTGGTTTGGCAGACACACTGAGCTGCATGTGTTTCAAAGACACTAAATCTGTTACACTTTTCAATGTCCCTTCATAGACAGCCCTTTCTCTGCCAAGAGGACAAATACATGGTGCTCTCTGGAGCTTTAACTACATTGAGAAACTCCTTTTTCAAAAAAGGTCTTCTACCCATCCCAGGACGTAACCAGTCTCTCAGCGGTTCAGAGAAGCGATCCGTATGATGGTATGCGCCTCCCTCCCTGGCAGAACATAAGCCCAATGTGTCAGATGGAAAAGGAGGAGGGGCACTGCCGTTTGCTTTCTCTCTAAGTGTTTAATCTATCCATTAAAGATATATGAACCTCAGAATCAATCAGTATCAGTGGTTAGTCCCCCATGAGCCGAGCTTAATGGTTACACCTTGTCTAACATTGGAGACTGTGCTTGTGGTTAAATTACCACTGCCCTAAGTGTAATCTAAGCTTTGGAGATGTGTCATGATCCTAGGCACGTCTGCTTTCTTAGACCCTTTCCAGAACAAATGTTAACCCCCTGATTACTAGTAATGTCACTCCTGTGCTATCCAACATGTTGATGTGTGAAATAACAGGCATTTATTTTAAAAGAGCTCAAAATTTTGCAGTTGTTAACCTCTTGTGTTTAAGGGTGCACTGAACCAAATTTTGGATTAATCTAAATACTGAATACTCCACTAATGCTTAAAGAATCATGACTTTATGGATGCTTTCATAATTTGGTCAAATCGGTATCCTAGCAAAAATACTGGATTCCCCCAAACCAAGTCCTGGATTCTGTGCATTACTATTATATTCCATTCTCAGTAGATTAAATGAGAACTAAACCTTAACAAAGAAGTAGGCTGGAAATGCACCACATATATGTTTGGGCTTTTGTACCAATCCAAGGCAGCCACAACCTTTTAGCAGGGAAGATCCGTGCCTCCAGATAGTCCCCCAGTAGCCCCCTATCTTCTTTTCTGCTGATTCACTGCACATGTTCTGTGCTGCTGTCAGTTACTGAGCTTATGCTGTGTATATATAGAATATACTGTAAATGTCATGATGGAAGCTCCGAAACCAGTACAATTTTCTACAACCCCCAAGCTTAGTTTCTCAACAGCTGCCCAGAGCCTACTGAGCATGGGAGTGTCACTGACACTCCCAACAATATCCAAGATGGGGAATCCCTTAGCACATCTTTGAAGGCCTGGATCTAGTGTCTACTGAATTACTGAAATGACTGTTATACAGATGCAAAACTAGTGCAGTAAGTTTCGTATATAAGATACAGCATTTCTACCCAAATTTGTTCTTAGGGTTTAGTTCTCCTTTATGGAGCAAGTCACTAGGTTTACATTAGATCTAAGTTAATAAGTACAACTATTTGGATTAAAGTCAATTTACCCATACCTATCCAGTCAAGCCAAAATTTTGTTTCCAGAGGAAATCATGGTTCCTACAAACCATATCAATATGCACCTGACCAGTAGCAGATGCAAAAAAGAAACAATTTTTACCGTTTCTAGTTCAGTCGCATCACTACAAGTTTTTGCACCCATATATTGAACATAATTTAGACCTTCCAGATCTCCACGCAGTCGCTGGGGGTCTTTTATCATCTTTTTATCCTGGGCAAATTTGCACCTGGGCAATAACCCAAAGCAACAAGTCAGTGACTAGTTCTTTTTAATTAAAGCAAAATATTGTCTGGCTGTTATGGGTTGCTGCCTAGGTGCAAATCGGTCCCGCATTAATAAAAGAACCTGTGTACCTTAATGCAAAACCAGCGGTTCTGAATGCTAAGCATAGGTCAGTAGCTTTCCTGTCAAAACCTAATGTTCTTGCCCCCTCTGTGTTTAGTAGAATCCCACAGGTTGGTTCACATGAGATGAGATTCAGTTTCAAGGGTTTGATGAAGTTGCACTAATTGTATCCCGGCTTCATGTTCCATTGGCAGTTGTACATCCCAATTTCTGTGTGAATATTCAGATGCAATTTACCTCTTTAAACTGTGCACTATTTTTTTTTTATTCGACAGTGATGTGCAAAGTCTGAAATAATCACATGATGCAACTCGTCAGATCTGATTTTCAGGCTGACAAATTGGACTCACGCACATAGATCAAGGGCAAGCAAGAAGCTTTCATGTGGAGCCTAAGTGCCATGTGAGCGGTTTCAGATGTTCCCTGCAGTGTTCCCCTATAATGGCAACTATGCTGCAGCCAGATGGGTGAAAATCAGCTGATATGCACGCCGCTCTCGTTCAGGGACCACAATACCTCTAGCATAGATAATTTATGTGAGCATTCTTTTACCCACCAGCTGCCAAACACTGCACCAAAGTACCTGGTTCCTAACTGGAGATACCTATACTATAAAGGGCTGTACTGGACAAACTTTTAATCTGTGTGGCCTTTCAACTCAATTATGTATTGTACATTATGTCTGGCATCATTCTTTCCCTAGGAAAATTAGATTTACCAATCCTGGATAAATACTTTATGTGTATATGTACTTTATTGCTGAGTAAAATATGGGCACTTCCATATCTGATGGATAATTTGTTCCAAAGTTATTTCTTAGGGATATAACAGTAGGGTAATGTTCATTCAAGCCTATGATTTAGATCTCCTATTTCCTCTAAAGAGCCCTACAGCTATTGTTGAACAACAACTCTCAGCACGCGCTTGGGCTGTTGGTGGAAATACTGGGAATTACAGTCAACAGCATTATAGGTAATATATTGTACTTTACGGCTTCAAAAGAGTAATATTGTGCTCATTTTTATTTAGGGCATAAAGATGAAGATTTCCCAACCAAATGATCATTGGGTCTCTGGTAAGCCACAGTTCAGATCAGTTCTTCCTATTATGGAAACTAAGCTGACATTTAGCAGAGTCCTACTGGCTGATAAACCTTCAGACAGAAACCTTTTGATGCTGCTTCTCTCCTGATTCCACTGCTAAGCTCCGAGCGCCATGCGCAGTCACATGGCGCTTTCGCCGGGCCCGTGTGAATTTTTCAGGTCAGATCATACAGCTGCGCTTTAACTCTCCATCTCCAATTTTATTTTTTGCTCATCTCTGCACATTTTAACGTTGCAGGCTCATTTTTCAGTGATGGGCTCGGGAGAAGGGGAGGAGGTCGCCTCTGAGTTAGGTTCACTTGTTTTCCTCCTCTTTTTCTCTTTAAAGCACAAAAACATCAAAGCCTTGCTAAGCCTGCAGGTTTTCTGCACATGTATCGCTCGACAGTGATTGATGGACGCAGCTGCAAGGGAGGGGAGGCATTCTGGTACTGTAGCATCCACCAAATTCATGTGTCAGTGTTTCAGAGAAGGGGAGTAAGCAATATTATCAGTGTATTATTACCATATTTACCTCCACAGCTTTGGCTTTGGGGCTCATACTTCCCACTTCAAAGACAGACCTGGCCACTTCCCATACACTTCTCCAGGACATCGTACAAAAGGAAAGGAAGACAACACCCAGCACAGGACAGAATAAAATACAATACAGTGAATATATAATAATAATAATATTTTTGTGGATAAAGGATATGCCAAAGGATAAAATGTATAATAAACCAACTATGGTGCATTATGCTGCTTTTTTGTGAGGATAATGGTATCTTCTCTTGGTACAGTATATATCGAAGCATGTTCCACTGGCAACAGAAAAGGAAAATGCACCAATATGTCACCACATTGCGGTGCTAGATTAAAGGGATAGTTCACCTTTGAATTAGCAACCTTTCAACCAGCCTTCATTTTTTTAATCATTTTTTAATTATTTGCTTTCCTCATCTGACTTATTATTACTTGTTTTTCAATTCAGACCCAATCCTTTTCATATTCTTCTTTCTCATTCAAACCATTGCCAAATTAGAAAACCACAATTAATAAAAACTAAAGACCAATTGCAAATTGCTTTAGAAATGCACTCAGTAAGCCCCAACACTTTCAACTGTAAAAAGAGTTGAGGAGAACCACAAGCATGGGAAATGTTCCCAGGGGTGCCAAATAAGGACTGTGATTGGCTATGTGGTAGCCCCTAAATGGACTGGCAGCCTAATTGAGGCTCTGTTTGGCAGTAAAGTAAAACTTACCCCAAACCAGAGAGTTAAAAATGGGCACCTAGAGGCCACTGGGAGCAACATCCAACCCCTTGAATAAAATAAGGCTAAAAGATTGTTTTCTTGTGACTAATGTCTTTTTCAGCTGCCGCTTCTGTTATGACTTGAACAATGCAGACAAAACAATATGAATGAACATTAGCACATGTAATTAGCACATTGTCTGGGACCAAGACATGGGTGGATATTATCCCCTAGTAAAAAAAACTCTCTTATCTTTATTTATTAAGTGCATTATCAAGTCTCCCGACTGAGCCACCTCCAGCCCATCTGATGATGGAAATGGATGTATTCCATACCATAGAGATCTATGTCATGCCACTAGTATAATTTGGCTTTAGGCATCTGAAAAATTTCACTCCACTAAAAACTCCCATCTATAGCTACTCATGTGGATACTTCCAGCCCTCCTTCAACTCCAATGGGAAGAGGTTGTGACTGGGACCAAAGAATTTTCCTTTATTATCCTCCACTAATGTGGTAGGGGTGAGAAGTCAACTGATGACCCATAGCTCTCTAGTCATTCTCTCACACTGACTGATTTGACCCATGTATGTGAATATTATTACCCACCATTGCAAAGCACAGTGAAAGAATGTGGCATAGAACTGAAAGTAGATCTGAAGGACATAAACTATGACATGTTGTATATAATAACACACATCGCCTATGAGAATGTAACTGCAAAGTTGCTTTAATACTAAGGTATCGATCAGATTGTGATATTGGTTTTGCCATCCTGTACATATTAAATGGCCAGTTCATCTTTAATTTTTTTAATTAACCTCTTAAATAATGATGGAACAGATTTGGCAGAGGGAAATCACAAAAAATGTGCATATTTGTGCATATATCAGTGCCATAACCTGTAGCAATTAGCTTTCATAAGTCTAGTGCAGTAAGAGCAATGAAAGCAAGCATCTGATTGGTACCTATAGCTAACCAAACGAGGTGAACCCTTGTATATGTGTTTCCCTCTTTAGACAAGCAGTTGTGTACAGAACCATACAAACAGAACTGCAGATCCCAACATCCTTCTTCATACCCATGGAGGTATGCCGGAAGTTGTAGTTTTACATCATGTGGCTGAAGGTCACAAATAGGGCTGAAGGTCACAAAGAAAATGATCAATGGTGTATGCTATAAACCACCCCGTATAGATGAGGGGGATGAGGCCCAGCTATTGTTGCAAATGGAGGAGGCTTCAAAACTAGGTCAAGTTGTTGTTATGGGGGACTTTAATTATCCGGACATTAACTGGAGTAATGGGGTGGCTAAGTCAGAAAAAGCTAGTAGGTTTGTAAATATGCTAAATGACAACTTTTTATTTCAGGCAGTTCAAGAACCCACTAGGAATGACGCTATTTTGGACCTGGTGATTTCTAATAATAATGAACTCATCTCTAACATTTGTGTGGGTGAGCATTTGGGGAACAGTGATCACAACATGGTCTCCTTTGAGATAATGCTGCAGAGACAGCGCTATAAGGGAGTAACTAATACGCTCAATTTTAGACGTGCAGACTTTGCCAGTATAAGGGCATCTCTGCAATGTGTCAACTGGGAAAGGCTTTTCATGGGGTTAGACACAGAAGGAAAATGGAACATCTTTAAAACATTGCTTTGTAGGTATACACAACAGTATATCCCCCTAGTAAGCAAGGAGAGGCATCGCAAAGCAAAACCTTTATGGCTGAATAAAAGTGTTATTGTCGAGGTTGGTAAGAAAAAACGTGCTTTTAGGGCATTCAAGTTAGCTGGGACAGCAGAAACTTTCATCAGGTACAAGGAAGCAAATAAAGCATGCAAAAAAGCTATCAAGCAAGCTAAAATAGAAATGGAAAGGGATATTGCTGCTAGGAGTAAAAAGAATCCTAAATTATTTTTTAATTATGTGAATAGTAAAAAAATGAAGCAAGAAGGGGTGGGAACTTTATTATCACGGGGGGGTAAGTTGGTTGATGAGAATGGGGAAAAAGCTGAAATTTTGAACTCTTATTTTTCATCTGTCTATACATCTGAGGAGCCAGATAATGAAGGCTTCCCTTGTAATATGCCCAGTTCTAGTAATTTAGCTACTGACGCATGGGTCACTCGGGAGGAAATTCAAAAGAGACTTGAACATGTAAAGGTAAACAAAGGTCCAGGGCCGGATGGGATTCATCCCAGGGTATTAAATGAGCTGAGCGCTGTGATTGCCAAACCTCTTCACTTAATTTTTCAGGATTCATTGAGGTCTGGCATGGTGCCAAGAGACTGGCGGATTGCTAATGTGGTGCCGTTATTTAAAAAGGGATCCCGTTCTCAGCCTGAAAACTATAGGCCTGTTAGTCTGACATCAGTAGTAGGAAAACTTTTGGAAGGGGTAATAAGGGATTGGGCACTTGAATACATTGCAGTTCACAATACTATTAGTTTGTGCCAGCATGGTTTTATGCGTAACAGATCTTGCCAGACTAATTTAGTCGCCTTTTATGAGGAGGTGAGCAGGAACCTCGATGCTGGAATGGCAGTTGATGTCATCTACTTGGACTTTGCTAAAGCGTTTGATACAGTACCTCACAGAAGGTTAATGATCAAATTAAGGAATATTGGCCTAGAACATAATATTTGTAATTGGATAGAGAACTGGCTGAAGGATAGAGTACAAAGAGTGGTGGTAAATGGAACATTTTCTAATTGGACCAGTGTGGTTAGTGGAGTACCGCAGGGGTCAGTCCTTGGGCCTTTGCTTTTTAACTTGTTTATTAATGACCTGGAGGTGGGCATAGACAGTACTGTTTCTATTTTTGCTGATGACACTAAATTGTGCAAAACTATAAGTTCCATGCAGGATGCTGCTGCTTTGCAGAGCGATTTGACAAAATTAGATAACTGGGCAGCAAACTGGAAAATGAGGTTCAATGTTGATAAGTGCAAAGTTATGCACTTTGGTAGAAATAATATAAACGCAAACTATCTACTGAATGGTAGTGTGTTGGGGGTTTCCTTAATGGAGAAGGATCTAGGGGTTTTTGTTGATAACAAGTTGTCTAATTCCAGGCAGTGTCATTCTGTGGCTACTAAAGCAAATAAAGTGCTGTCTTGTATAAAAAAGGGCGTTGACTCAAGGGATGAGAACATAATTTTGCCCCTTTATAGGTCCCTGGTAAGGCCTCACCTTGAGTATGCAGTGCAGTTTTGGGCTCCAGTCCTTAAGAAGGATATTAATGAGCTGGAGAGAGTGCAGAGACGTACAACTAAACTGGTTAAGGGGATGGAAGATTTTAACTATGAGGTGAGACTGTCAAGGTTGGGGTTGTTTTCTCTGGAAAAGAGGCGCTTGCGAGGGGACATGATTACTCTGTACAAGTACATTAGAGGGGATTATAGGCAGATGGGGGATGTTCTTTTTTCCCATAAAAACAATCAGCGCACCAGAGGTCACCCCTTTAGATTAGAGGAACGGAGCTTCCATTTGAAGCAGCGTAGGTGGTTTTTCACGGTGAGGGCAGTGAGGTTGGGGAATGCCCTTCCTAGTGATGTGGTAATGGCAGATTCTGTTAATGCCTTTAAGAGGGGCCTGGATGAGTTCTTGATCAATCAGAATATCCAAGGCTATTGTGATACTAATATCTACAGTTAGTACTAGTGGTTGTATATATAGTGTATGTATGTGAGTGTATAGATTGGTAGGTGTGGGTTAAGTGTGCTGGGTTTACTTGGATGGGTTGAACTTGATGGACACTGGTCTTTTTTCAACCCTATGTAACTATGTAACTATGTGCAAACAATTGCTTATGCCAGTTCCATATGAGGCTAAACAAGCTAAGAGGCTGAATTCTGAGCTGCAAGCACCATGCATTACAGGAAAGGGCACTATCACCTTAGTTATTAGCCTGTCGCTTGAGTTCTATTTATTAATCAGAAAAGCCAAGACAATGTTTAAAACCCACAGACAAATGGGATCAATTAGGTATTTGAAAGGCTCCAGCCTTGAGCAGTTAATAATAATTAGGTCTAATTGAGTATCAAAAAGCCGCTGACCTAATTAGGCTTGTTATCGACGGATTAATGAAATTAATGAGAACTGTGGACAGAGGGTCTGACATGGGGGAATGCTTATAAGATGGGACAGAGACAAAACAATTTATACGCAGTCGCACCAAGAATTCTCAGTATGCTGTGTATTGATTTCTGGGAAAATACATTATGAATCCAAAACAGCCAGTAACTAGTTATTATTATGACTATATTGTAATAAGATGCTGAGTCAATGCTATTGTCATAGCTCTAGGAATCAACGGAGGTGCTGCCAGAATGGATTTACCATAGTTAGAAGCATACTACCTATGAAAGGAGCCAGGGCTGGAACTAAGGGTAGGTAGAAGAAGCACGTGCCTATGGTACAACAGTGGGGGGCACTAGTTTAGATCTTCTTTCTGCCTACCTCTAGTCCGGTCCTTTGTCCCCACACCACTTTAGGTCACTCTACAACCCCCCCGCGTGAGCTCACTGTACGAGTTTGATTTACAAGTGTGATTTAAATCACTATTTGCCATGTTTATTACCCATAATGCAGTTTTTTATTCCCACATTTCCAACTGAACTATGTCCATGAGGTGGCTATGCATCTGACAAAAAAGAAAACATTTCAGTGTTGGTTATTTTCTGCATTGTACTTTCTGTAATAGCCTATAGTATAAAACTGCTTTACTGGTACTTACTGTTGTCTTCTTCTACCAAGAACAGAGTGACAGGCGGCCAGATTGCGTGGGAAGACTGACCCGCAATCAATGAACAATATTACAGTAAACCTAATTGTATCTCTGCTTTTGAAGAGGGTATTTGAATATCCCATTCATATTAATCAATCAAGCTGTGGGTTTTCTGCACATTGAGTTCTCGTTCTACAGGGTATCGTCTTGGGACATAATTAGCGTCTGTAAATGCAGTGCCATGCAAAGGAATTCCTTCAGATAACAATTGCAACACCAAGGGCATGACATTACAAACTCCTAAAAGGCTTTTTTGCACCTTAGAGAAATAGGCTTATAGTCTGTTCAGTTTAGTAAAACAGTGATAAAATGCTTTCTTAAAGACTAAAACTGGGCCAGAGCTCACCAGTTATATAAAAAATATTATGTGACAAACAGGGATGGCAGAGGAATATTTTTCTAATAGCCCCACATGCATGACAAATTGGAAATGGAAAAATCAGAACACAATCAGGCCTAGTGTAGGCATGTTATGGTGGAAAGAAGGAGTCCCTAATGTATATCCCAGGCTTTGGCCTATGGCTATTATTCAGTGGGGAAAGGTGGATGGTTCTGAGAAGCCTCAAGTACAGTTAGGTGACAGAATGCACAGAAGTCTGGAGTGCTTGGAGTAAAAACTTTTTCAGGTTCCAGATCCAAAGCTTCCACTGGTCAAACCTGCAGGAAACAAAATAGAAATCAATAGTTCTGTTGTAAAGCATTATCTGGAATATGGCTGTATGCTAGAGATTATTTTACACCAGAACTATTGTTTTTTTGGGGGGATTTATATTACATACAACAGCAGGGCCACTGCTATGGGCACTAATGTGGCCCCTATTTACTTCATTTACTATAGGACCCATACTGAAACACCAAGGTCTATAAGAATCCACTGTTTTATCTCACTGTTTATTATATTTCTATGGTATTGATGATTTGCTATTAATATGGGATGCACTGTAGGACAGTCCAACAAGTTTTAAATAGTACTGAAACTATGTTGAAGTTGTATATATGATATTGGGGGTACAAATAAAATAGGAAACAACAGATACTACACTTGGGCCATATTTATAATATGATTAGATAGGATTTGTTAACGTACTTGTGATTGTATATGATTTTTAATAATCTTTCTCTTGGTTATTGATTACAATCAGCACTGGCACCATTATTTGCATACATAGAAAGACTGCTGGGTACTGTATGCAAGATGGTGCATAAAAAGCATCTTGGGAAATAAAGTATTTTTTTACATATTCATCCTTGTTTTTGTCACTTAGGTGAATTCATCCCAGGACCTTCCAAGTCCTTTTAGAATAAATGGATTTTTGAATTTTAAGATTGATATTTACATTTTCCAATGGAAAAGTGGAGACTGCCCAGAATCTGTGGATTCAGGCAAATGCCAAAGGGGCTGCTGTAAGATGCCATAGACAGTCACTATTTATTGGGCTGATGGGGGCTGTTTGAGCCTCTGTGTACTTGAAATACCATGGCCTATTATGAAGCTCACTACAGCCCTGTACTTAGCTCTCTAATGAAAATAATAATCACTTTATATCACTTTATATCAAAATCTAAATCTGGCAACTCTTGGGGTTGCGTTCTAACCAACCATCCCCCAATTGCATCATAGTGCAACTAAAAAGTTAAATGAGGCATAAGCAGCAAAGTAAGAAGGGCCACAGGTCCCACTCACTTATGGTCAGATCCACTTAACGGATTGGTACCTTTTGGATGTCTGTATAGCTGGCTAAATCATACAATAACTTACCATTAGGACCATGGGCTGATCAGTCAACATCTGTAAAGTAGGTCTTTGACTGATGTATATCAGTCTACTCTATATCACCAGCTAACAAGGATCTCTGTTAGTTTCAGGGCAGTCTTTCATTCAGCAGAATGGTGAAGACCAGAAAGTGACTCGTCAGAGTGACTGGTCTTACTGGTAACACCTCACTCGTCAGCAGTGCTATAAACTCAACTAAACCAGGGCCAAAACAAGGGGTTGTCAGGAGAGGCTCGTTCCTAGTGTGCAATGGTGGGGGATGATAGGCACGTACCTCTTGCCTACCCCAAGTCTGGGCCCTTGTAACTGTGCTTGTTCACCCATGCACATATGTTCGTGTGCATGCACATACCAATGCGCACATTGTGGGGTTAGGTGGCCCGGCACTGAACTAAGCAATTATGTATTTAGATGTTGGTATCCCTCCCCTGGTCAGTCTGTGTATGTATCACTTTACCCTCCTGCTTTTTCTAATTATATATACCTTTAAAAGACCGTTAAAATGTTTCTGTCACATATAAATTGTAAGTTTCCTGTCCCCTTTACCCCCTTTAAAATGGATGACAGAAAATGCTGGAAATTTATAAATTAATGTTAATAATATCAGATGCAGTTTGTGACCAGCAATCATCTCCTTTAGCCTGAAAGATGAATCTCTTGGTTTTATACCCATTTGATCAGCCCGCGCTCATTAACTGATTAATAATATTACATATTTAATTCACTGCTGTGCCCATGCTACTGTCAGAGGAGTCATTTTTTGATAAGGAGATTGAATATCAGACAGTGAACACCATTAATTAAAGCTCTTTAATTCCTTGGCGCTCGGGAGTTTATGATTGGGATAAGGTAATTTGATGCCTCCTAATGTCCTTTCATAAAGATTTCAGGCCCGTTAAAAGCTTGTTCTGTTGCTATATCTTGCCTGCAAAGTCATTTTCAATTTAATGATTTAATAGTGCCCTGTGATAAAAGATTACTTATTAAGTGACATACTTAGATTTAAAACTATAAATCTCTTCTTCGGTGGTTAACCCTTTAGCACTATACATAGAAGATATGTAAAAATACCATAAAGCAGTGTTAAAGCATGGCACTGTTAGGCAGAAACAGGGGTACACTATTAAGAGTCTCTAATCTGGTTTGGGTCTTATAGTTCCATAGTTTAGCATTTTGTTTGGGAATTGTTGGCCATTGTCTATCTCTGTGTGTAGCCAATCACAACAAGCTTCCCAGAGATGTCACTAATGATTCGCAGGGCTCACTACGTCTGGCTGCCATCAATACCTACATTAGAGAGGGCTATGATGGGTAAAGTTGTTGCTGTGTCTGTCATGAGAAATTATGCCAAAATAATTTATTTTATTTTTTTACAGAGAGAAATGTCTGGCATTAAAATTACCCAGAATAACAGGCTGTTTTAAGGAACAGTTCAGTGTAAAAATGACACTGGGTAAAATAGATAAACTGCGCAAAATAAAAATTGTTTTCAATATAGATAGGTAGCCAAAAATGTAACCTATAAAGGCTGGATTGAGCAGATATTTTATTAATATAAGCTGGCTAGACACAGGCTGATATAAGCTGCCCTTTTAGGGTAAGCATGTTGGAAGCTTATCTGCCCATGTATGGGGCTTTTGGGAGGTCCTGCCCAATTAATATCTGTCCAAAGATCAGGCAGGTTTGTAAATCCCGTCATGTGAGGACCACATCAGTGTACTTATGCGTCCTTCACCCAACAGGTCCCCATAGACTCCCGTTATGATGTGGTGATAGGACAGGAGACTTAAGGTGGCCATACATGCTAAGAACTGCTCGCCCTGGGGCCAAACGATCGAATTAGAACAACGGGTATAGGCGTGGTCGGTTCGAGGACTGCATCAATGAGCCAATGCTGTCCCTGATCCGATAAAATTTTTAAACATGCCCGATCAATATCTGGCCGATTTCAGGCCAGATATCGGTCAAGCAGGCCCGTCATTAGTGCCCATACACGGCCGATTAGCTGCCAAGATGGTCTAAGGGGCCGATATCACCAGCTACAATCAGCCCGTGTATGGCCCCCTTAAACAACTGGATGATCACAATTTAGCCGGCTGTGTTGGTAGCCAAGTTGGGTAAAGATCATTTCACAAAAAATACTATAGGTTGCAGCTCTTCAGAACATAGCCTTCATTGTAAATCTCTCAATTTGAGACATGTTGAAGATTAGTTCCATTACACAAAATCTGCCTGGGTTTATGTAGCAGGAACTTGAATCTTAAAATAAAAAAGAAATAATAATATGCTTTATCTGGCCTTGTACAAGTTTTGTACATCATTTCTAATGCTTGTAATGCTATTGCTCTCTGTAGGATGTAGGATCAAGTACACGTTACTGTTTCATTGTTATAGAGAAAAGGGAAATCATTTTTCAAAATTTGAATTATTTGCTTATAATGGAGTCTATGGGAGATAACCTTCGCATAATCTAGAACTTTCTGGATAACTGTACTAGTAGTACTTTAACAAGTAATAACTCTCTTTTTATAACAGGCAAACAATATCACTGCAGAATATGGGAATGGGAGAACAGTTCAGTATATTCAATATCACAATATTAACACTTGTGTTAAAATGTGTTATAAATGTTACCCACCCTAAAACATAACCTGAGCAGGGGACAGTCTTTGTCGTTTTCCTCCCACACTCCAAAAACATACAGGCAGTTTAATTGGCTTTGCACTAAACTTGAACATAGTGTGTGTATGTGCTTGATTTTAAGCTCCTGTAAAGCGCTACAGAATTATGTGGCTCTATATAAATAAATACCCTCGGTCTGCATATTTATAGTATTTTGCAGTGGCCTGATATGCTCATCGTTGTCAAGAGCAATGATAAACCTTAAAAATATATTCTTCTGAATGGTGCTTAGTGATGTAATTAACGTTATTATTGGTTAATGCAGTCTTTTGTGTGTCTAATAAGGAGACAGAATATTGGCATACAGGCAATATTACCCGACCTGAGCCTTGAAAACCAGCGCACACAAATTTGTGCTAATGCTTAATCAGTATTTTTTTTTACAATAGGGAGTTGATAATAAAAGCCCAAATAAAGGCTCTGTGACATAACTCCTTCAGCCCTAGAAAAAAAACAACTGTAATTAGTGTATCAGTCTGTCCCCTCTAGCAGTCATTGAGATAAATGTTTCTGATACTTAAGTCTGGACCCTCACTTTGGTCACTAGGATGTTTACACAGCAATATCTCTTCTCACAAGTTCATTGTCACTATCCGGGAAGTATATTTCCTGAGTGACCCCCCTGGAGAGGAAACAAAATGGGATGTAGTGGACACCCAAAGAGCATCCATCTCCGACAATTATCCAGCATGTACTAATGACCTCCCTATGCGAGAAGGTCTCTGTGGTATCATTTACAGTAACATGGGTCTGTTTGTTTGAAAAGAAGTTTTCCTATCAGCCATCTTGGGATCAATACTCAGCACTTTAGCTTTGCCATGTTCCAAGGCTCATTGAAAAATATTATCTCTTTAACATTTGTTGCATGCTAATAACCTTTATCCAGGCACCATGGCACTAAAGATGTTGGACAGCTTAGATAATAATTGCTTAATAAGACATCAGGGCCTATTTACAGGGGATAGTCTTGGTCATAGTTCGGTGACATCCAATAGCCTAGATATAAAAATATACATAAACATGGATTAATGTATCTCCTACTTTATTAGACATAATGTATCTCCTACTTATTAGACATTACAGAGGAGTTCCCTTTCTTTGTAGCCAGCAAAAGAGGTCATGGAACTCTTGGGTGACTTCTTATATCCTTACCTTTTGAAGTTGGTGGTTCAGTTATACTCAAGTACATCAGCAAGCCTATAAAGATATTATTAAGATAACTCACATATTTGTCTATTATTAATGCATCTGTACAGCTGTATGAAGTTTGCATGTTCTCCCTGTGTTTAACTGGCATCCCCCATCACAGGTTCTCTAGATTCCCACATCACCTCACATGCATGTGATAGGGAAATTAGATCGGGAACAGATTCATTTACCCAATTTGACTGCAAAACAGTGGCCATCGTCTCCTTATTTATCAATTTTCTAATTTGTGAATTCGAGTTTGTCTTTCTAAATTGATTAAACTCGCATTTCAAATACTCATGCGAATAAAAGAAACTCAAATTTTCGAGTTTCAAACTTGAAACAAACTCCAACTCGTAAACATGAATAGACCATATGGATTGACTTGGGCTAGTCCAAATGGCAAATTTTTACATTCAAGTTTTTGGGTTTTTTGCACTTAATAAATACCAGACATTCAAGTTTTCTAAACATAACTTGAATTGGAGTTTTTTAAGCATCAAAAAACTTTAATCAAGAAAAAACTTGACCATTGATAAATCACCCCTAAGGCAGTGGTTCGCAACCAGTGGCTGGCAAGCAACATGTTGCTCACCAACCCCTTGGATGTTGCTCCCATTGGCCTCAAAGCAGGTGCTTATTTTTGAATTCCTGGCTTGGGGCAAGTATTGATTGCAAAAAAAACAGGTGTATTGAAAAATAGAGCCTCCCGTAGGCTGCCGGTCAATCAAGGAAAAACAAAAAGCCAATAACAGCCCCTATTTGGAACCCCAGGAACTTTCTGCATCCTTGTGTTGCTCCCCAACCCTTTTCACATTTGATTGTGGTTCGCAGGTAAAAAAGGTTGAGAACCTAACATTAACCAAAGTAAAACTCAAAGAGGGTGTGCAAGGTCAAATCACTCATAGGAAAGGGAAGAAAGAGAAAAGAAAAGTATGACCTATACAACAGCACCTCCCCCTTTAAAATACCATATCACGGATGAGTGTTGCCCCATTAAGACTTAACCTTTATTGATAACATCAAAATAATATTGGTATTGTGCAGCAAATAAGCAATTAAAAATGAATTAAAAACTGTGGTTGGTTAGGACAGGACCATGTAGCCCTCCCACTGGGGAATCAGCACTGATTGATCTTAATATAAACTGCTAATGCCACATCTCTAATTGACTATCAAACCATGTGTGCTTGTAGATTGTAAGCTCTTTTGGTCAGGGCTCTCTTCACCTCTTGTATCGGTTATTGATTGCCTTATATGTTACTCTGTATGTCCAGTGTATGAAACCCACTTATTGTACAGCGCTGCGGAATATGTTGGCGCTTTATAAAGAAATGTTAATAATAATAATGTGTCTACATTACCACATGGTTAAAACACTTTAAGGCAAAGAGTTGGCATATAATGCAGATAGGATACTGATGCCACTTGAATGTGGGCTGTGGGTGGTAGATACAGTGTATGGTTGGGCATCTAGAGTCGTGGCCAGACAGCAGCCTCTAAAAAATGGGCCCAGTCGTGGCCTTGTAAAACCATCAATGCAGATTCTATGCAATCTGGTCCATGTGCCAGACCTCCTTGGCCTAAAGTCACTCAGTGACATCAACAAGCTGCCACCCCAAGCACCCCCACTCCACCCAATCAACCAACCCTCCCTGCGGCTATAAGATCTTGCCTAACCTAATCTAAAAAGCATCTAGCACACCCGTTTAATTCCTCTGTTCATCTTCACCAGGAGCTTAGCATAGTTGACACTAATCTGAATCAATCTATATACACGTTGTAGCCACACATAAGGCTATTATATGAGTTTTGCAGTCCTGACAAATAAAGATAAATCTGAGAGGACTAAAATAAATCTACTTTTTTCTAACTTTCTAGAAGCATCTGTCAACAATCATTGCAGTTAGCAGCCAAACAGAGATAGGGGTTGGCAAGGTAGGAGCACAGTAAATAAGCCAACAGTTGCTCCAACAGTTGCTAATCATTTATTTAGTACTGACTCGCAGACCTCGTTGGGACTGTAACTTATATTTTTGTTAATGGCAATGTGAGGTTACAGACTAGGGAGAATCTTTTTCATACAGAGACTGCCTTAATGTCTTATTAGGCATAGGCAGGTATTTGCAGAACTGTAACTACGATTATTGTTCCTGGTAAATTTGGGTGGCAGGGATAGTCTGCAGGGTGCTGCTTATTCCAGCTTCTCAGCTCTTAGAATTAGTAAGTCTTCATCTCTATTCTATATCATTACAACACAATGGAGTGATAATATTGTACTGCATTTTGGAGATGGGGGTTTGACTGTATCCTATACAAAAGGATAATGGAACAGATATTTTGCAGCAGATGTTAAATGTACATTTCATTTTAAGACTCATTACCTTTAAGCAGAGACCTGGGGCCACAACTGATTGAACATCATCCCTGCAGTGCACAGTAAGAGGCTTTATATATCCTTGCACTTGGTGATGATAAGGTCAGCAGAAAGAGGCTATTTCAATGCTGGACCACAGAACAGAAAATCTCAGTTAAATTTTATACAGTAATGCAGCACTCGGTTATGGGTCTCTGTATTTGTTTTCATGTACAATGTGCCATTTGGGGGCTGGAGGATAGACAACTGGGCTCGGAGGGACCAGAAGGGGCATTGTATATATAATTTAGCATTTAATCACAAATGAAAACAATAATGCAGTATAAGGAAGCAAACTTACCTACCTAATTGCATTTAGTGAGGAATATAGGCATATGGAGTGGGATTGGATGGGGGTAAGGTTATGGGCAAAGACAAATGGGTATCGATTTCTAGTTAACCTATCTATCTGCTGTTTTGCATAGAACAACTCAGACACGAGAAAAATAACCAGAGTACATATTTAGCAGCTGAAGGATACTTACGGTAACTGCTCAAGTACATGCAGTTTCTGCACTAATCGCTAACAGTACGTCCTGCTGGGGATGCCATTACCCTCAATCCTGTCTTTATGCTACAGTTTTACTGCTAAGATTGTAGCTATTCCTAATCCTACAAACCGCTTTCTCCCATGGTAGGTGTCAAATCACAGAAATAAAGAAAATATCTTTTTATTGTATCTTAGGAAATGTATGGTATATACTGTGTGTAATAGTTTGTTGCTGAGCTCTCTTTGTGATATTGATGCTGTGCAATTTGCTGCTCTGTTACTGCTCCCCTGCAGTTGGCACACTGAGGAGCTGCTACTTTGTATCAGACCTTGGTACAGCCAGACACTGGCATGGCATGGGGCAAACAGCTTGCACTCATATCTAGATGGGAAATATAGCCATTATAGTAACTACCATAGGGATCATTGCACCCAGAGTATTAGTTAGTGTTTGTTGCATAACCATGCCACCATGAGGTAGACTTTTCAATGCCCCCCCCCCCCAAAAAAAAAAAACCCTTCTAAGCTTCGGTGTGGGCCATGTGGACAGTGCTAGTGCTAATTGCCAATTTAAAATTTGTCTCTTAAAGTTACTAGAAGTGGCTTTTTGCCAACCCAGGTAACTTGCAGGGTGCTGCCGCCTGAGGCAAGATTCTTACCTTTCCCAAAGGCAGCAGCACCACTGTCCCTATTGCCTGACAGGGATCAGACTATACCAATACCTGGAGGAACTTGATTAGCTCCAAAATTATGGATAGACTCTCATTCATAGCCATTCCAGGACTGGAATTTCAAGTACACAGAGGCCCAAACAGCCCCCACCAGCCCAATAAATAGTGAGTGTCTATGGCATCTTACAGCAGCCCCTCTGGCATTTGCCAGAATCCACACATTGCCAGTCTGGGCCTGTTCATAGCAGCTGGATAAGGGATCTTTTCATAATTTGGATCTTCATGCCTTAACTCTGCTAAAGATAATTTAAATAAACCCAATAGGATTGATTTGCCTCAAAAAAAGGATTAATTACTGTATATCATAGTTGGGATCAAGTACAAGGTACTGTTTTATTATCACAGAGAAAAGGGAAATGTGTAAGAACTTGAATAATTTGATTAAAATGGAGTCTATGGGAGATGGCTTTCCTGTAATTTGGAGCTTTCTAAATAACATGTTTCCAGATAATGGATTCCATACCTGTATAAGGCTATTATCACACCAGCAGAATAGAAAATGCACTCCACTGCCTTCTGCCCAGTGTTAAGTTGACAGGTAATAGTTTGCATTTGGACCCAAAATCCACCCCCAATGTGCAATGACAGACAGATGGCTGAAGCACCTATATGTAATTAAGATCCATAAAATAAGTGCATACGGATACTAAATAATGTTATCATTTATATTATGAATTAAAACATGTATTTTTTTCATTAAAATGAAATTAATTAGATATAAACAATAATGTACATTTATGGCTTTCTGCCATTTGGCTTGTTTGCCTTAGCATGGTACCCCTATGGCTACTTTATCTTCAATATACCGCTTGACATAATAAACACTGAGTAGTGTGCGTATTTTCATCTACAGTAATTAGTATTATTATTTTATTGTCAGAAATGTCAGATGTTCTGCAAATGATTACGTGATCCAGGCACCGTAAATGATACGGACGCGAACTGGTCAGTGACGTCTCTAATATGTGATGGAAGGAAGCTATTTTATGTGCAAACAAAACTTTAACCCGAGCTTGAAGTGCATTAAAGGGTCTGCCAGTACTTGTGATCTTTTCTAGAGGGATGCGTGAACTGGCAGGAAGTGATTGCAGAGAAAGGCAAAGGGTGACTGAGATAAATTATAGAGGAAGAGATGGGCTGATGAAATAAAACATTAGTGGTTAGGATAAATGTGAGGTTTGTCTGAAAGAGGAGAAAAAAGGCTAAGAGGGTAGGGACAGGTTGTCAGAGACATCATGAGGGATATGCAAGGAACCAGGGATGTCAAACTTTTGCTCTCTGGCTGAGCATCCCACATTCCCAAAATAGCTACTGAGGAATGCTTGGAATTGTGGGTCAGCAGCCAGTGGAGAGTTGCAGGATGGAGGCCTGGAGACATGACTCTAAAGCCAAACTTTATTCAAAGCACAAACTCTCTGACTGTAGGGCAATAGCACACAGGAAGAGCATTACTGTTAGTAAATAGTCCCGCCAGAATATACCCCTCCATTCACCTTTAGCCTGACTGCTCATGAAGTCCCACCAGAATATACCCCTCCATTTTCCTTTAGGCTGATTGCTCATGAAGTCCCACCAGAATATACCCCTCCATTCACCTTTAGGCTGACTGCTCATGAAGTCCCACCAGAATATACCCTTCCATTCTCCTTTAGGTTGACTGCTCACCAGAATATACCCCTCCATTCACCTTTAGGCTGACTGCTCATGAAGTCCCAACAGAATATACCCCTCCAATCACATTTAGGCTTACTGCTCATGAAGTCCCACCAGAATATACCCCTCCATTCACCTTTAGGCTGACTGCTCAGGAAGTCCCCACCAGAATATACCCCTCCATTCACCTTTAGGCTGACTGCTCATGAAGTCCCAACAGAATATACCCCTCCAATCACATTTAGGCTGACTGCTCATGAAGTCCCACCAGAATATACCCCTCCATTCACCTTTAGGCTGACTGCTCATGAAGTCCCACCAGAATATACCCCTCCATTCACCTTTAGGCTGACTGCTCATGAAGTCCCACCAGAATATACCCCTCCATTCACCTTTAGTCTGACTGCTCATGAAGGGCTTTCAGGGGTTTGTTTCTTGGAAACATATAGAGGTATGGGACCTGCCAGAACCTGGGGTTTTCTCGATATGGGATCATTCTGTAAGATTATTTATATCTTAGCTGGGATCAAGTACAATGCACTGTTTTATTATTACAGAAAAAAAGGAAATAATTTTTAAAAATTATAATTATTTTCAATGGAGTCTATGGAAGATGACCTTCCCTTAATTCGGAATTTTATGGATGTTTCCGAATAACAGATCCCATACTTGTTCTACCAAATTGTCAAACAACAGACTGCCAAGTACTTGCATGCACACTTTGAAGCAATGTAAAATGATATTACCAACCTGGCATTTTTCTTTTTAGATATATAAATATATATCCATATATAATAAGTTGGACACACTTTGTTGAAGGATGGGAGCTACACTACTAGGAATGCCCTGATCCAAGCTAACAGCGATGTTAAGTTGTCACTCAATTGAGACTCTAAAATACCTGCCCAAGCAGCTGTTTGCTGTTTCCTGTTATTCCCCCTATAACCTCCCCAGGTATCACCTGTCAGCTCACACATATGTTCCTTGTCTGTCAGGTAAGGACTCTTCAAAGCAGCGCAGTCCCTCCGGAGGAGACTCCTCCCACTCAGTTCCCTCCACTCAATTCCATCACATCTGTGGCCTAATTTCCCGCTCTCCGGTGAGGGTGTGTACACCCCAGAGCCAGGAGATAATTATTTGTTTCTTGATTAGCACGCAGAAACCCTTTACTTGCTGAAGTAAGCACATTCACACACCGAGACATTATTTCTTATGTCATTTATGCAAATACTGTAAATTAAATGACATACAAACAGTGTGTGGCAATTGCTATTGTGTTATTAGGCATAGAAATACAACGGTAAAGAGAGGTCTTTACCGAGTCACTGTTGGTGTTATGCATTTAAAGAATCCCTCTTACTTGATCTATCCATATGTATTGAAAGGCACAAAGTTTTTCCAGGCGCAGTGACCCCTAGCAACCAATAAGGTGTTTGCTTTTAAACAGAGGGTGGGTAAATGCTGCCTGCTGATTGGTTGCTATAGATGATTAGACCTGTTGAAAATCTATATCATAGCTGGATGCAGGTTCTTGAAATTATATCATAGGCCAAGGTTCTTATATAAGACTATAAGAATCTTTTCTAAATAATGAAGGGTCGTCACATAACCCCCCTTGTTAAAAATGATATTTAATTTTATGCACAAGCTTGAGCAGTGCTATGTTTTTGTCACATTAGAATTTCTGATTTTATATTTATTTATGTATTTTGAGATTTATGTCACACAGAGTCTCTTGATCAGCATATCTTGTAGCTGAGGGTCAAACTGACAGCTAATTGGTTAGGGTTGCTTCCTCTATCTACCAATGGCAAGTGACCTCCATGTGCACGCCCTGAATTACCAGGCTTGCCGCCTTTTCTGGGGAAAAAAACCCACCAGCCTTTCTCTATTATTATCTACATTTACTGTAAATAACATTGGCCTTAAGTAGAATTTTTATCATCCAGGCCAGTAAACTACCAGCCACTTGGCAACCCTGTGTTACATAAGCCCAAAAATTCCACAGTATGTTATTTGTGCCTCAACCAGAGCTTGTAGGGCTATGGCATATGCAGAGGTTTGATCACTGCTACCTGAAGTGATGATCAATATGCCAAAACCCCACCGTGGATTGCTTTCTCCTGACATGAATAGGAAGTGCCTCAGGCTACCCAGATACTGTAAATCAGTAGGCAACTGTACAAAGTCCCTTGCCACCAATAAAAACCAAGGTGCTAATGAGGCTTTCTAGTAACTAATAATAAACAGTCTCATATATTTCTATTAACTATCTCTTTTATGTATCTATGTAAGCCATTGGAACAGTAATGTAGATGATAATGAGATAATCATAACATGGTACAAAATCTGCTGAAACCAAAATGAGTTGTGGTAGTTTGAGTTTCATAGTTGACTTCAGATCAGTGCTCCCCAAAATTTTAAAGTGACCACCCTAAAAGGGGCCTAGAGGAGTGACCAGTCAATGTAAGATTGGGGGAGAATGCCTATTTGCTCTCCTAAATATTCCTGGAAGCACGTTTTATAGGTCAGTTAGGGGGGGGATTTGGGATGAACACTTATCTATGTAACCGTGTTATGGACCACGGATTAGCAGTGATTAAATGCTGAAGTGTAACGTTGATCTCTTCATTTCAGACACCATTCGTAAAACTCGATAGCTCGCTTACTTACTACGCCCTTCTATCGCGCATACGCCAAACACGCTGACACTTTACACGCTGACATTGGCACATCATCAGCTCTCCACACTCTATGGTGTAATGCACATGTGAGGGCCCAGAGAATTCACTGTTGGAGGAAAAAAAGATGCCCTGCATAGTAACAGATAAATGGTTTTAGGAGAGACATTTGCTGATTCTTAGGCAAACTAAGCAACACAAAGCTAAGCTGGGGGAGTATCTTACTGACAATATTATGGCTGTAATTTTTAGACAATGTTGTTTAGAAACTTTCCCTCTCTTTTAAGGGGCACTGGGAAAAATTAATTGCAAAATGCTGAATTCTATAACTTACTTATCCAATGAGACACGTGAAGCAAGACGCAAGGAATAAATAATCACAATAAGTGATATGATATGACAAAAATGTTGACTAGAGAGAAGGCTTGTTGTATGATAGGGTGTGTGAAATAGCGAGCGATAAAATATTACAACAGAAAGAGTAAAATCGTCTAATACTTTTAAATACCTCATTTTATTGTGGACGCAATATAAGTAGTTAAGCATCATTAAAGAGCTGGGAGATAATGAGAAATCTCTGGCAGCATCTTGTGCTGTAGTTTGAAACCAACCAAGAAATAATTATTCATTAAGGGATTTGTGGATTGTCTTCTGAAACATTTGTATTTGTAAGTAATATATAGTTTTATGGGAAATACAGAGAAAAGGCATACAGTATTTTCTGTTCAAAGAGCACAATGTCTGCAGTGTGAAACAAGTTCTTTTTTAGATATTCAGAGAATGAATTAGCTTTAAGCATGCTGACAGGCCCTAATTTTTGTGGCAGTAATACAGGGTCCTATAAATACATTTTCAATGTTTTTGACATATCTCTTCTTTGACCATTTTTGGATTCATTCAGCCCATTTAGAAAATAATTCCACAGACTTTTCAGTTCAAATATTACTGAACTGTTTTCCACAACTGGCAAAAAACTTTTTTTCTGTGAGGTTCCTGTCGGGTCTGATCTAACCTGCATTGCGACGTTATGGTGTCACCACACAAGGGGGCCGAATCACTAAAAGTCGATAAAACGAGCGTTATTTATAGCATGTGTTAAAAATTTCATTGCTTCTTATTTTTTGCGACTTAACGCTCGATTCACTAAAAGGACAGGCGTCATAATTAAGACGTGATGTCCTTTGTGTTATTTAACTCGCGATGAGCGTTTTTCTTGCGTTATTTCCCACTACGCGCAATATATAAGCATAAGCACACGATTTTATGCATGTAACCATTACTTTCGGAAAGCTACTGTTCTGAAAATGACCATTTCCCTAAAAAACTGGAGGATGCATGACTCTAGGCCCAACACAGACTTGAAAAAATCCCACTGCAGACTCCATGTTGTGTTGCCAAAAGCTCACGAACCACAATTTTCTTTAAGTACCGCCTGCCTCAAGTAGGTGTTAATATTCGCACAGACTAATGCAATATTTAGCGCGTTTAACGCTTCATATGTGTTTGTGAATCATGCGTTAGTATTATTTCTGTTCGCTAATTAACACAATGTGAGGTACCAATGTAATGATAGTCCTAGGTCTAGGTAGGTCTACCATGCTATTAGTACCTTATTGGATTTGCTATATCTTCTAGTCTTCTGACATTTGGCCTAATATACAATACAAAGTCTCATTGCCTGCCCAAACCTGTACCTAAATCTGGATTTACTTTTGTCTGACCCCTCTGGCACCTCACTATGTGGTTTCTTGGTTCCACCATTTCCTCAGTTCACTTCTTGTTCTGATGGCCTACTGACCTAACATTTTCCAACAGGTGACTGAAGATTCTGAAATATGTCACAGTTATCTGTTATAAATTAATGTGATTTGATTTTTCAAACATTACTGTATGTTTATGTTATGGTTTCCATCCCAATATCAATAAACATAAATTCATATCAATCAGACTAGTTTTACAAAGAGCAGTGAAATTGAATTATTGTCTGTGTTAAGGGCTAATAGACTATACTACTATTTCTAGTAGTGTGATTTTTCCTTAACTGGAATGGTAATAGAAGTTTGGTGGTCCCATGCTTCCTCTGGTATTTGTACAAGTGCGCAACACACCTAACTTGAATCAACCAACTTTTAAGTTCCTCTTGTACACCACTAGCTATAAAGCTTTCCTGCCAAAAGTGCAAGTTACCTGTTTAAGAAAAAGTGTATTGTTCCTTGATTTCTATATGGAGACACAATATTATATTCTATTCAAGTGTGAAGGATCAAGATTTATTACCTAGAAGAATATTCTGCTCTTATTAGACCTCTTATAACATGAAAGTTTTCATTCTTCTGTACCTCAATACATCTTTTCTTTTGGGTCTACATAAAACAACTGGTCAACCCCCCCCCCCAACTTCCCCTGCTGTTTCCAACTTAAACCTTTTTTTCTTGCTGCTCTTTACCTTTGGGATTCCATCCCTGGAGAGATATCCATTGTGCAGGTTAGAAAATCTGATTGGACAAGGGCCGTATCAACACATTGAAGCAGTGCTCTCCCAACTGGTATCCCTAGGCCCCCATTATGATCCAGTTGTTGTCCTGGTAGCCATATAATTGGATCTTTCTGATTTGGCACCATGCATTGGTTGCCAAATTGAGTAAAGATCTACTTTGGAATTATAACCGAATGAGCAGATGTTACAAAGTATGACCAGTTTAGTCTTGGCACTTATGAAGCTATGCCAACCACCACTAAATTGAAGCACTTTATTGTCCTTTTTGTGTCAATAAGTTACCAAGCCACTTCAGTTATAAGCTCTATGGTGAAGGACCTTGTTGACTCGTACCATTTAATCTTGAATGTAATTGTAAATTTGTAATTATGTATATTTTATTATTGCATTGATCCCCAGCTCTTCTATGAATATATTGTTTTATTGTAGAGCGCCGCATACACAACAATCAAATATGAATAAAATATACATACATACATACAGTACATACATACATACATACATACATACAGTACATACATACATACATACATACATTAGATGAATAGCGGTTAAATGCTTATTCAGTAGAATGGAGTCTCATCTAGGTCTATGTTACATATGTGAAGGAGAACAGGTGAATGGAGGAACACAGTGACGTTAAGATAAGGAAGAGTTCTGAATTACTTCTGAGCAGGAAGAATATTCCGTGTTACTTTACTATAACTGCGTGTCTGTTGTGGAAGATGCAGCTTTCAGCTAATATTATCTGTATTCTGCCCCCACCTTCTCGTCCGGGCAGCATTATTTATTAATGATGTGCTCACAGCTAATGTTTGGTCTGAATTATTTAAATGCATCTTCATTTATCAATACACATAAAATGTTAAACAAAGAACACTGATTGTAGGCATTATTTAGCTATAAGATTTTATGAGGTTTTTCCGACACGCTGTTCCCTTACTGATTTATTAACCCAATATATTTTGTAATTATTTTACTTTCCCTCTTTTTCGGCTGCAGTAAGAAAAAGGTGAAGAATTTAATGTGCATATTGCTGTGGTGTCTGAAGAAGGAAAATAAAGGAGTTTCCTTTCTGTGCCACAATAAATCTTATTGGGAGGTATAAATGTTAGTTCATTTTTGTACTTGTAAAGCCTTAAATTAAGTGAATCACCAAGAAACTCCATGTCTTCTTACAAAAAACCTCCAATCTCTTCACACCCCATATATATTTTGTTCAATTACCTTGTTAATTTTTATTATGGTTTGCAAAAGAAATACATTGCCATATACTAATGCTTTGTTTCCAACTTTTTTTTATTGTATTGTATATAAAGATAAAGGGAAAATGCTGCATCCCTTGCTGTTGTAAACTTTACTACTAAGGCTGTTTTTTTTGGACCCTTGTCTTATGATCTTTGTTTTGTCTCAAAGCTTTCTTGTTACTTTTAGGGCTCTGGCACACGGGGAGATTAGTCGCCCACGGCAAAACTCCCTGCTCGCGGGCGACTAATCTCCCCGAGTTGTCTTCCCCCTGCCATCCCACCGGCGAACATGTAAGTCGCCGGCGGGATGGCAGACGCGGCGGCGCGATTTCGCGCAAATCGCCGAAAAAGACTCGCGAGGCTTTTTCGGCAATTTCCCGAAATCGCCCCGCAGGGAGTTTTGCCGCGGGCGACTAATCTCCCCGTGTACCAGAGCCCTTAAGCTGGCCATACACTGGCAGACATAAACTGCCAACTAGTCCCACTCCAGATTGAGTCCAACCTGTATATGGGGCCTTCCCACACATTCCCATTCCCTGGAAATGAGCCAAGTTAGAAAAACCAGATCCGCCCTTTGATGCGGTCCTTTAGTTACCATTCTGCAGAAGCCTTTATCATGATCCAGTTGTTGGCACAGGGGACCAAGCTATTGGATCAGCTCAGTTTGGCCCAGCATGTAGGTGGTCAAATTAAATGTGTCAGCTTCACCAAATGAGAGGATTTTAACATGTATGCTCAGCTTTAGTCATGTTGGATAAGCACACAATTTTGTGGGCTCATTGCTAATGTACAATTTGCACGGTTTCTCTAGTAGGCCCAGATAGGTTACTTGGGCAGTGTTGCATATTGCTAGGCAAGGAAAAGTTTGCAGGGAAGGCACATCAGCCTTCTTAAAAAGCTCCATCATGCCTGTTACTCCTACTTGTATTTCAATCTACAATGGAGTAAGCTGCACAAAAAAGGCCACCCAATATGTGGTATCTGGATGTGACATGTGGTAGGACAGGTGTATGCAGAAGACGTAAGCCGGCCATACACGCACCAATATTATCGTACAAAACAAGGTTTCGTAAGATAATATTGGTGCGTGTATGGCCGGCTCGAAGAGATGATCGTTATCGCAAAGGCTGTGGATATCAGTCGCCTCGACGATCGGCCAGGTTAAAAGATTTTGATTGAGCAAAATCTACGTTTAGGGCTGAATCAGCAGGTGGAGGTAGAATTTCTATTGTTTTTACCTCCTCTGACGATTCAGCCCTGAACGTCAGTGGAGGGACCAATGGTTGCACGAAACATCGTTATTGCTACCTGTATGGCCACCTTTAGTCACTACAAATAAAGAACCTCTAAAGAACCTTTATCAGGCAGTATTTGTATGTATAATGTGTACTCCCTTATTCTGCAGAAGCCTTTATCATGATCCAGTTGTTGGCAGAGGGGGTCAGTAATTGGATCAGCTCAGTTTGGCCCAGCATGTAGGTGGTCAAATTAAATGTGTCAGCTTCACGAAATGAGAGAATTTTACAGGTGTATGCAAAAGACAGGTGTATGCAGAAGACTTAAGCTGGCCAAACACGCACCAATATTATCATACGAAACAAGGTTTTGCACGATAATATTGGTGCTGTATGGCCGGCTCGAAGAGGCGATCGATATTGTGGATATCAGTCGCCTCGACAATCGGCCAGGTTAAAAGATTTTGTTCGAGCAAAATCTACGTTTAGGACTGAATCAGCAGGTGGAGGTAGAATTTCTATTGTTTTTACCTCCATATCTGACGATTCAGCCCTGAATATCAGTGCAGGGACCAATGGTTGCATGAAACATCGTTATTGCTACGTGTATGGCCACCTTTAGTCACTACAAATAAGGCAGTATTTGTATGTATAATGTGTACTCCCTCCTACTATCTTTTAGTGATAAGCTGGCACCTTGACATTGGCTATTAAACAGTAGTGGTTCCATCAATAAGCAGATTGGTTTAAAATGCCTCTTTTCTTACCACAATACATTTTTATTTTGCTGTAGGGTTACCCAAATGAATCAACTAGTAAAGGTAAGATATAACAGGTTTTCCTTTATCCAAACCATCAGCTTCTGGAGGGCATTGGAACCATGCAACAAGATTCCGTTGCATAGCAATAAAACAATGGTGATGTAGCAGCAGAAGGATTCATGTTGCATCTGCTACTGGGCATAGCACTTGAACAGTTAAACCACCATCCTGCTCTCTGGCATTGGAGGGCTTGAATGAAAACTGCGCCAGCTGCCAGGCCCCTCGAGCAAAAGATAGCTGTTGCGGCCTAGCAAAACTGCGCTGAGGGCCGGGAATGAGCGTTCCGCATGAGGGGAGAGTCATTAGGCAATGAGCCATATTACGGAGCACTGTTATCAGGAGTAAAACAGACGCGCTGGGTGTTATGAAGCACAGCCAAGTGTGAGCTGCGCCCCCAGGGCTCTATTACACTGAGATAACCACACACCCCACGATGGCCTTATTGCCATCATAAAACATCTTTATTATGTTGAGAAAGCTAGTTTAAATGTAACCCCTCAACTGCTACATCAACAGGTGCAGCTTTAAACAGGATATTTAACCCGCATTACCGCTAATCTGCCGCTTACCCAGAGATGCGTGAATACTCCAAGAGTACTTATTCTAACCAGTCTGGGATCTCTAAATCAGCCAATGATAATAACAGGGCCAGCGTGTGCAATGGAAACAGATAAAAATAAGCAATATTTATACATGCATGGATACACACTTGTTGCACTTGTAAGGTATAAAAGCTATGCTTCATTGTGGGAATAAAATTTAGTGAGCACAATTTGCTGTTGGTTTATACTGGAGCAGTGCCCCCCCACCTCCTTGTTGTGGCTCCCATCACTCCTAGCTTTGGGCAGTTTTAAAGATAATAAGATAAATAACAGGTAAATCTGAAGGTGAGTGTAGGACTGGCCATAAAACACTATGTAGGATGAAGTGACCAATGTACAGAACCAGTTTATAGTTTAAGCTGCCGATTCGGGTCATTCAGATTGATTCAGCAGCTTATCTGCATATTTATGGGGACCCCCAGGGGGGCCTAACTGACTGACACTTGGCCGAAAATCTGTCCAGGTGTCGATTGGGCAGGTTTGATTTTCCTGTAAGATTGAGGACTGTATCAGCTCAGTGATGTGGTCCTCGCTCCGCCAGCTCCTATAGCCATTGTTGTAATTCGATCATTAGGCATAGGTGGCTTAGGTGGGAGAGAGATCTGCTCTTTGGCTAGCTTACCAATCAAGCGGATCTTAACAAGTATGGCTACCTTTACTAAACCAATAAATATTCAGAAAATTACACCAGTTCAGTTAGATGTCACCTTTATTATAGTGCAAGCTGTTACTGGCCAGATTTCTATATCCACATGTCATTAAAGGTGCTAGTAACTGTATACCTATAGGGTATCTGAATCAGAAACTCAGCTTCTGCAATGCCATGTGCCCCTTAAAGGTAAATAAACACTATCTTATATAATAGCTTGCCAGTTTATTCCCTTATACATGTAATAAAGTATAGTGTTTTAGTGTTCTATTTTAAATAATCTGTAAATTTGCAAGAACAGCCATACTGCTTTCCAAGACATAGGTTAGTGTGACAATTATTTCGAAACAAGCTGCTCCAGTGGTCGGTCACTCATAGGTGAAGCTGTTGGATTGTCATTCATGGGGTATTTTCTCATTTAAAAAACCCAGGAGAACAACTGGATATTAAATAGATTCCAATAAGTTTGAATCTGATTATAAAGAGCTCATTGTGGAATAGAACATCTATGTTATAGATAAACAAAAGATTGTTTTGGGAAGCATCGCAGTCTTGGTTTGAGTCTTCAGATTATGATACCAGGGTCAGGCCCGGACTGGCAATGTGTGGATTCTGGCAAATGCCAGAGGGACTGCTGTAACATGCCATAGAGTAGACAGTGACTATTGATGAGACTGGTGGGGGGCAGTTTGGGCCTCTGTGTACCTGAAATTGAATGCTAGGACCTATTTTGAATCTCAGTCCAGACCCTCTAACGTTGACATACAAACATAGGTATGAAAGAACGACAGTGCTGTTGTTAATAGTAACCAATGAGCAATTAGTTTTGAACAGTCTACTACAATACATAGAAAATTAAAGCAAAGTCCTGACTGGTTAATAATGGCAACAGCACAAGATAAGTGTATAAAAGTATGTATTGAATTGCTGCCAATCAGTGAATATTCCATAGGACTATGTAAACTCTTCAAAACAGTTCCTACCACCTCTGATTGGCTATTTAATTTTTAGTTTTTCTGTCATTTCCAAATCTTTACATACATTTGTGTTTTTTTTTCAATGCACACAGTAAGGGTAACGTTTGTTTGGCAATCCTTACTTACTTACTGTAACCTACTGAGAAAAGAATAGTCTGGTAGTGAGAACTGCAGGGAAAATTGCATCCATGAGCTACTTAACAACACGAGCCACATTGTATACTAAACTATTCATCTTTTTGAATGTGTTGGGACATAATTGTGCTTGCGCATTAACCCGTTGTGTGGCAGAAAGTAGAGACAGTTTGCTTAGGTAAGATTCTCACATGAAACCCTCTATAGACATGAAAAACGATATATACAGTATATTGTATTTTTCTGCTTTTCCAAAAATATTTTCCATGGAGATGTATCTATAATTCTGTAACAAGATACCAGGTCATAAATAAATCAAATAAACAAAAGGAAATGGGATCAGTTTTTCATACAGACCAAGAAATATATCTAAGCAAAGCTGTTTTATGCAACACTGACTGGCTATCTGACTGCAATTACCTGCCCAGAAAATGTGTCCGACCTAAACAGAAGTCAATGGATGTGATCTCTAGAGTAGATCCAATTTCTCATGCAAGAGCCAGTCCGACTGTAATTGGAATAAACTATAAATGAGGCCCTTGTTACTGCTACTACTACTGTCTCAACTGCAGCTCTCACAGAAACCCCTGCTTTCCGAATGTTAGGTTGCCCATGCCAACTCTTTAGTATAACAGCCTATTCCTACAACATATTTCAGCCACTAATGGGAAAGTTCCAAGCAAGTATCAGATGAACAATGGAACAGCCCTAGCACTGTAGCTCTGCAGCTTTGGGAGATACAGTCTTATACAATTAAGACTGGGTGTTTGTCATTACATGTTCCTCCAGCACTATTCATTCTGTAAAGTGTAATCCCTTTAGGAAATGCTTCAAACTCTATCACTATAAGGTATCTGGCTGCTATAATCGTAATGACTTTCTTCTTCTGCATGCGGAATGTTTCGAAAATGGAGTTAATTAGACATCTATCACCTATTATTATTAATACTTCCACTTTTCATTTCATAAAAAAATTGCTTTTCCTTTGCGTAGTTCTTGATGAATCTACTCATTTATCCAAGTCTGGGCCGGTGGGACAGAGGGAAAAAAATGCAGCCCAGGTCTGCACCCTGCCACCCCCTCTCTCCCTTTGCTGCAAATAGTATTAATGCGATGTGAGTTAATGTGAGTGCGTGCAGAGGGGTTGCAATGTGCATGTCTGGGGGAGAGTTGGCCCCACAGCAAGTAGAAATCGGGTGCAGGATTGCGGTGGGGGTTCTTGGGGTGGCAGCCCCGGTGGGCCCCATACATCCCAGTCTGACCCTGTCACGAGTGCTGACATGGGGCCATTGTAAGAAAAGTCTATGAATAAAATATCACCTTATAATGTCATGCTTTGGTCATTGCAACCCCATCCTACTGGTCACCCCAAAATGGTCACCCCATCCTACTCGTCACCCCCATCCTACTGGTAAACCCTGTAGACATACTCTTTGTTTTATTCTTTCTCCCACCAACTCATTAGGGAATTTAGTGGGATCCAATACATCTTTACTTTAAATCATCATACCGTACATTTAAGATCTCATTAGACCCTATGGGATTCTAGCTGACAAGATTACGTTTTGCTTTATAAATAAATGAGTTTTTCTTTGCTATGTATCACTTTGGTTTCATATGTCTATGCAAAATGTGAAGGCAATTAATTTGTCTCCCTTCCAGATCAGCAGTTACAAAGGCAGATTTATGAGAGGTTATTCTTTATGAATTACTTTTTAACCAGCTATATATATATAATACAAAGTATGGTACAAACTGATGAAAACGCTTTAGATCATTAGATTACACAGTGCAAAGGGAGTATATACCACAGCAGTTATTTCTGGGGCACTGGGGTTCTTCAAAGGTATATTAAACATGCGCCATAATCATGGTGAGAGGGAAACTGTGAGTCTTTGTAGTTACTGAAAGGTTACATTAAGATGCGGTACTTTGTATGAGAGTGAAATTGTCTGCACATTTGTTAAGGAAAGATTGGTCAAGTGTAGCAAATGATACCTTCCAGGCAGCTCTAGTATTTGCTCTAGCTGCACCTAAGCGAAAAGCTACCATATTGGTTACATTAACTGCTGCATTCTACATAGCTCATAAGTACAGTAGATGTCCCTGTTCTTGAGCAGTCAAAGGAAAACACCTCAGCAAAGGAATGATCACATGAAACATAATGTTTTAATTTGGTACAGTACGGAAAATGGTGATTCAAGATAAAAAGAGTAGAGAGGTAGAGGCACATTTAATTTAGGGCTTCCCTAACTCCATGGATGTGATGCACATGTGGATACAACAGTCGAATGCAACAGAAAATTTAACCATCCCAGTTTCTTACTCACATTTAAAGTTCTCTGCCATATGCTATGCTTTTAGTGCTGATGGCTTGAAAGTGCAAAGCATTTGTGGGTAGTGCCCACTGCGAGAACTGCATACTTGGCAAATACATGGCTTTGGCAGGAAAAAAGCCCCAGAACCCCTTGAGGGGATGTCCTGACAAAATCCAAAATATTTTATGGGGGTGCAAGTATGAAGGTAAATCAGATTAAGTTGTGGAGAAGAAAGTTATGGAACAATCACCTAATGACTGCTAAGAACATATTTTAAATAAATATATTCTTGTTATTAGGTGTGTTGGTCGTTTGCACATGGATAGGAAACTAGTTACAGGATCGGGTACAGAGGGTGGTTGTTAATGGTACATTCTCTACTTGGAATAAGGTTCTTAGTGGGGTCCCTCAGGGTTCTGTACTGGGTCCACTTTTGTTTAACTTGTTCAGTAATGACTTGGGGGAGGGTATTACAAGTAATGTATCAGTGTTTGCAGATGACACAAAACTCTGCAGCCCAATCAGTTCGATCCAGGATGTGGCACCTTGCAGCAGGATCTTGACCAACTGGCAATCTGGGTGGCTAAGTGGCAACTCTCTCCCTGAATCAGCTGTACTGGCTGATACCTTAGATAGTATATTAGATAGGGTTGGATGGCTTTTTTAATTAAGTGAGGGAATACAGGGTTATGAAAGATAGTTCATAGTACAAGTGGATCCAGGGACTGGTCTGATTGCCAGGAATTAATTTTTCCCCCTCTGCGGCAAATTAGAGAGGGTTTAGATGTTTTTTTTGCCTTCCTCAGGATAAACTAGCTGTTAGGCAGGTTATACATAGGCATGAAAGGTTAAACTTCATGGACGTGTGTCTTTTTTCAACCTAACTTACTATGTAACTTTGTTATTATGTTAGTTAGCTAAGGGGGCCTGAACACATTTGAATGGAATAGAGGGCTTGATGCAGGCCCGACTGGCAATCTGTGGATTCTGGCAAATGCTAAAGGCTGCTGTAAGATACCATAGACCAGGGATCCTCAACCTTTTTTACTAGTGAGCCACAGTCAAATGTAAAAAGACTTGGAGAGTAACACAAGCATCATAAAAGTTCATGGAGGAGCCAAATAAGGGCTAAGATTGGCTATTAGGCAGCCTCTAGGCACCCTATCAGCTTACAGGGGCTTTATTTGGTAGTAAATCTTGTTTTTATTCAACCAAAACTTGCCCCCAAGTCAGGAATTCAAAAATAACTATTTGGTTTGTGGGCACTGAGAGCAACATCCAAGGGGTTGGTGAGCAACATGTTGCCCCCGAGCCACTGGTTAGGGATCACTGCCATAGACATAGTCATTATTTATTGTTCCTGGGATGTGCTGTTTGGGCCTTTCTAGGCCTGTGGGACACTTTTTCTGCTAATCTGTTCCTGGTACCAGGGCCTATTTTGAATCTTTGCCCAGCCCTGACTTGATGTACCCCAAGGTGTGAGATACTCCTTGGGTTGTAGGAAAGATCATTCAACAGACAGGCACAGTAACCTTAAAGCCAACCCAACTAAAATGTTTAAATCTGTAAAGTATATTACAGTTTAGTACCCAATGTGAACTGAAGTATAATGGGCCTGGATAGTACTAAGAAACTATAATGTAGCAAAATGAAAACAATTCTTACCTGATGTCAGCATAGCACTAGATTTGACAATATTATGTGCAAGGGAATTCTGATTTTGGGCCATGCATAAAAACAGGCTATAAACAGGAGTTATAGAGTTATACAGAGCAGGTATTTGCTGCTTTTAGTGTTCCTGACATTTTGGCAAATTTACTCCCATTTTGAAAGATCTTTATGTCTACAAACTGCATAAAACTTGCCCAATGAGACAGTGAATAAGTGCCACGAAACCCAGGGCAAGTCTGTACCCTCTGATCAAAATCAACTCACTTACTGCAACTAATAGTGCAGCATGTATATGTGCAGGCAATTTTTTGTGTGGTAGTTCTGCACTTGGCACCCATCTAAATCAGCAGCAGTTTTATTAAAAAGTACTGTCAGACAGCTCTACCTATTCAGTTTCAATCATTGGGCAAGAGCACTTAGTGTAATAGCTAAAGTACACAAACATTATATGAAAAGTGCATTCACCAGTCCTCAGCAGCAAGGCAGGGATATGTCACACTCAACTATTCATCACCAAGACTTGTAACAATGATACTCATTCACATTCTTTAGGGGTGCATTTTAAAAAAGAAATCCCATTGTCGGACATGGTAGCACCTATATCTGTGTATATAACAATAACACTTCCCTAGAGATCCAAGATGTATGGTTAGAACTGCTGGGCACCTAGATTGGTTCCATCCAGGGCACTATCCTCAATGAGTATGCACTCTCCCTGTGCTTGTGTGGGCTTCCTCTGGGTACTCTCTTTATCTCCCATACCCCAAAACATAAAAACATGTAATTAAGTACTGATTAAATTAACTATAGTGTATCTGAATGTAATGGGGATCATAGATTGTAAATTCCATTAGGGCAGGGACTCATGTTAATGAAAAATAAAAGGTCAACTCACAGGGTAAATGAGGGCCCCCTTAGGGCCCATGAACTGAGCAGTTACATCTGGGGCAATAGTGCTGCTGAGCTTTGTTCCAACCTAGGGGCAGACACAATTTCACAAACTATGGCATAGGTGAAGTTTTTTAGCCAATGAAAAAAGCATTGAAATGTAGGAAGCAGGTTTGTACCGCAATTGGGGTTTTATATTTTCAAGTAGTTATGAAGAACCAAGATTAGAAACCATCTAGACATGTGCTGGCACTCTTATAACAGCTTTGGTAATTCATTTGTTTATCAGACTGGCCTACAAGCTATTCTTTCAGTGCTGAAACAGCTGAAAATAATGGAAAATAAATATTGCTGCAGAAATGTACACGGGATAAAATGTCAGACATCGAAGATGGGAACACGAGACGCTGCTTTATGCATGTCTCACGCATAGAGAGTTTACAGAAGCAGATGGCCAACCATGTTAAAAGCCGGCGAGAAGTCGAGAAGAATTAGCTCTCTAAATTAGCTGCAAGCAAACTCTTGGCTAATTCCCCAAGCCAGGCTGCCAACAGTTACAGACAATGACGTTTAAAGCGAGGGAATTTACATAGAGAGAGAGAAAAAAAGCAAGAAAGACACGGAGTGAATTATATTTTTAAATGACCGGAGTGTCTTCAAATGCAAAGTATGCAAAGGAGTGAGAGAGGTTTGCCTTTAGGACTGGCTCTGGTGACTGAAAGTGAACCATTTGCGTTGAAGCCAGTCACCTGATATTCTTCTTTTTCATCTTCCAATGTTAAAAAATTCATTCCTTCCCATTGCAGCATTCTTCCATATTAGAAATGGCCCAGGCAATCATAATCTTCAAATGTGAAATTCCTGGGTGTATTTCTTAAAGTGATACTGACACTAAAAAACTACTCTTTGATCATTTTTCACTGATAGGGCTGCTCGTGTAAGTAATTCCCTAAACCTGACTGTCCCTTCTCAGCCTGTCAGTTATAGCTTCTAATGCTAATGGACTACTTATGTATGTATGTATATCTTTATTTATAAAGCGCTACTTATGTACACATATATAAGGGCTCTGGCACACGAGGAGATTTGTCGCCGGCGATTTTTAAAAGAACGATTTGGCGACAAAACGAGCGACAAGACGCCAATGCTAAATCAATGGAAATCGCCAGCGTCAAAACATACGAGGCTACTTCAAATCGCCTGCTGTTTCAAATCGCACACAGACCCTTTTCTGAGGGACTTGAGTAAACATGAGGGGGGGTAACTGTTGAGTGGTACCATGGGTAGCAGATCACCTGGAGCTCAACTTGCATGAAATCTCTTTGTGGTATTGTCGAGGCGACTTGTCACCAAAGTGCCAGGGGGAAAAAACGCAGGCGACAAATCTCCTCGTGTGCCAGAGCCCTAATACAAAGTATACAAACAATAGATAAGTTAAGAGTCAAAGAGACAAGAGGATGAGGGGCCCTGCCTCGTAGATATTCACAAATATGGCAGCCCCCTCATAGAGGAACATGAGGATTGGATGTGTAAGAGCATTGGGCAAACACTTCTATGGCAAAATGATAAATGCATACAAAGACAAATGTGATGACAGTTGTAAAAAGGATTTAATTTTTGGTGTCGGTATCTCTTTAAGGATTACTATACCTTCATGTTTTACTTTTATATGGGTCTAATACAAATATAAACCTGACTCTATATTTATATTTTCACTGAACAGTAGGAATAGGTTACTGACTCACTTGTAGGTTTTTGGCCTGTCTATGTTGATATTATCTCTGGCTGGCTGGCCACAACCTTTCTGATCAGCTCTCACTATGCTATAATACCCTGCTAAAAAAGACAGAAACTTGACCTAGACTCCACTCTAGTGGTTGAGGGGCTCTAGTCTTACAGAAGTATCTGTATCAAGCTGAACAGGGCTATAAAAGGATTTTGTTCCATAGCAAGGAGAAGTTTTTTGCCTGTACAGAAGCAAATCAAAAATCTATGTCAGTGTAAGTACTGAGCTGGAGAAAATGATGGCCTAAGGTACCATGACTTGAAGAAGTGATCATTTGTAGCCTCCTTGATGGCTCAAAAGCTACTTGTTTATCACTATAAGAAGGTAATATTGCCCACAGCTAATATAAGGGTATGATATAAGCTTTATTTATCCGGACATTGACTGGAGTAATGGAGTGAGGACAGTTCAAGAACCTACTAGGAATGACTCTGTCTTGGACCATGTGATATCTAATAATACTGAACTCATCTCTAACATTTGTGTGGGTGAGCATTTATCCCTTGAGATAATGCTGCAGAGACAGCTCTATAAGGGAGTAACTAAAATGCTCAATTTTAGACGTGCAGACTTTGCCAGTATAAGGGCATCTCTGCAATGTGTCAACTGGGAAAGGCTTTTCATGGGGTTAGACACAGAAGGAAAAGGGAATATCTTTAAAATGTTTCTTAGTATATGGGTCAGTATATTCCCCTGGTAAGCAAGGAGAGGCATTGCAAAGCAAAACCTTTATGGCAGAATAAAAGTGTTAGTGTCGAGGTTGGTAAGAAAAAAACATGCTTTTAAAGCATTTAAGTTAGCTGGGACAGCATTTACATTACATTACATTAACATTTATCTATAAAGCACCAACATATTCCGCAGCGCTGTACAATAAGTGGGTTACATACACTGGACATACAGAGTAACTTATAAAGCAATCAATAACCGATACAAGAGGCGAAGAGAGCCTTGCCCAAAAGAGCTTACAATCTACAAGAAGAAAGAGTTGAGACACAAGGTGTGGGAATGGGCATGACCAGAGTTGTGAGAGGTGTGGCACAGGGTGTTGCTAAACTAGATTAGGGTAAGCTTCTCTGAATAAATGTGTTTTTAGAGATCTCTTGAAGGCAGAGAGATTGGGAGAAAGTCTGATAGTTTGTGGGAGTGAATTCCAGAGAAGGGCAGCAGCCCTTGCAAAGTCTTGAATACGAGCATGTGAGGAGGGAATGAGAGAGGAGTTGAGGAGCAGGTCAGTAGAGGAGCGTAACAAGCGGGTTGGATGGTACCTAGAGATGAGTTCAGAGATGTAGGGTGGGGCAGAGTTATGAACTGCTTTGAATGTAAGGGTCATTAGTTTGAATTTTATCCTGGATGGTAGGGGAAGCCAGTGCAGGGATTGGCAGAGTGGCACGGCAGAGGAGGAGCGGTTGGAGAGGTGTATGAGCCTGGCAGCAGTATTCATTATGGACTGGAGAGGGGACAGTCTTTGGAGGGGAAGGCCAATTAATAGCGGGTTACAGTAGTCCAGGCGAGATATTATAAGAGAGTGAATAAGAATTTTGGCAGCATCTTGGGTGATAAATGATCGGATTTTGGAGATATTTCTTAGGTGAAAGTGACATGATTTGATAAGTGATTGGATATGAGGAGTGAAGGACAGGGCAGAATCAAGGATAACCCCAAGGCACCGGGCCTGGGAAGATGGGGTGATGGTAGAATTGTTAACTGTTATAGATAGAGGTTTAATTTAAGGTAACGTTGGGACATCCAAGTGGAGATAGCGGACAGGCAGGAAGAGACGCGAGTTAGAAGCTCTGGGTTGAGATCAGGAGAGGAAAGATAGATCTGAGTATCATCAGCATAGAGGTGGTACTGAAAGCCAAAAGAATTGATTAATTTGCCAAGTGAGGAGGTATAGAGAGAAAATAGTAAGGGGCCCAGGACAGAGCCTTGAGGAACCCCGACAGAAAGAGGCAAGGGAGAAGATGACACTGAAGGATCGATCTGAGAGATAAGATGAAAACCAGGATAAGGCAGTGTCACGAAGGCCAAGAGAGCAGAGAGTCTGGAGGAGAAGAGGGTGATCCACAGTGTCAAAAGCAGCAGAGAGATCGAGAAGTATTAGTAGCGAGTAGTGTTTTTTGGCTTTAGCCGATAGGAGGTCATTTGTTAGTCGGGTTAGAGCAGTTTAGGTGGAGTGTTGGAGATTGTAGGGGATCCAGGAGGTTATTGTCAGAGAGGATTAGCGTCAGTCGGTTGTAAACTAGGCGCTCGAGCAGTTTGGAGATGAATGGGAGCAGAGAGATAGGTCGGAGGTTAGTAGGATTGGAGGGATCAAGGGAGGGTTTTTTCAGAAACTTTCATCAGGTACAAGGAAGCAAATAAAGCATGCAAAAAAGCTATCAGGCAAGCTAAAATAGAGATGGAAAGGGGTATTGCAGCTAGGGGAAATAGGAATCCAAAATTATTTTTTAAATATAGAAATAGTAATAAAATGAAGCAATAAAAGGGTGGGACCCTAATTACTACTGATACATGGGTCACTCAGGAGAAAATTCAAAAGAGACTTAAAAATTTAAAGGCAAACAAAGGTCCAGGACCGGATGGGATTCATCCCAGGGTATTAAACAAGCTTAGCTCTGTGATTGCCAAACCTCCCTACTTATTTTTTCAGGATTTATTGAGGTCTGGCATGGTTCCGAGAGACTGGCAAATTGCAAATGTGGTGCCGTTATTTAAAAAGGGATCCCATTCTCAGCCTGAAAACTATAGGCCTGTTAATCTGACATCAGTAGTAGGAAAACTTTTGGAAGGGCTAGTAAGGCATAGGGTACTTGAATACATTGCAAATGACAATACTATAAGTTTGTGCCAGCATGGTTTTATGTGTAACAGATTGTGCCAGACTAAATTAATTGCTTTTTATGAGGAGGTGAGCAGGAAGTTTGATGCTGGAATGGCAGTGGATGTCATCTACTTGGACTTTGCTAAAGCATTGGCCTAGAAGAGAACTGGCTGAAGGATAGGTTACATAGAGTGGTGGTAAATGGAACATTTTCTAATTGGGCCAGTGTGGTTAGTGGAGTACCGCAGGGGTCAGTCCTTGGTCCTTTGCTTTTTCATTTGTTTATTAATGACCTGGAGGTGGGCATAAAGAATACTGTTTCTATTTTTGCAGATGATACTAAATTGTGCAAAACTATAAGTTCCATGCAGGATGCTGCCACTTTGCACACGGTTATGATTAAATTGGAAAACTGGGCAGCAAAATGGAAAATGAGGTTCAATGTTGACAAGTGCAAAGTTATGCATTTTGGTAGAAATAATATAAATGCAAGTTATACATGAAATGGTAGTGTGTAGGGGGTTTCCTTAATGGAGAAGGATCTGGGTTTTTTTGTAGATAACAAGTTGTCTAATTCCAGGCAGTGTCATTCTGTGGCTACTAAAGCAACTAAAGTGCTGTCTTGTGTAAAAAAGGGCATTTACTCAAGGGATGAAAATATAATTTTGCCCCTTTATAGGTCCCTGGCAAGGCCTCACCTTGAGTATGCGGTGCAGTTTTGGGCTCCAGTCCTATGAGGTTAGACGGTCAAGGCTGGGGTTGTTCTCTCTGGAAAAGAGGCGCTTGCGAGGGGACATGATTACTCTGTACAAGTACATTAGAGGGGATTATAGGCAGTTGGGGGATGTTCTTTTTTTCCCATAAAAACAATCAACGCACCAGAGGCCCCCCCTTTAGATTAGAGGAACAGAGCTTCCATTTGAAGCAGCGTAGGTAGTTTATCACGGTGAGGGCAGTGAGGTTGTGGAATGCCCTTCCTAGAGATGTGGTAATGGCAGACTCTGTTAATGCCTATAAGAGGGGCCTGGATGAGTTCTTGAACAAGCAGAATATCCAAGGCTATTGTGATACTAAAATCTTGATGGACTCTGGTCTTTTTTCAACCCTCTGTAATTATATACTTAAAATATAGCTTGGATTTAGCAAAAGGAAAAAAAACAGGTTAAAATAGAGGGGAAGTATAGGTAGGGCATTGTCTCTAAGAAGCAACATGGCTAATACCGAGCCGCCCTTGGCACTGGCAAATCCACATCCGCAGTCACAATGGGACACTTGCAGGAAGACAACAATGTGGCAAATATCCTGCCAGTCATGAAATAAAGAAATACAGATGGTTCCAGTCAGACAAAAGGATGTAACACCAATTGCTACCATCATATGATAGATATATATGTAATATTATCTTTAGATAAATACCAATTATGCATAAAAACAAACCTTATACACACAAAAAGAAAACTACCCACTTCCATACACACAAATATACACATGCCTTCCTGGCACTCACACACGTCTTGATTACACACACACACACACTTACACACTCACACAGTCTCTAGGGAAATAATGCCATGACAGTGGAACAGAAAACTGAGAAAGTTCCAGGCTAAATTAACAACGCAATTACATTATACGACATGCAGTAAGATGGATGAGAAAAACTTGGCCCAGATCCTCTTCTGTTTTCAAATTGCAATTTATTTGAGGGCTTTAATGGATGCCTTATTAAAACATCCCAGCACTGGTGAGCCTGGGCGCGCTGTCACCGCCACTCATGATTGATGACATCCTGAGCTGCTTCTCTTGCACATTTGCTGGTGGGGGGTTGAAGCACAGGGCTGGTGGGAATGGCATGATAAGGGATAGATGGACCCCTGCTCCGCTCATTACTATTGATCTCTGTGTCGGGTGTGCAAACAGATGGACAGGTGGCACAAGCTGAGACCACAACACACATGCAATTGATGCTGAACGCGTTTCACACTACATTAACACATTCGTTCCTGGTGCACAATTAGTTATGTGAAGTGAAACGGCAGTACTTTTTAATATATAGAGGGACACTTACATTCACCTTATAAAGTCTCACTGCAAGCATTTACAATATACAGGAAAAAAAAAATCCAGATCCCTTATTCAGAATCCCGTTATCCAAAAATCTCCAAATTACAGGAAGGACATCACCTATAGAGTCCATTTTAAGTAAATAATTCTACTTTTATTTCCCTTTTCTCTGTAATAATAAAACAGTAGCTTGTACTTGATGGGAACTAAGCTGCATGAATCCATATTGGTGGCAAAACAATCCTATTGGGTTTATTTAAGACGTTATTTACCTTTGTATTAACTTTTAGTATAATGTAGACAATAATATTGTAGGACAATTTGCAATTGTTTTTCCATTTTTTATTATTTTTGGTTTTTCAGTTATTAAACTTTTTGTTCAGCAGCTGCCCAGTTTGGAAAGTCTGCAGCTATCTGGTTGCTAGAATCTTGTTTACCTTAGCAACCAGGCAGTGGTTTGTATTAGAGACTAGAATTTGAATAGGAGAGGGAATGAATAAAAAGTAACAAAAATAATAGAAGTATAAGCTCAATAGATTTTTAGTTGTTGGGGTTAGTGACCCCATTTGAAATATCAAAAAGCTGAAAAGATGTAGATGAGAAAGGCAAATCATTCAAAAACTATAATGAAGGCCAACTGCAAAGTTGCTAGGAATAGGACATTGTATAACATATTAAAAAGTTAACCTAAATGTGAGCCTCCCCTTTAATGTTTAAATGCATTGTAGTAGACTTACCATCATATGTAATAACGAGGCACTAAGTTTGCCCAGTAGCAGTAACACATAGTAACCAATAGGATGTTGGCTTTTAATCAAGTGACTAGTAAATGCTGCTTGCTGATTGTTTGATATTGGTTACTGCTCCTGGGCAAACTTAGTGCCTTTTATTACATAACCCCAATAATGTATGGAGATCCTACAGAAATCAATTCATATAACTTTTCTTTGCTTTACTTCTTTGGCTCCCTTGTCTTGGACCTTTTTAAGTTACTCTTTTGTTTTATTTTACAGGTATCTCTTATCCATAATGCTTGAGACCTGGGTTTTTCTGAATAAAGGATCCCTGTGTAATATGGAGGCCCACGCCATAAAGGGGTTGTTCACCTTAAAATTAGCTTTTAGTATGATGTAGCCTGTGATATTCTGAGACATATTGCAATTGATATACATTTATACATATATATATATATATTTTTTTTTTTTTTTTGGTTTTGAAGTATTTTGCTTTTTGTTCAGCAGCTTTCCAGCTTGTAAATTCAGCACATATCTGGTTGCTAGGCTCTAATTACCAAGGAGTGGATTGAATGAGGGGCTGGAATATGAACCAAAGAGGGCCTGAATAGAAAGATAAGTAATACAGATTACCAATAACAAAAAAATTGTAGCCTCACAGAACTTTAGTTTTTGGCTGCTGGGGTCAGTGACCCCTCTTGAAAGCTGGAAAGAACCAGAAGATAAAGCAAATAACTCAAAAACTATATAAGATAAACAATAAAGACCAATTACCGTATATACTCGAGTATAAGCCGATCCGAATATAAGCCGAGGTACCTAATTTTACCTAAGAAAACTGGAAAAACGTATTGACTCGAGTATAAGCCTAGGGTGGGAAATGCAGTAGCTACTGCTAAGTTTTAACAATCAAAATAAATACCAATAAAATTACATTAAATGAGGCATCAGTGGGGTATATGTTTTTGAATATTTATTTCAAACAAAAACAGTAAATTAGCTCTGTAAGTGGAGAAGAGGGTCAACAAAAAACAACAATATGGTATATGGTATCAACAATGATACCTTAAGAGTACTACCCCCTTAGCTCAATCAGCAACCAAGCTAAAACACAAAGAGTTAAAATGCTTCAACACAATATACAGTTTATATAGAATATAAAGTGCAATGTCTAGTGCAGAATGTGCCTAGGACAGGTGAGGATGATAGATTAAGATGAATTTGGGAGCGGGCCAGGGCACTGGAGGGTCTGGTTGCAGGTGGCATTATTTGCACACAAAGGACAGAGGGTGCTAATCTGGAGGGACCCATAGCACCCGACTCGAGTATAAACCGAGGGTGACTTTTTCAGCACATTTTGGGTGCTGAAAAACTAGGCTTATACTCGAGTATATACAGTAAAAAGTTGCTTAGAATTCTATAACATAATAAAAGTTAACTTAAAGGTGAGCTACCTACTCAAAAGACATTTAAACATAAAAAAACCCTACAGGATTCTTCTGCCACCATCATGGATTTCTTCAGCCTAGTTACATCATCCTCCTCAGTTCCCACCCCATGGAATACCTTGAGGAAACCCAAGCGACTACAGGGAGAACACCTTGCAGATAATGTCCTGAACTGAACCAAACCTAGGATAACAGCAGTGCAGTAAAGATAACTGCTGCACCACCATGCTGTCCTGTTCTACTAATAAGAAGAAAATGAAAAATAAATGTCCATTATTAGATGATTCTGAAATGTACTTAAGTTCAGAGGGGCACTATGACAACTTACTCAAGATGGAATGTAAATATTGTGCTGTATCCCCATCCTTTCAAGGTTCAGTGTATTGTTAATATAGAAGAGGTGAGGGCAGAAGCAAAGTAGAGTCCATTAAAGGGCATGTAACTGTAGTTCTATATAGATATTCTCAGTTCTGTTTCATATATACATTATTTGCTGCTACAAAGAGAAGCTGTAATATAGAATTAGGCACTTCCATCCTCAGTAGATGATCATAGGCCAGTGCTCGAGATACTGGAAGATCCAATAATTGCTTTACCTGTACCCAAACAGGAACATATATTATATATATAGTTATGAGATGGGGACACTAATTTTGAGGCATGTGTTGCCAGGAGTTTGAGGCTGGTAAATGTAAATCCCAAAAATAGATCCCAAAATAGTAGATTTAAGTGTATCCCTAATTATCATACACAAGTTTCAGTGAGTCATGTGACAGAAATGACATCACTAAGCACCAATTATAAGGATGGGATTTACAGGATATTCATAGCTCTTTTGTATGGATATATGTACGAATATATGTATATTTATATAGTTTTTTTGCAATATGTATGTCAGTGATGCAGGGAGATACAATAAAGGGTTGAACATGGTTGGCAATTTTTCAACCCAAATTAGCTAGGTTGCTAGTTACTATATAAGTTATAGCTTACAGTAAAAAAAATCTTTTTGATGGCGCATTACAGTGCTCCCTTGATATTCCATCTGATTGAAACTCAGGCCAAAGCTGCCATTGGAAACAAGGTGCATTATATAGAGCTTTAGTTATTTCCAAGTATTCCATTGCTTGAAGCAGTAAAATAGGAGGAGTGATTAAAGAGGCTGCTCCACTTTATAACACTACCCTCACTAAATTCTCTCTAAATGTTTTGCTGGCTACTCTACAACATGGACATTGCTGATGAGATATTCTTACATTGTGAACTAAGATATCTGATTTAACAATAATCTTGATACAAGTATGGGTTCTCTGTACAGAGAGGCCCCATTCTTTAGATGGTCTGCTTTGTAAGTGAGATAGAGGATCAGTCAGCACCCCCTTGAATTTTGACTACTCCAAACTATGGCTGCATCCCCTGGGTCAGCTGTCTCTGTGACTACTTCACTGGTTTTATGAATGACTTGAGTATCTAATTCCATTAAACTGAATAAACCCGATGCTGGCATCTCATTGTTGGGTGCACAGTCTCTTGAAGAGAGGGGATATTACAATATACATTGTAGTATAGAAATATATTATGTGTGACCTTTGTAACAGATATATATGTGCTCATATAATGCTGTAGGGTTGTTGCAGGAACGCTACAGGTCCCACAGGTCGCACACCCAATAGAAATTGGCTCTACAGTATAGCCAATGCCTTTGTGAAAGTATACCATACACTTCTACTTCAGAATTCTCTTTTAAGTTAGCTCTACATTGCAGTAATATTTAGATCTGCCTGGCAAAATTCATTCATGTGCAGGATTATATTGATATCATTTCAGACTTTATAGAACCTATTGCATGGTACACAGAAGAACTTTGAGGATTCTGAATATGGCCAACATCCTAAAATCTGATTTTGGTTCATCTTGTTTGGTGTATATGTTATAGAAACCACAGCCCCTTCTGAAGCAGAGGTGTTAAAATAATAAAAAACAAATAAGCAAGAAAAAGTGTAAAGGGAAGGAAGGAGAGAGATATAGCCGGAGGCGAAGAGCAGTGTAAAATATGTATGAAAGCAGAAAGCGAGTGGGGAGGGACGAGGGATCCAGCTCTCAAACTGTTTGCTGAGCTGCAGGCTGGCTCCTTTAACCACTTAGTATAGAGGAGTTATTAATATTGTATGGTTCAGGCAAGGCGGCTGCAAGGGTAAATGAGAGGCCCAGAACCAGGACCATGAACAGGCCAGAGCCTGAGGTAGCAGGGAATATTTCAGCCTGTGTTTAGACGCTTATTAGTGCCTTGGGGTAGCCTGAGCGGCATTGCTGAGAAAAGCTTTAGTTCTGCTAGATGCGGCATGGTGGGACTGTTGTTCAGTAGCATGTGACTAAAGTGACTTGTTTTACAAGGAGGAACTGGTGTTTTATTGATCAGAGCCCTTTCCTCTCTCTGCTCCATGGATGGAATAATGACTGTCCATGGAATTTTGATGTTTTCATTTTCTGTTGCACTTGTGTGTAATTTTTATGTAGCACATTGTTCCCCCATGCCCCAAGTTAATTTTTGTGACCTGACAAGAACACGTGGGTGTCCAGCTGGCAAATGGATATTTAAAGATGCTTTGGGAGTCTGTGAAGACCCTTAGCTTTGAGCAATGAGCGGACAGAAGAAACGAGCAGAACCTAATCTTTGCCAATGAAACGTGTAAAGTAAAATGAAGATGGAAGCCTGTGGGCCGCAGAATGACAGCTCATTACACCCAGAATATATCTCCCTAATGACAAAGAATGAAAGGAGCCTGCAAAGAACAGATCTTTAACTCAAACCTCTTTAACCCATGTAGGACACAAACAAAAGCATCTGCTAAGATTATATCCTCAATGTTTCTTTTGAAGTTGATTTGTATGTAAGAAATATTTTCTCCGATTTTGAGATGTTAATATGTCAATGGCTGCCATTTCTGCTTCTCTATAAGCAGCCATAGCAGTCAGCTGCATTGTGCAGCCGCACGGTAACCCAAACAACCTTTATGGGGTCAAAAGATGTCCCCTGTCAATTGGAAGCACGTTTTTATGAACCTATAAGCCAGAACGGGGCATAGGAACTAATATCCATTAGAGTTAGGAGGATCAGACTGGTAAGATATTGTTTCCCTGTATGATGTAACTATCTTCAGTTCGAACTTTAAATGCAAAAATAAGTGCACAGATCAACAGGCAGAAATGCATAAAGGTAGGTCATTATAGGTCCCATACCTTTACAAGCAAGCAGATCACATGGCTCAGCCTTGAGTTTGTCAGTAGTAGTAGTGTACCAATCCCCACGGTGTCTGGACAATGTGGCACATCAGTTTGTCTGCTTCCATAAAGGAGAAGTTAATGAATTCTTCTCATTCTGTACAGTAAAAGCTCCACGAGCTTAAAAATAGACATTAGGTGTTTACTGTTCAAAGGCAGATGAAGAGAAAACATTTTTCGCTAGTCTTCCCTTTAGTCAAATAAAGTAGTACTGGCTTTAGATTATGACCTATTAATCTGAAATCTGACATTTACTGCTTAATGCTGGCAAGCCCAGTTTTTATTAACCTCTCAACCTTCCGTACTCTTCCCTCTAGTCCTATGCTCTTATCCAGTGTATCCATATGTTGGATAGTATATTGGAAGAAGAATGAAGGGGAGATTTTACTTAATGATCTCCAATAAATTCAGCATTCTTTTAAGAAAAAAAAACACACAAACACACACAACAACACTACATGCTTTTCTTTTTTTGGTACCTAATATCCTACTGCCCCCCCCCCCCCCCATGCCCAGCTTTAGGAAGAAGCCTATCCCCCTGCGGGAGGGGCACGCAGCATCCGATGTGCTCCTCTGAGCATTAATAAAAGCCCGCCGTTTGCTTCATCTCATTACTCCACTACGAGTATTGACTTTGGCCTGCAGTCATGTATAGATGAAATGAAGATGGCTTGTCCTAAGTGATTACTCAGAATTACAAATCATTTCGCGAGTAACTCTACACCATAGCTAGGCACCCTACTCCTGCAGAAGCACCCCCTCCTTTCTCCTCCCTACAGTCTTCTCTAGGAATAGATAAATAAATAAGTAAGGACCGTGATTGCACCATAAGGTTCATCAGTGTCACTACTAAATTCCTTTTAAATTCAGCAGGTGGAACTGTGTTTAAGAAATGAATCATTTTAGGTATGCACTTTATGCGACAAATGCAGGTAGTTGCGTTCTTTGCTAGACATAAATGAACCTTTTAAGAGAGTTATCAAAAATCACAGTAAAATTGAATATATACAGTACATAACACATTTATATAGAACAAATTTTTCATTAAAATGTCCCCTCTAAATTGTACACTACATGAGTTGTGTCACCACCCTAAAAAACAGATACCACTAAAAATACACTATGTTGTGGGTGCTTCCAAATAAGTATTGTATGCTTCATAGTTTACTTCTTGCTTAGACTCACCCACCCGTAGCACATACCTTGCACACAATTTCTTGACATTTCACCAAAATCTTTGTGCTTCTATAGTATACAAAAAGATATTGATTGGTGGGCCTAAGTATAGTGGTTTACATTAGATGATCCACTTGTCCCAGGATTTTCCCTTGTTAAGGTTTATTGCAATGTACGGACAAACAATCCCTCTTTTTGGGGTGGGGGGGGAGGAAGGCATTTCTTAGTAGCTGAATGCACAGAAATGTCCTAATGTCCTATTTCTACATATTGATAATGGGTGAGTGCAGAGGATTTTTTGCGGTTGTTTATATGTATTTTGTGGTCACAGCCTCATTGCACCCCCGCCTAATGGTTTACAATTTAGTGGTTGAGCACAACTTTCCCTTTTTCTTGTGTTATTGTTTATACAGGAGCAGTGGCCAGCTCCATGTTGTAGCCCCCACTATTCCCAGCTACAGTCAGGTGATCCCAATGGAGCCAATAAAAGGGCAACTATATGGGAGTTTTAACCTTATAAGCAAGCATGTTGCAGGTAAAACTTAGTCCCTTTGCTCAGTACTAATCTTAAATTACTTATATAGGTCAGTCAGTGTAGGACTGGCCAGAAGGGATGACTTTGACGTAGTTGGCCAGCTTGAAGTATATTGCAATGTACGGACAAACAATCCCTCTTTTTGGGGTGGGGGGGGGAAGGCATTTCTTAGTAGCTGAATGCACAGAAATGTTCTAATGTCCTATTTCTACATATTGATAATGGGTGAGTGCAGAGGATTTTTAGCGGTTGTTTAAAGATTTATTCTGTATTTGTCAAAACTCACTGACCACTGATTTTTGCCCATCCTTTTTAGTCACTTGATGACCATAATTATAAGTTCAGGACCCTACAATGGTCATAACAAAATCTGGTTGTCCATTCTCTACCATCAATGGGTTATGTTAATAAGCCATTGATAGCAGGCCTTTCTTTTGATAAATAAGGATTATACTGCAGTTACTTCTACCCTAAAGATAGCCACATACAGCACAATTTCTTCTATTTCAGTCATTGGATGGCCACAGGTATATTATTATTATTATTATTATTATTAACATTTATTTATAAAGCGCCAACATATTCCGCAGCGCTGTACAATAAGTGGGTTACATACATTGGACATACAGAGTAACATATAAAGCAATCAATAACCGATACAAGAGGTGAAGAGAGCCCTGCCCAAAAGAGCTTACAATCTACAAGGAGAAAGGGTTGAGACACAAGGTGTGGGATATATATACAGTGTCCCTAGAATGGTCAGTCACAAACAGCTGGTTGCCTGTTGGCTACCATTAATAAGTGTATAAGATCATCAGACAGAATTGAATTGGGCCACAGTTCAGTAGTGACGTGATTTATGACCTGCCAACAATAACCATAAGCACAACCATGTCTGAATAGCTGACATGTGGATGGAAAATCAGTGTGGGGGACACCTAAAAACTAGCAAACATGACAAAAGTTCATATTTTTTTATAAAAGAAAATTGTATTGAATTAGTTTTAGGATTTATCAGCCATTTGTATTACCAGTAAAATAGTAACATATAATTATAGTATTTAAATTATATCCTTATTCAGAGGTTTAGCTGCCTAACCTTTTTCACCTCCCCCTGCCATGTTAAATTAGACCATAACTTGAAAAGTATCACAAAGCGGTAGGATGGAGACACAGAACTTGCTGCAAGTGCTTTTTATTGGCACAACATGTTTTAAGCCATACACGGCCTTTTGTCAAGTGTAACTGAATAGCCAGTGCACAGTAGCGACCTTCATAACCCCCCCTCCAAATGTCCATCATATAATTCTCTTTCTAAGGGTCTAAATGATTACTGGAGTGTGAAAAGTTGTTTGTTAAAACTGACTGTTTTGTGACTGGCTGACAGTTTACAGATATTAAAGACTTGCCCTAACAGAAATATTATGAAGCATGTAGAATACGGCTAATGGTAAAGTATGGGCAAGTTAATATTTATGTATTGATTGTCAACATTCTATGTTTTATTAATATATGGTAGGCTATAAATTTGATAGCAGTACCATGATCTAGTTAATTAGAATAACAAACTTTCTTCTATTAGGGTATACAGATGCATTTCACAAGTGAAGTAATAATGCACTTGTACTGTATAATGTATGGACAGTTACAACTATGAACTAAATATAAATTGCACAATGTTGATATAAAGTTATAGATTAAGTGCAAAATACAAAAAAGGGAGTCACTCACGATTCAGTAGGTGCAAAAAACTCCCTCCATGCAGGTTTATTGGAGTAATCAGTGAGAAGGATACAGATGTTTCAGGAACCTCTCGTTCCCTTTTTCAATGTAGCATTCTTAATATATTTATAGCCGGCTTTTAGGAATACGCACTCCAAGTTAACTTTACTATAGATTCTATTTTGGATAGCACTACCAATTTTTTCTTTTTGCAAAGTTATAGATTAGTCCAGGCCCAGTAAATTCCTTACCTTCATATACAATTATTATCTATAGTGATAGCATTCTCCATACTAAGGGGCACAAATAGTGCCATATAGAGTCACTACACAAAATACCCACCTCCTACCCTCAGCAAGTGCACACAGCTCACCCATTTGGGAGGCAAAAAGAGGGGGGCAAGGTGCTTTAAGGCAAAAAACAATGCCAAATTATGCCTGTCTTACACTTTGCACCTTGTTTTATTTTGAAAATAAGCCATATTGTCAATGTTGTTGTAAAGTCTACTTGTGTTTTTGTACCAATGTGGACTGTATAGAGGACACCTTGTTATATTGCATTGCATCTAATGGCTAGTCTACGCTTGACTTTGGGGAATATTTAAGGTTTATTGGGCTTTTGCAAAATGCAAATGTATCATAAAAAAACAAGTAGGTTTGTTTTACATGGTCTGTCCTTTTTGAAACCCATTCTGATTACTACTTGTAACTCCATTCCCCTTGAATATGGTATCTTAACAAACATTCAAACATTCATTTGCATTTTCCAAGGTTATCCATAACCAAAATATTTATATTTTAAAATTGACTCACACTTTAAACCTTCATCTTTTACTGCTGTTGTACTTAGCCAGCATTTAAACACTTGTTAATATATATACAGTATATATATATATGTCCTAAAACTCTGTAACACTACATTTCTTTCCTAGGGGACGAACAGTAATGGTTTAATATCAATTAAAATGTGCCTGCATTTACACACAGTTATGGGTCACCAGCAGTCTTTCCATCTCTTTTTGTATGGGAAGGGTTTTTTTTTGTCTATTATCTGTTATCATCATGTAAAATACTATGAAAAAGGTTCTAGCTTTATAAATAAGCTAATATATAAACATTATTTAGTGTGGAACAGTCATAAAGTGAGGATGCTGGCACAGTACTAATTCACTTCATTGTCTAAGAAGCTAAGAGATGATAGAGATACAGGTATTGATGTGGTGTTGGATGTGCTAGGGAGTGGGCAAGTGATGGAGGGCTCAGATATTTCTTTATTGATCCTATAAAAGTGGTATTAACCAGGCCCAGAAATAGCCTTGGAAGTGATTTCCCTGATAAGAAGCCACTGATGGGCAGTGTGTCTCCTGCACAGGGACTTGAGGGCAGGATGCATGGTAGAACAGATAAACATCTCTAGACCTCAGAGTGAGGGACTTGTAGACTGGATGAAAATATTCATTGTTAATTCATAAAGGAGACAGCCCAAGTGAACACAGGCTGTGTGTATCCACCATTAGTTTTGATCCCTCCACCTCACTTGGACATAAAGGGGATATTTATCAAAGGAATATACTTCATATTTCAATAAATGTTCAGTTAAAACATATTCACACATATTATTTTGAAAGGGGTAACTTATTTATTTGAATATAATATTTGAATATATACAACCTTGTTGTGCTGAGTATACAGTATATAATTACATAAAGTTGGCAATACATTTAACAACCCCTTTGTTGACCTGTTAGTCAATAAGCAAAACTTTAAATGATTGAGCCATGGAAAAAGACTGACTGAAAATATTGCCACCTTTGGTCATGGTCCCCGTTAGCTCATAAAATGAGTACAAATATAAAAATATAGAAGTCATTTGACAAGATACTCTGACATGCTTAAAAGATGCCTGAATGATCCCCAATCAGGTATCATTGAAGAAACAGACTATTTTTGTCCCATACATTGGTCAATGGTGTGGTCATTGGTCAAGAGTGACACAATTGGTACCCAATATCTCCCTATGCATAGGCACCTTTTTTAATGATAATTTGCACTATTAACCCACAATTGGTAATCTATAAAATGAAATGAATGTCTATGAAGATTCTCATTCATCCTGGTCATTATATACTGTCTAGTAGAATTATATACTATATACTATCTAGTAGAATTAAGTCTAAAACAAGTGGAGTCTAAGGGGCACATTTACTAATCCACGAACGTCTGAAAAGCACCTGAATGCGTTTTTTCCATAATGATCGGTATTTTTGCGATTTTTTTTCGTCGCCGTCACGAGTTTTTCGCGAATTGTTGCGAAAATACGATAAAGTCGTGACAGCGACGAAAAAATTTCGCAAAATACAAAAAACCACGGCGGCGACTAAAAAGTGCCCTTAAGTGTCTGTGACTGTACTACCCTCAAGGGTTTAGGATAAAATGAACCCTCAAGGGTTTAAGTCCCGGGGAATTACCTACCAGTCATTTGAACTGAAACCACTCAGATGAGTGGTGAAATTTTTTCAAGAAAACTCAGAAAAGTCCAATTATTTTAGACTTAATTCTACTGGATACTGTATATAAAATGAAAACTTTATTTAAAGTAACTTCAAAGAGGCAACCCTGCCTTGAATTAAAACCCTTTGGATTCCTGATATGTCTGCAGCCTTGGGATCACTCTATTAATCTGTTGTGCCATTAAAAGTCACTTAACATATCATATATGGCTCAAACTAACATGGCCCCTGCCATTTCCACTCTGGCTTCTCCCATGTGGTTCCATACAATAGGTTTCTGCAATTTTGACAATACAATTGTAGGCTGCTAGTCTGAAGCACAAACCCACTTTCTGATGCTTTCCTTGTCCTGCCTTTAATGTTCGGTAACACCAGGTCCAAACTGGAATTTAAAAAGAGGCCCTGGCATTACAAGGCCACAAGGCTATTGTGATACTAATATCTACAGTTAGTACTAGTGGTTGTATTTATAGTTTATGTATGTGAGTGTATAGATTGGTAGGTGTGGGTTAGGTGTGCTGGGTTTACTTGGATGGGTTGAACTTGATGGACACTGGTCTTTTTTCAACCCTATGTAACTATGTAACTATGTAAGTACACAGAGGCCCAAACAGCCCCCCACCAGCCCAATAAATAGTGAGTGTCTATGGTACCTTACAGCAGCCCCTCTGGCGTCTGCCAGAATCTGTATATTGCCAGTCTGGGACTGGGTAACACCCAAGCTTGAGACATCTGTTGTCAAATAAAAGCCTGCCTCTTCCTTCCTGAACCCTGGATTTAAAAGCTCCATTCACTTTTGTCCCAAGCCAGGGCGCAGTGGGGGGAGCCAGCACATTAGTCATCCCCATTCAAGCAGGATACCACAGGAACTCTTGGCAATAGACCTTTTAGACCTCAGTTCTGTTCATTGCGGCCTGCTCTATGCAAACATTAACACTGAAGTTCCCCCAATTGACCGCCAGCTGCTTGAAATATTCTGCAAGCTTGGCCTCAAAGATAGACAGGAGCAGGACATGTGCAAAGGACATTTCTCTAGACTAGTGCTGACTCTCTTTTGCTAATGGACTGGTTTCAGAGTGTAGCAGTGAGAGTGTTCGCTCTAGATCATCCGGTATTAAGGAGCTACATAAAGAAAAAAAGATTTAAGGACCTAAAGGGGCATTAAAAGCAGGAGATCAGGTATAGGAATCCATAGCAACCAATTAGATATTTGATGTCAAATAAGTGAAATGCTGCCTTTTGATTGGAAAACTTTGACACATATTTATCGTTTAACAGATGTTGCTGGGTGTGCTGGAAGTTGTCATTTTACTGTAGATGGAGGGTCACAGGTTGCCCATCCCTCAATACTTTCCCTTAGATTCATGCCGTAATCTTAGCACCATACTCCAGCTTTAACAAGTCTATATTAACTATGTTAGTCTGGAACCGCCAGATAACTGATCGAAGCGCCACACCTGTTCTATCACACCCACAATAATATTCAGATTAAAAATTAGGAAAAGTTGTGTCATCACTTTTTCCCAAAGTCCTCACTGATATGAATGCATGCCCCCCCCCAATCTGAACCTGCATCTTTTTCTCTTTTCAGCCCCCCCTCATTACAAAATGCCCCCACTACTTTAATTAAGCCCCTGCGGTTTGCAGAGATGTGCCTTGTCTGGTGTCATTATTCTCCCAGGGGAACTTTATAATTACCCACATCCATCGCTGGATGCCTGCAAGCTGCTGCATCCTTATTACCAGCCCGCTAATCGTTGCGCCTTCAGGAACAGCTGCTCTGCAAGCTCAGTGCATCAGTATGGGAGGGGGCCTGGAGCTGTCACATCTTCCTGTTTCAGTTCAGTGCTTTCCTTATTTTAATGGGGACATGGCCATTGTCCTTTGCATTGTGTATGGTTTATTCCAGTGCACTGTCCAACGTCAACGACCAGATATTTAAGATGTGAAATCATACAATGGTTGATGATTTCAGTAATACCAATCTTACTTTTGTTTTAGCATTAAATGTATTATGAGCTTTATTTTGCAGTGTATGAAATTCAAGGAGATGAAACAACACAAGCTTCTGATGTCCTGACCAGGGGCGTTTCTTGGCATTTTCCGGCCCGAGGCGACAGATCTGATGCTGCAGGGCACGATCACTAGCATAGAGAGGGCAATTGCACTCTCCTACACAAAAAGAGCAGAATTTTTGGTTACATAAATGGGAATTCTGTTCTTATACTAGTAAAATGCTGCCTGAGGGAAGGTAGGAAACCATGGCAGCAACACCCCTTCCTGTGACACTCAAGCCTTTACCTTGAGATCATTGGTTTTAGAGTTTTTGGGACCATGCTCCCTTGAGTGGACCAATGTTTGGTCATGCTCTCCTTTGCTCATTACAAGGTTGCAGATTTATAAAAACATAAAAAAATATATATTAGTTCCAGAAGTACCCAGTAAAGACAGTGTGCTCCTTTAACCTTCTGGCTTAGCGTCCCCTCCAGTTGAGGGTAAACTTGATAGCCAAGCAAAGACAGACTGTTACTGGTGTCCTTTAAAAGGCCAGAGGGAGAAAACCACATGCGGCAAGTATGATGCACTGGCATCTGAAACGCAATGACATTGGCGCTGACGCACACCTATGAGACGAACGACACGCCTGCACACAATTACACATCGCCAGTGAAGAGAAAGGATTTTTGCGATGGAACCAAGCAATAGTTTCGTAGCATGGATATTGTGTAAGGGTACCCAGTAATTTTCCTCATGTTCATATCTCTTCCAGATGACCAAATACTGCAATTGCCCTCTTCTATATCTGCAACTGAGAATATCTTCAACCTTGAATCCTCTTGATTGTTGATATGAACTGGTGGAGGAGGAGAAATAGTACATCCAGGAAAAAGATTGGATGTAACTGGTTTGAGAAGAGCAGAGTGAAAGAGTACTGGATAAATTAGCCAAGAAGGAGAAAGCTGAAACTGGTAGGCCACTGGATTTAATTGTATCATGATCAAAAAAGGTCCCAGAAATCCTTAACTGAACTTCCTCCCAGGACAAGAATTAATGTTGACTGATGTGAGTCAGACTTTGTCTCTCATTTTAAGTTCTGAATCCTTAAGGTATCTTTTATCCGCATAAATTTTGCTGAACTTTACTCATAGTCTCTTTCAAGAGTTTAAAATTATCCCTCAAAAAATGTAATTGATCCTGAATGGCAAGAACAGTAACTTCAAAAAATGAGGAGGTAAAAATGGCCGTATGAAAACAATAGTTGGCAAAGAAAGGGGATTGGTTGATTGAGGTGTGATAAGAGTTTTTATAAGCAATTTCTGCAACTGGAAGTAAGGAGATCCGATGATCCTGGAGGTAGGACAGATATTGCGCGAAAGTTTGATTTGTTCTCTCAGGTTGGCCGCAGCACTGAGGATAAAAAGTGGAGAGAAATTTTAATTTGCAGGGCTTTAAAATTTAAAAATTGAGCCCCTCATTTAGAGACCACTTCATCAGGAACACCATGTAATCTGACAACCTTCTTGATGAGTATTTCAGCAGCAAGGGCATCAGAAGGTAACTTAGCCATAAAATTGCCCATGAAATGGGTAATTTTAGTCAGATAATCCACAACAACCAGAATAGTATTGCAGCCAAGGGAAGGTGGAAGTTCAGAGATGAAGTCCAAAGCAACAGATGCCCAAGGTCTGGTAAGAACAGGAAGGGGTAAAAAAGACCCATAGGTTTAGTGCAAGAAACCTTAGATCTAGCACAAACAACAAAAGACTTCACATATTTATTATAGTCCTACACCCTACATCTCTGAGCTCCCCAACTCCTCTCTCATTCCCTCCTCACACACTCGCAATCAAGACTTTGCAAGGGCTGCCCCCCTTCTCTGGAATTCACTCCCACAATCTGTCAGATTTCTCCCAATCCTCTAAAAACACATTTATTTAGAGAAGATCTCTAAAAACACATTTATTTAGAGAATTTTACCCTAATCTAGATTAATATAACCTCAGTGTGCTGCTAAAAGCAATACCCTGTGCCACACCTCTCCCAACTCTGGTCATGCCCATTCCCACACCTTGTGTCTCAATCCTTTCTCTTTTGGGCAGGGCTCTCTTTACCTCTTGTATCAGTTATTGGTTACTTTATATGTTACTCTTTATGTCCAATGTATGACACCCACTTATTGTACACTTATATGTTGGCCCTTTATAAATAAATGTTAATTATAATAATAACAGTCAGAAAACAGACTAGGCCACCAGAAAAATCTCTTAGTGAGAATGATTGTTTTTTTAACCCCAGCAACTAGAAAGAGCAAAAGCCTTAGCATTCTTCTCTCCAGGACAATAAGTTAAATTAAAGTTGAACCTCATAAAAAATAGAGCCACCAAGCCTGACAAGGATGAAGCCTTTTGGCAGATTGATGATACTTTAGGTTCTTGTGATCGCTGTATATCAAAATGGGAGAGGTTCCACCACTCCTCCAATGCCAATTTTATAGCTAGAAGCTCACTGTCCGCAACGTCATAATTAAGCTCAGTCTTATTATGTTTCCGTGAGAAGAAAGCCACAGAGTGAAGGGCAGATGTAACTTCTACATTTTTAAATTAAGGGCTCTGGTACACGGGGAGATTAGTCGCCCGCGGCAAAACTCCCTGCTCGCGGGCGACTAATCTCCCCGAGTTGCCTTCCCTCTGCCATCCCACCGGCGAACATGTAAGTCGCCGGCGGGATGGCAGACGCGGCGGCGCGATTTCGGGAAATCGCCGAAAAAGCCTCGCGAGTCTTTTTCGGCGATTTGCGTGAAATCGCGCCGCCGCGTCTGCCATCCCGCCGGCGACTTACATGTTCGCCGGTGGGATGGCAGAGGGAAGGCAACTCGGGGAGATTAGTCGCCCGCGAGCAGGGAGTTTTGCCGCGGGCGACTAATCTCCCCGTGTACCAGAGCCCTAAGACTGCCCTATCTGCAGTCTCAGATGTGTCCACAGTTTAAAGGGATTAGCAAGATCAGGATGTTTAAGGATTGGTGCAGAGGTGAAAAGACTCTTAAAAGTTTCAAAAGCTGCCCGAGCTTGCATAGACCAGGAATTTCTTATTAGAAGAAGTGAGGGCAACGATAGACGAACAATATGAGAGAAGTCTTTTATTTTCTACATGTTAGCAAAGCCAATGTACCTCTTTCCTAGAGATAAGTGTGGGCCAATTAACCATAGCAGATACCTTTCTAGGATTATTATTAACATTTATTTATAAAGCGCCAACATATTCCGCATCGCTGTACAATAAGTGGGTTTCATACATTGGACATACAGAGTAACATATAAAGCAATCAATAACCGATACAAGAGGTGAAGAGAGCCCTGCCCAAAAGAGCTTACTCCATTTGAATTCCTTCAGGAGGATAAACCTAAGAAATTCAATCAAAGTTTTATGGAAGGTACACTTCTCGAGTTCTGCATAAAGATTAAAGGTGCAAAGATAGCAAAAAACTTCATTGACACAGGAAACAGTGAGAAGCTTCACCAGAGGAACATCAATGGGGGTCATCATAGAGAATAGGCATTGCCTGGAAGAAGGATTCTGCATAATGAAGAACAGGGCTCTGTTGCTCCATGAGACTAAATGCCCGAGACTGATGCTTGCCATTTGAAAGTGATATGACAACACCCACTTGACTTGCTCTGAAAAATAAGGCTGTAGTTGAAGAGTGAACAGGAGCTTGCAAGCATAAACAAAGCATCAAAATGTCTTTTGGTCACCCGAAAATTTCTCTAGAAGTGGAACCTTGGGTTCAGAAGAAAGAGCGGCAGTAGCAGCCAGTGGAAATGGAGCAAGCGCTGGGACACAAGTAGTGGCATTAAAAATGCCAAATGTACCATAACCCTTATTATTAACAATGTGAATACAAGCTTCCAATAAAGCACATTTAAAGCAAATAGTAAAGTGTTATTTCTCTGTTCTACTAATGTTAGAGGCCATGAACTTTTTTAATCTTCAATTCAGTACAACTTATGGGAGGGTTCCTAAAGGGTAGGAAGCCTGACATCCCTGACCCCCCCCCCCCAGTTCCAAGCTACTGAAGAGGCTGAGCATCACTGCTTTATAAAACAAAACGGATCTAAAAGCAGCAACCTTGCATATAGTGTTATGCCACCTGTTAATACAAATAGCTTCTGCCTCCAGCCTGGACTTCTCTATTCAGTAAACAGAGACTCTGCTGGATATTAAGGAACAGAAACTCCCCTTTGCCAATGGCTGTTTTTCAATTCCAGAAAGTGCATTTTTGACAACAGTAATATAAATATCCATAATTCTCACACATAAGAATGAGTGAAGTTTACAGCTTCCTTTATAGAAGTATATTTTATTTATAGGTGCTCTGAGATCAGCTGGTACTGTAAAAATCAATGCGGCTGCTGCACACAGGAGATGTCGGAGTCATAAGAGGGAGTAGGTGGACGACATAGGAGATGAAATCGGACCTAAAAGGGCAAGAAGGCCAATTACTGGTGGACAGAAGCATGTGTAATAGTGCAGAACTAGTAAGCTGCACAAAACACAATATCCTTTATTAAAGAAATAGGGCTCTCTCTATGAAAGTAAGCTCAGTGCAAAGGCCTGGAGGCGACCCAACCCACCTACCATAAAACACAGGAGGGCTGATTCACTAAAGTGCGTTAAAACGTGCGTTATTTATAGCATTCGTTAAAATTTTTATTGCGTCTAATTTTTCGTGTCTTAACGCATGATTCACTAAAAGCATACTTGCGTTAATTTACGCGCGATGCTGCATGCGTTATTCTATTCGCGAAGACTATTTTCGTGCGGTATTTGACAGAACGAGCGCTAATCAACGCACCACGTACAAATATTTGCCGCGTGCAAAAAAACGCACGTCATGTTAGCCATACATGCCATTACTTTCGTAAAACTACTTTTATGAAAATGACCATTTCCCTGCAAACTGGAGGCTGTGTCACTCTAGGGGAAACACAGACTTGAATAAATAACACTGCAAAGTCCATATTTTATTGCCAAAAGCTCATTAACTGTACTTTTCTATAATTACCGCCTGCCCCATGTAGGTGTTAATTTTCGCATAGACTAATGCGATATTTAGCGCGTCTAAGTGTTTGTGAATCATGCGTTAGTATTATTTCTGCGCGTAAATTAACGCATGCGATATGCGACTTAACGCATACAGTAATACTGAAGCGAATCGCGTGTTAATTTTCAGGTCAATTTTAACGCAAAAAACGCACTTTAGTGAATCAGCCCTAGGGTATCCTAAATTTACTAGTTACTAAACTTAGTCTATTGGCCAGGAAAACTCCTTAATGCTTTGAATGCTTTAAAGTGTATGGTGGGAGGCAGGGCTGGGGGGGAAGTGGCACACAAGACCTACCAATGGTACAGGGACACCAGAAAATATGTCTTCTATAGAGTAAAACCTGTTATACTATACGTTAGTGTGAAACTTAGGGAACCTTTTTGATTACTCATTAAAATGTACATTCTTGCCCCTGACAACTGCACCTGATACCAATATGCTGAATGTTTTCTCTCCCTTTATGTTTTCTTATTATGTTATATAAGGAAAATGCAATACCAGTTAGTTAGGCTTGTCACCTTAGCCAAGAGTTACCAACCCAGCCAATAAAAAAATGATACAAGTGTCGGACCTGATATCCAGAATACTTGGGACGTGGCATTTTTAGTAATCTAGATCACCATAATTTTTAACATGAAATAAACCCAATAGGATTGTTTGCCCACTAAAATGGATTCATGCAGCTTAGTTACCATCAAGTACAAGCTACTGTTTTATTATTACATGGAAAAATAAAATCATTTTTAAACATGTAAATTATTTGGAGTATTATTATTTGGAGTATTTGGAGCTTTCTGGATAACAGGTTTGTGGATAACAGATCCAGATTTTATTAGGACAGAATAGGGTAGAAGGATACAATTGCTATAAAATGTGGCAACCTTACTACCTGTTGTGCCAGTGCTTTTCTGTAAGCACAGCTCTCAGATTTTGTTGAATTATTGAGAACCTAATAATTGCTGGTGTTATATATATATATATATATATATATACCGTATATGTAAATGGTGAAGATGATGATGAAGATGATCTGGCTTCTTTTTTGCTTTGTTTTTAAAGCTTTGATCATCAAAACTGTAAAACAAAGCTGAAAATGTATGTTTTGAGGGGGCAAAAGAACAGAAGCTATAACCTTTTAGGGCTAATGAGCATCCCATAAAGCTGGGAAACCTGGGCAGCAGATGGGAGTAGCTTTGTATACATAGTTATAGATTGCTTTTTTCAATTTATAAAGGGAAAAAAAGAGAATAAAAAAAGAGAATATTGCACTTCTGTGATTCATACTGGGGCTACAGGGTGTGATTCCAAGCAGCTTCTCTCCTCCTCTCTGCTTTATTGTACGACCCAGGGATTTGGCTGCCAGCAACTCAAATGAAAATTTGCACCCTACTGGTTTGCATCAGACGATAACACAGTATGAAAATTATTGACTAATAATGCAGAATAAAAAGAATGGTATCCCTAATATGCTACTTGCTTCAGCAGCACGTGCTGTTGAAAGAGAAAACAGGCTCTGCTTGAAAGCAGGGATATCAAATTGAGCCCTGCAGCGGTGGCGAAGTGCATCTCCCAGCATTCACAGCAGGATGGCCATGTATTTATTAACAGATTGTTATTTGTACAATCCCACATATTTTCCAATAGTGCTGTATTATTGTGGCAAAATACAAGCAGAGACATACAGACTGGCTAAGATGTTACTGAGTGTCCTACTATGGAGAAATATTTTTGCTCTTCTGCCTAGTTTCTCTGTGTGGGGCATGTGAGCTAACATGGGTCAATACAGGATATTTGGAGGCCAAAAAGTTATATTGTGGTACAGTAATGATGCTAGTATATTAGGCACTACCTTACGGAGAGATTATCTTTATCATTTGCATTAGTCCAAGGCCCAGTAAGGGCCGTGGCAGACAGGGAGATTAGTCGCTGCGCGACAAATCTCCCTTGTCGTGGGCGACTAATCTCCCCGAAATTCCATCCCACCAGCTAGAATGTAAATCGAAGGTGGGATTGCATACGCGGCGGCAAAATCGCCGAAGTTTTCTCTCAAGGCAACTTCGGTGATTCCAGCAAATCGCTGCGCCGTGTATGCAATCCCACCGCCAATTTACATTCTAGCCGGTGGGATGGCATTTCGGGGAGATTAGTCGCCTGCGACAAGGGAGATTTGTTGCAGGCGACTAATCTCCCTGTCTGTCACGGCCCTAAAGCTACAATTGAAGGCCACTATCACATTCACAATCACTTTAATGAGTAGTCAATAAACCTCTATATTGGTGGAGTGTCAAAGGAAACCAGAGGAAACCCACACAGACACAGGAAGAATATTCAGACTCCTTGCAGATATTTCCCAGGCCAGAACCATACTCAGGACCCCAGTGGTACAAGGTAGTGGTGCCTATCAGTGAGCAAACAAGCATTATGTAAAACAGATATATATATATACATGCACATATATAAATGCATGTATGCATATACTGTATGTAGCACACTGGATACAGTGCGAATGCTCAGTTTAAATGTGTCTCATGACAAATGAAACTGGGGTACATTCTTTTTTTCTGCTGCAGGGTGCTTCAAAGAAAACAACATCAATTATTGGGGGACTTATAGGAAACAGGAAATGTATCAGACAGCTACTAAATAATTGCCTTTGACTATTCCAGAAACAGAAATGATGCCTAAATCCGACTCCTTCCTGCACATACAATATTGGGAGAATGGGCCTGTAAGTCACATGGTCACTAGAGAATCACGTAATGCAGGAAGTCTCCAGGCTATACCACCTTACAACTGCTGCACCTTTTATCTTTCATTTGTATTGAAAAAGGGTTGAAAATCCAAGTAAAAATGAAAATCTTTTTCTCTGAGAGCTCCTGCAGGAATGGAAGATCATTGCAAGTCCAACGAGGACACCACGGTAAATTCCCTATGCAGTGCTGGGCCCCAGGACTAAAGAACCCGCAAGGGATTTTATGTTCCCTCTGTGCTTTAGTGGGTACTCACAGGAAGTTAATTGGCTGCTGATTTTAATGACTATAGTGTGTGTGTAAAATGTGATAGGGACTATAGATTGTAAGCTCCACTGGGGCAGAAACTGATGCATAATCTTTGTACAGAGCTGCAGAATATGTGTAGAAATAAAGAATGATAATATTAATAAATAGAAGGTTTCTTAAATTTGAAGCATCCATGTTTTCCATTCCTCTGCTTTTCTTCCATTTACCCAGTGCAGTGGACCTAGCAAAACAGGTCATATAGTCCTGACCCAATTATTTCTTCCTATAGAGAGGCCTGACCTGCAAATGCCAGGTAAGCTAGAGACCAGGACCATATGTATACACAGCCTCTTTTAGCACTTGCCATATCAGTTAGCCTCAACCATAGCCCAAAATACAGGAACAGTAGAACAGTTTGATGTAAAATCTAAACTTGCAGTAAGGCATAAACTGCGCCAGGATGTAGGTGCTATTTGTATTGGGTGCTGATGGGAGAAGCTTTGCCCCATTACCACTCATACTGCTTGTGCTTAGTGGTCAAAAATAAAACTTAGTTTCTGGAAAAAAATCCCAGCTCAAAATTGTGCAAAAACTATGCAAAATGTTGCTCTTTATTTTGTTAGTCCATGGAATGATGCATTTTCTAATTGAAACTATTGCCAGACAGAACAGAACATCAGCTCCTTTCAAGCTCCATATCAGAGTATATTTCAGTTTATAAAGCCCATATTTTGGGCAGGTCCTAGAGATGCAGTACTGTCTTTTATCTGCCTGTTCTTCCAGCCATTTTTCTGCTGTATTTTCTCCTTGATCCCCTGGCAGAGTCCTGATAGGATTAACAACTCCATTACATACTGGTTAGATTTACATAGCAGCAATAAGCCTATTGATGTAGATACAATGGTACAAGCCAGAAGGGAATAGTCTGAAAAAATTTCCATATTCGCTCCGGTATATATTATGTTGAGATGTTTTATGGCTAAGAGTAGAATCAAACCAAAATATATATATATATATAAGTGTATATCTAAATATATAACACCCAGAGCTAAGAAGCTGTTCCGTCTTGCAGCATCTGATATATTGTGATCCATGAACACAAGGCCCCAGCAGCACAGCCGTAAATTACGTTTGCAAATGAGGCCACCAGCTAAAATGTTGCTGAAGGCTAGAATCGTGTATTGCAAGAGTAATCAGCAAAAACATGAGAACAAACACCAGTGCCCGTGCCCAGACACACGGGTTAGAGAGAAGCCTGTGTGATGTGTGTCGGTTTTACCATAGCCTCTCTACGTGACATCTATGTTGGGGACATAATTGTAGAGTCAAGAAGAAAGGGAATCCATGGCACTCGCTGTTGGCTGAATGTAAGGCACCTAAATGAAAGAGACACAGACAAACAGCAGAGGAAAATGGATCAAACACAGGGAAATAGAGTTTATCCACTCAAAAGGGAAGCCCATGGTTGGACAAAACCTTGCTATGCATCAAGACAGCTTGACAACAGTGATCTTCTACAGAGAGGGAAGGCCATGTACAGAAGTAGGAATACAAAATGCTCACTACAGAGACATGTGCCAACACAATAATCTTCTAAGTGTCAGCTCTTTGACACATTGTGCACATCACTTTAGGTAACCTCTGTTCAATGGATAATGAGCAATAAAGGCAGTGGACCCAGCAATATGTAGGAAACCAAGGGGGTACTATAAGATTTATTAAAGGGGTTGTTCACACTTTAGTTAAAGGTTTTTTAATTATTTGCCTTCTTCTTTTTCTTTTCGTCTTTCAAATGGGGGTCACTGACCCTGGCAGCAGACAAAAAAACTATTGTTCTAAATTTATTGGTACTGTTACTTTTTTGTTACTTACCTTTCTATTAAGGCCATCTCCTGTTCATATTTCAGTCTCTCATTTAAATCAATTTCTGGTTGCTAGGGTAATTTGAACCCTAGCAACCAGATAGCTGCTTAAATTCCAAATTGGAAAGCTGCTACATAAAAAAATAAATAATTAAAAAACCACAGATAATCTAAAAAAAAAAGAGCTGCAAATTTCCTCAGAATAGCCCTGTCTGCTTCATACTAAAAGTTAAGTAAAATAGAAAACGCGCCTCGCGACATGGTAGCAGCACCCCTGGGCACATGATAAATAGATTGTAATCTCTGTGAACCAAATGTGCTTGGAAAATGATGACGAGCAGTACCTAAGTATATTAGTGATATGTATAAGGCATTATATGGCCGTAAGAACACTAGGCACAATTGCACTGTGTATCCATCACAATGTATTGATAATGTACAAGTGATTCTCAATAGCTTCAGGAAACCACATTAAAATGGAAGGCATGTGTACATTCATTTGTGTATTAGGAACATTACCTCACTGATGTATTTATATACTTCATCTGAGCTAATTCATATCTAAAGATTTTTTTTGCCCAAGGCCATTTGAGTGAATCTGAGGCTTGATTATTCTGACTCAGCCGTCAGTGAATCAGGGACATTTGCAAATTGGATCTAGCTGCCACCCATATCAGCAGGAAGGTTTCGAGGCTGAAGAGCACTGGCCACCAGCAGTGACAGGCAGCGTCCATTCATGTCAATGACAGGAGGGAGGGCGTAGGGCATTTATATGCTGGTTATGTGTGCCATTAGTCTAAGGAAGGATTCTGAGTTTGGATGCCTCAGAAGAAGTCGCTGGTTAAGTGGTGAAACTTAGCTCCAGGGTAACATTGATGGAACCAAGTGATGTGGTTTAACACTGTTTATGTACTTAAAACTTATTTACGAAAACTATGCACATTTGCACCAGTGCATTAACTCATAATAATCATAATAAGGCCAGAGCCACCTATACTCAGCCCATTTCCCTGCCAACTCTGCCCATTTTCCGTCCCCTCCACCCATTACCCCACCCCGTGTGATGCCCCCGCCTGCTTCCCTGACCCAAAGGCCCAGGTGCAGGCACACAGAGCGGATTTTGGCTCTGAAACAGGTCTGTATGTATGTATGTATAACTTTATTTATAAAGCGCCACAAGGGTACGCAGCGCTGTACAGTCTCACAGAATACAAAATTACACACAGGGAGGACAAGTGATATAATAAATAAATATATATATAAATGCACAGGGAGTAAGTGCCATGTGGTATGAGACACAGTAGGAAGGAGGTCCCTGGCCTGTAGAGCTTACAATCTAATTGTATGCATTTCAGAGCTCAAATTGCACTGTAGCACCCCGAAAGATATGACATAAAAAGAAAGAATTGTTTTAATAGCACACTTGAGTGCCTAGCTCCAAAGATTTGTTTATGTGTGCAAGCTTTCCATTACTTACTATACAATTTTTATTTTTTTTGGCTTGTGCCATTGCCATAGGGCATACTTAATTAAGCTGTAATTTGTATGTGCACATATAATCATTTACAGGAAATATTTTTGTCCCACAATTGAGCCCATAAAAAGGAATGAGCACACTCATGCATATATTAACCACTAATTGGGCTAATTTTAGCTTCATGTCTATGTTAGAGCTATGAGACAATAGTTCCTGTGCCAGACTGACAATGCCCAGGCAAAGTGAGTGGACTCATCTGATGACTGATGTCTCTCTTCCTTTAATTGTTCTGCATCCAATATAAAACAAAAACAATACCACAATGAAGCATTATACACTGAACATATTTCCTTTTTTGAAATATAGACTAGACAGAGACAATAGAGTAGCATTTACATATCAGTGAAGCTCAGGGCTTTGGCTATGAACTCCTGTTTTAGTGTGAATCTGTAGTGCACCGGTGTCATCCTTCTTGGGATCCAATATCTGAGCTATTCTGATTCCTTTAATGGTTCAAAACCTGTGCAAAGTAACATTAATGTGTCAGAAAACCTTGTGCTCCGGTAATTCAAGTAACCTCATTATACAATACTAGGTACAAACTCATGGTACCAAGGTAAAATCAGGACTAGTCTGGGATTAAAAACAGGCCCTGGTATTCTAAGTACACAGAGGTCTAAACAGCGCCCATATCATCCAACTAAGCTGTCTATGGTGGTGATCCCCACCCAGTGGCTCACAAGCAATATGTTGCTTACTTACCCATTTGTTGTTGTCCCCATGAGCATCACTGTAGGTGCTTATTTTTGAATTCCTGGTTTGAAGGCATGCTAGTTGCATAAAAACCATATGTATTGCCTAACAGAGCCTTCTAGAGGCTGCCAGTCCAAGTAGAAGCTACCAATAGCCAATCACAGCTTATGCAGTAAATGGCAGCCCCAGGAACTTTATGCATGCTTTTGTTGCTCTCCAAATTATTTTACATTTGAATGTGGCTCACAGGTAAAAAAAGGTTGGGGAGCCCTGGTCTATGGCATTTATAGCAGCCCCTCTGGCATTTTCCAGAATCACACATTGCCAGTCCAGGTCTAATGGTAATGTAAAAGGAAAAATATTTGATAGAAGTATAATGTCTGGGGAAGGCCTTCCCTTTTCCACATTAAAGCATTCCATGTGAATTTCTTATTGGCCAGAATTGTCAGGAGTTAGCACCAGGTTCTGTTTTTGGACCCCACTTGCTGAAGGGTGGATGGTGTTCCTGAGGTAGGAGGCCTCAGGAAGTAGAGCAGCAATGGGGCGTTTGCGCATGTTGGGTGCAAAGTGCCACCAACATTTTCAGAGTGGTGATTGCGTCAGTTGCTTGGGATAAAAAAAACATTAGGTGTGAGTCTTTTAGCTCAAGTTTGTACACCCGCACAAGTCAGCAGAAGAGGCAGGATGGACACAATGGCACTTACGGAAATATAGGGAGCACAAGTACCTTTAAAGAATGGTGTCAACATGCAGTATTTGCATCCATGTTAGTGAGACAAGGGTTGGAAATGACTGATTCAATGGTGCCTTAAAACAGACATATTTTATGCTATAACCCAGTCTCTCTATGCTTCTGTAAGCCCACTGAGCTACAGGATGAAAGATCTGGATCACTCTGGTGGTATCGGGATGACTGTAGGTATATTGGCAGGAACATGCAGCATTTGTAAGTACCAGAAGCCGTCCCCAGCAATGCTAAAGTTTATCTATCCTAATGGAATTACACTGAATCGCTGCATGAACTGTCACTGGAAATCCAATTTCATTTTAAGCAGGGTTTTGATGATGATGCATGGCTCTGCCAGGGCTGACACATCTGCTTAAGTCCTGGGTGATTTTCCCTCCACTGGACAGGAGCACAATAAGAAGATGCAGAATCCGAATTATTTACCATCTGTGAGACGGCAGCATCCGCAGAATGAGGGCCAAGGAGAAAATAATGAATGCAGGAAAAAAAAAGAAATAATGAAACAAAATACATAAAAGGTTTTGTAAGGTTTTTTAGTTTTAAAATGGAGAATGTTTGCATTCATAAAGGAACATCTCAAGAGAGTTAAACCAAAGGGGACTAAATACTTGCAGTGAGCATATGCCTCTTCATCACTGTTTTTGTTTCTTATAAACACTAACACAAAGTGTAATGTATTTTCATACATAAGAGCTCATTTACTAATGCTGGAGTTTCAAATACTTGAGTGCTAAGGGGCACAAATTGCACCCCTTAAGGGCCATTCAAAGGTCACTTGCACCTCTATTGTGGGGTGTAACTTGTGCCACATAAAATATCTGATGCAGAGTGCAGTGCTGGCAGGCAGAAGGGAGCACTTTGCATTAAGCACAGGTCCCCCAGGCATCATTGTCCCCTCAAGTTGGTAGGTGTTGTAGTAGGATGCCCAAGTGTGATCCACCTATTGCCCACTTTGTATGCAGAGCTGAATGGAAGCAAGGCTACATACAGAGTGAGGTGCAACCTTTTCATCTTTGTATAGGTTCCATCTTTTCATAGGTTTCATCTTTTGTATATGTTCACTAAAAGGCTATTTCTGAATTTCTGTTGACACTGCAATTTAGGCAAGAAAAGAATGCTGTTGATATTCACCATTGCCATTGGCCTTAGCAACAGATATTACTAAGCCTAAAATAGTTAATAATGGAGTAAAACAAAGAATGCTTTAGCAGATGTGACCCCTACCTATGTGCATATCCTGTACAGTCTGACTATAATACCCCCTGTGTGGGTTACATGATACTGTATGTGTAGGTCTAATACTGTCACTCCCTCGTCAGTCATTAAAATTCACCCATACATCATAAAAAAACATGATATTTAGTATCTAGTATCTAGTATAGTTTGCAGCAAGGTCCCAAATCCAGAGCAAACTATACTCACAAATAGGATTAAATGTTACATTAAATTACTGTTAAAAAAGTACACACAAATGTTTATACAAACTCTATTCCTAAATGAACAGCTGTTGGGCTGGTTGCACAAAATGGGTACCACTGGATTGGGTTTGGCCCAGATAAGGGCCAGTTAATGTGAGGTCTGGTGGAGAAGCTCCTGTCCTTGATACTAGAGGAGGTATAGCAGTGCGATAATATTATTTGTCTTAGATCTTACAATCTAAAATGAGACACCGTATGAGACACAAGGTGTTGGGATGGGCATAATTAGGAGTCAGACAAGTGAGAAATGTGGAGCTTAGTACTGAACATAGCAGGTTTCACTGGCTAGTGTATCATAAGGAAACTCTAAAGGCGGCCATACATGGACATGTTTAAACAGGTCCTTCAGGCCAATTGAGCAGCTTATTTACACCTGTGTGTGGACTCCCAAAGAGCCTACTTGACCGATATCTAGCTTAAAATTGGCCAGACATTAATTGGGCAGGTTTGATTTTCCCCTTGGGTCAGGGACCTCGCAGGCTCCCTGATGCGGTCCTCACTCTGACAGGTCCTATTCCTGACGTAATTCGATCGTTTGTCCCTCAGGCATCAATGAACCGGCGAGGTCCCTGACCCAAAGGGAAAATTAAACCTTCCCAATTGATGTCTTGCCAATTTTAAGATTCCTCTTTAGGTGGAAAGATCCACTTGTTTGGCGACCTTGCCAAATGAGTGGATCTTATAGTGTATGGCCACCTTAAGGTTGATGAGGGGAATCTTCTCTAGAAACAGTTTTCAAATATCTTTAAAGGCTAAAAGATTACGATTAAGTGTGGAAGTGAGTACCACAGAAGAGGAGCAGTTTAAGCAAAGCTTTGCGCCTATGTAGAAAATGTTGTGGTGAATCTTTGGAGATAAGTTCAGAGATATAGGGTAAGCAAGAGCTGTGACTGATTTTAATGTCAGGGTTAGTAATTTTATCTTGAGTGGTGACAGAAGCAATTGTAGGGATTAGCAGGGTGGCATAGTAGAAAAAGAGCAGTTGGTGAGCTGTATGAGTTGCTGCATTTATTAACATTATCTGGAGGGGTAGGTGAATCAACTGCTGTGGTCAATCGGTGACATGATAAGAGTATGAAAGAGAGCTTGGTGGAGTCTTGTGTGATGAATGGTTATACTTTAAAAGTATTTCATAGGTGAAAGTGGCATGAGTTAGTTATTGATTGGATATAAGGCAGCAGGCTGGGGAGGTGGAATGACAGTGGAGTCATTTGTTTCAATAAAGATTTGTGGTATCTTATGGTCCCGGAGATAGGAAGGGGGGGCATTTCTGCCATAGACAAGTGTATTTTAAAGTAGAGCTTGGTTACCCAAGTAGAAATGGATGACAAATGTATAATGTGCTGGGAGATCAGACTGAGATAGGCACAGTTTTTTTTATTGTCACATGATAGACATTAGCAGGTGCATTAAAGCATAGCATTGATTGCAGTCAGTGGCATTGCACATGCTCAGTATGCTCTGGGAAGCTAAACAATAACGTCACCAAAAATTATCCTAATTTATTACTAATTAATTCTGATTCGGAATTTGCTGGCTTCTGTGATGACAGACTACGTGAATCTGAATGAATTAATATTTAGACTATATCATTAGTATTTTTTGTATATACTATTGTGCGCTGCTCCCTAAGCTTAGGCAGCTGACAGTAGCCCAAAGCGTGCACTGGCAATCATTAGTGCTAATAAGCTAGTGTGGGATCAAAATATAAGGTGTAGCATTCTATGCTGAGCTCTAGTTCTCCTTTAAGGAGCACAGCATCACATACCGTTTTATTATCACTGAGAATCTAAGCACCTCCCATCTGGTGGCGTGACTAGCACCACTTATTAAATCGCCAGTTAGGGAGAATGAGGCTATATTGTATTCTATCTAAACCTATCAAGCAGAAATAATTTCCTTTCATGATTCATTTCATAATTACTGTTCCTTAGTGTGGAGAATAAATTTGCAAAGTGACTGATGAGGAATGAATCACACCGCTCAGGTATCATCCAGGAGCCAACTCTTTCCCTGAAGCTCAATATCACCCTAAGCAAGTAGCATTGTCTCAATGAGAGATGTCACCCCTTCCACAGTAAGTTGGCAGCGAGCTAAGGTGCACTGGCGTTTCTGCATAGCAAACTGGAGCTGGCCTTCCATGTTTTTGAGTTTACACCAGTGTGAATTTCACTTTCACTATTCATTTTGTATCCATTGTCCTGATTCCTCCGGACACATGCAGCTCGGCTTTCTCATTCATTCTCACCTTCACTTCTTGCTTTAGGCCATATTTTTATAGTGAGAGAAGGATTGATTTTTTTCTGTTAACTTCCATGTTAATAGGTAATACAGGGAGGCATTCTCTTTTCCTTTTCATGTGAAAGGTATTTCAGGCCAAGCCTGTAGCCCTGTTGTGCTTGTTGCAATTCAGGCCTAAGGATCTACAATCATTCCATCATTCATATTGACTTTTGGCCCTGTGAAGACACTGGCATACCTTTGTGAGAATACATCCACTCCTCATTAATAGAGCTCTGCTGCTTGAATGCCTCACTGGAATGTGCAAGGCAAGATCTCATTCTAGCCCATACCTCTCACTCAGAAATCAGCAGCAACTGGTTTATAGCCAATGCCAACTCAAATTAATTGGCTATCATTCTAACAGAGCATACAAGAGTTTTTGTCTTTTTTAGAAGAATAACTGAAAACACTTAATTATATTTAGGGACCAAATAGCTAAAATTCTTCTGATTAATTAGAAACAATTGATATGCACCAGCATCAACATGCAGGATCTATTATCCAGAATGTTTGGGACCTGGGGTTTTCCGGATAAGGGATCCTTTTGAAATGACTTCATTTTCATCTTCAACCGAAATCTTCATTTTATCATGAAAGAAACCCAATAGGATTGTTTTGCTACCAGTATGGAGTCATGCAGCCTAGTTACCATCAAGTACAGGTACTGGACCTCTTATCCAGAGTGCTCGGGGTCTGCTCAAAACCATTCAAACATTATATGGATCACCATATCTTTAATCTTCTAAAAAAAACATTTAAACATTAATTAAACCTAACAGGATTGTTTTACCTCCAGTAAGGATTCATTATATCTTAGGATCAAGTACAAGGTACTATTTTATTATAAAAGAGAAAAAGGAAAACAATTTTAAATGTCTGAATTATTTGATTAGGGTGAAGACACACGGAGCTACTAGTAGCAGCTACTTGTCACGGCTATTAAATAGACAATGCTGATCATTTACTGATAATTGTCTCTACGTGTGTTTCAGCAGTTCTCAGTATTGAGAATTCACAATATAGAAAATGAATAGGGATGCAGACTCTGCTCTTAAAAGCTTACAATAAAAGGGAGGGGGAGTGAGATAAGTGAGATATAACATGTGGGTGAACTGCATGGTTGTAGAAGTGATTTTTATTACAGCTATGGGATCTATTATACAGAAGCCCATTATACATGCTCCATAAAACTATCCATAAAACAATCCTATTGGGTTTATGTCATGTTTAAATGATTTTCGGCATGTATGTAGATCCAAATTACGGAAAGATCCCTTATCCAGAAAACCTGAGGTCCCAAGCATTCCAGATAATAGATCCTATATAGATTATAAATTATGATACTTATCCTTTATTTCTATAGAACAAACATTGCCTGCAGTGCTTTGCAGAGATTGTTTGACATTCACATTAGTCCCTGCGCCACTGAAGCTTACAATCTATGGTCTCAAGACACTATCGGGATAAATTCATTTTAGTGAATTAGCCTGCCTCAGTGTTTTGGAAGGAAATGTACGAATTTCTTCTGGGTTCTCTGGTTTCCTCCCACACTCCTATACTCCACCCACACTCAATAACATACATGCAGGTTAATTGGTTCGTGATGACATTGCCCTTAATGAGTATGAACCTATTGGGGACCTTAAGACTGTAAGCTCCACTGACTGAATTGGATAATGGATAATCTTTGTAGAGCACTAAGGAATATGTTGGCACTATATGCAAACACAGTACTCTTGAGAATCAAGCCACTGCATATTGGCTTCTTGTAGTGTCAACCAATAGGCCAGTTTATATAAGAGAAAAGTAAGGGGGTTAGGAGAGGTGCTATAGTTGTTAAGTGGTTGGGTTATGGTATGGGGATCTCCCCATACAGGGTAATGACATATTATGGTATTACTGGCCCTTTGAAAAGGATGTTTACTAATCTGAACTGCAGATTTTGTCTTTTTCTCACTCAGTGTTAGCATTGCTGCCTTACAGTGCTGGGGTCCCAGGTTTGAGACCAGCCAAGGCACCATCTTTAATTAGTTTGTGTGTTCCCCCCCATTTCTGTGTTGGTTTCCTTCCACACTCCAAAAACATAATGGAAGGTTTACTAGTTCCTGCTAAAACTGTTGGCAGGGTCTGCTTGGGTCCTGCTGGAATTGTAGTCAGGACCAAAGAGGAAGTTTTACTTCAGAAAGTACAATTCGCAGTATCCAAAGAAACTCGTAGTCATATCCAGGCAAAAGATCAGGGCAGGCAGTGGTCAGAATCAAAGGAAGAAATCAGGAACTGAAGGATCAAACTGAAATAGTAATTTAGGAGCACCCAGGAACTTCTGTAAGTAAGACCTATATTTGGACATTTGGCATCATTTTATATTAAAATTTTGCGTGAAGTATGATAATGTCACGCAGCGCTATGTGGTGTGCCTACGCCCTAGTATTGTGGCCATGGGCGCCACCATCTAACCAGAATGTTCCTGACAACTGTCTTTTGTGTGAATGGAATAGAGACCTAAGATTGTAAGCTCCACTGGGGCAGCGACTACCAAGTATGGAGGTGCTATATAAATGTCTATGTTGGAATGGTTAGAACACTTCTACTTCTTTAACATTTCTGACTTCAAGAATGGGATGGTACAAATGTGCAGAGCCCTAAGGTCCCCATACACGGGCCGATTATAGCTGCCGATATCGGTCCCTTGGACCGATTCGGCAGCTTATCAGCCCGTGTAGGGGCAGAACCGAGGGGCCTGGCCGACCGATATCTGGCCTGAAATTCGCCAGATATCGATCGGGCAGGTTAGAAAATCCAGTCGATGTCGCCAAGCGAGCGGATCTGCCCGTGTATGGCCAGCTTTAGATAGGGCAGTGTATTTAGTGGGGTGACTTTTTAAAGAAAGAAAACAGTTGTTGATACTGACTCTCCTGTTCCTTGTGTGAGCTGGCTCCTCCCAACCTCTGTGTAAATAAACAGATATGTTTCTGTAGCTCTTTCCCCCCAAGTCCCTTGGCCTTTAATCAGAGTCCAGTACAAGCAATAGATCTTATCAGTGGCAGGTCTGGTCCTGCACTGTCAGTTCCTATTTTCTAGTTCTGCTTCAGCGCAGCTCTGACTGTTCCTTCACATTTAGGGTTTTCCCCTGACATGGGGTTGCCACCTTTTACTCTGATCAAAACCAAACCCACGTGTGTCCATATGTGAGTATATGTCAGGTAGTTCATTAAAAGATTTTTTTTGTAAAAAAAAAAAAAAAAAAGGGCGATATTAAAATTGATTTTGTGTTCTTTGTAAAACAGAACAGTATAATCAAGTCTCTGCAGGTCTGACTCAGGCAGAGGAGGGATTAAAGAGAAAATAGTCCTCAATCCAACAACACTATTATCTATTATATAAGAGAAATATTGAACTGCATCTTTTTTGTTTTATTTTACCTGTGGGAAGTCATTTTATTGTGAGATACAGGAGAAGAAAGGAGCCATGACAGCATCTGTAACATAACTGACTGCCATTCTCCTTAATATAAAATCGCCCCCTCTGCCCTAATTTAGTATGTACCATTCACCTTGACCTCTGCCTGGGCAGCCCACATCCCTGCTTACTCATTCGGGTGACTGACATGTTCATGAGCAAGCACTTTTACCTCATTTATCAGTTTGCTTGGCAACCACTGGCTGAAATTAGAGAAATGTCCTAAAACATCCAAAAAGGGGTTTACAAGGAGATAATATGTCAAAAATATAATTCCTGGGTGTTTTTAGGAGTTGAGAGGTCTATAGAACACATAACAAAATTACAATGGCTCATTTACTAATGCCATGGGCACAATTGCACAATTTAGGACCCATTCACTGAATACTTGTGCCCCTGGGTCTTGTACTGAACATTACATACTGGTTATTGGTTGTACTTGTCTGTATGTTCAATGTATACACTAGTGATGAGTGAATCTGTACTGTTTCGCTTCACAGAAAAATTCAGGAAACTGCACAAACTTTTTTTGATGCAAACACTTTTTTTGGAGGCAACCGCAACTTTTTTGCTGCAAACACAAATTTTTCCTCACTCTGCAAATTTCTGTAGCAGTTTTGCAAAAATTTGCTCATCACCAGTATAGACCCATTTATTAAAATATGTTGGCACTTTGTACATACAGGTAAGCATTAATAATAATGAAAGTAATCAGTACATGTTACCCTAACTTGTGCATCTTAATAAATGCCAACCTCCATTTTAAAACAGCTGTAGTTTCAGCACACAGTTACAAATAAATAGAAAAAATATAACCAAGAAATGTATATATATATATATATATATATATATATATATATATATATATATATATATATATATATATATATATATATATATATACAAACACAAAACGGATAGGCACTCACGAATAAGGAGAGATCCATCGCCTGGGTGCAGTCCCAAAAGTAGTAGAGGTATTCGTAGAGAGCAGGACCGCTTCACACAGGACTTATAAACATAAAGGTTTTTTATTTAAGGCAAAATAACAGAGACTCTGTTATTTTGCCTTAAATAAAAAACCTTTATGTTTATAAGTCCTGTGTGAAGCGGTCCTGCTCTCTACGAATATATATATATATATATATACAGTATATATATATATATATATATATATATATATATATATATACACACAGTATATACATATAACACTTGGAAATAGTGCCTAATGATGCCACTTGTATCACATGATGCTCATAATATGAGCATATTAATAGGTCTGATGCCTAATGCCTCTCTAGGTATGAGATCTATTATCCAGAATACCTAGGACTCGGTGGATTTATTTTACTTTTTTATGTAATTTGGATCACAGTACCTTAGATCTAATGAAAAACACAGGATTGTTTTGCCACCAATAGGGATTCATGCAGCTTAGTTGCCATCAAGTACAAGCTACTGCTTTATTATTATAAACAAAAATGAGTAGGTCTTTTGTAAATCAGTTTGTGGGGTTCTCATTTAGGGAACAGGACAGAGAACACTGCATGTACATAAAATCCATAGCAAAGTTATTTCTTTACAGCTCCCTTTTGCCTGTATGATTATGTGTGATTAATACAAATATCCATTGCCCCAATGAGGATGCTCTTTTGCAGGGGCGGTAGGAATTAACACTGCCTCCAATTTACCTAATGAGGCCACCTCCTTGCAGTTTTTACACTAACCCTGGTTTATTTTATTGTTTAGAGAGGATTATGCCTTTATGCATAATATATATTGTACTTAACATTAAATATTGTGTTAGTGCCTGCTGATGGGATAGTATATCTTGTTTCAGACACTCTTTCTGTAAAACACTAAAGCACCTAGCATTCTCTATCAGTTCACTGGTACATTAAACCAAAGCAACTAAATAGATTTTAATCCTGAGTCTCATAAATATGCCTACAATTTGGCATTGTGCCACTCTAGGTTGGCAGCGACAGTCGACGAAGATGCACTTTTTATTAATAACCCATTAACCCTTGCACTGCTTTTAAGGGGCCCACGAGAGGTATAGCTCCCATGAGGATAGTGTGAGGGGGTTAAATACATTACCGGTCTTTTTGTTTCCCAGCAGGGATTTCAAGGGGAAGCTGAACCATAATGGTACCTTTTCATCAAGGGCTGATGACCTAATTAGAAGCCAGATCTGCATGAAACTTGATACAGTGTTTATTTTATTTAGAGAGTGGGGTCCTCCGCTGACCTTCACTTGGGAAAAGTTGCTTAACCCACTCCAGCCCTGACCTTTCACTGCTCCAGTTTGAAACATTTGGTAAATGTGCAATATTGTTTTTCTTTTCTAATTTTATACAAAGTGACATGGGTCTGCTCAGTAAAAACTATTCTTCAAAAGAAAAAAATGACACTATGCCAATATGCCCTATACCACTCGTACCTGTTGCCAGAGAGTTTAATGGCTTGCCCTGTCACTGCTCACACGGAGTGGATTTCAGCTTAAAAACATTGTTTTTTCCTGTTGTGGTTTACACTGTTAGAAACAAATGTAGTTTTTTTCTGTGCAGACCTGCAGTTAGTCATTCTATTTATAACAGGGGTAGGGAACCTATGGCTCGGGAGCCAGATGTGGTTCTTTTGATGGCTGCATCTGGTTCGCTGCCAAATCTTTAATTAAAAAAAAACAAAAAACGGGGGGCATGGCCTGTGCACGGCAGATAGAAGACGTGTTCTAAGCATTAGAACATGTCTTCTATCCGCCGAGCGCAGGCCACGCCCCCCTTCGCATCGCATCCGGCATCCTTGGGACCCACCCTACATTGCCCCGCAGCATCCGCGGCCAAACATATTGTATGGCTCTCACGGAATTACATTTTAAACTATGTGGTGTTTATGGCTCTCTCAGCCAAAAAGGGACCCCTGATTTATAATAATTAAACTTATTCAGTCTGAGATTCAGCCATAGACAACGATTGCATGTAAACTTTTCTTGCATGGACAGACTGAAGAACATTTTCAATGCAGCTTATAACATTTCGATAATTTAGAACAACTGTTCCATGGTATGGTTGGCAATATTTAGGGATATCTGCCTTACTGCCCAACTGGCACTACAGCAATGGATTAAAAAAAAAGCTGTTTTGACAGACCATCCTGCTATCCAAACGTTATTTGGTCTGTTAAAGCATCCCATTGCACCAGGGGATAAATCTGCAAAACTGGAAGAAAAAGGGACCAAACGCTCTTCCTTCTTCTATTGTCATCCATTTGTTTGGGAAAGCAATGTAACGTGGCCATATCCTAACAGGCCCAGACTAAGGGGGAGATTTATCAAGACACGAACGCTCCGAGCGTATTTCCGACTATTTTTTCGTGAAAAATTCGGGAAGGTTCTGCCGCTATTTACAATTGTTTGGTACGAAAATTTCGTGACTTTCTGATCGCCAATACGATATTATCGTGACTAATACAATGTTTTAGTAAGCATTTTCGTGATATTTGCAATCAGAAATTATCGTATCCAATCCGAATTTTTCCCATTTGGGATTCAAACTCGTGTTTTAATGAATTGGCCCCTAGGATTTGAAATAGGCCCTGGCATTTCAAGTACACAGAGGCCCAAACAGCCCCTCCCAGCCCAATAAATAGTGACTGTCTATGGCCCCTTACACCACGCACCATAAATGTTCACATCTGCACATGATAAATAAGATAAGTCCCTGGAAATGCAGAACGTAAGCAATTCCTGGAATACTGTGCCCAGTTTGTGTATGACAAGATCCTTACTAAAGTGGGCTCAGTGCTGTACAAACTGTATTTGCCAGGTTTAAATTGAGCTGCTGGGGAAATGAGAAGACCCATATTCACACCCCACCCTCTATCTGCTCCTGGTATCCTAATAATTGCATGTTTTCCCTTTAGGCCAACTAAAGTCTTTTACTCTTTAATTGCAATTAAACTCATTTACATAGCAGATGAGGCTAATTGCTGGTATTAGTTACCAAGTGTAGGCCCACACTGGGAGGAAGTATAGCGCCTACAGGTAAGAATGTGATCTCAGCTCTAATTGAGACTTGCTGGGAATGGAGTGGAAGATTTTGCTGCAAGAGAAGTGCAGGAAAGACATCGCATCTGTATCATCATAACATAATTATTCCTAGTGGAACATATGCCTTTCGTAACCCATTTGCAGCCAAGGGACAACAACTTGTTGGAGGATTAATTTAGGGATAGGCCGGTGAGTAATAAAAAGTGATCATGTATTGGAATAATGAACAATAAAACCATTCGCTGGCATATGCTTCGCATTTCTAAGCTCCATAAAATAAGACAAGTATTTGTTAAGTGATTTTTGGCTCATATCTTCATGCATAATAATGTTGTCAGTCTTACACAACTGGGCTTACACAACTATTTTGTCCAAACTGGTTTAATACAAAGCTCCAGATACTCAGTGTTCCACGAACATGTCTGTATCAAATAATGCCAAAATGTAGTTGTGGTGTAAACCTGAGTTTTACACACCTAGTACACTGTAAAAAAAAGTTGCAAAAACTTTGAACTTATAAACTTATATGTATTTTATGAACTTAAATAATTCACTGAATAACAAAATGTAGTACCTCTAAGTGGAAAGATGTCCTTTTTTAACTCTCAGAACTGGGAAATAGACTTATACCTAACACCGCTCTATATATGATATAAACAATGCAGACTTATTGCACAGAGCTTGCAGCAAACCCCAACCTTGCCTATCTAGGTATTCTTCCTAGGCCTGGCCTTTAGACTATCTCTTTCTCCAACCCTTTTAGTTTTATATGTGTCTCAATTTAGGACCCTTTTCATCACATGGCAAAAAATAAAAGCCAGACTGAAAGTAATCATAATGAACAAAGCCAGGGTTCTGGGTCAACAGGCGCAACTGCACTTGATTCAGGATGGGGGGCAGGGAGGACTTAGTGGAGCAATATGGAAGTGCAAAGAATGCTATTTGAAACAAGCACCTTTAATGAATGAAGTTTTACATGCAACTGACTGCAGGAAAATTTGCATTAATAACTGTATTGAACAGTTATTCACAGTTCAATTGTAAGCACAATCATCATGTATTTTTCCCATAATGCAGTGTTCCAGCATTTTTTCAGTTTCAAGGGATCTTTTTGCCTGATGCAATTGAGGTCAATGTGGCAATATTAACACAATCCCACTCGAATTTCACAGTAAATCACACACAATTGCTCCTTACATACCACAATTGTGCTCAGTTCAAAATAAATGCAACTGCATTGAGCTTTGTTAAAATTTGGGCACACCTGTGCCGAATATTATCTGGTGTTTGGCATGCAAGTGACCTGTGCACCCTACTCTTTTGGCACAACTGAACTGCAGCAATTGACTGTAGGGCACTGAGAGAACCCTGGAGCTACTCCGAATCTCCGAACCAAGCAACAGCTCCAGGGTTCCCACAGTGCCCTACAGTCAATAGCTGTATAGGCGTAGCACTCAATTCAGAACGGAAGGCAGGAACGACCGTGATTGTTCGGCACAACTATATGGGAGTGCAAGGAGTGCATTTTGATGCACTGAAAATGTTTTTTTGCACAACTGACTGCGGGGAAAATGTAGGGACTGCAAATGCACTAACATTCGAACATATATAGAATTCATAGTATATAACATAGTTCTGTGCATTAGTCAAAGTGCAAAAAATGCCATTGACTTATTTAATGCTGATTAAGGCAAAGAGGGTTTTTTTTGTTGAGAAAACAATGCTGTGCATCTGGAGTACCACTTATAATTCATAGAATTTTCTTTCTTTTTAAAAGCTGATTAAGCGTAACTTTTTTCAAGTAGATTTTCCCCCCTTCAGGACATCTGGTTTGTTCCTTTTTATAACTTGTGCTTGTATAGATGCAATCAAGTCTTTGGCTCCTGGGAGCAGCATTATTGCTTCAGCATTAAAATTGCTTCATACCACACAAACATCCTATTTAGCCCTCTGCCTTTTTCAGCATACACATTGTGATTCCCAATACAGAGCATATTACTGGCCGATCATTTTGCTGAGACATTGGCAGTCATTTTATTGATATCTAGCTCTGATTAGTGTTATAAGCCATGGAAATACCATAAGGGCTCCTCAGAGGCATAACATTAGTCATAACATCAACTGAGGGCCCGGAGGGGTTCTGGACTGATTTGCAAAATAATGAAGATTTTCCCATAGTTTTGGGGGTGGGTGGCCCTACAAAGGATTTTGTGGGGCTCAGTAACAACTAATATATCATTTGACCGAGTCCCTCTCATATGATGATGAGTGATATATACAGGGTAAGGCTGGCCATACATTCACCGATATAATCATATGAAACTACACTTCATACGATTTGTGGGCTTTGAATTATTGTCCCCATAATTTCCGTGCCATGCCGATCGGTTGTTTAGTCGATTGGACAGTATAGATAATTTTTGTTGGATAACAATAAAATCTGTGCATGTATTGTGTACCTGACGATATTCTTGGGGAACCTGCAATGCACTTCCACTTTCGTATGATTTTCGTACCCCAAAATTTCAGTCTGAATGTTAGTTTTAGATTGTTGCATTTAACCGTACAGTCGATATTTGAACACTCTTCAGAAGAAGACTAAAATCCTATGAAGCCAAGTGGAATCATTGTATTCGATTGAAGTTCGGCAATAACGGAAATGTCTGCATGATCCTCATACAGTATATCATATACAAAACTTAACATTTCACCCTAGGCACACACATAGTTAAATAACTGCATGCATTATATAAACAGGAATTCCTCACAAAAGCTCTGTATCAGGAAGAAATATTGGAGTAGAGGAGGATTTGAATTGAGTGCTCAGTGCTGGAAAGATCCCTGCCCTGATACCTCCTGTGGGACCTGTGCCTCCTCAATCCCAGCCGCATATATTTCCGATATTTGTGCAGCCCCAGGTCCAAGGTCACTCCCTCTCAGCTCTGCCCTAAATTACTCACACTCACTTACACGCCATTTGCATATGGAACGGATGTGAGAATCCCAGTTGTTGTCAGGCTGCACGTATAGTTCGGATTTCAGGAGTCAGGATTAACGTAACCAAGGGGCAGATTCGAGTACTTTGGGGAGCTTTATCCTCAGGTGGTGTTTGCAACCACAGAAGCAGACACGGTGATAACAGAATATGAAACGGATTAGATGGCTTGGCTCTCTTTCCTTGGTTTTCTGTTGTGATAGATCATTCTTTTCTGGGTTTCCTGCAACTTATAATACTTATGTTTCATGCAAAGTAACGACTCTCAAATCCCTGTGTTATTACTGTATAAAGAGAAGAATATGGATGGAGTTCTCCAGACTGCTTAAGTTTCAAACATTCCTCCATCAAAGATGAAAAAACATAGGAACAACTGCCATCCTTCTATGCAGCTTAACATTTATATGGACATAATACATAGGTACAGTAAATGAACATTAGAATTATGAGAAGTTATGGGTCAGCAAATGATAATGTAGGCTCCGATGGATTGAGAATGTGAGGAGCCCCTGTGCAAAAAAAGAATTACACTCTTAAGCATTCAGCAAACATAATATTCTTCTGAAGTCCAGGTCTAGTGTGCCCTTAAATCTTCTGGGCTGCACAGTCAAGGGACTGTAGGTAGTTTTGTCCATGAATGAGGGTAGTGGTGTAACTAGATGTTACTGGGCCCCACAGCAAATACAATTTAGGCCCAAGTTGACCTATTCTATTAAGATATACTGAAAATTGCTCACTAATTAGGACCTTTGAGCCCCCCCCTACATTCCTGGGCCACTTGTAACATCAGGGTTTGCTTTCTCTGTAGTCATGCCCCTAAATGAGAGTACTGATGCTTCACACTAAGGGGCTGATTTACTAACCCACGAATCCGACCCGAATTGGAAAAGTTCCGACTTGAAAACGAACATTTTGCGACTTTTTCGTATGTTTTGCGATTTTTTCGGATTCTTTACGAATTTTTCGTTACCAATACGATTTTTGCGTAAAAACGCGAGTTTTTCGTATCCATTACGAAAGTTGCGTAAAAAGTTGCGCATTTTTCGTAGCGTTAAAACTTACGCGAAAAGTTGCGCATTTTTCGTAGCGTTAAAACTTAAAATGCGCAACTTTTCGCGTAAGTTTTAACGCTACGAAAAATGCGCAACTTTTCGCGTAAGTTTTAACGCTACGAAAAATGCGCAACTTTTTACGCAAGTTTCGTAATGGATACGAAAAACTTGCGTTTTTACGCAAAAATCGTATTGGTAACGAAAAATTCGTAAAGAATCCGAAAAAATCGCAAAACATACGAAAAAATCACAAAATACCGATCATTACGAAAAAAACGCAATCGGACTCATTTCGACCCGTTCGTGGGTAAGTAAATCAGCCCCTAAGTTTCAAATAGTGTTTCTGCCTAGGTTTGCGATCTTTGCTAGTATGAAATACTGGGCAGTGAAGTTGAGGGAGGAGGGAAATTGCGTAGATTGGGGGTATGAATTGGGATAGAGATAAATGCAGGAGATATAGTAGTTGCTTGTCTAGGTTTCAGAAATCTGGTCAGCATTAGTCTATAGCAGTGCTGTCCAACTTCTACGGTGCCGAGGGCCGGAATTTCTCTAGCATACATGGTGGAGGGCCGCTAATGGAAGCCAGTTTTGACCACTCCCCTTTTTGAAACCACACCCACTTCAAACCACACCTATTTTATCACAATGGTGGTAGCACAGCAAAATCCCAAATGCTTGGTCCTTACAGTGGGGATATCAACCATCATTCATATGTGAAAGAATTATGTCATATTAAGATATACCCTTAAATTCCATATGCCTCCTCCTCCCCTGTGGATAGCAGAGCAACCCCCAGTACATAATTACACACCTTTGGGACCATTTAATGGCTATTTCCAACTGCTAACAAACTCCCACAACAAACCCCTGCCAGGTTCACCTCCCACAAGCAGCATAGGGCAAGCAGAGTATGGCACACAAAGGCAGCATAGGGAAGGCAGAGTATGGCACACACAGGCAGAGTGTCATACTCTGCCTGCCCTACCCTGACTGTGTGTGCCATACTCTGCCTGCCCTACCCTTCCTGTGTGTGCCATACTCTACCTGCCCTATGCTGGCTGTATGTGCCATACTCTGCCTGCCCTATGCTGCCTGTGTGTGCCATACTCTGCCTGCCCTACCCTGACTGTGTGTGCCATACACTGCCTGCCCTACCCTTCCTGTGTGTGCCATACCCTCCCTGACCTATGCTGCCTGTGTGTGCCATACTCTACCTGCCCTATGCTGGCTGTATGTGCCATACTCTGCCTGCCCTACCCTTCCTGTGTGTGCCATACCCTCCCTGACCTATGCTGCCTGTGTGTGCCATACTCTGCCTGCCCTACCCTGACTGTGTGTGCCATACACTACCTGCCCTACCCTTCCTGTGTGTGCCATACCCTCCCTGACCTATGCTACCTGTATGTGCCATACTCTACCTGCCCTATGCTGGCTGTATGTGCCATACTCTGCCTACAGTATCTATGTCTGAGGTGTGAAGAAGTGAACAATGGGAGTGATTACAGCCTGAGCCTCAGGTGTGAACACTGCAGGGGGTGAACAATGCAGGTATTAAAAGGTGTGAACAACACAGGGGATTACATTTTTAAACAATACAGGGGGATTACAGCCTGAATCTGAGGTGAGAACCATGCAGGGGGCCAGTTAATCTCAGTACTGATACCATTTAATGCTTACTCAAAGGTAAGCCATCAAAGCAGCCAGACAGGTGGGGGCCCGCGGGCCGCCAGTTGGACAGCACTGGTCTATAGGATAAACCCATGTAAATGGGACAAGCCCATGTAAATGGGACTTATCTAAGAGCCTAAAGGAATTTCCTCCCAGAATCCTGTTATGACATTTGCATACGCATGAGGCGGTCTCCTCAACTAAGGTAAAAAGTCGTGTATAGCTATTTAAAGGGGAACATCACCCAAAAGTCATGTACATGTATTTAAAGGGGAATGCCACCCAAACACAAGCATTTTGAAGAGTAAACATAATTTCAAGCAACTCTGCAGTATAAATCAATTAAATTATGCAGCCGTTTCATGATTTTTAATGTAAAAATAAGGTTTGGAACAGTTACTTAAGCCTGGCCCCCAGTTCTCCTGCTGACCTGACTGACTATTTTGAGACTCAAATAAAATGTAACAGCAGTCGGCTGTCCTCAGCCTGCCTTCAGCCTGCAGCCTCCAAATCCCACAATTCCCTGCACATGTGATGTCAATAAGGAAAGGTACATCACAGTGCAAAGCATTGTGGGGTGTGTAGTTCCTGCATGCTGTCTGTAAGCTGTGGAGAAGTTGTTACAATTTGTAACATCAATGTATTAGTCCCTCCTCCCCTGCCAGGATTTCAAACAATGCAGAAAGAGCTGTTTTGCAGCTGGATTTAAGCATATTCAAAAGGTATTTATTCATACTTTTTAAACGAACAGATTACAATGATGGGTATATTAGGGGTTTATGTGTTGTGTGGGGCACATTAATGCATTTTGGTTTGGAAGCTGAATTTCCCCTTTGAGCTGGGAGACCTCAGTTCAATCTTTTGAAAGTTGCATCTTTTCACTGATGAGACAAATGTTTTTCACTGACTACTCTACAAATAAAAAGTTGAAGAAATGATTTTATATCTAACTTGTCATTAATATACTATAAATCAAAATACAGTCATTACACTGGGAAATGTTTACAATATTAAACATTTTTACCAATGAAAAAAATAGAAGAAAAAACAGATATACAGTGGAGGAAATAATTATTTGACCCCTCACTGATTTTGTAAGTTTGTCCAATGACAAAGAAATGAAAAGTCTCAGAACAGTATCATTTCAATGGTAGGTTTATTTTAACAGTGGCAGATAGCACATCAAAAGGAAAATCGAAAAAATAACTTTAAATAAAAGATAGCAACTGATTTGCATTTCATTGAGTGAAATAAGTTTTTGAACCCCTACCAACCATTAAGAGTTCTGGCTCCCACAGAGTGGTTAGACACTTCTACTCAATTAGTCAACCTCATTAAGGACACCTGTCTTAACTAGTCACCTGTATAAAAGACACCTGTCCACAGAATCAATCAATGAAGCAGACTCCAAACTCTCCAACATGGGAAAGACCAAAGAGCTGTCCAAGGATGTCAGAGACAAAATTGTAGACCTGCACAAGGCTGGAATGGGCTACAAAACCATTAGCAAGAAGCTGGGAGAGAAGGTGACAACTGTTGGTGCGATTGTTCGAAAATGGAAGGAGCACAAAATGACCATCAATCGACCTCGCTCTGGGGCTCCACGCAAGATCTCACCTCGTGGGGTGTCAATGATTCTGAGAAAGGTGAAAAAGCATCCTAGAACTACATGGGAGGAGTTAGTTAATGACCTCAAATTAGCAGGGACCACAGTCACCAAGAAAACCATTGGAAACACATTACACCGCAATGGATTATAATCCTGCAGGGCTCGCAAGGTCCCCCTGCTCAAGAAGGCACATGTGCAGGCCCGTCTGAAGTTTGCCAATGAACACCTGAATGATTCTGTGAGTGACTGGGAGAAGGTGCTGTGGTCTGATGAGACCAAAATAGAGCTCTTTGGCATTAACTCAACTCGCTGTGTTTGGAGGAAGAAAAATGCTGCCTATGACCCCCAAAACACCGTCCCCACCGTCAAGCATGGGGGTGGAAACATTTTGCTTTGGGGGTGTTTTTCTGCTAAGGGCACAGGACAACTTATTCGCATTAACGGGAAAATGGACGGAGCCATGCATCGTGAAATCCTGAACGACAACCTCCTTCCCTCTGCCAGGAAACTGAAAATGGGTCGTGGATGGGTGTTCCAGCACGACAATGCCCCAAAACATACAGCAAAGGCAACAAAGGAGTGGCTCAAGAAGAAGCACATTAAGGTCATGGAGTGGCCTAGTCAGTCTCCGGACCTTAATCCAATAGAAAACCTATGGAGGGAGCTCAAGCTCAGAGTTGCACAGAGACAGCCTCGAAACCTTAGGGATTTAGAGATGATCTGCAAAGAGGAGTGGACCAACATTCCTCCTAAAATGTGCGCAAACTTGGTCATCAATTACAAGAAACGTTTGACCTCTGTGCTTGCAAACAAGGGTTTTTCCACTAAGTATTAAGTCTTTTTTTGTTAGAGGGTTCAAAAACTTATTTCACTCAATGAAATGCAAATCAGTTGCTATCTTTTATTTAAAGTTATTTTTTCGATTTTCCTTTTGATGTGCTATCTGCCACCGTTAAAATAAACCTACCATTGAAATGATACTGTTCTGAGACTTTTCATTTCTTTGTCATTGGACAAACTTACAAAATCAGTAAGGGGTCAAATAATTATTTCCTCCACTGTATCTAAGGAAAACCTCATATAGTACACAGGATGCTTAAAGCAAAATATATGAGATTATTTAATTAAAACCAAACCTAAAAGACAAATGTTGTCAAGACACATTCATTAAACCTGCAAAATATCCCCAATGCCACCTGTTCAACAATATATCAAATGTCTTCCGTTCAAGGGCTGAAATAAATATTTATGAAGGTTGCAATAATTGTTTCATAAAGGTGCAAGATGTACTATGGTTGTAGTTTTCATTAAAGTCCCCCTAATGAGTATAATCCGTCTCTTCTGCTCCTTTCCCTCACCTGCCCCCAAGGCAGATAGATACACACGAGTGAGATGCACATCTCTGTTTTGGGTGGGAAGTGAAATGTACTGGATAAGCTTGTCTGCTGTTTGGGGGGTGAATGGAGATTTGAATGTAGGCTGTGCTTTTTCATGGCTAATTATGTATTTTAATTTTCACAGATAATCTGCTGCTGGTCAGGGGATTCACAGTAACACTACAAATAAAGTATGTGTTGTATCCCAATTGCTATTGTATTCGCAATAATTATAGAAAGTTAGAAGCTGTTGTCTTAATATTTGGTAGCTCATGGTTTCTGCTTCTGTTTACCAGTTATATACAGTCACAAGGGCTTAATAGGCTGATTGTTACTGGAGTGGGACATTTCATAGGTAGCAAAACCTCTGCCATGACATATAGTGATGGGTCATTGTAAGGGTTAATAATCGCAAGCTGATTGCCAAATCAATAGCTTATTAGCCCAAGTGTGGGGACCTGATGATGGCCTAAAGAATCTATATCTTCTGAAAATTGGTCAGATTTTTGTTGGGCGGGTTTGACAATCCCAACAGTAGAGGACTGTATTGACTTGTTAATGCAATCCTTATCCAATGAGTCTGCATAGGTTCTATCACGATCTGATCATTGGCACACCACACATTTGGTGATTTGTTAGTGTGCAGAAGTGTATAATGTGGAGGAAAAGCTTGCATAATATACATAATAGTAGGAAATTGTCAACTTAAAAAAGCAAAGAACTCTGAGTAAAGCAGGAAAAAGTTCTGTTGTTGGAAAAAAAGAATAGGGCTACCAGATCACTTGAAAATTCAAGGACACATCAGATAAATACTGTTGCAGGGCAGCACTGTTTCATGTATTAAGACATACAATATATTTGGGAGCCAGATTTCAATGGAGCCCACAGGAAGGCTGGAGACTATATTTGATTTGGGCTACTTTTTATAACCAGACGAAATGCAAAGTTCCAAAATGTGGCTCAATTACAGGTATAGGATCCCTTATCCGGAAACCCATTATCCAGAAAGCTCACAATTACAGAAAGACCGCCTCCCATAGACTCCAATTTTATCAAATAATTCAGAATTTTAAAACTGATTTCCTTTTTCTCTGTAGTAATAAAACAGTACCTTGTAACTGATCCCAACTAAGATATAAATAATCCTTATTGGATGCAAAACAATCCTATTGGGTTTAATTAATGTTTTATTGATTTTTAAATAGACTTAACGTATGGAGATCCAAATGACAGAAAAACCCCTTATCCGGAATACCCTTACCCGGAATACCCAAGCATTCTGGGTAATGGGTCCTATACCTGTACCATGGGTTTTTTTTGCTTCCACAATGCAGCTTTTTACCCAAAATTCCAGCATCTTTTGAGCTTGCTGCTGTGAACACTGCAAGGTTAGAGCTATGCTAGAATGCAGGTGCAAGCTTTATGTGGCTTCAGTGTTCATAAATATCCTGCAAGCTGCATCTATGTTATTATTAGGGGTCATGCATCCAGGGCTTGGGCGGTCAATTACATGCTATCATCATTGTCGCAAATTTTTCGAGCGCTCAATACGAAAAAGTCGCGGCCATTCACGAAATTTGTAATGGCTATTATAAAGTCATAACAGTTACAAAAAAGTCGCAACAATTTACGAAAAAGTCATAACGTTGACGTAAAAATCACAAAAAATACGAAAAAGTAGCAAAATGTTCGTTTTCCAATCCGAATTTTTCTCATTCAGATTCGTGGATTAGTAAATCAGCCCCATAGAATCCACATTTGACACAGAAGTTGAACAGATGCCCATCGAGTTAGATAAGGGAAAAGAATAGGTAAAAATTGTACAAAATGTTATTGTTTAAAAAAAATTTCAAAAGATGTAATAATTTCCTTTAAAAAAAACAAAAAACTGCCCTAACTTCCTCTTTGTTTGGCCTCTACTCTATGTCATAATTCCCAAAGAAACACTTGGAGTACTGGTCCCGTGTCTACAATCGCCTTTAGAATCCTGTTGCGACATCATTCTAGATATACGTACAAGTGACTGTAAACCCTGATCTGTGGGAAATGCCAGTCAGTCTTTGATGTGCCACTTCACAGGCCAGTATTTTATTCCTTGGCACAAAGCACCTGGGAATTCTGTACGTCAGAGGAGGTGTGATTTTAAAGTTTCATATTGTGAATCCCACCCTTTCCTTCTGTTCCCAGTCTTTTGGCCTTGTGGGAGAGGGAGGGAGATTTCTGTAGAGAATACAGACCATTGCATGCAAGGCTCATATCCTCCTTCCTTTTGGGGGCCTTCCTGACACAGATCTGCCACTCACTTCCCAACAAATCTTAACTCTTTCATGTAATGTAACAGGAAACTGGCAGCTTACTGTAAAGATATACATGAGATATGAATATTTTAGGCACTGCATTAACCATGTGTACTGTGCATGTATTTACAACAATCACAATTGTTTTCATATATCAACAAATATGATGCTAGGATGCAACTTGAAATAAATTATATATATATAATTATCCTGCTTATCAGATTTAAACATGCAAAAAATATCACTTATGGGTGCAAGTGCAAATGTACAGGTTAGTGTGCTATTTATTGGTACAATTGCCATATATCTTGCACCTAGTGCCTATGTGCCAGTTCAGTCTTCTTTGTTGCATTGCATGCAAGGTGCAAAGTACAGGGCCCATGGATGAAAGGGAGCCTTGGAATAAAGACCATGCCTCCACAGGTACCTGACTAACACCTAGGGAATCAGCACTTGCATGAATGTCAGCAGTGATCTCGTCGTCGTTAAACACACTATTTGCAAAGTTCCAAGATTTCGAGGTGAAAAATGCTGTATTGAGCTTAAAAAATGCTCAAGCTGCATGAGCACATTTAAAGAACATGTTGTGTATTTTGCAGTGTAATTTAAGACAGCTAACTACATTAAAATCTGCACTGTTCGCTCGTGGTTTTATGCAGGTAAGTGCCATTATTTTGCGGTCCCCCAGGAAAAATCTATAGGTATATCTCTAAAATATTGGTTTAACCAGCCTATGATTAAATTCAGTGGATACACAAAAGGCTGCACACCTTACTTATGTGTTAATAAATACTTAATTTTTGTGTTATTCTGGACCATGTGGAATTCTATGAGTAACGGTGCAGCCAGTGCTAATGGCACCCAGAACCCACATCAACTTTGGTAAGATACGGCATTCTCTATTTTGTTCTAGAAATCAACTTGTGCCATGAACACCAAGGGATTTCCACTTTCATCTTACTGTACATGTCATCAATTACACTGTATGCTTATACCCACACTTTTTCAAGTGAGTTATTCCTATATATTTAGTTTTAAGGCACACAGCATATGATCACGGTCCTTTTGGCGAGAACTGTGGCAATTAAAAACATCCATGCCCCAAATTTCTATTAAGTTAAATAGGAAATGTGCCCCCAACAGTGCTAGAGTCAGTTACACACAGTCTTTTCAAATAAATCAAAGCACCCTATGGCCACTAGCCTAAGCTTACTTTGTATTTACAGTTAAAGGAACAGTAACTCCAAAAAATGAAAGGGCTTTAAAGTAATAAAAATATAATGCACTGTTGCCCTGCACTGGTAAAACTGGTGTGTTTGCTACAGTAACACTACTGTAATTTATATAATAAGCTGCTCTGTAGCTCCGGGGGCAGCCATTCAAGCTGGAAAAAAGGAGAAAAGGCACAGGTTACATAGCAGATAACAGATAAGTTCTGTAGAATGCAATAGTGTTTTATCTGTTATCTGCTATGTGCCTGTGCCTTTTCTCCTCTGAATGGCTGCCTCCATGGCTACATAGCAGCTTATTTATATAAATTATAGTAGACTTTCTGAAGTAAACACACAACTTTTACCAGTGCAGGGCAGCAGCACATTATATTTTAGTTACTTTTATACACTTTCATTTTTTAGTGTTACTGTTCCTTTAAGAGGCATTCTGGTGCCTTACTGGTCCCAGTGAGGGTTGATAACTTTTCTGGAAAACAATACTGTCTTTTCTTTCTCTGCCCTGTTTCATGTTAATAACATTGACACCTACAGTATTTTACAGGTTGGGTTGGGAAAATACTAGCAAGTAGTTCAGTCCCACATTTAGGACCATAATATTTTATTGCTTTGTTTTTCTTTTGTATTTTTAACTTTCTGTTGTTCCACACATGAGAAAAATCTACACTGCCAGCATAAAAGTACTATGATGTCAACACCAAAGATATGATTCCAGGTTTATCTTTGTTCTGTACCACACCATTTGACTATTAGAAAGAGCAAAGAACTGTGGCAGGGAAAGGTTCAAGCCAGGGTTTACCTTCCTTTATTAACAACATCAGTACCTGTTTTTTCCAAGAAATCGCCTCCACTGCCAGTGATTGTCAGCACCTAATTGCCCTTACTACAATGGCATCCATCTGTTTGTGCACACAAGTTGTTTTATGCCCTGAAATTGCACACGTAAGTGTTCATGGGTCAACCCTGTGTGTATACTGATAGGTGGATGCTATTGTAATCATTTTTGCACCAGCTAACAAAACTCCATGCGTGAAATGTTGCAAATTATTTTCTAGTGTTGTGCTGTAAATCACCCAATATTTCCTACTGCATATAGATTTTAGAGGTGTCTACTTTTAAAACGTGTATCCACAAGCTATGGGGCATAACAATAGACAGGGTTGCCACCTTTTTTGAAAAAAATGCAGGCCTTCCTATATTTTGATCTTTTTATCATTTTAGTAACACTGACATTAAGCATCCTTTTTATCTGCCAGGCAGGGTTGCTACCTGTTCAGGTTTAACCTGGACAGTCCAGTTTTTCAAGAGGCTGTCCAGGTCAAGACCTTCTTTCCAGTTTTCAACATTTACAGTATGGTGTTGATGATGATGTTGGTGGTTTGTGTGATTAACTATAGGAAGCACATTCTTACACCTGGACTGGCAACCTGTATATTCTGGCAAATGCCCTGTGCCACAGGCAGGCACTATTTATTGGCTGGTGGGCGGCTGTTTGGCCTCTGCGTACTTGAAATGCCAGGGCCTATTTAAATTTCATTCTGGAAAAGGGTTGCCACCTTTGTTAGGCTATACACCTGGGCATAGGAGGTGTTTGATGGTGTTGGGAGTGGGTTATTGCTTCCACTGGATGCAATTCATAGGGTTTCTGCCTAGTTTTCTGAATAATGGAAACGGGGAAGAAAATTTTGACCCCTAGAGCCCCTTTAAAAAGTGGGCAGATAGCAACCCTAGTCTAAACTTGCACCCTCTACATCAGGGGTGCTCAAAAGTTAGATTGCGGTCTACCAGTAGATCACTTTAAAGTTTCTGGTAGACCTTGAAGTGGAATTATTATTATTAACATTTATTTATAAAGCGCCAACATATTCCGCAGCGCTGTACAATAAGTGGGTTACATACATTGGACATACAGAGTAACATATAAAGCAATCAATAACCGATACAAGAGGTGAAGAGAGCCCTGCCCAAAAGAGCTTACAATCTACAAGTAGAAAGGGTTGAGACACAAGGTGTGATGGACTATAGTGTATTTTCTGCTCTATGTGTGTTGTTATGAATCTGTGCCTGTCAGTGTATGCACGTTCACACATTTTATGGTGAACATTTAAGTGTTATCTTGGGTAAATTATTAAACATTAGAGGGTACACTAAATGGCACTGTCTGGAATTAGACAACTCGATTTTTGTAGATAACAAATTTCAGTTACAGGCAGTGTCATTCAGCGGCTACAAAAGCAAATAAAGTGCTGTCTTGCATAAAAAAATGGCAATGACTCAAGGACCTTTATAGATCCCTGGTAAGGCCTCACCTTGAGTATGCAGTGCAGTTTTGGGCTCCAGTCCTTAAAGGAACAGTAACTCCAGAAAACGAAAGAGCTTTAAAGTAATAAAAATATAAAGTGGAATGCATTGGGATGAAATCCTGCCAGTTTCATCCCAGTATAGAAGATTGTCCCCACCAGACCGCTGTATATATTTGTTCCCACTTTATATATGTTTCTGTGTGCAGACTACAAAGTTGGCCATAAAGGAGGGAAGTTAAAACGACTACAACCCTTTCACATTAAACTTGAAATTGGCACTTAAATAATGTTATGTGGGCATTAAATGTGAATTTGGCACTGCATTTATATATTGCTATGTGCATTTGTTAAACATTGATTGATACTTTTTTTTGCTTATTGCGCCAGTATTAAGTGGCATTGGAAAAATTTCCATCATGTCCTCCAGCGTCTCTAAATACCAGGCATTTAGCCTGCAATCTTGCAAACCCTGATTCTACACACAGATGAACTATGCAAAGACATTTTTCAAGCAACTTTAGTCGAACACAGACATTCCCGCTGACTAATATGTTCAACTCACACACTACTACCCTCAAAATTCACAATAGGCACCCTGCCGCTGCCGGCACAGGCAATGGAATCGGCACCTCTCTCTTACGGGGTCCTAAAGGCCAGGGCAGCTGTGCGCCTGCGCAGTGCTACACGTGCTGGTACTTCCGGGTGTGAGAATAGCTGAATGCGGAGTAGGAGGCGTGTGCGATCCGGTGACAGCATGAGGGTGGTAGCGCTAATCAGGTGACCGATTGGAATGAAAGCAATTGTAGTTATTATTTGTTAGGCTGGTACTTCAGGGAGCTCGGAAAAAAGGCGGTGCGTGTTGGTGTCACTTATACAGAGCAAGTGTGCAGTGTGTGTGGCTCCTCTGCATCCCTGCTAAATGTGTTATCTGTATCCCTCATTATAGGAAATAACCTGCAACATGATTTGGTTTAGCAGAGTTTAGCAGGATAGTTACATAGTTACATAGTTACATAGTTACATAGTTACATAGGGTTGAAAAAAGACCTGTGTCCATCAAGTTCAACCCATCCAAGTAAACCCAGCACACCTAACCCACACCTACCAATCTATACACTCACATACATAAACTATAAATACAACCACTAGTACTAACTGTAGATATTAGTATCACAATAGCCTTGGATATTCTGATTGATCAAGAACTCATCCAGGCCCCTCTTAAAGGCATTAACAGAATCTGCCATTACCACATCACTAGGAAGGGCATTCCATAACCTCACTGCCCTCACCGTGAAAAACCACCTACGCTGCTTCAAATGGAAGCTCCGTTCCACAGGTGTCTTGCAGCATTGAGCGCCTCTTATATATGTTTTCCCTTCACCGAGGCAGGGTAATTGGCTTCTGGTGAAGTTAATCCTGGTCTGTGATGTGTGAGTTTCATAAGAAACAGATTCAAGTCTCTGTTAAGCTCTGGGTAACATATTGGGGGCACAGTATGTTTGCTTTCTTTCTGTGGTCAATGTCTCTAGCAACCAGATAGCAGTTTTCATTATAGGTTACATACCTCCCAACTGCCCCAAGGGGTGGTCCACCTTTAAATAAACTTTTAGTATGATGTAGATATTCATAGTTTAAGATTATTTGCAATTGGTGTTCATTTTTTGGGGGGTGTTTGACTTAATTAGCTTTGTGCTCTGCCATTCTCAAGTATGAAACTATGGCAATTATCTGGTTACTAAGGTTTCATTTACTCTAGTAACCAGTCAGTGGTTTTCGTGCTTGAAGTTGCCACCTGTGTGGTTTTGATGAAGACAGCCCAGTTTTCAGAAGAGCTGTTGGCTCAAAACTGCCTGCCCAGTCTTCCAATTTAGGAAAGACTAGATTGACACAAGGACCGATTGCCACACCATAGCCCACTCTGTCCCCACCTTATGACATCGCCACCCGCCCTCCTGCCTGACTATCAGGAGAAGGAAAGGTGGCAACTCTAGGCTTGAGGATGAATAGGAGAAGCCTAAATAAAAAGCTAAGTAAAAAAGGAAGAATAAGAATATAACTGTAGCCTTACAGAGCAAAAGCTTTTTTGGGTGCTAGGGTCAGTGACCCCCATCTGACAGCTGAATAGAAGAAGAAGAAGACAATTTAAAAAAAACTATTATAGGGGAACTCTGACTACAGAACCAAAATTTATTAAAGATCCCACACAACACAGAAGCCCCTAATGTACTTATCACTGTAATCTGTTCCATTAAAAAGTATGAATAAATACCATTTTTATATGCTGGAATCCAGCTGCAAAACACAGTTTACAGACAGCATTCTGGAACTACATAACCCACAATACATTGCACTGTGATGCTACTTTCCTTTTTGACATCACGTGTGCATATTATTACAGTAAACATCATGAAAAGGCTGCATAATTTTAATTGGAAGTGTATTGCAAAGTTGGTTGAAATTATGTTTACTTTTTAAAAAGCTTAAGTTGCATATGGGTGGAGTTCCCCTCATTTGAAAAGTTGCTAAAAATGTTGCATTCTATAATACGCCACTCCTCCCCTAGTGATTATAATGATATACCTGAGACCCTGGCCCGGTGCTTTTCTTTGCTGAAAACTGCAGTGGTCTGGGTTACTAGTGTAGGAGCTGCCATTTTCCTGAATCCTCTCCACTGTCTGGTCAGGGTGCCAGCAAAAAAAAAACATTTCACTCTACTGCACTTGCACACCTGGCCTGGGACTGCAGCAAAAATTCAAGAAGTGGAAGAAAATGGCAGCATGGTCCTCCCACAGTTAGTTTTGAAGTTGAAATCCCAGTGTTAGGGCATCTTTCTCTGTTCTCTTTACAATCTGTGCATTGCCCTTTTATTGTGTCCTAAGTAATTTAATGGTACCTCTCTTCAACCATTGTGGGTTTCTTTCCTAGTGGCGGGAAGGACAGCTGCTATAACATGATGCAGTGTGTTTCTGCTGGCCACCAGATTGTTGCCCTGGCAAACCTGAAGCCTCCAGAAAGCACAGGTAAACCGCATAGGAGCAATATAATGCAAGCAACAAAAAATATAATAAAGTAACCTCTGTAGTGCACTGTAGGAATCCATTGCTTTTAAGCAGTATCAATGATGCACTTTCCAATGCTTTTTTTGCAGCTGATGAGTTAGACAGTTACATGTACCAGACTGTTGGGCATCATGCGTTAGAGCTGTATGCAGAAGCCATGGGACTGCCTATCTATCGTGCCACTCTGCAGGGCACCAGCTTGGATACAGGCAGAGCTTATGCCCCACAGGAAGGGGACGAGGTGGAGGATCTATATCGACTACTGAAGCTGGTGAAGGTATTAATATTTATAACTGATAACATTTTCTATTGTAATAAATAGATAGAGGCAGATAAAATGGGAAACATTTAAAGGGAATATTTCAAGAATGTAGTGGAACATGGGAAATGTGAGACATAGGCATTACTTCCATTAGTTGGGTTTCTGAAGGATCCTTAGTTAAGTTGGGTTGAAAAAAGTCCATCAAGTATAACCTCTCCAAACAAACTCCTGTACTCATACATACATATACAGACCTATTTATACACACACATAAACTATATATACCGGGCAAGAGCTATTCGCAAGTAACATGGATTTTTATGGTCGAGCAGCCTCACAGAAGCCTAACATCATCTTGGACAATGTCAAGGGTCGGCTGAAGTGTGGTATAAATGTTGCTGCCATTGTACCCTGTAAACACGTTCACGTCCAACGCTTTGCCAGGTGGCAGACTTGCAAATATGTCTGGTTTTACTAGATGCCAAAAAACACAACCTGCTTGAATGAATAATGGAAGGAGAAGGAATAAAGGCCTGGGTCCATGGTTCCGGTAAAAGCAACCTCTAATGCTATTGAAATGTTCTTCTTAGTTTGTGGCAACTGTGGGATTGCTTTTTCCTACTTCAGCAGAAAGATGTTGCCATGGACAAAGCAAGGTCCATACAGCATTGGTTTCCCAAGACAAATGTGGATGAACTTGACTGGCCTGTGCTGCGCACTGGGTACAAACCAACTGAATACATGTAAGATGAATTGCAAACCAGACCTCACCTTCAGTACCTGTGCAAAACCTCACTAATGCCTGTGTTACTGAATGGAAGCAAATCTCACCAACAAGTATGCCAACATGTATATGAAAGCCCAAAAGATTAGAGTATGTTAAAGCTGCAAGGGTAGAACCAGAATCACATAAATACCCTTGGTTTTAGAATAAAATGTTGGACAAGCGAGTGTCTGCATAGTTTTGCTAAAACCCATTATGAGCGGTGCAGTGAGGTTCTGGCAGAAGTACCAAAGGGCTTTCCATAATGACATGGCACTACTATGTACTGCATTCTGAATGCTTAAGAATGACACCTTTATGTTACTGGGATGATCATGCTATAGCTCATATTGTAGTGTAAACATAGATGTATTTAACTGTGATCTGATCCATAAATCTACATGCCACAAATGGTATGCTAAAATATTTGTATTGCCTGTGTCTATTTGCAGAGCTGTTTGCTTTTTTCTTTCTATTGATCTCCTTTTCAGGGGCTTTTTGGCTCTAAAGAGGCACAGGTTTGAAAAGGGTATTCACATTGTCGCTTGTACGTTCCGTAAACATTGCTGATTTTATCTGTGATTTCTTGTTTAGAGGCAAAGTGATTAATTGCTATCACTTCTCAAGGTAGTCTTTATATCACCATTTATAATTATATTACCAGTTTGGAGGAATTTTATGTTCATGTTTGCTTCAAAATAATTCTTAACAATTGTGGATAGGCTCTCTCCAATGTTTGTGGTCATTATCTATATTGTGCTGTACCGACTTGTTAACAAGTACAGTTATGTGATCTCTTATCCAGAAACCTATTATTCAGAAAGCTCCATAATACAGGAAGGCCATGCTAGAGCATGACAGTGACCTGTAAAATAAGTAGGCTCTAAATACTCTAGAAGGCGTGGGCAGTATTTGGCAGAGGCTGTTAATAAGCCGTATGAATCGCTGTTGGTGTCTTTCTATCTAGCATGGGCGTGATAGTTACTAGCTGTGCCAGCCATTGACATTATGTCATGCACAGGAATGGCACAGGGGCAGCGTTCATTCATGTGCAGTATTCACAACACTGGGATGATAGTGTTCATGCTTTAACCACAGATTTAAAATAGAAGTAGATAAACAAGTCTTTAAAATGTAGGCACCCATAGATTTTTTTTATAATGTAGTTAACTAGGGCCTCATGATTCCTTCTTTAAAAATTCTCCTCTAACTCATCACCAAGCCCAGCATAACTGAGAAGTCCCAATGCTCCAACATGGCTTAACTGCAAGGTAGTTCTGTCACTTACATTGGGCTATGGGCAGCTAAGTTCTAAAATAGGCTTAAGTACTGGTTACGTCTAGACTCCATTCTATAGATGGATTGAAACCACCTGCCTCTAGCACATTGTGATTTGCTACGTGACTCTAGCTGCTCAGCCAGGTTGGAGTGTCCTAAGTTGCAATGGACTGGGGTGACTTAGGGGCTAATTTTAATTAAGAGTAGTGCAGTCCTTATTTACTATTGCTATTGATAAATTCCTATCAGTTACAGTGATGACTTGCCACTGACTATTTTGATGTTTAATTATTTCATTGTTTCCCTGCTACACCCTTCTTTTATACTAGCCACCTGCATCAGGTATATAGACTTAGCCCAAAGGGGATCATGTGACTTCCCCCAGCATAGTGTGTTTTGAAGCATTATAAATAATGTGTGTGAGGCTAACAAATTGACAAGCACCTGCACAGTGCAGCCTCACTGCAAAACAGTGTACTTCTTTTCCTTAGCCATGCTTAGGCTTGTTTTAGCCATTCTTTGTATGCCTTTTTCAGTATTTTAAACATGATACGGCAGTGCCCCCTGCTGCCACTGCCCATTTATTACTACCTCAGTTTTAACTCTAAAATTGTTCTCGGTTGTTTTGGAAGAAAGGGTAAATGTCACCAGACAGTGCTGTCAGCAGAGTGCACAGATAGATTTTTATTTGGTAAAGGGCACATCCCCTTAAGGATGTTGTCCTCCTATTTTTCTTCTTCTTTTTACCGTTAATTAGCAACACTTTACTGTATTTTTATTTTCTTCGCTTGCTCCTCTGTGATCTCTCTCTTGTCTGAGATCAGAAGCCAGCTTCCTGGCCTTTTGCCTTCCATACCTTGCTGAGATAAAGGTGGGCAAGATTGCTGTGGGCTAGTTTCCTTAAACTCTCATGGGAATTGGCTGCAAGTAGCCACGATTAGCAAGTGCTCTATGATTCTCAATAGAAAATGCTTTCTAATCACTGGTGTAGTATATTCAGTGGACAGTGACCTATGGAGATTTTGGCAGCTTTATAGTCCAGGAAAATATGTAGCAGGCACACTGTCCAGAAACACTGTCCAGAAATCTCCTGTGTAGCTTTCCTTTTGCTATCTCCCCTCTCTATTCCCTCTTGCTTCTCTCTGGTTCTCTCACTCCCCTCTACCGCTCTTTGGGAAGAAACCACTAAATTAAAGCCTGGTTTAATTAAAATAGTGATGAATGCAGATTACATTAAGAAGAGACAGTAAAATACAGCCACTCTGGCTGGGGACAGACTGGATAATTGCTGGATTGAGCAGCGGCCCATGGACACTTACAGGAAATGCTCTGTTTAATTTCCAGCTTCCTTTAAGGAGAGGAAAAGTTTTCAATCAAATCTTAAGTCCATGCCACGAGCCCCAGAAATACACAAGATTAAGGGGCTGATCACAAACAAATATAGCGCCGTGTTTGGGGAAATGCTCACTAGCTGGTTAGATTTCTACACTTTCTCCCACCAGAACATTGAGGGCTGTATATAAAAGAATTATACAGTATTGGAAGAGGGTTGCCTGTGGCACACCAGTCAGCAACGCATTAGGGTATAATGCAAATTCATTTTTCCTTTCTTTTGTCCTTGTCTAAAGGAAACATTAATAGAACTTACCATTTTTTCTCTCTTGTTTTATTTTCATGGTTTCTATCAAATTGTTGAGGCTTGCCTAAGCTGCTATTGTCAGGCTGGGTGGCTAGTTACCTAAGTATGGGGATACTGTATGAGATCATTAGGGCAGGAGCATCCTTAAGCAGCTGAAAGTAGAAATATTTATGCATAAATACAGCAGTTTTTTATTTATATCATCTTGATTGCACAGACTGGAATAAATATTATTCTTCTACTTAAAAAAAATCCATGGTTTACTTTTTGCTATTATAAAAAAAAATGTATTTTTTTTATTCTTTAATTTACTCCCCCTATAAAAGGGTTCATTTGTTTAATGGAAGATTAAAAAAAAAAAAAACCTTTGTTAGGATTTTGGATAAGCAGACGATTAGACAGCTAGTAAAACAATATACCAGACTGCAGATAAGAAGAGACTTTGTAGAACCATTAAGTTGTAAAGTGAAAGTTTTTATTTTCTTGTTTAATGTAACAAAAACATAGTTCCCAATCACTATTTATTGAGCTCATGTTATTAAAGGGTTTACATGGTCTCTTTTAAAGTTGATCTAAAATCTATTGTTACCTTTAATATCTTCCCATTTGGAGCTCCTACCAAGATCCTTTCTGTGTAAAAGATGAATGACGAGTGTCCTAACGCTGTAATGTGAGTGGCCAATCACAGTTCTGGCTTTACACAGGATTTACTGCATGTCTGCCTAGCCTCTGACTGTGAGATGAGAATTTGCTGGAATCCTACAGTACAAAGTGCTGAGAGTAGCCAGTGAAAGTGAAATGGCTGGTACTCTAATAAGGGTTTTGGGGAAAAACTACATTTTTATGGGTGTTATATAATGCCATAATACTTGTCCCTTTTAAGCTTTTTTGTTGTAAATTAAGTTTCATTATATGGATTTTTTTAATGAATAAATATGCAACTGAAAGGTTTGTTTTATTTTTTGTTCCCATAATTCTATTATCTTGTGCTAGAGAGGCATAGTAAGTGATGTGTGCCTCAGCCCCTCACTAATGTTATAATTGTGCATGGGCTATGCAGCACAGGTTGTGAGTTTTGTTCTGTTCCAGAAGCCCCTTTCTTCTCCTTATTCTCCTGCTACAGTACCAGTATTCCTTTGCAGGCTTTTACTCTGAGCCCGACTCACTGTAATTGCTGTGACTGCCCCTGGCAGACGAAGGCCTTAAATATCGGTCTCTTTGCTGTGTGAGCTTCTCCCTGCTGTTTTATGTCTTTTTAATGTGGTTATAATGCAAGCATTAGGAAAGACTCAGAGCTGACGGATTCTGTAATGACGCGCTCGGATCTCTGCCTTCTTTACTGAGCATGTCACAGACTCTGAAGAATTATCAGGGCACTGGTTTCCCAGTTTGTCCCGGGAACTGCGTTCCTGAACATCGTTATATAAACTGGGCTTGTCCAGCTTAAACAGGTGGTTCACCTTCAAGTTAATGTTTAGTAAGTTATAGAATGGGCTATTCTTAGCAACTTTTCAATTAGTCTTCATTTTTTATTTGTTATAGTTTTTTAATTATTTGTCTTCTTTCGACTCTTCCCAACTTTCAAATGGGGGTCACTGAGCCTATAAACTAAAGCTCTGTGCGGCTATAACTTATCTTTTTATTCAAACCTTCTCCTAACCTCCTAAACCTTCTCTCTAATTCAAACCACTGCCTGGTTTCTAGGGTAATTTGGACCATAGAAACCACAAATCTGCTTAAATTCCAAACTGGAGAGCAGAAAAACTAAAAGCTAAAAAAATATCAAAAACTAAAAATAATAAAAAATGAAGACCAGTTGCAAATTGTGTAAGAGTAGCACACTCTTTATCATACTAAAGGTTAATTCAAAGGTGAACAACCCCATTTATTTGTTGCTGAAGTACAGATCCCAGCAATCCCTATCAACCTTTAGCTTGTAGTGGGTTGCAGAGCTGCTGTGTAAATATTCTGAAAATTTGTAAAACAACCATTATTATATTTAATTTGCCCCTTACATTTCTATAATGGGAGTAGTAAGAGACAAATGTTAATGATATTCTTATTACATGACTTTCCCTTGATTCTATAATGATTTCTCTGTGTCCTACAGAAGCAATTGTATAACTTCTGTGTTTATAATCCTTCTTATCTCCTGCTGTCAGTCATAGTCATGTGTAATAACTCTGTAATACGGTATGTTTGTGGTGTGACATAGTGGCTGTGGCTCACGTCTAACATCATAGTTGCCAGTACAAATCCATTTGTATATTAGATTTGGGATATTATAGCAGTGCGAGAGAAACTGTCCATCCCCAAGGTTTTACCACTGCCAAAGCGTAGCATAGCACTTACCATGTGTGCAGGGGCATTAAAGGAGCCTTATTCCTAGACTTCCCCGCATTTATATAATACTATAAGCAAACATCAAGTGCGTTGATCCTCACAGTTTATGAATCCATTATACTAAGTAATATCATTAAGTGATTTAAGTTGTTCAAAGTAAAAACGTCTCTTTTTTTTTTTTTTTTTTTTGTCTGGAGTAGGGTTGACCATTCATGTTCCTACCGGTCTACAGAGCGCTACTGAGCATCTCTTTAAAGGTGCATGGTGCAGACGGTTGAATTGGAACATTATTAAAGCAGCCATATGCAGAACGGCTACCTATACAACCTTCTGGTCTGCAGCACAACATGTTGGATATGGGCCAGTTTGGAGATACATGGCCCAGTTGCATAACCTAAATGAGAGTTTCTGAATTAGTTATAATTTTGTATGTAATGGGTTATATGTTAGTGCAAATCAGGAGGATCTGTATACATGCACAGTTAGTCCTTTGTCTGGTTTATGTGCTTGCTGGTCAGGTTGTGTTGCAGACCCCTCTGGCTATGAAGGGTTAATAGCCGTGCTGGTTTGATCCCCAGCCGAACGGTAACCTTTACACATGCTGTAACATCATCCGGATGTCTTATTTTGTTTGCTGTGTCTAAACCTTAATAACTGCTCCCACCCCCGCCCGCCTCCCTCAGGCTGATTTGTGCTTCTGACTTGACGATTATTTCATTTATTTATTTCTTTATCTGATTAACTGACACATTGAGATCAAGTCAGACAGAGGCCCCCCGAGGCAGTGCAGCGATTTCATTTAAAGGAAGAAAAAGCCCCAGAAAGGTTTGTGCCACGCGCCACTTTTAATGGCTGTGTTTATGAGGCAGAGAAAAATTACCGACGTCTCTGTGGGGAGGGGTGGGCACGATTTTTATCCCAAGGACCCGCAGTTTAAGAAAATTGATAATAGCTTCAAGGTATTTTACTGTTAAAGTTTTTCTTCTCATTAATATTACATTTCTGCCTATAATTACAGCCGGTTTCATTCGCCAATTAAAAATGTGAAATGTTATTACAGATTTCTCCACTAGCCTATCTCTGGTTGGTAGAGGAGCAGTTAAACTAGGAATTAGGGGTTATTTTTGCTTAAATGTGTATATATTGTACACAGCAGTCAACAATTCATATTCTTAGAGCTTTAGAACTGGTATATAAAACCTTTAACCCACTGGCTATTGTGAACGGCAGATCCCAGTATCCTTAGCAGCTGTTGGTTTGATCAGGATGCAGGGAACTATACATCACAGTAGCTGTTAGGATAATGTTCCAACATTTATCCAGGTATAAGTCCTATTAATACAGGGCTGACCTACTGGTAGCCAGCAAGCTGAATGTGGCTCTCCAAGATTTCCATTAACATCTTTGTATCACATTGTTTGACAATAATCTGACTTCCAAACGTGTGTAATAATAGACATTGCCTTATGGCATGAAAAATAATGCTGGCCCTGTTTTAATATTTTAGGGATGCACCAAACCCACTTTTTTGGGATTCGTCCTAACCCCGAATCCTTCATGAAAGATTTGGCCGTATACCGAACCGAATCCTAATTTGCAAATGCAAACTGGAAGGGAATGAAGAGAACCTTTATGTGACAAAAAGCCATGTGATTTTAAGGATTCGGATTTGGTTCGTCCAGGAGCGTGAATTCGGCCAAATCAGAATTCCAAACCAAATCCTGGATTTGGTGCATTCCTATAATATTTACATTAATATTTTCCTTACTCCCTTCACTTTCTGCATTTGAATGGTGGCCATTATGGAACCTTGTATGATATGTGTCCATTCAGCCAGGGGCCCAGGCAGGACATATCCTGTCCTCCTTAACAGTTCTAGACCTCTTTCACCTGCAGTGTATGTATGCACACTAATCAGGTGTGCAGTGCGAGTAAGTCCTGTAAAAGTACATAGCTATGTACAGGTATGGGATCCCTTATCTGGAAACCCCTTATCCAGAAAGTTCCAAATTACAGAAAGGCCATCTCCCATAGACCCAATTCAATGGAAATCCTTATGGGATGTGACCTGACTTGTCAGTTTACAGACAGCATGCAGTAACTACATAACCCACAATACTTTGCACTGTGATGTCCCTTTCCTTATTGACATCACATGTGCAGGGAATTGTGTCCTAAACTTGTAGCACTCTTACTGGTCCCAGCATGAAGCAATTCTCTACCGATGGATGCTGGTATCTTTAGTTCAGGGCATATAAAGGGGCTACAGTTTGAAAATCCCTTAATAGTCACCTTGGAGTCCCATGACCATTATGAAGACATGAGCATATGACAACAGGTTTGCATAACCTCTCAAATATATTTTCTTATTATATATAGAAACTGTGGTAGAAACTCCAGCCAAGATGCAGACAGGTTTTAGGCTAACTAGGCCTAATGTTATGCTCCTGTTATGCATTCTGTTTACTTCTCTTGTGCTGATGGAATATAATAGTCATTTTTCCACCTGCTCCAAGGTTAATTGTTTTTTTGGTAAGAAATGGGGAACGTTCCTCCATGTGAGGAGAATGAGCCGTATTTGCAAATCTCTGGTAGGATAGAGAACTGATAGACTGCTAGCAGCATGTAACATAAGGGGAGAACTGGGTGGGGGGACAGACTGAAGCCTGTGTTGTATTGAGATAGCTGTGCTATACTTGGGCCAGGCTATTAGCATTCAATCTAAACAATGTACAATGCATTTAACAGAATTCTTTACAGGCAGCAAGTATATTATGGTTACACTTTGGTGTTCCATATTACTCCATACTGCCTGGGGCCTTGTACTGTGGAATCCCTGTTTGTCTTGTAATTACCTCAAAGCATACTCTAGGGAATTGTATTATCTTCCGTGGTGTAATACATGGGAAACATCACAGTAAACAGAAAAAAACCTAAGCAGAGATTATGAAAATGTCTTCTGTTCTTTGATACCGGCTGTTATGTCCAGTCAGTGACTGTTATTGCTGCTTGGGGACAGAGAGCATGAGCCTGATTGCATAAAGAGCATTAGTTTGAGTCAGCAATACATTCATTATCTTAGTCCCAGTGTATAATAAGGGACATATACGTATCTAGTAAACAATATGTGAATGAAAGTTCTCCTATAATAAATTGCCATTTTGCGTGGTGGGAGATGAGTGGGAATGCTCCTAATCACTTTACTTGGGTATTTTTCAGGAAAAGGAGGCTGTGGATTCTGTTTCTGTTGGGGCAATCCTGTCTGATTACCAGCGTGTCCGCGTGGAGAATGTGTATGTATGTTTGTATACATGTATATGACACCACAGAGTGCACAGCACCTACATGTACTACAACAGGGATCCCCCAACCTTTTATACCCGTGAGCCACATTTAAATGGAAAAAGTGTTGGGGAGCAACACAAGCATGAAAAAAGGTTCCTAGGGGTGCCAATAAGAGCTATAATTGTCTACTTAATAGCCCCTATGTGGACTGGCAGCCTACAGAAGGCTCTGCTTGGCATTATAGTTGGTTTTTATGCAACCAAAACTTGCCTCCATACCAGAAATTCAAAAACGAGCACCTACTTTGAGGCCACTGGGAACAACATCCAAAGGGGTTGGTGAGCAACATGTTGTTCATGAGCCACTGGTTGGGGAACACTGTACTAGAACATGTATAAAAGGGAACTACTATAAGACTTTTCACAGTATCGTCTGAAAGAAGAAACAGGGATTGGTCACAGAGCTTGTATGTGTTGATAAATGGAGGCCTATTGTTCATACTGGAAGAATAAAGGCAACATAAAATATAAAGGTTTCCTGACATTTTTGGGGCCCACTTTGCACTTTTTATTGAAATTGTTTATATACTTTTTATCTATATTTCCCTCTAAATGTGTGTAAACAAGAAACAAGGACTGGTGTGTTTTGGAATACCATATCTGCAGTGTAGTAGGAAATTTATGAAATCACCTATATTTGGATTAGAGAACCTTTTCATCACACAGAATAGTATAACTAATAATACATTTTTTTTCTGCTTCAGGTGTCAGAGGCTCGGCCTCCAGCCTTTAGCTTTCCTGTGGCGTAGGAAGCAAGAAGAACTTCTGGATGAAATGATCTCCTCGGGTCTGAAGGCCATCCTTATCAAGGTAGCTGCTTTTGGTAAGGGGACCGTAGGACCTTGATAGAGAATTGCCCTGTTAAGAATATACTTCCACCGTGAAGCAGCTAGCCTTCACTAAAAGCTTTTTATAGATGGTAAATCATGGCAGGTAAAATAATAATTCACCATAACCTTCTACAAGCCAGAAACCGCATTCATGAAGGGTGTACTACAGGCCTTGCACATAACAAAATGACTAAAGGCACACATCCAGATTCAAACATTGTATTGTTTCATCCCAACCTTGGCAAAAGCTTTTTTTGGCAAGTGGAAAATGTAGATGAAACAATACAATGTTTGAATTTGGAGGCAAGCCTTCAGTCATTTTGTTATATATGAATGTGCAAGCCACTTTGCAGCAAAGCATCTGTCACATCTATGGTTTGTAAACTTGAAAGCAGTTAACAAAGCTACAGGGGTGCAGTTTGGCTTCCCTGATTTTTTGGCACAACTAACCTTTGGTGCTTACTGACTTTATTTCATTTTCCTCTGTTATAATTATAAGTAGCATCTCTTTAAGCAGAAAAAGTATTTTCCTATATTTATCGTTTAAAGTGCTTTAGTGCACTATGCAGTACCATGTCTGGCCCTTCATATCCTTATGGTTGCCCCTTAGGGCTAGTGATGTGATTGGTGAGCAGCCCCTCCCTACACTGGTGAAACCTCATCCATAAAGATTAGCTTTAGGGATCCCTAACTTAGGGTTTGCAGGATATATATAACTGCCCTTTAGGCACTAGAATATGTTCACTGGCACCAGCTGAGATACACACTTTCTCAGTGCCCTCATTTGTAAAGTGCTGTGCATTTTTCACTGTAGGCATAGGATTTTGTGATAGATTACCCTGCCTTTTTTCTGAGCCCCTGTGACATCAGTGTGTTACACCAGTCCTGGGGTTCTGTAAAATAAAGGTATAAATGTGCACACTTCTGTGCAAATGTACACACCTGAATTAAAATTGCGACTTTTCACTTTGTAATGGATTGGTGTAAAACGTTTTACATTGCTTAATAAATATCTTACCCTTTACCTTGTAAATATATGTTTGTCTGGGTTTTATATTGTCTATCCCATAAAACAAGGACTATAACAAAATCTCAGTGTTAAATTTATTTAACCTGGCACAGAAAATGTATTGTTGCTTTAATGCTGTGGATACATATCTGCTTATATTTGAGATATTATTTGAAAACATCGAGATGCCATGATTCTAGTCTGTTTACAGGGTTAGATCCAGACAAGCACCTGGGGAAGACACTGGAAGACATGAGGCCTTACCTTAAGCAGGTTAGTGATTGTTTTGAAAGGACACTATGGGTGACATTTACTAAAAGCCAAGTTGGTTATGTAATACAGAAAAAGGTACACTTTTACATTCCATCTAGTCATACATACGCTGTCCTTAAAATGTTCTTGTAAAGAATTTATACTCACATTAACATAATTAAAGGCACTGGGCAAAGACATCCTGCTTGATCCTAAGGTTTGGTTATTAAGCACAACCCCAGAAACCAACCAAAACTCAGAGACTCTTTAATAAACCCCCACATGCACATGTATGTAGCATGAAAAATCTAATTGCTACTCTCAGTCATTGAGAAGAATTAAGAACTGGTGATTAAGGTCATTCATATACTGTTTATTAATCAACAACTGATTGTTTAAATGGATAACAGTATATACACGTGATACTCTATGTCCTCTGAGTAGATCAATTAACTTAACACAGAAATTGTATTTAAATTGTAAATGTTCTCACAGGAGCGCTCTAAGTATGTTAACAGTTATTTTTCTCTTTGGGTTTAGTTTCCCTTAAATGCAGTTTTCGTGGTTGTTGTGTGGGTGCTACAGCAGTTATTTTAGCCTTGTACTGCTCATCTGCACCTACGATATTGCTGAGACAGGTTCTGACATATTTCTTTTCAGCTCTCTGACAAGTATGGTGTCCATGTTTGCGGAGAAGGAGGAGAGTATGAGACGCTCACTTTAGACTGTCCTCTATTCAAGAAAAGAATTGTTGTGTAAGGATCAGATTTATTTCTTGCAATGGGACGTACTTTTTGATTTTGTTTAAGTGTTCGTTTGCCATGTAAATGCTAGAGTGATAAAACCAGAACATACATGATTTGGCGTAAGAAGGCTAAAACTAGTAAATGCCCGTGTAGGATAGGAGGCAGCGAGATGAACGTATACCTGGGTACTAATTAAGGAGGCTCAGCTGCAAATAGGCACAAAACTTACATTTTTCCTGTTCTTATGAATACAGTTTGAGTCGCCCTATTTTTTTATTTTTTTGTGCCCCTGATGAAGGCCACATGGTGGCCGAAATGTGTAGGGTGATTTTTATGTAGTCATTTTTGATTATATAAATATTTTTTCACTTTCTAAGAGTGTGCATTCCTCCATGCAATTATTGAGTCAGCATAAATATCTGTTCAAGAAGAAATGTGCATGACCCACTATGGCCATGAACCACCAAACAGATTAAGTTAATTAATGTACAGAACCTCATTTGCGATTAAAATGGCTTTATTTTTCTATGGCTAAGATTAAGAACACGCAAAGGCGTGTTACTGTAAAGAATTTCTTGAAACGTTGCTGTGTGTTCTTAATCTTAGCCATGAAATAATAAAGGCTTTTTAATGGCTGTCCAATGATGCTGTCCAATGATGAAATGAACCTGTTCCCCTTATGTCCCAGAAGTGATATGAATTTGCTCTAGGATATCCTCTGTGCCACATGTGCTGCACAGTTATGGGGGTTATGTAATAAAAGGCACTAAAGGTGGCCATGACGGCGGATCTTCTCCCAATATGCCCTTCTAAGGTGGACAATATTGAGCTAATTCAGCCATTTGGCCCTAGGTCCAAACGATCAAATTAAAACGGCAGGTATAGTTGCCATCAGACCGAGGACCACATAAACAAGATGATGCGGTCCATGACCGGGGGTGCCCGTACACGGGCAGATAAGATGCCGCATCGATATGAAGGACCCGAATCAGCAGCTGAGATCTGCCTGTGTATGCTCCCCTTAAGTTTTCCTAGAAGCAGTAATCAATAGCAACCGATTAGAAGGTAGAATTACTGGTTACCAGTTTAAAAGAAAACATCTTTTTGGTTGCTATCGTTATGTGCTTTTTAGGTTGAATATTATCAGTGAACTGGAGTGGCTGGGGATGAGTATCCCAGTCTGAGGTTTTTATATGCTACATAAACAATGGCAAATTAGATCACCAAAGATTCAAGAGTTCGCTCAAATACTCCAGCGTGACACTCCAGCATTCAGGGCGAATTCCGTGTGTCAGGGATACTTTTTTTCCCCAGATAAGGTAATTTGCTTGTGGCCTTAGTAACAGTGGCCCCTTGGTTGTAAACAAACTAGCTGTTAACATAGGCTGCATACTGTATATCCATTATTTATATTTCCCTTGCTCTAGAAATGCCACCTGCCTGCACTATGCACACTCTAATGTTTGCATTGGTACCCAGCTGTTGCTCACATGATATCAATGTTTGTGCCGTTACTGATATGGTGAGAGTGACTATTCTGCACTTCACCACCTTGTTGCATGCACCATTAACAGTCCTGGCTGTTTTAATATAATGCAAGGTCTTTATTATTAAGGTTGTGTATTGTGCAGTGTGAGTAGGTAAGAGCTGCAGAATGGGATTAGGTGGGGTGCAAGTCTGTAAAACCTGTAGTATTTCTGCGGATCTGAAGCTAATTAAAGGCTAGCATTCCTGAGCTTCCTTTCCCCCCTCTCTCTCTCCTGGCCTGTAATTATAGCTGTGCAGCGCTAACAAGCTCCCATCATAGCTGCAGGCGACAGCTCTGTGAGGTCACTCTTGGTTCCAGACCCATCATATATCTAATATCTACCCTCTGTCTCTCCCTCTACTGTATGTCTATGGAATCGTTGGCAGTCTGACAGTCTTGTGAGTTAAAAAATGACCAGGACACATCTGAGTGGATCACACTTTGTGTATGTGCACACGGTACCATAGCTTTGTGCAGAGAGGGGGGATTCACTGCATATTCAAATAAAGTCATTTATAAGTGTTTCAAAGAGATGAATCCCGTAAATAAATATAACGCACCTCTGCCTATGAACACTTATTAAATGCCTACACCCCCTAAAACTTTATATATGTATAAAAATGTATACATAGTACTCTTACTATTTTAGTGGTTTCCTCTTCTGACACCCAAAGTGTGATTTATAGGGGCCTAGCTTTAACTGAAAACACAAATTGTTTAAAGGAATATTGTCATGGAAAAACATGTTTTTTCAAACCACATCAGTTAATAGAGCTTCTCCAGCAGAATCCTGCATTGAAAATTGAAAAACAGATTTTATTTTTTTTTTCATTTATTTTTTTTAAATTTTTGTAAGGGGCTAGCCATATTCTTCATTTCCCATGGTGCCACAACCATGTGACTTGTACTCTGATAAACTTCAGTCACACTTTACTGCTGCACTGCAAGTTGGAGTGATATCACCCTCCCAGCAGCTGAACAGCAGACCAATGGGAAGGGAGCAAGATAGCAGCTCCCAGTAGCTCCCAGAATAGCACTCAATAGTAAGAAATCCAAGTCCGGCTTGGGACTCCTCCAGTTACATGGGAGTAGAAGAAACAATAGGTTACCTGAAAGCAGTTCTAATGTGTAGCGCTGGCTCCTTCTGAAAGCTCAGACTCAGGCACAATGCACTGAGATGGCGCCTACACACCAATATTACAGCTAAAAAAGTACATTTGTTGGTTCAAGAATAACATTTTAAATGGCAGAATGAATTATTTGCTATGTAAACAGTGTAATTTAGAAATAAAAAGTACACCATAAAAATCATGACCGTATCCCTTTCATTTTATTTACCAAACCCTTAGGGGCTGATTTACTTACCCACGAACGGGTCGAATGGAGTCCGATTGCGTTTTTTTCGTAATGATCGGTACTTTGCGATTTTTTCGTATGTTTTGCGATTTTTTCGGATTCTTTACGAATTTTTCGGATCCAATATGATTTTTGCGTAAAAACGCGAGTTTTCCTATCCATTACGAAAGTTGCGTAAAAAGTTGCGCATTTTGCGTAGCGTTAAAACTTACGCGAAAAGTTGCGCATTTTTCGCGTAAGTTTTAACGCTACGCAAAATGCGCAACTTTTTACGCAACTTTCGTAATGGATACGAAAAACTCGCGTTTTTACGCAAAAATCGTATTGGATCCGAAAAATTCGTACAGAATCCGAAAAAACATACGAAAAAGTCGCAAAATATTCGTTTTCAAGTCGGAACTTTTCCAATTCGGGTCGGATTCGTGGGTTAGTAAATCAGCCCCTTAGACTGGGACAGAAGTTGCAGTAAATAAGTAAACTTGAGATACAGTGGAGGAAATAATTATTTGACCCCTCACTGATTTTGTAAGTTTGTCCAATGACAAAGAAATGAAAAGTCTCAGAACAGTATCATTTCAATGGTAGGTTTATTTTAACAGTGGCAGATAGCACATCAAAAGGAAAATCGAAAAAATAACTTTAAATAAAAGATAGCAACTGATTTGCATTTCATTGAGTGAAATAAGTTTTTGAACCCTCTAACAAAAAAAGACTTAATACTTAGTGGAAAAACCCTTGTTTGCAAGCACAGAGGTCAAACGTTTCTTGTAATTGATGACCAAGTTTGCGCACATTTTAGGAGGAATGTTGGTCCACTCCTCTTTGCAGATCATCTCTAAATCCCTAAGGTTTCGAGGCTGTCTCTGTGCAACTCTGAGCTTGAGCTCCCTCCATAGGTTTTCTATTGGATTAAGGTCCGGAGACTGACTAGGCCACTCCATGACCTTAATGTGCTTCTTCTTGAGCCACTCCTTTGTTGCCTTTGCTGTATGTTTTGGGTCATTGTCGTGCTGGAACACCCATCCACGACCCATTTTCAGTTTCCTGGCAGAGGGAAGGAGGTTGTCGTTCAGGATTTCACGATACATGGCTCCGTCCAGTTTCCCGTTAATGCGAATAAGTTGTCCTGTGCCCTTAGCAGAAAAACACCCCCAAAGCAAAATGTTTCCACCCACATGCTTGACGGTGGGGACGGTGTTTTGGGGGTCATAGGCAGCATTTTTCTTCCTCCAAACACAGCGAGTTGAGTTAATGCCAAAGAGCTCTATTTTGGTCTCATCAGACCACAGCACCTTCTCCCAGTCACTCACAGAATCATTCAGGTGTTCATTGGCAAACTTCAGACGGGCCTGCACATGTGCCTTCTTGAGCAGGGGGACCTTGCGAGCCCTGCAGGATTTTAATCCATTGCGGTGTAATGTGTTTCCAATGGTTTTCTTGGTGACTGTGGTCCCTGCTAATTTGAGGTCATTAACTAACTCCTCCCGTGTAGTTCTAGGATGCTTTTTCACCTTTCTCAGAATCATTGACACCCCACGAGGTGAGATCTTGCGTGGAGCCCCAGAGCGAGGTCGATTGATGGTCATTTTGTGCTCCTTCCATTTTCAAACAATCGCACCAACAGTTGTCACCTTCTCTCCCAGCTTCTTGCTAATGGTTTTGTAGCCCATTCCAGCCTTGTGCAGGTCTACAATTTTGTCTCTGACATCCTTGGACAGCTCTTTGGTCTTTCCCATGTTGGAGAGTTTGGAGTCTGCTTGATTGATTGATTCTGTGGACAGGTGTCTTTTATACAGGTGACTAGTTAAGACAGGTGTCCTTAATGAGGTTGACTAATTGAGTAGAAGTGTCTAACCACTCTGTGGGAGCCAGAACTCTTAATGGTTGGTAGGGGTTCAAAAACTTATTTCACTCAATGAAATGCAAATCAGTTGCTATCTTTTATTTAAAGTTATTTTTTCGATTTTCCTTTTGATGTGCTATCTGCCACTGTTAAAATAAACCTACCATTGAAATGATACTGTTCATTTCTTTGTCATTGGACAAACTTACAAAATCAGTGAGGGGTCAAATAATTATTTCCTCCACTGTATATCGGTACCTTATCAAACACTATTAAATATCAGTAGGTAGATAATAGGTGATAGGCTATTGGTTGAACCATGCTTTCATGTATCCTTTTGTCTTTACTAAACATCAACTCAAAAATTAATCATTTTACTTTGAGACCATAAATCTCTGTAGGCAGAAACCAGTCATTCTGTATTATGCATTTGAATGAAAAGAGTAATGAAAAAAAAAACAAAACACAGACAACATTAATGTGTGACTGACATGGGTCTATCCTCTATTTTACAATGCAGGGATTCTGCGGAGGTGACGATGCATTCTAATGATGCCTTCGCTCCTGTGGCTTATCTTCGATTATCGAAGCTTCACCTTGAGGATAAAGTAAGTGGCACATGATTTAATCTCTTCATTTAAAATATTTCCACTAACTGCAAAATAAAAAGTTGGGACCTTAGGAAAGGTAATGTATTCCTACAGTGCCTCCTATCATGTTCATCTGTATGCTCCAGTGTTGTGTGTGATATAATGCAAGTTTATTCCATTGAAATGAAATAAATGCAGAATTTTTTTTTTTTGCCAGTAACATAGCTTCTACTTTGCTAGTAGCTAAAATAATGCAAGAAAGTAGCTGGTCTGGCACTGTCCTAGCAGCATGCAAAGTAGAAGCAGAAAATAAATTGACATAATAAAAATATTACTGTCTATCAGAGTGTATTAGAACTGTACTTATTTACCTTCTGAACCATATCCCTTTAATTACTGATTTCACTTTTCTTTTCTTTTTTTGATGAAAGATTACCAACACAGCAGTTACATTGCAAAGAGAGTGTCCCTGTAGTAATGGATTCCCTGCAGAGCCTGCATCCTGTGCCACAAAGGAATGTGATAATTCTGAGGAACGGCCATTGCCCTGGATACCGAACAGTCTCCCTTCGGTGCCCATGTGTATGTATCTCTAGTAGGGTTGATAACTCATACACAGACCTTCTTTGGTATTTAGCATGCCAGTTATTGTGGGCGGTTTAGGCTCTTGGGCAATGCCAGGTACCATTGCCTTTAATGTAAATATGATTGCACTGATGCACACACATCTCTTAACAGGTTGTAGTTTCCTCTTACCACTCCACATGGAATCCCAGTCTCCATTTTCAGCTAGCGCTGTACTCCATAGTTGTTCTGACCAAAAACTTTTTCATTTTGAGTCACCTGAAAAGTTGGGCTCAAGTACACTATGAGTGCAGAGTATTTTTTATCAGGAAGGCTCTAGGGAGGATATGTCAATCAAGATGGAAGACCAAAGGCCTGTATATTGCCACTCATACCTGGGTGCCAGAGCTTAAATAAATTGTATAACAGCAAAAATGTCGGCACTCACAGGGTTTGCACAAAAAGAAATAAAGACTTCTGCATTGATCAAGTCTTTATTTATTTATTTATTTATATATATATAACACAGAGGAGCAGCTGTAAAGCCTGTGATATTTATAAGACTGTACAGTTCTTTTTCTCTGTGTGTAATTCTCAACTGGCTGTGGTTAGGGTTGTGTAACAGAGGCTTTAACACCTGAGTGGTAAGAGCCCCAGCTAAAAGTTAACAAATGTCCTACAGAGGCAGAAGATATGGCATCATTATGGGTCTGGGTAAGGTTGACCTGTGTTCTTTAAAGTCTGTTTGCCTGTAGGTGAATCAAGAACTTGTTCAGCTCCATCACAATGTGGATTCCAGTGGATCAGTGAGATTACTGCCAGTGAGGGAAATGTCTTGGAGGCTTCCCACAGGGCACTCTCTTCACTTAAAGGTAACTTAAGTCTACAGTGTTGGTGGTAGCATGTTTTTTTTAAAAAATGTGTCACTTTTTTTTCTCTCAGCTTTTATAATATGGCACAATTTATGTTCAATGTAATCTGTGGTTTCAGTGCTAGTTCTTGTACTTCAGCTAGCAAAGGTAATAAAAAAAACCCCTAAAAAAATATTACATAGACACTGAACGAAGGTGTACCTAGAGGTGTTGGTTTCAGTGCCCTGTTCTAAGGGCCGGATGTTTGAGCTTCCAAGCATAGCACTGATCTGTTTGTTAGTAGCCAAAATGTAATCAGGCTATATTATTGGAACTGCCTCAGAGGTGACCATAGATGCTCAAATGGTCAGGTAGTAAGGCATAATGGCATGGACCCAGTTTGTGCATGTGAGGTCACCACTAGAGGCCCCAAACCAGCATAGTTTAGGGTATGGGGGGTTAGGGTACAGTGATTCGCTCACCCCCAACCAGGAAAGTTGCTAAGTAAGCTGCTGTTCTTGTTTTGTACAGACATTGTCAACAAAGAGATTTAAAAAAAATGCCAATAAGATCAGCAAATAGTTTTTATGAGAATGGGAGTAATCAAGCAATCATTTTATAGGAGATGAGCTTGATGAGAGACTTAATAGGCACGTTAGATAGGCAGTCTAGGCAACAGTCAGTACTGTAGAATGTGGGGAGAATTGCAGAGGAAGTACGAAAAGAATCAAACCAATGGAGTATAGACAATCAAAAGTGGTCAGCTGGAAATGACTCACATAGCCACACAGACAAGGTAGAACCCAGCCTACATGGCCAAAAAGTTGTGTTGGAACCCAGGTGACATGGGGGTGTAGTAGTAGTCATACACTTCAAATGTAAGTGTAGATTATGTTGGCTTGGTAGGAAAGGGTTAGTGATAAAAAGTGCCACATCAGAGTTGCACAGCAAATTAGATAATTATAATTGGATACTAATGATCTAGGTGTGTCTTTACTGATGAAGAAGGCAAGAACATCAGGGACACAATGCACTTCTAATAAGCCTTTTATTAACAAACCAGCTGTTTATATTTGGAATGTAATATGACGGTTTGTTTAAAAAAAAAACTGTATGGCTTAACTGTTTGTGGGTGGTTTATATGTTTTTTTTGAGGTGGGGGCTGGGGCCCTCTCTGAACACAATTAGACAAAGGCATTTGATTGTTGGAATGGCATTTTATATTATTATTAATTAGTGGGGCAGCTATGCAATGGTTGTACCCCATAAAGTGGCAAAGCTCCGAGATACAGACAGAATGGGCCTATCAACATTGATTTATAAGGTACAACACATAAGGTTTAAACTAATTTAAAACTTGAAGTGTTTATTAAAAGAATGGTAAAACTGTGACTTAGATAAGTGTTTCTCAGCTTTATTTTATTGTTAAAACCCATGGCCAACCCTTTCCCTATGCCACTGCTGTCATTAAAGTGGACTTGTCCCCCAGACATAAAAAGCTGTATAATAAAAGTCCTTTTCAAATTAAACATGAAACCCAAATTCATTTTTATATTAACACATCCATACCCATTATAAAGGCATTTAAAAATTCCAGCTGTCAATCATATATTGCTTGCCCCACCGTGGGGCAGACAATAACTTTATAACTATAGCTTTCTGTTCAGCACTACCTAGATGTCACTGCACTTCTCAGTTTTCCCCTCCCTCCTCCTTATCTAACTGTGTAGCCAGTGCATGGGCCTGGGCATCTGGTCCCCCATTCTGGCATATAAACAACATTTTGGTATGATACAAAGCTTGTCTTCATAACAGTGTCCACAAAATGGTGCCTGCCTGCTTGCTGTGATTGAGTAATTCCATGACGGAATGAAACAAGATTTATATTATTTATAATAGAGTAAGTAAAATTTATTTTGCTCATCTAACAATATAGAAAATAATTTGGAGTTATTTCTTAGGGTGACAGGTCCCCTTTAAAGAGCTTGTATGTTCTCTAAGTGATTTTTAGAGAGAGGCTATTATTGTGGGAATGCGTTGTAATAGGTTCTATGACGAATAAAATTAAAGGGGCAGTATATGCCAGCATGAATAGGAGTTGTGCTGAACATACTCTTTACCTTGTTTTAATCAATAAAATGTATGGCTTTTGTTATTTCTTGAACTAAACAGGGGAAACAGGAAAAGCTAAAGCTACTCATGTTTGGTTCTTGTGAGGTAGATAAATACATTTTGAGTGCACAAACAAGAAGTCCATTGTTTGGAGGTATTTGGTGCTAAAATGTTTCTTATTTCAGACCAAGTACAAGAGTTGGGCCTGCAGATGAGTGATGCTGTGCTTATACATCTTTATGTCAAGAGCATGGAGGACTTTTCTGATATAAATAGGGTCTATGGGACACTCTTCCCATCTGCTCCCCCAGCTCGGTGAGTTATCCTCTTATCCCTACAGCGGTAGGCACAGTGGGGCATTAGACTTGCATAAGGATTTTGTTTAGGTCATCAGTCAAATATTCTGAGGTACACATACTTCATGCAGTCTATGGGCAAGGATGGGCTTTAACCACAAGCTTGCTTATGTTTTGCAATTGATTGGCTAACTGAAATGTGTAGGTATCATGAAATTGTAACTAATTTATAGCCCTTTTCCATGGTCCTTTATTTACAGAGGCAAAGCTGTGACTTGATTTGTCACACAGGCTTTAATCAGATGGCAGTACCGTACAACAGCAATTTGAGTAAATGTAAGGTGTGAGCTATTAAATTGTCTACCACATTCATTTTCTCCTCTCTTGTGGGTTTCTAGGGTTTGTGTGCAGTGTTGTCTTCCCGGCAGTGCATTTTTCAAGATGGATGCCCTATTCTGCTGTCCTTCACTTGCAGACGCTAGCAGTGACTGTGTGCCGAAGAAGACGGCAATGCATGTGCAGAGCATCTCTCACTGGGCCCCTGCTAACATTGGGCCCTACAGCCAGGCTGTGCAGGTGAGCATCACTCTGTATGATTGAGACTGGGAATGGCAATGTTGGAGGGCTTTAGAAATGATGTATTACATGCAGTCCATGTATAGTCTGATGTTGGGGCAGAGTAGTTTAATTTGACACATTTTCTCTCCGTCCCCTCAGGGATTTCTCTGCTAACCTCCTGGGCTTGTCGGAATGTCACACACTGATTTTTGCAGATTATTAAAATCTGCTGTTCGATTTCTAGGGGCTGCTGTGGTTCATGTATAAGACATTAGATTTTAAGGTCACTACCATCATTCAGCCTGTCATTAAAAACAGAGACATGGCTGAGGCACTAAATATCTGCCTGCTGTCAGGAATACAATCAAATTAAACAAACACGCCTAGTAACAAGGGAGGTGTGCATTCCCTTGCCACACCAGACCCACCAGAGCCATATTATTGTACGTTCAGTCCACTCTCGTATCCTCTGTTTTGTAAACGATCTATCAGTGTGGTGTGATCAGATGATGATCGAGAATGACTGTAGCGTGTATTAACTAACAGACCAATAGAAGTCACTGAGGATGTTTACCTCATTCTAACCCATGGGTGAGGTCCTGGGATTAGCAACACAGGCTTTAACTGTCAGTTTATGACTTGCACAAACACCTATAAATATGTGTGGTGGTGATGGACCCAGAGCCCAGTCCTGTCCTGCCATCCAGTGGCCAAGTTTAAGTATTGCCACTCCTGCTGTTCATTCAGATGGTTTATATAAACTGGGAGGGGGGTCTGTAGGATGTGACAGCCAAGGGTAGAGACTTTCCCTTCAGCATCACTCATTCAGACATCGTGCCCTTTAGCTGATGCTCTGGAGACTGCATAGAATTAGGGGGATTAAAGTGAGGGGCTTAATGCGGGGTGATGGGGTTTGTCACTATTTCCAGTGTCCTGGAAAGAAACCCATGTCCCCAGCGGGCAGGTCACAGGAGGCACCTTGGCAGAAGTAATACCCCCACATGGCCCCCACCCTGTAGTAGTTTCCAATGTACAAGACAAAAGTAGCAGTAAATACATTGTACTGTTTAACTTGTGCCATGCCAGAAGAAAAGATGGTACAGTGAAGTACTAGCGTATAGATACATGTTTTATAGGGCAATGGCTTTGTGTTCTTGAAAATGAATTTGGTGCATCAGTGGGAACCTACAGATGTGCGATTGATAGTAAAAGGTCTTTCTTTATAAATGGGGTAATGTGAAGTATGTGGCACTCCTTCCCTTACCCACTATTTTCTTTTAAGAAATGGCAGAATTGACTTCACTTAGACATTATGCCCACTGATTTTGAGCTCTGCTTTCCAGCAAATGGGAGAATGTAAAGGTGAAGGTGGTCTTCCATTTTTGTTTGCGGTTGTCTGATTTGTTAATGCCAGGTTGATGAGGCCAACTATGTCCTAAGTTATCCTGACTTAAGCACTATTCAGGATTCACTGTTCTCCAGTACAGTGACATTTTGCCCCCTTTCCACTCTAGTGCAAAGAACTACAGTTCCCATAACTCGTCCAGATAAAGTATGTAGAGAGACCATCTGTATTTTGAGGATTGTTATAAAAATGTATAAAAGCAGGGATATACTTTCTAGTTAGGCTAGAGTTTGGCGAGTTAAAATCCTTATGCAGCTGAGCTAGATATTTATATTTACTGTTACTAATATTTATTTGTCTGTGCAAGAGGCAGTGGCAGGATTCTGTCTTATTAATTCATGGCTCTACACTGCCGTGTAAATGATTGCCCTTGAATAGGTCTCTTCTAATGCCATGTAGATTGCAAGCCCCCCAGGGCAAGAATCCTTGTCTATCTTTGTCCTGTGAATTTATAACAAGATTGGTCCTTGGAGATGGCACCCAGGGAAGCACTGCAGGGGTGGGAGGGGGAGGCATATCCTAGATTGGAGCAGTTGGACACCAAAGGAGGGGAGGGGAGAGTGGGGGGGCTATATATTTTTTTTCTGAGCGGCTGACTCTGACCTTGATAGCATTCGCCAAGCGAAGCTTGGGCAGAAAAAGAGGGAAATCAGCGCGGCATGGACAAAGCAGAGGTGACAGTGTTGCCTGCCCTGCACGGCACATCCAGCACAGGGGCATACAGCATTCAGACAGGCAAACTGAGCGGGACTGAGCACCACCCAGCAGCGCGCGTACGGCCAGCTTTACTTCCACCTGAGCAGCTGGTCACATTCACAAATGGAAACCATTATTATACGACTGCATCTTTTCCCTAATAAATTATATTAGTGTAGATGGGAGTGTTTACATTAACATACAATGAAATATATATTCTGGCAATCCCTGTTGTGATATAGGAATAGTCATGTTTACATATGCATATAGCATAAAATGTATAAATGTGAATATATATAATATTCTATATAGAGGCACCACTGAAATAATGAATGTCTCAGAGTTATAAATAGGGTGCTCGTGCAATCAAAGGAATCCACACCTTCAAAATACATACAGTTCAAAGAAGCACAGCTGTCTGCTATCTGGAAGTTACACGTCACATTAAAGAGCACTGCAAGCGACAATGGGAGTGCTGTGCTTCATTGAACTGTATGTGTGTTTGTGCAATACTTGCACTATAATGGTGGACTTAGGGGTAACAACATAGTACCGAGTGTGTGTTTTTGTTGTAACCTTAAAGGAGAACTAAACCCTAAAAAACGTAGGTAAGGACTTTATATGCCGACTTTACTGCACCAGCCTAAAGATTTAGAATGTCTGTAACAGTAATAATCCATGCCTATAAGGTTGTCTCAGCAGCTCCCCATCTTGGATTTTGTCAGAAGTGTCAGCGATACTGCACACGCTCAGTGGGCTCTGAGCATGACATAAGATAATGCTAAAGGGCTAATTATTACATTCTGAGACAGAATGTATGGGTTTCTGAGCTGCCATGTAATGTGAATCTGAATTAGTTATAAAATGCTTGTTTCTAAGTGATCAGATCATCCCAATACGGTGGTCAAATTGTGTAATGATCCACTCATTTGGCGTCCTTGCCAAACAAGCAGATTTTACTATGTATAATCAACTTTAGGCATTCCTTTACTAGTTCTGTGTGGGGGACACATAGGTTTTTGCCTATTATCGCATCCATTTTGCAAGGTTTACTAAAGTCTAACTCCAAAATTAGCACCAAGCCACACAAAAACGAATGCCAATTTCTATTCCAAACCAGAGAGTGCCATTACCTAAAATACTGCCACAAAATTGTCTAAGGTTGTAAGATGTGACATCAGTTTTTAACTTGTGTATCCATTAGTGAGTGAAAATGGGAAAGATTTATAAGTACAGGTATGGGATCCCTTATCCGGAAAACCCATTATCCAGAAAGTTCCAAACTACAGAAAGGCCATCTCCCATAGACTCCATTATAAGCAAATAATTCTAATTTCTGAAAATGATTTCCTTTTTCTCCATAATTATAAAACAGAACCTTGTACTTGATCCTAACTAAGATATAATTAATCCTTATTGGAGGCAGAACAGCCCTATTGGGTTTATTCAATATTTAAATGATTTTTACCAGACGTAAGTTATGGAGATCCAAATTATGGAAAGATCCCTTATGCGGTAAACTCCAGGCCCCCGAGCATTCTGGATAACAGGTCCCATACCTGTATAGATTTATTATTAGTGAATTCAGTGATAATTAATGTATAAGAAAATAATTGCTAAATGATACTAATTGGCCACAATCCAATTAATAACACATTGATAAATAGCTTCATTAAAGGGGTTGTTCATCTTTAAATTAACTTTTAGCATGACACGGACATTGATATACTGAGACAATTTGCAATTTGGTTTTCTTTTTTAATTTTGGATATTTAGCTTTTTTTTCATCAGCTCTACAGTTTGTAATTTTAGCAGCTTTCTGGTTGCTAGGGTGTTTTATCAACCAGGCAGTGGTTTGAATGAAAGACAGGATTATGAATAGGAGAGGAACTGAATAAAGGGATAATAAATAAAAAGTAAAAATAAAATTGTACCCTCACAGAGCAATAGTTTTTTGACTGCTGGAGTCAGTGACCCCCATATGAAAGCTGGAAAGGTTTAGCAGTGGATTTGGCATTCTATAACATACTAAAGGTTAATACAAAGGGTGCTTTATTGATAATTAGTTTTGTCTCTTGCACTGGAGAACGTGTGCAAGATTTGTAGCAGAAACTAGACTTGACCTAAATGGGCATCCAGGAACTTACAACTCACTAGACCTAGCTCTTATGCTTATGTAAATATAAAAGAGGATAACCGCCCCTGCAATGCTAATGGGTGATGCCATTTGATAAAGGTATAGTAGGCCGCTTCAGCAGTCCAATGGTTTGGCACATGTAGTAATGTGCAAAAGATGTCCCCACTCAGCCACACAGGCCAATAAAAGCTGCCTATTGGGCCCCACCAGAAAGTTTACAGCATATCGTGCCTCACCATTTCACCATGTATGGCCAGCTTTCACCATGGCACTCTCTGCCCCATGCTCACTTAGCTATTGCAAGTGCATAGTGCTTCCCCTTCCAGTGCTTGGCTGCACTGGGGACTCCCTGCGGGGACTGCCTCTATTAGTCTAATTACTGACAGGATTATTACACGCTGTGTGATGAGTGGGTCTCTAATCCCGTTAGGGACCTGATGAAACAGGTCAAAGTCTTCATTGATTTTGGGGTCAGATGTCATGTCCCCAGAGCAAACCATTTACACATCCCCGCCCGCCATACACACACTTAATGGCTACTTATTCCTATTCACTTGTGCTGTGATTATTTATATAGGTGGGTCCCCTTGTTTCTGTAGTTGATAGGTACTAAAGCACTGCATGCTGGGGCCTGTAGTGCACCATGTGATAAAGAGTTTAGAAATGTGGTCATTAGTAATGTTACACCATCATAAATTAAAGATTTCACCCTGAAATACTGTTCTCTTTCCCTTTCTGGACTATAAACCCCTAGACCTGCAGTACAAAAAGGTTTCACAACATGAAACAAAGCTTCAGTTTCAGCACTTTGGCACTTTGTTCCTTGTAACTATCCTCCTCTGTCCTTCTCTTAATCTCCGCATGAATGTGGAACCCTGCAGGGAGAGCTGTCTCAGTGTCACTCAGTATGCAGAGAGATGTACGCCAGGCCCTGCAGTGAGAGCCACAGTCAAATGAAAGGGAAATGCTGGTTCCCTTATTGAATATTGGCTGCCCTTTGACCCTGGATAAGGGCAGTAGCCTCAGGCACCGTGCTGCATTCATAAGGTGGATTCAGGTTATTGGGTATTGATGTGGATCAAGGCTAGTTACGGACAGCTGATCCATTCAGGGCCTGCATTCAGGGACGAGATGAGAAAATGAGCGGATTTCTGTCCAGCCGGCTGTTTGTTAGTGACATGTTCTAATCCCTATGTGCTGGGCAGGTCTTAGTGCCTAAAGCAAACCCTCATACGCATACTGATGGGTGATGGCCAGAGTTCAGTTTTTGGGTCTTCAGCTGTTTGTGGGAGATTAAAAACTGCAACAATAGCCAGTCTTCTTGCAAATTCAGCAGAAAAATGTGTATAACTTCCAGGATGCTCTGCCGACTCTAAGATCTTACACTAAGTTACACTACAGGTCTTTTTTAAATAAAAAAAAATACATAAAATGTATTAATAATTAATCACATAAGCATCTAATAAAACATAGAAAAAGAAAATTGAATGAAGTACAGTACAAAAATATATACCCTCATCAACAGAAACAGACTGGAAAGGTGTATGAAGCATCTTAACCCTATGGCACACGTAACATTTATCCACTGCTTTGCTTTGCCAGCTGAAATATGCTGTAGAAGGTATAAAGGAATAAATGCCAAGGTTTTCAGAGTTCATGGGTCCAAGACGGCATTTGGTCATGACAGCAAAAATGCATTTGCCCAACTCTTACCAAGGTCTTTTGTTCGGTCCATATCCACTGCTTTGGTCACACAGTATGGGAACATGTGACTAAGAGCATGCAAAGAAAGGAAGAGGCTCTTGGGAAACAATATGGAACTGGGGTACATTAAATGGCACATTGATAGAAGTATGGCTAGAGTTTGGAAAGAGGGTATGTGAATGAAAATAATGTGGTATTGATAAGTGTGGGCTATTCATATGTCAGGAAGGAATGGTTCTGAGTGTATAACTATTGGCAATCTGCAAATAAAGAAGTACAGAGAAGTAAATTAAAGGGATTTCTTTGTAATGGTGCTGAAAATAAACTGGAAAAGCAACAATAAATAAAAAGAATTTTGGGTAATGCAAGGAAACAGACTGCTAAATGCTTGGATTACCAAAGATATTTCTGGGGGACAGGGTGATAAATGCATGAAGGGCGAGCATGAAGGGACAGTCTGGTGATACGAGAAAAGGGGGTCCAATTTCTTGGATCGAGGCCTAGTTTTTTTTGTTTATAGAATGGGTACCTGGGAGCAGGGACAACTGGAAATCCAGTAATGCGAGATGAGGTGTTTGGGAATAATACTGACTACTATGATTTTGAAGTAAAAGGTACCTGGAAGTTGGAGATACTAAGATCTAGAGATAAACAAGGGGGTACTGGATATAGGGGATAGACAGGGTGATTGAGATAAAAAAAAGTGGTCAGAGAATAAAATTTAGCGATAAAAGATACAGGCTGCAGCCAAGATAAAATAAAAGACAAATGTATTTCTTTTTGTTCCCTTGTGTAAAGGTTGGTCCTGGTTTATTCTGTGCTGGACAAATTGCACTGAAACCCTGTACCATGCAGCTGGTATCTGGGGGAGCTACAGTGGAAGCCCAGGTCTCCCTGTGCCATGTGGAACGTGTCCTGGACGCCATTAACCTTGGTACCTCCTTGGCCCACGTGCTGCTTGTTCAATGCTATGTAACAAATCGCTCCTACATACCCATCGCCTTAGCTGCTTGGGGTAGCAGAAATGCACAAGAGGTAAGGATGTGTGGCTTTATTGAGCCACTTCATTCTAGAAGCGCATATGGTTAATGAAGTACTTCTCTCATCTTCACTTGTTTCTAATACCCTCCTATCCCAATTTACTTCTACCTTGTTTCTCCCTTTCATTTCCCTCCATGATACAGCCCTGGCTAAAATATTATTCACTCCCAGCATTCCATCTGCACCCCCTATTTTTTTTTTATCAGGGTCTATTGATATAATATATTTGTTTTTTCTTTACCTATTAATGCCCCTGACAAGCCCATCTTGGAACATATTATATATTTATTTATTTATTTGCTGCAGGCTTATGAAAGATGGGAAAATAAAATCAGTAAATTGAAGTAAAAAAAAAAAAGATCAGAAAGATTCTTTTATTTGAACTGTTTAAGGAACTGCACATTAAAATGAACACCTTGTTGTGCCTGGGAGGTGTAGTCCATGCCAGTGCCTCGCTGCCTGTCTCTGTCACGCTGCCTGTAATTATCCCCTGTCTCTCTGCACTGTGCATATGAGGAGAAAATTGAGCACTGCTGATTGAGAAGCCGTCATTACAGCCCGGAACTGACGGCCGACCTGCCGACCTGTCAATTCTCCTGTCACTGCAGTTATTAGATCACCTGACTGCAGGGGACATGCCTTTCCCTACGGCTTTCAACAGCTCGCAGAGGGTTAAATGCCAGCCGTTTTCCTCTTTAACACATTATTGAACGCCCTTCACTGTGCAAAAAAAAAGAATGAAAAGTTTTCTTTAAGAAAAAAAAATGCTGTTTTTTGATGTACAGTATATCAGGCTGAGGTTTAGGTTAAAGGAACATGATACCTAATATCCAAATATATTAACACAAGCAATAGTACTTTTGACAAATATGTGTACAGCTGGCAACACATGCACCAATTGTATATTATATAATTTCAACCAAACTGCACAAGTGATTTTTCAGAATTTTTTACTGATCCACCTCTGGGGCAAGCTCTTCAAAGCTGATTGGCCGTAACAGACCAACCAGTGACCCGATTCAGTGCATCTCTGGGGTCATCAGACACTGCAGGGGCCCATTTATGCCTACTGATATAGCCAATCATCTTGCAAGCTCATCCATCACATCAGTTCTGTTTGGCCATCTACACATGTAGCCTAATTGTGATATGTTATTCTTGTATTTACCTGTTACTCCTTTGCAGTTCTATATTCCAGGCCCAGACTGCCAATCTGTACAGTCTGTCAAATCCAATTAAGGCTGCTGTAAGATGCCTTAGACCTTTTAAACCCATGAGCCACAGTCAAATGGAAAAAGTGTTGTGGAGCAACACATGCATGGAAAAAGTTCCTGGGGGTGCAAATAAGAGCTATAATTGGCTACTGTTTGCCTTTACACTGGGTTTTATGCAATCAACACTTGCCTCCAAGCTAGAAATTTCAAAATGAGCTGGGAGCAACATCCAAGGGGTTGGTGAGCAACATGTTGCTCATGAACCACTGGTTGGGGATCACTGCCTTAGACAGTCACTGTGCTGGTGGTGGGTGGAGGGGGGGGGGGCTCTTTTGGGCCTCTGTTTTGAATCCCAGTCCAGACCTGCTATAGACCTATTATGTTTCATACCTACAGGCTGATATTGTCCCTCTTACCGTGGTGGTAGTACCAATGCTTCCCCGTGGTGCTTCAGTTGAGTGGCATGTTATAGCTGCCGTGAGCGACCCAGCAGAAAGACAACACTTCTCAGTATGCCAGGAAAATCTGGGCTACCAGGTGATGCTTTATGGGGTGATATCCAGTTGTGTGTCCTGTGCCTCCCTCTCACTGTCCCTAAGCTTGGCCCCAAACAGAGCTGTCCATGAGGTGAAGGACAGGAATGAAGCTAGCAGCCTTATTCATAAAGCACTCAGCAGAGCCACAGAGAAACTTCCGACAAACCCCCATCATCTTACAGCCCTGTGCTGCAGAGTGTTCTACAGGAGGGATGGCACAGAGTCACAGAGGCTACAGGAAGGTAAGTCTTAATATAATAGTGAAATCTAAATTCAAAGTAGTAATATACATTTATTCTGCTTTCCCCATATTAGAACTAGATTGAGAATTATCTGTTTTTGTGCCCCCTGGTGCCTTTTGTATAAACGAAGGATTAGGCTAATGGCACATGTGCTATTGTTTCCTTTGACAAATGCCTGCCATTAAAGTGTACTGTAACCACCTGAAAATTGCACCTGACCATTGTATATTACATACACAGTTAAGCAGGGGGCAATAGCAAGAACTTAGTGGTGTATTGAGGCTATTTTATTGGTTAAAAGGAAAGCACTGCCAAAGATTGCCATGTAGATGTAAAGCAGGGGACCAGTTCACTGTCCCTCAGATTGTTGGGTGGCCAGACTATAGTTAGTCCTCAAACTACAGCCCCGCCCCTGTTGCGTCCTCACCCATGGCTACTACCTGTCTGCCTCAGCGTGGTCTTCAGCCCCAGCTTGTCACGCTGGGGCAGAGGACCACGCTGAGGCAGACAGTTAGTAGCCATGGGTGAGGATGCAGCGGGGGCCATATCTGGCTCATTTGAGTGTGTTCTTATGCATTTGACACACGTTTGAGTTCACATAAACACATTCACTAATTGATTCCATTATATTCTGCCTGTTTGTACTCATGAGCATTCAGAATTGCATTTTACTCCATTCCAACATGCTACATTTTCTTGCGAATTACGCACTTCATTCGGTAGAATAGGGGGTTACATTTGTAATTGACAAACACACACAGGTGCATTTAAAAAAAAAAAAACACATATAAATGCAATTTATGCCTTTCATGAGAATGAGCCCTATTTCTTATTGATTTGAATTGGTAACATCTGAAAGTGCTCACTATCCCCAATATGTAATAAAAGGCAATAAGTTTGCAGCAGTAACCCATAGCAATCAATAAGATGCTTCCTTTTAAACAGGCGATCTGTAAATACTACCTGCTGATTGATGCTATGGGTTACTGCTCCTGGGCAAACTTTGTTCGTTTTATTACATAACCCTCAAAAACTGAAAAGTGCCAGTACAGGGACTATCCACTATTTCCCATTCATGTCAAGGGGAGGCAGAAGTGGGTGTTTTGTTAGCCTTAAAATTCCCATACATATACTAATAATATCTTGGACTATTAGTAGTATGGGTATGGTGGGCCATATGAATAATCTTTACTGGGGGTGGGGGTGGAGCTCTTAACCAAATGTTACACACCAAAAGGGAAATTTGGACCCAAATATGTGAAACCCACTGGCCTAGTGATAAAACTGCTGCCCTGTAATGCTGCCTGTGGGAATGATTTAGTCTGGGCATTTGAAGTTCTTTACTGTTTTCACATAACATGTAATAAGGATTTAAATACATAGCAGGGCTGGCTCCTTACTTGCCATGTGAGAATGAGCTGTTCATGCTACAAGTATCCTGCCTTAGGACTGATGGCATTGATAGGAGTCACCGCAGCAGGATTAGTTGGAGAAGAAATACCTTGCTTTGTGCTTTTGCTGTGCCGTGAGAGTCTCCTGTCTGGTGCCGGGCTGGCTAATATGGGCGTAGGTTTTGGACTTCCTACCCATGTCATTCTCGTGGTGCCGGCACTGTCATTTTTTTATACCACAGACAGGAGCCGTCATTAGCAGAGCTTTCAGCAGCAGTTCATATTCGCTGGAAGTAAAATGCTAATTAGGCTGTGCTTATTAATGAGGTGCCTCCCTTTACCTGTCCTGACGAGGTGCAGTCTCAAAAAAGGAATGTCAGCTTGTCTTTTTAACCTGTTTGCTGCCAGAACGGAGCAAGGGGAAAGAAAGAGGGTGGGTGCGCTTTGAGATCCATTGAGGTTGCTCCTTGTTATGTATGGGGGGTTAAGCAAGAATTGTAGGTTGCTAACTGTGGGTTAGTTTATGGTTACTACAGCCCGCGTTAGAGGAGGTGTGAGGCCCTGTTTGTATGGGGGTTAAGCAAGAATTGTAGGTTGCTAACCGTGGGTTAGTTTATGGTTACTACAGCCCGAGTTAGTGGAGGTGAGAGGCCCTGTTTGTATGGGGGGTTAAGCAAGACTTGTAGGTTGCAAACTGTGGGTTAGTTTAGGGTTACTACAGCCCAGCTTAGTGGAGGTGTGAGACCCTGTTTGTATGGGGGGTTAAGCAAGACTTGTAGGTTGCAAACTGTGGGTTAGTTTATGGTTACTACAGCCCGAGTTAGTGGAGGTGAGAGGCCCTGTTTGTATGGGGGGTTAAGCAAGACTTGTAGGTTGCAAACTGTGGGTTAGTTTATGGTTACTACAGCCTGAGGTAGTTGAAGTGTGAGGCACTGTTGATCTATGCATTGCTATGGAGATTTCCACAATGGCTGTGCAAGTGCTATATTTTCAGTCAGGCATACATATCATACATTTTTCTTTTCTCCTGCCTCCCTCCTCCATTTGGTACAGCTGGGATACTTGTAATGAATGACTGCTTGATTTAATAAAGCCCAATTATTGCTGCTGTTTATCTGCTCATTTTAAGCATTTTGGGATTCGGCAAATTACAATGCTCCCGGCCTTTCCAATTTCAGGAGCCACTAATATCCCCATCAGGCCCTGAATTAATAAACCACAACAAAAAAATCCTTGTTCAGAGGAGATTATCATTACACAGCGAGTGTCTTCTGCCCCTCAAGCCCTGTACAAGTTCCAATGGGGGGGGATGCTGTGAGGCCGTAGAGCCTAATCACACCTGACAACACAGAATCTGTCATTTCCCTGGGGATGGGGGGGGGACCCACCAGGGTCCGGGGAGACAGCGTTTGTTTTGTTACTCTTCAACTAGAGATGCTTTCTTAACCCCCAGCCAAGTAGAACTACTGTATTGCTAACACAATGCTTCAGTACCATGCTTGTGGTTTAATTCAATCTTTCTCTTTCCAAGGGCTTCAGGGAGTTCTGGGAGAAGTCTGGCCTGAGAAACCTCCAGCTCTGGTACTGGTGCCTGTAATGGACCTGCCTTGTAACCAGATCCTACACTTGTCCTTCTGGCTTAGTCTGTAACCCAGTAAAGCATAAATCGGACCTTCACAAGGATTCCTGTGGACCTGGGAACCCTGTCTTCATGACTTTCTGTTTGGAGGGTACAGATGGTTTACATGAACGGTGTCAAACCTATGGGCGTCCAGCTGCAATTGCATTTGCCTGTATCCCTGGCTCTTGGCTACAACATGGTCTGATAGCTCCTAGCCCAAAGGAAGGCCATCTTTGCTACTTCCAACTGTTGCAGATCTCCCAGCATGCCTTTGTCAGATGAGCTGACGTGGTAACATCTGGAGGACTGGAAATTGTCTGTTTAAATATTATTTTATTATATTTTATAATTATGGGCATAGTACTATAGTTTTACTGGACCAAACTGTTACGGCAGTGATGCCTGACCTGTGGCTGAATTATCACAATGACAGCCAGTGAATCTTTGCTTTTAAGGACAAGGAAATTTATTTCACTGAGGTGGCAAAATGTTAGGCAACCCCTAGTAAAATAAATCGCTACCATTTTGGCACCTCCCATTGAAAAATACTTTCTTTTTTCTTTAAGGAAATATCGGCCACAGACTCTCCTCCCTTCTAGCTCAATTATTTGGGCTTTTGGCAAAATAAATGGACCAATAGAAAGGTGGCCATGCAGTATATACTGTATGTATCTGCAGGTCAGAGCGCATCGGCCAATGTATGGCCAGTTTTAAGTAATTCTTGTCTGTGTGATCATCATTTCCATCATGGACATGGGGCATAATTCTGGAATTGTCATATTGCTACAATACCCCCTAGGATAATTTTAATATGTATGCTGCTGGAAAATAATTTTATACTCCGTTGAATAAATCCCTTTATTTATGAAGGCTAAATGTGTAGTATGGCTTTCTTGAGGATGCTGGGATTGGTATGGGGAGGCCGTTTGGCAGAAATAGAACTCTAGAAGTCTTAAGGCGGCCGTGCACATTAAAATCCACTAATTTGGCAAGGTCGCCAAACAAGTGGATTTTGTCCTGATGTGCCCACCTAAGGTGGGAGATATCGGGCTAGGGCCAAACAATCAAATTATGGATGGATACTTAAAGTGATACGACGCCAAAAATCTACTCTCCAAAATATTAATATACTTTAAAAATTCCCTATAGGTCAGTGCTGTCCAACTGGCGGCCCGCGGGCCGCATGCGGCCCGCGACCCCCCTCTGTGTGGCCCCCCACCTGTCTGGCTGCTTTGATGGCTTACCTTTGAGTAAGCATTAAATGGTATCAGTACTGTGATTAACTGGCCCCCTGCATGGTTCTCACCTCAGATTCAGGCTGTAATCCCTCTGTATTGTTTAAAAATGTAATCCCCTGTGTTTTTCACACCTTTTAATCTCTGCATTGTTCACCCCCTGCAGTGTTCACACCTCAGGCTCAGGCTGTAATCACTCCCATTGTTCACTTCTTCACACCTCAGACATAGGTACTGTAGGCAGAGTATGGCACACACAGCCAGCATAGGGCAGGTAGAGTATGGCACACACAGGCAGCATAGGTCAGGTAGGGTATGGCACACACAGGAAGGGTAGGGCAGGCAGAGTATGGCACTCACAGGCAGGGTAGGGCAGGCAGAGTATGGCACACAGAGGCAGCATAGGGAAGGCAGAGTATGGCACACACAGGCAGGGTAGGACACGCAGAGTATGGCACGCACAGACAGCTTAGGACAGGCAGAGTGCTGCCTGTGTGTGCCATACTCTGCTTGCCCTATGCTGCTTGTGGGAGTTGAACCTGGCAGGGGGTTTGTTGTGGGAGTTTGTTAGCAGTTGGAAATAGCCATTAAATGGTCCCTAAGGTGTATAATTATGTACTGGGGGTTGCTCTGCTATCCACAGGGGAGGAGGAGGCATATGAAATTTAAGGGTATATCTTAATATGACATAAATCTTTCACATATGAATGATGGTTGATATCCCCACAGTAAGGACCAAGCATTTGGGATTTTGCTGTGCTACCACCATTGTGATAAAATAGGTGTGGTTTGAAGTGGGTGTGGTTTCAAAAAGGGGAGTGGTCAAAACTGGCTTCCATTAGCGGCCCTCCACCATGTATGCTAGAGAAATTCCGGCCCTCGGCACCGTAGAAGTTGGACAGCACTGCTATAGGTCATGTTGATCATTTTTCACTATTATGGCTGCGTCTGTAAGTAATTGTTACTTGAAGTCCCTAAACCTGACTGTTTTGCCAACCTGACTGTCCCTTCTCAGCCTGACAGTTATAGCTTCTAATGCTAACGGACTCCTGCTGCACAAATATGGCAGCCCCCTCATAGAGGAACATGGGGGATCAGATGGGTAATGTAAAAGCATTGGGCACATACTTTTAAGGCAAAATTATAGATGTAAGAGAGGTTTAATTTCTGGTGTCAGTATCTTTTTAAGAAGCCCATACAAAACACCAATTAACTTTTACAGACGTTTTAATTAACAAATGTTACAGTACGCACATATGCATGCAATAAAATAGAAGGGTGGATAATATCTACAGATATAAACCTACATGTATATGTATATTGATATGTGTCAAGTGACACCCTTTGCTTGGGCTGAGGGTTATAAAGTGCACAAGTCCATTACAGCCCTCTAACCTATCAGGGAAAACCAGGGCCAAGGAAAGTTCCATTAGCAGGGCATACCAAAGTTCTCCCAAGATGTATTAAAATTGCTTGTTAATTAGGGCCATAATGGGCCCTCTACATTCCGCTGCAACTGCAAGGTTTGTTTCCTCTATAGATACACCCCTGGGGCACACCATTATACCTCCTGCTCTCTAGCCAGTTCCTTACCTTACCTTCCCACATGTCCACAGTGAAACAATAGCAAGTCTTTTACTTTACTTTTCTTGGGTGAGGAGGGGGGATAATGTTTTTAATAAGAATGCAGTAATTCTTATTTTGGCAACTGCCATGTTTATAGTTAAACAACTGAGCTTTATAATGCTAAGGTTGGTGGCATACAGTGGCACAGTGCTGGGTTCCTAGGTTCAATTCCAGCCAGGGAACTGTAATATATAACGGACATGGTTTGTATGTTCTTCCTGTGCTTGTGTGTGGGACAATGTGGGATTTGCACACACGCAAGGCTCTGGTGGGCCACATTCCTGGTAATTCCACTGGTGTTAATTGGCTACTGGTAAAATTGATTCAAATGTGTGTGAGTGTGACAGGGAGTTTAGACTAGGGATGCACCAAATCCAGAATTAGGTTTGGGATTTGGCTAGTATCAAAAGGGTTTGGATTCGGCTGATTTGGTTCGGTGTTCAAGTGAATCTATTACAAAGGATTTGGGTTTGTCCATACACTGGCAGATCCACTCGCTTGGGTGGGCGATATCGGGAGAATCCAGGGTAATTCGATCATTTGGCCCTGGGGCCAAACGATCGAATTATAATGACGGGTATAGGCAAAGTTGGTCCGGGGACCACATCAAAGAGCTGATGCCGTCCCCGATCCGACTAGATTTTCTAACCCGCCCGATCGAGATCTGCCCGATTTCAGGCCAGATATCGGTCGGGCAGGCCCGCGGGAGTGCCCATACACGGGCTGTAACTCCACTGGCCCGAGGACTGATGTGAATGATGTATAACCTCTTTGGAATATGTTGGTGCTACAGGAATAATAATACACCAGCCAGTCTGTTTTCTGCTTTGGCACTTTCTGTGAACTCCATAAAGTCTGACCTTTCATGTTCTGGAATCATCATTGCACAAATACTTGGGCGATCTGTCTTACGGTGCTGCTTTGTCCTTGACTGTTTAATAAAGGTTATGTTTTAATATCATTCTCTCAGGTAGTTATCTCTGGGAACACAATTAGGACCCAGCGGGTGGTGTGACTAATAAGCCACTCTTTGTATCAGTTTCATTCTTTAGCGAGCTAGAACATTTTCTTCAGTTAAAGGGTAACTTTCCCCATTATAAAAATACACTTAACTGTATTATATATGGGTGCAAGGTACGGGAGGACCAGGGGAGCCCTATGCAGGATGTCTAAAAGGTAAAAAATAAGGGGGGTGCCATATTAAAAAAGACCTCCATGTTGCTCACACTTAATGTCTGTCAGGCCGTCTTCATCCAAGTCTAGGGCTTGGCAATAGACCCAGACTGGCAATCTGTGTATTCTGGCAAATGCCAGAGGGGCTGCTGTAAGATGCCATAGACAGTCACTATTTATTGGGCTGGTGGGGAGGCTTGAAATGCCAGGGCCTTCTCAGAATCTCAGTCTGGATCTGCTTGGCACAATGAGCAGGGAGTTGACAGAGCAGTGGATCCTCTTTCAGTAGAGCTTGGCACACATCACATTGAATTGAGAGCCACTGTATTTTAGCTTGGCTACACTACACTGTGTTATTGTTATGTGCGCTATTGTAATATTCTAAATGTTGATTTTAGGCACAACTACTTTTTAAAACTATATTTTGTAGCACTGTATGCCTCACTGGAAAATCAGCGCATCCAATACTTTATCAGCCAAGTGTGCCAGGAGCATAAACATAACCTTCCTGTGCTTATCACCTGCTTGTCCAGAAGTTGCCCTACAATGAATGATCACAAAAGACCATTTCATTTTATGGTAGGACATTTGTTCTGGGTCCTGGCATTACAGGGGTTGTAGAAACGTATAAAGGGCACATTAAACTTTAGCCTGTGATTTCCCTTTTCAGACAGGGTACACCTCAGTAATGCAAAAGAAAGATCTACCCCCATACTGTGCTGCAGTTTTTTGCAGCACGAAATAGAATCTGTGAACATAAGCATAAAGTACAGGTATAGGATTCCTTCTCATGTGGAAACCCATTATCCAGAAAGCTCCAAATTACAGGAAGTCTATCTCCCACAAAGTCCATAAAAACCTATATTTTTTGAAAAACTGTTTCCTTTTTCTTTGTAATAATAAAACAGTAGTTTGTACTTTATGGTAACTAAACTGCATGACTGGTGGCAGAACAATCCTATTGGGTTTATTTCATGTTTAAATTATTTTTAGCAGACTTAAGGCCGATTTACTAAAAGATCCTGTACTCCGAAACCCCCAAGTCCTAAGCATTCTGCATGATAGATCATATACCTGTAGATGTGGTGATGCTGCTCCGTCAAGAAATTAAATGTGTTTTACTGAAATGTTGGCTAATACTGCCCCCCTGTGGCGACCGTGTACAGTGCAGCTAACATGCCCTCTTACTATCAGACACAATAGCAAGTGCCTTTCAGAGTATGTAAAAATCGGATTTATTATTTATAGGACACTATAAATTCATTTACTCTCTATCTAATGGAGGCAATAATATGTAGCTGATAATTCTTTTCCTTTTCCTGTTATTATCTTAGTTTCTTAAAAGGTATAACTTGCTTAGGTTGCCATTTAAAATCTCATGCACATGTAAAGTAGGTTGTCTGCAGTTTCCCTTATCACTGCCTATAATTTATCTATCTATCTATCTATCTTTATTATGACCTGCTATATCATGACTGCTGTTATCCAGCAGGACGCACCAATAAAAGAAGGCTATGAAGAATGGATAAGCATTTTGCCTATATTATTTATATCCTTTGCTTGATTTATTAACATTCTTATTGATAAAGGGGTGTGGCCACATCGGAACCTTACAGTAATTTGTTTGTTTGCTATGATCAGAGCCAGGGCCACAGAGAACAATCAGAAGGCCATAGGTAAGGAGACAATGGTCTCTGAGACACAGGTTACTTTATCTTCTTTTAAAAGATAAACTTGCCTGGCATTCCCAGCACTGGCTCAGCTTTACTCTATAATGCTGCATTCAGTTCTGGGTATGCTAATGTGCCACAGGATTTAGATAAGGCAAGTAAAGCACCCAAGTATAAACACAAATATGTAAAGAACATTTGGTACCTAATGGTGCTACTGACAAAACAGAAGCTGCAAGGTCCCTAATGACTCCACAGCATTAACTGGCAAGCTTAAAGGGGCACACTTGGCTTACAGTATGTATGACCATGTAACCACCAATGATATACTATTATTATTAATAATAAAATCTATTTAAAAAAACACCAACATATTGTACACTGTTGCACAATATAGGTGTATACATTTAACATACAAAAACAAGAGATATCCAAAACAAGAGGGCCCTGACTGTATAGTAAGTGCTGAGCCGTGCCTGTGCTGTGCTGGTGGGGATACATGAGGTTATGATATGAATACCTGTATGTATGTGGGTAATGAGTGCATGGATATGGGGAGCAAGTGAAGGAAGAAGAGAGATACATTTATAGAGAATGGGCAGACTTTTCTGTTGGATATGGGCTCCTAACATCTACTGCACATACCTGATGGTGCATCTTAATGAGAGAAGGATAGCTAGAATGCTGGGAGTAGGCACAGTTAGGGGAGATTGGGTACAGGCAGTTAGCCTCTCCTCAAAAACATGCAATGTTATTTAGGTGCAATATGCAAAAAAAAAGAAAAAGTCAAATTCCAGGCCTCAGTAAACATTAATTGTCCATAAACATGTGTACCAATGTTCCTGTCTGACTGAAACAGCTGCTTTTTGTTTGTTTCTCTCCCAGCCATCCTCTAATGAATGTGCATCTAGCTCCAAGCTTAACTACATTTCCCAGAATTCCCTTTCCCTTGCCTCCTCTGTCCTGATTGAAACCAAGGATATTTGTGTCATAAGAACTCATGGAAAAGGCAACTTGTTTGTTATTGTGTTCACACGTATAGGACAAAGTCAGACCTGGAATCCGCTCTGGTCCGCCTTCACTTTGTACGCTCACTAAAGTCCTAAAATAGAAAGCTAAAGAAAATAATGATTCAACATGATGCCAGCTTTGCCAAATAGCATGTAACTTGTAGTTTGCAGGAGTTAAGGGGGGAAGTAAAGTGCCAACCAACATGGCCACTAGCACTGGGAGCTCCCTCCTGTTGTGGGTAGCCCAGCATTGGCAAGGGGAGTTTTTTTTTTTTTTAAATATATTGTTTCCCACATCGGAGTGCAGGTGCTATTAGCCCACACCTCTGGTGGGGAAAACAATATAGAGGTGATAGGTGCTTTTTAAAGTGGCCCTAACCAAATGTTGGTCCTGAAAAGGGAACTTAAGTTTCAAACCACTAAATAGGTTTGCCGCCCTGCCAGTTTTTAACCGGCCCAGCCAGTAAATCACCAGCTAGGGCTGGGGCCAGAATTACAAATTTAATGGCAATGTAACTGCCAGCAAATTCGTAATACCCCATAAATCCCTCCCTTTCCTAACCCTCTCCTCTACCGGATCCCTCCTTATAAGGATCATCCCGCCTATGCCCTGCCCATTTCCCTGCCTCCACAAGACATCACCTCCCATTCCCCCACCTGAAGGCTGACATTTAGTTACACAAATGTGGCAACCCTAGCTCTAAAGGGATTAACATTCAATAGGAGGTTTATGGGTGATAAAATGAAAGACTGTGGCCAACCGGCCTCAGAGACAGTGGCAGCATAGACAGGGGCTTAAACGGGAAAGTGTGCATTCTGCTTTTAAAACAGTATTTCCATTCAACAACATTTAAATGGAACAAAATCAAAAGTATAGCAACCCTTACTACAGTAAGATCCCACAATTACACTTAAAATATATATTATATTATAAATATTATATAACTATTATGTACTTATGGACCAATTAATTGACCCAGTAGGTGAAATGTACCATTTTACACAGTATAACAATGTCATGAGTCTTGATCAAGGCTCCCCCTAAAATTACCTTGGAATGAACACACATTCCAGTAAAACAAATGATTAATAAGCACACAATGCTGGGACTAGTGTTCCTACTGATTAATAATTGATACAATTTGTTTTCTCTTTTTAATAAACTGAGAATTCCCCCTACAGACCCAGGTCCGGTTGCTTTACAGGAATGGAAGGAGACCTTGGCAGGTGCTCAAGCACTACGTGGAAATAAGCATCATTGGGAGAGTTGCTAAACATTGGTGGGAAGGCCAGGTATTTTCCTATGACTGGGAGATTAAATGTGGTCGCTCTGTTCCGAGTCCCTCATCAATCTCTCAGCACTGTAGCTGGAGGGTGCTATGAAATGATAATGGGTGTGAGCACCTTGGCAAAGGCAGTCCACTGTACAATTAGCAAGGGAAATGTAATATTTGATCCAGAGCAAGGCACCCTGGGATATTAGGGAAAGAGCAGTAATTTTTATGTAGCAACCTGGACAATGAAAGTAACTGACCAAACATGGACCCATTTCCAACAGAAATATTATACACAGTATTCTAAAAATGTCTACTGAATCCTCATAGAAGAGAAAGAAATCAGTCAGTCCTGGATGACAAATATGATGATCTGTAATAAGCAGAAGCTCTGCTCTACCCTCCAGCTGCCATTAAACTACACCACCCAGCATTCTTCAATAGCCTTTGGGAATTCTGCTGTTTGATATCGCAGCTAGAGGGCCATGAACCTATTAGTAGTGTTCCCACTGCTGGATATTGTGGCACTAGTTGGTTATTATGGTATAGCCCTGGCTGAAGGTCATTCAGTGTGTAAAGACATTACTCTCATCACAGCCTAGGAGGAAGGTCATTCTGTAGGATTGCACAAGCCTTGTTCCCACCATGTATTTTTGTCAGGGGGAGGTAAGAAAGTAACTGGGGTATAGCCATAATAAAGTAGCCAGAAAAAATAAATAAAGCTATGCTTAAGGAAACATAAACAAAAAGGGGTGGGGAACAAGTGCATAGGTCAAAGATTTGTTACTGCAACAGCCAAGTGGTGATAGTGATTTCTAAGGAGCTTTGAAGAAAGTGTTAGTGCAGGAGGTTTAACGATGCAAGGAGATAGAGTACTCCATAGGCGTGGCCGATCAGTGGGGACGATTTCACGTGTGGCTGTTTTGGTGAACTGTATAACACAGAGATTGTCAGCTAGTAATATGTTACAGTAGGCTATCCTACAGTGTTTTAGTAGTGGAGGGACAGATTTTTTTTAGAAAGAAACGGCATGTTTTGGTAAGGGATGCAATGTGGGCTGAAGTGCCACCCAGGTACTTGCCTTGGAGGACTGGATGTAGAGAGCTGTTTGTAGTCATTTGTAACATGTTCAGTTTCAGGTGGGAAAAAAACCATCCAAGATTCTATGGCAGTGATTTTTGCCTGAATAGCAGAGTTGAGATCAGGGCAGGGCAGGAAGATCTGTGTGACAACTGTAAAGGTGACAGTGAAGGATGTGATGAGGCCACAAAGAAAGAGACTGTAAAGAGAGAAGACACCCTAAGACAGACCCTTGGGGCACCTCAATAAAGAGATTAACAGGTTAAGAGATCCTTGTAGAAATGGCTGCAATGAAGGAAAGCCAGAAATGGTTACACAGCTGCTACTGCTTGTATTCTCCCATCCTATGGAAAGGCAAATAAGAAGGGGTTCCCTTTTGTTAACTCATTCCCAGTTAGATCAGTAACAGCGCGGTTTGCGCGGCTTGCTCCCAACAGCCATAGGTAGTACAGCACACTGTTGGCACTAACAATTGTACCTCCTGTCTTTTATGCTGAAATACACACTTGTGTGTCCCAAATAGAGAGTAGTGCAAAGGGCTAAAAGCAGTGGGGTCAGGCACAGAAGCATACATTGGATCAGGAAGGTATGGCACAGTGGAAGAGGGGGAAATGTAGGGACAAGAAAAGAGGGGGACAAGGATAGAGGGGAAGGAAGAAGAAACATGGACAGGAACAATGTAAAAAGAACAGAAAAAATGGGGAAAAAAACAAAATGGAAGAACAGGAGAGAAATGAAAAGGGACATGACACATTGGGTAGGACATAATGATTTACATATGGTCATATTTGCTTGATAAAGGTAGTGGTGAGAGGGAAGAGGAACCTAAGGGGAGAGTCTGATCTGCTGCATCTCATCTGACCTAGTTGGAGAACTGGCTTGAAAAACAGTCTGATGAACTTCAGTGTCACCTGCATCATAACTGGATTTGAATTCTTCCTAATAAACACATTGGCTCCCTGCCTGTAAATCCCATTCCCTAAAGCCCTCCATTCACTGTCTGCTTACTCCATTACTTCAGGGATGGGTTAATGAGGGATCAACTTGGGATAAGGGTGGTTTTGCCTTGTGGAGTCACCCATAAGCAAAGGACTGAATAAAGAAACCCTGGGACTGTATCTGTGTACTTTACAGCAGGGAGGATCAGGTATGGCAGCATCCCACAAAATCCTGCTGTTCCATTATGTTTCATGACAAGATTCAATGGGAGAGAGAAGTCTGCCTGTGTCTTGTGTAGTTGCACCCAATGAGGCTACTGCACCCTACTCTGCTAACTGCCTCCCCCTAACTATAAACTTATGTATTTGCTTATCATAAAATCATTTCTACTGATGCTGTTGCTAGGCATTTTGTGCCTTGGTAATCGCACCATCAGTGTGACCAATGCCCTGTAACTACCTTAAATCTATGGTTAAAAACATGTAATGCACGTTAGTTTGCACTGTATTTACAGCTATTTTGGACACACAATGCAGTACGCTTGGACACGAAATACAACTGCCCAAATCGTCCGAGAGCTTAAGAACTACACCTCCCAGCATCCTCCGAAAGCAATAACAGTGCAACATGAGCTGTATGTCGGGCTACAGGTTACTGTTGGTATAGAACCGCCAAATATTTGCACACTGGGCAAAGTGTGGCTCCAACTACCTTTAAAACTGTGCCCCGAACATCGTTCCTCCCGTCCCATCTGACTATGACAGCAGAGAAAGTTTTTTGCCCAATCCCAACATAATTAATCCCTAATTACGTCACAGTTAAGATGCTGACAAAGCCAGTAGGGCAAAGGATTTCCGCATACAGATTATGGCTGCTGTCCTCACCTTAACCTGAAGAGGAAGATACACAAATAATTGTGACCGAGCAAAGCAGCCAAGCCCCCATTAACAAATCTCCAGCGGTTCCCAATGAGAGAGATCGGAGTTAGGGGTTTGGTGCAAGTGGCTCCAGAGAGGGAACGTGATCACGAAAGGTGTTGATATAATGACTGTTGGCAAAAGAGGGGTTAAACGTAGATTTCAACTTTAGATCAGTGTGTTTATATGTGTTACCAGATACTCCATATTCAATTTTTCTATCAGCAAAATATTTCTTGAGACTCAGTTTTCTAATAAACTTATGGGTATCAATATAAGTTTGAAATTTGTTTAATTTGATTTCTAAAATTGAAATCTATGTTTAACCCCTCTTTTGCCAACAGTCATTATATCAACACCTTTCATAGAACCTTGTACTTGATCCCCACTAAGATATAAATAATCCTTTTTGGATACAAAACAATCCTATTGGGTTTAATTAATGTTTTATTGATTTTTTAAGACATAAAGTATGGAGATTCAAATTACTGAAAGACCCCTTATCCGGAATACCCTTGGTCCTGAGCATTCTGCATAATGGGTCCTATACCTGTACTATAACTTGCAATAGCAAGAATATTATCTTATTATCTAGTTATTAGAATGTCCATGTGGATTACAGTACATCGGTAGAACAAGTAGAAGTCTCAAAATCCGGATAAGATACCATATTAGAAACATAAAGGTTGGTTTGGCCACCCACAGTGTTTTCACACATTTTAAAACTGTACATAATTGCAATCCCTCATTCTTATCCTTTGTGGGGATTTGCCAAAAAACATTCCATGGAGAGGAATTGATATAATCCAGGCTATATCAAGGGAAGAAACCTTATGGATCCATAAATTACAGACCTTGACACCTAAAGGGTTAAATATAGAGATAGACCTACAATGTTTTTTTAAGAGATTGTTGTGCTATATCAATTTGTGTTTATTAATTTATTGAAATGATTTGCTGCTTTATCCATGCACTTTATATAGATTTTAAATGTATTTTATATTTTTATTATGCTTAAAAGATCACAATGATTGTAGTGTTTTAATTGACATAGTTAATGAGCGATGTAATCTAATGGGGACGGGAGCACCGTCTGGTAATTCCCCTGATGAAGTATAACCACCCGAAACATGTTGGGGCTTTTTGCCCTGTTTAATAAAACTTAATTTGACTTCATAGGCAGAGGGTGACTTTTCTTGTTTGGGAAGGCTAAAGATGGGCCGTACATAGACTGACCTAAAGCTAATGTGAGACTTAGTGGATTCGCTGCTGGTGTAAAAAACTAACCTCCCAACTACCTCTTGCCTTTCCCACTGACTCCCAGGGATACTGTGCAAAAGTGCAGATGGGAGTGTTTTTTTTTACCCTAAAATGCTTAGGATGTAAAAGTATTTATACATGCACTTCTGTGAGGGGATCTGCAAACAGTGATCAGTTAGCTTAAAGGGGTGGTTCACCTTTAAATTAACTTTTAATATGATGTAGGCTGAGACAATTGGTCCTCTTTTATTTTTAATGGTTTTTCAGTTGCTTAGTAGCTCTCCATTTGGTATTTCAACAGCTATCTGGTTGCTAGGGTCTTATATACCCTAGCAACCAGGTAGTGGTTTAAACAAGAAATGGGAATAAGAATAGTTAAGGGGTCTGAATGGAAAAATAAGTAATAAAAAATTACAGTAATAATAAAATTGTAGCCTCGCAGAACAATACCTTTTGGCTGCCGGGGTCAGTGACCCCGATTTGAAAGCTGGAAAGCGGCAGAAGAGAAAGGAAAATTATCCAAGTTAATTATCCAAATTAATTAGGAAGACCAATTGCAAAGTTGCTAGGAACAGGCCAATCTATAACATACTAAAAGTGAACTTAAAAGTGAACCTCCCCTTTAGATGTGATAGGGATATTATAATGTCAGGTGACAAAAAAACAATGCAATTTCAGCTAGTGATTCAGCCTTCAGAACTGTATCGTACCTGTGTATAGTATCTGTGTATAGTATCTGTGTATAGTACCTGTGTATAGTACCTGTGTATAGTACCTGTGTATAGTACCTGTGTATAGCATCTGTGTATAGCGCCTGGGTATAGCGCCTGGGTATCGCGCCTGGGTATCGCGCCTGGGTATCGCGCCTGGGTATCGCGCCTGTGTATCGCGCCTGGGTATAGCGCCTGGGTATCGCGCCTGGGTATCGCGCCTGGGTATCGCGCCTGGGTATCGCGCCTGGGTATCGCGCCTGTGTATCGCGCCTGGGTATAGTGCCTGTGTATAGTGCCTGTGTATAGTACCTGTGTATCGTGCCTGTGTATAGTATCTGTGTATAGTACCTGTGTATAGTATCTGTGTATAGTATCTGTGTATAGTACCTGTGTATAGTATCTGTGTATAGTACCTGTGTATAGTATCTGTGGGAGTGGGATGAAATCTGCAGCAAAAGTTGTGAGTTGGTTCTTAGGTAAAGTTACAGCTGCAGAGTCTTCTTTTCAGTCTTTACTTCTGCACTGCCTTCAGTTTGTAATATCTCCAGATCCCTGTGCGCATCTGTGCCCTGATTGGTCAATTTGCTGTCTATCAAGAAAGCTGTGTTCTGATTGGAGAATCCACAAGAAGAAAGCTCCAATCAGAGCAGGAGCTGAAGATTTCCAGGACAGTGCAGAATCAGAGTGAGGTCTTTTTTTTAGGTGCCAAGCAGGTTTGGGGAGGCTTAGCCTTATTTAAAATCTGTCTATGTTTAACTTCAGCTGTAAAGCCTGAATCAACTCTGCTCTTGCCTGCTAGATTCGATTCAGCTCCCCCCTTCCATCCCGATTGGCTGCAGTGAACCACGTGACTTCCGGGTGAACTCAGCACAGGAGTGATCGGTGAAGAGACAAGGGAACTACAAGGCTGATAAGGAGGAATGCGTACATACCCTGACTCACAGTGAGTAGATCCAAAGCGGGGGCTTTGTGTTCCTTATCAGTATACACTTCACGATCTGCGGCTGTTTCACTTAGGTTAGTGCTGTCCAACTGGGGCCCGCCTCTGTATGCCCCCCCCCCCACCTGTCTGGCTGCTGTAATGGCTTACCGTTGTGTAAGATTTAAACTGTGTCAATACTGAGATTACCTGCCCCCCTGCATGGTTCTCACCTCGGATTCAGGCTGTAAATCTGCTGTATTGTTTAAATATGTAATCCCCTGTGTTGTTCACACTGCATTGTCCACCCCCTGCACCCTAAGCACCCTATTGTTCACCTCTTCACACCTCAGGCTCAGACTGTAAGCACCCCATTGTTCACCTCTTCACACCTCAGGCTCAGACTGTAAGCACCCTATTGTTCACCTCTTCACACCTCAGGCTCAGACTGTAAGCACCCCATTGTTCACCTCTTCACACCTCAGGCTCAGACTGTAAGCACCCCATTGTTCACCTCTTCACACCTCAGGCTCAGACTGTAAGCACCCTATTGTTCACCTCTTCACACCTCAGGCTCAGACTGTAAGCACCCCATTGTTCACCTCTTCACACCTCAGGCTCAGACTGTAAGCACCCCATTGTTCACCTCTTCACACCTCAGGCTCAGACTGTAAGCACCCCATTGTTCACCTCTTCACACCTCAGGCTCAGACTGTAAGCACCCTATTGTTCACCTCTTCACACCTCAGGCTCAGACTGTAAGCACCCTATTGTTCACCTCTTCACACCTCAGGCTCAGACTGTAAGCACCCTATTGTTCACCTCTTCACACCTCAGACTCAGACTGTAGGAGCAGTGCCAGCATTGTGTGTATAGCAGAGGCACATACAGGCAGCATAGGACAGGCAGAGCACTGCCTGTGTGTGCCATACTTTGCCTGTCCTACCCTACCTGGGTGTGCCATACTATGCCTGCTTCCCCTGCCTGTGTGTGCCATACTATGCCTGCCCTACCCTGCCTGTGTGTGCCATACTTTGCCTGTCCTACCCTACCTGTGTGTGCTATACTATGCCTGCTTCCCCTGCCTGTGTGTGCCATACTCTGCCTGTCCTACCCTGCCTGTGTGTGCCATACTCTGCCTGCCCTACCCTGCCTGTGTGTGCCATACTCTGCCTGTCCTACCCTGCCTGTGTGTGCCATACTCTGCCTGCCCTACCCTGCCTGTGTGTGCCATACTCTGCCTGCCCTACCCTGCCTGTGTGTGCCATAATCTGCCTGCCCTACCCTGCCTGTGTGTGCCATACTCTGCCTGCCCTACCCTGCCTGTGTGTGCCATACTCTGCCTGCCCTACCCTGCCTGTGTGTGCCATACTCTGCCTGCACTACCCTGCCTGTGTGTGCCATACTCTGCCTGAACTACGCTGCCTGTGTGTGCCATACTCTGCCTGCACTACCCTGCCTGTGTGTGCCATACTCTGCCTGAACTACGCTGCCTGTGTGTGCCATACTCTGCCTGACCTACGCTGCCTGTGTGTGCCATACTCTGCCTGCACTACCCTGCCTGTGTGTGCCATACTCTGCCTGAACTACGCTGCCTGTGTGTGCCATACTCTGCCTGAACTACGCTGCCTGTGTGTGCCATACTCTGCCTGCACTACCCTGCCTGTGTGTGCCATACTCTGCCTGAACTACGCTGCCTGTGTGTGCCATACTCTGCCTGCACTACCCTGCCTGTGTGTGCCATACTCTGCCTGAACTACGCTGCCTGTGTGTGCCATACTCTGCCTGCACTACCCTGCCTGTGTGTGCCATACTCTGCCTGAACTACGCTGCCTGTGTGTGCCATACTCTGCCTGAACTACGCTGCCTGTGTGTGCCATACTCTGCCTGCACTACCCTGCCTGTGTGTGCCATACTCTGCCTGAACTACGCTGCCTGTGTGTGCCATACTCTGCCTGACCTACGCTGCCTGTGTGTGCCATACTCTGCCTGGGAGTTTGTTAGCAGTTGGAAATAGCCATTAAATGGTCCCTAAGGTTTGTAATTATATGCTGGGGGTTGCTGTGCTATCCACAGGGGAGGAGGAGGCATATGGATTTAAGGGTGTGTCTTAATATCCCCTCAGTGAACATCAACCATTTGGGTTTTTGCTGCGCTACCACCATTAATATGGGCATGGTTTGTAGTGGGTGTGGTTTAAAAAAGGCGAGTGGTCAAAACTGGCTTCCGTTAGCAGCCCTCCACTATGTATGCTAAATAATTTCAGGCCCTCTGCACCACAGAAGTTGGACAGCACTGATTTAGGTCTTGGAGCAGTTAGGAGAGATGAGCACTGCAGGCATATTTTAATGACGTGCACACAAGAAACTTACTATGTAAGTAGATAACTGAATGCGTGTTCTTGGCGGAATTTTATTACACTATTGTGCTTTTAATTTTACCTGCAGATTATTTCTGGGAAGAGAACCAAACGGCTCTACAGAGCGCACCTTTTGGAGGACATGAAAACTACCTTGCAAGTCCAGAAATGCAGGGGGCTAAATGGAGTCCCCAGTAGGAAGCCATATGTGTGTGATACTTGCCCCAAGGAATTTGAAACCCCTTCCAAACTTGCCAGGCATTATCTAACCCATACTGGCCAAAAGCCATTCCAGTGCCAGGATTGCCCAAAAAGTTTTCAGCAATTGGTCCACTTAGAGAGGCATAAGAGGACTCACATCCGGCCCTTCCAGTGTAAAATTTGCCTTCTAAACTTTAAAAAGCATGAGACTCTTTCAAAGCACCAGCAGAAACATCATGGCTTTCCTTCAAGTGAAGTGAAATCAGGCAAGAAACCATCAACCACCTACCAGAAGAATTCCGCTCCTTCCTTCTGTACCAGTTGTAGTGTGGTGTTTGCTACGGAAGAGAGTAGACGGCTCCATCAATGTGATTTTGAGGATGCCTTCCCCAATAAAAAGCTTTCACATTGTGATATATGTGAGAAAGTGTTTGCATCTAGGTCTAAGTTGGAGAGGCACGTGCTAATTCACACAGGCCAGAAACCCTTCACATGTCTTATATGTGGTAAAGCTTTTAGACAAAAAGCCCACCTTAAGATCCACCAGCTAACCCATACTCAGGAGAGGCCCTTTAAGTGCAGCCATTGCTTTAAATCTTTTAAGACCTCAGGGAAACTTCTCAAGCATGAAGAGGTGCACACTCAACAAGTGCATTTTCACAATATTTTAAAGAAACCTAAGACTTCAAGGACTGTAGTACCAGTTGAGAATGGTGTCTTCCAGACAGTGAAGGAGGAATCTAATGATGTCTTCTCTGTGTACGTGGTTCCTTATCAATGTCCCACTTGTGACCAGTGCTTTGAAACCCAACAAGTCCTAGAAAAGCACTCCTGTTTTATATTAGAGGATGGAAAGCCATTAAAAAGAAGGTTTCTGAAAAGGACTGCAAAGCAGAGAAACAGAGGTGAAGCCCAACTTGGGCCAAACAAAAAAGAAACATCCATGTCCATTGGAAGACTTACGAAAATTGATCAGTTTGGAGAGACAAAATCCTTGGAGCCAAGTGGTCCTGTGTGTCGGAAGAGTGAGGCCTGTCTAGATACTCATAAACAGCATCTTCAACGTAAAGCATTCAAGCGCAACACAGGGCAATCTCAGATCCTACAAAGGCACCTTGAGAGCCAAGAATTAGGGTTCTGTTTTCAGCAGTATTGGGTAAATGGAGACACTGATTACAATTCAGAAAAAACATTTATCTCTAACAGGAGGGAGTCGGTGGAAGAATATGATACACTTCACCATTTTCTGCGGGGTGCCAAAGGTGTACTAATCCAAAGGCACATGAATAAATGTGATCAGTGTGAGAAAGCTTTTCCCTCTTTATCCAAGCTACGCAGGCATTATCTTATTCATACTGGACTGAAGCCCTTTGCATGTTCTGAATGTGGAAAGAAATTCCGTCAGTCGGCGCACCTAAAAAGACATCAAGTTACTCATAAAAGAAGGGTTACTTTTCAAAGGGCGAAAGAGACATTTGACGATTTTCATCAAGTACTTGTCCAAGGCACACAGGTGGATTATCGGTATTCACAAAACATGGATTATGCTACAGACATTTTGGAAAACCTTCAAGTATGTGACACCTCAGTGCAATATGACATCCCAGATATTAAGGTAGAAATAGACTCCCCATGTGAGTCTACAAGCCCACAGAGGTTTCAAGTTGTGGGCCACCAAAAATCCAGGAAATTAGTGTCAAGAGATCGTGTTGCAAAATCCCGTTCTGGGCAGCCACAGCGGTCAAGGAGAACTTGTAATGTCCGTAAAAGCTATAAATGTAGCGTGTGCACCAAAGTATTTCTTTCTCCCTCCAAATTGGAACGACACTATCTAATACACGCAGGACAGAAACCATTCCACTGCTTCGAATGTGGCAAGAGCTTTAGGCAGGATCCTCACTTGAAGCGACACCAACTCACACACATTCGTGTCAAAATTTAAGCCTTGTGCTTAAGCACTAATTTCTTACTTTCCTCACTATAAATCCTTTTTAAATATAGAAGAAAAGTTATTTGTAAGCAAATCAATGTTATTTTGAATATATGATTTAAATGTTCAGTACTAATCAAAACAGTTATTAATTTATTTGAATTTAAGCCCTAAAAATATTAGAGGAAGGTTTGCTTTGTCTTTGGTGCATTTGGTACAGTCATCGTCCCTTTAACATCTGTTTCAAAGTAAGGCACTGGGGTGCATTGTCTTTTTTCTAAATTAGCCAAAACATGGAGTTAGGTAAATAGTTCCATTGAATACATTTCATTTGTTTTTGTGCATATTTTACTGACAAAGATATGTGAGTCTGCAGTACTAAATGCAATTATGGGAAATGTAAGTTCTGGTGAATGCAACTGTGTCATGCAATGCATGCTGGATTTTTGTAAAACCATGAATGAAAAAGCTGCTTTAGTTAGGATTGCATCCCTTAATTTCTAGGTTATCGTAAGCCAGCTAAGAAAACTTGACAGCCCCTTATTGTGTTTTTGAAGAGATAAGGGAGGGTAGTAATGGTTCAGGTATGGAGTATGGAAAGGCCTTTACACAGCACGGGGTGTCAAAACCATTCATAAGAAATAACATTGCAGTATTGTGCTTCAGAGAACCTTTTACTGATGCTTTGTTCAGATTACATAACATGGAAAGGTATAAAGTCTTATTTCTAGGCAGTACATTTCTTTCAATACTGGTCACAGATATTCAAAAGATGGTGTAAGGTTTATTTCCCCTATTGGAAACCTGTTAAAAGTGGGCATAGTCAGGATTTGTCAGTTCAGATGGCAGCACTCAAATATGTTGCAGTGCTATCAGAGGTATTGTTTGTTTTGTTCTTATTTTATTTTTGTTGCTTTTTTTGTAAAGCTTATATATGTTGGAATCCATGATTTTTCTGAGCTTAAAGAACTTTCTAACGATTATATGTATAATGAACAAGGTGCAACTTTATACTGTATAATATTTGCTTTCTTAAAGGTTAAATATATATACTACTTTTTGATAATGGTATATTTCTGGTTTTCTTCCTTTCAGTCAATAATACTTTATATAGTATTGTGTGCAATTAACATTCCATCCCTGTGTATTTATACATCAGAGTGGTAGCTAACCTATTTATTGCCTTGACTGTTCTTTCTCCATATATTTTTATTGCAAATATAAATATATATATAAATATAGTTAAATCCCAAAATGATCAATTTAGCTGATCCCTACCATATTATATGGTAGGGATCAGCTAAATTGATCATTTTGGGATTTAACTAAATCACAAAACCTCCACAAAATATATATTTAGACTGTCATATAAAGCAGGGCACTCACAGGACTTAAAAGTATGGTGAAAAAGAGATAAAGTTTATTTGTATATATTATATACATAAATATATATAATTGATAGTTCAATGGATCTGCTTGGGTTTCTGCCCAGAGGATAAGATTAGGGTTATATTGCACTGTCTGGCCTACTATTATATGTATTACCACATTATCCAGTTATTTTTCCTTTTGGTTGAAGAGGGAGATTGGCCTGTATAAATTATGCAGAAAAAGAATGTTCATTGCGCATAATAATTCTAAGCCTAATGCCACAAGTGGCAGATTCTTGGACTGCGGATAAACGCAGGCTGAGTATTTGCCCCTACTCTTAAATGAGCTTCTTTGTCTGCACCTGGAGCGGATTCTGGCTCCAAAGCGCAAGTATGCATTTTGTGCCGAAATCCACTCTGTGTCATTGATTATAAGAATCTGTCACGTGTGACATTAGCCTAATAATGTCAATGAAAACTAAATAGAGCAAAAACAAAATAACTTGGGTCAGTGGTGGTAAAGAACTTGCTACAATACAACTGGTATTTCTTGTGCATTTCCTCTACTCACATTTAGAAAAGTAAATGTGAAGGTATTTTTCCTGTTTGTGCTGTTTATGTATTTTTTTTTTCCCCAAGAACAAACGAGTCCCTAGAATTAAGGGATTGTTATTTTTCATATTGTTTCAGGAACACATCAAAAGCAGACAGGAACATGCTTATATGTTTAAGAACTTCTTTAATTTTTGTATAAAATGCTAACATGTAGAAATGCTACAGCGAGTTGAGTATTTTGTACAAGAATTAAGTATAACTTCGAAACCAGGGTTAAAAAAAGATAGGGATATTTACTTTCAAATCAACTTTTAATATGATGTAAGCAGTGGTATTCAAGGCCTTTTTTTTATTTTTTCATTATTATTTCAGTCCCTAACCCCCCAAAATATAAAATGCTGTCAGTGATCTCAATAACCAGATAGAAGACTGATTGGGAAGCAAATTTGAAAAAAAAAAAAAATGTAATAATTGATCTAACAAATACAAAAATGTAATACATTGGGAACACCTTATCCGTTTTCTGCAAATATAAGGAAAACTATAAGGCTGGAGGTATAACAAAGAAAAAAAAAAAAAAAGACGCTGGACATCATACCAGCTGTTAAATGTTAAAGTGATTTTTTTTCACATCCAGTGTTTTATAATTAAAAAATGTTCTACAAAACCATTGTTATTTTGAATACTCTAATGATTAAAAAAAGTTTTTTATTCATTATTAGTTTTTGCCCTAGAAAATGTTACAGGACATTGATTTTACACACATATACATTTATTTATATCTAAAGGAGTATTTGGTACTTTACGGTGCAGTCGCCATCTCTATAAAAACAAAGTTTCTGGTACATAAGACTAAAGCCAGTAAGACCTTGCCCAACAAGTGGATCTTTAACCCATTTTGGCCACCAATGCAGTGGGCTGTATAGGGATGATTTTAGACACTGGCAGACAATCAGCAGAGGGCCAAATCAATGCAATGAAGCTGCCCAACATGATTTTTAAACCTGTCCAATCAATACCTGAACAGTTTTTGTTTAGAGATTGATCTTGCAGGACCCACTGAGGGGCCCATGTGCAGGGTGAAAAGCTGCCAACTCAGTCTACAGTAGCAACCCATGAATGGCCAGCTTTAGGAATAATGTACTTTATACAATTGTCATATGAACAAAAGCTAAGCCCAAACCAGAAAACACCACTGCAAGTGTAAAAATCAATACAGACATAGTGTTTAAATTTAAAGCCGTACATTCCTAGGGCTTAATTGTATTTTAATAGAGATGAAAAACAAGTAATAAACTGTAATATGCACAGGCATATATACTTAATTACACGTAGTATCTACAGATGTTCCATGCACTTTTGTAGGAACCTGAGGAGCAACAAGTGTTAAAAGCAAAACCCCATAGATCTCCATAAATTGCACTAATTGCTCTTTAATGTCCTACTCCAAATGCTTTGGCAACCATTGGCACTTTATATGTTTCAGAAGCACAACATGCAAGCATCGTGCTACATCTGTCCTTTTTTCAGAGACAGTCACACATTTTATATCACAAAGCAGGTGTGGCATTGGTTGGTTGAGTAACCTGACAAAATATGCCCTGCTTTCTTAGCTGGAAATGTTTATGGTTATAGACAATAGATCAGTAAGTGTCACATTCTGCCCCACTACAGAAATTGCAAAAGTCACCCAGTCATACATAGTATGTATTGCTCTCTAATATACCTCAACCTCCTCCATTATTAATAAAAAAAAATGAGTTAGGTTAATGCAATAAAAGGTGCAATGCTTGCTTTGGGTCTAGTTGGCCTGAGCAGCTAATTGGAGTTCTCTTTGCAAGATAGATACCAGTAACTGCTACTACTGGTTGGCTTTTATACTTGACTAGAACTGTCCTAATTATAACATAAAACCCTGTGTCTCCACATCTCTCTACAAGCAGATTTTATTTTGAGAAACTATAGCTTTCTATTTTCATGCTTCCATTAATCTGGGCAACTTCACTTGTGGCTTTCTAGCTGTTGTTGAACTACACCCAGAACACTCCTAAGGTCTCTGGATCAGATAACTTGCTGAGCTTGCTTTCATCAAAATAACAGCTGCATGGTTATGGAGAATTGGTGCTTTTTTGCTGCTGTTCTACAAGAAAATAAAACTGTGCATATCAAACCTTGTTATAGAAAGTTACAAAAATGACTCTTGTTTCATTTATATCTCTAGCCAGTACCGTGTGTTCAGCAATGCAGTCTGTAACTTGCAATAAATTTGTTTTTTTTTCTTCCCAGCTTTCTGCAGTTTTCATTCTGGGGTGGGGGCATAAGAGGATTTTAAATGAAGGCTTTTGGGGAGGCAGCTTATCTGCCCATGTACAGGGCTCTCCGATGGGCCTGATCAACTGATATCTGGTTGAAAATTTGGTCAGACATCAATCAGACGGGTTTAAACATCTTGTGGCCTATACCCCCATCGCTGTAATCTGATTGTTTGGTCCGATAGAAACAGTGTAATATCTCTGACCTGAAGGTGGGCAAAAGATTGTCTAATTTTCGGACCTTGCTAAATGAGTATATGTTTCGAGATATGGCCAGCTTAAGTCTGTCTGAACCAAAGCCATTGAATCTTATACAAACAAGGGACAGAGATGAAAATGTGAAATTGGCACTTTTTACTTTACTATGCCATGTGTTGTGGGAGGTACAGTATTATATGATGACTAATGATAAAGGGTATTAGTCACTGAGGAGTTCCATGACCACATGCAAAGCTTGCACCTTATTGCATTTCATCTCCCATATGCAATTAGGTTTGGGAATAAAACATCATAATCATGGAACTGTTTAAATAGTTCAATGCCTAATATTCAAAAGATTACCAAAGTATTTGTCATGTAGATGAAATTGTGCTTGTGAACTATCATAGTGGTCACTTCTGTAAAATCAACAGAATGTCTGCATTGCATGGGTGGTGAAAGCCATAAAAAGTATGTTTACCCCAGCAAACCGTGTATTGGCTATTGCAAAATAAGGACGTCGCATGTGGTTAATTTTTTTGTGACATAAGAGCCCAAACTAGAAGTTGACCCCCCAAAAATCACATATATTGTTGGAAGTTACACATTTATTGTGTCTTACTACTCCATTTACCAAACTGTAAAGCTTTGATAAAGTTAGCGATTTGTGAAATTTCAGAAAATCGTCTTGCACTTTACAACATCTTATTTCCCCACATATCTTTATGTACAAAATAAAAACATTTTAAATATTAACTACCCGGGTCTCATAGGGAACACCAGAAAACTTATCATCATGGGCCCACTCCGACAACACTTAAACACATACCTTGAATTTAATAGGTACCATATAGACCTATGGTGGAGACTGTACCTTGCTGGAACCCACTGTGAGATCCTCTGGTATTCAGACCCCCTGAATGTGTATAGGATTAGAAAAGTAGGTAGCCTTTACAGGACCCAAATAAAAATATTTCATACCATTTTCACAACAACACAAACCGATCAAAAACAATGCCAAATGCAACAAAACTTTGAAAATTAATTGCATGTGTACTGTAAATGTGTCAGTAACACCCTAGGGGCCCCTCGTTGTCCTGCTCTGCTAATTGCCTAAGAGTTGGGAAAACAGGAAGAAATGCACTGACTGTAACACAAATTTTGCAATTTATGACAGACCATCCATTAAATGATGAAGTGTGTATCTGAGAGAACTAGACATAAAGAACTGACGGATAAGGTCTGTTTGCACATCCCTAGGGCCCATGGGTCAAGCAAGAAGTTCACAGAAGACATAGATCCATTTCCTTCAAGAAAATATGGCAGGCCCAGACAATTATTTGGTATAAAAGCCGAAATTCAAAAACAGAAAGTCTAGCAAGGTTTTAAACAAGAGCCCAGAGAGATAGAAACTAGTTTTGTCTGCATCAGATATCAGTGTAAATCCAAATGACATAAACAGTGACAAGTAGATAAATGACAACTAATATAGTTACATAGTTACATAGTTACATAGTTACATAGGGTTGAAAAAAGACCATTGTCCATCAAGTTCAACCCATCCGAGTAAACCCAGCACACAACCTATACTAACCAATCTATACACTCACATACATAAACTATATATATACAACCAGTAATACTAACTGTAGATATTAGTATCACAATAGCCTTGGATATTCTGCTTGTTCAAAAACTCATCCAGGCCCCTCTTAAAGGCATTAACAGAGTCTGCCATTACCACATCACTAGGAAGGGCATTCCACAGATCATCTCAAGATCATTTATCCATTTTGGGTCTCGTGGACAATTTGATTCTGGCATTTTACAAGTAAGGCAGTGACAAGTAATTAAGATACACTATTAGGAGAACCACTGGATTAGGCACACAGCACTGGAAAATGTCTAACAGTGTATGATTATTTGAGATTTGTTATAGGTAAATTGATGGCCTGTGCTGACCCTAACCAACCACAGTCCAACGTTGTGCAAACATTTTTAAACCGTCCCCTTCCATTTCCAGTGATGTCAGATATAGGGCAATGCAAAGTGTCACCTAAGGGCTCTGGCACACGGGGGAGATTAGTCGCCCGCGACAAAACTCCCTGTTTGCGGGCGACTAATCTCCCCGAGTTGCCATGACCCGCCATCCTGCCGGCGAACATGTAAGTCGCCGGCGGGATGGCACACGAAAAAGACTCGCGAGTTGAGACATGGGTAAGCTCAGTGTCATAGGATAATGTCATTGTTAGAATGGAGTAAATAAGGTGAGACACTCAAGTAAAGGGGAGTCACTTATTAGTTATGGGTCTCTTGTACTGTCCCCCTTATCCAACTAAAACAACCCCCCTCCCCACAGGATTGCCCTGTTTCCTACATCAGGCAATTCTCAATATTTCTTTGGCAGGGGATTTTCTGGTATTTAGTAGCCTTGAATAAGTGTGTCTTCCAGTGTGTCTTCACCCTTAAGATGACGGATGTGTTAGGGCAGGGGTACTTGGGGAGATTAGTTGCACTGTGACAAATCTCTGTTTTCGGGGGCGACTAAACTCCCTGCAATGCCTTCGGGCGACTGCGGGACATTGCAGCGACACATATGCCATCCCACCTGCGATTTACATTCTAGCTAGTCGGGTGGCATACGCGCCGCTGCAATGTCCCGCAGTCGCCCGAAGATCTTTGGACGACTGCGGGACATTGCAGCGGCGCGTATGCCACCCCACCGGCTTTTTACATTCTATCCAGTGGGATGGCATTGTGGGTAGATTTGTTGCGGTGCGACTAATCTCCCTGTGCACCCCTGCCCTTACTACAGAAAAAGAGTTTTTCTTGATGACTGAAAACAAAAAGAAAAATGTTATGTCCATGTTTTCTTTATATATTACACTTGTTTAAAGGTTATATGAGATACTGCACTATAACTTTTGTGCTGTTCAATACTACATAGATTTGGATGCTCCATGCCTGCAGTACCCTGCCCAGGTTTCAGTTGCTTGCGTAAGGAATGTTAAATTATGTGAAAACCACAGTAAAAAAAACTTAAGTAATTAAACCGTATACTTTTATTTGCTGCCTAGTTTCTAGTGGTCTGCAAAATAGACTGGAACCTAAAGTCGCCAAGTATTCTTAATGTGCACATGATGCAGTTCTTTTGCTTCTAGGAACTAAAAACAACGCTCCCTGTTAATCCGGGGGGAAGATTTTCGGTGTGCGCTTCTGGTGAGCGGAAGTAACGTCGCTCGAACGCCGGGCGCCACTTCCTTACATGCCTCCAGAGCCAGTGTGTATAGGCTTGGAAGGATAAGATCGGCATTGGGCAAACTCGGGGTTTGAAAAGTGTAGGGACTTGAATCTGGAGCGCAAACGTTCAAAATGGGAAAGGGACTCCCTGCACACTCGCTGGTAAGTTGGGGACGTAGGGAAAAAGGGAGCTCTCTGGCTAGGTACCTGCTTTCACTGCTTTTATTATATAGCATCTGGGATATAGATGAACATTTTCATCGCTCTTCTGTTTTCTTTCAGCTGGCCAATACATATTGGGCTCCCCATTCAAAGAAGAAGCTGCCATTTGATTACAAGGTAAGGGGAGAAATGATGTGCCAGTGATTTGCAATCAGACTGCATGAGTTCTTGTTAGATCCATTTTCACCAGGGCTTCTACTGTTTCATTGGTGTTTTTAATTTAATAACCCACTGAGATGTTACACCAGCAACTTGTCCATGTGTACTTAAAGGAGAACAAAACGTATAATCACTGGAGGGGTGCTATAATGTTAGGCAACCCCCATTGATTATAACTATTTACCCCATTCCAGGGGATTTAACCTTTCCTTCTCTAAGTGCACAAACCTGATGAAGCTATTAATATTTTCAAGGCTTGCGGAAGGCTTTGTAGAAATATGTTATCATCCCAGTATCTGAAGAGACTTGTGACTGTAAGCTTTACTAGGCAGGGATATACAAGTCTCTGTGCTGCATAAATATATTGTTGCTCTATAAATAATGGCTAATGAGAATTAGAGAAAAGACTTTACATCACTACGAGACAGCTTTTTGTAGAACCAGATAAATAGTAACAATGTATCTGATTTACAGTTACTGTCAAATTACTTTGGCAGAACCATATCAGCATGTAACAAACGGTGTCACAGATGGTCTGGTTACCTAAATGCCTCCAATGTAAAGTCTGTAGAAAAAAAGTGTGTGTGTGTATATGTGTGTGTGTGTGTGTGTATATATATATATATATATATACACATACATACATACATACATACATACAGGAAAGTATTGCACTCACAGTACTTGTATAAAATAAAGTCTTTTTGATACAAGTCCTGCGAGTGCGATACTTTCTTCTCTGTATTTATGCATTTTTGTCAGCACCCAGGCAGTTGATTTGCTTTATACACGAGTGCTCCTTTTGGCTAAATTACTGTATATACATATATGTTAGTGTTTCTTAACATTTTTGTTCAGAGACTCACAAAGTTATGGACCCTGTGCTCTATTCTTAAGTACAACTAATATACCAGAATGTTTTATATTAGAATGTATACTTGAATTCTACTGTTAATGCAAACATTTTCTACCATACTCTATAGGTGATTGAAGACATCTATGTAAAGGAAATTGCAGCATCGAGGTAAAATTAATTTCTCTAACACTTGGGGGCACATTTATCAAAGTACAATTTGGTCCGAATGGGAAAAAATCGTATGATTTCTAAGTTTTAGAACTGTGTGTATTTTCTGCAATTTTTTTCTTTCATTTCCGCAACTTTTTCATACTTTGCGACAAAATTGTATTTGTCGCAATGAGTGCGACAGTTTCGGAATTCAGAGTGCCATTGAAGTCCTATAGGAGGCTTCCAAAATCATGCACTGAAGGATCAAAGTCAAAGTTTTTCACTCCGTTTATGATCGTTCAGATAAGAGAATTTTGGATCGTTCCACAATATTTCCGTACAACCACGCTGCAAAATTTTTGTGCTTTTAACGCACATCAGAAATTCGGTTTTAATCCAAATTTTTTCTATCGTACTTTTAAATGTCCGATATTCGGACTTTGATAAATGGGCCCCATGGGGTGGAATATGCTTCTTCACTGAATGTACCATAAATTGGAGCTGTCATAACAATAACATGTATGCATTGTCATGAATGTTGAATAAGCAGAAGTTACATGTTGGCATGTAGTTTTTTTTGTTTTGTTTTTTTTAATGACAATTAACCTCTACTACAACAGCTAATAACAGTTAACAGTTGCATTTGATTTACTACTCATTTTCTGCTTTACTACCACTTCATAGTCCCATATTATGATAAAATTAACAGTGTTAGCTTGGGAATTGGTACTTTTGAAACTCAGTGGTGCAGCTTGTCTAATACTCCCTAGCAAAGTTTTCAAATGACTTCTTGTAATTGTAATGTTCCTTTTATTTCTTGGCAGGTTTTCCATCAAAAAGATAATGCTCTTAGAGTTCAGGTAAATTTATATATTTTTAAAACTGCAATCTACAGTTTTGCTTCTACTGCACTATTTAACCTTGATTTTTATGGCACTGCATAAATGGTTCATTTTGTTCTATAACAGTCAGTACCTGGAGAACTACTTATGGGTAAATTACTCGCCAGAGGTGTCCAGTAAACCCTATCTGATGTCCATCTGTTGCATGGTGAATGAGAAATTCAGGGAAAATGTGCCAGCCTGGGAGGTAAGAATCACAAACATTAAATATGTCTAACCTACTAGTTTCTTTTATTGAAGGACAAGGTAATAGTTTCTAGATAATACACACCATACTTGGGTTGTGATGACCAGGGAATAAGCCTTTCCCTCCTGGCAAAACATTTTTATGTCTGATTTATAACATTGTGCCACTTGGGCTTATATTCAATTTATGTTTGTGCCATTTGTAGCCACATGTTGTGCAGAATGGCGAAGGCTGCTCAGAAAGCTAAGTACGGCATGCTAAATTATTTTTTGTCAATATGGATGCTGAACTTGCAGACCTCCGCCTACTAACAACACTAGGAAACTTGTTTTTACGTTGTGCATATGTGATTTATTATGCTTAGTAGTGGGAAGTCTTTATGAAGTAGTGTCCTTAAGTCCCCTATTCATTTTTCTCTGCAGACCTTCAAGAAGAAACCAGAACACTTCCCTTTCTTTTTCAAGAGTATAATGGAGGCATCCATAACTGTGGAGACTGAAAATGACTTCTCTTTGCATGAGCTCACAGTCCTGCTTGTTTTCTTAGATCACTGCTTCAACAGCCTGGTAATTATCTCCTGTGTCATCCTGATTGTCTGTTACTGAGCTGTCATTTATACAGTTGCAAAACTAGAACTCCTGTGGTCCGTATCCCTGTAGGTGTCAAAGCATGTATGATTTAATCAGCTTTTAGCATTAGCATCAACTATAGGATCTATTATCTGAAATGCTTGGGAGCTAGGGTTTTCCAGATAAGGAATTGTTCTATAATTTACATAATTGTAATGTTTGCAAAAATATTGCAGACATTAAATTAACCCAATAGGATTGTGGCTACCCTACTAAATTCAGGCACTGTGAATTATTTATAAATTGATACTTCTTCATTTGCAGGAGGTTGATTTGATTCGTGGACAGATTCAGCAACTCATCTCCCTGCCCATGTGGATCTGCCTTCAGCCGGTAATGTTTGTTTAGTATTTCTTTGCTTTTTCAGTTTTTTACATGTCTGCTATTGTTAATGAGTGGATAACCTATTTCATGATAACAAGCTGGGAATTAGAAGTGGGGGCAAAAGGAGAGGTAAGAACTGGGAATAGGATGGAAGGGAAGGTTGAAAGGATAGCCAATAATATGAAAGCAATGTCCCATCTTATCGATGTGATTTGCTGTGGTGCAGGATAGAGAGAAAAGAGATTGGAAAATGCAGGTGGAAAAGAGAATTGGAACAGGTATAGAAGGGAGAGACATGGATGAGTAAAACAGATTGTAAGAAAGGAGATAAGACAGGGGTTGGATATTTAGGATTGAAGGGTGCATTTTTTTTATTGAAGATGTAATGGGAAGTAGAGGTGCAGGATGGCTGGTATGAAATAGAAAATAGAAAAACAGATGGACTACTGAGGTAAAAATTGGTAAGAGGTGATGAAAGTGGATTGTTTTGATATTGCTATTACAGGGAGAGATAGATAACAGAAGGATAAGGTAGAATGCCAAGATTAGTATATGGAAGCTACATGAAATTGTGAGATCAGAAATTATATTTTTTTGGATTTAACTGGCATTAGTGGGAATAGTCAGAATAAAGAATGGGATTAGATGGGGGAATCAGTAAAGATAAAGAAAAGGATGTCATGGTGTGTGGGGCCAGTCCCAGAGAGCAAACTTCATCTCTATTTAATCATTTTTAGTCATTATGGTGCCTTCAAAAGCAAATTGGTATTCCCCATTTGCAGAAATAATGAAACTATGTCTGTACTTGTTTTCTAAAATATATTAACAGAATAAAAAAATCAGTAGGAAAGGAAATGTTGTACTGATTCCACTTTTTCATTTTAGAGCCGTTTGGAAAAGGAGCTGAAGAAAACACCAAAACTTAGGAAATTCTGGAATCTCATTAAGAAAGCAGATGAGAAAATGGACAGTAAAGCATGTGCACAGTAAGGGACTCAATACATTTTATTTTGGTTACACGCATTGCACAGTTAAAGATGGGAGGAAGCGATTTCTGCATTATTCTTGCTTATGAGCAGGTGCTGGTTTCTGCATACTGAACCAAACACCTGTAATTCCACTCTGTGCCAGCTGGTGTCGTCCTGTGAATGTAGAAGAAATGTAAGCTTCTGGTCTTAAAGGAACAGTAACACCAAAAAATGAAAGTGTATAAAAGTAATAACAATATAATGTACTATTGCCCTGCATTGCTACAACTGGTGTGTTTGCCTCAGAAAGACTACTATAGTTTATATAAATTAGCTGCTGTGTAGCCATGGGGGCAGCCATTCAAAGTAGAAAAGGCACAGGTTACTTAGCAGATAACAGATAAACCCCCATTGTATGGGGCTTATCTACTAGTTATCTGCTATGTAACCTGTGCCTTTTTTCCAGCTTGAATGGCTGCCCCCGTGGCTACACAGCCACTTATTTATATAGTAGCTTTTCTGTAGCAAACACATCATTTTTTTTGCAGAACAACAGCACATTATATTTTAATTTAAAACGTTAAAACACTTACATTTTTTGATGTTACTGTTCCTTTAATTAACACCGAAGCAGGCTTTTTGCTGCTGCTTCTTCTTTGCTGCCATATATCATTTAGGTGGTATATCTTAGGATTTTGTGGGGGTGGTTATAACCCACCTGGGAAGCAGCTTGTGCACACACATTACAGCAGCAGTGTTGTGTATTTTAAAAGCGTACCCAAATCAAAATCATGAGTAGCCACATTGTATTTCCAGACTGATGAACTGCATAGATGTTTGTGTGTGTGTATAGAATTTGTGGGTGATTGCTAACTTATCCTGCTTTCTGCCCATCAAACAAACAAATTAGTCCTCTAAATAACCAGACTTACCCTACTTGGATTTGTTTGTTCTATTGCATTTTATCAAAAGGGGCTGATTTTATTGGCGCCAAATGCTTATCTATTGTTTTGGAACCTTTTAGGGCAATGCAGGAAAGGACATTCCTTAAACAACTTATCCAGAATTTCCTGTCGGTACTCCAGTCCATCCCAACTTCTGGTAAGTTCCTTTCCTTGTGTCAGAATTGTTTGAATCCGTTGTCAACCAGTTTCACACCTTTTCTATATGGAGATACTCCCATACTCATGAACTGACTGATACTCGAAGTTTGTTAAAAACAAAAAGAAAAAACCTTATTGCTGCTAAATAAAAATTCTGTAGTTGATATGTATTACATTTTTTTTTTTTTAAGGTACAGTCAGCATGGACAGAGTGCATTACTGTGAGCGATTTATAGAACTCATGATTGACCTGGAGGTACAACTTGGATCATTATTTCTTTGGGGATTTGGATAGATCACAATTGCCAGCTCATTATGACTTATAGGAGGGTTGTTCACCTTTTAAACTTTTTACTTCAGTTGTTTTTAGACAGTACACCGGAAATTAACACTTGCAGTTGCAGGTTTTTTTGTTTGATTTTATTGACCATTTTTCTACTGAAGTTATAAGGTTAATGTTTTTCTCTCTGATGTTTCAGTCTGTCTGCTTCATAATCGAGGTGTAGACTTCTTACAATTTGCTACATTAGTTGCTATATTTCTCAGATGCATCTGTGGAACTTTAGCAACTGTTTATCAATTAAGCAACTGTAGTATCAATTATAACAGCTGACTAATGAAAATAAATGATTATTCCCAGCAGGCCAAAGATATAGAAATGTATCAATTTAAGTTTAATCTGAAATCAACTGAACTGAAGTGGTTGGAAGGGAAACAACCCCTTTTATCCATAATGAAATGTGTTTGGTGAGGCCATGCAAAAACACAAATTTGGAGGCTGATTTATCAATGTTTAAATTACACTTTTTTTCCACAATTCATTTTTTTGTGCAATAACTCCAGAATTATGGTTTCCAAAAACTGTTTGATATTTATTAAGCACAAAAAAGTTAAGTATAAAACTTAAGCATCTACAATCTTGCAAGTTCATGTAGGTAGGGTTGTTCTAGGCAAAATGTATGTTTTTTTTTCAATTTGAGTTATTTTGTGTAAAAGTGTTTTTATTTGATTTTGCAGCAATTAGAAACAATGCTTAGGTACAGGGCATTCGTCCGTTAAGTTAAAATTTGCAGACAGGCTTTAATGAATAATATATTGTTGTGATAAGATACAAATGGAGGAAAAAATGAACGTAACATAACATAGGTTCTTTCCAAGTCATTCTGTGGGCCTCACAGGATTGTTCCCTTTTACTGTAGATATGATAGCAATAGTCTATTGATGCGGTGACTCCGGAGAGTATATTTTTTTTAATTTTTCAGATTTTTAATTCAATAAAGTTTTTTTTTTTTTTTTTTTTAATTCAAATTCGTTAATAAACAAGAAAACATTTGAGTTATGTAAAAAGTTGAGTTTATTCAAATTTAAAAGAAAACTTAAAACTTACAAATTAAAAAATTGATAAATATGCCTCTCTGTGCTTCTAAGTGACAGATGAAATTCACTGTCAATAAGTGTGTGGTTATAAATTACCTCTACCCTTAAATGGACTAATTGAAAAAGGTACATTTTTGATGAAGTAGTATTTGTTGCTGATTGACAGTGCTTGCTATAGCTAAGTTATATAACTTAGCTATAGCAAGCACTGTCAATCAGCAACAGTAAGTATTGTCTTAAAAGTGGTATAGATTCATGGGAGGGGGGATGTAATTATTGCCCTTTACAAACACTGGGTCTACAATGTGCAGTGCAATTTTGTTTTCCAGTACTGAATTTTCAGGTGTAATATGGCAGCTGCAGATATTGTGAATGTCTATGAACTTTTTAAAGGAGAACTAAACTCCCCTTCCCTAGATACACCAGCCCCCCTAACCTCAGCTTCAACTGTACATGCTTCTGCAGACTCCTTGACACAAAAGATGCCTGAATAGAATCCAAATGGATGGAACATAACACCTGTGAACTCCACTGCGCTGCTCTGCTTTTTTAGCTAGGGTTTTCAAATAAGGGCACTTTTCTACACATTAGACTGTGGGAAGGGAGAGGCGAGGGGGGGGGGCTTTTCTACCTATGGGGGTTTAGTTCTACTTTAAGAGATTATAAACTGTTATGTTTAATAGGTTACTTAGAGTCTTTATAAATATTTTTTTTGTTGACTTTTCTGTATACACTCATTTATCTCCTTTTTACTCTCTTCTAGGCTTTGCTTCCCACACGCCGCTGGTTTAACACTGTGCTAGATGATTCACATTTGGTTGTTCATTGCTACCTTTCCAACTTATTCCAGCGGGAACAGGAGGGACATCTCTTCTCCCAGGTTTGTTGGTGTTGGCCTTGGCAGTAACGCATATATAAATAAAATATGGTATACATTTCTGAGCTGTACCTCTCCCATCAGCTTCTGGACATGCTGAAATTTTATGCTGGGTTTGAAATAAATGACCAGACGGGAAATGCCCTAACAGAGAATGAGATGACCACAATTCACTATGATCGCATTACTTCCTTGCAGGTGAGTACAAAGCCTTGTCTTTATATTTATTTGTTCTTCTCTATACTGAGCTTGCCATTTAATCATGTTTTTTTACATATATTTCCATCTGTAGAGAGCAGCTTTTGCTCACTTTCCTGAACTCTACAACTTTGCACTTTCAAATGTGGCAGCTGTTGACTTGCGAGAATCCCTTGTGAAATTATTTGGTCCTCTAAAGTAAGTATATAGCATTCACTAATAAACTCCTTGTGCAAAAAAACAAACGCAGTTTTAACTCAACTGTGCTTTGTAAACAATAAGTATAAAATCCATATCTATATAATATCAGTATATTTACTGGTCCATTCAGCCTGCTTGCTGCATAAATTAAAGTGCTCATAATAAACAAAAATATATTGTCCTTTTATCATATCCCGTATGCCAGTTACTCATTATTGATATAGTGTGAATCGTTAAATTTGTGGTTTCTGTCAGAGGAGGAAACTCAATTCAAATGCATAATTAAAGCATGGGTAATGTACTGCTTACTAACCCTAGGCTCTTAGGAACATGTAATTTAGTGTCTGCTTGAAGGTTCATAGATAAAGTTCCTCTCTGTCTAGTGTTCTATAGTACTATTAGTTTCACTGTGATATTTGCATACAGTCAGTTGGACCATGTAAGCTCTGACCTGTGTCGCTTTACAATGATGGTTAATACAAACTTCGCCAAACCTTGTTTTAGCCTGATTGTGCCACCTAGAGCCTAGATTGAATGCAAATGTAAAAAGACTTTATGATATATTTAATAAATTTCAGTCCAGTTTTATAAGAAAAGCACAAGTAATCGAAATTGTCATTTCCTGTTGCAGTCCAAACACACTCCACGGGGTGGCCTCGTACCTTTGTCTTTTACCAGCTCTAGCTGAAGGAGAGGACACAAAATATGAAAAAGAGTTACTCTTGGAACTGCTGGTAGGTTTCAGCTGACTAGATATAGCTCCTTCTTTCAATGCGTTAATCAGCCTCCAGAACTCTGGACTGTAGTAATATTTCAGATATTTGTCTATTTATAAGCCCTTAGCACCAAATTTAGTACACTAGAGAGAATTGTTACAACTATAGTAACATCATCTGTGTTCTGCTGTCTCCCAGGGGGAGTATAGCTGTCAAGTGAGAAGTTGCCCATCTAGCATGCAGCCCCTGAATGCACATGCATTTTGCCAGTTCTCTGTTTGGAATTGGAAAGAACCGGCACACAGGACTCATTGCAAGCGGGGTGACCCACTGCATGTTTATTCATACGGCTAATGTTTCAGGGACACACCCCTTCATCAGACATCATGATGTCCCCGAAACGTTACACATTTGAATAAACATGCAGTGGGTCACCCTGTTTTCAATTAGTCCTGTGTGCGATTCGTGCCAATTTCTTGCTGAGGAGGGTGCCGATCCTTCATACCATGCACCAGGGTGTGCTGGTGGGTATATGCTGCCAATTCTCTGTTTGTCAGGCCCTTCGCTATGTTAGGTCTTTTAGCCAGAAAGGCCCTAACATGGAACAGAAGCATACAATGCTGTCTTGAAAATTCTCGCCATGAAAATTCTGGATATCCGCAAGAACGTAAATCTTTTTCCTTTGTACCAGTATTTTTTAAAATATTGGTTTGTTGCATCTATATAAAAAGATGATTTTTTTTCCCCTCCATTTTAGAATGTCAGTGACTCATTGCAGCCAGTGTGCTATGTATGAAATATACAATGCAATACAGAAACAATCTGGTTTCAGAAAAAAATTATCCTGCCTTCTAAGAAACAAAAAAACCCCATTATAGTGTATAAAGTATTAAATATGGTTAATGAAGTGTGAGTGGGAGGCTGTGAGATTTATATTAGCACAGAATTCTTTAGCACATCCAGTTACAGAACATAGACTGGTGCATCCATCTGCCTCCCAGCTGTTTTAGTCTTGAGTGATTGTGCTTCTGTATTGAAGATGATATCATTATATATAATGTTTGGGAAACATTTTTTGCAGACTGAGAAACAAATAATTAAAGCTCTACTCTCATATTCCTGCTTCTCAGTGAATGCAATTCCACTGAAGGGGCCTATTGTATAAATAATAAGCGTGCATTATACTCCTTTAAATATAGATGGTGTGTGCTGAAAGAAGTTTTGTTTCAGGCTACTTTTGACTCTTTATCCAAAAACGCTGCAAGTCCCTTATTTGAAATACGGACAAGGGACCATAGTGGGTATATAGGGAGCTGTAATAAAGGGTGCATTTTTAGAGGTAATGATAATTTTTAGCCCAGAGTGATAGTGCCATAAATGATTTATTGTTGCCTACCAGGATGTGGAGGATTTCAGTTATGCCATACTTCTCCTTTAGTACTGGGCAGCTATCAGAGACTTGCAGACAGTTCCATGGCATGTGTTTAAAAGCTAGGGGGAAATCTGCCAAAAACTATGCCTAGGGATGGTATAGTGAGCAGCTTCCTGAAAAGTCTTGCGGTAGCATTGTGTACAGTGAAAATCACAGAAGCATTACAAGAGAAACTTTATCTTCCTTTCCATCTCAAGGTCTCTCGGCATGAACGTCGCATCTCTCAAATTCAGCAGCTGAACCAAATGCCCTTGTACCCCACAGAGAAGATTGTATGGGATGAGAACATCGTGCCTACAGAGTACTATTCCGGGGAAGGTGAGAGGCTGTAAACTGATCTTGCCGCTTTTGTTGTGAGAGTCTGACTGAGATGTAATATAGATAAACACCTGCCAAGAGCTTCATGAATTAATCCCATTGTGCCCAAGTGGTCTTTTGCTTGTTAAATGTGATTTTGCTAATGTTCCAGCAACATGTTGTGGTTTTTATGGTTGATAGCTAGACGTTTGAGGGACAGAACACAGCTGTAACTGAAATATTGAGGGAAATAATTGCCTGTTTGTATGAAATTACATTGACTGTCTTATGAGGAACATTATATACATGGTTATGTATTCAGAAAATGGTATACAGGGTAAAACCTATGAATTATATTCCCTGAACAAAGAAGTTATGGTTTGCTCCCACTGATTAAAAGATGGGTGGTGTAATGGGTGGTGTTTCTGCCTTAAAGAAGAACTAAACCCTAAAAATGAATATGGCTGTAAATTCTTTATTTTATATACTGAACTTCTTGAATCAGCCCAAAGGTTCCCTATTTCTATAGCAACTATATTCAGACACATGTTGTGTGGCCCCGCCATCTGTCTGGCTGCTGTGACACCTTTGTGTAAACTATAAAGGGTATCAGTACTGTAATTACCTGGCCCCCTGCATTGTTCACACTTCAGATTCAGGCTTTACACCCCTGTATATTTCACACCCGTAAGCCCACTACATTATTCACGCCCGTAAGCTCTCAGACGGTAGGCTCCCACATTATCTGTTCATCTCAGACTGTAGGGGCAGTGCTGACATTATGTCACGTGACAAATATACAGAATATTTTGCGTAGGTCCCTAAGCTCAGTAATTGACAGCAGCACAGAGCATGTGCAGTGAATTAGCAGAAAAGAAGATGGAGAGCTACTTGGGCATCTTTGGGGGCACAGATCTTCCCTGCTAAAGGGCTGTGGGTGCCTTGGGCTGGTGCAAAAGCCCAAAACATAATGTACATCATTTCTAGCCTACTTCTTTAGTTGGGCTTTAGTTCTCATTTAAACCCTAATGTGGAAAAAATAAAGATGATTTATTAAGTGAAAACTCCAATTTAATATGGATTTGAAGAGGAGATAAGCTTGTCTCACAATGGATCTTGCCCATTGCACCTTTTAAGTACCATTGTTTAGAAGTGTAAAATAGCATGCAAATAGTCTTTTGTAAGGCGAATAGGTCAGGCTTATTAAAATTGAGTTTTGGAATGTTTGACATTATTCAATCCATGTCCCTGTTTTAGGGTGCCTTGCACTGCCAAAATTAAACCTGCAGTTCCTTACCCTACATGATTATCTACTGCGCAACTTCAACCTCTTCCGCTTGGAGTCAACATATGAGATCCGTCAGGACATTGAGGATGTGGTTTGCCGCATGAAGCCTTGGTAAGTACAACTACTGGGCTGTACCTGGCAGGTAAAAATGTCCTTCTGAAAATATATAGGGTCATTGCCTTTAAACATCCATCATGCTGACAGGGAGGCTGTTCCATTTAGAGCTGTTATTAGCCCTGCTGCACTGTGTGGGACCTAATCTCATTGCTAAATTCATTTTGTGATGTGTGGGAAACCTCACTTTTCTTTGAGATATAAAAATGCATAAATAATGCACTATTTTTTGTTTTAAATTATGTCCATTTTTGTTCAAGATTTTTCATGCTGTGGGCCGGAATAGAGATACTTTTGCACTAGCTTACTGTTCCCAGTACGTGTCTCACACTAGCTTTTCAGTCCCAGTACGTATCGCACACTAGCTTACCAATGCCAGTATGCAACTCACACTAGCTTATCAGTCCCAATATATACCCACTTCTTGGACCCTTCTTAGTTATTGTTATACTCGGAAGCTTACAACATTTTAAAGAGACAAATAGAAGAGGCACACAAAAAGTTGCAGGGACAATATTTAGAGAGTGCTAAGGCATTATCCTTATGTATTCCTTTTTACATTTTCTTGATTGTATCATTTATTGTATTGTTACGGTGGGAGTGTGTATATATAGCCAATGTGTTGCAAGTACAGACATTTCTGTAAATAGTACAGCATATATATCCCCAAATGCACAAGCAGACGTCTTCTGCTTCAAGAATGTTGCAAGAATATAGGTTCTACTGAATTACCTTGTAGCCTACAGAACCTTGGGAATGTTGAATTGTTAAGGAATCGCAAGACCCAATATGGATAAAGATAATGGGTTATAGTATTCACTGAGATACGCAAAGCAGTTTAGAAAAAAGACCTAAAGGGCTCATTTATGAAAGCAAGTGCAAAGCAATAAAACTGAGGCAGAAATAGTTGCCTTAACTGTTAAAACACCTCTGCACAATCCTTATTGCAATTTAAAACAGATTGCTCATGCACAATGGGAAGCTGTACATAATTAGTGGCAGGCAAGTCCTGTGCATGCTATTTAGCTGGTGCCTGCAGTGTCGCTGGGAATCCTGGGGAAATGCTGCTGTATGGCATAGCAATTTCCATGTGAATTTTGCAGTTTGAATACTTCAGGCATTACAGAACATACTGTCTAGGGCTCATTCATCAGAGTATTTTAAATTTCTGTTTACCCTCTCACAGGTAGATGATTAACTGCTACTGAATTTGCGTCCCAATTCCCTAATAGAAAGGTCACCTCTGTAACATGATTATTCTTTTGCTGCACTAAGCTCCACTAAAACCCCTGCATCCAACCAGCCTTGCCATACATTTGATATTGAGTCACATTGTAAAGTCCTTTAGCCAAGCACATTGTCTGCATGATTTGTAGTGTGCTTACTTTCTGATCTGTTACTTAACATATATGAAATATGATCTGCCAAACGCATGTGCAGTCTCACTCCATGTGCCATTTCGCTACACTAAAGCTGTGTGTATATCCTCCCTTCTTATTCCTTCATGCCATTCTCATATCGTTCTTTTTGCCGCCATTTCTTTAGTGAGATAATTTGTGCTCCTGCTGAAGTGTTCTTTTTGCCCATTCAGTTACACATATCAAGTTGCCAACAGTTAATCAGTTGTAGATTATAGCATAGAGAATGCAAATTGTGCCCCAGTTGATATATAGCCCCCTTGTTATTACAGGTTCCTGGGCAAGTGTTGCTTATGTAACTTTATTACCACCTTAGTTGCCTTAATTCTACATGTACATGCATCTATCATTGGTTGTGCCCCTATACATAAGGCTTTCATGTTGCAACACAATATTTTATTTTATGTTTCTTCTATTATTTGTGGTTGCATAGAAATATTACAGATCAAGTGTCTAAGCTGAATCCTCACCAGCAGCCTCTGCCCTACACTCTAATGTAGATGTTATTGCAGTAGCAGTTTATCCCCCTGGTATTTCACACAGATCCCATCTGCAGACACAAGCTATGAGGGGGGTGAGATAAGTGGAACTTGAGCTCTCCCTGTTTCTCATTGCATGCTAATTTCAGTTTGCTGAGCCAGCTTGGCTTTGATGTGTAACCCTGTCAGCGCTCTGCTTTTACTCTTGCACACGCTGTATACTCGGTTGCATTCAGTACATCCTCCTTTACTACACACTTCCGATAGATAATATTTTATATTACAATGAATCCAGAGTTGCAGGTATTGCTGGGAGCTTTTTTGCCTGTTTGAGAGGAGATTTCCTATGGGCGATAAAGCTCTCTGTCTGTCCAAGCCTTTAAAGGCAGAAATCCCCCCTTTTTTTTTAACATGAGCTCATTCAGTTGGGCTTATGTAAGAAAGGAGTGTGAACACTGTCTAAACCTCCATAAATAAATATAAATATTTTGCACAGACATACAAATGTGTCAGATTGAGAGGAAGCCATGATATGCTGGTCACAGGGTTCATTTCTCTACCCTCTTTCGGCTGGTAGAGTAATTCAGTATCTCTCCATGTTGATGTGAAGGATTCTGGGAATAGAAGTCTGCATACTTTTCACAGTGGGCCCTGCACAGATTCTTTAAAAGCAAAAGGACTTCAAGTCCCAGACTAGTTATATTTTCCCTTTAATGTTAAACGTCTTACTTGTATTTGTTGTTGCTTTTAGTTAAGATTATTTCTTAATAAACATCTAAACTGCTTCTTTATCCCCAATGCAGGCAGTCCGAATATGGAGGCATTGTTTTTGGGGGTTGGGCACGTATGGCCCAGCCAATTGTGGCCTTCTCAGTAGTAGAAGTGGCCAAGCCCAATATTGGCGAGAACTGGCCAACTCGAGTCAGGGCCGATGTCACAATCAACCTGAATGTCCAAAAACACATCAAAGAAGAATGGGAAGGTATTGTAAAAAATGTTTTGATAGAACTGCCTGACATTGTTTAAATGATGTGGCCTCTGATACATTAGGACAGGTATTCATTTTGTGTCCATATCACAGGGCAACTGAAGGTAATACCTGCAAACCATCCAGTGTCTCTTGTTACAGTTCAGATGTAGCTGTTTAAACCTCATTCTGGAAGTACACTGCGATTTATAGCCCAATTAGTCAGTGAAGGGATAAAAGTGCCTTAGTGTGATCTGCCACATGTCTGGATCAGTTTTATCTGGCATTTGAGATCTTCAGAATAAACCCACACATTCCATCTCTCATACAACACAGGACTAAAATGTATTCGTGAATGTGTAATTGTGCAGATGAAACAGAGCCATCATCATTAATCTGCCATTCCACTGGTGTAGCAATAAAACCACTCTGTGAAGGCCTTATTAAAAGGCCAAACAATGTCATTCTCATAAATTTTTTTATAAAAGACTAGACTTTGCTAAGCAAAGACTGGTACACTAAATACTGCTTCTTTTTTTTGGGTCTTTGCCTATGTTAAACTTTTTAACGCTTAGTCTGCTAAATGGATGGGTTTTGGTATCTTCTGGCTAGTCATAACCAGCTCCTGGTGAGTGCCACACCAAGTTACTGTCATGTTGTTCATATTCTTTATACTTATAGAGGGCTACTTAATAGAGTCTCATTTAATACTAGGTGTCAGAGGGGCTCAGCACACACACAATTTCCTACTTAGCTCTCCATCACCTGCCCAATCAGTCACTTCCCCTCACTCCCCGCCCTTTTGCGCCCGTATTGGTAAGAGCAGCTAGGGAGGGGTGATTTCTAACTACTATAGAGGAAGCAGACTATGCAGTCTAAGGGCCCCTTTTTAAGTTCCATACTTGGTTAGGGACCCTCTCAAAGGAACAGTAACACCAAAAAATTAGTGTTTTGAAGTTATTAAAATATAATGCGCTATTGCCCTGCACTGGTAAAACTGGTGTGTTTGCTTCGGGAACACTATTATAGTTTATATAAACAAAGCTTCTGTGTAGCCATGGGGGCAGCCTTTCAAGCTGGTAAAAAGGAGAAAAAGCCCAGGTTGCATAGAAACCTGTGGAAAAACATCATAGTATTCTAGAGTGTCTGTTATCTGCTATGTGACCTTTTCCTTCTCTTATTTCAAATGGCCCCCATGGCTACACAGCAAGGTATTTATATAAACTATAGTAGTCTTACTGAAGCAAGCACACAATGAAGCAATGCACAGATTTAGCAGTGTTGGCCAGCAGTACATTATAGTTCAATTACTTTGATATATTTTAATGCTTGGTGTTACTGTTCCTTTAACTCAAAATAAATAGAGATACAGGAAAATATCAATGTATTAGTCATTAATTCATAGTTCCAAAAATATCTAGGCCAGCAAATGCATATTTACCCCAAATCTCTCTAAGCTGGGATTTTAGGTGTGTCTAGAAGAGCATATAGCCAGTTTTCACCTTGTCCTCATCCATGACCCTCTTGCCATGGGGCCCATGTGAGCAGTAATGTCTAAATATCTATGGGGCCCATATGAATTGCAATGTTGCATATGATTGTAGGTTTCAAAATATATGGGGGGCATGTAAGCAGCGGCAAGTCATTTTGGTAAAGGGAAGAACTGTTAATCATTAGATGTTGCATATACCTTTTATGCACACACCTATGTTTAGTACAATAAGCTCTTTAATGGTGCTTTGTGTGAAAATGCTTGTTTATAGGATTGTGTTTGAGTGGCTGGAAATCCTGATTGTGGTTAGGGGCTTTTAAAAATGGGCTCAGTGAAAGATTTTTTTGTTAGAGAATCACATTTCCCCAGGATGTTGCACAGAATTAGGTGGGTTTATAGCTGTAGGGGGCAGAGTGAGCAAGCGGTTGATAAAGGAAAATATAATATTTCTGAATTGCACTGTGAGTTTTCCATTGACTGCCAGCTGGCAAGTGACAGCACAACATACCCTTATAGGGTCTCTGGCTCACATATCGCCCTCCTAGTAACCTCTGTTGGCACTGCACAAGAGGCCGGCGTTTGATCAGAAAGCCTGAGCCCTGCCAAGTACCCACTCAGCACTAGGGTTGAGTGGGTCTGATTTCAAGGCGCATTTTCTTTAACTATATTGTTGCCAAAACAGTTGGAACAAAATATGCAAAAGTGGCCATGATTTATGAAATCCGCTTACCATGGTGTTACTGCTCTTTGGCAAATCTTTGTGATTTAGGTACTGTATCCCTGAGTGCAGGGTTGCCACAAGTGTTAGCCTACCAGAGCTTAGAGCAATAAAACTGCTGATTTATTAACACCTTCATGGTAGCGGTAAAAAAAGCAATAGAATGCATAGCCTGTCACTATAAATATATGCTCGCAGGTAAGTTGTCATTTAACATGAGTGCAGGTTGCAAACTGACGCTCACTCATCTTATGTGTATTGTGTCCTGTTGATGCATTCCAAAGTAGCAGAATGAAATTTACTGTTCCATCTAGGTCTCCGCAAGCATGATGTCTGCTTCCTGATCACCTTAAGGCCCTGCCTGCCTTATGGTACAAAAATTGATCGGCGGCAACCCATTGTAGAGCAGACTGGCCTCATGTATCTACGGGGGTGTGAGATCCAAGGCATGCTGGATGATAAGGGACGAGTCATTGAGGAAGGTAATACCTTATAGAACTAATTATCTCTGCATTCTAGCTAGAGTAGGTATATAATAGTAGGTTTTAAAATTAGGTTTTATAAAAGTATGTTTTATAATGAAGGTGGGTATGTAATTACTGTGGTGGTCTGTATGGTTTTAGGTATATAAGTATAGCATTTTTTAGTATTTGACAGTGCACTTGATGATATGAATGTCTAGATTAGGGGTGAACACCTGTGGCCCTCCAGCTTTCAAACTGCAACTACCAGCATTCTCTGGCAACTGAAGTTCGGACGAAGAGCAACCGTTTTGACATCCCTGCTCTAGGCAATTTCTATATATCTCAGTAGCAGTAATGTGTTTCTTTTTGGTTTCATAGGTCCAGAACCCAAACCCATACTTAGAGGAGACTCCAGAACATTCCGGGTGTTCCTTGACCCCAACCAGTACCAGCAGGACATGACTAACACCATCCAGACTGGGGCAGAGGATGTGTATGAAACATTTAACTTGATTATGAGGCGGAAGCCCAAAGAAAATAACTTTAAGGTGACTATCAACAGAAACTCTTATCTGCTTCTATTGACTGTACTGACTGTAAGAGTACTGTATAAATTAAGGTTGGCCCAGATGACCATGCACAGATGATTGCCCACTTAGGATGAAATCCTTGAAAATTTAAAGATGAATCTAGATGGATTATAGATGGATCTGCTTGCAGTTTCTCTATGTAGTTTTATTTAAGTAGTTGTATTTAAGTCCCACATGCTAAGAGCTGAGTTGGATAAACCTGGGCAGGCTTCTGTTCAGGAGTATCATGGACACAACTGAAGGACTATGCCAGTTAAGGGGTTTAATGATAAAAGTGCAGAATGAGCAACAGGGTAGAAGTGAGAAGTCAGCAGCAGTGGGTGCTCTTTATGCATTCCTCTTGGGCTGCTTTTAATTATCTATGTTCTGAAAGGGAATTAAGTTTTGTCAAATCACTCATACTTGTATTCAAAGTGTCTGTATGAACGTTTGTGTGCGTGGGTTTATGTACCATATTGAAAGCCAGCAACTCCATGCTCTAAACATGCTTTTGTCAAAAAATCACTGTCTAAACCAAAGATGGGGGAACGATGGTCCTTGTTATACTACTGTTTGTAGGAAATGACCCTCAGCATCTTATTATGCTGTATCAGCTATTTTAAGCAACATATTTTCAGATATCATGCTGAATCATTAGCATTAGTTATGATACCTTCTGTAGAATGAGTAGTTACACAGGAATATTCTGTTCTCTTTCATGCTCCCATTAGGCTGTTCTTGAGACCATCCGGAAGCTGATGAACACAGACTGTGTGGTGCCTGACTGGCTTCATGACATCATTTTGGGTTATGGAGACCCAGGAAGTGCCCACTACACAAAAATGCCAAATCAGATTTCAACACTGGACTTCAATGACACCTTTTTAAGTTTGGACCACCTTAAGTCATGTTTTCCGGGCTACAAAACTAAGGTGACAGTGGCTGATCCATCCATGCAAAAGGCCCCTTTTAGGTAAGAACCATACATAAACGTCATAGTTAAACCAGTACCAGGCTTTCAAATTTCTCACTGCTGGTTACACAGATCTGTTGGCGTTATATTGTAGTGATGACTACATTGCATGCTGCTTTTTCCTCCTTCAGAATTACGTTTCCTGTCTATGGAGGCAAAGGTAAGAAGCGGAAAGAAGGCTCCGAAGAAGAAACTGAGCAGGAAGAGACCCCCACCTTGACTGTAGAGCCACATGTCATACCGAACAGAGGGCCTTACCCATACAACCAACCAAAACGGTATTTACCCAGCCGTAGACATAACCAGAGGTGCACTTGCTGAACTGTAAAGAGCTGAGAGCAAAGGACATTGATTTAGTCCTAAACTGCTGCTCACTTACCATTTGATTTTTTTTAAATGCCCAAAAGGATTATGTGCAAAAATAAATGCAAATTAACAATCCTACCTGCAGATTTCATCGAGCGTACCATCACTTGCCAAAAACTCCAAAATGATGCCCCTGTTAGTCAGATCTGCCCGGACTTTCCATATATAGTTATGTTGCTGCTAGTACTGCATGAAGATTACATTATGGTCATGGTTATCCTAACCTAACACTTGGCCACATGTTATTTCAAAATGAAAGAATTTTTTCTCATTCTGTCTTTTAGCAACACCATCCAGTTCACATCTACCCAGACGGAAGCTATCCGTGCAGGCATGCAGCCTGGCCTTACTATGGTATGTACATCTGCATAAAGTAAGCCCATGAACCTATGCAACATGTGACGAGGTGGCAAGCTTTGCCTTTTTTTGTATCAAGTGTTTTTTTGTCAAGTACGTTTATTTAGCCCTGCCAAATTACCTGGAGATTTAAACATATTAACATGTACATGGGGGTTAAAATATATGTAGCAGGGTAGACTGCACTGGAGAACTAGGAGAGCCTGTATTTCATTGTTTGCTGTACATTGTGCTGTACATCTGCTTTATATCACTTACAGTTTTGTTTCAAACCGCCAGCTGTTGGCTCTGCTTCTCTTTACTCCTGATCCATAAACACGGGCAAACAACGAATCCAAACCCGCACTCCCTCAGCCCTCCAACGGAAACTCACCGCTCGGTGCACAATGCTAGAGAGGGATCGGCACCCTCCCCACAGATTCCAAACAAGCAAACAGCAACGGCACTCAAGAGCTACGTACGGGCATTGCCCTTAAAAATCCTTTATTGCAGAAATGCAACGTTTCGAGGCTAGGACAGCCCCTTTGTCAAGCATAAACATACGTGAAAGTGACGGCAATATATAACCCACTCATTAACAATAATTAGCAGCAATCAATTAAACAAATTAACAATGTAATAGTGATAATACTAATCATAGAAAAACATTTTTCTACACAAAACTACATAGTGTACAATAGCATAATTTTAAAATAGCATAATTTTAAAATAGCAGAAACATATTTTATAATGTAACAAAATTATTATTAGTGAATTTAACCAAAATTCCCAATCTCAAAAGTGACTCAGTGTTTACACAGTAAACTTGAAACTTGAAACCAGTTTCAACAGTGACCCTGCCAGATACAAAATAAGAAAACAATGTTGCTGAATTAAAAATGTTACAACGATTTAAAAACATTTAACAATAAAATACAAAGTTGCAGAAAAAGAAGATACATTTCTTTTTCTGCAACTTTGTATTTTATTGTTAAATGTTTTTAAATCGTTGTAACATTTTTAATTCAGCAACATTGTTTTCTTATTTTGTATCTGGCAGGGTCTGCTCTTTTTTACAGCACTGAGTCACTGTTGAAACTGGAAGTTTATTCAAGTTTACTGTGTAAACACTGAGTCACTTTTGAGATTGGGAATTTTGGTTAAATTCACTTATAATAATTTTGTTACATTATAAAATATGTTTCTGCTATTTTAAAATTATGCTATTTTAAAATTATGCTATTGTACACTATGTAGTTTTGTGTAGAAAAATGTTTTTCTATGATTAGTATTATCACTATTACATTGTTAATTTGTTTAATTGATTGCTGCTAATTATTGTTAATGGGTGGGTTATATATTGCCGTCACTTTCACGTATGTTTATGCTTGACAAAGGGGCTGTCCTAGCCTCGAAACGTTGCATTTCCGCAATAAAGGATTTTTAAGGGCAATGCCCGTATGTAGCTCTTGAGTGCCGTTGCTGTTTGCTTGTCCGTAAGCACGGGCACATGTAAGATCCATATCGCTGCTTCTCCAGTGGTTTATATGAACTCGACAAGTATTTCTGAACAGATTAGTGTAGCTTTGTCATTCAGTCACTATTGGTTAGCTTCCTGGATGTAGAAACCCATAAAGCAAGTTCTCATAATGTATTTGCACTTTATTTAGCAGATGATACCAGTTTGTAATGCATTCAGCATATGGTACCTTGAAAACTCCATTTATGTCCTGCTTTTTTTTTTTATTAACTGGACCAGTAATCCAGCATATTTGTCCAGCTCACACTAAAATGATGATGAAAATGCAGGGTGATCTCCTTTCTATGGAGAAAGGGACCAGGCTATGCACCCTTTCTATGACAGACCCTTTCCCACATGCTTTCTTTTGTGTTAGGCCTGTAGGACCACCAGTGTTTTCACCATCATTGTCAAATATGAATACAATAGGAGGCCTGTGGGTGGTAATAAGCAGGCAGTCGCCAGTGCTACAATGGCAAGTTTGGAACTGTAGGCTGAGCAGGCAATAGCTTAACTTGAGGAAGTGGAAAATAAGTATACGTTTAGCTTTTAATTAATTCATAAGGCAAATGTATTAACTCTAGCAAATAGTTATTCAACATATGCTCAAAAAAGCATAATAAGGTTTTTTTTTTATTTCATTTTAGAAATTAACTAACAAACATTCTGATGCTTTTTGTAGCAGTTACATGAAGGGGGTTAAGTGGGTTATCAAATGATGTTAGAATCCCTTGAAAGGTCTTATTATCTTGTTCATACCATTTATCTTTACCCAGACCCTAATGACCTCCAACACTGCAGCATTTGTTGGCTATGCAATTAATTGTTGCGTGATTTATATGTTTAATGATTATGTCTATAAAGAAGGCCATTAACGTGATGGCGATGCAGCCGCTATAACTGTGTGCCTTGGGCTTTGTCAGATGGGACCTACATTAAGGCTGGGAGGCTCTCAGATTCACCTGAGAATTAATGTCACTCCTTTTAATTGCTTCTATCTGTTGTAGCAAGAAATTTAAACTGTTTTGTGCCATAAAGCATTGAATCTATGAGCCCAGTGTGAAAAAAACAGTTCTGGTGCATTAGATTTTACATTTCCATTGTGCCCTTTGATCTGTGCCTTGTGTTAACATGCAAGAGTGCAGCAAACATCAAAGAGCTGGCACCTATCATTGACACAAAGTAGGGGATAGTCTTCTGGTCCTTAGGTTAATAATGCCTGTGTTGTGACATTGGGACTGTGTTGGCAGAAAGCGATACGATTTTCCTAATACTCACTTTCTCATTTTTGCTTGCTTTACTTTTAGGTAGTCGGACCACCTGGCACAGGAAAAACAGACGTAGCTGTCCAGATCATTTCCAATCTGTATCACAACTTCCCGGAGCAGAGAACCCTTATTGTGACGCACTCCAATCAGGTACTTGCATAACAGGAGAGATTTAGTTCTGCGGCAGAAGATATACAGATATTTCCCAAGTGCAGTGTATTCATGGCGCTATGTTTTGGTAATCTGTTTAACTTCAAGTGTTGGGTAAAAGTGTCTTTTCCCCGCACCAGCAGTAGATGTAAGATGATTGGGAGGAGGTTTGCATCACAAAGGGCTGATATATACGCAGCCTGTGAATTAGCCAACCTGCTGGCCTTTGCTTGCTCCTGTTTCTGTACCAAGAAGAACATCTACACAGGCACAGTGCCTCTTGGTGCAGACACAGGAACAAGCAGAGGCCAGTGGATCAGCTGATTCTCGGCCAGAATAAGTGTCATGTGGTACTAGCCTCTTATGCCATCAATAGAATGCAGGGTTTTGACTGCGAACTGTGTATAAATCACAGAAACTTTCAGAATATCCCATACAGATAGTGGTATGAAGACTTACTGGCATTGTAGTCCCTTTTATTATGAACAGTATTAATAGAATACATAAAGACCACCCAGGGGCCCATTAACTACCAGTAGCCTTAGCACAGTAAGTAATATAGCAATATGCAGTAATACAATAGTTCTTATTCCTTTCTGTGTGTTACTGCACTGGTGCCAATTTCCCTAGTGTTAGTAAATAAGGCCTCCAGTCTTTTGAAACAACTGTAGTGTATAACAGTTAATATGAGTTTACTTAGACGAAATATACTTACTTATACATCATATATACATTATACATTTAATCTGTTCAGCTACAGATTAAAACATTTTAATTAAAAACCTTACCACCAAACAGTAAATATCTCCTACTTATCAGACTTGTTGTACATTTCCTTAATTTTTCTATAGTTTAGACAGTGTAAGGACAAAGATGGAGGAACTCTTTAAGTTGTACAATGTATTGAGATTAGGAAACGCAGTTAAGGCTGATGCCACACGCGGCGTAGGGCTGATTTTTTTGGCAAGCGGAAAAACGCTTGCCGAAAAATCAGCCCTACGCCTGCTACTTGTGCCTGCACCCGAATGAATGGGATACGCTCGGGGGCAGGCACATGTAGCCGATATACGCATGAAAAAGCGAGAGAATGCAAAGTCTCGCGTTTACACAGCCCTACGCCTCGTGTGGCATTAGCCTAAAGTCCCATGCCATCTTAATGAACAAGCATACATTTTGCAGTTTATTGATATTTGCTGTGTATTTACTTTTCACATCATAAGATGTTGCCATATTGCTTTATGGTATATATTTTGGTTATGTACAGCTTCTGATCCCCTGCCTTTTCATTCTATTTACTGACTAATAACTATAACCAGAAACTTTTATGGCACAAAAAATGGTAACTTTTTGAAAATGGTTTTGAAAAGTTTTGCCTCTAGTTACCCTTTAATAGAATAGTACCATCTTCTTATAACCACTAGATGGTGTTGTTTCACTGATGTCTTTGGAGGTTGTCTCTGCTGAGGAGCACATGGTGGCTCCCATTTGTGTACCCTTGATACAAGTTAAGGCACAGGTTCCCAGACTGTTATTATGGTCCCTCTTGGGTACTGAATCTATAACACGGTGACCATTATGGTTTCTATGTATCTCTCAGCTTATGAGCTGGGGGCTTAACTCATTATTAAAGGACAAAATAAATGGTAAATAGTCTTAATAAGTAATTTGTCAGTGGATATGCCGTATTATAGTGGCTTTGCGTGAGTAATTTCAGTGGAATATTTGGCAGTCTGTTACCCCTACTGCCTACCAAACCCCCCCCCCTTCTTCCTAGAACTTCCACACAGAGTTTGTGAACCCACCTCTTCTGCTGTTCCTATCAATCTGTAGGCTCTGAACCAGCTGTTTGAGAAGATTATGGCTCTGGATATTGACGAGAGGCACCTCCTGCGTCTGGGCCATGGAGAGGAGGAGCTGGAGACTGAGAAGGATTTCAGCAGGTGAGGAAAATCAATTAACACCTTCCCCGCCAGCAGGACCAACAACGTGTGTTTCCTCTAAATACTGCTGGTTCTGGGCTTGAGGCCTGGAGTAAATACAATACTTAGGGCTTTCAGTATCATTCATGTTTTTCATTAATTGCCTTGCCTGTACCATGTATTGCAACAGTGTCTTTAGTGACCTTTTCTCCTGCACCAGTTCCAGTTTATATGATATTGCCCACGTGCCTTTTCTTCTTTGCAATATATACTTATCTTTTTTGGAAGCCCCTGATCTATGGGGCAGCCTGGGTAAGAGGGAAACTTGGTAAGAACTCACATCATTCTACCTCTAAACCTTCTTCCTGTCTGCACCCATGCCATCTTATCCATGCAGTTGCAGGGCTGGGACACGGTTGGGCAGACATGGTAACTCAATGTGAAGGCCCCCAAATTTTAGTTTGAGCAAATGCAGTGATGCCACTGGTAGTTTAGTCCCAACAGAATGTGCATCTGTGTGTTTCCAGTGCTGTACATCTACCTTCCACCCTATAATTTTTCTTATCCCTTTCCATGTCTGTGTACACACATACACACTAGAAGTTTCATGGCAAGTTATTTACTAACACTGGTACAGAACTGCATTGCTACAGTAAGCCATAGAAATTAATTATCAGTATGTTTTAATCAATCAAGTCCACATTAAACACTGGAAGCAGTGGAAGTAGATATCTGATTGGTTGTTGTTGGTAACTGCACTGCTGTATTTTTGTGCCTATGTTATAAAGTGAATCCCCCTGTGTTTCTGCCTCAGTGTAAGTAAATACATCTCCTGGGAAAGTGTTATGTTTCTGAATGTCACATGAGGATATTGTTCACTACCCAGGTATGGAAGAGTGAATTATGTACTAGCAAGAAGACTGGAGTTACTTAAGGAGGTTGGAAGATTACAAGAGAGTTTGGGGGTGCCAGGAGATGTGTCCTATACCTGCGAGACCGCTGGCCATTTCTTCTTGTACCAGGTAAGTATGTGTGGAAATGTGCTCCCACCAATTGAGCTACTGTTTTACTTGGGAATTTGGTCCCTTAGTTGTCACTTATAGGTAAACATTCTGTCTTTTATATATATGTGAGCCCAACAGAACTGCCCCTCTTGAACCATAATAAATATTCAGATGTTAGGGTAAAAGCCCCAGACATTATTAGATACCCAAATATGGGCTCTCTATTGAAGCAAAGCTGACTCTACCTGCTTATGTATAGTACTTCCCCAGCATCCTCAACCATCCAATGTCAGAAGGCACTGGGACCTTTACGTTCTCCATATCATGTATAGCAAACACAAACGCTTAAAATATACCTCCCTTTTTTTATATATGACCTCATGGAGTTGGGCATATGTAGGTGTGTAACCACTGTCTAAATTTGTGTGTTTTGTTATTCTACACTAACATTCTCAATTTCACTGATTTGAAAGGAGACCGTGATAATCTCTCTCTGCTCAGTGGGACCATTCCCCCATTTCCCTAGTGTAATGTAGCCCTTTCCTTACCCTGTTCCATTGTTAAGTGATGGTTTCTGGAACATGAAGCTTTTGCTTTCCATAGTGGGTGATGCACAGTTTTCCTTTTTCCCACCTCCCTAGTGTAATGTAACCCCTTCCTTACCTTGTTCCAATGTGAAATGATGGTTTTGAAGCCCTTGCTTTCCATAGTGGGTGGTGCACAGATTCTTTGTAAATCAAAGGAACTTCATGTCCCAGAATCCATAACTTTATCATATAACAAGATGAGATGGAGAGAAGGAGAGGTTGCACTCTGTGCCCAAGTGGGTGGGGAAATGGTTTCTTATGGTATGTTAAAAAACAAGTTAAACATACATTTATATTTATTTGTGCCAGTTCATTTCTCAGTTATTTACCTTTTTTATATAAACCCAACTTGCTGGGTTCGTGTTTAAAAAAGGGGGTATTTTCTCATTAAATATAATGTTTAGTAACCAAATACTATAGCCAAGATATTTGTTGCAAGATGGTATGAAGAAGGTGCTCCATTATTTTCAGCATGTACTATTCCCACTTCGATTTTTAAAATCTTTGCTGCTTCTGTTGTGCTATATTGCATGGTAAATGAGCGTGCAGGTATGGTGTTGATGACTGGCACCATCTGGTAGCTATTAAAAAGTGCAGCACTGCTCTGCCTAATCTTATTTGTCACAGCAAAGCTCACCTATCGCTGTGTGGTTGGGTGCCGCCACTTCTCAAGGTCTGTTCACCTTAAGATTGTCCTTTCACCTTGATAAAAGCATACGCTTCATGCACATATTTTTAAACCTACCAAAGCTTTGTGCTGTCAGTACCAGCAATGCCAGAAGGACATGGCGCCATCTTAATAAATCTTGACCTTCCTTTGTATATCTCTTAAACCCCATAACCCACTCCTAGTGCTCAGCCAGTACTGCTAAATCCGAAGCCGTAGATTTTGCCTAATAAACTCAGTTCACCAAATAAAATGTTACTGTGACTCCTTTTTACAGAACAGTTGTTTGAAATAGCACCTATCTTTATCTTCCCTCCTTCAGGTCATGTCTCGATGGGAGGCTTACCTGAGCAAGGTGAAATCCAAATCCAATCACACTCCAGATGTGAGTGATGTTGGCAAACATTTTCCCTTCCATTCCTACTTCTCCAATGCTCCTCAGCCCATCTTTAAAGGTCAAACGTATGAGGAGGACATAGAGCTGGCTGAAGGTTGCTTCCGACACATCAAGAAGATTTTTACTCAGCTTGAGGTATGTTCACTTCTCATTCAGAGAGAAGCACTGCTTGATTCATCTTAGGTACCCATGTATAAAGGGATATTTGTTGGGTTATCAGTTTATTAAAGGAGTTATTTAGCATGTTATAGAGTGTTGTTCTGAGACAGTTTGGAATACGTCTTCATTTTTTATTTGTGGTTTTTGAATTATTATCTTTTTGTTTAGCTACCTGGTAGCTAGGGTCCAAATGAATCTAGCAATCAGGAATTCATTTGAATGAGAGACTAGACTTTGAACAGGAGAGGGCCTGAATAGAAAGATAAGAAATAAAAAGTAACAATACAATTGCTGTACAATGGCTGTTGGGGGTCAGTGACCCCCATTTGAAAGCTGGAAAGTGTCAGAAAAGGAAAGTTATAGTTTTTGAATTAAGTCCAACTAAGAATTGGCCATTTTATAACATACTAAAAGTTAACTTAAAGTTAACCACCCCTTTAGTGAAACCTTATTTTAAAAAGTGGATGTTGTTTAATAAATTATTGAGAACCCAACATATATTCTTTAATTGTGTAATTTTTTTCCCCCTAGTTGGGGGAAAATTGTTGCTAACTGGTCCTCAGCAGCGTAGGGTTCTCTTCCACACTGTATTATTCCTACATTTATACTGTGTTTAATGGGAGGAATAATAGTGGCAGGTTTGTATATGAAAGCAGACCTTGCTATCTGGCAAAGGTTGCCCTGGCAGTCTCATGAATCTTAACAACATATGTCAGTAGGTACTAATCTACTAAATTTCATTTAGCTATAGTGTCCCTAAGTCATAAGCAGTGGCACTGCCAGACACAGGCAGTGAATCCTATGAATATCAGTTTCACACTTTGCATTCTTCAGGAGTTTCGAGCCTTCGAGTTGCTGCGTAGCGGGCTAGATCGCTCCAAATACCTTCTGGTCAAGGAAGCCAAGATCATTGCCATGACCTGCACACATGCTGCACTGAAACGCCATGACCTTGTGGAGCTGGGATTCAAGGTAAGAAATGCTTACTGTACAGCAAAGAGGGAATGGAAAGCTGCCTAGAAAACTAAATAACCTTATACTTTGTCATATTGACTTCACTGATTACTTGATATCCTTTAAATGCATCAGTGGTGGAATGAATAGACATATCTGGCAACTATAAAGAACCCCCATTCTTTCTTATTCAGTTACATTGTTATTTGTTTGTTCTCTGTCATAAGCTTTCTTTTTCTGCCATGCACTGAGTGTTGAGAAATGTTCCTTTCTTTAGTTGTTGGCCCAGATTTTCTGCAGCTGTAGACTATTCTGTCATCTGCAGACAGTCACCTTGAGGCTTCCATTCAATTCTTGCTGACTCTTGGTTCCTCTCTACTCTGCAGTACGATAACATCCTGATGGAAGAAGCCGCTCAGATTCTTGAAATTGAGACGTTCATCCCCCTCCTCCTCCAGGTATGATCTTTAACCCTGACCTTATTGCACTAAGGTTACATGGGGTGAAAACCCAGGTAACCGAGTCAGCTCAGCATAAAACACAGCCTTTTCCTCTGGGGCATCCCTTGGCATCTCACTTCTTGCCAGTGACCCCTTTGCTGCCATAAGGGATCTCCTAATAATTCAGTTCTTCCTCTTCCCTTAGGGGTTAAATCTTTTAAAATAAAATTACAAGAAAACCAGTCCTATGAAGTGCTGCAAAAGACTGAATGCAGCCTTGATTCTAGTAAAGCACCATTTATTACCAGCAGGTTTTAATTTCATGCCAAGGTACAGATCAGAAAAAATGAAAATAGTGTTTATCATAAGCTCTGTTTAGTTGATTGCTTAATATCCCACCTTTATCCATTATACAATTTTAAAGGGACCGTTTATCTTAAAATGAACTTGTAGTGTAGAGATTTTGCAGCTAGCATTTTTTTTGTTTTAATTTACTTTTGTTATGCTGCTGTGCTGAAGCACTCATGGGCCCAAGTGCTGGATTGCTAAGGGCATATAATCATGCCCTTTAGCGGCCATACGCACGTCTGCTGCATTAGTAGATGCAAGCTGCTCTCTGTACCTTCCATTGGATTAAAAATCTGGCACAAGGTGCACAAAGGAGGCCTGTATTTAACATCAGCTCGCTAGCTCCTTGCGTCACATGGTGCTACCACTTGTGTACTCTATTGACACATGCCTCCCACCACCCTGTGCCTTTGCATGCAATGCTGCTTAATGCAGGGGCACAAAAAGGGTGACAAAGTATGAGATAAAAATAACACCTCCACCTGGTTTATACGTCTACTGTTGTCTGGGGCCCTTTGTCAGTTGCACCCCAGAGCTAATTGTTCTTCCCTCTTTGTTGCTCTTAGGCAGGAGAGCAATGTAGTAGCAAAGTAAAATCTGTAGAACTCCTAGAACTGGAAATGCTACAGATAATAAAATTTACAATAGTCTGGTTCTTAGTTGCTGCTTTAGACCAACATGATATATGTATATATATGTGTATATATATATGTGTATATATATATATATATATATATATGTATATATAAGCAATCCTGTAAAAAAAACATTTTTCTCTTCAAAGAATCCGGAGGATGGTTTCAGCCGTCTAAAGCGCTGGATCATGATAGGGGACCACCATCAGCTACCCCCTGTCATTAAGAACATGGCCTTCCAAAAGTATTCCAATATGGAGCAGTCACTCTTTACCAGATTTGTTCGTCTGGGTGTGCCAACAGTTGACCTTGATGCCCAGGGAAGAGCAAGAGCAAGGTATACATGATTGTAAATATATTGCTTGTATGCTCTACTCTAGCAAAGCTTGACCCTCCCAACTACTATACAGGCGTTGTTTTGTTTTCTTCCCTCCTTCTTTATTCTCCTTAAATACAACTTCGTTTTTATTCCAAACAGCCTGTGCAATTTATACAACTGGCGTTATAAGAGCCTGGGAAATCTACCTCATGTCCAGCTTCTTCCTGAATTCCAAACAGCCAATGCCGGGCTTTTATATGATTTCCAACTTGTCAACGTGGTAGATTTCAATGGCGTTGGAGAGTCAGAGCCCAACCCATACTTTTACCAGGTATTTCAGCTTTACTGGGCAATTAAATCAGAAGGGGTAGCTATAAGTGTAAAACTGGGCTAATGTGAGAACTAACGGGTAGAGAAGGAAAAGATTGAAATTGAACGGTGTCCCACTATTGTGTTTATTTTCTTCAGGGAAAAACACTGTGTGCCTTTTATACTCTGTGGCTCAGTGCATTTTATTGCTTTAAAGTGTTTTGCCTGTTTTATAAACTCTGTCTGTGACACTGATCACTAAACTACTGCAGAAAAGAGATCTCAAGAGAGAACTTATTGTAATTAAGACACCTGACTTAAATAATGCCATAACTCTGTGTGATGCCATGACAGGCCCTAATGAGCCTGTATCTGTAACAGGCATGATAAGCATTTCTAGAACAGCTTCCTCACTGCTGAGCTTTGTCACCCCGCAGAATTTGGCTGAAGCTGAATATGCAGTGGCACTGTTTATGTATATGCGCCTACTTGGATACCCAGCCAATCGTATCAGCATCTTAACCACCTACAATGGACAGAAGCATCTGATCCGTGACATCATCAATCAGCGATGTGGAAATAACCCCATGATTGGTCAGCCCAGTAAGGTAAGACTTTTACCTTGTTTGCTTTATGTGCTATTAAGAATGTTATGCTTATTATCAGCCAAAACATATAGTTGTATTCTAATAAATATATGTGCATATAGATGTAATTCACTCTTACTGTGTGCCTGCAGGTTACTACAGTGGATAGATTTCAAGGACAGCAAAACGACTACATCATCCTTTCACTAGTCAGGACCAAGGCAGTGGGTCACCTAAGGTGAGAGGTCTGGTACTGCATCTCGGAACTGACAGAAATATGACTCTTATTAACACAGCTTTCTGCTGACGTCTTGGCACTGACTGAACAACTCTAGTCTGAAGAGCTACAGTCTCTTTGAGAGAGTGCAGTTTACCTAGTGCTGCATTATTATGGTTTAGAACAACAACAACAACAACAACAGCAGCAGCAGCAGCAAAAACTGAGATTTCAGATTGCGTCCTAAAGTTGCCTTATAAATGCAGTCCATATATTTTGTATATTGCTTTCTACTTCCATATTGTGTCATTTGTTAATAGCATAGACCATGCCCGGAGTTTGATTCAAAATAGGCCCAGGCATTTCAAGTACACAGAGGCCCAAACAGCCCCCACCAGCCCACTAAATAGTGACTGTCTGTGGGATCTTACAGCAGCCCCTCTGGCATTTGACAGATTTCACAGATTGCTAATCTGGGCCTGGCACAGACTATTAATAACCAATGCTTACCTCCTACTCTGGGCTGGTGCTCCTCTTTTGTACCACCTTACAAGTACCACACACAAATATTTTGTAGTGCACATGCACCAAGTCTGACTTTAGGCAGGGGATACCTGGATAAGAAGGGGGACATAGTGACAGGCCACCCTGCTTAAAGCAATCCTGTGGGAAGAGGTTAGCAAGGAAACCCTGAAAGTAACACCATCTGAAGGCAGGCGTTAATTCAATGACTGCATTGTTGTTTGTGCTCCCCCAAACAAGGGGAGAAAAGTGCATGTTTATAAAAGGTCTCGGATAACACTGATCAGCGCCAAAGGCTACAGAGAGAGGGAAAACAAATACCACACCTAGCACGATGTCAGATTTTTAGAACAAGATAGATTTTACAGTCCCAGAACACAAGGAGTTAACTGTGCAAAAATACCATAGTGGAAGTACAGTACTGTGCACTATTCTACTGATGTGGCTGAGGTCTTGAATGAGTTCCATGATTACAGAAACGTATGGTTTGTGTTCAAGTGAATTTATAGAAGTTATTAAACTCCAAGGTGACTTCTGTCCTCATATTTTAAAATGGGTGATATATCTTGTCTTACACATGGAAATGTGTATTACAAGCAACATCAAATATAATATTTCAGTACAGCTGCAATGTTATACTGCTGCGGGCACCAACAGTTTCAGATGCTGAGACATTCCATCCTGATCAACAGAGCTGTGCAGCTAGAGGTCTATGTGCTAGAAATGGCCCTTCAAGCAACTTTTTGTTATGGCTTACCTCTTTTACCTGTTTGATTGTTGTCATCACTTTATTATTATTGGCCTCTGGACACGTAGCACAATTAATAATTGGCACATTAGGTAGAATAATCTGTATTTTTTGATGTACAAAGCAAGTATATGGAATCATTTTGCCAGAACAGGTATTGTATCCATTATCCAGAAAGCTCAGAATTAAAGGAAATTTGTCTCCCATAGACTCCATTTTAATCAAATTATTACATATTTTTACTCTGTAATAATAAAACAGTACCTTGTACTTGATCCCAACTAAAATATAATCCTTATTGGAGGCAAAACACTCCCTTAATATTTAAATAATTTGCAGGCTTAAGGTATGGAGATCCAAATTACAGAAAGACCCCTTATACAGAAAAGCCTAGGTCCCGAGCATTCTGGATAACAGGTCCCATAACTGTACTGCAGAATAGCACAGTGCTGAGAGCATTAATCCTTGCCTCTGTCGCAGAAGATTTCAGACCCTTTTAGATGCTATATGTTTTGTCAAGCCAACACAATCATTTATACAGGATAAAAACAATATATCAGGCTGAGGGCTTTATACCTTAATGCTTAATGAAATGGTTCCTTATACAGGAAAGCAAGGAGTACATTTCAGCTGGTAATTTTGAATGGGAAGTGCTTGATGGTGCCAGTACTGACAAGTTTGAGCCCAAAAATTCTCACTAGGGAAGGTGAAAGTACCAGCGCTTTTTGTGTTTTTCCTTCACTTTGATGGGAGGTAGCTGGGGGCAATTTTTGAAGACTTTGACAGCTGAAAGCGGTCTGTGTACCATAAACCTAAAGCTCACTATATGCATGCAGTCGCAGTCCAGCAGTTGCTCATTGATACATAATACAGAGTCCCCTATATCCCAAATAGCCATTGTTAGGCCCTGACTGAAGATCAGAAACATCACTATTTTGTCTGCAGCACCCAGCATTATATTCCTTTTGGCATCCATGCCCCCAGCTGGTCGGATACCTGTAAGAGGCAGTCCTCTAGAAGAAGACAGTTGTTTGCTTGCTTATAGCTTCCTTAACAACATTGTTGGCAAATGATCCACAGCCTGAGAGATCCCTGGGGATTTATTCAGATCAATCAGTCCTTACCAAGAATTCTTGGCCATGCTCACGGAGGGCTATTATCCTGGGGTATCCGGTGCTTATCATGTATGTTTGTATGTGATGCCACTGTGCGCTAACAAGGACGCTATAATACCATGCGTACCCAGCATACCACCTGCTTGCAGCATGGCAGGAGAATATAAGCCATGTTGAAATAGCAGTACAAAAAAAGTGCTTGCATGATCATGTAGCAATGTTATGGGAAGTTCGTCTTGCCTCTCTTTGCCCATTTCTTACCCACGGTTGGCAATCTTTTGAGCTTATATGCAAGGTAGGCTGTATAGACAGCTCTGTAGCAGAAGTGGGGTGAATAAATGTGTTCACTGGAGCAGCTGTGTAGTTTGGGGGCACATTTGGTTTACTGAACTTTTGTTTGGATGATTGGGATTGTCGTTAATGCATAAACATTCCATTGCCATTGTAGTTAAACCCCAATAAACAAACAGGGTCACTGCCAATAGCAATGCGCTGCTACAGTTATTTACTTACAAAACAATATACAGGGTCGCTGTAGTAACAATAACTGAGCCAGTATTTGTTGTGTGCTTCACCATAACTGCAGCTTATTTCTGTCCGTTTACCTTCAGTGTCACAACATGTTCCCTAGCTCACAAAAGACAATATTTCACTCATGTCTATGTAATGTTTGCCTTTAATAAATCTTAAACAAACAGTTGGCTGGGGAATTCCTTGTGAAATATGGCCTCCTAGTATTAAATGCTATGATGGTATTGCTTGCTTACAGCATGTTTGACCAGGGGTCAGGGCTAGCAACTGAGCTTGGGATTGGGGGTGTAGACTACAGTGCAGGCCTGGGCTGGCAGTCGGTGCATTCTGTAAGTTACCATGTACAGTCACTATGTATTGGGCTGGTAGGGGGCTTTTTGGTCCTGTGTACTTGGAATGCCTGGGTCTTTTTGCATCCCTGGGCCCACTACAGCATTTATGGCTCAATCACTAGTCTATCTGAGTCATGTGCTAACTATAATATGGAGCCCCCATCCCACAAGCTGCACTGTATAGCTGATCACTGTAATATATGTTCCATATTGGCTCATGGGTATTTGCTGTAAGCTCCCTGCTACTGTATTTCAGCATATCGGCCCACTAGAACATTGACTTGCTGGTTTCAGTCTGCCCTGCCCAGTTTGGCAGCCTACTGCTAGGTCGAGAAACCAATGCTGTACTTGTTGTCAATGAGCTAATGCTAATTAGCACTGAAAGATACCAGAATTCATTAGCACTCCTAATGAGAGTGTCTTTTGTTCATGTTACTGAACTATTTACCGGTCAATGCTGCAACCCATTATTGTGTTTCTCCTTACAGGGATGTAAGACGACTGGTAGTGGCCATGTCCAGAGCTCGCTTAGGCCTGTACGTTTTTGCCAGAGTTTCCCTGTTCCAGAACTGTTTTGAGCTGACCCCTGTTTTTAGCCAGCTGACAGCTCGCCCACTAAAGCTGCACATCTTGCCTGGAGAGTCCTTCCCAACCCAGAGAAGGGTGAGCTGCATTTAAATGTGTACACCGCATAGAAAACTTTCTTTTTCCTTGACCAACTCTCACCTCTTTTTTTTTTCTTCTTTATCAGAACGTTGACATACCTCCCTACTCAGCCCAAGTCATTAAGAATATGCCCGAAATGGCGACTTTTGTGTACAATATGTATATGCAGATGATGCAGAGAAGTCAGAAGTACCAGTACCGCCAGGTAAAGAGTGCATTTATCCGCCTAGGATAGGGTTAAACACACATTAGCCCTACATTCTATGTTTATCTTTTTTTCACATTCCAATGCTGGTATCTGGTTCCCAGTTCCATATAACTGATATTTATAATGGCAGAACTGGCCTTCCATAAGCACTCTGAGGCTAGCAATCTACATGCTTCATAAAATCTCTTGATCGGATTAATGTGACTGCGCCAGTCTGCTACTCGGTACAGTAGGGATGTTATTTATGTGTTAGAAGAGGACAGACACACAGTAGCGGGAGTTCCCCTCCTGTTCTTGGCAGTATCCCAGTAGTTCAGCAATACATCTTTCCGCAGAGCCCTGGAATCCTTTACACAGCAATCTGAATGTGCTGCGGGAGCACTAATCCTAATGACTGCGTGCAGCAGAGAATGGAAATGTTTGGCTATTCCCAGGGAAATCCAACGTACTCTTTCAGTGCTGAATTCTTTTAGCAGCAGCATCCTAACCCTTTTCATGACTCAACTGCACCTATCTTAATACAATTACAGTTATATAGATTGAATTAAATATGAGCTAGCTGTGAAAGGGTTATATGTTAGAGCTCTGTGCAATCATTAGGTAGCTCTCTAGGAGACTGGAAATGTGGGATTTGACTCTTCATTTGCTGTGCTTGTATAATTAAATACTGACTGTGCATCTCTTCCTCCATTAACAGGATCTTCTCCCTCCCCCTACTTCAACACAACAAACAGATCATCTGTCCACTCAGGACGAGGGTATGGAAGTAGATGCAGAGACTTTCCAATATGGGAATGAAGCATCAGAACAAGCTGCTCAGGAGATCTCAAAAACAGAAGAGGGCACCACAGAGAAGATGGCTGATTCCATAGACACTGAGGAAACACTAAAACCTATGGAAGTAGGGAGTGCGCAAGAGGAGAAGCTGGCCAGTGCTATGGGCAACTCTGAGCAAGCATCATCAGAGATAAACAGTGAAGCTAAGGCCCAGAAGTCAGAAACTGAAGCCACTGAAATGAACCAGTCTGATCCTGGACAGGTTGAGGTGAAGGAGCCAGAGACTGAACAAACCCATTCAGAGAAGCAAACGCAAAACAAACCCTCTGAGGGGGCATCCGGGACTGCGGAAGGGGTGCAGCAGGAGGCAATGGATACAGGAGAAGGGGGGGATTCACATGTGATCGATCAGCAAGAAGAAAAGGGCACAGAACATCATAAGATGCCAGAGCATCCTGGCAGAGACAGTGATAGTGAATACAGTGAGGATGAAGGGGCAGAGGATTAATCATGATAGAATGAGATGGCAGACCCGTTGTCTTTTATTACCATGTGTGATAATTTGCATCATTCCAGGACCATGTCGCTGTGTAGGCCTCGTACAGAAGCGAATGTATTATCCACAGTGCTGCCTTCCCTTTTATAGTCATGGAAATTGGGATGAAAATTTTTTCTAAGTTTATTTCTCATCCAAAAGTAGAAACAATACAGACTTGTCTTGCCACAGCTGGGCTTTGCGCTATAGTGTCTTGCTTTGTGTTAGAACTGGATTGTGTTCACGTCTCCTCCCAGCAGCTGGCAACATCCCAACCTGTGTACGGAAGGAAGCGCTCGTGTGCCATGCAAATCACCAATTCAACTTTGTAACAGTCCTCTGGGTGCATTATCTATAATTATATATATATATATATATATATATTGCTGCCAGATGGCTGGGTATCCTTCCCCTGCCTTTTTCTTGCTTTGCCATGTTCATCCCAGAGGAGCACAGAGCCATAATCGGGTTGCTGGCCTCTCCTAGCTGTGCCACTGACTAAATACAATGCTGGATGTGTTCTGGTCAAGGGAAGCATTTGATTCACAATGAATTTCTTTTCTTTGCATCCCTCGGGGGTGCACCCAGACAGCAGAAAATCACAAGTTATATTTTGTAAACTTTGCAGTAAAGTTTATTTTATACAAATGGCTTCTGTTCTGGTTGTAAGATGAAGATGGGGTAAACCTAGGGTAAAAGGGTGCAACTTGTATGGGTAGTATGTGCAGCCTGCCCATAGGCAAAAACTCTCAGAACACTATAAAAAGTATTATCCAGATCACCAGTCCTGTGACATTCCTGACCTAAGTGCCAAATCTGAGGGCACACACCGGTTTTTACATAGGATTTATTCCATATAATTTACTAAAACCTTCTGTTTTCTTATCCCCCAGTTGTCACTACTTTTTATAGTTCTCCTAAATTCTGATTTATAAAGGCATCACCTAACAAGCAAATTGTTACATACAGTTCTTTGAAGCCTGATGTACCTTAACATGATGAGCATGGGCAAGTCCGATTTAAGATGCCCTTCAAGGGCCACATGTTGAGATGGTTGCTCCGTGGGGGGCCAACTGAACTCCTAATTTTTATTAGGAGTTCATGAAACAAATGTCGGCCTCAAACCAGAGAATGTGGGAACTTGCCTCTTTTTGGTTTGTGCTTTCCTACTCTCTACACCAGTGGCTGAATGTGTAAAACTGAGGGCTTAGTCTAATTGGTGGTTACATTAAGGCCCTTTGTGTTGAGAGGGTGGCTAAGCATGAATGATAGGTTAGGATTTGAGGAGAATGCCTATTTGATCTTTTAGGTACACATTAAAATTCAGGGTAATATTTTGATGAAAAATAATTTACTGTCTTTAATAAAGTCCACCTAAATGACTGAGACACCAATATTCTCCTATATCCATAACCATAAAAAGCCCCAAAACATTGCTCTACACTTAAGGGCCGTGACACGGGGAGATTAGTCGCCCGCGATATGCCATCCCACCGGCTAGAATGTAAATCGCCAGTGGAATGGCATACGCGGTGCAGCTATTTGCCACAATCACTGAAGCTGCCCAGGCACCGCATATGCCATCCAACTGCCGATTTACATTCTAGCCGGTGGGATGGCATATTGGGGAGATTTGTCGCACAGTGACCAATCTCCCCATGTGCCACAGCCCTAAGACAACATTTAGCCTGATAATTTTGCAAAGGGGATAAGAGGAATAATGCTGGGGAAATCCTATATTTCCCTACCATCTAATGTCATTATAGGCATTTGATAGGCATGACCTTCAAAAGGGGACCATTAGCAATCCAATCTGATGTGAACTGACATTATGAGGAAACGATGGTAGGTAGGAATGAGCAACATATTTGCTGTCTTGAGTGGTTTCTTCTGGCTGCAATAAACTGTGATTCCAATACAGAATAGTGATGGGAGCTGGTTAAAAAGGGTTCCTGGTGTTCCCATTGCTATAAAAACAATGACCGAGACAAACCTTCCTCTTAAAGTCATTAAGTGCAATGAGAAAGTAACTAAAAATGCTTAGTGAGTGGCCCTATGGCAGGTACTTTCCTGCAGCCCACACTAGGGAGTGTCACCAACGTTACTCTGTTGTCATGGGGAAATGCTGGATTCTGTCTGTGCATCACTTGCTATGAGCAGTGCAACACATGATCTATGGAAGTAAGGCAATGCATTTCAACAAAGAAACAATAGCTTCTCTGAAAGGAGCTCAAGGAACACAGACTTGGCAGTTGGCTATAACTATGCCTTTGCCTCCAAGATCAACCAAAAACAAGCAACCCTTTACTGCTTGGCAGCAACCTGGGATTTGAAGAACTTTAGGGAAACATTAGCAACAAACAGTGAAGTTTGGAGCATGCAAGACAATGTGCAAGGGCTGCATGGGAAAGTGTGTTGTACAGGCCATATACAGGCTGGTAAACAGTTGCAACAGTATGTTAGCTTATTGGCCCATCTATGTGGTCTTCCCTTCAGCCTGCCTGGACAGTTAGAAAGTCCCCAAGATTAAGCAGTGTCCACCTGGACCCCTATTATAATCCGATTGTTGATCTGGGGCCAAATAATCATATTGTTCTGATTTGGGCCCAATGTCTTGGTGGGCAAAGCAGCTTAAGATCCACTGGTTTGGTGATGTTGGTTGGTGATTCCTCCAGCCAAGATGAAGCCTTTTGACTGTATTTCAGACAAGTCTATGACAGGCTCTGTTGGAAATAGCTATGTTATAAACTGTATATAAATGGCTGTATAGAGCTGCTATGTGTATACACAGTAAATATGTATTTATTATAAACCAGCACCTTCTACTGAGCGCTCCCCAGCTTTGTACCTTACTTTCCCTAAAACTCTGCCCCCTTAGTACTCATGGTCCCTTAGTCCAGCACCCCTGTTACTACAGCACTCAAAGTACCTCTAAAGATCATTTATGAATAGAGCAAAGAATTTACCTTCACTTTCTTTTCTCTAACATGCTGGGTGGTTTTCATTGTCATGTGCCACTTTCTTTAGGGACTGAAAATAGGCACCTTTGTGCTGCTTAAATGTACCTCCATCATGTGGCCGAACACTTTGCGTTGCAATATATGTTCCTGTACCAGTGTCCTATGACACTAAACGCATGTTCGGAAGAAGCTATGAATTTTACCAAAGGTACACCCGCCAGCCCATACAGCAGCTCTGTCACACAATAGGTACATGCACAATATATCATCCATTAAACTCTTAGGGCCTATATCTTAAGGTGGCCATACATGGGCCGATTTTAGCTGCCGATATTGGTCCTTTTGACCTATTTGGCAGTTTATCTGCCCGTGTATGGGCACCACCAATGGGCCTCCCCGACCAACATCTGGGCTAAAATCACCCAGATCTCAATTGGGCAGGTTTGATTTTTCCATCAGACTGGGCTGATGCTTTCCCTGGTCCAACGGCATCTATGCCTGCTGTTTAATTCAATCGTTTGGTTGAATAATCAAATTAGCCTGATACCACCCATAGGTAACCTCACCAAACAAGTGGATCTTACAGTGTATGGCCATCTAGCCTTCTTTGCAACAGTGAGGCAGAGCAAGTAGTCCAGCAGTCAGGCCCAGACTGGCAATCTGTGGGTTCTGGCAAATGCCAGAGGGGCTGCTGTAAGATGCCATAGACACTTCATTGGGCTGGTGGGGGGCTGTTTTATCCTCTGTGTACTTGAAATGCCCGGGTCTATTCTAAATCCAAGTCCAGACCTACCAGCAATTGTGACGGCATACATCTCACAAACCGTGAAGGGAATGTGTGTATGGTGATCCAGAACTAGGAGCTTGGGATCTTGTGACCCAGCCACATGCATCAGGTATGTGTAAGTATCCGTCTCCTGAACTGGAAGCATTGCCTGCACGTGTCTATATCAACAAGTGATTAAATACAATATAACCATTGATGGAAATTCAGTATTCCATTTTATATTTGGCCTTGCACTCCAAACCCAATAACAAAGTCCAGTGGCATTACAATGTAGCGTGCTGATATAATGGAATAAAATAAGATTACGCTGACAAATGGAAAGTCACATGGGAGTGGCAAGACCATATCAAAGCATGAAGCCTCTGGATAAGTATTTTCCTACTGCTCATGGAACATGTTTTTTTTTTTTATATATATAAAACCCAAGCTGTGACATCACTATGCACTGATTACAGCTTATGACATGACTGCACCATTTATAAGGGTGTATGTAACATGTTATTCTTTGCTCTGTCACTGTAATCTTCTGTAATGTAATCTTTTCCTGATATCCCCCACCTACGGGTGGGCGATATTGGGCTTATTCAGGCTATTTTACTCTTTTGGCTCTGGGGCCAAATGATCAAATTAAAAAGATATACCTGTAGGCGCAGTCGGTTCGGGGACTGCATCAACGAGCTGATGTGGTCCCCGATCCGGCTAAATTTTTAAACCTGCCCGATCAATATCTGCCCAATTTCAGGCCAGATATCGGTCGGGTAGGCCTGTCGGTAGTGCCCATACACGGGCCGATAAGCTGTTGAGTCGGTCTAAGGGACCAGAATCGGCCTGTGTATGGCCGCCTTAAGTACATCTCACAGTTTGTTCCCATGAAAGCATTTCGTGTTTCCTGCTCAGCTATTGGTGTATGGAGCCCTGTATGCAAGTCAGACCAACAAGTCTGCAGAAGTTACAACTCCCATCATGCCACTGAATTTCAAATGTTGGTGGTACAGGTCTGACGTTTACTAACACAATCTGATATGATAAGTCCATGTGAGAAAAAGACACAGCAACTGCAACTTTTTTGAATTGTTGCTGAGAAAATCTCTATTGAATTGTCACACAAAAAAACAGCGTCGAAAATCCCAAACCTCTAAACAGTTTCGAGACAAAAGTAGGAGCATCAAGGAAAGGGAAGGGAAGGGACCACCGGTATTGACTTCACTGGTAGTGATCTCAGCAAGTTTTAGCTGGCGAATTGTTGGATTAGGATTTTTAGTCGTTTTGAGCCATAGTAAATCTCAGAAAAATTGCAACCTTTTTACAGTGAATCGAGAAAAAATCGAGGAAAAAAGTCCAATGGCTAGTAAATGGGCCCCTAAATAACCCCAATAGAATTGTTTTGCTTGCAATTAGAATTAATTCTCTCTTAGTTGGGATCAAGTACAAGGTGCTGTTTTATTATTACAGAGAAAAAGGAAATCATTTATAAAAATATGAATTATTTGATTATGATGGAGTCTGTGAGAGATGGTCTTTCCATAAGTATAACGAGTTTCCGGGTTTAACGGATCCTATACCTGTTGTTATTCACAATAATTGGCTGGGAGTGAGTTTATACCAAGAGAAACCAACCCAACATACATAGAGGAGTGTTTCTGGGCTATTACACTAACATCTAATGAAGTGAACCCGACAAAGCCATTAGTGTATCATTGGCATCGATTAGGCATTTTTAAAAATGGGCAAACGTCTAAGTAAAGCTGATTTTTTTTCCCAAGGTAATTTCAAATGGCTTTTTATGCCAGGTGGCTTCATGATCAATGGAATTCATTAAGGAAAGTGCAGACAAGGTGCACGAAAAAAAAAGTAAGTCAACAATTCTGAAAGCCACTAAAATCTTGCTTCCCCTCCCCGCTACATAGGAATGCGGTGGATCCAGCTGATCACGGTCATCTGTTTACTATGGTTCATGGATTCTGCACCCTTCCTCTTGCTTCACCTGTGCATGGGGGAGGAGAGCCATTCACTCCCATTCACTACAGTGAGGTTTATAGGGCTTAGCAAGAAACGGCCTGTTTGCAGTACTCTGTTTATAAAGCGTTGAAGTACTATTGTTTACTACTGGTTTCTGTCCTTTTAAACATATATTATAAAAATTCAGTCCAAGGGATGTTGAAATAGTTATTCAGGGTCTTCAAGGTTGCATTGGAAATGTAGTAGAACCATCCAAATGTTAGGAGAAAGCCAGTTGTTTAAATAGCATTTAATACTGACATTATTAATATCTAATAAAATACTGATAACAGCTTCACTCCTTTAGACCCTTTGCTCTTGCAGAAAATAAAATGACAATATTGGCAATACTTTCAAAGCCAATTTAAAGTGCTATATGAATAGGCCCCTAATTATTCTATAAAAAGGGATTGTGTTTGAACCAGAGCCTTATCTGAATGCACCTCCTGAGGTTTATTGGGTAATAGGCCCTTAGGGGTTCTGACTGAATTATGTTTTGTGGACAAAGATAGTGGAATCTTTTTTAGCCCCTGTGAGGGCAACAATACATGGAGAGGGCAACCATGGAGATCCTTCCTTGCCAGGAACCTCTTGCATTCTGTCTGTGTGCCGTCACGGTGTGCTGGTTGAGTATTACAAAAAGAGAGAGAAATCACTCTTCCTGGGCAATACCTGCCCACTCAAACTGCCAGGGGCCACAGGGTTGGCATTTCCAATTGAGAAGATTAGGAAGTAGATACTGGGTGGGAAGGATGTTTTTACTGTTCTCCCTGAGTGGATTGTATCAATCAGAATTAGCTGTACATATGGTATTTGACATTTAGGACAGTGTCACATTTGGCATTTTGTGTGCCATTCCAATCGGGTGGAAAACAATGGCAGTCAGTGGCAGACAAATTATCACCTTTTCTGATGGTTTTAAATAGAAAGTGCCCTGGATGATGCCCACGAAATGATGCCAATTAGAAGCCAACGCTCAAGTCAGCATTTCAGCGCAGAGGTACGTCTGTCTCTGATTCATGTGCATCAGCCAGGGCACAAAAAAGTTCAATAAACAGCACCATGCATTTGGTAAAAAGTTAAAAAGTCTTTTAATGCCTGCTTGTACTCCTGGGCAACAAGCAACATGCATGAGTAATGCTACCTCCCATAATATTATATTATTATTATATTATAATATTAAGTGCAGTGATAGGTGGGCACCGGCATCTTTAGCCTTATTATATATCCTGATGTGGATAGAAGCCAATTATAGGTGCTAGGGACCCCTTGTTTCTCTACCCTCCCCCCCCCGATATCCCCCCGGTATTTATCATAAACATAGAATTGATAATAGCCTCGTCTACTCAAAGAAGTTGCTCCAGTCTAAAACCCCATAGCAACCTCTACATGCAACCCATTTCAATATCTTAATGGTGGCTATAGGGTTCTGCCCTTGTATTAAGTTGGCTGTTGGTATATGAGGGTGGCACCCTTGTGCTTTCAGAGATATGGGAACAAGAAACGTTTATTGGTTTTCCAATGTATTCCAATTGCTCATCAACAACTCTCTAATGCTGCTATTAGATCTATTGGCACCAGTTCACTCACTTGCATAATGGTTTCCACATGTTCATTTGGCGCTTATTCATTTCATATGTGCAATCAAGGCCTGACATGGCAGCTGCAGTTGTTGTTGCTTCCCGGTTTCTAGGCTGGATGTGGTGGATAATCACAGCAGATGGAAACGTGTTGGTTGAAAAGAATGTGTTATTTCCTACAAGACTTGGTAGAAAAGCAAACAGATGCTATTTGTGCAGGAAGATAACACTGGGCATACTGTCTTTCATTATCAGGCCTTTCCCTTTGCCTCATTAGCTAAGGCACAAACTATTTTTTCTTAACCGGTTAAAAAAAATCTGTTACAGTTATAAAATGGCTTGTCCTTTGGAAGCTAATTAGTGCATCTAATTATAGACATCTTTATAACTAGTTCCATCTGATCGATAGGCGGCCGTTTGGTTGTATTTCACCCCAAGTTATCCAGCTGCAGCTTTCACTAATTAGACAGCAGAGTGGTCGTGATTGCCTTTCAGAAGATACGAACGCTAGAGCGGGGCAATAGGAAAACCCTCAGCTGTGGGAATGGCACTGTGTACTCATGCACTGCACTAGGTAATGACTTCTTCCGTCTCTGGAATGAGGGCAAAGGTGCCATAAGGTGAGGTGATAAAGAAAAAGTGAAGCATAATAGCACAAAGGTCTGACATTAGCTGGTCTGGAAATTATGTTTAATACCAGTATTTATAATTAATGAATTAAATGTATTGGAATAAAAATAATCTATTAAGTATCTGTATGTATGTATGTATTTATGTCATGTACGTGCATTTCATTTGGGGGCCTTCGGCTTAAGGCAATAAATCGGGCTGATCTGACTGTAATAAGCTCTTATCCAGGCCCATTGGGAAAGGACAACACACCAATATGGTCCCCACCTGGTGAGATTTTGAAACCTGCTCAATAAATATATCTATCAGATATTGGACATTGGGGAGGGCCCATATACAGGCAAATAAGCTGGTGACTGGGTCTGAAATCGTCAGGTCTAGAATGGGATTCGAAAAAGGCCCTGGCATTTCAAGTACACATAGGTTCAAACTGCCCTTCCCCCACCAGCCCAATAAATAGTGACTGTCTATGGCATCTAACGGCAGCCCCTCTGGCATTTGCCAGAATCTACAGATTGCCAGTCTGAACCTGCAAATCGGCACTGTGTATGTTCTGCAGATCATTTAAGGCTTTTTGTATGCCGCGTGTGTAACTGTGCTGATGTTATTGCAACATACACAAAAGCATGGTTTTACACCATTACCTGCCACTTGAATTTGAAATTGATGGCCTTCCCTCTTCAGATATAATCCAGATTGTAATTTGGGACCTCTATACACGCAAAAACATTTACCAATGTTGATTAGACTTAATTCTACTAGATACTGTATATCATGTCCTGAATGAATGAGAATCTTCATAGACATTTACCAATGGTAAATCTATTCTTTCTATATTCTCATTAGGTCTCTGTTGTTAGGAGTACAGGCCCCAGGGAAGAATCAGATAATTTAACACACAGCGACACCCATGTGGCAAATGGTTGTAATAAAATTGTGTGGGCAGAAAGCTAGCGATAAGTAAATAAAACCTGCTTCTATTGAGATGTACGGTATATGAGAAGCAACCTACTTTTAACCACCATAAAAGGCATCAGATACAGAACCTCCCCAAGAATGTACAGTTTACCCCAGTGGTTGGAACATCAAAGAAATAAGTAAAAAAAATTCTAAACAGGTTTGCCCATCTCACTAGGCCTTCTATATGTCATTAGCAACCACCAGACTGGAAGATGAATATGTAAGGGGCAAATAGTATCATATTTAAGAGCTGTTTTAATAAATAGGCAAAATTGGATGATGGCCTAGGGCACACTAGCACAGGAAGGCCATCCAACCTTTCATCCACCATCCACAGAATGAAGCATCCCCCATGAAATGGCACCCATATAACTGAGAAAGCTCTGCTATAGACCCATATTCTTTTATTTCTAGTGGAGATGTTTTTGGGGTCCCATGTAAAGGTGGGTGAAGTTTTGCTTGTTTGTTGTTTTCCAGCAAGGAGAAGAAGATGAGGAGATCTCTCTGGTTGCCGTTTTCTCCCTGATGTAAGAGAATCAGTTAGCCATTGAAGTATATATATATTTATTAAAATTAAGTAAACAGTCCCCAATAATAACAGTATTGGTTCCAATCTAGACAGGTTATTCCCTATTTCCTGTGGCCTTGGGTGTATTTACCCCCTTGCTCACTATAATGGGGATCAGTTCACCTCATTATGTTACACCACTGGAACCAATTATAAGGGCTCATTTATGAAACGTATGCAAGATTGGGAGCAATTTGCTATATTTTTTACCCGTAAGGCAATGTTTTCCCCAGTGTTTCAGTGCTGGAAAAATGTACCTCTGAAGTTACTTGTGCCTGCAGTCTCAATTCTATCACAAAAGTGAACACCATTTGTAAATGAGGCCCAAGGTGCCTTGGTGAATGGGTGTTCCAACATGTTCAGCATCACAGATGTTGTGTGTGTACTATGCAGGCCTAACTGGCAAACTGGCAACACTGTGTAGCTATGGAGGAACTTGTATAGACACACGCAAGTAGGTGGCATTCTGCTTCCATTTTAGCTGCAACTGTGTCTAGCAATTATAAACTTGCCCTTTAAGCTATGTGTACCAATATAACTACTTTGCCAGGCAACCAACAATGTACAGCTGCAATATATATTTCCTCTCTATAGCACTGTATCATGGAATGGAAAATTCCATCTAACATAGTTAGAACACACAGAATTATAGCATGAGATTCTTATCAGCTTGACATGAAGTGTAATAAAAAAGTAATATTTGCCTAGAGTCAATGCGTGTGATTTTTATCAGTTGCAGTTTGAGCTGCACTAAAGACTAATGTATACACAATAACTGGAATTCCGAGCTTATAGTTATTTACAACCCTAAAAAAAGTACTAAAGAGAAGGAAGGGCACTCTCTGACGCCAGAGATACTTTCAAAGGTTCTTACGTTTCTCATGAATATGTCTTGTGCAGGGAAGCCTGCTACTGAATCTTTTCCATATAATGGAATGATTGTTATGGGCTGGTACAAGTCAAAGGGAGAAGTCTATGGGGCAGGCGAAGGCCATGAAAATCCTTTGAAGACACACATATGCAGCCTTACCACTACTCAGCAATTAGTTATAGATAAAATTAAGCGTTAAAGGTCTTATATAGGTCTGTGTTGGAAACTGGAAAGAGTTGATGGCTATTGCCGTTGACTGAAAGGCCAGTGCAAACCTACCATTACTTGCAGCCCTATACTGGCTCTTGGATTGACATAAATGGAATGTTACTGCTAAGTAAGTTATCTGGGGAAAGCATGGCTAAAACAGGAAAGCAACCCATGGCAAACAGCCAGCGTTCTGATTACCCAAAATACATAATTGAACCATTGCCCTAAGGGCAGAGGGGAAACACCCTGATATCACGTAAGGATGAAAGGCATTGCTATCCAGCTTTTATACAGTGACCTCAAATAAAGGATCAGTCGCAACCGCTATACTATAAAAGTATAGTTGGGGAGGAGTACATAAAATTGTTTGGCATGAAGTTATAAACAGGATTGAAGGTCATGTGTTTTACAATGCCTCTGGTACCACGTGGCCACTAGCCGGGAAACAAACTTCTCAGCTGAAAAATGCGTGGGCGTATGGTTTCTTTATTGAATATGTGACAATAAAAATGAATGCCTTTGCTTGGGAAGAGACCACTCTTTGTGTGTGACTACAGAGCAGCAATTGTATGCAAAGGGGAAGTCAAAAAACTCCATTGTGCCCCTTTATCTGGGAGTTGTAGACTTCTAGGGGACAGATAATATGTATAATAGTCCAAATTCCATTGCTCTGTATTGCAAAACCTGGTCCAGGAAAGAACAATTTAAACATTTACATTTTAACGATATTTTCGTAAAAACATGATTCCCATTCTTGGAACAATTGTGGCTTCCAGTACTGGTTATGACTCCCAGGGGTGTTTTTCGGCCCCTAGCACTACCAGAAGGCAGCCTCTGCAAATGTCCCAAAATTTTGCACTAGATTTGCCCTAGATTTGTGCTTTGCATACATTTTCAACATAAGAGTCAGCAAGTGGGTGGGTGTATCTGGCCAATTGGCACACAGTGCTAATATAAGAGAGTTCAAGTACATGATGCTTTGTGTATGGTGGTTTAATGGTTTTGTGACCATTTGGCACTAGCATTGGAGATGGGCCTTTTATTGTAACAAAATGGGCAGAGTACGGTACTGAATGATGTGCAGTTTCATGTATATGTTTCAATATACGAGTAAAAAGAAACATAGCACAGCATTAGCCATTCTCAGTGTGCTCTGGCCTCTTGGGGGTTCTTACTGAGCATGCCTGAAGGTCAGTCATCCCTTGTCACCAGCAGCAAGATGGCTACACTCCAAACATATATCTTCAGTGCCAGACTTTCTCCAAGTTGGTGCAGCAATTCTATGTAACCTTAGAGCAGGGATCAACAAATGTTTTTTACCTATGCGCCACATTTAAATATAAAAAGTATTGGGGAGCCACACAAACATGAAAAACATTGCTGAGGGATGTAAATAATAAGGGATTTGATTAACTATTTGGTAGCCTCATGTAGTCTGTCAGCTGCTGAAGGTTCTTTTTGGAAGTAAACTTGTGTTGTTTATACCTTAAGAAACTTGCTCCAAAGGCAAAAAATAAGCATCTGGTTTGAGGCCACTGGAGCAACACAAAAGGGGGCGGTGAACAACATGTTGCTCGCGAGCCACGGGTTGGGGATCAATGCCTTAGAGGGTCTACATGGAACCAACTACTTAAACAACATTACCGACAGTGTGTATATGGTACCTTTAACCTTCCCTCCCATGTAAAAACTCCTTCTATACTGTGTATACATTAAAACAGTAAGAGCAGCAGTGTGTGTATATAGTTGGGTTAAACAGACACTTAAAGCATTAAGGACACTTTTCAGCTTTAAAAGTCTCTGGGACAAGATCAAATAATGTGATGAACTTTTCCAGATCTCTTGAGAGCTGTTCCAAGGGAAGGAAAATGAAAGGCTGCGGGACAGTATTTGCCAATATATCACAGCCTCAGGGAGGGAAAAAATGAAAACTTTTTCCAGATATCAGAAAATGGAAACCAGATTTCTCCCTGGATCATTCTTGCTATTTCATTTGAACGTTTTCCTTCCCTCCCTTTACTTTATTTAAAAGGAAAAACTAGTGTAAAGAGAACAGAGTATGGACAGAGCTAAGAAATTAACGATCCAGACCACTAAGTAATATGATGTGTTGGGTTTTGGTTGACTATTATGTTTTTCTTTTTTAATAATCACATCATTTAGATATTAAAAAGCAAGCTAGACAGCTGAAAATAGCCTTTGGAAAACAGGCAAAGGTCCTTGGAAACTGGTGCCACCTTACCCTGAGATTCCGTATGGCTGCCAGTTTTTTAAATCTCACCCCTATCCACCCTATTCCTCATTTTCTGCATGTGAGATGTAAACTTAACCCTCCATAAGTATTTTCTATGGAAAAAGATGTGATTTTTAGTACTTTCTTTAACAGCTGTTATTGTGGAATACTTTCCAGTAAGTTGCAACTATATATATAGTATATATTTGAATATTTTTGTAGCAGAGGTATTGGATAGATTATAACACCAATCTAAGTATCTAAGTATGAAGTCACGGAGGAGTTTCATGACCACAAGAGCACAAGGCTACTGATAATAACATTGATATGGATCACAAAGTTCTGAGTTGACTTCTAATACCCCTTATGATTTAATGGCTTTATGGGATTCAACTATTGCTTAGAAAACAGCTGGAAGTTCTGGACAATGCAAAGAGAGTATTATTTTTTGTACTAAGGGTCTGTGAAAGGATAACCTGTAGGCCTGTGGCTTCAGGTCTTCTTGGAGGTCTGATCTTTCGGGGCAATATGGTGATATTTAGTTCACAAATAGCACAAGTGCTCTTCTAGGTACAACGTGCTTTACTTAAATATTCTGGTAGAAAATGGCAAGGAGGAATAGCAAAACCTTAGCCTGCTGACAGTGCATCCCCTAAAGATATCTTGTTGCCTTTTGATAGCAATAGATAAACAATGGATAAGTCAGAACAGATAAACCAGGTCACCTTGAATCCACTAATGCACATGCAGGGGCTACAGGAGAAGCCCTAGAGAAAGCCATATTGGAGTTCTCCTTAAGTACATGCCATGAATGTTCCAACCCCTTCAGGATAATCAGGATAAACTGAAGGCAAATGAAATGATTACAAGGTCATGTAATCCTAACTTTCCACCCGCAAGTGAAAAGAGAGACGCCAATATGAACAGATCACCATACAGGAAAGCTGTAAATCAATTCGCCATTCCCAGAAGTGAGGTTCCCCTTTAGCACATTAACAAGAAATCAATGGTTCATGCTCTTCCCAGTACCAAATATATAGGGAGGATCAGGAGAAGGGCCAAAGTGTCCAAATTCAATATGTGCAAAATAAGTCCAGAAATCCCTTGGATTTATACAATTCTTGTAAGGCTTTGTGGGTAGAATCAAGCATAGCTTCTTGCAATATATAAATATGTATCAGTCTGTCCTGCTGTCCCCCTTCTCCCACCTACATGTTAGAAACCTTTTCCAAACAAGCATTTATAATAATATATATAAAATAGTCCCAATGGGAGAGCACTCCTGGAGTCAAATGGATTTATATTTTCCCAGTGCAAACCCAATTTGTATTCACTTATTGCACATTAAAAAGCAACACTCTGGAGACTTAACATGGTAATATACATTTATTTAGGCTGACATTTCTCTGACTTAAACATCAATATCCACATGGATTGCTGAGTTAAGTCCTGGGTTCTGCCTTTAATCGTGATTAGAATATTTGTGTGAGTTCCAGTGGGCCTCCAACCCCCAGTGGCCTCAAAGCAGGGGCTTATTTTTGAATTTCTGGGCAAGTTTTGGTTGCATAAAAGCCAGGTATTCTGCCAAACAGCCTTCTGCAGGCTGCCAGTCAAGATAAGAGCTACTTAATAGCCAATCACAGTCTTTATTTGGCACCCCTTGAACATTTTTCATGCTTCTGTTGCTCCTAAACACCTTTCCCATTTGAATGTGGCTCACGCGTATAAAAAGTTGGGGACCCCTGGCATATGGCGTATGCACGTGTATCTCCAGCCTATGAAAGATAGGTTATCCAATAACCAGGAGCAGATGCATTGGGTGCAGCCATAAAAGGATTTCCCAGAATAATCAGGCTTTCCGCTACATCTATTGGAGATGTTGACTGTGCTTGGATCAAAAGAATGATTATTCCACATTGTCTGAACAGAATGGAGAAGGCAGGAGACAGACCATGTCCTCCATATTGTTATTATCTAATCATTCAGGGAATGTGGGAGAAATAGAAACATTAAACAACATTAAAAGAAAAGCCAATACCTCAAAAATGTTGTGGCAGAACTGCCCTCACCCTGCTTAATGTATGTACACACTATATGGCCAAAAGTCTGCAGACACTTGTTGGATCAGATGTTTCAGGAAACAACCCTTCTTCAAATGCAACATAAACCAACAGAACAAGTGACTATATAACCAATATACTTATCCTTAGAGGGGTTGTTCATATTAAAATTAACGTTTAGAAAGTGAAATTCCAAGACAATTTGCAGTTGGTCTTCATTTTTTATTATTTGTGGCTTTTGAATTATTTAGCTTCTTGTTCAACCCCTCAGTTTGGAATTCTAGCACCTACCTGGCTGCTAAGGTTACATTTACACTAGCAACCAGGCAGTGGTTTAAATGAGAGACAGAAATATGAATAGGAGAGGGCCTGAATAGAAAGATAAATAATAGAAAGAAACAACTACAGGTATGGGATCCCTTATCCGGAAACCCATTATCCAGAAAGTTCCGAATTACAGGAAGCCCATCTCCCATAGACTCCATTATAAACAAATAATTCATATTTTTAAAAATGATTTCCTTTTTCTCTGTAATAATAAAACAGTACCTGGTACTTGATCCCAACTAAGATATAATTAATCCTTATTGGGGGCAAAACAAGCCTATTGAGTTTATTTAATATTTAAATGATTTTTACCAGACTCAAGTTATGGAGATCCAAATTACAGAAAGATCCCTTATCCAGAAAACCCCAGGTCCCGAGCATTCTGGATAACAGATCCCATACCTGTACTAAGAAATGCACAACCGAACCAAATCTCACATATACCTAATGTCGGATAGACACATGTTATGTTCTGGAAATAAGGAAAGCCAATAAATGATGCAAAAATCAGGTGAGTCCATCCCCATCCTCTCCTCCTCCTACCATCGCCCTTTTCTACCCCAACTTTATCCCTAGTTACTTTCTTTTACTTGATTCTTTTCCCTTCTTTTCTTTTAAACTGTTTCAACCCAGTAAGCTGGAAAATAATCAATAAATAAAAAGTAAAAAAAAAAGAAATACAATCATTTTTTTTGGCAGTCAGGGCCAGTGACCCCCATTTGAAAGCGGGAAGAAGTAAAACTATACAAAATAAAACATGAAGTTGCTGAGAACTGGCCGTTCTGTAGCATTTTAATAGTTCACTTAAAGATGAACCAACCCTTTTCTTTAGTTGGTGTCTAAAGGTATCAACCTCTAGTCATTTCTGTCCATTCAATGAACCAGTATACATTCGTAATATTCCAAAGTCTATGAAACCTTTTCAAACCTCTGCAGAATTTAAGCTGAAGGCCATATTTCCCTTATAAAGAAAGAACTTTTTCTAGATTGTCCTCACACATTGGTGGCTGGTAACACTCACACACATACCTGACACTGTACCTCTGGCTCCTCGGGCCTAGCTTGTCAGATGCACACACAGGGTATTTTTGAACTTTATCTAAAAATAAAAACATCTGCCAGCGGCCCTCCAGTCTCCTGCAAATATATAAAATCAAGGACCTCTTTTCATTAAATCTCCATATATCTATTCCTATAAATAAATGAAATAGGAATATCCATTTGTGGGGTCCGCTCTATAGGGAACACTAGGAAACAACTGTAGAGTACATGCATTGATTGGTGCACCTCCATCCAACCTCAGTCCATGATTTTATATTTACAGATAGATCTCAAATATTAGTTTGGGCAAGAACTGGTTTTTTGGCCATCAACTCAGAAGCAACTGGAATGATAGCAGCTTGTAAATGTTAACCACAGATATATTATAGCAGCACATAAAAAAGCTGCAAAAAGAAAGGTTAAGCGGTAAACAAAATCAATTTCGAATAACTGTAAAGTTTGTACTGCAGGAAAGCAGGAAAATGTGAGCTGCTGTAAAGACGTGTCTTTTTGTTTGGCTTGTGCATCCTTTAGCTGTTGTTGAAGTAGAACTCCCTGTACCCATTGACAGTTTAAGAAGTAAGAACAGATAATATTACATGTCTAATCATGTGCTACTATGTAGGCTATCCTTTAGCTACAGTCCCTTCCCACAGCCTCAGTACCTTCCCAGAGGCTATTATCCCACTGCTACTATAGGCACCATCTCTCCCTACTATACCTGCTATCCCACAGTCACAGTCCCTTCCCAGAGGCTATTATCCCCCCACTGCTACTATAGGCACCATCTCTCCCTACTATACCTTCTATCCCACAGCCACAGTCCCTTCCCAGAGGCTATTATCCCCCCCACTGCTACTATAGGCACCATCTCTCCCTACTATACCTGCTATCCCACAGCCACAGTCCCTTCCCAGAGGCTATTATCCCCCCCACTGCTACTATAGGCACCATCTCTTCCTACTATACCTGCTATCCCACAGCCCCAGTCTCTTCCCAGAGGCTATTATCCCACTGCTACTATAGGCACCATCTCTCCCTACTATACCTGCTATCCCACAGCCCCAGTCTCTTCCCAGAGGCTATTATCCCACTGCTACTATAGGCACCATCTCTCCCTACTATACCTGCTATCCCACAGCCACAGTCCCTTCCCAGAGGCTATTATCCCCCCACTGCTACTATAGGCACCATCTCTCCCTACTATACCTGCTATCCCACAGCCACAGTCCCTTCCCAGAGGCTATTATCCCCCCACTGCTACTATAGGCACCATCTCTCCCTACTATACCTGCTATCCCACAGCCACAGTCCCTTCCCAGAGGCTATTATTGCTATATCCAGTGCTAGGAGCTGAGGTGACGGGAAGGGGGTGGTATCTGCTTCTCTGGTATGGGCAGAGGTCCGGTGCCTAGGGCAGTCCCAGACCTAAATACAACCCTGATCATACTTGTCATCTGAGATTTAATGTGAGCACAGAGAAAGACAGCCTATGAATCACAGGGTGAGTAGGTTACATTTATCTTCCTCTGAATATACAGATTGCTGATGTTCTCTGGAATTTAGCAATTTGCAATTAGCTGCATTGTACAGCCCCTAGCTGGCCACAGGAAACATTTTTATTTATGCTTCTTATATTAGTTCTACAGCATATTAGCAATATGGACTGCTTTGCTGGGAAAGGAAAAAAGTAATTTATGCTTGGAGATACAACAAACACTGCAGAGAAATAATATTCTACTCATGTTTGTGAAGGAGTAAGCCAAACACAAGGTAGGCTTAAATTTCTGCTTAGTGCTACTGAAATGCCACTATGAAAAGATTGATTATTGGAGTCTGCCGCATGGATCATTTTCTCTGCGATCCACATACACTTACCAATTCCCTTCCCCACACTATTGCACCCTGCTTTAGGATTAAGTTTCTATTGCCTGGAAATGCTTACATCCATGTAACCAGGGAATACTCCGTTAATTGCTAAGCAATGTACCATAGGGTGACAAGAACCTGAAGATTTAGGTCACTAGAACCCCTTCTGGTGATACAAAAAAACATCTGTGTGACCTAACATAAATGGAGTGGATAATAGAATTACTTAAAGTGCAATTACACCATACCAACAGTATCAGCCCTTTTTGATCTACAATGTCTAATTCTGAAGACACACAGAGCTTCTTATTAGGGTGAAGACACACTGAGCTACTAGTAGCAGCTACTTGTCACAGCTACTAAATGCCAGAAAATACCCTGCCGTAGACAATACTGAGAATTGCCTCTGCTAAAACACACGTAGAGACAATTATTGTCTATTTTAGTAGCCACAAGAAGTAGCGGTTACTAGTAGCCCTGTGTGTTAACCCTTAGCAGCTACTCGCCATAGCTACAAAACACCATAAAATACCCTGCCATAGACAATACTGAGAATTGTCTCTGCTAAAATACACGTAGAAACAACTATCAGTAAATGATCAGAATTGTCTATTGCTATAGCTGTGACAAGTAGCTGCTACTAGTAGCTCCATGTGTCTTCACCCTTACTCTAAAGATGTTCCACTTTGGCCAAGTGCCCTTGATAGTCTTGGATCATACTGATACTCCTGCTGATAATTTTTATAGAGACAAGTGTTTATCTTTCTATTCAGCAATCAAACCCCGCTCTCATTGCTGTTATTGCTTGGCAGCTGCTCCTTAACACATGAGAATCATGCAAGTTCTTGGCAGGACACATGACCAGAGGACCAGATCCAGTGATTAACGGATGTTCTACAAAGTAGCAACAATCAGTACATTGCCCCGGCCACTGAACAATCCAGTATAGAGATACATAGAGTTAAAGGATGGTTAGCGGGGTGTTAGTACTTGTGTTACTCACAAGTGGAGAAGGATATTAAAAAGTATCAGAGTGCTGCACATAGCCACCCTAAATTTACAAGGGCATACCAAGATATGGCATCATGGCAGACATTGACTCCAGACAAAATGCCACAATGGTTGCATTGCTGTCATTGTTAGTAGTTGCTCTCAACTTATTTAGTACTTACCTGCCTGTTGTCCTGCTTAAGGGGCTCGCTGGAAAGTGGGTTGAGTTTTAGCTTGATATGGTGTGCTTGTTGTAACCAGATGTAGCTGGGCAAATCTGAGGTGTATTAATATTTAAACATGGCTAAAATTGGGCAGATATCACATGGGCAGGTTTTAAAATACTGTTAGGCCTGGACCCCATTGGCACATTGATTTAGTCCTCTACTGACAGGTCCCTAGCAATCATTATAATCCAATCACTAGCCTGAGTGCTACTGGTGTAACTATTGAGGAAGCAGATCACGCGCCTGGGGGACAGGGAGGTCCAGACCATGGAGCCTACTTCCTCTATAGCTGTGTAACACAATAAAGGTGCCCCCTCCCCAGCCGCTTTCCTACCTGTGGTCGGGGAGCAGGGGATACAGGTAGGTGGGGAGCGGGCAGGTGGGAAGATCTGGGTAGAAACAATATGTCAGGCTCCTCCAATTATTTTTTTTCAGGGGGGGGGGAAATCAGGTACAGTCAAGTTACACCACTGCTGGGGGCCAAAGCTTAGATCATCCTAATTTGGCCCAGTTGATCCCTCCTCAAACAAGCAGATTTTAATGTATGCTCACCTTAAGATTCTAGCTCTTGTTATAAATAAGGACAGAAATCTGAAGGCAAAAACAAGGACTTCTCTGCACCCACCCATTATTAATATACAGTATATAGGACATTAAGACATTCTGTGCATTAAGTTACCAAGCAATACCCTCCCCTTTAAGAAGAACAGGGATTGTTTGTCCATATATTGCAATATATTCAAGCTGGCCAACTACGTCTAAGTCATCCCCAGTCTGGCCAGTCCTACACTCACTTTCATCTGATTTATTAGGGCTCTTATGATTGGCCGTTTCGCCCCTGTGGCAGATTTCTTCTGCCTGCGTTCCACCATAATGCCGAATTTAACCTGTGTTTGTTACTTACATGTGCCTGTGTTAGTATGGGCAGATATAAAGAATAATGAATTGCATTTCGTCCTGTGCTCCCCTGCGGTGGACTTACTTGCTTTCAAGGCTAAAGCTCCCAAATGATTGTCCTCTTATTGGCCACCACTGGGATCACCTGACTGCAGCTGGGAGGGGTGGGGGCTACAACATGGAGCTGGCCACTGCTCCTTTATAAACTATAGCAACAAACAGAAAGTTGTGCTCACCACTACATTTTTAAACCATTAGGCAGAGGTGCAATGAGGTTGTGTACAATGTATAGTGAAGCAGAAGAATTCTTAATCAATCAGAGGACAGCAAGTGTAGGACTGGCCAAACCTGAAATGTTTTAAAATTTAGTGCTGAGCACAATTTTCCCTTTTTGTTTTTTGGTATAGCTTACACAGGAGCAGTGGCCAGCTCCATGTTGTAGCTCCCATCATTCCCAGCTACAGTCAGGTGATCCCAGTGGCCACGTGGGAGTTTTAACCTGGTAAGCAAGCAAGTTGCAGGTAAATCTTAGTCCCAGTGTACAAACCATACAATCCCTGTTTTTCTTAAAGGGAAGGGAATATTTATTAACTTAATGCCTGGTGCCCTGCCCTTTTCTAAATTGCCAATGCAGGATTCTGCTGGAGAAGCTCTATTAACTGATACATTTTGAAAAATAATGTTTTACCATAATAGTATTCCTTTAAAGAAAAATGGCAATTTGGAGACAGTGGAATCCCTTTAGGGTAAGGACACTTGGAGCTACTTAGTAGAAGCTTCTTGTCATGGCTACTAAACACCAGAAAATCCCCTGCCATGGACAATAATGAGAAGTGCTTCTGCTAAAACACACATAGAGACAGATAACAGTAAATGATCAGCATTGTCTATATTTGTAACTGTGAAAAGTAGCTGCTACTAGTAGCTCCGTGTGTCTTCACCCTTAGGGCTCTGGCACACGGGGAGATTAGTCGCCCGCGGCAAAACTCCCTGTTTTGCCGCGGGCGACTAATCTCCCCGAGTTGCCTACCCCTGCCATCCCACCGGCGAACATGTAAGTCGCCGGCGGGATGGCAGACGCGGCGGCGCGATTTCAGGAAGTCTTTTTCGGCGATTTGCGCGAAATCGCCCCGCCGCGTCTGCCATCCCGCCGGCGACTTACATGTTCGCCGGTGGGATGGCAGGGGTAGGCAACTCAGGGAGATTAGTCGCCCGCAAACAGGGAGTTTTTGCCGCGGGCGACTAATCTCCCCGTGTGCCAGAGCCCTTATGGCCTTTGACTGGCAGTTTGTATTGAGTGCTTCAGAGCAGGGCTGGGCAGATCTCAAGCACCAAGGAGTTTATATTTATTTGTTTTGCGAGCTATAAACAAGGGGCAACAGATAAAGTGCCCTGTTTCCTAGACAGCAGAGTACACTGTGCTTACAGGCAGCCTCTGAGAGTCACTTGATCAAGCTGCCTGATTGTGACAGTGAGTTTCCTTCACTAAGTGAATAGTTCCACCCAGGGCTGGCCACACACTCATTCCTCTGGGACTCGGCCAGAGAAAGAAACACAAAGCACATTCTCAGAGAGGAAATATTTACAAACCAAAGGGGACGGAAATCTTCTACACAAACCTCCAGTGGAACTGCAGAGAGAGGGAGAGGAGCCTTCCAGCCCCAAGGACTTGCTAGTCTGTGCTTGTTACTTTCTTCCCTATCAGCTCTTGCTGGGTTTGCGTGGACTTGAATTGTGAAAGGAAGCAAAGTTCCCAGTAAGTAACATGTGGAACAGATCTCTTGCACACTGGGTGCACTCTGTCTGTCTCTCTGGACTCGGACCTGGTTTCTGCCTTCTTCTGTTGCTTTCTCCTCTCTCCTGCTTTTAGTATCCACATTACATGTATACACCATAGATCAATGGCACACACTGCAAGTGCCAAACTTCTGCAACTTGTGTGACTTCCAGCTTGGCAGCTGGTGGGTTACAAAACTGCCCAGACACTGCCTGTGCATTCCATAGGCAGTGTCTGGGTGATTACCATACAGGGCAATGGTGGGGCAATTTTAAGAGTTTTTCCACCCACCCACCTAGCTGGGAATCATATGAGCAGCAAACCACTGTGTGCCATTGCCCTCAACATATGCAAGCAGGGTTTTCTTTAGTATTGGAGGGGCAAAATAGGTTCTTTGGGATTCCAAATTTTATATTACACTAGGCTATTCAACCTTTAACCCTTTAGCTGTTGATTTCTACAGTACCCAGTATCCACTGATGGGGATATTAGTAAATTATGAATTGTAATTCATAAGAAGCTACAGGTGAGCCTCATTTACTATAGACAGTTCTGTTTTACATTTGCAAACCCTTTTCCTGTTTTGCCTTACAATACACACACGTTCTCAGCAATTAACCAATCAATCAATCAGAGATGTGTTTTTATTAGTATTAATCTAATTAAAGATAATTGTTGCTAAGGTGCAAGGGTGCCAGGGCAAACATAAGAGCCCCAGTTCCCACAGAGATAGGGACATTGTTTCTTTTTTTTTTCCGCTATGTGCAGACACCCATCTGTTTTAGACTACAATTCCCAGCATCCCCTAAAAGGTGGGTGTTTTGATTTTAGACCTTTTCTGGAGGTGCAAATTTCTTAACACTCTTAGATATCTGTTAAATATTTGTAACCTCCCCATTGTTTAACAGATGTTACCAGTATGTCTGTTATTACATTGTATAGCAGAACCAGCTTTGCTAATCCTCCACTCTCAGGAAGTTTGAATATTTCCTATTACCCAATTACCATTGTGTCCCTGCAGCACAGAGAGATCACAGTGCGTAACCCCTTATTACTCCTGGCATTGCCATATGTATAGTTTAACCCTGGTTAGAGAAGGGGAAGAGAAGCATCAAGTGCCAGCAACCCTTTCCTGCCCTTTCAGTGGCATTTCATGCGCCACAGCCTGACACACCCCAACACGCCCTGAGAGCAACACGACTACTACTCCTCCGGACTGTTTCTTACTCATTTAGAAAAAAGGGAAACATTATATTTTCTAAGAGCAAGACTGGAGTTTTCATGCATGACTGCAAGCTCTTTGGTCAGTAGTTGGCCTTCCCTTCCTGTCTATAGAACAATGAATTTAAAATGTCATTCGCAAGTTTGTTTTAGTGGAAGGTTAAATCCAGTGTAAGATTCAAACCTAAACAGGCTTCTTATACAATTATGTACAACAACTAGGGCTTCTTACCCTTTCTCAGATGGGACCCAGATTAAAGGGCTATTACACATTAAGGTCAGTGGCACACACAGAGTTTCCTTTGCTGGCATACACCAGTGGAAAAAAGGCTGATTGGCTTCCATCTTCCCATTCTTATGTGTGCAATGATTGACAGATAGCACATGGGATGGATTTTGGTGCAAAAATGCATGTTTTCTGCACAAAAATCCACCCCGGGTTCTAAAATAATATAGGGAGCTGTCCCTTCTGTGGACCATTTCTAAAACTGTTTGCTGGTCACACCCCACACCACATACCACAACCATTCATACTTAAATCCCTCCTGACTTCTTATAACGGGGATTATAACACAACAGGAGGGCTATGGGATGTGATAAGGAAGGTTGCAGACAGTGAATCTGAGACTGTGACAGTTTAGGTGAGATAAACTGCAGGATCAGGCAGTAACACTTTCAGTAAATCACAGAAAAGCAGAAAAAAATCTAAATAATTGAAAAATTCAACTCTGAATATTTTTATGACACACTTCCTCTCACTCTCTCTCTCTCTCTCTCTGTATGGGAATTTTGTGACTCAAGGTTTAACTTAAAATGTGTAATATATATAATGCTCCTGGGAAAGTACCATATATCCCCTGTGCTGCATTTCTTTGACTCAGTCTTCCTGTTGGTGCACATATCCCTTCATTATATCCCAGGGCCAATTTCATGTGTAAAGGTCCCCATACACTGGCACCTATGGGTGGGCGATGCCGGGAGGAACCAGGGTAATTCGATCGTTTGGCCCTGGGGCTAAACGATCGAATTATAATGACGGGCATAGGTAAAGTCGGTCCGGGGACCGCATCAACGAGCCGATCCAGTCCCCGATCCGACTAGATTTTCTAACCTGCCCAATCGAGATCTGCCCGATTTCAGGCCAGATATCGGTCGAGCAGACCCGTCGGAAGTGCCCATACACAGGCCGACTAGCTGCCGAAATGGTCCAAGCGACCCATATCGGCAGCTACTATCGGCCCGTGTATGGGGAAGTTAATACCCCAGAAAATGTGACAGTTTCATGTAAAATACTTCCCAGAACACCTTGCATGATAAATGTAGTGCCAACTTCATGTGCAATACATTCATCCTTCCCAGGTCACTTCTCCTATGAGTTTTAACATTTAAATAAAATTATAATAAATGTATTCTTGAACACTGGGATGGCAGGCCAAGGTTTGTTTCATCCATTGTAAAATGAGCTTACACACCTATATTGGTGCCTGAGGGGCAGGGTGATTAATGGACAAGGAGTTGACTCAGGAGTCATGACCAGAAAAAGAACCTAGAACTCACAGTCCAGCTCAGCTGTTCTATCTGATGGTAAAAAGCAGCCACTGCCTACAAAACAACCATTTTCATTTCTATTTTACCCCTTACCCACTAGCTTAAATACTGGGGAGGGTGGCTGTGCAAGGCTTTATGCTAATCTTATCACATACTCACTGTTTAAAGGAACAGTAACACCAAAAAATGAAAGTGTTTTAAAGTATTGGAAACGTAATGTACTGTGGCCCTGCAATGGTAAAACTGGGGTATATGCTTCAGGAACACTACTATAGTTTATATAAATAAGCTGCTGTGTAGCCATGGGGGCAGCCATTCAAGATGAAAAAAGGAGAAAAGGCACAGGTTACACAGCAGATTACAGATAAGACACCATTGTATTCTACAGGGTTTATCTGTTAGCTGCTATATAACCTGTGCCTTTTCTTCTTTTGAATGGCTGCCCCCATGGCTACACATCAGGGTTTATATAAACTCTAGTAATGTTTCTGAAGCAAACACAAAACTTTTACCAGTGCAGGGCAGCAGTACATTATAGTTTAATTTCTTTAAAATAAATACATTTTTTGGTGTTACTGTTCCTTTAAGGTCATGCTGCCCTTTAAGATATAGTAATCCCAACTACTATGCAACCTGCTTCATTCATTCTGTCAGGTACAATGGCTGGAATGTTGACATTCTTCATTTACCTCACTAAGAAAACAGAAGTTGGAATTTCAACAACTCTAAAATTCCCTTTATATTGCTTCCTGCTCAGTACGGCTGATGTCCCACGCAGAGATTAGTCGCCCACTATCGCGGGTGACTAAATCTCTCCTCAAATGCCTTACCACCAGCAACAAAGGGAATCGGCAGTAGAAAAGCCTACACATCGCTTCAGTTTTCCGAAGTCGCGGAACGTTTCCTCCTGCAGCAGAGATCTATCGCAGGCGACTAATCTCTGCCGGGGACATCAGCCTAAAAGTCAGTTTACAAAATGTGGATCAGTAGGTGTTGAACAGGTCCAGACTAGGATTCAAAATAGGCCCTGGCATTTGAAGTATGCAAAACCCCAAACAGCCCCCCTCCATTCCAATAAATAGTGAGTGTCAATGGCTTCTTACAGCAGCCATTTCCAGAATCCACAGATTGCCAGTCCGGGCCTGGCGATGAACAATAACCACAGAAAGAGAGAATACATATTATATGGCCATAGCCATGTGCTGTGCCAGGCCCTTTTTGGCTGTAGCGGACTATAATTTGCTGCAAAGGTCACAAGAAAGAAAGCAGATAAATGCAAGAACCGACAGTCCCTCTCATAAATCTTATCTGATGATTAGAGACATGTATGAGTTGTTAGATAATCATTAGCAGCCTGCATCTAGCGAGTCTGAATGATAATGAATGGCTGCCTGCATGGAACAGGGGCAAGACAAATGGTTAGGCTCCCATCACAAAGATGGTGAATTATATTTGACTTTATTGATAGGTAATAAACCTCTGGCAGGTCTCCCCTAAGCAGTTATTGGCATTTCCATCTCAGAAGAGACTACCAAGACCATTAGTTGTTACACAATTTCCGGGCGCCCTAGTTTGAATTCTGGCTAATGTTGGTCACACATGGGTACACCTCTTTATAATATTTCTGCAATTTGTGTGGCATGGTGCTCACGTTTGCTTTAGGTTTTTTATCAGGATATGAAACTATTAGTTTCATATCTTAGCAATGTTGCAGTTGACTCTTTGTTTCTCTTCTTTAATTCAGGAGAGTGAAACTAAGGGTGTGGTTTAATAACAAAAGCAATGTTTTTGCTCATTCTAGTTCCCCCTAGCAACCAATCAGGAAGTAGCATTTGCTTGTCCGTTTCAGAGCAAACACCTTATTGGTCGTTACCAATTTAGCCTCAAGTTTGTAAAGTAATATAGAACCTGGAAATAGAATATGTACAGTAAAACATGGCTAAATCCCTGACTCTGAAGCTTGAGAAGAGGTGGTCCCTGGTGGAGCAGGAAGGTTGGGTACCCCAAAAGTGCATAAAGAATGTCCAGTCTGTCTCCTAGATGGAGGGCCAAAAAACCCCACACCCAGATTACCCCATGACAGCCCCCAGCTCTCAGGAGGATACTGGAAGTAAAAGATCAACAAAAGCTTGAGTGCAGTTGGCAGGACACCCCTGATGTGTATATACTGAATATATTTAATACTAATTAATGTGGCCATGCACATTACAATACGCTTGTTTGGAGGTATCGGACTAATCCGATCATTTTGCCCTAGAGCTAAAATGACAGGTATAGGAAATCAAACCTGCTTAATGAACACTTGGCCAACGTTTGGTCAGATATCAATCAGAGAAGCCCGTCGGGGGTCCCCATACAACGGCAGAAAAGCTGCCAAATCGGTCTAAAGACTCAAATCAGCAGCTTAAATCTGCCTGTTTATGGTGACCTTAACATTACTAATGAGCGAAATTCATTCATTAGTCGCTGGAGACTAATCCCCCATGTGTCACAGCCCTTAGATTCCCCCTAGGTTTCCATTACATTTCTATCAGCTAAACCAAGAGATAAGAGGGTTTATTTATTAAAGAAGGTGCAACGTGCTTCTTAGCACTCCAGTAATTGCACCCTTGCTCTTTGTAAATGAATCTTAATCCATGGCAAGGTGTTTGTTAGCCAAATTTAGGCTGATGTCCCCCGACATATCTCTGCTACCGCAGGTAACTAATCTTTCCTAAATGCCTATCCACCAGCAACAAAGAGAATTGCTGGTGGAAAGGACTAGGCATCTGTTTGGTTTTCCGAAGTCACGCAAAGTTGCTTGCTGGAGGGAAACTTTGTCTGACTTCAGAAAACTCAATCAATGCCTAGGGGACTAATCTCTACGTGGGACATCATCTTAAGGGCTCTGGCACACGGGGAAGATTAGTCGCCCGCGATTAACTCCCTGTTCGCGGGCGACTAATCTCCCCGAGTTGCCTAGCCCTGCCATCCCACCGGCGAACATGTAAGTCGCCGTCGGGATGGCAGACGCGGCGGCGCGATTTCGCGCAAATCGCTGAAAAAGACTCGCGAGTCTTTTTCGGCGACTTCCGGAAATCGCCCCGCCGCGTCTGCCATCCCGCCGGCGACTTACATGTTCGCCGGTGGGATGGCAGGGCTAGGCAACTCGGGGAGATTAGTCGCCCGCGAACAGGGAGTTAATCGCGGGCGACTAATCTTCCCCGTGTGCCAGAGCCCTAAATTTGCTCCATTTCTAGGTTATCATCAGAAAGGCCCTTGTCATTGCTGGGTAAATATTCTCTGTTTCTCACCATTGTAAGTGTGTACTGAATACAGCTGGCAGGTGTGTGCACTTAGTATCTGTATAAAATATACATGCTGACTGTGCAAACTCTACACTTACCACTAAGTATTTATAGGGGATCACCACCCAGATTACTGTTTTTCCATAATGATATTAATTGATTACACATTTCCAGTGGTTTCAAAGTTATGAATGTTACTGCACAATCTCTCTCACTGTTTATATTATCTGCACTGCTGGCTCTGACTGCTGAAACAATGTTGCAGAGGTGGCTGATTAAATTAACTATTGCTGCTACATTCTTTCACGAGTTAGAACCAGAGAAGAGGGATACAAAAATACAGTTATAGTTGAAATTACATTTCCAAATAACTACTGGAAATGTATAATGAATGAATGAATGCTGGAAAGCTGCTCAGAGTGACATTTTCTTTCATAATGCAAGAACGTTTTTTTGGCGGAAATGCCCTTTAAAATATGCTGTTATTCCAAGGCCTCTCTTGGGCTTGCATGTTTACTTCTGTGGCTACACCCTTCCCTTATATAACATTGGTGTAGATCAGCAGCAGCGCACGTTTTCTTTCAGAAGCACAAGCAGCTGAATGGAAACAGAAAAGGCAGTTGTGCACATATAATAACACTGCTATGTTTGAGAAAGGAATTGGTATAATATAAGGAGGTGTCCGCTCAATACATGATGATAAAATAAGGCTTACAAATATCAGTGTTAGTATGTGCCTTTTACATTCCATCAGCCAAAAGATGCAAAAATGCTGAATATCTAGACTTTTATACAGGAGAAAGAGTTGGAGTTCTAGCACTAGGCCCAGTGCAGTTTAATCTATAGGGCGAGGTCCAAAAACATTGTGCAGAATGTTAACCATTTAAAGGCCATACACCTAACGCTGCACCAAACAAGCACTTTAGTAGTTGAACCCGGTACTGGTAGGAGCTCTGTGGGAGGTAATAAAAAGCTTGTGGCTGTTCTGCCACGTAGACAATAGCTGCTTAGGCAGGGCTGCCAGGCTAAGTGCCAGTCATACATGCACAATAAAGCAAATATTAGGTAAATATTCAATTGTTTCCAGAAGGAAAATGCATAGGGGGAAATAAAAATGATGGTATAATCAGGAACACACTTATATAATATAATTCTTATTTTCATATAGCTCTATTGGATGAAAAAGGCCTTCTTTCAACACTTCTCTTTTTGCTGAAAGGGGAAGTTCTGCTACATTAACCCCTTTGTGCCCAGGGCATGTGTGCAATTACGCTAAGGAGTCTCCGGCACAAACAGTGTGTGGTGCATTGGCAGTAGCTTGATTCACAGCTCACTATTCCCAAAGGAGACTTTTATCTAAAGGGATATAAAGGTTCATTTATCATGCAGGGGCAAGGTGCAAAATTACAGATACAAAGCACCATGTTTTTGCCCACAATGGAACTCCCCCCTGCAGCTGATTATTATTATAGTCTAAAAAGGCACACTATGAATGCTATACCTGTATCTACTGGTGTGCAATTTATGTTTTTACTTATAATTCCTATTATATATATATATATAATCTACAAAAAAATCGTCACTCACCACTCCATAGATATCGGCCGGGTGCTAACCAAAAAATACAAAGCGCATATGTAGAAAGCACTCATGGCAATAGATATATAAACAGCCAGTTTATTCATTCATCGCATCAATGCATTTCGACCCCCACAGGATCCTGATGACGATCCTGTGGGGGTCGAAACGCGTAGATGCGATGACTGAATAAACGGACTGTTTATATATCTATTGCCGTGAGTGCTTTCTACATATGCCCTTTATATATATATATATATATATATATATATATATATATATATATATATTTATTTATTTATATATCTCAGATAAAATATGCTGTAAAGATTTTCTGTCTTTTTGAAATGATGTGACTAAAATCTAAATGCTGCCAGGTGGAGTAAGGATTTATTTACCAAAGCAATGCTTAGTGCACAATTCTGATGCTAATCGCTATTTCTTGTCCAGAACCAGAAAAGAGTTTTTCCCCCAAATTTCCCCATCAGTGTGGGTCACTAATGCAGACCCAAATTAGTGTCTACTTTTGTTAGTCATCAGCACTTAACCAATGAGTTAGCTGCACCCTCTATGATCCTGTGATTGACACACATATATGCTCCCTCATTGGTTAAGTGCAAATGACACACCCCTCCTAAGATACATCCAATAACAAGATTTTTACAGTTACAAGGTATGTTATAAATTGAGGCTGATCCATTAACCAGATAGACTAAACAAAGCTTCTGTTGAATACACAGCACAACACTGGCCCAATTTACTTCACTATATAAATATCTGTTGAGTGCAAATGTGATATGTCCTCAACACTTTCAATAGTGTAACCTGTCAATGCTATTAACACAGCTACCTTTTATTTGCCTAGGTTTGGGATGGCTGAATGTCAGTGTGTTCTCTGGTGCATCTTCTGGGTCTTGGTCCTGATCTTCATTGGCTGGCCAGTCAGCATTTTCCTTGGAGGCCTGTATGGGTTTCTGTCTCCTCTTACCACCTGCATAGGATTGGACAAGTTCACAGACCTTCTGCTCCAAGGAGTCAACATTGGCAGGACCTGTGCTGAAAATGCCCGTACCGGCAAATCATTGTGCTAGAGGAAGGAGATGGACTCTCTGCAACTAAATCAGAAGCTTCATCTCTAGCCAAAATCACATTCCAGCCTCTGCTTGCTTCTGCAGGGCACAGGTCTTCCCAGCTGGAAAGCCACAAGGTTATTCCCACACAATGAAGGTGCTGTATCTCCCAAGCTTCTTGTTTAGAAGGAACAAAGCTCTCACTGGAAGATTTTTTTCAGACAGTTACTAATTGGCTTGTTATATGTCATGTGTCAGATCTGGCACATTTTATATCATGACACGTATTATAACTAGTTTGTACTCATATATGGAATAATAAATCAGATGTTTCATTACCAGTGATTGGTCATACATTATTTATATCATATACAGTACATACTATAGATCAGTCTTATAACGTATTATGGTTTAAGCCCCACTTATAGGTCTAACATTTGGCCAGGGCCCCCTTAACTCATGACAGAGTTACAGATAGAGTATACTTTGCTGTTTATTAATTCACATATAATTCTAAGCCTAGAATTAGGCCAGAGAATAAAGGGGTCAGGGCCAGAACTTGTGGAGGCAACTTGGGCACTACCTAGTCATGTACCAATATTCCTTCTAATTCTAAAAAAAATATTTTGTACGCACATTTTAAACACTGGAACATTTTTTTAAACACTGGAACATTGGCATGTACCTCTGCTGTCTCTCACTCAAGGCCTGCACTCACTTTCAGATTAGAAGTGTCAAGGGGTGAGCAGCATTGGTGGAAAAGTTGCAGTAAGGAAGGTAAAGGAATGGGTATGGGTAAGTTGGGGAAATAGTTGGAGAGTTGCTGAGTGCCAGCTGTGGTAGGGAGTGTGCCATGCCGGGGGTTGCCTTGGGTGCCCTTCTGCATTGGCCTGGCTCTGAAATGGGTCATTTCTGACCTCTAAAGCACTGCCCTATGGTAGATGGTTAAGGGCAGGACTGTTCTGCACCTCCTAACAATGCATCTCAAGCCAGATTTTAAATCTGGCGCTATGGCAGAAGCACAGCATTTCCTGGGGTGCTTTTGTGCCCATTAATGCTCTAGCACTTTACCCTGGGGAAAAGTAAATGACTTTCTAAGAGTTTATCACTATTTTTACTCTGTTTAACCTTTTAGCTGGAATTCCAAAAGTACAAGCACACTTTCTAACCATTTACTGGCCGGGACCCCCAAAGTGAGCCAACCCCATAGGTCGGGTAATTCTGCACCTGAGGAATAGAATTAATGTATATTTCCTACCAAAACGTACTTTGTATCTTCTGGACATCATAGGTGTATAGATTGCTTTAAGTAGGAATAGCAAGGGAAATAAAGATAAAGATATGAATACATAACATTTCACCGTTCCAGATATGCCTTTTGAGAGACCACTCAACAAATAATTTGCCAACCCAGCTCCTACCTTGATCCGACTCCAGCAGTTTCCTAATGAGCACAAATCATGTGTTCTTACAGTTGAAGAGCAACCAATAGATGAACAGGGATATCAGCACGTGTGTGAGAGAAAAAGGGGTGCAAATAGAGGTCTCAGACTCAGTTCTATTGCTATAACCGTGAAGGGATTAGGAAAGTTTGAAATCCCCATTGCTAATGATCATTTAATGGAACCTACATGAGAAGCCACATAACATGAAGCATCTATGGAGCTGATCAATTGATTTTACCCCAGAATGCATTTCCTATGGTCCCAATGCTCTTCCTACAGTAGAAAAACTAGATCTGGGTAGAAAAGCAGTATAACCTTTAAAATGTGCATTGTTTACAGGCTTCCAGTGTGTATATTTGTTTTAGAAAACAATTGCCCAGAATTCAGAATGCAATGATATATAACGTGAACTGGGTTCAGTTCCAACTTGGGATCATGTTACCTGTGTTGCAAGAAAATTGTTGATGGTGTGCCAAAACCATAATGAACATGCTGAAATAAATGTTCCATTGTTGGAATGTCAGTTAAACAGCCAGGGAAACAAGCTTTCCCCATCTTATGGAATAGATTTCTGCCTTAAGTGAATCTCTGAAAAACTGGAATTGCAGTGTTTGTGCTATAGGGACCTAGTGACAACTTCTGGGTGCAGCATCCTGAGATTTCAGCATTCACCAAAGCAGCAGAAATTGTGCCCCCCAATTGGAATTATATTGTTTCTGTAAAGAGTAGGATAAGCCAGACCTTGGACAAGGTCTTTTCACAAATATGGGCCCGATAAACAGGGTCTCTGGAATGGCATCCCTAAGTCATAGCCCAGTGAGGTGATGCCACTTCAAACTAATGGTCTTTTTTTGCCCATGTGTCCATGAGACAGAAATTTGGGGCTATGTTTACCAAATCATTTTAAAATTCAGCAAATTCTAGAGTTTTTGGAACCTCTGCTAATCCCTAATGGCTGTGCTGTCCTGATGATAGGCCCAGAAACTTGGCCTTTACAACCACCATCCTGATCTATCTGCATCTTCCCTTCTGATTTAAGATGGGAGCCAGAAGGTTTAAAGCTGGCCATACACGTGGCGATCTCACGATGTTTCGTACGACCGTCGGTCGCACGAAACATCGTCAGATCCGCCACACACCATTCAGGGCTGAATCGGCAGGTAAGGAGGTAGAAACAATAAGATTTCTACCTCCTTCTGCCGATTCAGCTCTGAAGGGAGAATTTTGGTCAGGCGCCTTCTATGGCGCCCGATCAAAATTTTCTAACCTGGCCGATCGGTGAGTCGACCGATATCAGCAGCTTCCTGCGATATCGGTCGGCTCGCTGACATGCCATACACGCACCGATTATCGTACGAAACGAGGTTTCGTACGATAATATCGGTGCGTGTATGGCCACCTTTAGGCTACAGTCTGTTCTAAGGCAGAGCTACCCATTCTAACCTGCACAGGTGAACACTTTCATACTTGTATTATGAATGCTGAACTGTCCATCATAATGACAGTAATTGTATTTTATATCAACCCCTTAGAGAGAGAAGGAGACATCCCTGTCTATTAGGCTAATGCCAGAAAAGGCATCTTATCAGTCAATGGTAATACCTGAATCCACCCTGGATGCTCCCAATTGATTATAGGATATAAAATGTGCATTGTTTCCCTGGCAGTGCTGAGAGGTGGTTTCCATTATACTCAATGGGAAGTGACATAAGTGTTTTTGGATATTTCTCCATATGTGTAACTCCTGCACAAAGAACACCCTGAAAATCCTCATTTGCCTACAAAGACTGGGTTCTAACAATGAACCGAAGAAATGGCCAGATTTTTAACATGGTTTCTACAGTTGGCCATACAGGGACAGATTTCAGCTGCCATTTCTAGTCCTTCGGACCAATTTAGCAGTTTATCTGCCCGTGTATGGGCACCCCTGATGGGCATACCCGACCAATATCTGCCCTAAAATTGGGCAGATCTCAATTTGGCAGGTTTGCATTTCTACTATATAAAAAAGGGATTCTCAACGGCCAGTCAAAAAGAGTCAAAATAAACGGGACACAGCCCAGTTGACTAACTGCCTATGACTAAGTACCGGTAGGGTGCGAAACACATAAGGAGGCATTTTGAAGGGTTTGTATGTTTTTAATATGGATTTTTGAATAAAAAAATTTTTCTATTGAATTTTTGTGTGACGTTTGGGATACGTTTGGACTTAGGTTTGAATTTCTGTCAGATCTGGGACCGCATTGGCTCGTTGATGAGGGCTTATGCCCACAGTTGTAATTAGCCCGATATTGTCCACTTTTAGGTGGGCATATCAGGATTAGATCTGCTCTTTTGGCAACATCACAAAACAAGCAAATCTTCCTGCGTGTGGCCACCCTAAGCCTGCCATCACATGTAAGGTTAGCAGTATATAATGGGCAGGCATGGGCGATTGAGTAATGCTGAAGAAACTTCTGAAAGAGATGTAAGTGAAATAGATAAATCAATGTAACAAAAAAACATCACATTCCCTTTGAATACCTTTAATTACCCAATCTTCCCCTCCCACTGGATATGCCTTGGGGTTAATTCACATTGCATCATTTACATAGATTATATATAAGGTGGAGCCCATGATACAAGGAAGCACTTTCCCTTAGCTTTTGCTTCATATAGTATGCTGCCCTAATTAAATCCACTAAACACATTCAATTCCTATTGTCCTTTAATTGCTTTATAATAAAAGTGCAAACTACATTTGGTCTTGTACTCAGAGCTACTATACATAGATTAAACACATTAGACCTCACAGCTTCATCCAACCACTTGATGCACCTCTTTTTGTTGCCCTATGCCACTTAACCCTATAATGTAAACCACTGAACTGTATATAAGGGCTTGTTCTGCTAGTCTGATCCAACTGCAGTCAGCCATACCCTGACCCTGGACACTAGATCGTATTGCTTGGATATTATTACAAGCAAAATCACATCTATTGACTTTATACTTAGATGTCTGCTCTGAGTATGTAAATGCATTATCAGAAATGGTATCAGACCTAATCACAAGCCAATGTTCCTGTTTGGCTGCTTGCACAGAGGTCACAGTAGAGCCACTGCCTTGCGGAACTTAAGGTCCCCATACACCATAAGATCCGCTCGTTTGGCGATGACCTACGGGTGGGCGATACCGGGAGAATCCAGGGTAATTAGATAGTTTTGCCCTGGGGCCAAACGATCGAATTATAATGGCGGGTACAGGAAAAGTCGGTCCGGGGACCGCATCAACAAGCCCGGGAGTGCCCATCCAAGGGATCGATATCGGCAGCTACTATCGGCCCGTGTATGGGGACCTTAACCCAGGGTGCAGTTGCATTGGGGGTAGAGGAGAAGCCAGGGTGGCACTGTCTCTTTATGTAATCTTAAATAAACACTGCTTCTGTACAAGTGCAGGATTAGGGGTGCAGGTGATTATCATCAAGTGCAATTGCTTGACACATTGGGTGCAACTGTGGCAGCTGCAGCTTAAAGCATGGTGGCAGTTTCACTGGGATTACACAAAACCCACCACATGATAGGGTCATTTACATCCCATGAGTGCAGTTGCAGTCATATAAAATGGCCACAGTTGTGCAAAAAATGGCATTCCTTAAAGGCAGTGATCCCCAACCAGTCGCACGGGGGCAACATGTTGCTCCCCAACCCCTTGGATGTTGTTCTCAGTGCCCCCAAACCAGGTAGTTATTTTTGAATTCCTGACTTGGGGGCAAGTTTTGATTAAATAAAAACAAGATTTACTACCAAATAAAGCCCCCTGTAAGCTGATAGTGTGCATAGAGGCTCCCTAATAGCCAATCTTAGCCCTTATTTGGCTCCTCCATGAACTTTTATGGTGCTTGTGTTGCTCCCCAAGTCTGGGTGAAAAAATTTACAAAATGCATTGACATCGACACATGACAATTTTTTCTTATGTGTGCAACTTTTTTCTCACTCCAAATGCATTAAAGTCAAGGGGCGTTTTTTCTCACTCCAACAGAATGGCTTATTAGGCGACAATTTTTTTTATGCACAATAAATTTTTCTTGTGCGACAATTTTTTCTTACGCGCGCAACTTTGTTTACGAGCGCAAACAGTTTTTTTTTTACAGGCATGCAACTTTTTTCTCACTCCAAATACATTAAAGTCAGTGCCTGTTTTTTTCTTGGCAAATTTTTTGTTGCAGTGAATTTTTGATGCAGTTTCGGGAAAGAATTTGCAGATGGCGAAATGCAAATTCATGGCTGCCAAAAAATTCACTTATCACTACTTATAAACCTTGCTTACTAGTTTATGGCACAAAAACATCAGTATAGGAATGGGATCTGGTATCCAAAATGCTTGGGACCTGGGGTTTTCCAGATAATGGATCTTTCCCTTTGGATTTGGATTTGGATCTCCATATCTTAAGGCTACTGTAAAATAGTTTAAACATTAATTAAACCCAATAGGGGTGTTTTGCCTGCAATACAAATTAATTATATCTTGGTTGGGATCAAGTACAGGTACTGTTTTATTATTACAGAGAAAAGGGAATCATTTAACCATGAAATAAACCCAATAGGGCTGTTCTGCCCCCAATAAGGGGTAATTATATCTTAGTTGGGATCAAGTACAGGTACTGTTTTATTATTACAGAGAAAAGGGAATCATTTAACCATGAAATAAACCCAATAGGGCTGTTCTGCCCCCAATAAGGGGTAATTATATCTTAGTTAGGATCAAGTACAAGGTACTGTTTTATTATTACAGAGAATAAGGAAATCACTTAAAAATGTGAAATATTTCATTAATATGGAGTTTATCAGAAATGGCCTTTCTGGATAGCGGGTTTCCAGATAACAGATCCCATACTTTATCACCACATACTGGCTGTGTCTTATGCCACTGACTTCACTGGCATTCGCCTGTTGTATACAAAGAACGGACTTCAGCCTGAAAATTCTTACTTGTGCATTTTTAGAATAAAATCTTGAAGTCAAAGGAATAAAGCTGGCCATACACGCACCGATAATATCGTACGAAACCTCGTTTTGTACGATATTTGGTCTGTGTATGGCAAGTCGGCGAGTCGACCGATATCGCAGGAGGCTGCTGATATCGGTCGACTCGCCGATCGGCCAGGTTAAAAGATTTTGATCAGGCGCCATAGAAGGCGCCTGAGCAAAATCTGCCGTCAGGGCTGAATCGGCAGAAGGAGGTAGAAATCCTATTGTTGTACGATCAGAAATCGCCACGTGTGTGGCCACCTTAAGGCACAGGTGATACAGTCAGTCAGATAAAATGGAGGAGTTCCTGAGTTCAGCCGGGCTAAGAAAACAACTCAACAGCACCTATAAAATATTTAATATCATGAAAACTGAATTAAAAAAATAGACATATTTCAAAAGAGAAATCCTGTATCACTGTACCCTTTAAATGTAACTTTTCCCCAATAGCTGAACTATTTTCCGTGCCTCCCACAGAGCCAAGTAACAATGAGATCACTTACAAAGCACATGTGATCGCTCCAAATAACTAAATCCTCCTTATCATTCCATAATACTCCTACAATGAGATCAGATCAGGGCTGCAAGGAACAGGCTAAGGATGGTAACAAGTAGGTGTGGGCTATTGACAGAAGGGCCGGTAAGCTCATGTTCTGCAGATATACAGCTGAATAAACTGCCACCCAGGGGCCCCAGGTGCAGGCATGTGTTTAGGGCAAGTGTCGAGACAAATGTAACTGCCTGTCTATTAATGACTTGAGTTTCCCAAAGGTATGCACTTCATTAGAGCCCCAGTGGCTGCCAATCAGGGCAACGCTCCAGGCAAACGTATAAAGAAAGCTGTAAAAATCACACTCCTCTATCTCAATAAAACAAATGAAACCAAACATAGTCACGCTCTAGCATAGATTCCAGTTATCCCTAATCAGGAATGTCTGAACTGTAGCACTCTGCCTACAGCTTCCAACGTGCAAGAACAATATTTAGCCTGCAGGCAGGATTCTGGGAGTTATAGTTCAATGGCAAACTGAAAACTCTATTCTCTGATATTGGGGCACAGGGGCCACTCTGCTTAACCCTAATACTGGGGCTGATTTTACTGATCTAAGCTATTTATTTTCATGAAGATGTTAAGCTTTAACTGCTGACCAACTGCAGCAATGTATTTCTCTCGTCAGACAGCAATCTCTCTGTAGGCGACGTTTATGGAAAAGCTGTGCTTACACATAAAAGCATTGCAGGAATCCTGGCGATTTACCCACTGGCATGTGTTGTAGTGGCTTAGGGGCAATATGGGCACATTCACAGCAAGAAAATAAACGTGAACTCTTCATATAAAACAAACAGCCTCAGTACCCAGCCTCACTAACAGAAGGGAACAAAATAAACCTTGGCAACATGTACATTCTTATGTACAAAACTATCAAGGTAAAACTTTTCCCCACTGTAACCACCCACATCAACCAATAAGAAGTTGGCTTTAATAGTTATAACTGTAATCAGAATAATGAAGCCAGAGCCTGATTGCTTGCACTGGGGCCACATTACTGTCTATACAGTCCTTATGGGCTTAGCGTGTCATTCCTAGATCCTGCCCGTGTCAGGCTTGTGTATTTACCATGAGGGACAGATGGGCCGCTGCTCAGCAGCACAGGGTGGGTTTGTTGTTGTTTTTTACCTTATATGGGCACAAATGTGGCACAGTTGCATCTCCTTTGTGCTAGTGTGGTTATCCCCATTAGAGCTGGCATTAGGGTAGGCAATGATACACCCCTGCCACTAGTGGGTGCCTCTGAAATGGTTAAAATAATTGATAAAAGCCATGTTTTGTAACAACAACATTTTGTACATCAGCAATGTCTGACCTGCTGCTACCATACTACAACTTACAGCGCAACGGACAGCCTCTCTGATTTAATGGGCCCCTCATTTCTAACCCCCAGCCTCCCTGATTTAATGGGCCCCTCATTTCTAACCCCCAGCCTCTCTGATTTAATGGGGCCCCCTCATTTCTAACCCCCAGCCCCTATACCTGGATCGTTCAATATTTATTTCTCACTATCAGAGACAAATAATAGGAACCACTTAGTAAATACTTCATTATGGATGCTTATTTTGGCAAAAAAACACTGTACCCTTTTGATTCCCAGTACTTTTAGGACGAAAACACAAAGGGTGATTAGTCGCTGTAACTTTTAATTAAATCAGTAGCGGCGACTAATCGCCCTGTGTGTCTTCGCCCTTAGAGGATGCTGGGAGCTGTAGTTTATTATTATCTCGGTGTGTGGGGCCTGTCCTACCTTGTGGGAGAGGAGGTTTGGGCAAGATGGTGCTGAGTGAGAATGTTGTACTAATTTGGAGTTATAGTGGCGCCCCTGCAAGAGACATTTAGGCACATTTTTAGAGCCTATCTTTTCTATTTTTTCCTCTTTTCTCTCTCTGGCCACCTCGCTCTGAGCCCTCCTTATCTTTCTCCCCTCCCAGGGAATGCAGTTTGGGACTGGGATGCTTCTAAGTAGGGGGAAAAAATTTTGGTGGCCTGTATAAGAATCCGCTCACACCCCCACTGCTGGGACAGCTGCGATAACACAATGAGCCCTCTCTAACCACCACCCTCTTAACCCCGCCAGTGCCGCCCAGTCTAGCAAAACACTGCATCTGCCATGCAGCTCAGAAATGGTAGATGGCCAGCCCACCTGCCAAATGCCAGCTGTCAGTCCGAAGAAAATCACAAAAACTCTAAACACTAACGGCCAAGATAAGAAATTTACTAGGTGCAATTAAAACTAAGGGCTCCTATACGGGGGTGCAGTGTCCTATAATGCTCAATCACTTTCATTGGCCTAACACAGGGGCCCCCAAACTGTAGTTCCATTACAGCCGGAGGGCCACAGGTGGAAATACCTGGCATTAAAATGAATATCTGTATATGTGTTTGCAAAGTTGCACCTACACATGTGTACTTTTCCCTTAGGGGTGTCGGGCACAAGAATGCCCAGTATGAGACCCTTCAGTTGTCTTTCAGCTACAACTCCGGGAACCCGAGCTGCCTTTACAGAGGTGCAAGCAGATATCTCTTTTCTGGGAAGGGGCTGTGTGTTTGGTTAAACAAGATGGTATCATGGGAAGGCATTCCAACTGCGGGATAGTGCGTATAGTAAGACTCAGTTGGTGTCTGGGAAAGGGTTAATGTGTATAATAGAGCAATATAGTATCAGGGAATGGGACTGTCACTGTGGGTTAATGTGTACAGTAATTAAAGTCTGTTTAGGGCCATCCAAATTGCAGCCTCCAGCTTTATTTGTAACAATCATAGGGTTGTAGTTCAACAACACCCCAATTGTTGCCGGTTGAAAATTAATAGGAACCCAGAAAAGTTTTTCTTTTGTGCCCTGAGACTTTCCACTTTCAGGGCTAGTTCAACAGCTGGAGGGCCACAGGCTGAACTTTTTGCAGGTTTTTGTGACTTTTTCCTAAAATACAGCATGTCATAGCATTAAATTATGGGCCCCTTGGCCCCTTGTAGGGCCTCACATACCAACTGAGCCTGAAGTAACCCTCTTGCTTTCCTTAACCCCTGAACTGCTGGAGCTGTATGTTCAAGGTCAGCTGGCTTGGAAGCAGATAGCAGCCCCCCTGCCAGTGTCTCACCTCCAGCAGATACCTCGGGAGCAGAAACTCAATCTCTCACCGCTCCTGCAAGGTTTTTAGCTGACAATCCGTACCTAGATATAGCCAAACATCCCACAAGGAATGCTGCCCCAGCGAAAGCTATTTATAATCTGAGAAAAAAATGCCTACAGATAAACGGATCTATTAAGTCCTGCGGAGATGTGAGAGGGTGCTTAGCAGCCCAGGAACACAATCACCATTCTGTAATATGCACATAAGCTGGATGTCTGGCCATTAGAAAGATGGGAGTGCGTTTGGCTCGGTCACTAAACAAAAACGACTTTATTTAATATGATGATTCAGCCATTTCCGTGGCCATTTAACTGGCTAAAGCCTGGGTAAGGATATATTACAGTGGCATTACAGTGGCACAATGACATAGAAGAGAGTAATAAGTGCACATTATGTTGGGCAGAGCCAATGAAAGGCAGGATGATGTGGGAATTCAATGGGCACAGCAAGGGTGAGCAGGCAGGTGTGGGAATTACACTGGGCACAGTCAGAAAGAGCTGGGATATGTGGGCATTACAGTGGGCACAGTCAGAACATGCTAAGGGGAGCTGAATTCAATGCCATATCATACTTTGGGCAGGGATACATATACATTGTACTATACTGCTTCTGGCAAACAGACACATTGCTACAGAATTTCCTGTTACATTTCCATTCTATGGCAAAAAAAAACTTTAATACATGAGCTGTAACCCCTTCATAGTTCAGATATTAGGGGGTCTGTGTCTGGTTTCATGTTTCCTTTGCTGTTTTCTGGATCCACAGCTCCAATTAATTTTTTGTATGTAAATAAATGCTCAATGTGGATCTATAATTGTCCAATACATTCTGTTTTTGCTAGTATGCGCTCTTGGGTTCACATCATCACCCAGGGTTCAGTTAAATATGTGGAGCATATGCATAAACTGATGGGGTCCTCAGCCAATGGGATTTTATTCTAATCAGTATCTGAATGAGTTCCACTGATATGAAACGCCAAATTGGGCAATGGGCCCTCTCATGGCTCCCTAGGCTCCCAGCCAATAAGGCAGGGCTGACTTTGCAGTTGGATTTCTTGGGGAACTCAGGACATGGTATAAGCACTAATTCCCACACTTTTTTGTTATGTTTTTCCCCAGCTGTACCCCACTTTTCAGAATGTCCCAAAATTTAGTATTAATTACAAGGAAAAAGGGTTTCATGTGGGCATTTTAAACACCTATATAGCGTAAGGTGTGCCCAATGTCTCAAGTATAGAAAGACCCAGTTATGCCCTACTACATTCAGAGCACACTCTACTTTGGGTAGAATATCTGCATCTGCCAAGAACAACTACTGATATTCCACAGACTTTCGAGTACTGGAGAATAGTGCAGTTCACTAATGCTGCAAGGCAATGAGACAATGACAGTCACGATCAAGGAACAAGGTGGCTAAGAGATGCATATGGCATGGCTCCTGGGAACCCCTGCAGTTGGGTGGTTTGCTTCTGTATAGTTATGCCCCTGGATTCAATAAATATCAAGGCAACTCAGGGCACAAACCTGCAGGTGATTTTATAAAGGCCAGAGACATTTAGCCAGAGAAGGTTGCTCAGGAAACACAGCATTGCAGTGCCCAATGTTGGCAGGATATCAGACCTCACCAGATACACCTTGATACTATTCATTCACTGCAAGTATGATACTAGCAATAGCTTGTGTGAGACTTACTTCCGCTAATTATCATTAATGCTGAGGTAGCTAAGGCTTTACAAGAGCTAGTGCATCTCATAAGGCAATGATGGCTCTTTTGCCTGTGGCCCTAGGTTTCAAAATGAAAAAAACTTCCCAAGATGTAAATTAAAGTACTCTGAGCTGGTCTGGGGGCTCAGTAACCCCCTTATGCACTGTACACAGGCCTGGATTTGTGGAGAGGCCACAAAGGCCTGGGCCTTGGGCGGCAGAAACCTGGGGGCGGCATGCCGCCCCGCCGCACCAAAATCTTAAAATTTGTGTTCCCATACGGAGCAATGGGGACTTCTCCCCACTGCTCCGTATGCAAGTTTGGCCTACGGCGCATGCCCACTTGCACCCCCAACCCCTACCCCCCACCCCCGCTGTTTGCGCATGCGCGCACAACCCCTATTTCCCCTGTTTGCGCATGCGCATTACCGCTGTTCACGCACGCATGCGCATTCGGGGCGGGGGGGGTGGGGGTGGGCGTGCAACCGGGGGCGGCCTCAGGGCGGCCAGTTTTGAAATCCGGCCCTGACTGTACAAGCTTTGTGCAAATGCAGGACACTGCAACCAAAGGCATGTTGTATATCTTTGCACAGAGGGGAGTTTCAGTCATGAGGGGAAAACTAAGCCCCAGGCAGCACTTCTGCAAGGGAAGCAAACAGCCTTGTGCAAGAGAAGTTATAGTTGTAGGAAAGTGATAGATACCATCTTTAGTAGTAAAGAAGGCCAAGATAGCAGCCAATCAAAGCTACGGACTTGGTCCCTCTGGACCATGTATGGAGTCCCCTGATGGGCCTCCCAACCGAAATCTGGCCAAAAATCAGGCAAATATAATTTGGACAGGCTTGAAATTCCCATTGAGGAGGATCACATCATTACGTTGATGTGGTCTTTGTCTGACAGTTGACTGTAGGCCCCACTGAATAATCCAATAATTAACCCCAAGACCAACAATCGGATCAGCCTAATTTAGACCCTGCACGTGGGTGGCCAGATCAGGCCCAGACCCATTGCTCTGGTGGCCTTTCCCCATCAGTGCATCTGGCAGTGTACTACTCCTCTATCGCCTATATATGGCAGAATAAGTACAGTTAGTTGCATTGGATAGCTACACAGTATGCAACTATACGCACCTATTTTTTTTCAACATTAGCAAAATAAATGGAACTTAAAATAAATTCTGCCTATCCTTTTCAATTACATAAATGCAGCTTATTTACTTATTATTTATAATGAGTGAATTCTTTTGGCAGGCATGGATTTGCAGTGAAATTCCACCTGCCACAAAAATTTGCTATGAAAAAAAAATTGCCAAGTGAGGAAAAAGTTGCATCAAAAAAATTGCGGTCGTGTCAAATAAGTCACGTTTGCTGCAAAAAAGTCGATTTGGCATAAAAAAAAGTTGGCGTTTTGCCAACTTTTTTAGCAGTTTTGTGAATTTCCGATTTGCTCATCGCTACTTATTTTTGTTATAAAGCCGTAACAGAGGATTGTTTTGCTTTCACACTTACTATTTTAGGACTAATTAGCTGAGTAGGTTTAACTAGAAATAATGAGATCTGCATAAAAAACACCCCTTTTTAACTGTTGTTACAGTTTTGTCCAAAGGAGGAGTCCATTATGTGATCTGTGCACTGGTAATTTAATTATCAACCTTGGAAGGACCAAGTAGCTTCAAGAAATAACAAAAGCCATACATATTCTGTGAATAAAACAATCAGTAAAAGGTATGTTCAGCCCAAGCCCCATTGATTGAAGTGATGTTGTACAAGGCTAAATTGGGTACATACAGGCTAATCTGCACATTTAAACTGTTGGCCATACAGACAGATCATTGGCTACAGATCTGCTGCAAACCTTGGCAGCCAAACTGGCCAACACAACCCTGATCAGATTGATCAGTGTTTAGACGGACAATCCATTTAGCCATTGATTGCATATAGACACCAATAACGATCAGAGGCGCTGAACATGTTGCAGAATTCTGAGCAGCGACCAATTAGCTCTGTACAAGTGGGCAATATACAGTATATATACACACGTCATATTAGGCTAATGCCATACATAGTAACATAGTAAGTTGGGTTGAAAAAAGACATACGTCCATCAAGTTCAACCATGCTTATATTTGCGGCAAACCAAAAATTGCTTTCCAAAAATACGCGTCATGCACCCCATTTGATCCTACCTGTGCCTGCACCCGAATAAATGAAATACGCTCGAATGCAGGCACATGTAGCCGGTATCTCCTCCGGAGAGAATCCTCGCCCAGTCTTTGTAAAACTAAGGTTAAAGACTACCTTTTGGAGCACTCGCCCAGCACCTGATCTGGAAACTGGCACTTATATTGTAGTGTCACCCACTGTGACATGCAGCACTTATATTTGCCTATTTGTGTCTGTTAGTTACCCTCCCATATATATTGTAAGCTCTACGGGGCAGGGACCTCCATCCTCTTGTGTCCTCGACTCTTAACTTATAGCAGCTGTATTTATTTTGTATTTATCTGTATTTATTGTTATACTTTGTATTTATCTATTATCTTATTAACACCCTGTTTGTATTAATGTATTCTATTGTACAGCGCTGCGTACATAAGTAGCGCTTTATAAATAAAGATATACATACTTACATATATATATATATACACACACACTTTAGGTTTCTGGGCCTTATTAAAGGTTGTCTACCTTAGATAATGAAGCTACACATTCCGTGTACAAAGAAATCCTGTAAAGGCAGCAATGCAAAGCTTAGATAATGTACAGACGTCACCTTGGATGCTAGCACAGTGTTGCGCTGTGCCCAGAATAACACAATTACCCACATACCTTCCTGCCAGGGGGGGGGCAGGAGAGGAGGAAAGGGGGAATTCCACACAAAAACCCTGGCACTGCTACCAGCCCCACGGCGATATGTTAACCCAGGTATTTCAAACTGTCACATACTGTTGGAGGATGATGGGAATTGTAGTTTACAATGTGAGATAATCCTAAAACTGACAAAATATTAATTGTTTTCATTGTATTCTTTTCTTTGAATTATGCACATTGTTGTTTGCCAAGCGCAAATCTTCCCCATCATTACTGTTTGATATAAAGTTTACCCATCCTGGATACGCTGGATAGATTTATTTTTTACAGCCCCGAAGGCAGACAGCTACAGTATATGTGCAGTTCATGGAGAAGTGACACCAGGCAGCACATTATGTAGTATATACAGTATATTTCTTTAATCTAAACCTATAAAGTATATGAAACGTGCCTGCCTGGGCTCACACAATACTGCCATTTCACAGCACTGAGATGCCAAAAGGCAGGATGCTCCCCCCGTGTTAGTCCCCCTGCACAATTGTGCTGCACCTGTCTGCTCCATTTGCAGACCCCTGTGTCTGTACAAACTATTTCTTTCATTGTGCTGTTTTTTTTTGTCACCCAGCATTACAGACATGCTTTTTTGGGAATCCCTATTTGGCCATCCCTAGTAGTGCTCCCCCCACCTCCATACTTTCCATACATGGGCTAAGGGGTCCAAAGACCCTGCCCTCCCCCCTCACCTACTCCATTAATGGCTTCTTTGCTATTCAATGGCCCAGAAGCTACCAAATAAGGGCAGGCCGCCTGCCTTTCCCTCTGGAGCTCCCACTGACTCCTCATCTCTAGGCAGGGTATAAATTGACAGCTCAGTCCCCAAGGCAGCACCCAGCCAATTTAATCACAGCAACCAGCTCTCCTGTGCTGACCAGGTGAGTACTCTGTGGGACATACAGGTTGGTTCTTTGCTGCTGGACGGATCTCTGCTATTTCACTTTTGGGACAAGCCAAGATTCCACTGGTGTTCCAGCCATCCTTCCTTTGGGATTATGATTTATTTCCAAATAGTTCATGGCACCTATGGCACAGAAAGGGCTATTTAGGATTTCCTTTAACCCTCTACACAGCACCAGAGTAGAAGCCAGTCACAGAAGTGGCTTCAACCATTGGCAGCCTAACTGCTTGTGGATTAAAGGACCCTATAGTTGGTTTCTCGTTTGCAGTTTGCAGAGGAATCTACAATTTTCACTTTAATATAAGGGGCAGTGTGAACCATACACTGTATTTATGGGGACACTGCAGGGAGCAGTATATTCCATGTTTATTTACCCGTGTAAGGAGAAAAGCCCCTGGGTGCTACTGGGCTCCAGTGTATAGGCATGTCATGGGCACAAGCACTGGGCAGCAGCCTGTATCCTACAAACATAGATACAAAATTCCTAATGGGCCTTTACAATTGTATTAGAACTTTGAGGCCTAGTAAACATTTGGTTCCCAGGGATTCATGGCGTTACTATACAGTAGGCACGTGCTGGGCAGACACTGCCAGGAGAATGTAACTAGCCAAAGCCCCTTGCACCCTCCCAAATGTGTTCTGCAGACTCCTCTGGCAGCAATGTACTTAATAGTAACTTCAACATGTCTAACCCTTACCCCTGTCATTCCCCACAACAGCTGAGAGTGGGGGGGGTAGGAAATTCATCTTTCTCACTGCGGTCATATGAAACTTGTTTTGCCAGCATGTGTTTTGGGGTGGAGAAAGATGGGAAGGGAGAGGGTGAGGTTAGTGTGTAGGAGACAGCTGCTTCTTGACATGTGAGACTGTAGGGTGGGGGCAAATATTTTTTTTTTGGGGGGGTGGGCATAGTCTTTAACTCTTTCAGCTTCAGAGAAGAAGTTATGCTAATTTTACCCTTTTAGTGCATTTTTTATTCTTGATTCTACAACTAAGCTGAACTACTGTTTATATGACACCCTATCTTTCCAACCTCAGTGCTTGGAAGTTCATTCCTCTGCCAAGTATTTAAAATGACAGGGTATTTTGCAGCCCACTTTTCATTTTTCATTCAAGTCATTTTTTACAATTACAAATAGCTGAGAGGTTTTTTTTGCCTCTGAAAGTTGGACTTCAGTTCCCAGCAGCCCCTGATACTGGGGGATGCTGGGACTTGTAGTGCAGCATGCTGAGAAATATAGTATAGCAGACAATTCTCCGATGTTGGTGCATGTTGAAATAACAGAGATAGGCACATAGACTTGCAGCACCTTTTATTAATCAGTAAATAGATAGAGCCTACAAGCATTCCCTGGATAAAGGCTCGCTGTGATGCTCTGAATGTGCAATTTTCAGTTATTTTGTTTCCCAAAGAAACAAGGTAGTAGTTTTGTTTGCTACTACAAAGCTACATTACTCAATTTAAATGCACTGTAAGAACTGCGTTGGGTAAAAAAACAGATGTGTGCTCAAAAACTCTCTCTTTCTGGCTCTCTGACAGAACCTAACCTGCCACTATGTGTGACGACGAGGAGACTACCGCCTTGGTGTGCGACAATGGCTCCGGGCTGGTGAAGGCTGGGTTCGCTGGGGATGATGCCCCACGTGCTGTGTTCCCCTCCATCGTTGGTCGCCCCCGTCACCAGGTATCTTTCATATACACCTTTAGCTTTTTCTTAAGCAGAACAAGCACTGACAGAGAATATAGCTGTACCAGAGAGCTTGCAGTCTAACAGAAACAATGAAAACTAGATATCCCTAAGAAGTTCAGCCTAAAATCTGGTACTCCAAATATTCCTAAGAATAGGCTATCATCCACACTCCAGCAAGTAAGGATCTACAGTGCATGCTGGGAGTTCAGTGACAGCTGGAGTGCCTGTTTGCCAATCCCTGCCCTTCACCTTTCTATTTTATGCTTTGTTTTCCCTATCAGGAGCTATAAATAGACAGGGCCCATACCCACTTATGCATAGTTCAGTGATAAGAGTGTGTTAATTATAGAAGAGGCAGACTATGCTGTGTGAAATAAGCCTTGTTATACTGTCAGCATTGGCAGCCACTGAATGGTTCTGCCATAGCTGACATTTTAGCAGAAGCATCATTAATGTCCAGGCAGTTGGGAATAGAAGTGGAACACATTACAATTACAGCTTTGCCAACTACCCATTAGTATCACTTTCATTCCCTCTGGGAATGCATTGGGCCCACTTGCGCCTGGGTCAAAGGGAGGGAGAGTTATTGAATAAAGGGCCAACTACTAATGATGCCAAGTAAGTCATGACCTTGTGTCAACATTAGTATTAGGGTAGGGAGATACCATGTGCTTTGTTTAGATTTATTTAATGATTTTAAACAGGAGAGGAATGATTTTACTTTCTACTTTCCTGCCCTGGTTCTGCCTTTGAGCAGTTTCTCATTTTGCTTTACTCTTCAATTTTCTTTAGGGTGTCATGGTGGGTATGGGTCAGAAAGACTCCTACGTAGGTGATGAAGCTCAGAGCAAGAGAGGTATCCTGACCCTGAAGTACCCCATTGAACACGGTATCATCACCAACTGGGATGATATGGAGAAGATCTGGCACCACACCTTCTACAATGAGCTGCGTGTGGCCCCTGAGGAGCACCCCACCCTGCTCACTGAGGCCCCACTGAACCCCAAGGCCAACCGTGAAAAGATGACACAGATCATGTTTGAGACCTTCAACGTCCCAGCCATGTATGTTGCCATCCAGGCTGTGCTGTCCCTGTACGCTTCTGGTCGTACCACAGGTGAGCATAGACACTTCCATTAAAACCTTATTCATTAGGTTGCCCTTACTGCTGGAAAGGTTGCCCTTAATGTAAGGAAGGTTCAGGTCTTTCCATCCCTGCATTGAACTTCATCCTCTCTAATTAAGAAACATCATAGCGCAAATCTTCTACATTCTCCTGTGAGTGGTCCCTCTTGTAGGAGAGCAGTGGGAAATTATCTTTCCAATAATTCCAAAGCCGGGGAGGAAAGAACAACATTAAATGTATTCATAGGTCGAATTTTTATCTCAAACCTTCCTTGAAAGCAGACCTGCAACTGGGTCTTCCTTTTCCCTTATATTTAGCAGGCTCTACAGAGATAGTACATAGAATCATAAATCCTACCCTGCTGCCTGTGCAAAGGCTGGTATCTACACACATCATCTGAAGGCGCTGGTTAACATTTAGAGCAACTTTGCCCTTCATCCCTCTCTGGGAGAGAATGGCTTTAAATTAGCTATGAACTCCCTTCCCAATAATACATCAAAGTCACATTAATTCATCACAAGTTCAAGCTGAATGCGATGGGAGCCCTAATCTTCTTACTATGGTAACACAGACATCTCATCTCTGAATCCAGCCTATTTAGTTGTACTGAAATGCTGGCTTATATATACCAGAACAGCACATCTCCAAGGGTTGGGGGGAGAAAGGGAGTGCAGGGGCCCCTCTCTCTCTCTCTGTCTAACACAGAGCACGGGGACATAAGCATCTGCATGGTATATAAATAGAGGAGGGAAATTGTGTGAGCTCTGCATATTTTTTCAATGTTAAATCCCTTAAAGCAATTGGTATGATAAGAAAGTGCAAAGATGCCGTGAGTGTAATAATCCCTCTCATACAAGAAGTCTGCAGGCTGAGATTGCTTGCCAGCAGATACATTGGATTATTTCTGCTCATCGCAGTGATGTCTCTTGCCCTTTGGGACAGAAGCTTTCTGTGTTTACATGCAATTTATTTGAGTTTAGATCCACACAACACAGCCTGGCACATCACTCTCTGGGCAGTAGCCAACTTTCTATCTCAACTTCTTGGAATCTCATTTCCCAGCACCCTTCTGTAGAGTTAAAGTTTGATATCTCTCATTTGCCCTTTACTGTATAATAACCTTTGATAATGTACATTTGCCCACTTAGGCACTGACATCCTTTTATTCTTCTTCATCCAGGTATCGTTCTTGACTCCGGTGATGGTGTCACCCACAATGTCCCCATCTATGAAGGTTATGCCCTGCCCCATGCCATCATGCGTCTGGACCTGGCTGGTAGAGACCTCACAGATTACCTCATGAAAATCCTGACTGAACGTGGCTACTCTTTTGTCACCACAGGTAAGTTCTATCATGCTAGAACCATCAAGAGCATTTTGGGCCTATATAGCCCAGAATCTGCAGAAAAATACAGGACCTAGCATATACACTGGGGAGATAATTATGTCATTATAACCCAACAGGAAACCGTGACAGTCACAAGACTGATCCATAAGTCTGGGCTATGCAGTTGCTATTAAACCTTGTGATCTGTAGCAATTATGTCTAACAAGAAAGTCATAGGCGCCTCGGGCAGATACCGAGAAATAACCTCTCCAGAGATGAGAATCTCATGTAGAGTCAGTGAATGTGGACATTTTTCGTGACCACAAAGCAGAACCTGTTACATAATTTCCTTAGTATAACATACTATAATTGCAAATAGGAAGTAAAGGAAATTACTACAATGCTGCAAGCAATGAATGTATTATTTTATGGTGTTTCAGTATAATAAAGTTTCAGAGTTTAATTTCGTTATTCCTTTTTTTTGCCCAATACAGCTGAACGTGAAATTGTCCGTGACATCAAGGAAAAGCTGTGCTATGTGGCTTTGGACTTTGAGAATGAAATGGCCACCGCTGCCTCTTCCTCCTCCCTGGAGAAGAGCTATGAGCTTCCCGACGGTCAGGTCATCACCATTGGAAATGAACGTTTCCGCTGCCCTGAGACCCTCTTCCAGCCTTCCTTCATTGGTGAGCAGTCATACCCATGGCCCTGAGGCCTGATATACACAAACACAGATAGACTGCAGTTCAGCTATCCGTAATACCACTTCATATACTAGAAACCCATATCACATGCAACTATGCATTTTAGATCACAGTGTGCCTATATAAGCTTCTCAAAAGTTTTTAGCTTCTTCTAAAAAGACCTAAATACCCTTAGGCAGAAAAAAATGTGTTGAAGATATAAAGCATTATTAAATACATGCTTGGTCTCATTCTAAATGCTGTAAGACTATTCACACCATCCTGCCAACATATGCTGTTGCTGCCTTAATAAAGCCCTGTTTAGCATTTGTTAGAGCCCAACACCTGTTCACAGTGATGTGCACACACAGCAGTTGCTTCCCATTTGGCCCTGTTGTTTCAGCCTTGGACTCTTATTTACACCTGTTCCCCACACTCACCCACTGTTATGCACATCTAATGCATCCTGTTTTACTATCTTTCCACTACAAGGTATGGAATCTGCTGGTATCCATGAAACTACCTACAACAGCATCATGAAATGCGACATTGATATCCGCAAGGACCTGTACGCCAACAATGTCCTCTCTGGTGGTACCACCATGTACCCTGGTATTGCTGACAGAATGCAGAAGGAAATCACTGCCTTGGCTCCCAGCACCATGAAGATCAAGGTGAGCTGAACAAATGACAGGGCTTCTATAGCAGACATAACAGACATGCATTTCAAGGCTTTCAAGGGAATTTAAAGACATAAGTGTCCACTTCCCAATCACATTTATAATACAGGCTTCATTAGGCCTTCATCTGGACAGTTATTACACTCACTTCTATAAACTAATCCTTCTCATTAACTCAAATATTCACTTAATTGTATCTACTTGTTACTTTTCCTACTCTGATCATGATGATTATTAAATCAACAATGGAGACATAATAGCAACATCCCAAACAGGGGAGAGTAGCATCAGGACAGATCCTGAGTAAATCCACATAATATAATGAGTATGATTATTCCAATACAGAATAAGAGTGAGTTGCGCTGTCTATAAAACACTATATTACATACGGGCTTGCTCAGTTGGTCTTTGCTCATCAATTTTTTTTCTCGATTCTTCCATCTAGATCATTGCCCCACCTGAGCGTAAATACTCAGTCTGGATCGGTGGCTCCATCTTGGCCTCCCTGTCCACCTTCCAACAGATGTGGATCAGCAAACAGGAATACGATGAGGCAGGCCCCTCCATTGTGCACAGGAAGTGCTTCTAAACATTACGCACACTCCTCCAAGCAACACATACAAAGTACCTCAAAGTCGAAGAAAACAAGACCTGGACAGTCACTGTACAGTTTGTTTACACTCCATCATATTTATTACTTTCTAAATAAAACACAAGCGGTTACGTTCATCAGAGTTTGCCTGTCTTCTTTGGGATGCTTTGCTTGCCAATAAAAGGAACCATCTGCTCATCCATGGCTTTGGCAGTTGCGTGTGAATGTTTCTATAGCAAATAAGAGTTTTGATGAGGTTCGGGGGCTGAAACTAATAACTAAAGGTGCTTAAAGGGATCAAACCATAAAGGTGCTTACTTTAAAATACAGGCAAAATCACATGAGAACTAAGGCAGACAATAGGTGATCAGCACTTGCTGAATAGAAGGCAACTTGTGCATAAGCCGTAGCCTCTGAGAGAGAAACACATTTGCTTAAACACATTAGATTTGGAGTGTGGACACTGAGAAGCACAATGTTCCTATGGTGAAGAACATTAAAAAGTGCCTAACAACATAAATCTAAAATAAACAATGAGAAATGGAGCAACACTAATTAACAACAGCCATGCACAGGGCAGTAAATGCACACCAATAACAAAACTGGGGGTGGCAACAAAGGAAGAATGAAACAAACAATAACCTTTCTAGCAGGGTCAGGCTGGGCTGATGGGACACTGGGACCCAGACCTGCTCCCCACCTGAAACAATGGGCTATCCCCCTGACCTCTTACCGTTCATGGCAGGAGAGAAGTAGGGATGAGGTGGCAGTCCCGATGGGCCCCAGACACCCCAGTCTGATGCTGCTTTCTAAGAAAGAAAGCAACAGTACAAACACATTCTTTTGAGAACACAACCAGCAAAAGGACAATAATCAACTATATTAATTTGCCTTGCTATACCTATGCCAAATAAGCTGCAATTATAACTATTCAGTTTATATAGCACCAACATATTCTGCAGCACTGTACAGATATTATACATCATTCCTGCCTCAGTTGAGTTTATAATCTAAGGCCCCTTTAAATACCTATACACACATTATGGTCAATATTATTGACTTCGCAGAGTCGGACTGGGCAGAGCATAAGGTACACATGTGGGGTGGGGGGAATAGGCTGGCAGTGGGGCCAGGGGGGGTGGGGACCCCTGGGCTAGCAGACTCAGTGGGCCTCGCATACCCAAGTCAAATCATGGACATTTAACATGCCTGTATGCTGTAGGGAAGTGGGAGTAAAGTGGAATACCCAGGGGAAACCCACGCAGACATGGGGAGAACATATAAACAGCATTTAAACTTTTATAGCCCTATACCTACACGATATTAAAAGGAAAAAATCTGCATTTTTTATTGAAGCTTTGGTTATTAACTGGGTGAGGTTGTGCAAATACATGTATTATTAATATTATATATATATATATTTTTTTTTTTTTTTAAACTTTAAGCCCCACTCACATGAATGTGTTGATATATTACGCCGGCCGAAGTGACATTTTATGAGCTTCTGGCATTGATCCATCCATGGCACACACTTAATAATGTCAGTGTTCCACATCTTAACAACCCCAGAGACTAGCGAGCATATAAAAATATATTAGAAACACTCTGCTTGATGGAGAGTATTATTATTATGTTCCACAGGTCGAACAGCTCGCACTCAGAGTGCTGTGACGATGGGTGGCACGTAACGACTTTTAGCAAAATGTTTCTTTTGTCTGTGTATGAATGAGATCCGGACTTACGTAATGCAGTGCTGAAACCTGTATTTATGTGTACCTGCATCAGACAGAGACTTTCTGCTGGCACTTACAGCGCCCTTATGCCTGCCCACTTGCCTTATATTTAGGACAGGACTGGCAATCAGTAAAATGTCATAAACACTCACTATCTAGTGGACTTGGGGGGCAGTTTGGGCCTCTGTATTTGAAATGCCAGGGCCTTTTTTGAATCCCGATCAGGACCTGCTTATATTCCCACATTTCCCAACTATACTGCATTTCCAGACAGTCCTGCAAACTTTTGGGGGGGTTGGGAAGATCTGTTTCAACCCACAGAGAGATCGCACTTGCCCCTAGAACGTGTTCATCAATTTTATTGCTGTTTGGCACTTGAAACCAAGAATGCTTTCTGTAAACTGAACACTCTAAACACTCTCCGATGCCAAACTCAAATAGCTCTGCTGCTCGGAACTGAAACCCAAAGCAACAGCTACTCAGCACTCCTATTGCAGAAGAAAAACCTCATTTTACCCCTATGTACACTATGTATGTTGCTTTTTAAATACAGTGCTTTATGCTAAAACAAAACAATCCCAAAAATGAGCTCCATTCCACTTATAAATAGATAGATATTGAAATTTGAGATATTTGTATCCCATGTACAAATAACCTCATGTGCTACCTCTATGGGACAAAATATGCAAAGTTGCTAGAGAGTACATGGTGCATAAGGGGTGGCACAGACAGAGCTCTAACCTTCCGGCACAGCTGCCCAGCCTTCTGTTTCAGATTAACAGGGTATTATGACTGCCCCCTGATATGTGGCACCACGAAGGTCCTTTGTAGGGTGTTGCTGACTCACCTCTGCCAATCACCAATGACTTCTCCTGTAGCACAGATTCCTGTTATGTAAAGTAACTATAGGTCCAGCTGTTTGAGAGGAAACGTAGGGAGGGGCTGTCAGGGCCCCATAGGCTCAATGTAAATAATAACAGCTGTGGGTTCATAGCATTTGTTTCTGTTATTGATAAAAAATTGGTTGATAGGATGGAGCACGCCAGGACCACTTAATAAATAAAAATATCCTTTATTGTAGACTTAGATTAAAACCATATTGTACAACTCAGACCCCCCAGCTTAACGCGTTTCATGGCTCAAGCGCCACTTCATCAGAAGCTACAACCAGAGTCTCTCCCACACCAATCCCTTAAATGGTGTGGGAGAGACTCTGGTTGTAGCTTCTGATGAAGTGGCGCTTGAGCCATGAAACGCGTTAAGCTGGGGGGTCTGAGTTGTACAATATGGTTTTAATCTAAGTCTACAATAAAGGATATTTTTATTTATTAAGTGGTCCTGGCGTGCTCCATCCTATCAACCAATTTTTGCCAGTAACCACGCCTGGATCGGCGGCGTTTTTGGATGTGCTAGCACGGGACGCTACTGATGCGGAACTACCCGGTGAGTGCTCCCTACGTTGTAGAGTAGTTTCTGTTATTGATGTTAGTATCTATCTATCTATCTATCTATCTATCTATCTATCTATCTATCTATCTATCTATCTATCTATCTATCAATCTATCAGTTATCTATCTATCTATCAATATCTATCTATAATCTATCTATCTATCTATCTATCTATCTATCATCTATCTATCTATCTATCTATCTATCATCTATTTATCTATCTATCTATCTATCTATCTATCTATCTATCAATATCTATCTATCTATCTATCTATCTATCTATAATCTATCTATCTATCTATCTATCATCTATCTATCTATCTATCTATCATCTATCTATCTATCTATCTATCTATCTATCATCTATCTATCTATCTATCTATCTATCTATCTATCTATCTATCTATCTATCTATATATATCATCTATCTATCTATCATCTATCTATCATCTATCTATCATCTATCTATCATCTATCTATCTATCTATCTATCTATATCTATCTATCTATATCTATCTATCTATCTATCTATCTATCATCTATCTATCTATCTATCTATCAATATCTATCTATCTATCTATCTATCTATCAATATCTATCTATCTATCTATCTATCTATCTATCTATCTATCTATCTATCTATCTATCTATCTATCTATCTATCTATCATCTATCTCTATCAATCAATTGATTATCTATCTATCTATCTATCTATCTATCTATCTATCTATCTATCTATCTATTCATCTATTTTAAAATATAAGGATATTACAGAGGAGTTCCATGACCATATAAAGGCACATGACTAAAGGCCGAGTGCTTTTATACAGGTCGTGGAGCTCCAAGGTGACTTTTAATATCGTTATATTTTACAGCAGGGATACATTACATCTCAGTGAGTCATGTGACGGTAATTACATCACTAAGCACTGATTATAACTGATGACATCACTAAGTGCCATTTAATTATATGGTTAAATTACTGTGATACAATGTAGGTAGCTCTCTGTGATATATAGTTTATAATAATCTTTTGTAAAGTATAGGAGGTCCTTTTACCCCACTATGTTTTTTTACCCCTGCGGCCAGTTCTTTTTCCTTAACCTTTTTTGACTCCTTTAACATTACATAGCGGGTAAGTGATGGAGGCTAAGGGTATCTATTTTCCTTCATTGTAAGTGATAATATTCTGATTTAAAGGAGCAGGAGTCCTGAAACATCCAGGGATTATTAACCTGTACCTGCATTTCCCTGCCCCTCACCTGCACGTAATTGCTGGTCAAGCACATGAAAATCACGAGTGAATCATAAATATTGTACGTCACCCCCCCCCCCCCCCACGAGCCCCCTGTATAGAGAAAGCAGACCATGGCGACCCAGCGGAGTTGGAGTATGCTTTCTCTATAGTTACTACACTCCTCTTAACCTATTGCCTGGGACACAAAAATGGCCCCCCAAGCAGTTTATGAGAAGCCTCTGTGATGCGCCTAAATAACCATAAACTGAACTGAATCATTCAAAGAAGTGTATGACAGTGTATGATAAATGTGGGAATTCCCCAGGCAGCAGCCCAATGAGGCGCAAATGACAGCTTGGTCACCAAAGGGTTAATCCAGATGTGACATTCTGTCCATGAAGGAACCTAGAAGTAGAGCCTGAGCTATCTGGGTCACAAGGGAATTAACCTAGTCCTGCAGATTAGTGGATGTGCAGCTCGCAACTGACACAGCACAGACACTGCAACCGCAGAGCCAAAATAACAGCTCGTAACCCCTTCCTTGCCAGGAGGCACACTCAGAGGTACCTGGTCCCATACAGATATATTCTGTGCCACCCAGCTCCTAGTGGCATTCTTCCTTAACTGAATGCATCAGTGCAAAGTCCAAGGGCCCAGGCATCTAAGTCATGCCCTCATATCAATGGGAGTCAGGGAGGGAGTGCAGCATTCACCTGTTAATGTGTGTGGAGGGGGGATGAAGCACTATACAAAAATAATCTGTATATCCTTATACCAAATAAAAAAAAAACATGTTCATTCAGGGCCAGTGGTGGAGGAATTGGTGGGGTGGTGGAAAAGTTGGCAAAGTTTATCAAGCTCAGTTCTCCAATAGGGTTGCCACCTGGCTGGTATTTTACTGGCCTAGCTGGTAAAATCCCAGTCAAGGCCAGGGCCGATATTACACATTTACTGGCAATGTATTTATGGTAAATTTTAATAACTGGCCTGCCTCCAATCTGCCCTTTTTTCCTGTATTAGTGCCTAAACTTAATTAATCCTCTGACACTTCCTTACTTCATGATACGCCCGGCCCTCAGTGTGATGATCTGCCCCCACAATGTCACAACCCCACCCACTCTGTCACGACCCCGCCTACTTGATGTCACAGCCCACCCCCTTGAAAACAAGCCCCCAGCCAGGTGGCAATCTTATTCTCCAATTTGCCAAAGAGGGGAAAAAATCCTTTCCTAACACCAAAAGGGCAATTGGGACCAGATACTGGATCAGCCTCGTGCTAACAGTTTTAATTCTCTTTCTGTCTAACCCTTTCTTTAAACTATCTAATGTATCTTCCATTGCATTCTAGGGAGAAAATTCCATGATTTCCAAAGCTCCCCAGCAGGGTATAGTTAAAAAGAAGGAATAGAAAGTTTGGGGCTCCAGTCAGAGGGTTGGGGAGGGATAATAAGGTAAAGCTGGCATAGTCTACTAATTCTTTTATATACCAAAGATGTTACCCTTGCCTAATGCATTTGCCAGGTAATATCTGCACAAGATACAAGGTATGAGATTTGTACTGTACATACAAAACAGCCAACTAGTCCTTCCTCCAAGATCCCCTAGAGATGAGGTTACAAATGCCACAGTGTTATGAATGGTTTTGCAGGCCCATGGTAGTAGCTTAAATTTCATCCTTTGCCCAATGTGATAACTAGCTATAAGTGCACAGCTCAGATTGCTGACACTTAGAGAGATGTGCTGAGCGTAGCCATAGGGAGGGCTGTCTGCACGTGGCCCCTTGGGCTGGCTCAAAAATGGCACATTTCAATTCTGTGGCTCTGTAGCTTGGTATTCAAACTGCCCGGAGAGATCTCACAACAGTACGGTCACCCACAGAAACCAATCAGCACCTGTGCAATTTTGTTTGTGTTTACTAAATAAGCCACAATGTTACAGAAATTTAGATAATTAAAAAAAAAAAAAGATCCTATCAGCTGAATGATTTATGGCATCCAAATAGGAAAAGTTGTGCTTAGGGAACCAGAATGGATCTAAAATCAATAATCCAGTGTATAAGAGAGGCAGTAGTGAAATCATTACCCTAGAGCTGCTTCCATTCCTTTTTAGGCTTTGCTACCATCAGAGGCACACGCCTAGTGGGGCCATATAGCACATCGTTGCACCCCACAGAGCAGCAGTAGGACGGTACTACAAAGGACACCCATATATATATACAGTACATTCAAACACAAATACATTCTATAATGGATGGCAGGCATGTATAAAGAGATTTGTATGTGGCCTTTCTGAGAAGGAAACTTCTTAAATAAATAAATTAATTAATTAAATGAATTTTAGCTTCATTACTTTTCTGTCCTTGTAATTTGAGTTTAAAATGCCAGTTGCAAGGCATAAACAATGTGCACCACCAGGGGGCAGTGTGGAGAGCCAAGTTGTGAGGCCCCATGGGCACAGAAAGGCATGTGAATGCAGGGAATGTGGGGAACAGAGAGGCACAGGGTTACTGAGTGTATCTTTTTATGTAAATCTAAAATCTATGTGCACTTTGCCTTAATTGTTTCAAATATACTATGTATCAAATTCTGTTTCTAGTGTGAGTGAGAGTATTGGGTCAGTGTCTGATATCCAATCCCCCCCACACAGGGCATTAGGGAGGGCATGAAAGCTGCTCCATCCCCACAGCTCTCAGTACTGCACAAAAATTCTGGAGCAGAGTGATCCATACAGGGTTAGGCTGGCTTGCCAAAGTACCAGAGGGTCTCTCAGCGGGCCGAAGCCATAGTAACTGCTATTAACACTTCCACTCCTATTTCCACAATAGGCCTATAACTATTTATAATCTAATTACTATGAGAGTGGGTCCTGCATGTCATATTCTCACTGAATTTATTTTCTGTTTGCTTAAGGACAGAAAACAGCAGGAAAAGTTAAAGAACAACTATACATTTATTTCTTTAATTTAGCTATGGATTTGTGTTATAGAAATATTAAGGGGTGAATGTACAAGACATATTTATTTTCCTTTTGCTTTATTTCCCCAAAATGTCAGTGGAGCAAATGTTTGTAGTTTTTGTTTTTCCACTGTCTTTATGGCAAACTGGCCTTATCAGAGCCCATAAAGGTTCCTACCTAGCCGATATTTTACCAGTTGGTATTTTACTAGTCGGTGTAAAATACTGCTTGATGCCAATATTATTTCTAGGTAAGAAAGAAAAATATAGGTAGGTCGCTATGTTTTTCCCAAAAAAGATGCCAACCCTAAAGCCCATTTAGGGCTCCAATTTGTCTGTTTTACCGAAAAGCCAGAAGGGTACATGGCCTAACATGCAGGGTAAGTGCCATCTATGGGGCGGTATGAAATTACTGACTGACATGGCCACCAAAACAGGGCCTAAAAATGTAGTTTCTATTAAAGGGGTAATTTCTTAGGTTTTCAAATGGACTGTGGAAAGAGAAAGCACAATTCTGTGCCAGCATAGTTACACAAAATGTGATTATGGCCCAATAAATAAATACAAAATTAGAGTAAAAGTGCTTAATTTTTGGAATCTTGTTTGCTGGTGTCCCCTTTAGGTCTATCTGCAATGGCACAGAAGGCTGAACGTCATGGACAAGTGTCTGTTTTTATTCACCTGCTACAGTATGTTGCAATTAAAAGCATTTCCATTCTCACAAGGAAAGAGAACTTTCACTATAGCTCTCCAGCATGATGGTCCTCCAGTTATAACCCTGCTCACTCTGGAGTTCTAGGGATAATCCAGTTATTTACCAACAGTGTCACTTTCCTGCCAAAGCTTAACCAGAATTATAAGATTCTATAGATCTGGAACCAATGCCAGCTGCCAGTGGCCTTGTGGCCTTGTTCTGACAACAGATCTATCCTCTGCTATAACCTGGCAGCTAAAACCACTGCGCCGTTCCCATTACAGTTACGCCATTACTGTCCCACCACCCTCAGAACACAAGCCAAGCTTTACATAGAATATTATATATCAGCATTTGACTCATGGGCCAATCAGATACACACATACATATACAGTATACATGACCAGCCTCCATTACCTTTTGCTCTTGTGATTATAAAGAAGTGATGCTCTCTACTTCTAGATTCAGTTTAGCAGATTACCCCCAGTGAGTTAATGTTACCAGTCAGTTCAAATTAATGATTTGTTCCTGCTTCCTTCAATCATTTTTTTAAAGATTACTCTGGAAATCATATAGAAGAATTCAGTTACTAACGCATATCCCAGCCGGTGCAGCCAGCAGCACTGCATGGATACCAAAGCATCTTCATTATATTATTCCTCTGCAGCCTAAGGGCGAGCAGTATAAGTGTCTGAACCTATTTTCTATGGCCTCTGTGTAATTAAGGTAAATGTTTAATATGCTTTTATAAGCCTTCATCCATTATGAAGTATTGTTTGTCAAAATTGCATCTTTGCTGGGAAAAACATAACTAGGGATTAAATAATTTAAGCAAGAAAGTAGAATTGTGCTTTTAATAACTAACAAATTTGCCAGGCCCTCCATGATCAATAGCCTCTCCCCCTGCTCTAACACCCATCATGCTCAGCAGTTACTACAGGTGTACCACATTTCTGGCATTTCTTCCAATGTGAGTCCACACTTGGTTGGCCCTTTGTATTATTTAAGGCAAAGGCACAGTGAGTGACAAGTGCTTATTGCCCTCTGGGTGTCCCTGTGCTGAGGATTGTGCCAGCAGCATGCGTCTCAATTTGGACAGTGTTCATTTGAAGAATTAAACACCCCCCAAGAATGGATTTTAGCAAATGTTTGTTTGCAGGGACTTCACGGGAGATTAAAGCTTAAGCCCTAATTCAATTAAGTGGTTCAGCAAGCGGCACGGGGGATGTTCCGTGTCACATGGAGAGAGTGCACAAAGCACAAGTGTACTGAGAAAGCAACAAGGGCAGCAAAGGGGTAAGAGCATGCTGTCTGGGTTGCCATGACCTCCTTGGCATGCATGTCTAATCTCATCCATCCACCTGGCAGCAAGGTTGGCACTGTGTGAATAACAGCACTCTTCTGTAGGGTGCAATGTACAAGCACAGTGCTGCCCCTGTTTCCAGCCATCACAATTATTCCATCAGGGTTGCCGTTTGTAGTGACATGATCAGGACAACCTACCCACTTTGCGATCCTGTTTTTTATAGAGCAAAGTCAGCTCTAGAGCTCTTAAGAACTACAACTCCCAGCATCCCTGGCAGATGTAGAGCAACTAGAGATTTGTATTGCCCTGATAAACTACCTATGTCACAGTGGCAGCCCCTTCTGAGAAAAAAGGATATAAATCTATATTGCTCAGTAGAGCCCCCAAAAACTGCTGCCCAAAAAATGTATGTATGTATACCTTTATATATAAAGTGCTACATATATAGAAAGAGAGGGATCAGAGGAACATATATATATTTATTTTGCTCCGTTTGTCCCTAATATGTCTTATGAAACTTTTTCCCTATACTTTAATGTTTAGATACATTTGCAACATTTTTTTATTTGATGCATGTGTTAAAACCCAATAACCACTTACATGTAATTGTAACACTATAGTTTCACCTATTTTCACTCCATTTTATTATTTCTTTGCCTCTTTTTGCTTCTCTTCTCCTACAGTGGTTTCTATGGTCACTTTTTGGCCCCATTTTCTGTGGGAGGGTACTTAATGTGTGTTAGTATTCAGTATGTTGGTTTGTCCCTGAAGAAGAGTATTGTTTGTACTTGAAACGTTGGAGTTTTTTCAATAAATTTTTTTCTTTTGTGCCAAGTCCCTGAGTGTCCGGTACTTTCTTTCTCTCTATATACTTAAGTATAGGGCCTGTTATCCGGAAACCCATTTTCCAAAAAGTTACAAATTACAGGAATGCCGTCTCCCATAGGGGCACATTTACTAATCCCTGAATCCGAATCCCAAATTGGAAAAAATTGGATTGGAAATGAAAATTTTGCGACTTTTTCGTCGCCGTTGCGTTTTTTTCGTATTGAGCAATTGTAAACGGCGGGAAACCCAATCCAATTTTTTCGCGCCGACAACGATAAAGTCGCGGAAAATATCCGATAAAAAAAATCTCGGGACATTCGAAAAAGTCGCAAAAATACCGATCATTATGAAAAAGCGCGTTCGGACGCTTTCGGTCTGTTCGTGCATTAGTAAATCTGCCCCCTAGTGTCCATTTTATTTAATAAGTCAATATAATTTTTAAAAATAATTTTCTTTTTCCCTGTAATAATAAAACAATACCTTTTACCATCTAAGATATAATTAATCCATATTGGTAGCAAAACAATCCTATTGGGCTCAATATTTAAATGATTTTGTAGTAGATTTAAAGTATGGAACCCCAGGTCCTGAGCATTCTGCATAACAGGTCCCATATATATATAACATAATAGAAGGACAACAAATTTTTTCCTATATATATATATATTATTTTTAAAAAAAAGGTATTTTTATTTAAATGAGAATTAATGGCTAAATATGAATATGGCTAAAAATGCTATGTGCCTTTATACACAAACTTGCTGTATAAACACAGTGGAATAGTAAGCCCTATAACTGTAATGATCTGAAGTGTCAGTGACACTGCACAGGCTCATTGTGCTCTGAGCAGCTGTTAAGAAGCTAAGCTTAGGGGTTGTTGCAAAACATAAAGCTTTGCCTGTTGTAGAAACTGATGCTACAGGACTGAATTCTATATTCATGTGATGAGAATCTTAATTAATTACTGATTAGCCTTGATGTTACCCCTAAGCTCAGGTAACTGCACAGAGCATCAGCAGAAAGAAGATGGGGAGCTACGGGGGAATCTTTAGAGGCACAGATCTTTCCTGCCAAAAAGTTAGCCTACTTATTTGTTAAAGCTCAGGTCTCCTTTAATGATATCAAAGTGCAGACTAAGGTTTCATAAACTTGATGACCTTATTTTATCTTTTTCTTTCCTTTTTAATTATATTTTTTGTGACAATATGGTTAAACATGCTCTCAGCTTCAGAAACTCTGTGCCTTAGTAAAATTTGCTCTCTCTCTGGTATGGCACAGGTTAAGATTGAGAAGAGATCTGGCAGCCCCACAGTAAGTGAGACAATGTGCTGCACACTGGCCACTAGCTCCGCTAGCGCAGCAGAACCAGGCCCAGGGATATCCCACAGGCATCAGGGCACAGAGACAAACCATTCCCTTCAACAGATCAATGATTTCCTTCCCGGTGTGTATGTGCTGCCTCAGCAGTGTCTTCTATCACTATCCACCAGGCCCCAGATCACCACTGAATCAAGTGCTGATGTAGCAGGAGCAGCACCATTATCGAAAAGGTTAATGGCGAACACTGAAAGAAAGAAAGATAAATTAATCTCAGGTAGAAAAGTGACTGAGTCATTTATAAATGCCAGAGACTCGCTGCTATTCAAACATTAAATTAAACCCTTCGATGCCAGAGGACCTGGCACACACAGCAGTGCTCAGCCGGATGGCGCTAGTTAAGGATTTGCAACTTGCCAGCCTTCAGATTCAGGTATAGATTCCATCTCTGAATGTTGGAGAACAAAAATATTGATGCTACACAGTAATGGTCCCATCTCATTCCTTTAAAGCTGCTCACATATCAAACCCACAAGTCTTTTAGGCACATACTGCAAGGCTGCTTAGAATTCAGTACAGTAGCCAAGCTGTGTGTGTGTTTCAGTCATGTACCGTTTCAAAGGTTGGCATGAGTTTTTTTGGGAGTCTTCTCTATTTATACGCTGGGCTTGTGTGGAACTGAAGGGCATGGAGGTGAATGTAAAATCGTAGTTACTCTTACAAAACATTTTGAAATGCTATGGCCATCCGACTGTCGCTGAACTAAAATACGCAGAATCCCATAACAGCAAGCTATACCTGAAATTCAAGCACTATTATTCATATTGAATTAATTATCAGTGGCATAACCACTACCCATTTAATACAAATTGCTCCTAAACACCCATGCTTTCAATAACCATCAGATCCTTAGTCCCACTCTCAGTCCTCCTGTATCCCTGAAACCCTGCTTGTGAGATTCTTTTCTGGCCAATAGTATCTTCATTTTTATTTTGTCATCTTTAGAAGAAGGTCTTACTCCTTGTGCCCAATGGGACCCCTCCACAGCCTGGGACTCTTCATGGCTCTCCATGGCCTGGTGTGGTAATAACTCCTCAACATTTTATAGTTACACCATAATAGATACATATTGCAAGATGGTATAGAATCCAATATAGTCTACAGCATGCATGCAAATGAATTAATAAATAGCCATGGAGGAATTGCCGTTTGTATATTTGGTTTAATATGGGTGATTGACAGCCCTCTGAAGCTAAAAGATTTGCAAAAGAGCAGGAGGCCCTCCCGTGTTTTCACTACAATTCTATTCTAGAGCAATGACTGTCAGACTTTTCAGTTCAAGACCCTCTTGGGGGTCCAAACTATGGTGAAGATTCCCTCAGCCCATAACTAGGTAACAGGCATAGGAAAACATAGTATATCAGTAATTTAGCCATGTCTAAAAAATATCTAGCCCACCAGGTAAATGTTAAGCCTCAAATCTGACCCTAAGTGACCTTTATACTGGGCTGATGTATGTAGGAAAGCAAAGTATTCTCCTGAAATCTTACCCAAACTGATCTCCTGGCTGTGCCCTACTGCCACTACTCAGTGCCCTCCCAGGGAGTCGGGCAAACCCACAGTTTGGGAACCACTGAATTAGACTAAACCTCAGTAATCTGACCTACCTACATCAGTGCAAATAAGTAAAGCAGGTATTTTGCATGAATAGTTTATCATTTGGAATAATGCAGATTTATCCAAGTGACAGCAGAGTCTGTTATTTCCAACAGGAGGGGATGCCCTGCTGATAAAATGTCTTTCTGATCAGATCAAAAAGAAGCTGATCTAGTGCTCCTTACTGAACAGACATCTGTGAGCTTGAGATCAGAGTGCCCTACCCATCCAAGCCTTGAGTCTGCATAAAGGCCTCCTCCTGACATCTAAATTCTCTTTTATCTCCTTTACAGCTCTGCTTCTTTTATTCACATACCCCAACCAAAATTACATGTATATACCAACATTGTATCATTTATGATTGCTTTATGATATGTTTCTTTCATTATGTTTAAATAAATACAGTGATATTATTCCACAGGCTGCATTCACCGAACTTCAAGTTCTGTTCCATGCCCTATTTGTGAGATAATGATTCTGGGTAAATATAATTACAATATATGTATTATACTCAAACTGTGGGCCTGACCCTGCTAGGAAGATCCAAATCAGTGAATGGATTTGATATTGGGAGTTAATAGGTATTTGCCCTCCTGAATAGCCTTGGTGTCTCCCATGGACATATACTTGCTCAAGCACATAGCAAAGGTTGCACAAAGGTTGCACAAAGGTTACTGGCTCCATTCCTAACTATGGTGTTTTATTTTCTAAACCATGGTCTCACGCAGGGATATCCAATCAACCCATAATCATTAAGTTCTATAACTGTTTCATTTGGCTTAAAAAACTGATGCTTATATGACCCCTTCAATGCCTGCACTTTCTCATTCTTCATTGCTGATAACAGGTAAGATCCAAGTTCAGACTTGGTTGTGGACTATAGACCTGATTAATTAGTAAATGTCCAATTGCAATGAGACTTCCATGTTAATCAAGGTCTGTCCCAGGCCCACAACCCACTTTAATGGTAACTGCTTTCTGTTCAGGGTAATAAATGGACATTTACCTTATGTGACATTATCCTAACTCATGATATGATTTATTCTGAATGTCTGTTCTGCAGTTATATTTTTCAGTGCATATTGGCAGACTTAGTAATATTAGAATATTATAAATGTGGAGAAACAGTTTCTAAAGCCGGCCAAAATTCTGACATGACCTACAGTAATATTTTTTTTCACCAGAACATTTTAGAAAAAATCGGAAACCTTTAGGGGGTGGGGAGAGGGTGATGTGCAAGACAGGGCTTACGAAAGTTTTGATGGAATCTCACAAATAAAGAAGGAGAGGAAAAAGTTGGAAGTTCAGATACACAATTTGGCAGAAAGTTAATACTAAGTAAATTTAGACTCCTGCCAACTACATGGATAGTTTTTCTTCTGAATGTCCTACCTTCTTTCTTTAGGCTTCCCAATCACATAGTCATTATATTTGTGACTGAATATTCACATTTTGTTACTGGTTGCTTCTGCCTCTTTTCATTTCATCGTCTCAAAGCATAAATGTGTTTCAAGTTATCCATCTATCTTCTTGTAACATGTCCTAAAATGACAGCTGGTCATTTTTTCTTCAAATAGAAGTTTGGGTTTAAGTTGGTCAAGAATCCACGGTTTGTTTGGTATTGCGGTCTGTTAATACCAAAACTCAAAGTTATCAATACATTTCTTGCCACAAACATTACCTGGACAGCTCTGATCTTTGGTATTATAGTCCCATCAGGACACTTGGACTTTTTTATCCTTACTGTACCAGGTGCCAGTTTGTGTCATATTTTGTCATCTTTGCCATCAACTCTACAGTTTGCTGTCTTTCCATTGAGTCCTTCATATCTAGATGTGATCCTATGTTTTGACTTCTCATTTTAACTTTCTTCATTTTCAGCTGTGAATGTAGTCTTGTTAGCATCTAGAAGGTTATTTAGGTTCCTGGCAACCATCTTGAATCTTTATTCATCTTCCTCCAGGCGTACTTCTCTCATTATATGTTCAGCAGGACTGTAATTATTGTCCTTAGACAGAGCCAGTAAGGTACAGTGAAATTCACTCCACTCTCCAATCCACTGAAAAAGAAAACAAACATTAATAATGAAAATCATGAGAATCCCTACATGCATATTAGTCTGTGATAAAAAAAAAAATTAATTTACAATAATAACAGACTCAGAAGGATAAATGTAAAGCCCTAATATCCAACATATTTCTTTTCTCCTCCTGATCTTTTTTGCACATTAAACAACTCTATATAAAGTCCTTTGCACACTGGTTGCACACAGGCATACCTAAGGCATACATAAGGTATTGAGTCATGATACAATACAATACAAATACTGGACTACATTGGCCCATTGATGAATTTCTCTCCCACCAGGTATGTTTCTGTTATGAGTGTTAATTGGCCTGGTAGGAAAATAACGAAATCAACCCAGTTTGGCCCTCCATGAACTCATCAAATGAGTGGAAATGTCCTTTATGCCCAGACTAAAGCTTTTGATACAAAAGTACTGCATCTATCACAATCATTTGCAGTTCATTCCAGTCTTGTGACCTGGGCATCAGCCCATAGGGCTGATTCACTAAAGTGCGTTAAAACTTGCGTTATTTATAGCATGCACTCAAATTTTAATCTCGTCAAATTTTACGCGTCTTAACGCATAATTCACCAAAAGCATACTTGCATTAATTTACGCGCCATGCTGCTTGCGTTATTTTAGTCGCAAAGACTAATTACATGAAGTATTTGACGGAACGAGCGCTAATCAACGCACCACGTACAAATATTTGCCGCGTGCGAAAAAACGCACGCCATGTTAGCCATACATGCCATTACTTTCGGAAAATTACTGTACTGAAAATGCCCATTTCCCTGCAAACTGGCGGCTGCATCACTCTAGGGCCAACACAGACTTGAATAAATAACACTGCAAAGTCCATATTGTGTTGCCAAAAGCTCATTAACTGTACTTTTCTATAATTACCGCCTGCCCCAAGTACATGTTAATTTTCGCATAGACTAATGCGATATTTAGCGCATCTAAGTGTTTGTGAATCATGTGTTAGTGTTATTTCGGAGCGCAAATTAACGCATGGGCGTTAATTTTTGCGTATCTATTTTAACGCAAAAAACGCGCGATAAAACTTAACGACCTTTAGTGAATCAGCCCTCATGTTTGGTATTATCACTGATTATTTGGTAAATTGAACTGAAAAAAAAATATCCCATATGCGTCAGTTGCAACCTTCTGCCCAAGTGTGCTGTTCATAAGATACAGAGATTTCAATTGGAATTAGTTCTGAATGAATCATCACCCTGATATAAGAATTTAATTAAAGTGCTACAACATATCATTTTCATATAAAATGTCAAACAACCCCTTTTAATAAATACACCCTATGATATCAAATGCAAATATGTAACCTTTACTTTAAATAAACATCACAATACAATAAAAATGCATGGAAAACCTATAGCAGTCATTCATTGTTTTAGGTGCCTAGGGTCCAGTATTTTCCCAGAATGCCACAGCAGGGCCTAAATATGGCAATGAGGTACCAAAGAGCACTGCTGCATAAAGGCTTTACAAGTCCTGCTTTCACTACAAGAATTCCATGTTTATACATCTCTTTTGTGTTTACATTTTTGCAAGTAATCCCTTATCCCTGGGATCAGAAAATGGGCTGCTGCTTGCTAGCGTAGCCTTGCTTGCTGTCTGTTGCGAATATGTTGGTTTTGTTCCATTTTGCAAAGTGGAGCATAAATGCGACTCCATGAAAACACCAGGAAAACAACTGCAAAGTGAGCCGAGGTGGAAACAGAACTGTAAATAACGTCCACTTTACAACCGTCTGCGGATAACAGTGGGTGGGTGATGTAAAGCGGAGTCAGAAATAATAGCTGACAGGTGGCAAGGAGATGGAATGGGTTAGGTTTATGCTTATTGATTAGAGATGATAAATAGCTTTGGTTAAGCAGAGAGCAGGGTCACATCAGGACAAGGTTCATTCCCAGTGGACACAACTTAAGCATGGTGTCTGTTCATACATGTTCCTCGCCATAAGCAAAGCCCAAGCACTAAAGGAATCTAATGATGAAATATGGCCTAATCTCCTCCTTTTGGTTTGAAGGATTTGATGGTTCCCAATTTATTCAAGTTCTCTCAGGGTTCTTTATATCACATATTCTTTTTTTATACAATCCCCCCCACAAACATGCCATAGGCTGGATACTCAGCAGCTCCCTGACACCTGTACTGCTAAAAGTGGTAGATATCAGAGTAGCACTCAGTAGTAAGAAATCCAAGTCCGGCTTGGGACTCCTCCAGTTACATGGAAGTAGGAGAAACAGTAGGTTACCTGAAAGCAGTTCTAATGTGTAGCGCTGGCTCCTTCTGAAAGCTCAGACTCAGGCACAATGCACTGAGATGGCGCCTACACACCATTATGTGGTGTGGAGAAATAGTAGAGAAATGGTAGAGTTAATTATTTGCTATGTAAGCAGTGTAATTTATAAATACACCATAAAAATCATGACTGTATCCGTTTTAGTGTATTAAAACATTATTTAAACATTAAGGGGCTGATTTACTTACCCACGAACGGGTCGAATGGAGTCCGATTGCGTTTTTTTCGTAATGATCGGTATTTTGCGATTTTTTCGTATGTTTTGCGATTTTTTCGGATTCTTTACGAATTTTTCGTTACCAATAAGATTTTTGCGTAAAAACGCGAGTTTTCCTATCCATTACGAAAGTTGCGTAAAAAGTTGCGCATTTTGCGTAGCGTTAAAACTTACGCGAAAAATGCGCAACTTTTCGCGTAAGTTTTAACGCTACGAAAAATGCGCAACTTTTTACGCAACTTTCGTAATGGATACGAAAAACTCGCGTTTTTACGCAAAAATCGTATTGGTAACGAAAAATTCGTACAGAATCCGAAAAAATCGCAAAACATACGAAAAAGTCGCAAAATGTTCGTTTTCAAGTCGGAACTTTTCCAATTCGGGTCGGATTCGTGGGTTAGTAAATCAGCCCCTATGTATTGGGTACAGTTTTATTATTGTGAAAAAGGAAGTCATATTTTAAAAACTTTGAATTATTTGCTTAAAAAGAAGTCTATGGGAGATGGCCTTCCCATAATTTGGAGCTTACTGGATAACAGGTTTCCGGATAACAGATCCCATACCTGTACAAGGAAAAGGTTGAACAGCACTGATTATGTAAGCATATGCACCAAGGTCAATCCAAGCATAGAAGTGATGCTATACCTTCACGTACAACAGCACCAGGAATGAAGAGGGGCAAACAATGGGCAAAGTTTAATCTGAGACTCCATCATCTATTAACCATGCCACTTTTAAACACTACATAATGGCAATTTCAGGAGTTACACATTATCACAAGCTACACGTGGAGACAAAGGTTGCACCATATCAGCCATTTATTTCAGTTAATATAAAATTTGGATCATAATCATAAATACATAGAACATGTTATTTCATTGTGAAATACCTCTCGTACAATTGCAAAGGTCATAAATTATATTGATTTAGCAGAACCATTTCACAATCGAATAGTCACTTATATGATATATTATTACAAACTACTTGCTCAAGCTCCACACCTACACAGATAATAACATTCCTATATCAGTTAAGATAGCACTATCTTCTTGTGCCGTAGTATTCAAGTGGGCTAAGCAAAAGCCACCTTTAAAAAGTACATAATAATAATATTACTGTTATAAAGCTCCAACATATTTCACAGCACTACATATACTAAATATGAATAAGACCAGAGGGGTGATTTACAGAGACCCCATATGCTATAGAGCACAAAAGCAGACCCCTTAGTGCTCATTGGAGAAGCACTTGTGTTGGGGTCTGTCTGTGCTCTGCATCTGATGCTGAATGAAAGGTCTGGCATTTGGTGTACAGTGTGGCACTGGGGGGCACAAGGCCACCCTGTTCTTATTGCCTTCCATAGGGCAGATGGTAAATACAGGGCTTTGTTATGGCCTGGGCCCACCAGCGCTCCCATGTCGAAATGAAGCCCAAGTTAGGGGACACATAGGGGTTGAGAGAGGGGAAGCCCTCATTCCTGCCCCAGCCTAACCCTCAGGCAGCTCTGTATTCAGTGAGGGAACTTAGGTCTCTGTGCAAATTTTTAGCTGCAAGTAGCATGTTTTATGCTGTTTGCACCCTGCCTGCACTTGATAAATGACCCCTTTGTCCTGTCAAGTGTCACACATTTCACATAACTGTCACATATCGCACAGTTTATGGGTCTCTGCTAGACAGAAGCCTTTTGCTATATCAAAGACTCATTGTGTTCACTTGATGCCACCAGGCACAGTGCAAAATATTGTATCCATCATTCAATTAAAGGGCTGGGCATGGGAGAAGTGGGACTAACGGTGAGCAATGGGGGCAGGAAATTGGCCCTTGTGATTAGAATATATTTATGGGGTTTCATGCATTATACTGTGAGACCCTTGATATGTAATATCTCTATAATACAGGGCTGCACATATTTAAAATGTAAAAATGATTTGACTTCTTTTTCTGACTCTTTCTAAACTTTCAAATGGGGGTCACTGACTCTGGCAGCCAAAAAACTATTGTTCTGTGTGACTACAATTTTATTCTTGTTTTTCAATTAACCCACTGCCTGGTTATTAATTTGAACCCTGGCAACCAGATATCTGCTGAAATTCCAAACTGGAGAGTTGCTGAACAAAATAGGAAATATTAAAAAAAACCCACAAATAATAATAAAAAAAAAAAGCACAATTGCAAATTGTCTTAGAATATAACTTCTCTACATCATTCTAAAAGTTAACTCAAAGGTGAACAGCCACTTTAAAACTAGTGTTAGGCTCCCATAGGGTATCTATACATATATGGATAAGATGTTATGTGCCCACAATAAGTCCAGGCTCCTCCTGTATTGCTTTGTGTCTGAAAGAGCCAATGCTTTGCTTTTACTGGCGTTCCTCTCGCACTTCTCCACGTCGTGATGCATGCGTTTCACTGTGGAGTGCACCCTCATATGCATTGTTTTCCCACTGGTTATCAGCACCAATAAAACTTACACAAGGCCCACTGTTAGTCTCTAGAAGTAATCCCTTGTCAAACCCACTGATATCTAAGTAACTGCAACGCGTTTCACCTTCAAGGCTTTATCAAGCAGTACATTCAAATCCATCAATCCTTTTCATCCAACTTGTGACATATTAGTTTTGGTACCAATAACTATACACTTTCAGTGAACACCAGTTAAAAATCTATACCCCAGTTACTTTGCTGTAATTGGCAAAAAACACATTTCAGATCTTTTTTATTTCTATTCAGTTCTGGCAAAAAAAAGAAATAATTAGGAATGGCATTTCTATATATGGAGCCCTGTTCTTGTACATGTGGGCATGTGATAAATGATCTTTGACCCCTGACACCATTCCCATTTAATAATAAATAGTAATCAGGAAATGCATCTGATTTCTGGCTATATATAACTTCCAGCACCCTTGGTGACTGTTAGGATACAAAAATATATGTGTGTCTTTGCAATCCATTATCTGCCCTGTCAAGACCAATGGTGTAAAATACAATTAACATTGGTAGAATTTTTTTAATGGTTTATTTTTTTAAACAGAAGCAGCATGTTTTTCCCCAAAGGAATTATATTTATTCTTATATTGAGCTTTAAGAAGAATAAATATCCATCAGTCTGTGTGGGCTTACGCCCAAGATTTGGTGGCTGAGGCACAGGGACCTCGATTCCTCACATCACTGTACCACTCATTAAAGGAAATACACTGTATATATGACAATAATAAATAGGAGCTGACAACTGTTTATTTTTCCCTTGAAAAGATATGAAGTTAATTGCATACAGAGGGCGGAGATTCAGCCAGCAATCTCAGCCTTGAATGGTTGACATACATCATGCCTTGGAGCTACTGTATAAACCACTAAGAGAAGGAGGACAGTGTTGTATAAACCTAGCATCTCCCATCAGGAGTATGTTTAAATGGGACATTATCATACAAATGATAAAATGCACATTCATAGAGTCACAAAGCAGAACTGCTGTAATGCTTTAGATCAGGGATCCCCAACCTTTCTTACTCGTGAGCCACAGTCAAGTGTAAAAAGACTTGGAGAGCAACACAAGCACCATAAAAGTTCATGGAGGAGCCAAATAAGGGCTAAGATTGGCTATTAGGCAGCCTCTATGCAACCTATCAGCTTACAGGGGGCTTTATTTGGTAGTAAAACTTGCCTCCGAGTCAGGAATTCAAAAATAACTACCTGGTTTGGGGGCACTGAGAGCAACATCCAAGGGGTTGGGGAGCCCCCGTGCGACTGGTTGGGGATCACTGCTTTAGCGCAGTCACAACACACAGAATTTTCATGTGTTTTCCTTAATATTTCTCCATTACCTTTACAACCCTATGGGTGGAAACTGCCTGGGCCGCTTCTATTGTTTGCAAAGAGAGTTTGGGGAGCACTCTAGAGACAATTAACAATTGATTGGTCTGTTTTCTTGCAACTTGGCCCATGTGGCCAGCTTATTTTTATGCACTCTGTCACACATTTTATCTGAAAGCCACCAATAAAGGCATCGGCACATAATTTATATGTATAACTTGACCGCCAAGTTTTTCAGCAGCCTAAACATGAGTAACCATAAGGGCTAAAACCCCATGAGTGATTTTGATCAGATTTTGTGGGTCAGATTTTATCTCAACTTGACTTGCAACATCACGCAATGCTACGCAACAGCATGCAACAGTAAGAGATGTTATAGGATCCTACAAAACCTAATCTACATACACTGTAATGTAATGTCACATCAGATGAAGTCGGATGTTTAATTAATGAGAAAAAAAAGTCTTTCCGACACCATCAGTTTTTATCATGCAGCGTTCCCTTCCAACAGTAGTGTTGTGTCAGATGACAAGGAAAGGTACACATCGGATCAGTACCATTATATTTTGACTCACATGACTGCATCCACATACCTCCCAACATTTCAAAAATGGAAAGAGGGACAAAAAGAAATTGGGCACAGCTAATTTTTTTTCGACCATGCCCATTTTTGTGACCACACCCATTGTACTAAATTTGTCAGGTTATGTAAAATTTGAACACATTTTTAGGGGTCTCGTTTTATGTGTTATTACAGTTTTGATAATGAAGGTGAAATTGCCTTTTAAGCCAGCAAGTCTCAGTTCCCCCAAGAGACCTGTTTAGCTTATTAGTTGCAACTGTTCCTCAGTGCAGGTTTTGAGTATTCTCTGCCAAAAGTCTACTTATCTAATTAAGTTTGCGAATATTGTATCTTTTTTGGGGTTCAGTGCAGCTGTTCAGCTGTTAAAATCAGTCCCATGAAAATTGCAACAGTTGGGAGGTATGCAAACTTTCGGATGCATTCTGTCGATCTGACACCATGATCCGACAAAAGCACTTGTGGAGTTTAGCCCTAATACATAAAAGCACCCTCCATTATTCCTAAGAATCACGTGGCAACACTAGCACCAGGCAATACACAGTTATAATCACTTGATCAAGTGTTGATTCTATTGATTTCAGGTTATTCCCATAGGGTTCATACCATCATTCTGTTTTACATTTGCTGTTATTCAGTATTTTATTTCAAGTTATTGCAAATAGTAGATACAATATTGCGCCTATCCTGTGGGAGTTGCACAGATTTCCGTATGAGCCCTCTGCACAATGCGTTTTTCCTATTTAAGGGCAATGTTATGAGCATATCTGTGGAAGCGGTGGCTGTTACTATATTACTATGCTGCTTTGCTATTCTCAAATTGAGTAGGTGGTGGTGCTATGGAATTTCGATTTGGCATGATTACCTTTTGATTTAATGACTCCACCCCCCCTCAACTGTGCCCCACGGCAGATCAAGATCTCACTCACTGAGCCTAAGCAGTGCCTCCCAGCCTAGCCCAGCCGAGCTGTCAAGGGGATCTATGTTTGTCTGATGCAAAAATATCATGGAAAATTGAGACAGTGTTAACAATGTAACATAGATCCCACAACATCTCCTCTATTCTGTAAGGAGACCTGTGTGTTATATTATTAGCCCCTGACCATGGCAGCAGTCCCAGTTTCAGAGCCTGTGTCCATGGGACAGATACATGCCCCAGGCTGGTGGATATATGAAGCCCCAAAGGAAAAGTGAAGCAGGGTGGAGTTAAGGTCATTTAAAATTGCGGTGTGGCAAATATATACCAAATATAAATACACAGGAATGCTAATAAATATTTATAAATGTAGGCAGGACTGGTTGGTTCGGTGACATTCTGCATGTGCCACATGTACAATCCTTGGAATGGATCTGGTAACCACATTGGGGCAGAATAATAATGACTTAAGGCAGGGATCCCCAACCTTTTATACCCGTGAGCCACATTCAAATGGAAAAAGTGTTGGAAACAACACAAGCATGAGAAAAAGTTCCAGGGGTGCCAAATAAGAGCTATAATTGGCTATTTGGTAGCTCCTGTGTGCACTGGCAGCCTATAGAAGGTTCTGTTTGGCTTTATAGTGGTATTTATGTAATCAAAACTTGCCACCAAGTCAGAAATTCAAAATAACTACCTGGTTTGGGGGCACTGAGAGCAACATCCAAGGGGTTGGTGGGCAACATGTTGCTCAGGAACCACTGGTTGGGGATCACTGGCTTAAGAGATCATAGGCACCTCAACAAGATTCTAACTATTATTTTAGTATTCTAACTACTATTTTATTAGTATAGGATAAAAACTTTCTCTTAAAGGAACAGTAACACCAAAAAATGAAAGTGTATAAAAATAATTAATATATTATATACTATTGCCCTGCACTGGTAAAAGTTGTGTGTTTTCTTCATAAACACTACTGCAGTTTATATAAATACCCTGCTGTGTAGCCATGGGGGCAGCCATTTAAATTGAAAAAAGGAGAAAAGGCACAGGTTACTAAGCAGATAACAGATAAGTAGCAGATTCCCATTGTATTCTACACAGTTTATCTGGTATCTTCTTATGTAACCTGTGCCTTTTCTCCCTTTTTCAATTTAAATGGCTGCACCCATGGCTACACAGCAGCTATTTCTATTAACTACAGTAGTCTTTCTGAAGCAAACACGCAACTTTTACCAGTGCAGGGCAACAGTACATTATATTTGAATTATTTTAAAACATTTTTATTTTTTAGTGTTACTGTTCCTTTAATAAGTAGCCGATTATTATCCCCCACCTTGAAGGGGCTTTACCTATCAAAAAACCTCTGTCATATTGTATAGCAGTTGCCCTCTCACACACATGGCTTCTAACATAGATGGTAATGGCACTCTTCTTCATCTATTCTTTGTGTAATATTACTTGAGCTCAGCACTTGATATCCACTAATATAAAATAGTCTCTACATTTTTTGTGCCATTGGACATGTGAAAAGACTATATTAAGCCCTCGTGTATTTATCATCCCGTCTGTATATAATGAGTTCCTGCTCATATTCCTATATGCAATTTGCTATAAGATGTCTGTGCTCTATGCTCTTAATAATAGATTGGCCCTTAAGACCTGTGCCTTCATTTCCTCACCTCCTTAGCGACTCCTTTTCCCACAAGGAAAGGCCTTATATGCACTTAAAGGATAAAAAACTATAATTAAGTAATAATAAATTGGTTCCTAAAATGGGTAATAGAAGTGATGATGATTATCTATAATGGGTAGTAGCAAACCATGTCACTTCAATTGTGGCTGAGCCGAGCTCCCAGTGTACCTCAATAACCATGGGAATTTCTAAAGACTCTTTACAATTATATACAGCAGTATACTATACAGGGCTAAATACTGTACAGGAAAACAGTTACTCAAAATCCCGTAACTGCTTATGTGACCTATAATGATTTAACCGCAAGATACCCTGGGGGGAGGGGTAGTAGATCAGTGGACTGGGGGACCAGCTTGAACATAAATTAGTAAAAGATTTTGGGTGAAGGCAAATTTGCTCTCTTGCTGTCTGCTGGAATACTAAAGGAATGGCATTTTTTGTATCTCTAATATGACTAAATTAAGCCTGAAAAGCCCCCAGTTAATCCACAAGATTTCAAACTGTGGTTGGAGATTGGTCAGAGGACAAATGAGGGGGAATGATTCCTGCTCTAAAATACTCCAGGGCAAAGTATTCTTATTATAAGCCTGAGGGGACAAATATTTCACTTGCATACAAGAACACTGACCATTTTTAGGGACCTGTTTTCTTGTTTCGTTGCCATCTAATTTGGATTATCTACTTGTAGAGGCTTTTGCCTCTTCCACTGAGGGCCAATATATAACAGCAATATATACTTAACCTACAGAAACTGTACCATCACTATTTAGAGAGAGTCTGAATGTCTTTTATATTCCAGCAGGTTTGTTTGTAATAGCTGTCTGCTTGGGGATGGTTTTATTACACTATAAATGGAACCATCTCACATCTGACTTCCAAATTCTGGCATTAAATCCCTACGCCCAGGGTCACCATCAAAAACTTTGGTGCCCGCAAAACTAAAATTTTGGCCACACTCCTTACAATATAAACAGCTGAAGTTACTCTATAATAAGCAGTTCAAATAAAGAGTTCCATTGATTAACGTGCTAATTAATGGTCAGTTCATTGGGGATCACTGGAGTTTAACCCCCTCTCATCCACCTACAGTACCTACCCCTGCTCTGTGCTGTCATTGCTTCATATGGAAGTTACATAAGTTTTTGCATTTTGCAGTTACATAACCTGCGTAAGTTTAAGGGTCCAATGATACTGCTGTGGGGCCAGTGGAGTTCATACGTTAGTTATGTAAGTTTCATGGAAAGTAACATGGAAGTTATGGAAGTGTAGGGACCCATAGGGTTAAGCTCCCTATGGTGTTATTCCCTATCCTTATATTATCTGTGCTGTTATAGGGCAGAGCCCTCTACACTCAGATTACAGTTATTTGGCTACCCCCTATAGGTTTAGCCAGGTTGACCACTCCCCTTGGCAGACTATATAGTGTCTTGCACAAGGAAGTGTATTCCTCTTTGGCTGCTGATGTCTCAAGGCTTCACGTCACTGAGCCTGAGGCAAGTAGGCCCCAGTAAAGAGAACCTGATATTTGTAAGTCGGGGACAGGGCCCCGTGAATGAGAACTAGCCAGCACAGTCAGATTATATAATAGCACCCTCTAGAAGTGGTGAGAACAGTCAGCTTAGTTAGTAAGGGCAGTTGATAGCCCCAACCAGGAGTTGTAAAAGGGTTTAGTCCACCCCGGCTCTGTAGTCGTTCTTTAGGGACCGGTTTTATTAGACGCCAGGTACCAGTGTTAGGAGCTCTCCCCTGGACCACAGTCGGCCGGAATACTCCCTTCTGAAAGGTCTATATCTCAGGTGTCAACTAACCCTCTGTGCAATCCTCCAAGTGGGGTATTCTGTGCCTAAGTGTCACCTTTGCATCTTCCATGGTGATAACAAGTGTATACTGCTGTGTCTGTGAGTATAACCCTGCTGCACTATTAAGTTGTGCCTTGTCCAATAAACTGTACTATAGTTGATCAGCAAGAATCCTCTGGCGTCCATCATTTACTATTTACACCACACACCTCAGCTAGTTGTAGTCCAACTACACCCTCGCTCCATCCTGATTCTCCCATATAGCGGAGGCTCACCCCTTTGTATTAAGTGTCGCAATGTAACCCATGCTCTCTATATCACTACTAGTCTGGGTTTGTTCCTAAAGGGTCAGAAAAGCGTTACAGAAGTTTTTGCATAAGTTACATAAACTGCGTACGCATAGGGCTCCAATGATGTGCTGTGGGGCCCCTGCTGGAAAGTTCAGTAAGTGGATCTCAATATAAACAGTTGATGTTACTCTATAATAATCAGGGATTCACAGGGCCCAGCACAACTGTACGCCCTCTCCCCCCGATAATGGCCCTGCCTACGCCAGCCAAATTCTGGCATAAAACCCCAATGCCAGTGAAATTCTGGCATAAAACACCTACGCCAGCAAAATTCTGGCATAAAACACCTACGCCAGCAAAATTCTGGCATAAAACACCTACGCCAGCCAAGTTCTGTCATTATATCCCTACACTAGACAAATACTGACATTAAACCCCTAACTTCAGCCAAATTCTGGCATTTCACTGCTAGCAGCCACATTTTGGCATTAAACCCTTAACACCAGCCAAATTCTGTTATTACATCTCTAACACCCACCACATTTTGGCATTAAACCCCTACCACCAACCAAATTCTGCCCATGGGCATAACTATCGACAAAATAATTATCAATTCTATATACAGTATGTTGGAAACATAGGGTAACTTACCAATGTTTTGGGGCCCTAAATGGAATATGCTGTGGGGCCCAGTGACATCTATTTACACCACTGATTCTGGCATTTCACTCCTAACACCAGCCAAATTGTGCCATAACACCCCTACCAGCAGCAAAATGTACTCATGGGTACACAGAGTTAAAGGGAAAATCTGCCATAGCAAACATTGAGTGCTATGATTCAATCAGGAAATATTAGATGCATGCACCAATAATATGGAAGAATATTTAATTTATAAAATCAGTTGTAGCCTCTATCCAAAAGCACCCATTTTATATTTTCTCATTCATTATTGATCTCTTTCATTTTCTACCAAACCCAACAACTTTCTTACAGATCACCATGTCATTATTTTTAGTGATGAGCGAATCTGTCCCGGAATTTTGTAGCGAATCTCTGCCTGGCAAAAAATTTCGCTCACTAATTATTTTACCGCAAGAGGTTCAAGTAAACCATCAGAACTACTACCCTGCATTACATACCCTAACACCAACTGGCTGTTGCCAACAAATCCCCTAGCCCCAGCTAAATGTTGGCAATGTACCAAGCGGGATACACAAGGTGCAATGTTGGAATAGGCAATAAAAGCATCTTACATAGACACAAATACAAACAGGAGGTGGTACTAAAGAATTATTCCCATTCATTACCCAGCATGCCCTATTAGGTATCTCCTGTCTTGGCACCAAGCCTGTTTAGTTCATCATAACAACTGTACTCATCAGTTATGCAGTGGATTGCAAATACAAACTTTCTACTGAAGAGTATTCCTGATTCCCTTCTAGGTGGGTAAATATAAACTTTACAAACTGTAAGGGTAAATGTTGTAGCTTAGTGAAGCCTAAGCATAATCTATATATACACTGAGCTGACACTGATAGTGGGGGCAATCGATATATTTACGGAATAGGTTTAACATATGTATAACAGAGTGGAACTGCAGTTCCCTGCTACAGCCATGTATCCCATTACTGTGTGATGCCTGTAATGAAGAACTGCACTGACTGCTTGGAGCTTATGGTTCTTCTCTGTTTTGCATGTAAATATTTTTCTACCCTGCTCTGTGACTAAATAGCCCAGGCTTTGGCCTAATGGAGTTGCCACCGTCCCTTCTAGGCTAAAATACCCAGCCTGTACTTACTGGTGCTCCCCGGGTTCTTTCTCTTTGCTCTATCCCTTTATGGCCAAATATGTTTTTGTAGGAGCAGTTTGAGGCTAAAATGCCATTATAGTACACATATTCCAATGTAATATAAAAACCCATTTTTTTCTGTGAGGTTTCTATAATAACAAACCACCTGTACTGTATATAGTTACTAATTAACTTAGGTTTTCATTATTAGAAGTGATATTATTAAAGTGCATCACTATGGAAACCACTGCAATGCAATATGTGGTCATCTGTGTGAAGTGACAGTGCTGTGACCTCGATATATTTCTTAGATCTTCTTATTGTCTCTGTAAAATAGTTTTTTGACCAATTATTGAAGTTTGTTTCTAAGCTGTGAGTGTGGGGCTCTAATCACTTTCCCTGCTCCTTTTCTCAGTTATTTTTGGAACAGGACTAGGAATGATTTTAATGGTGTGAGGTCTGGAGTCAAACAAACTTTATAGGGACCCACTGTTTATGAAATGAACAACTGTTTAACTCGTTGCCCTTCAGTTGTTGTCAAATTACAACTCTTGGTGCCTTCCAGTTGCTTTAAACAACAGCTGAAGGACCACAGGTTGGGTAACAAAGATGTATAGTGTTACTGCTGCCATTGTTTCTGTTATATTACATCCTGCTGTATTATTATTAACATTTATTTATAAAGCGCCAGCATATTCCGCAGCGCTGTACAATAAGTGGGTTTCATACATTGGACATACAGAGTAACATATAAAGCAATCAATAACCGATACAAGAGGTGAAGAGCTACTATAGGCACCATCTCTCCCTACTATACCTGCTATCCCACAGCCACAGTCCCTTCCCAGAGGCTATTATCCCCCCCACTGCTACTATAGGCACCATCTCTCCCTACTATACCTGCTATCCCACAGCCCCAGTCCCTTCCCAGAGGCTATTATCCCCCCACTGCTACTGTAGGCACCATCTCTCCCTACTATACCTGCTATCCCACAGCCACAGTCCCTTCCCAGAGGCTATTATCCCCCCACTGCTACTATAGGCACCATCTCTCCCTACTATACCTGCTATCCCACAGCCCCAGTCCCTTCCCAGAGGCTATTATCCCACTGCTACTATAGGCACCATCTCTCCCTACTATACCTGCTATCCCACAGCCCCAGTCCCTTCCCAGAGGCTATTATCCCACTGCTACTATAGGCGCCATCTCTCCCTACTATACCTGCTATCCCACAGCCACAGTCCCTTCCCAGAGGCTATTATCCCCCCACCACTACTATAGGCACCATCTCTCCCTACTATACCTGCTATCCCACAGCCCCAGTCCCTTCCCAGAGGCTATTATCCCCACTGCTACTATAGGCACCATCTCTCCCTACTATACCTGCTATCCCACAGCCACAGTCCCTTCCCAGAGGCTATTATCCCACTGCTACTATAGGCACCATCTCTCCCTACTATACCTGCTATCCCACAGCCACAGTCCCTTCCCAGAGGCTATTATCCCACTGCTACTATAGGCACCATCTCACCCTACTATACCTGCTATCCCACAGCCCCAGTCCCTTCCCAGAGGCTATTATCCCACTGCTACTATAGGCACCATCTCTCCATACTATACCTGCTATCCCACAGCCCCAGTCCCTTCCCAGAGGCTATTATCCCCCCACTGCTACTATAGGCACCATCTCTCCCTACTATACCTGCTATCCCACAGCCCCAGTCCCTTCCCAGAGGCTATTATCCCCACTGCTACTATAGGCACCATCTCTCCCTACTATACCTGCTATCCCACAGCCACAGTCCCTTCCCAGAGGCTATTATCCCCCACTGCTAAAATAGGCACCATTTCTCCCTACCATACCTGCTATCCCACAGCCACAGTCCCTTCCCAGAGGCTATTAACCCCCCACCACTACTATAGGCACCATCTCTCCCTACTATACCTGCTATCCCACAGCCCCAGTCCCTTCCCAGAGGCTATTATCCCCACTGCTACTATAGGCACCATCTCTCCCTACTATACCTGCTATCCCACAGCCACAGTCCCTTCCCAGAGGCTATTATCCCACTGCTACTATAGGCACCATCTCACCCTACTATACCTGCTATCCCACAGCCCCAGTCCCTTCCCAGAGGCTATTATCCCACTGCTACTATAGGCACCATCTCTCCATACTATACCTGCTATCCCACAGCCCCAGTCCCTTCCCAGAGGCTATTATCCCCCCACTGCTACTATAGGCACCATCTCTCCCTACTATACCTGCTATCCCACAGCCACAGTCCCTTCCCAGAGGCTATTATCCCACTGCTACTATAGGCACCATCTCTCCCTACTATACCTGCTATCCCACAGCCACAGTCCCTTCCCAGAGGCTATTATCCCCACTGCTGCTACTATAGGCACCATCTCTCCCTACTATACCTGCTATCCCACAGCCCCAGTCCCTTCCCAGAGGCTATTATCCCCACTGATACTATAGGCACCATCTCTCCCTACTATACCTGCTATCCCACAGCCCCAGTCCCTTCCCAGAGGCTATTATCCCCCACTGCTACTATAGGCACCATCTCTCCCTACTATACCTGCTATCCCACAGCCCCAGTCCCTTCCCAGAGGCTATTATCCCCACTGCTGCTACTATAGGCACCATCTCTCCCTACTATACCTGCTATCCCACAGCCACAGTCCCTTCCCAGAGGCTATTATCCCCCCACTGCTACTATAGGCACCATCTCTCCCTACTATACCTGCTATCCCACAGCCACAGTCCCTTCCCAGAGGCTATTATCCCCCCACTGCTACTATAGGCACCATCTCTCCCTACTATACCTGCTATCCCACAGCCACAGTCCCTTCCCAGAGGCTATTATCCCACTGCTACTATAGGCACCATCTCTCCCTACTATACCTGCTATCCCACAGCCCCAGTCCCTTCCCAGAGGCTATTATCCCCACTGCTGCTACTATAGGCACCATCTCTCCCTACTATACCTGCTATCCCACAGCCACAGTCCCTTCCCAGAGGCTATTATCCCCCCACTGCTACTATAGGCACCATCTCTCCCTACTATACCTGCTATCCCACAGCCACAGTCCCTTCCCAGAGGCTATTATCCCCCACTGCTAAAATAGGCACCATTTCTCCCTACCATACCTGCTATCCCACAGCCACAGTCCCTTCCCAGAGGCTATTATCCCCCCACTGCTACTATAGGCACCATCTCTCCCTACTATACCTGCTATCCCACAGCCACAGTCCCTTCCCAGAGGCTATTATCCCACTGCTACTATAGGCACCATCTCTCCCTACTATACCTGCTATCCCACAGCCACAGTCCCTTCCCAGAGGCTATTATCCCACTGCTACTATAGGCACCATCTCTCCCTACTATACCTGCTATCCCACAGCCACAGTCCCTTCCCAGAGGCTATTATCCCACTGCTACTATAGGCACCATCTTTCCCTACTATACCTGCTATCCCACAGCCCCAGTCCCTTCCCACAGGTTATTACTGGTGACAAAAAAATATAGGCTTTGAAGTTGCTGAAAACATGTTTAAAATAAATATTAGTCACTTGTCCCCTGCTCCGGAGGTCACAGGGCTACTGGGCCACAAGGCAGATATCAATCATGACAGCTACTTGTGCAAAGACAGAGATGTAATTATGATAGGATATGCTGATATGATATGACTGCAACTGAGACATTGAATTGGTGGTTGTAGTGTGCCTACACTTGTATGCTATGCTAATTTTTCCCTTTTTATCCTTCTCTGTCATATATGTTAAAATCAGAAATAAAAATTGTAAACAAGTTACTAAATATTAAACTGCATATTAACAGGTATATTGTTAGAATACAGCTGAGAACCTGGACAGTAGAGGTCTGCTGGAAGAAGGCCTGGATATGGCAGGTTTGCCCCAAGCTGGTTACATTTCCTTGCACACCAGCTCCCTTGTCAGGAGGTTTATACTGAGTAGATTTGAAAGGTCCAGAGTGAACAACACCCTTGAGTGGATAACATGAGCCGCAGACATCAGTAGGGGAGAGGGCCGCAGCTGTGCTCACATGTATACATTTATATTGCTATATATATCTATAGAGAGTGGTAGACTGTAGCATATAGACAGAGGGGAAAATGCATAGAAGTGATAAGTTAACCATAGATGCACAGTAGATGGCTGTTAAAGAAACAGTAAAAATGAAAGTGTATCAAAGTAATTCATATATTATGTATTAGTGCCCCAGCACTGCTAAGAAGTTATGTGTTTGCTTCAGAAAGACTACTATAGATTATATAAACGTAGCTGCTGTGTAGTCATGGGGGTAGTTATTTAAACTGCGATTGGGCTAAACAGCACAGGTAACAACAGATAAAAAGTAAACTCTGTAAAACACCATTGTATTTTATAGAGCTTATCTGATATCTGTTTTATAACATGCGCCTTTTCTCCTTTTTCCATCTTGAACAGCTGCCCCCATGAATACACAGCAGCTTATTTTTAAACACTATAGAAGTCTTTCTGAAGCAAACACACATTTGCCAGTGCAGGGCAACAGTAAATTATATTTATTACGTTTTTTAATTACATAAAATGCATTTTCTTTATAGAACCAAAATTACTCCCCTTTTTGCACTTTGCCCCATAAGGCAGCTTATAACAAAGGTTATTTAGTCACATGTTTATCTCTCAATTTGTGGCCGTTGCTTTTAAACACTTTCCTACTGCCCCTGTATCTAATTCTGGCCATGGACAAAGTCATACAGTACATTAGTAATAAAATCAGCCAAACAATACTGCACATATATTCTATAACATATAAGCCTGTGCTGGGTAATATGGTATTGCTTCCACTTTGGTGTGAATAATATGTACTGACACATTTCACATTGCCTTTCTTCAATTGTTATCATGGCAATCAAGGTATGTGCACAAAAGTGACCTTTCTAGAGCACAGGGCCTCCTGCTTCATTAGCCCGGGGTGCTTTAGACTGAAGGAGGTGCCTGTTGGCAGATTTAAAGGTAACACACCATTTAAACTATATAACCAGTTCATAATGGGGTGTTCAGTGAGACTCTGGCTGCCATGTTTATTCGTTAACCTTACTGGCTTCCTATGTATCTAAAGTATCCAAAGTATTGGGTCCATCGGTATAGTAGATTGGTGGGGCTGGTCAGGGGTAGGTTTGGGTGGAAACTAAGGACGAATTATTAAAATAATAGGCAGCAAAAGGAGATATTGACCTGAAAATATAAAAAACCTTATTCTCCACTGTAGGGTAATACTTTGAACAGGACAACTGATTGCTTCACTAATATATGTATATATATATCTATCTATCTGTTGCAATATATATTAGTGCAATATCCATTCCTGACACATCAGCCATCGCTTTGTCTGCCAGTGTGGTTTATTTAATCAAGTGTATGAAATGCCTAACAGGGGTATTTGATATACACAGGGCTGTCTGAATATTGCTGTTCTCGAGCACTGCTTCAGAGTAGGCAAGGAATGGAACTCCCTAGAGGAATACCTAAACGTGGACAAGGGTCTAATGGCAAGTTCTCTAAACCTGGATGAGAAGTCTGTCCATCAGTATCAGCCTTACACCTCACACCTTGGCCCTAAGTCTAACTGGTTGTTTGATCCCAGTCAGTTTATACCATGTCTGTCTCTCAGCTGCTCTCCCCATATGTTTCTTATTTTTGTTTGATGATATGTATATATAGCATGAAATAATATATATATATATAAACACATTGATTTGGCAGCACTAAAATTTGATTAAAAATGTTTTTATATGTATGCAGCATAAATGTAAAAGCATTTTTTTATCGAACTGGAGTGCTGGCAGATTGATTTGTTTGTATGTTTTTCTCCGGTTGGAGGTTAGAGCCATGCGTCCAGACATAAGGAGGATAAGGTGATTTCAGCAGGAATGGCCCTTATTATTCATAAATTAATGCTCAGGACCTGGGGTTTTCTGGATAAAGGATCATTCTGTAATTTTGACCTCTATACCATGTCTATTAAAAAAATCATTACAATGTTATTTAAACCCAAAAGGATTGTTTTGTCTCCAAAAAGGTTAATTATATCTTAGTAAGGGTCAGGTACTGTTTTATTATTACATAGAAAAAGGAAAATTTTGTAATTATTTAATTATAATGGGGCAGACAATTATTTAAACTTTCCTTTTTTTCTCCCTCCCTTAATTGGGGTGATACAAAGATTGCCTTACTAACAGTGTCCACAAAATGGTGCCTTCCTGCCTCCTGTGATTGTGTAATTCCACGACTGAAGGAAACAAGATTTATATCATTTATATAGTGTAAGTGAAGTTTGTTTTGCTTAACAAACACAATAGGAAAAAAATTGGAATGATTTTTTAGGGTGACACTAAGTGGCCAGTAAAAGTATGTTCTTTTTCTTTTCTGAAGTGGATGACATGGTTCCGCACTTTAACTTGGAGCACAATAAATTCTACATTTGGTTTGCCATGTTCTAAGGTCAACACATCTACTGGAAAAACAGAGATAGAGGGGCAAAAGCAATTGGCATATTTTCTGGTAGAATCGACAATGACAAGAAAGGGTAATCAGAGTCAGATAATACTAGCATTATTATGAGCATTGCTTTTCTATATAGACAGTCCTATAATGACAAAATTGTAATGAATACAGGTGCTCATGTTAAACATCTCCACTTGTCTGTGCACACAGCGCAGGCACATAGTAAGGTTGAAAACAGTCATTGAGTTCATTCTCTGTTTATCCAGAGGAACGCAGCCCGCCCCCTTCTATTACCCAGCAGTACAGCTGTTGGTTTAACCTTATGGGGGGGGCGTCAATCCTAGCTGAACAGAGGCAGGCAGGGGATATGTGCAACAATAGCATCTTGATCTTGTTCAGTTTGTTTATGTTTAATTAAACAACTGCTGGAATTCACCTTTTTAGGTGCTTTTAAACATCTAACAAAAAAAATTATTGTTAATTTGTATTCTTGGTGAGTCAGGGAATAAAAACTAATGGCTAATCTGAATGTCCTTTTAAGTTGGAAGTTATACTCACTGAAATGAAATGACTGTTCGCTAGATATTCATGCCTCTGACAAATAGTAACGTTTGTATCCCTATTGCTGCCCATCAGTAAACTTTGTTCTGCTCAGTACAACCTGTCACTTTTTTGCACTTTATGCCCTGACTGCAATTAAAAGAATTGCTGCTGGTCTCTGCGCTCCACTATAGAGATCTGTGTTTGCCCCATGATTGAGGGGTCCTAGCTGCCAGAGGTGGCCAAGTTGATGCCGCCCCTTCGCTTCCCACGCTGCATTGCTCTATAAGTTACCAGGAGTGGATTTTTGCCACCCCTGGTAACCTACCGGGCGCTGCCAACTAAGGTGAGTTTTTCAATTTACTACCTTTGCACCTGTGTCCAATGTTGCCTTCCCCCCACACTAATGTAAATCACTGATAGGAAAAGTAGCAAGGCAACTTCAGGCTATGAAAGAAGCATAGTCAATGCATATGTTTTCCCATCGGCATTAAAGTAAATCACCTTGGACCTTTTGTTGCGCACACCTGATTAGGCTAAACGCAAGTGACCAAACATCCCATGTGCCCGTGCCCTGAATAGTTCTATTATGCTATTACAACTGGATCTTGGGAAGAGCAGCCTGTGAGACCAATGTTTTGGTTTAGAGACACTTATATAGATAATTTGACTAAGTTGGAAGATGCTGGCCCATAGGAATATTCCCAGAGGTAAATAGTTAGCACTATATGGGGTTTGGCAATTTTATGATCATAAATCTAAATAAATGACATGTTAGGCCTCCGTGCCAACCCCCCCCCCCCACCTACATTCCCCCTATAAATAAATGCACTAAGGTGCTTGCAGCCATGGTTCCTCTAACTCAACAAAACTCCAATCATTTGTGTTGAAATGAAACACATAAATAGAATCCATGTTTCAAGCTCCAGCACAGAAATCTGTCTACAAAATCATAATATACATTTGTCTTGCTGTATATCTGATGGCTGGACACAGAATAGCTTCAGCAGAAAAGCAACGACTTGTTAACTCCAGACCAATCTTCCTCCTTACAAGAACATTTATAAATTGACTATTTTTATTTTCCAATATCCAAGAGATGTTTTACTTTTATAGACTATGTATCCCCTAAATGCTACATCTCCGCTGTCTATTTCAATTCCAAAAACCGGCTCTGGCAGTGAATGAGTGAAGAAGACCACAACGTTGATGAAGATGCTTGCATTGGGAGTTGCCATGGCGATGGTATTAGCAGAGATTTAAGATCTTTTGATTTAGATGTTAAATGGTTAGAAGCCAATAAATGCTAACAATGGTGAACTCTCATGACCAGCTCCTGTAATGCAGATGTCAAGAAGAAGGCGGCAGAGCTGTAACATTTAACATGTAATCATAGCAATGTCATATGGCTCCTCTGATTGATAAATATGACACTTTTCTTTCTCATGACCAGTCATAGAAACCTAAAGTAAACATTCTGCAGCATTGTGATGCTATAACAGTGATGATCTACCTTCTGTCCTTTAGATGTCCTTACTACATCTCCCACACCCCCAACATCCCATGGAGGGTTACAGAATGCTTGCGTCTCTTCTATAGCTTTTTTTTTACATAACTTTTGGAACCACATTTTTACTTATGCTGTAAATATTAGATTGTAGTGAAATTAGATGGAAAAACAACCCACGGCTCATACCAGTGTCTGTTGCTGCTCTCCACTTGCAGGGCATTCTCCCTATAATAAATGTATTCCATTTTCTATGGAGTCAAATGCACCACAAAGTATGGAGTCTGCAGCTTTATTCCACCACTTACAACACAATGGGTAAAACAATAAAACTGATCAGTGGAAGAAGCAGCAGAAGAACCTACAGTAACTAGGGGCTACAGGAATCAAAGCATAAGGCTTTCTCTCAGAAGCAAGCCATGTCCAATTATTTTTATTAAACAAATGCCAATGTATGCATGGCAGATTCTAATTGGACGTCTCATGGGGAAAGAGATTTGGGGGGGGGGCAATTTCCCATAATGGGCTATGTTCAAAGCAAAATAAATTGTAGATGCTAGTTGCATTCTGAGCATCACGTGGACAGGACAAGGGTGTTCTATTATAAATTGTAATCATTCTCTGATGTTTGTATGCCTTCCCTGGATATGTCACAGTGCTTTGTGGCCTGCACTGCACTGGCATGGGCAGTTTGCCAGCTGGGATACAAGATAAATAACAAGCAAAATATCTTTCCATGTTATGAGTTGTCTCCTCATTCCCCAAAACACCACATAGATCGTTTATAGCATTGAAATCGTTATATGGTGCTGCATGTTAAGTCAATGCAGGGGTACTATACCTATGAATAGAAGGCAATGCTTGGAAGCCAACACCCTAAATGAATGTGTGGTTCCATTTGGCTTTGTATAACATATACAAAAGATTTACTTATATAAAGAACAATTAGGTACTGGAAAGCATGGAATGTTAATGGAGCAAATTGAAATGGAATTTTAATGTATTTTTATATGGAAGAAAAATGCACAACAATTATTTATAAAGAACTTCATAACAACCAGACTAGGGACATAAATACCATGGCCACAGTAGCTTGGGCTGGAAATATAGCTCAGGCTCTGGGGGACCTTGACCTATTGTAAGCCTGCTATTTGCATGAAATATAAAGACCGTCTGCAAGTTCATGAATGCTCCAAATTTTGCCAGCTACTGCATTAATAAAGTTGCGTTATTTATGTGGATGATGTGCAATGATCAAATAAAGTTGCCTTTGATTAAGAAAGACATAGGGACCCGTTGACTACAATGTTTCTCCATAGACCTGCAACCTGAACTGCAAGGGTTGCATCTCATAACCCATGAGTGACATCATTATAACTTTATAACACTTTGACAGGCAGCATTACCTGACACAGAAAATTATTATTCTCAGGTGCTTTGCAGGCATTCTGTAAGTATCTGACCCAGTGTAAGAATCTAGGATGATATAGACTGAGAATAAAGAAGGTCTTCATTTGAGAGGGACGAATATGCAACCTCTTTATTGGCTTCACCCCAAAATCATATCCCTTACTTGTTCAGTTTTTGAGTTTGTGCTAAGCAGAGATTGGAGAGAAGGGTTAGGTCCCTTGAGTAATTTAGCCACTTATTTCTCTGCATGCCCTTGTGTGATGGAACCTGAGCTCTATAGTATTTTTACTTTGTAATCTCACTTTCTCCCTGTTATGTGACCCTTTTAGAAAACAATATTGTCTCATTAGAAAGCAGCACTTATGTAGGGCAGGCTGGATAAACCTCCCTTAATCCTGCAGACCCATGAATGAAAATTAGACGGAATCAGATCAGTTTCTGAACAGCATTACCAAGCCACTTCTGCTCCTCTCTCGGCGTAGCTATTAAGCTAGCACTGGATTGTATGTTTAAGCCAAAGGTGACATTGGGAGCTGTCCTGAGGGGCAAAAATCTGTTCCCAGGATGCACTGGGATTCTCTGACCAGTGTTCACTTGGGTAAAGAGCAAAATAACTATATAATCACAGACTCAGTACTATTAATAAACAGCTATAGAAGGTTCTCATATAAGATGGATGTGAAATGGCACAGAGTGTAATTAGACTTGGTACAAGGAATGCTGTCTCTGTATTCTCTACACCGTGGCACATTGTTATAACATCTTGGCTGCCAGCCTGCATGAGTTTATTTTGCTGCACAATGATTCACGTGGTAATAGAAAATGTACTGCATTTTTGTTTGTATGACATGCTTGAGAAAGGGCCCGGAGGGGCCCCGAAATATTGCTTTGCTCTATATGTACTTGAGCTAAATTAACACTTTTGCACGGATTGTACCTTTTCAGTGTGCTACTGGATTCTTTTGCAATTTGCTGTTGGTGTAACATTAAGCATGCAGAGAATGCTTAGCCATAGCTAGGGGCCATGGTATAATAGGGTTGCTTGTACATACTTTCTTTAAACTAAAATACAGGTCATCAAAAGAAAAGCTGACATGAGTGTAATAAATAGTCTATCCATGCTACCTTCACTTTCCTGGGTCCTCCCACTGAAAAAAGATTTGGGACCCCCCCCCCCAAGTTAGATTACTATGACTTCCTCCCATGGCCATAAGCAAATCTGACAGCATGGTTGCAGGCATGAGAGAGGGTTCTGGGGGGCCTTTATGGGACCCCTTGTCCCCTTGGATTCCCCTGCAGTTAAAGGGTCTGCTGAAAGGTAGTTACATAATTTCTTCTAACATTATGGCAAGGGCAAATCCTTAGATCTGATATTACAAGAAAACGTTTTTAATTGCATTATTTGTTAGATCCAATGTACTCTGCTGGTGGTCCTAGAACTATACAGGGGCCAGTGGTGCCCTGATTAGAACCCAGAACCCTTTGTTTTTAGAGTTCTGGATTCTAAAAGATTTTACTGCAGGGCCCTGTTAAGTCTAGTTACACTGTTCATTATCAAGGGGAAAGTAGGAGAGGGTCACCTCAGCTCAGACCTCCTGTGCACATTCTATTTCCATCCCAGTTTGGTTGGAGCATCTGCTGGAAATGGCACCCAGAGATTCTTGGGCTTATATTGACATGCAGGGGGGCATCCATATACAAACTGCAGGGTTGCTGTATGCAGACTTGGGCTGTATTCTGCCTGCTTTAGGCCATACCAATAAAGAAAATATTAGCATGGTTTCCGTTATCTCCTTCCCTGTTGACTGGTAACAATGCTGTGGTGCACCCACCAAGTGTAATAAGTGTGTATAGGAACAGAGAAGGAGAAACAGAAGAGAAGGGAAGTGAAATGGGGAAGAAATAGAGAAAATTGAAATAAGGTAAAATGGCACAGTTGGAGAAGTGGAAGAGAAAATAAGAATCGCTCAAGGGTGGAAAGAATAAATAAATGTACCGGGGAGAGTTTAAAAAAGAGGAAAGATATTTTTCTTATGAACGAAGTCTCAGCATGAAATAATTATTCAGAAGAACAATCTATTGTATATGTCTGTAAAGTTTCTCATTCATCCAGGTCATGGTATATCTGTAGTAATAAGTCAAATCAACTGGACTTGCTGGGGGTCATTTATAAAGTTTGGCAGAGAATTTATTTTTTGCAAATGGTTGTTTTGCACATGTTTTCCACTAAATAGTTAAATTTTGCACTTCCGTGCCCATCTTTCTGTTCCTTTCTGAGAAAAACAGTACAATGCCAATTGTGCACAAAAATTTGTAAATGAGATTGCGGTTTGCGTGAGCAGCCGCTCTCTGTGTGTTTATTGTGTGCGAATATAGCGCCAATTTTCACTTTGTTTTTAAAAAGCTTTCACACTGTGAATAAAAAAACACAATCACAATAATGTTTGCACAGTCTTACCTAGCTTTATAAATATAAACAAGGGCAGGGCAAATATGTCCACTGTGTGAATAATTCTGCGCTGCGTAAATGACCCCCGCTATGTTTCAATTGAAGATGTTTCACAAGTCATCCCATTGTCTTTCTCAGTTCAGAAACTGACAAAAGCAGTTAGATGACTAGGAAAAGTCTTCAAGAAAAACACAGCAAGTCCAGTTGATTTGACTTATTACTACAGATAATGTACTGTATATGTACATATGGGCATGCTTATTCGTATTTATAGAAACTATTAAAGCTAGCACTAGATGTAGAGCAGAGGACACATGGGGTAGAGCGCACCATCTGCAGTATTTGCCTTGGGTACCAAATCTCCTAGTGCCAGCAGTGCTTGTAGGTGATATTCTATATCTATTGCAGAGAAATAGTCCTCTTCTACATACAAGTAAGGGCTGTATATCCTTCAGTGATGGAAACAGGTTTACATGGGATCTGTGAACACCAAGACAAAATGCTCTATTAGAAAGATACAATCTCAGCCATAAAGCATGACACAGCTGCTGGTATGTGAGGGAAAGGTGGAAGCAGCTGCTATGGAATTAACAGCAAATCTGAAAATATATAGGGAATATGTTTCCCTATTGCAGCCCAAAAGCTAATGTTGTTTTTATATTTTACTATTGCATATTTTTGGATGATTCTCATATTCCATATATCACTGTTAGGGACACACAGAATCCAGGATTAGGTTTAGGATTTACGTTTAGGATTTTAGATTTTTTTGGAGTATTCAGGTCCAGTCGAATCGTAAGAATTCGGCTGTACCGAACTATTGTTGAAGCAATGTGGAAATTACAGTTGAGATTTAGTTTGCCATTCAGGGGATTGTTTTGTGGAGAATTTGGTATTAGTATAAATTATGAACCTTATAAATTAACATTTTGTCCTTTTGTGGTTGGAACCCACCAAGAACACCCCACCCCCATAGTTGCGAAAACTTTCAATTCTCTTTTCTCACTATATTTCCATCCCTTTAGGGCAGCATGAAGTTCAATTTGGGTGAGATCTGTGGTGTGCTAGGTCGCCGTGTTAGTTATCCTTGGAAATATGGCTGGATGATTGATATACCAATGTTTTTAGATATCTGGAAAACTGTTATGAGCAGCTGGAGGCCCTGGCCAAAGGTTGGACTTCCAAGGAAGTTTGAATTAAAAAAAAATGTATCTTTCTGCTTCCAAGAAGCCCTATATTTGCTTAAAAAAGAGTGGGGTGTTACTCAAAATTTTTGCCCATAAAGAATATCTATACCCCCAAACAATGCAGGTCTCTATAAAAATACATCACATAAAACAACCCATATGTAAAATACCTGCCATAGGGTTTGTTTTTGCACTTTACACATTGCCCCAAGCTTGAGTGGTGTGTATTGTTCATTTAACGAAATAACAGGCTAGAAGGAGAATGGAATTTTATCAGTTATTTCTATAGCTCTCACTCCATATTATTATCAGTATAGCAACCGAGTAAATTGGGTTTAAAAAGACAAGTTTATAACATATACCTTTTCACTTAACAAATCCATCCAGAGGAAGGCAAACAAAGAGCTGCTAATTCATTCTAAAGGAGGAGGCGGGAAATAAATGGCGATACGATTGTTGCCTTGATTAATTACCATCAAATGTTTAAGGCCTATGGTACGCCGCCCCTTGTGATTGACAGACTGTTGGAAAATGCAACAATTAAATTGCAAAATTAAAATCTCAACAATTAGTTACTTATAGGGCTCATAAACGCAAAAGATGCTGCTCAATGGAGCACTATCGTGCCATTAGGAGAGCGTCCCTCAAGAATGCTGATCTCTGCATTCTCAAATGATACTGAATTAATGGCAACACAGTGAGCCATAGCGAATTCCATTTCCCATTTACGAGGTTGGGAAGTGGTTGATGGCAGGTAAGGTATTTATTACCCCAGTAATCAAAACATTCTATGCATCATTGGCCTAATGAGTATGGTTTCTCCTCCTGTTATTCCAACCCTATCACCCTATCACCCGACCATACACTGGCCAATACTCACTGTATGGACACCTTTCTATTGGTCAATTCTTTAGGGCCACCAGCCTGAGGAGCTGCAGAACTTGCAGATGGTGCAGTTGCAGATGAAATTTTCTAGCATGCCTGATGAGTAGACCAACCTATACAAATGGAACCAACATGTCACTGGGATCGTTTCATGCACTTTAATTGGTTCATGTATACCCAGATTTACTGATACAAAGAACTTCCTTTTGCTGCTTTTAGGATCATGGGCGTTAAACTCATCAACTGCCTGAGCGTCACAATCTAACTACTATTTGATGTATATGCCTTATCTTACATGTCCTAAATCGAATGCCAGTCTGTGACATGCAACGAGGGATTCTGGGTAATTCTCACCAAATTGTACAACCTCCACTAATTTAAGAGCTCAACTAATAATGGAACTTCAAAATATTTGCTGTTTTATAAGATGCCTATGTCTGTGCCAGGTGGCACATTGGGAAACGATAGGGTCAGCATTGCTTGCAGTGAGTCCCAAAATATATTAGGTCCAGCTAACTGAGAATAATGCAAAGCCATTATCCGGCACAGCACTTCTGTTCTGCAGATTTGCAGTGTTCAACATTTTAATGACTGGCTGACCGGAAGGCAGCCATCTGGACTTCTAGCGCATGCATCCTATTTGCAAAAGTATCAGGGACTGCGGAGCTTCTACTAACTTTTCTTAGTTAACTATTAAAGGTATATCTTATATACCAACTTTATAGTCATTTTTTTAACATTAAAAGGTTTTATTATGTTATATTTTAGACATCATATTGGTTGGTGACGGGGTCTCCCCAATAAACCATCTTTGTAGGTGCTGGCCATGCAGAATAGCACAACATTGTGCTCATTGAGATACCTCTCCATCCTGATAGTTTCCTGTCATAATGTGGAGTATTGATCACAGCTCAGCTTGCAAACAATCGGCATGCTCTGGGAGCAGGGAAAAATGCCAAAAATAAACCCAGCAGTTGCAGCGCCTGCACATTTGCATGCAAATTGTCTTTCAACCCGGTCCCCAGTGACAGAAACAGGAAGGAGAAACGGAAACAGGATCAGCGTAAGGGAAATACATTCACAGTATATGCACTTCATGCTTACAGGAGGGAGAGTAGGTGCAGCACTATCCATGCATAAATTCTGCATTTATTTTGTCTTGTTTAATAGTTACTTTTTAAAGACTTTTTTTACTCTTCAAGTAAGTGAATTTATAGAAGTATACACTTAGGGGCTGATTTACTAACCCACGAATTCGAATCCGAATTGGAAAAATTCCGATTGGAAAATGAACATTTTGCGACTTTTTCGTATTTTTTGCGATTTTTTCGGCGCCTTTACGACTTTTCGGAAATTATCGCGACTTTTTCGTTACCAATACGATTTGCGCGAAAAAATGCGAGTTTTTCGTAGCCATTCCGAAAGTTGCGATTTTTTCGTAGCGTTAAAACTTGCGCGAAAAGTTGCGCTTTTTTCGTAGCGTTAAAACTTAAAAGGCGCAACGTTTTGTGCAAGTTTTAACACTACGAAAAAATCGCAACTTTCGGAATGGCTACGAAAAACTCGCGTTTTTCCGCAAAAATCGTATTGGTAACGAAAAAGTCGCGATAATTTTCCGAAAAAATCGCAAAATACCGATCATTACGAAAAAAACGCAATCGGACGCATTCGGCCCGTTCGTGAGTAAGTAAATGGGCCCCTAAGGCTTAGTTTGCCCCAATCTGATTCCTATGCAAGGGAGCAGAATCTCTCCTGGAAGCAATTCACCTCTCCGCACGCAGCCTTCCTTGCTCCTGGAATTGTAGCAGGTCTCTGCCTGAGGTTGGCAGCACTGAATTTATGAGAAGGGGAGGCATGTAGGCATCCTGCTCCTGCCTCCTAAATTGCATATCAGTTAAAGAGTGCAGGGTGACACAGGCTGTAATGAGGCCCTATCCTTAATGCCTGCCCAATGGTAGATGGTAAGGAAAGTTTTGGCCTGTATCTGCTGACACCGAGCTCTGCACCTCGTGCCATACTTTTACCTGCTGCAAAGTGCAATGCACACCCAAACCCAGGGCAGAAGTGCTCCCTGAGGGGCATCCTTTTGTGCTTGTGCACTTCTGCCCCAGGTCTTAGTAAATAGCCCCCCCTGTGTGTTTAGTGAGCTGTTATACAACTAATGCTTAAGAATTTATGCCATTAAAAAAATGGCATAAAAACATCCATGACAGCTGCAGGGCAATGATGTTTAATATCCCTGGTTTAGACAAAAGAGCAGTTATATGTTGTGTTTTAGTTCTGACACAAACAGGCCTCATTCCTATGCCAGTGCAGCTCTGCTAAAGGTATAAACCCCATTCTATGCACAGTACCTTGGGAGCCTGTGTTACTCTTTGTTGGATACACTTATGGCACCGTTATGAATACAGGGCACTGAAGGGAAGGAGTTACATTTAGTGAGGACATGGGAACAGTCTGCCAACATCCTGCCCAGGAAGCTTGTCCTTTCTCATTGATGTCTAGGAGGAGCTGTCCAGTGCTGAAACTGACCCTGCAGGGAACTGTATACTGGCAGCACATCCATTCCTGCTGCCTGGCACCCATACATGGGCAAGCTACACTTCTTCTCTTGTTGGGATATAGATTAACACCCAATGTTTAAACTGGGCTTCTAAACATAGTGATTTTATAGCAGTAAGTAGGTTTAGTGCCTCCTAGGAAACTTGTACTAATCTTTTGATTCCTAGTTTCATTATATCAAAGAGATTTGAAGTCTTATGATACAATTTAATGGAACAACAATAAAATATTAACTTGGTCTGCTGCCATAAGGTTTCCAGTCTGCACAGACATCCTATGAGCTGTAATGCATTGCTTTGCACTGTTAAAGCAGACTCCAGCTGTGAATGTGTAAAATCTGACGTGTGAGCCCCACAAACTCTTTATTAGTGCTATAATATTCTCACTCCATGTCTTGGCTGGCTCCATCTCTGTAGAAAGAATATATTGTATTTGTCTGTGATAAAATGCACTACAGTCTAAAATAAATGTGCAGACAATGCATGTTTCTCTGTATGTATGCCTGTGTATGACTGTGTATATCTGTGGGTCTGTCTGTATTGTTGTTTGTTTTGTATGTGTGTGTGTGGCTGTGTGAAAGCATGTGTATGCCCATGTGACTGTGTGTATGTGTCTGACTGTGACTGAATCTGTATATATATCTGTTTGATGTATGTCTGGGTGTTTGTATTTACCTCGACCATTGTGTGCTTGTAGAATATATGTGTAATTATGTGCTGTGACTTCTCTTAGCCCCTGATTTGTTAAAAAGAGATTCTATCAAACAGCAGGTACCAGGCTGCAACTGAAGGGTTAAGAAGTGCTCACCTGCCTCCCAAACACACACGTCCAACCCCTGTTCAACCCATTGGCCGGTTTCCGTTATCTCCCTGTCTGCTCTTCTCATTTCGGGATTTGCAGTCTGTGGAACAGATTAAACAGAATAACTTGATCACAAATTAATCTGTTATCTATGCTTTACACCAGCTTCCTCCGCCTCTCCTTTCTCTTATTTCCCCCCCTTCTTTGCTATAATAACATTTAGCAGAATCCCACTGGCTGCCTCTGGCTCCTGGCCAGGGACCTATCTGCATGACGCAAGCAGAGACTACTTAAAGGGAGATTACAGGCAGTAAGACAGTGCTAGCAGCCTACTCGTATAGGGGCACCTTTGATTACCCAGCCACAGATTAGTGCATTCTGAGCACAAGTCACCTCCCCCGGTGGCTTCCCCAGCAGAAGGTGTAAAGCCTCCCCGCAGAACCAGGTCTCCGATGTACAGCGATGGGAGAATGGACTATCTTAGAAAGACTTTTGGAGGCTGCTGTGCAGCAGCACAGTACTATGATAGGAAGGTAAGTAATACTGTATATTTTATGTATAGTAATATAAATGATGATTTGGAGCTTCTGTACCATGTGCTCTTATAAGAGTTTATTATATCAAATCACCAGTAGAGATCTGTAAATCGGGACCTGCAAAGCAGTCATTTCTATCTGCTTGTCTATGGAGTTTAGAATGTGTCTGCAAAGTCTACAAACTGGAAGAAATAATGCAGAGAATGTTGGTTTCTACTTTATGTGAATGGTTATGTGGCTGGTACTGTATGTGCATATACTGATAGTAGATAGGCTGTCTGTTTGATGTGTGCTGCATGCTGGTATACGGTATATATTTCATTATGGTAATCAGAAAGTAAGATGTGGAAGCAATATACTTTGTTTAGTGCTGAGGGTATCAGGCTTAGAGCGGTGATTTGTTTTGCAGTGCAAGTCATTGTGTTGCTGTCCCCATGTAGGGTTTTTTGCTGGTGACCTACAATAGAAGGGGCTTAGAGAGAAATCCCCCTTACCTGTCAAGCCTAATTACAGTACAACTTTCAAATGGCATGTTCCTGTGATCAGGAGATGGAACCTTCTCTGTAAGAGGCTGCTCTGCACAGGGTACCTATGGAGCGTACTGCTAGCTAACACTATGCAATTACTGTGCTGCTGAAGAGCACGCTGCTTCCTATTAACTAAAGTGAGTTGCTTCTGTATGTGCCTTTTATTCTGCACCCGCAGCGACTTGCTACTGTATTCCCTTTCTGCACACACGTATCCCCCCACTGCTCATACTCCCTACAACCCTGTGTATAGGTAAGAAATTCATCATACACACCCGTCTTTGCCAAATGCACAAGATAATTAAACAGATCGTTGTGTTCTTGAGAGGCTGTCTCGCAGATTGGTTTCTGCAGGATATAACTGATACAAGCAAAGCTGGTGATTGATGAATTACCCGTTTAATTATCAGCATTTTGCTCCACAAGGGAACACTTGTCATGACCACGGTAAAATATATGGCCATACACCTTCTGTTCTCATTTCTGGCTTACTGATCCATAATAGCATTAACAGCAATATATTCTTGACACATTTATATATATATATATATATATATATATACATATATATGTATATATATATATATGTGTGTGTGTATATATACTGTACCTATATATATATATGCTATATTTATATATCTGTGTATGTAAAATCTTATATATATATATATATATATATAGGAACAGGTGAAAACAGGCACTCACGTATAATGAAGTAATAATTTGCCTGGGTGCAGTATAAAGTGAGCATACAAAATTAGAAAGAATATGCCGCACACTCAGGTCTTAGATGCAAAAAACAAAAAAATATATATGTGTGTGTGTGTGTGTGTATACATATTTATTTATATATACATACACACACATATATATATATATGTATAATTATATTATTATATTATATTATTATATATATGCACACATACAGAAATACAATAACACATAAGGATAAATAAAGTATAAATACATGGAGACAAATGCTGTGTAAGTACACATATAAAGACATGTGGATACAAATACACATGGAGACACACATATACAGAAAATTACACAGATAGTGTGTACAATACAAAAATAGGGACACTAACATATTTACACATACATGCATACAAATGCACATATGTTAATGTACAAGAAAACAATGGTACAGGCACATAAACAGAAACAAATGGACAAAAACTGACATGCAGATTCTATAGAGAAAGAGATGAAGACAAACACACACATTCTGTACAAGTACACAGTGGTATAGGCATACAGGTTTGAATACACTCTTATACACTAGAATAACACACATAAGGACACAGACACAAACAAACACATGGACAGACAGACACACACAAGTAAAAAACATACACATACATTCAGGCACAGGGACACATATACAGTCACATGGGCATACACATGCTTTCACATACACACATGAAACATACACAAATACAGATAGACCCATAAACATAGAGACACACACAGGCATATGCCAGAAATTTGGGGGGGGGGGGGTGGATAGCTAGTTAAATATAACTAGTTAAACCATGCAATGTTACTCTAAATAAACTTAACACACAATAAAATGCCCCTGAATACAATGCAAAGGTCTGTACATATTTCAGAGAAGGCAGACTCACAACAGCATTGCAGAAGTGCATTTAGTCCCACAGAATGAGGAGCTGAGCTGCTGAGCTAACCATTCTACCGAGACGGAGCCAGCCAAGTAACAATACTATAGCACTAATAAGAGAGTTTGTGGGGCTCACACATCACATTTTACACATTGACAGCTTTAACAGTGCAAAGCAATACATTACAGCTCATATGATACAGATGCCTGTGCAGACTGGAAACCTTATGGCAGCAGACCAAGTTAATATTTTATGTTTTTCCATTAAATTGTATCATAAGACTTCAAATCTCTATGATATAATGAAATAAGGAATCAGGAAGCACTGACCCTATCTGCTGCTATAAAATCACAATGTGTAGAAGTCTGCAAAAACTGGGTGTTAATGTATAACCCAACAAGAGAAGAAGTATAGCTTGCCCATGTATGGGTGCCAGGCAGCAGGAATGGATGTGCCGCCAGTATACAGTTCCCTGCAGGGCAGTTTCAGCACTGGACAGCTCCTCCTAGACATCAATGAGAAAGGACAAGCTTCCTGGGCAGGATGTTGGCAGACTATTCCTCTTATACTCATTTATTGTAACCCCTTTTCCTCCAGTGCCTTGTATTCATAACTGCACCAAACTGGGTTTGTAATAAACTGCAGCTTCATTTGTTTCTGACATAACGAGATTAAGATTTTGAGTCCCAAATCAACGTGCATAGTATGGGGTACATCCCATTGGCACAGCTGCACTGGCACTGGAATGAGGGCTGTATTTGAAAGAAACCTGTACTACCCACAGTAAAACCTGTAACCCCCCACAACCTTTTAAAGATGACGTTTCATACGTAAAATTGTACATCATTTTGGGTCGTATCATTTGGAACATTTATACTGGATTTTGGGAGTTGGCAGTTCTTGCTATTAAAAGAATTCACACTTTAGCAGAATCATTTACACACTCAGGGGCATACAAAAAAAAGCTATTTCTTGACCTTTTTACTGAAACACATTCTTTAGCCTTTGTTTTTAACTTGCCAATAAGCAGCCCCCTAAACACACTAAATTAATCATGGGGGATTTTTAGAATCGTTCTGCCATTTCATGTTGGGGCACTGGGGGGTCTTACAGTGGATACGGTGGAAACAGTTTCATTCAGGTTGGATTCTTTTCCCTTAGATGCATTATTTTTTTTGCTAGGTGTTAATATTTTAGAGAAATGCTCTCTCTATTAGTTACTCTAGCAGAGAGGCTATTAGACCAAACTGTAATTAATGCTATTTATTTTTGAAATAATGAATTTTTTAAGAAGACCAAATAAATGCAGAATTCATGCATGGACAGTACTGAGCCTAGCCTCTCTCTCCCGCAAGAATGAATTTTAAATACTGGGAAAGTAATTGCCTTTACGTTGATCCTGTTTCCCTTTATCCATCCTATTTGTGTCACTGGGGACCGGGTTGAAAGACAATTTGCATGCAAATTTGCAGTCCCTACAAGTGCTGAGTTTATTTTTGGCATTCTCCCCTGCTCCCAGTGTATGCAGCCTGCCGATTGTTTCCAAGTTGAGCTGTGATCAATATTCTGCCTTAGCCTTTTTTTCTGCTGACAGTCACAACATATTTTTATTATATATTTATGCAGAGCTTACAGTTTTTTTTTTCGCAGCACATTACTTAGAATTTAATGGCATAGTATGAAATTACCTGCTTTGGAACAATATATTAACTGAATATATTCATCCCCAAGGGATAAGCCAACAATAATCATATTTTTCAGAATACTATAAAATGATATGCCCACCTACATGCATGATGTCTTCTGTGTATTAATCATGCTTTTTTTTTGCCTTCAGGATTCTGCTGACAGTGGTTGTCATCTTCCGGATACTTATTGTGGCCATTGTTGGAGAGACTGTTTATGATGATGAGCAAACTATGTTTGTGTGCAACACTCTTCAGCCAGGATGTAATCAGGCATGCTACGACAGGGCTTTTCCAATCTCACATATAAGATACTGGGTGTTCCAAATCATCATGGTCTGTACACCAAGTCTCTGCTTTATTACTTACTCCGTCCACCAGTCTGCCAAGCAGAGGGAGAGGAGGTACTCTACAGTCTTCTTAACGGTAGACAGAGACCCAGACACTGTAAAACGAGAGGACAGCAAGAAGATTAAGAACACCTTGGTTAATGGTGTCCTGCAAAACACAGAAAACTCCACCAAGGAGGCCGAGCCTGATTGCTTAGAGATCAAGGAAATCCCAAACCCATCCATTCGAACCACCAAATCCAAGATGAGGCGCCAAGAAGGAATCTCAAGATTTTATATCATCCAGGTGGTCTTCAGAAATGCTCTGGAGATTGGTTTCCTAGTGGGACAATATTTCCTGTATGGGTTTAATGTCCCGTCCATGTACGAATGTGACAGATATCCTTGCATCAAAGAGGTGGAGTGTTATGTGTCTAGGCCAACTGAGAAGACGGTATTCCTGGTTTTTATGTTTGCGGTTAGTGGCCTCTGTGTTGTGCTCAATTTGGCAGAGCTGAACCACTTGGGCTGGCGAAAGATCAAGATGGCAGTCAGGGGAGTACAAGCAAAAAGGAAATCCATATATGAGATCAGGAATAAGGATTTGCCCAGAATGGGGGTGCCCAACTTTGGCAGGACTCAGTCCAGTGACTCAGCCTATGTGTGAGGACATTTTAAATACAGCAGCTGAGAACTGGACTTGTGCAGCATGATGGGGGGGAGGGAGGGTGTCTGATTAATGGAATGCCCTTGGACCTGATTGCCATTGCATCGCAGAAATGAGCTGGCTGGTATAGTTAATATCAATCAGCAGTAGCTGCCAGTGATTTAATTGGCTAAAATCTCTGGCTCTAGTAGCTCATGTCAATGTTTGTGAATATAACTTTTTTTATTGGATCCTTTTGTACAGCATTGCGGAACGTATTACTTTCCTAAAAGCCTCCTGTATCTCTGCTCAGTTACAACTGTTATGATCAAGTCACTGTATGCAGGAAGAGCACAATATATAAGGAGACCAGTGTTCCATGACCCAGCTGGTTTCTAGTGAGTAATGCCTTTTGGTGGCCTGTTGTAAGGAAATCTTAGGGGCTATCCTCTCTACTTTGTATAGAATAACAGGTATAAGCCATTTAGGGTGTCGCCAACTACAGCAACCTTGCTTATCTCCATGACCAATACACTTGAGAAATACATTGTGCAAAAAATCCAAGAGGAAGTGGCAACACTCTCCTTGCAGATAGTTATAGTCTGGGATTATGGAGCTGCTCTTAAACAGCAGTCTCTATGAATACTAAAATAAGGGATTATGAGTTGACAAGTATGCAGTGTGGGACGTACTGCCAACCGTAGACCTTAAAGCCTTGCTAGTCAAAACTTGTCCTCGTGTACCATTAACAGACCTGTACGGAAAGCTTTTCTCTGAGCACAGGCAGAGCAACTCACGATCACACTGCACGTGATTAACCCATGAGACCTCAAGCAGAAATATCCCTTAATCCAGAAATGTCAATGGCATGTGATGGTGCACAAGGCCGGGAATTCCAGATCCAATGTCTTTTCTTACGTACATAATCAGCTTTATATTGGTGAAATACAAGACTTGGGCTGACACATCCACAACAGAAATCTGCCCTTTCACCCAAAGTGATGGCAAAAAAAGTGATTATTTATAAACTGTCCACATGGAATACAATTACATAAAATCTATCATAACCATATATTTAACTGTTGGTGAATTCATACCTACACCACCTATGCCCTATCATTATAGAGAAGCTTGCAGAGTTATTTCTTTCAATCAGATTTCCCCTTTCTGAACCATTTTCCATCCCAGGCTCTCCTGTCTCTTGTAATGCACCTGCCAACACCTCACAGGCCAAAGGTGAATGCTTTTACTTGCTTCAGGATGATTGAGAAGAAGCCTCAACAAAAATACATTCTTCCCTATATCTGCTTGTCACCTTTTGGTCTGGACCATTTATCCATTGTTAAAAAGGGAAATTAAAATATAATAAAGGGCATATTGGAGGACATGTTTAAGGTTCCTTAAGCACGTGTTCTGTTGCATGTTGAACTTTTATCCTTCTTTCTGCTTGCAATTGCACTAAATGTAGAAATCCATTTATCATTTAATATGTTCCTGTCTTGACCTGAAAGCAATTGGCTTTTTTTGGTGACAGAGATACTGTTCTAGCCCAAGGGTCAGGAATCAGCACGGCCGCTTGACAAATGCAGTTCTTGTTTAAACTGATATTTTCTAGTTGCTTAATAATGCAAGGCAGGCTGATTTAATAATTGGTGCTAAAAGATGTCTATTCAAAATACCTCTAACGGCATCGGTTTGATGGCACAAGTTTCATTGACCTTGACACGAGGGTTGCTAAATGAGATCTTGCGTTTCATGCTTATAAGATTTGTGCTGAGGACTAGACATGTCTCCAGGCGTTCCTTTTGTCTTCTCCCTCGGTTAAAAAAAAATCAAGAATATTGTCCAGTTGCCTCTGTGTTATGACCTACATAGTCTTCAGTGGTCAAATAGGTTGCATTAGATGTGTTACTATTGGTCAATCTTGAACAGCATTTTTTATAGGGGAGAACAGTCAAGGAGCCTGATGGGAAGGAACGTGTCTTGTTAGCATGACAGACCTTTCTGCGTGGCTAGGTTATGCCGTGACTGTATTTATCTTATCAAGACAGCCTGGTGATTAGTTTCTGAGCTGTGCACTCAAATGTCCCAACATTCTACCATTTTACTGGAGACTTAAAGGAACAGTAACACCAAAAAATGAAAGTGTATAAAAGTAACTAAAATATAATGTGCTGCTGCCCTGCACTGGTAAAAGTTGTGTGTTTACTTCAGAAAGTCTACTATAATTTATATAATAAGCTGCTGTGTAGCCATGGGGGCAGGAGAAAAGGCACAGGCACATAGCAGATAACAGATAAAACACTATTGTATTCTACAGAACTTATCTGTTATCTGCTATGTGCCTGTGCCTTTTCTCCTTTGAATGGCTGCCCCCATGGCTACACAGCAGCTTATTATATAAATTATAGAAGTGTTACTGTAGCAAACACACCAGTTTTACCAGTGCATTATATATTTATTACTTTAAAGCGCTTTCATTTTTTAGTGTTACTGTTCCTTTAAAGGGATACTGTCGACAAAGTCTAAAATCGGTGCACAATGTTGTGCAAAGTAGAGAAGCTGCATGGAAGAAACCATTTCCTAGTATTCATGTGAATAGTTCTAGGTACCTTCTGCCAAACAACAGAAGCCCTGTCTTGCTCTGTGGCAGGGATTCTACATATTCTCTCAGGATCTGCGCCAGCGTGCCCCAAAGGGCAATGTGGGATCAAATGCCCTTTATCTAAACATTTACTGCACTGCCTCTTGCTATGCCTGTGGCGGATTGAATCACGAGGGTGACAGAGTTAAGGTTTAAAAAAGGCAAAGTAAGCCAATGCACTAAATACATGTGTGTGTGTATATATATATACAGTATATATAATAGATATATAATAAGATATGAAATTAATGCAAATAGCAGAACATTATTTTGTAAGAAATGAAATGGTGTAATAAAAGGGTGTAATTATATGATGACAGTATCCCTTTAATAGTTTTTCTTTTGACTGGCTGAGATGCGGAATTGAGATGTTTTCAAGAATGATTGTGAAGCCAACGGCTCTCCTGCTGTTGTGAATATCATCTCCCAGCATCCTTATCTAGGCAAATGGTCACAGATTTAGTGTTAAAGAGAATAAAGCCCATGCATCTTTCCACCTGACAGGGGTTGTATGTCTTGGTTCCAAGAATTTAGTGAAGTATCCCAAGTGGGTAGTGGTTTTTAGTAGGGGTTGATGGAGGTCTGCTGATTTGCCTGGGTTTCATTAATGACACAAATCAACATAAAGGGGAAAAAAGATTTTCAAATGTGTCTTTTGACAATATGGCCAAGTGAGGTTCATTCATTTGTATTAAGACTTGTGATATGTTATCATACAAGATGTGTATGCCTAGCACCTCAGCTGCAGCCCCTGGTACTGAGGATTGGGTAGTTGTTGGTGGGGAGCAAACATGGAAGACGCTCATTCTGTTGTTTTATCTTGACTATTAACTTTGGCAAAATGTTGGTCCCCAAGTGCAACTAAAAGGTTAGCTTTGCCAGCTGAGATGTCTGACCTATTGCTAGATACATGGAGGCATATTTATCAAAGGAGAGAAGAGACAGTTCTACACAATTTGCCAGATGAGAATTAAAAGGCTGTTTATTGACTTGAATAGGATTTGTTGAGTTCTCCTTCAGCACGTTGTCCTTTCATCCTTTGGTATAAATTCCCAGTAGAACCAGGCTCTTTTAATAATGCCCTAGGCATTGTGCACTCCTGATATCCACGAGTCACTGTGAATAAGTATCTCAACTTGAAATAAAGTAAAACATGTAGCAAATCTAATTGCACTGAAATATTCTATTATATCTATGGCAACTTTTCTTAGGAAGTTTGGTGCTGTATTTGCCCTGACTTTGATAAATCCCACTTTTGACAAAAAACAGATCATGGATATATATGATGGGACAGCAGCTCTTCTGCGGTGGGTTCTTTAGGGGTGACAATAATTGTGTTTGTGGATTAGGAAGCACTAATAGGTTTAATCAACAACATGAGCCAGTTTGCCATGCTCTAGCAAGCATGGCACTTATCAAAGTAACTGGTAGCTAGGGGTTAGGGAACCGGGAAACATTTGATTGTTTATGCGCAAGCCCAAACTCTATACCCATCTTTACCCCTACCACCACCACATTATGTTCTAGGTCTAGATTTTTTCATGGGGTCAACAAGACATTGAAGTGTGATACTGTGCTTAGTTAAGAAAGGAGGGAATGTTACTTCTTTAGAAGCAGTAAATATTTTCTATTTACAGATAAACTTGCTTGACCTTAACTGGTAAAAGAACCTTTGGTAAAGTTCATATCCCCCCTATTCTGCACCTGTACTGTACTGTACTGAGGGGAAATTGTGCATTGTCCTGTGGTATACCTGTAATGTTATATGGAACTCTTTGGACATGTTCTAATTGAACATGTCAGAATTGTGTAACTGGCTAAAATGAAGAGTCATTCAGTTTTTGATTATATAGAAATCTTAGCACTTTGTTGGCCTAGATATAATGACCTGAAACCTAGTACTGGTAAGGAAACCATTTGGTACATTGGAACTGAGAGACTGTAGGTGCCCTCAGAGTGAGCCAGGATGGCTGATATCTGCTAATCCCTACAGTAATACGTAAGGACAGGAGGCTATTTTTGGTTGTTTTCATTGATCCATTGCACATGGAGAATGAAGAAATGGATATGTATGGATATAACTACATTTTATGACTGAAAACACATGGGGGGGGGGGGGTTGAAGAGGAGTTAGGAATGAATGTGGCATCAAATTGTACTAACTGCAAAATTGTTATGCCACCATTAGCTCACAGATATTGCAGTAAAGGACTACTCACATAAGCAGCATTGTTGCTGCAACTTTAAGTAATGACCCAGAGAAAAAAAGGGGAGATTACAGAAAACAATATGTAAAAGCCATTTGCTACTTGACTTGAGTTAGAATGTGTAAAGCACATCTGTCATTGTGATGGTTTTGTGCATCATCACTAAAGGTCAGCCTTGGGTGTTAGTGCTGCCTTTGTGATAACATAAGTGTCTTCAGCCCAACAAATGGCTTCTGTCTATGTTAAGGAGTCATTTTAATACATGAAAAAGAACATTTAGGGGCTGATTTACTAACCCACGAATCCGACCCGAATTGGAAAAGTTCCGACTTGAAAACGAATATTTTGCGACTTTTTCGTATGTTTTGCGATTTTTTCGGATTCTGTACGAATTTTTCGGATCCAATACGATTTTTGCGTAAAAACGCGAGTTTTTCGTATCCATTACGAAAGTTGCGTAAAAAGTTGCGCATTTTGCGTAGCGTTAAAACTTACGCGAAAAGTTGCGCATTTTTCGTAGCGTTAAAACTTAACGCTACGAAAAATGCGCAACTTTTCGCGTAAGTTTTAACGCTACGCAAAATGCGCAACTTTTTACGCAACTTTCGTAATGGATAGGAAAACTCGCGTTTTTACGCAAAAATCGTATTGGATCCGAAAAATTCGGAAAGAATCCGAAAAAATCGCAAAACATACGAAAAAATCGCAAAGTACCGATCATTACGAAAAAAACGCAATCGGACTCCATTCGACCCGTTCGTGGGTAAGTAAATCAGCCCCTTAGTCTAGAATTGCAGACATGCAAACAAAGAAACACCATTGATTGCTTTTCCCCTAAATGTATGTGTCTACCCATGTTGTGGTGCTCCTGCACAGGATAGCACATGTGCTCAGACCGGCTTATGGCTTGTTCCTTTTGTCCAGCGTCATGATAGAGGGCTTCAGTCCTGGGCAGTTTCTGCTAACGAAAATATTGCCTCAAGGATAAGATGACTCACATTACAGACAGGCCTAGGTTTAAGAACAGATAGATTGTGGTCCATTATGGTTACCTGAGGCTCAAATTTATGAATGCTTACTGTGATGTATTAAGACAACTATTACATTCATTGTCATCAAAAATTCTTGGTTCCAGCTTGGCATGCAATGAGGATAAACAAACTGTCTTAGATGCTGTTAAACATCTACTGAAGAGCTGAAGGTTGTCTTCCATTTTCATGGAACATGAGCACCTTGGAGCTGGAATTACATAGGTGGTTTCCTTATAAAATGCACTTTAGCTAATGAACCCCAAAGAAACATCGTCACTGGAAGTCAGCCTCCACCTCACTTGGGTACCGTGAAGCCAACACACTGCCCATTTATATACTGGTTGGTCACTGTTTGTGAGACAGGTCCTTCCCAGCCTACATCTTACCCTGTAGTTGCTATAACCCAGTGGAGGTGCTGGTGGGAATGGAGAGTTTAAAATTTTTTTTAAATTCCTGTTGATATTAGGAGTGAAGTATTATTTGTCCTCCAGTGGTGGGATACTGTCATTGCTGTTAACTTGATTGTGAAGTACATGGAGGGCCATTTCCAATAACGGGTGCTATTCTACTGGCCACTGAGAAGCACTAGGTGGCAAAAGAGCCATGGATCTGTCTAGGCTTCAGTTGCAGAAAAGCCAAGTCTTAAAGCTCTTCTCTGGAAAAAACAAACAAAATCACCAGCACTCCGGCTGCATCTTTGACCTTATTTAATCCCTTGGCTGCTGAAAGGGCATGGTATGTATCGTTATGGACAGCATTGCATGCCCATGAGCAGACAAAGGGTTAAGTGCCATAGCTTTCACACTCAGCTCCATCCAGTATCAGTGTCACAGGACATTTTATACTCACCTTTGTATATTGTATATTGAATTGTTTCATACAATAAAGCAACAATGTAACATTCAGGAGATATAATAATAAAGTTCCTGCCTTCTTTTGTAGCTCTGCTCTTCTTTTGTGTTTGTGCACAGCTTATTTAGTATTATACAGCCTTGGGGAGACACTGATAAGTGTTAGTGGGAACGATGCACTGCTGTAGCTTGCCAGCGCAGCCTAGGCAAGGCCATCTTTATTGTTTGCAGGTTGGCTGCCAGCATTGACAATGTCTGAGGCCCCATGTTGCTCATCTCTGCTCTAGTGCATTCACAGACAAGTGACACAGGTGACTTGTTTGTTTAAATAGGGCATTAAAGTAAATGGCATTGCTGCCTTTTGGAGCTTTCTAAATAATAGTATAATAGATCTTTTTCCTATATATTCATATAAAGTCAATTTTTATCATGCAGTATAAGGAATACTGTTGAGTATTAGGATATCATGACCATATAAGCACAGTGGCAGACAAGGAAATTAGTTGCCGCAAGCAACTAATCTCCCCGCAATGCCATCCCACCAGCTATAATGTAAATCACCGGTGGGATGGCATACGCGTCCTTGCGATTTCCCTAGGTCGCCCGAAGTTTTTCTCTCAACGCAACTTCGAGTGACTTCAGGAAATCGCAGCGACGCAAATGCCATCCCACCAGCGATTTACATTCTAGCCAACGGGATGGCCCGCGGCAACGAAGATTTGTTGTGGAGCGACTAATCTCCCCGTCTGCCACTGCCCTAAAGGTAGAAGGACCCAGGCCAATTTCCTTTAGTCATAGAACTCTCAATGTCTTCTAATATCCTCATGATCTACAACAGGGTTGTCCAACTGGAGGATCTTGGGTCACATGTAGCCAATGGCCTAAAGACTGCTCACAAGCTTCACTGATCCCTGTGGATGATATTCTCAGGTGATCATAAACATTTAGTAAAGTGAATATTTGGGTCAATATACAAAACAGTATGGGCAATGCAATTACCATCCTTATAACCAGTACATTCTATCATCATGAAAAGCTGTGACAACAAACCCATATTAGTGCTTTGCAGCACTGCTGTGGGCACTTACATGGGTGTGCAATCAGTGTAGTGGCAAGAATGAATTTGCTAATCATTGGTGATTCATAGGTTGGTAAAAAGCTCCCAACTCTCATTCATGGCTTAGTCAGCAGCCTGGGCCCTTGTATGGGGGACAAAAAATAATACTCTACTTGACCTGATTGATTTATGAATAAGCCCTATTTACAAAGAATTAGGTGCAACATTCTCCAATTCAAGACTTACATGAGACAATGGATACTGTTAAATGGACCCCCATGTGATTTGACCCCAATCTGTGAGATGAACATCTGGATCAATCCATTATTTTTATGGCCTACTTGATGTGTGTGTCTGTCTTTAAATAAATAAACTGATATATGATCAGTAGAGTGAATTAGTGCAATGGGACAGCAGAGCGGTGACGTAGGACCACAGACAGGGAGCAGGAGAGTCCTCTGATACTTGAAAGGTTCACCTATCTGAAAACCCCCACATCCGAAGCATTTCATGCCCCTTTATACTTTCGGTCATGCAGCCCCCCAGCTGTTGTTGTTCTACAACTTACAACATCCCACGTTATTTCAAGGCTCACAGGAAGCCCTGAGAGTTGCAGAACAACAGCAGGAGAGTTATAGGTTGGGCATCCCTAGCCTTCTACCACTGCCCTGTCTCTCTTTTAAAGCTGGAGCAAAAGCTGCTGCTACCTACCACAATGGGGACCTGGTCAGTGAGTGCTCCCCTTCTCCATACACTCAAGCAGGAGCAGGAGTGCTAGAGGAGAGCTGTTCAGATTTCCCTGCTGTGGCACAGATCCCTGAGTCCCTGCAGGCAGGTATTACTGCACGTCCCCTAAGATACTTATCAAAAGAGATGATTATCTGAGTCCATCTTCCCCAGGAGCTACTGACCTCTTTTCCACTCCCTGTCTCTGCTAGATACGGCAGCTCTCGGCACTCGGCCTTATTAACCCCTCATGCTCATCAGCAAAGTCACAGACAAGGCCCCAGAGGGCTTGAACTCCCAGTGGCAGATTTGATTTTATTGCCATGAATCATGTGATGCTTCCTCTGAACATTACTGGGATCTCATTTCTGGCATGACCTTGTGCCGCAGCCTTGGATATCAGCAGTGGAAATAGCAGAACCTTGAGCAAAGGATTTAGTGTTCTGTTTTCCTGTGCAGTAAGTCACAAGCAGATTAGATTTGCTGGGGTTAAACTGAGCAAAAACCGCATCACTGAACATTTCATTAATGTAGCAATTAGATAGCTAACGGATAAAGAACATAGATGTAACATTAATAAAGTATATACCTTGTACATAAATATAACAATCCTGTTCAATGATTTCTGCACTGTGAACTACTGTATATAGATATAGTGCCCCCCTACATGCTTATGTAATGAAGAACAAAAGCTAGTATGGTTCAATAAGAAATGTCACACTGACATTCATTTTTGTTTTTCCCTGCATACCTCCATGTTTTCCAGCATGCAGTCATCTAAATGATCTACTGCCCTTTAAAAAACAATCATTCAGGTACAGATGAGCCACAATGGGTTCTAACACAGGGGGCATCAGTTGGGAATCTTATTCATGGGCTGTGGTTTTTTTGTATGACAGACAGACCAGATATCTAAAGCATTATAATGGAAGAGGAGAGCGCCGTCATGCAGATAAACTGCTTCGAAAAACTTCAATTTTAGACTACTGCATATACAGAACCCCCTTCCCCCCGGCAACCTGACATAGGAACCCCGCTGGGAAAACAAAATTGCAATATGTCTGTAACTGTTTCTGTTTAGAGAATATATTCTAGTGTTTTCAACTTCATAGCATGAGATTAGAAGGTTAATGTACCAATAATGGTGGGTGCAGAGCATCAGCTTGTTATGTGTGATCACGCCCCTGTTACACCCCCACTTTATATAAAATATTTATTCTGGTGAGCACAAGTTTCTTCTATGTTTGTCACATTACAGGGTAATTAATGCGCTTGTTAAACAGACGCAGACTAGCAGCCACCGCGTGCGTAAGTGCCAAAACCTTGCCCACACACTTACATATATTTCTCTCACTGTGTGCCCATTAAAGCAAATCCTGTACAAGCTGTGCTAATTACTAGAAAGTCTTATTCATCATAATGTTACTGGGATCCCACTCAATTTAAAGCAGAACTAAAGTGCAACAATTAGGCTAGAAAGGCTTGGGCCAATGCTCCGAGTTTGGACATTAGGTTTGTCATGAACTAACACCATTTTGATGTCATATAAAGAATTATGGTCTCTCCTAAAAAAAGTAAACCAATAATGTTGTTCTGAGTTGCACTGACTGAACATTGCATTTGTTTATGACTGAGTAGATGCTAATGGCATTTTAAATGCTAAGCAGTTAAATGGTGTATTCTATTTTAGATTAGGATCAAACTCATCTCAATCAAGTGATCTAACTCCAAGTATTAGTGACAGAAAAAAGCCAATGGACAGAAGCAGGCGCAGATTTGTGGAAAGGCCACAAAGGCCCGGGCCTAGGGCGGTACAAATTGGGGGGCAGCATGCCGCCCCGCCGCCCCAAAAGTTTTTTCCGCATACGGAGCAATGGGGACCTCTCCCCCACTGCTCCGTATGCGCTTGTAAAGACCTGCGTGTTACACTTTTCCATTGAAAGAAAGAAAATCAACTGCTAAATGCAGAAACGGGGATGTTAGGGTTTGGGGTGTGTAGGCCATCTATAATTAGAAACAAGCTCTGCTAATCCATTAAATTGAGTCCCAGGAGAGAGAAGCTCTGCTGATCCTTTCAGGTGAGTGTAAGGGAAAGAAGAATGTAGATAATGTTGGACAACAGTTGGAGAATGTATGCTGGGCAGCACTGTTGTGACTCTTTTAAGAGACCTTAATAAGGCTGTAGAATGAAATACAGTGTTGTCCCACCTTCCTAACAACAGATTGTTGTTCATCTAGAATTCCAGCCATAAAACAAGCAAGGTTACAGATATACGAAAGTACTGGAGTATCAGTCATTCAGCCATAGCTCTGAGAGAAAAAAACTGTTCATGTCAATGAGTGAGATAAATGCTGGAATTTCTGATGTATTTTGGGGACCAAATAGGCACTGTCCCCAAATCTCATCCAAAATGGCCTTCAGACTAAAATGAAGAAATAAAGATTGTGTTTTAGCAGACTCCTCCAGTCCGGTGTGCTTGATGTTCCATTTGATATTGGTGATTTCTCCCTTCAGCTGCGGGTTCGGGGCTTTGAGCACCCGGACCATTACTGGATACCGGTGAGCATATCGATTTCTCTGATTTGAAAGCTGTATATTAGATTGGGATTGGATATTAAGCGATAGGCTCGGGGTATGGACACCCGGGTCTCAACTAATTATCTGGTATATATCTTGTCTGCATATTCCCAATATAAGAAAAAACGTATAAGCTACGAGTAGATTGCTTGCTTATCTATTTATTTATTTTTCTTTTGAGAAATCAAATTTAGTTTGCTCTTTGTGCGCTTTATTCTGGCCTTCAGACTGAGCCCCACCTGCCACTATCCAACTGCCCTTACTTTGGGAACAACTGTCATGAGTAGTACTTCATCAGTCATATTGTGTTGCATTCAGACCAGACAAATGGGGAATCTGGCAGAGTGACTACCTAATATAGTGCATGTATCAGGTCATTGGTGCACTCAGAAACTAGTATAATCCCTGTTATTGTTTTTTAGAAACCAGGTCTAGATCATCATTTAACAGTTGGGCTGGAGTCAGCTGGTGTATCCGAATATGTACTGCTATTAAATGTATCCTTTAACTTTATGACTCAGTTACAAGTAAAATGTTCTAGACTGATCAATATTAAGCTGTGTTAGTCTCTACCTCAGCCTAAACCAAAGCAGCGCAGCACAAAATAAATCATTCATGTTGCATATAATTTCCAGTTTTTACCTTCATTTATATCCTTGTATATTTATCACCATAAGATTCCAACCAGGAAAATGTCTGGGCTGTTAAAAGGAAAATACAGAAATACATATTACCATAAAGCTCTGTGCTATTCAAACTCCATTTAGTTAGCAGTCAAATGATATCACATTATCTTGCTTTCAATGCCTTTCAATGCTAGATCCTTAGCATACAAACCAATTTCATGTTCCTTCAGTATGTCGCTATAAACCTTCTACCCATGACACACCAGTGTGGTTTGCTGCCCCAAAGCCAGTGGAAATGATGATTGATGGCCTGTCTCTGCTCATGCTGATTGTTTCCCATGATTCCCTGACCTTTAGAGAGCAGTGGCATTCCCACGTACTGATGTCCACAATGTTAATTCATGAGACTGACAGGACTACATGTGCTGACGCAAGTAAAGCGTAAGCTCCAATTTACAGACGCTAAATATTGTGGATAGATCACAGTTTACAATTGTTTACTTCAAAGGTTCTGAGAGCTTTCACAAACAGTGCAAGGAACATAAGGAATTTAGATAGGATGAGCAGAATCATTTCAGAGAATGGAATCAAAGCAATTATGTTTTGGTTATTTAGTTCATGCTGTGTGTGTGCAGCTTGTTCTTAACAGTCCACCTTTCAGAACAGGTTCTGAAGCTGCAGAGATGCTTCTACATGGTGCTTACAAAGTACAAACAGGGATCCCTAACCTTGGTGAGCCACACAAGCATGAAAACAAAAGTTCCCTGGGGATACCAAATAAGGAATGTGATTGGCTATTTGGTAGCCCCATGTGGTCTACTAGCCTGCAGGAGGCTCTGCTTGGAGTAAAGCTTCCAAAACTTGCCTCCATGCCAGAAATGTAAAAATGGGCACCTACTTTGAGTCCACTGGGAGCAATGTCAAAGTTGCTCACGAACCACTTGTTGGAAATCACTGCGCTAGAACGTTGACTGTTACCACTATGTTTTTATATACTGTATGTGTAGCCTTGGTATGAGTTAAAATGGGACCCAACAAACGTTACATGACAATGCTTGAACTCAAGACATATGAAGACCTTTGCCATGGGGGTTGAAGGACCTGTAATCCCTTCTGTGGCAGACCTCACCTTGTCTACTCAGACTATCTGCTGGTTGTTGCCAAGAACATTCATCTTGTTTTGATCTCAAAACATCTTAATTATTGGGTCAGAAAACCTTCTCTATTAATACAAAACCCACGGCCTAGTTTGTCTGAGAACCCCCGTCCTGACTTCAGCATGATTTATTACATATATACATGCTTGGATGGATTATATGGGGTGCAAAGTATAAGCAAAATGTCTTGCCTATTGGTCTTGCATCGTATGCTGTTCCTGTTGTTGTCTGTGGACAAGTTACTTGCTCAGCCTTTGCCTACAAATTTAAAAGGGGTATATCCATACACACAAATATTGCAACTTGAACGCCACTATCCTATAACAAATAAATAATAACAAATAAATATTGTTGATCAAGGTGATCATGCCTTGCTGTCATGCAACTGTAACTGACAGTTCCTGAATATATATAGTTATGCCAAGATCCGCACCTTGCTAGCACATAAGTATAGTCTCACCTAGGAAACCCAATTAAACATCTGGGACACATACTGCATTTCTTACCTCCACCCAAGGACTTCCGAGGGTTAATTTTCAGACAGATTTGCCATTTCAGAGACACAAAAACACAATGTCCTCAATAATGAAAGAGGGCAGAGTTTTTAATATGCTGGAATTTAATCACAAGGAGCTGGATATGTAAAATGTTTTTTTTTTCAGAGACAGCAGGTGGTGGCTCGATCTACACCGGGATAATCCGCTCAGATATTTCTGGATTATACCACTAAACGTAAAGTGAAAAACAAACAAATAAATAAATAAAATAAAAATAAGGACAGCTAAAGAACACAATGAAAATGGTTATTTTTATCTGTAAAAAGAACATTTTGTTTTTCAGTGTATGTCTGGCGTGGATTGAGTAGAGTTGGACACAAAAAGGAAAGGTTATCTGTATGAAAATTAGACTGGTGCATTTAATCTGAGCAGAGATTCTATTTGCAGGGGAAATTGTATAGTAGTAAGTGGTCAATAATTATGTTCTGATTACCTCCACCTAAAGACAGAGGGCTTACTTTACCATTTACCCCCTTAGGGCTGTGATCTGCACCTTGCACCTAATAATCCAGTGTAAAATACAGAGCGCAACAACTGACCTGGATAACGGGATGGATAACGGGGTCTGTTTTCTCTATAGTTACACCACTGCTTACTCTAGCAGCTGGGGTCTCTGCTTCCTTTATAGTTTTAGAAACTCTATTACCCGTCTGCCTGCTCCACTTGTGTCCCCTGCTCCCCAGCTGCTCTCCTATCTAAAAGTGAACAGGCGTTGCAAGCTGGTGGGGAGCACGGGACATAAGCAGGGCAGTGGGGGTAGGTTACAGTTGCTGTGTGCGCTGGGCCCTGGCTTATATTTTTGGTGGGGGGGGGGCAGGCAGTAATACAGGGCCAGCTTGCAGTACCTAGCTTGCATGTATGAATGATGCACAAGCTAGAAGTGTGACAAGGGACCTACATGCTACCAGCCAAACACCCAAACAAATATACATAAATATCCTTCTTAAGGACTGGAGTCCAAAACTGCACTGTATAGTTAAGGTGATGCCTTACCAGGGACCTATTAAGAGACAAAAATATTTCATACTGTTTTTAACCCTCAAGTTAATGCCCTCTTTCATGCAAGACTTCATTTGCCTTAGTAGCCACTGAGTGACACTGCCTAGAGTTACATTATTAGTTTTCCACAAAAATCCCTTTATCATCCTAAGGATACATCTGACACACTACCATTTGGTGTATTACTTTGATTCATGTTTTTTCTACCAAAGTGCATACATTGTTTTTATCAACATTGAAACTCATTTGCTTGTTTGCTGCTTAGTTTTTTAATTAAGTCAAAACACTTTGCAAAGTGTCAGCATTCTACATGAAACATGCACAATTTAGTATTATCAGAAAAGATAGAGACAGTACTCTCTATGCCCCACATCCAGGTCATTAATAAACAAGTTAAAAAGCAAAAGACCAAGGAGACCCCTAGGATACTCCACCAACAACACTGGCCCAATTAGAAAATGCTCTATTGAGCACCATGTTTTGTCATCCATCCTTCAGCCAGTTTCCAAGTACAAATATTATGTTCCAGTCCAATACTCCTTAATTTAACCAGTAACTTTCTCTGTGGTACTGTAACAATTGCTTTATCAAAGTAGATCACATCCACTACCATCCTAGAATTCCGCTCACCTCCTCCTAGAGAGCAATTAAATAAAGGTCTATTATGTATAATAATATGCTGGCACAAACTCAAAGTATTGTGATTTGCATTGCCTTATCCCTTATCCCATTGCCTTATCCATTATTACCCCCTGTCCCCCTATAGTTTTCTGGCTGAGAAGGGGATCTCTTTTTGAATTGTGGCACCACATTTGTAATTCACCAATCTCTTAGCACCATGCCAGACCTCAAGGAATCCTAAAAAATTAAGTAAAGAAGAGTCGTCATCTCTATCCTGGTAAAGTGCTGCCTGAGGCGAGATTCTAATCTTGTATCATGACTTTATATAAGTATATGAGACTCTGAAGGAGAATTACGCACTGCTCCAAGCAGTAGAAAACATAGATTCATGCTTACAGCACTGCACAAATATTCTGCTCGCTCACTGTCACTCCAGTAGCTCTCTGTGTAACTAATGTAATTAACTCATTAAATATTGATGAGCAGTTAGTGTTTACAGCACTTTTAGATTTTCACAGCACGGTTTTTATCACATTACATTAATTTCGTATTTCCTGTTGTTTATATACATTTGTTTATTGGGAATCCTTATAACATAACATAGCTCTTATAAAAGAGCATGTACCATAATGTCAACCATATAATCACTTTTAATAAATAAGAGCTTGGATCTGCCATATTGTTGTTTTGTGTTATGGTGCAAAGGCTAAAGGACTCTTGGAAATTCCATCATGCTTTTTATTTTTCCACATACTTTTTATTTGGTTTCCAATCCTCATTCCATTTCCTCCTGAACCTCTGATTCTCTTGACTGCCTAGAATAGTTTATGGATTTTAGGATCATGCTCAGACCAGCATCTACTTTTCTCAAGGGAGCCCTTTCTTATAGCACCATCTTCCCTTGCAAAGCATCACTATGACTGCAGCAGTGCCCTACCGACTAACTCCTTGATTACCAGGGAGGCCTCTGTGCAATCAAGCTGCAAGGAGCAACAAACACACACATTGGCAAGGCCTTGATTGGCAGATAAAAATAAGCGGGTTTCATGCAAACAGCTTAGAGTAAATCCCTAGGGACAAATCAGATGCATGAAGGATGAAGGCTTGGCAGTGGTATTCAAGTTCTTCGCTCAATGCACCTATTCCTTATTCTGGGCTTTTCACATGAGAAATGTTATATACACTAGAATTTAGTTTGTGTACATCCAAAAAATGTGTAGGTCCAAAAACTCATATGATTTATTTTCCTTTTTATGGCCTGGGCAGCGTCAAGGCCACCAGTTGTACTAATCATACCTTTTCCTCGTATGCACTTAATGATCATATAATAAAGACACCAGCAGCCTAGGATGGAATTTAGAGGCCACAGCTTTATTAACAAGATTACAAACATTACTCCAATCAGAATGCTTGCCTACAACTCCACTAAGTGAACAGGCCACTGCCATGCCGGCCATCATGATGCTGCCCCCTACTTAGTCTTGGCTTCTCTCTCCTTAGAACTGCATTACCTTCTCTGTGCTCCTGTTGTGTCTCCTGTCATTTATTCAGTTTCACAACTGCCTCCTTCTCCTGTTTCTTTTCTCCATGCATTCCATTACTTCCCTTTACACATTATGCTACCCCCTCCTTTCTGCTTAATAGACATTAGTCTATGCCTGTGTAATTTGAACACAAAGACGGATGGATTTTATGATATAGGATACATGATATAGCAGTCAGCAGTTCCTGTTTTTCTAAACCCAAAGTAGTTGAATTTTTTTCATTCTGGGTCTGTTTAATGCTGCAGAGATTACCTGAAACCCACAATATTCTAGGAGATAAATTGCAGCCTTCCACATCGCCTGCCAGAAATGTAGCGTGTAATTTGTCAGTGTCTGTTTGCTTCTCTCTGTGATTTCAAGAGTGCCCATAAATAATAGAAATGATCTAGGATGCAAAAGAGAGAGAAAATAATAACTAAAAGCACCAGAAGGGCAAACAAGACATAGAATTGGAGCGTTGGTTACAAGATTACAAACTAATGTAGACAAGGGGATCAAAAGAACACAGGGCAGATGCAGACTTGATATCACAATGTTTTGTGTTGGTTCTTGTTACATAAATGGAGCCCAGGCCGCAGATCTGTCCTTAGTCCTATTAGCCATGGCATCTGTTTTATGTAATGACATGGTTCTGCTATGTTCCAGAGAGTGTATATTTTATCTAGATCAGAGGGCATGCAAAGGCTGTTGAAGGGTGGAGTTATCATCCCATGACCTGGCAGGGCAAAGAAATATTCTTTTTGTTTTCTTTTTTATATAAACCATGGCAAATAAAAACTACCATCCAGTAATCTGGTTCCTACAACACCATACCTCATGTTTTCCATTTGTATTATTGTTTTCTGCATGTTCTTTCTTGGTGTAAATATTTTTTTTTCTTTATACAGCTATAAGGACCATGGACATCAGAATTGTTTAATTTTATTGCATTTTATTACATCTGACATATTCACACACCCTTTATCTATTCTTCAGACAAAGCTCCATTCAATCAGTTCAATAAAATTGCAGATTGTGCATATTCATGACCTGCCCCAAAATCCCTGAAGAACAGAGCTTAAAATGGACATAGACCCAAAGGTCAGATTATTTGGCAAGTCTCAAAACAATAATTTCTTTGCATGAATTAAACACCCAACATACTTGGCCAGATCAGGCTATACCAATTGTATCCTACAGCAGGTCTACAGAGACACGTAGGAAGAAGACTACATGTCTCTAACCTGTCCGATAGATATTTGACTGATTTCTCACCAGATATCAGGAAAGCCCCATACATAGACCAATAAGCTACAGACTCAGTCTGGAGGAGAAAATTGGCAACTTATATGACCTTTATTACAGTATCTTTACATTAAAAAAGCCAAGGTTTATAAAAACTATGAACATTATGGGGCAGATTTATCAAAATGTGAGTGTAGAACTTAATACATAAAAACTCACATTCTATTCATTCCTATGAGATTTTTAGAAGCGCATTGATGTTAGTTAGAACTCACTTTGATAAATACGCTAAAGCTCTAAACACACATTTTGATAAATCTTTCCCACAATTTTGCCTCTTTATAGGTCTTTGGTAAGGCCTCACCTTGAGTATGCATTGCAGTTTTGGGATCCAGTCCTTAAGAAGGATATTAATGAAAAGTAACTAAATTAAAGTCATAATGAAATTCAGACTTTAAAATAATGACCTGCTTACCTGTACTTGAAAAAACATGGGTTTCATGAAACCATTTCTCATGCTGTAGGGACACCAGTGAATATATTCCCAGAGTGTGCCAATCTGATGCCATTCTTTTCCCATAGTTCTGCATTCTTCTTGGAATTTTGTTCATTACTGCAAGTCCATCATAGCCTCCAAAGTTCTCTGGCAGCACATTGCAGGCACTAATAGATTCCCTTGGGGAATGTGGTTCATCGAGATGATTCCATGGTGGATTTCATCAAGAATGCAATCTGCAACCTGAGCATCTGCTGGATAGAACAAATGCATGTTGTTATTACAGACTGATATGGGGAAGGCAAGAAGTAAAGGGCACCTTCTCAGCCATGCCCAAAGCATCTGCCTACTTCTATACAAGAACAATGCCTAACCCTTTTGCAGAGATCCTGTAGTGGCATTATGTTAATAAACCATCATCACATTCCATAGCTACCTTCTGTTCATTCATTTCTGGAGTCAGAAAAATGTCTCAGTGCGAGTAATCTGTGCGAGTATCGTTGCAGAGATCCAGAGAGGGAGAGGGGGGATCTTGGCCCATAGTCCGGCTCTGCAGCTGAGTCAGATAAGATACATTACATTCACACCAGCTAACAATTCATAACCAGCAGCCCTAACTTACACATAATTAGTTTCTAATCATACACTGGCCATTGTGAATGCGGATGGATATTGATCTGCTTATTATCCATTCATGCTTCCTTGGGCTTGTTTACTCTAATACAACGTACGCCATGATATGCTAAGGTAGGCGCATGCAAAGAAAAAAAGAGAGTGCGTATAATCCATCATTTCTCTTACAACACAGTGCAAAATGACCTTTCTTTAGAAAAATATTAGTGATGCGCAAAACTGCAGAAAAATTAGCAAAACACGTTTGTTGTGTGGCTTTTTTGTCGCACGCAAATTTTTTTGACATCACCGTGACTTTTTTTGATGTGCAACAAATTTTTTCATGGTGAATTTTTGCGGAAGTTTCACAATTCAAATTTTTTCAATTTCCAATGGCGAAATGTGGAAATTTGCTGCGAATCCATGCCAGGTGAAAAAATTCGCTCATCAATAAAAAATATCAGTGTATGTGATATATATATATATATATATACAGGTATGAGATGCATTTTCTGGAAACCCATTATTCAGAAAGTTCCTAATTACGGTAAGGCCATCTCCCATAAAGTCCATTTTAATCAAATAATTCACATTTTAAAAATGATTTCCTTTTTCTCTGTAATGATAAACAGTAGCTTGTATTTAAGATATAACTAAGATATAATTAATCCTTATTGGAGGCAGAACAATTCTTTTGGGTTTATTTAATGTTTAAATGTTTTTTAGTAGACTAAAGGTATGGAGATCCAAATTACGGAAAGATGCCTTATCTAGAAAGCCCAGGTCCCGAGCATTCTGGATAATAGGTTCCATACCTGTATATTATATCATGTCATTATATACAATGACACAGAGCTTATGGAGCTACTGTGAAGGCTTGAGGGCACATTAACTAGGCTGATGAAACTGCAACTTTTTTGCCATGGCCGCGACTGCGACTTTTTCCTCACTCACATAATTTTGCGGCAGTCTAGTGGAAAAAAATTGCCAATGGTGAAATGCAGAATTTTGCACCAAATCCGTGCATGGCAAAAAAAATTGTTCATCACTAATTGGTGCAAAGCTTCTTCTTTTTTTTGCACTTTCCCCTCTGGGTTGGGTCCTAAAGGTGCAGTTCTTTGCATTACTACCACCATAAATGATCTAACACAGCCCAGTTTGCAGGGCTTACAGCCAATCTTAACTAGAAAGAGTACAGATAAATAAAATGCAGACGTGCCTTTAATTCAATAAGCTTTATCAAGGCAATTTGCTTATGTCATTTTTAGCCTCATCCTTTTTACAGCTCTAATTCTTCTTCAGGCAAAAGTTCCCACTTCAACAGAGCTTAGAAGGTACCAAATATCAAAACACATATAAAGTGTCATTTGCGAACACAGTGTAGCGTGCAAAGTGCAATTTTCAGATGCAAGTCACCATGAACGAATCCATTATAATTGCGGCTGTGTGGGGAGTTGTACAATTGTGGCCGATGCATCCAGAATGAGGATTGGGTGGCTTCCGCTATGCCTACTGATGCAACCTGCTGTGGGAACCCTGGAATAACCGACACTTTCAGTGTGGCAGTAGCTCCAGGGCTAGCATCAATAAGTGCACTTGTGTATAAATAACTAGAAGGGACAGGGTGGCTGCACCTGTATATAAATGCACAGAGTGTGTTTGGACACAAGCACCTTTAATGAATGCTATCAATAGGCGCAAATTTGTGTCCATATTAGTGCACTTGCAGCTGTGTTGTACTCCCAATAATCTCACCCTCGGGGGAAGACTTAATAATCAAAAATAAAACACTAGGAAGAGAAAATGACAGACTTAACCAAATACCTCACATTCCTGGTTATATGGCTGGAATCAAATGCATCTCTCCTGCAGATCAGTACAGACATCCCCCATGGGAGACCGCAAAGCTGTATTCTATTCCAGGAGTTATTACCATATAACATCCCATTCTATGCATACATGGAGGAACAGAATAAGTGAGTAGAAAACAAAGAAGTAGAATTCAATACTGGAACTAAACAAAATCCTCTATCAACATGGAAGCAAAGGAAAATGGGTTCCAGTGTATTTGTACTGTACTCTCCTAAAGCTGATTGAGAAAACACCATCTTGTTGTGCTTTAGTCACCCACAGTAGCATAGATTTATGGGGGGCAAGAAATCCATGTGTTGGTCTTGGCCTAACAGAGAACAATATGGGCAAAGGTGTTTAGTTAATGATGTATTACATAATGATTTCACCCCTGACACAAAACTGGGGCTACTTTTGTGGAAAAACCTAAAGAGTTTAATAAAAATAGGTACAAGCAAAACAAAATGTGTAGCCACTAACACACCATGACTGCAACTATAAAGGCAGGCACACTGTCCATTATGCTAGATTAAAGAAGCGTCTGCAATAATCAAAAGTGCAATAAATATGGCAGTTGAATTTAATTTAAAACAATGCATCCATCAGGTTCAACGATTCAGCTGAATATAGCATATGACCCATTGCTGACACACACACAGAGAAACTAAGGATATTGGTGATATACCCCTTCATCTTGTCCCACAACCATATTGAACTTCATTTACTTGCACCAGTTCCCTAGCCCATAGAAACTAAACAGCACATAATGCTGATAAGTCTAATACGGTCAAACCAAGCTAGTGTCTCATTAGTTGCTATGGGTTACTTGCTCTCAGTGTCAGACTGGGATGCCAGGGGCCCACCAGAAAACCTTAGACCATCAGCCCACTCTTCATACTATTTGTACCCCTCTTCTAACTCCACCTCTTTATTATTCTAGTCTCTTTTCTTTAGATATAGGCATATAAGTATGTTTATACACATAGGGGCCAATTTAATAAAATGTGACATTAGAGTTCACCACAGTGAAATTCACCCACTCTCTATTTATTCCTATGGGATTTTTAAAAGCTTATTTATCAATGTATGAAAGTTAGAGTTCATCGTTTGATAAATATGCTTCTAAAAATCCCATAGGAATGGATAGAGAGCTGGTGAATTTCTCTGTAGTGACCTCTAATCTCACATTTTGATAAATCTGCCCCTATGTGTATAACTAGCATTAATATTATTTCTGCCAAAGTACATAACCTTTCTTTATTTCACATGTAGTAGGCTGCTTGCTTGCTATGGGTTACTAGAAAATGTGCCCCCTTTATTACATATTACTTGCAGTAGCCAATCCCTGGCTGGCATAAATGAAAACACTCTAGAAAGCTCTAATTTCACTCTTTGATCTGCCCCTGTGTGAGCAACTGCCCTTTTGTTGCATAAATAAGATTGATCCTTCATTATAGCTCCTACCTACAGACATCCCTTAACACATTTACTTTGCATATTGATTGTATTGAATTCATTCTACAGCAGTCATTCCCAAACTGTGAGGCTGATCCCTCTAGGGGGCCCCAAGCAGTGTTGGGTGGGGGGAACTCATGGGCAATTCAAATGGGATCTGGGCAGAGTGCTTCATTGCTCCCATAGATACCGTGCTCCTGATAGCTCAGATTAAAGGAATACTGTCATGGGGAAAACATGTTTTTTTCAAAACGCATCGGTTAATAGAGCTTCTCCAGCAGAATCCTGCATTGTAATCTGTTTTTTTAAGCGCGCAAACAGATTCTCTTATATTTAATTTTGAAATGGGGATAGACATATTCTTCATTTCCCAGGGTGCCACCTGTGCTCTGATAAACTTCAGTCACACTTTACTGCTGAGCTGCAATGGGACAGGTAGCTGCAATGGGAAGGTAGTAAGATAGCAGTTCCCAGTAGGTATCAGAATAGCACTCAATAGTAAGAAATCCAAGTCCGACTTGGGACTCCTCCAGTTACATGGGAAACAATAGGTTACCTGAAAGCAGTTCTAATGTGTAGCGCTGGCTCCTTCTGAAAGCTCAGACTCAGGCACAATGCAATGAGATGGAGCCTACACACCAATATTACAGCTAAAAATACATTTGTTGATTCAAGAATAAAATTTTAAATCATGGAGTGAATTATTTGCTATGTAAACAGAGTAATTTAGAAATAAAAATATACCATAAAAATCATGGCAGTATCCCTTTAACTTAGGTAATATTTGGGGGAACATCAATTCGTTTTCCTAGATACCGAAAAACAGTATTTCACTGCCACCTCCTGACCAGGTGTTAGCTCCAGGGTTCCCTCGGTATCAGTGCTGCACACTTGTGCCAAAATAATAGGGCGTACATGTCACTCGCACACCAATCATTGGAAATGACACCTGGGTGACTAAGACAATATTTGACGCTAGTGATGAAAGAATCCGTTCCATTTCACTTTTCTGAAAAATTAGCAAAACTGCTGAAAACTTCACGAAGCGGTGGAAAATTTGCAACATGCGCCTACTGCTGGACATTTTTGTGACCACCTCTGTTTTTAATGTGACCACATATATTTGATGCAACTGGGTTTTTTTTTGTGCCATGACCACAACTTTTTTGATGCAACCGCAATTTTTTTCTTATTCTGTAAATTTTTGTTGCAGCAAATTTTCACAGCAGTTTCACAGGAAAATTCACCAAAGGCAAAATAAAGAATTTGCTCATCGATATTAGGTGCAACTTACCCTGCTTTTAACAACATGCATGAGCAGCTGTGGCCATTATTGCCTTTTGAAAACCACTGTGGTAGGTGCTGCACAACTGCGGACAAATGATTGCCACAGTTGGTTCATATGACGATATAGTGTAAAGGTGGCAATACACTCTAAGCTCCACTCATTTGGGGAGCGATATTGGGCTAAAGGTCCCCATACACGGGCCGATTGTAGCTGCTGATATCGGTCCCTTGGACCGATATTGGCAGCTTATCGGCCTGTGTAGGGACAGAAACAACGGCCATACCCGACTGATATCTGGCCTGAAATTGGCGATCGGAAAGATGAAAAGATTCAGTCGGCTCGTTGATGAGGTCCCCGAACCGACTGCCCCATTGCCGCCATTTTAATGGGGCCAAACGATCGAATTAGCCTACACGTTCCCCAATATCACCCACCCGTAGGTGGGGATATCGGGTGAAGATCCTCACGTGTATGGGAACCTTAAGTCCTTAGGGCCAAACGATTGAATGGTGGGCATAGGCCCGTTCAAACCCGCCTGATCGAGATCTGGCCAGATGTAGGTCAGGGGGGCCCATCACTGGTGCCCATACATGGGCAGATGTCGAAGACGAAGCACTCTAAAGTAGTGATCCCCAGGCAGTGGCTCAGGAACTACATGTTGCTCACCAACCCCTTGGATGTTGCTCTCAGTGCCCCTAAACCAGGTAGTTATTTTTTAATTCCTGACTCGGTGGTTTTGGTTGAATAAAAACAAGATTTACTACCAAATAAAGCCTCCTGTAAGCTGATAGTTTGCATAGAGGCTGCCTAATAGCAAATCATAGCCCTTATTTGGCACCTTCAAGGTGCTTGTGTTGCTCTCCTAGTCTTTTTGCATTTGACTGTGGCTCACGAGTAAAAAGGTTGGGGTGCCCTGCTCTAAAGAACCAATATCGGCAGCTGAAATCGGCCTGTGTATGGCCAGCGTTAGTCATTACAGCTAAAATAGGGGGGCATTTCTGGGTGAGAAATCTTTTGTAGTTTCCCTTTACCACTGGAAGGGTATGTTCATCCCTTCATAATCTACACTTGGACTAAACTAGACTACTTTTCTTGTACCCTCTGTTTAAAGGATGGAAAAAGCATAAGAGAGGAGTTAGGGAAATTACTATTGGAAGCTTCAGATAGTTAGGGGATTTTTTCAGGCTTAAAGGAACAGTAACACTAAAAAATGAAAAGCGCTTTAAAGTAATAAAAATATAATGCACTATTGGCCTGCACTGGTAAAACTGGTGTGTTTGCTACAGTAACACTACTATAATTTATATAATAAGCTGCTGTGTAGCCACGGGGGCAGCCATTCAAGCTGGAAAAAAGAAGAAAAGGCACAGGTTACATAGCAGATAACAGATAAGTTCTGTGGAATACAATAGTGTTTTATCTGTTATCTGCTATGTGCCTGTGCCTTTTCTCCTTTGAATGGCTGCCTCCATAGCTACATAGCAGCTTATTTATATAAATTATAGTAGACTTTCTGAAGTAAACACACAACTTTTACCAGTGCAGGGCAGCAGCACATTATATTTTAGTTACTTTTATACACTTTCATTTTTTGGCGTTACTGTTCCTTTAATGCTATGGGGAGCACCAAGCAATAAATGCCAGACCTTTGTGGAAAAGAGTTTATTGAAATTTTAAAATAAAAAAAAGAGAAATGTTTGAGCTTTAGTAAATCTGGCCCTTATCTTACCATAAGCAGCACCATGTAGTAAGCAGACATTTTTTACCATTCGATAGAAAGTACCAAGAGGTAAGTAGGGGTGGCTTTCTAAAGGGCATTGCTAAAGGGAAGGTTGAATTGGAGACATTGCTGCAGGAAACAACAAACAGTGGGGGTGATTTCTTCAGTGAAGCAAAATGAAATAGCAAGTAGTAATGGGGAGGGAAGGGTTTCTTCAGAGATACTGCAATAGGATATATCAAACAGTAGGGGAGGTTTCTCATTAGTGATATTACTATTGGAAGCATCAAGCAATAGGGTAATTGTCTTTAATGCAATTGTTATAGGAGACAGCAAGCAGTAAGGGTGAAGGTTCTTTAGTTATATTGCTGCTGGAAGCACCAAATAGTAAGAGAAAAATATAAACAAATGTAATTACAAGGGATGCTCTTTGCACAGAATAGGCTACTGCTTACCCCCGCACTGACTTTAGTAGTAGAAACCATACTAAGTCTGTAATTCCCCTTCAGTGGCAGCTCTACAACAAAGAAGCCTTTTTAAATGAATGTTCTTCTGCAATATATGTAAGAATAACCCATCTCAGCCAATTCAGAGTCTCACAGCTCTCTACGGCTGCCTATGCAGGGCAATCCATCTTCTCACAATCTAATACAATGCTTGCAGTGCTTTTTCTTGCACTGTTAGAGTTTATTCAGGTCAGGACCCTGCCATCTGCAGCCCATATGGTACAATGTTTCTACGGGAAGATATTTTGATTAGATGCGACTCTGAATTAAATTAGTTCTGAACAAAGTGCATCTAATTTATTTAGGCAAGGCGCAGAATAGTAAAAGCCAAGACCTCTGTGTCATCAGCTTATCACCTTTAGTTTACTGAGCACTAGGACACCATAATCAGATCATATATGGACCCTGGGGATGCCTTCTCCATGTCTATCATGAAAATTAGATTATCTCCAGGTCCTTGGCTTAGTTTTCAGGTAATCATTCAAAGCTTTCCTCTGACTTTTAGCCCCATTTGTGCCCTGTGGAATTGGCTGCTGAAAGTAAAAGGCACAGTGTGAGCAGCATTGAATAAAGCTTTGCACCTATGAACGAGCTGTGTTGTTCTTATATCGCTCACATAAGAGCAGGTTTTAGGGCAGGGACACCAAACTTGGGAGGCACCACCGGCCAGACACTGCCCATGGTACAAGTAAAAAGGCATGATATTCAAAAATGTTTAATACTGTATCATTTGTATAAATAATTGTCTGCCCCTCTGCAGAAATATGCTTGGAAGTGGAAACAGGGAAAATATTAGAGAAGAGTGGGGTATAGCAAGAATAGAAGGGCAAGATTGCGACAACAGCCCGGCTGTGCTACAGTTTTCTCGGGTCCCCTTTAATCAATTCCGGGCCTTGTCATTGGTGGTCAGCAGGTAATCCGATTGGTCGTGCCCTGTGCGTACATGTGAAGTTAGCAGCACCGGATTTATCTTCCGGGTGCCCCTAGGCCAACCCTGTTAATGACCCCCCCGAACTTTAAAAGTATGTGCATGCACATGCGCAAACTCCCGAACGCGAGCGCGCATGCGCAAAAAGTCCAATACGGAGCAGTGGGGAGAGGACTAGTGCGGTGGGACAGCATGCCGCCCCTACATTTCTGCCACCCTAGACCTGGGCCTTTGTGGCCTCTCCACAAATCCAGGCCTGGACGTCAGTACGCATGGGGCTCAACCCAAAGGGCCTGTCTTGACTCTCGTGGAGTCGGAAGTGCAGAGGCGTCATCCCGAAGACGTCGGAGGAGCTGCTGAAGGAGCTGAAGTCGTCGGAGGAGCAGAAAAATACCCTGGAGGAGAAGGAAGACTACAAAGAAGGAAAAAGTTTAAGAGTAAGTCCACTGAACACCAGTGGCTATCTACCAATGTATTAGGGGGACATTGCTGGGCTGGCTACCAATGTATTAGGGGAGCACTGCTGGGCTGGCTACCAATGTATTAGGGGGGCATTGCTGGGCTGGCTACCATTGTCTCTTCTGCCTATTCCTAGTTCTGGCCCTGCCTGCCCAAGGCGATATCACCAATCAACCAGCAGATATTTCTTCACACATAAAGTCTGTATTGATATTGAAGTCACAAATGTCATGTGGAGATATAGCATTATAACCAGACCTGACACTACCCTCTTGTGTCACATCTGTGACAACAAGGGAACCCTGATGCCTGATGCTGCAGCGAAAGGAATACTGAAGTCACATAGTTGCCTATAAGTCTTCCATGGCTCCATATCTTCAAAACAAATATGATTACTATTATGGATAAAGCATTGGCTTCAATACAGCCACACATAATGCATATTTCATAATATAAAGGATGAGTTGCCAACTTTGAGTTTGAAAAATGCAAGATGTGCCTGGAGAGAGATCTGCATGACATATCCCACTGGTGCCAAGTAAGTCCTGGAGAAATCTGTGATTAATGACAGAATCAAAAAGCAACACAGATATCCAGATGATTCAGCAAGCTGACCTTTACACTTAGCAAGCAGCAAAGTCACTAGTTTTGGCCATGCTGCTATGGTAGAATGCTGTCTCAGGACACCAGGGACATAGATCTGTTCCCTCCATCTTAAGGTGACATGGGAAGTGTTTATAGACAGGCAAGGCTAAACCAAGATGGTATTACATGCTACAAGGACAACCTGTTAGGCTTGTTGTTGTTTCCTATGTCAGCTCTCAGGGTTCTCATTTGCTTGTGTCTTGTGTCTGGGGCTGCTGAAACATATAGTCCTGCAGAAGTTCATAATGAAGCTTTCCGTTTTCCATAGTTATAAAAAAGACATGCACTGCTGCCACCCAACCTTGTTTTGAACCTCTTATTATTGCCAGCCTTCTGCAGAGAACTGTCTAAAGGGTGAGGAAATTCTTAGGTCTTCATGGCCTCCCATTAGGTCAGGGGTCCCCAACCTTTCTTTCTCGTGAGCCACAGTCAAATATAAAAAGACTTTGAGAGCCTCTATGCCCACTCTCAGCTTACTGGAGGCTTTATTTGGTAGTAAAACTTATATTTTTTCAAGCAAAACTTGCCACCAAGTCAGGAATTAAAAAATAACTCCCTGGTTTGGGGGCACTGGGAGCAACATCCACTGGTTGGGGATCACAGCATTGGGTCTTCATAGCGCTCTTAGTCACTACAAGGCACCAAAACACATCCTACAAACTGAGAGCACATTGCTAAATTCCTAGCCCCCGCTTGCTCATCTGCTTTACATACAAACCCCCAAGTATGCAGGAATTTAGCATCTTTAGATGGTCACTACTCACTGGGCAGAAGATCTAAGGTGCTACTTGCAAGTGAAGAAGATGATAAAACAGATATGAGGCCTAGTTGATTACAATTTTATTCATAGTGGAATGTTGGTGTCAGGGAAATATGAATATGTATAGAGACAAACAATGAGGCAGGCCAGATTACTATGGCAGCAGCAATCTAGATTAAAGGGGAACTCCACCCAAACGGCAAACATAATTTCAAGCAACTTTGCAATATACATCAATTAAACAATATACAGCCTTTTCATGATTTTTTATTTAATACCTGCCCCCCTGTTCTCCTGCTAATCTGGCTGAGTATTTTCAGACTCAAAATAATGTAACAGTAGTCAACTGCCCTCAGCCTGCCTTTAGCCTGCATCCTCCAAAGCCAACAACCCATGCACACGTGACATTAATAAGGAAAGGAACATCACAGTGCAATGCATTGTGAGTTATGTAGTTCCTGCTTGCTGTCTGTCCACTGTGGAAAAATTGTTACAATTTGTACTATCAAAGTTTTAGCCCCCCCTCCCCTGCCAGGATTGATGCAGAAAGAGAAGAACTGTTTTGCAGCTGGATTTCAGCATATCAAAATGGTTTTTGTGGAACAGATTACAGTGGTCTATTATGGGTTCCGGTGTTGTGTGTGGCTCTTTAACAAATTTTGGTTCGGAAGCTGGAGTTCCCCTTTAAACATGGCTGACATCTGCTACTGTGGTTGTCTACAGGGAATTCCTTGTCAATACAATCATTATACCTTCCTACACATATAATTATAATTAATTCACCTAAGATTGTCAGAATCATTCAATTCATATATCTCGCTAGATTATAACACTCCAAAAATAACTGGAAGACGATGTTTACAAGGTATGTTTCCCACTAAAGGTCCATTTACTACTTGTTACATTGCTTGTTCCTATGGTAACTAGGACACAGCAGTTTACATTTCCTCGTGGTCTAATGACCAAACCCCATTATAAGCAAGGGTCGTTAGCGTCAGTAATGAGTCAGCCAACTGCGCAGAAGTTTGAACCATTCACCTATAAAAAGGGCTGGTTACCACCGATAATGACTCACTGAAAGGCTCACCTATGTGTGAGTAAGGAAACTAATGGAAAAGCTTCATGAACCAGTTTGTTAGATAACATAGAAGCAATAATAAACTCTACCACCTTAGAAACTGCTAATCTCTATCTCTTTTGGATGATATTTATACATATATATATTGGTGTGTAAGCTAAGTTTTTATAGTACAATGTACAGCTCAGTCCTAAAACGTTAGAATCCGCCACAAACACAAAGTTTTCATGAAATCCTTAATCCATAATACAGGTATGGCATCCATTATCTGGAAACACGTTATCCAGTAAGAGCCAAATTATGGGAGAGCCATCTCCCCTAGCTTCCACTTTAATTAAAAAATTTAAGTTTTTAAAAATGATTTATTTTTTATTATTATTATTTTATTATTATTTATTTCATGTTTAAATGATTTTGCAGAGTTAAGGCACGGAGATCCAAATTATGGAAAGGTCCCTTATTTGGAAATCTCCAGGTCCCAACATTCTGGATAATAGGTCCCATACCTGTATACAAAATCTTTCTACTGTGGCCAGCTTGCGCTTATGCTACGCCTACTGACCTCTCTCAAGGTTTCTGGATTTTGTTTACAAGCCGTCCAGCCTTTTCACAACCCATTCCTGAATGGTATCTTGCTGCCAGAATGTTCTCTTCCCTTGCGTATTGAAACGCTGTTTAACCCTTAAATCATCTGAAGAAATCATTTCCAAGGTCACGTCCATCTGGCATTTGTTATTATAAAAGCACCAATAAGCCTATAATCCCCCTTTGGGTTATGCATTAACCCCCTTTGAGTGGCAGTTCTGTACATTTATTTCCTCTGCAAAAAGACATGCCATTTCCTAACATCCACTAGTCATCCACATAATAATCACATTAAAGGGGAATATACTAAAGCATTAATCCCTTAAGGTGGCTTTATACCGTATACCAGCACTTCCTGTCAATGTGCAATACCAATGTACAGCATATCCATACTTAAATCTATGGGCAAAATACCAGCTGATTCTGCATGGAAGTTTATTAACACACATTTACTGTATGGAAGTATCCCTCTCTATCTCCCAGCCACACCTAGTATATTGTAAGCTCTTTGGAACAGGGGCCTCATTCAATCTGCGAATTGAAACACCCAGCACTTAAGTATTTATTCTCTAAATTTAATCATTTATAATTTTTCACCATGGGTATATAGTACTGAACATTAACCCACGTTATCATCCAATTAGTCACTGGTAATTGGAAGAGGGAGTCTTGCAGTTGCAAAGCACCCATGCAACGAAACTGCAGAATTCTGCATCAGTGTTGTGTCTCGATGTGCAAGTCCTAGAAACATATTTCCATGGACCAAAATGGAAATGGTTTATAAGGTATTTAGGTGTCTAAGAGATAAATGGGTTTATGCATTAAAGGGCACTAAGTTTGCCCAGGAGCAGTAACCTATAGCAACCAATCAGCGGGTAAAATCTACTGGTTGCCTGTTTAAATGCCAACATTGTATTGGCTGCTATGGGTTACTGCTACTGGACATTAATAATAGTGCAGTGCACACAGTGTTACCTAGGATAGTAGGTTACCCTATAAGAATATTTGTGTTCTCATCTATTTTCCATTCAATTTAATGGTCATACAAATCCATGCTCAAGTCAAGAGGGGTTTAGAAAATACAATATAAATGTATGGAAGATGAGGACTGCAGATAATAGAAAATGCAAAAGAACAAACAATTGTCTGCAGCTTAATAACAGTGGATTAGGACGGTCCTTCTGTTTGTGCATTAGGACAGGATAAGATGCAGGCTTGGCTTCTTGTAAAGAATATTGGGGATAATTTATCGAATATAAATAAAGCATCACATTTTTTGCATAGAATAAAGGGGCAGATGCTTTAAAGTTAATAGGAAGTAATACTGCACATTACAATGGAAATGAGTTCTTCAGTTCATATGGAGGAACTGCATTGCACCATATTTACTCTAGCTGTATGTTTATACAGAATGGCCAGTGACCCCTGAGACAGAAAGGGATTCTTGCTTGGTGGAACTCTAGTCCATGGACCCAGTATGAATAGGGATTCCTGCTGGCTAGGCTTAAGATGTTGGGCATACTTTACTTGTCCTTGATCAACTGCCAGAGCTGTCCAACCAGCAGTTCTACTGCTTTGCATTAGGTTGGCAGTTCTTGCAGTACAGACACCATGTCACTCTCCCCTACAACCAACCCATATTGCAGCCCCTGCCGTTGATGCCACCTATCTTGCAGTGTATACAATGCCACATTTGCAGCCTTGCCACATACACCATCCTACTTAGCTTGGAATGGTTATATGGTTATGTATGTATTTTATGTTATGCCATATCTGGGCTATGTTATATTAAACCTTATGTAGAAAAGCCACCAGAAGTCTTTCATGTAGTGCATATATATAATACACAAGAGCCATGAATATCCTGTAAATCATATCCTTATTAACGGTGTTTAGTGATGTCATCCATTATTATTGGTGCTTAGTGATTTAATTTGTCACATGACTCACTAAAACTTGTGTATTACAATAAATAATACATCCCCTGTTGTAAAATATGTGGGTATTACAAGTCACCTTAGAGTTCCTGTACCTGTATAAAAGCATAAGTGTTCTATATGGTCAAGTAGCTCCTCGGTAACTTTTAATATCCTTACATTTTACAATATGGGAGGTATGTTTTTCACTATATATAGGATCAGACAGGATATATTTCAGACTGGATATACAGTATATATAGATGATAACATGCAGGATTCCTGGCTGTTTATGTATGAATGAGATGAGACAGAAATCCTGTTTGTGCATATTAGATTGGACAGGATTCCTGCCTGTGTACCATACATATACAAGAGCAGACAGGATTCTTGGCTTTGCATGTATATAAGATTAGACAGGATTTCTGGCTGGGAGAGTTGAACTCTATATAGAGGAGTGGCTCTTCAGACTTCCAAACAGCATGTGACACCCACACGTGCATTGACCTTTCTTTGCAATGGCACACGTGTCCTCTGTGGATATTTAAAAGAGAATTAGCGAAGCAGCCTGTGTCCCTGTTCCGAGGCCAAAGCTTTCCCCAGCGGGACACTAATCCCCAACAAACACTCAGTTCTATCTTAATGCAGTTACTTAATCAACACATTAAGGGGATGGGAATGTCTTTGGCGAGCTTAATAAGCTGTTGCTATGCCAGAGCAGCATAGAGGGACAGGGATGTTATCAGATACGATGCTGTATGAGCATCTCGGGTACAGGCCTACATGTATAGTAATAAGCCGGACTTTCACACACTAGGGTATATTGGCTATTACTTGAGCAAGGAACAGATGGACAGAAGATATCAGCGCCAAGATTCAGGGATGTCATTTAGGGATTCTAAAACTTATGTAACAGCAGATAAGATGGAATCGCCAAACAGACCAGAACAGAGACTGTGGAGCTGATTTTCTCCAGAGGAGGCCCAGGAAATTCCTTAAGGACAGACAGAGGGCCAATCAGGTTAATGTTTAGGGTTGATTGCGTTCTATCTATTTATCTAAATTTCCTGAACCTATGATGGGTTCATGAGGAATAGTTGCTGCTGTGCTAGGGAAGCACAACATTTCACCCCTTGGGCTAATATCACATGGGTTGGTGGTAGCCTATCAGTGCTCACAAGGGGCAGATTTCAGTTCCAAAAGGCACCACTGCAAAATCTGATCAATGCGTCTGCACACTGTCAGGGAAACCAACACATATGACATAAGCCTTAGAGCCCATACCTTTGCACCCTTTCCTGTGGCAAATTGCTGAACACAAACCTGTATTTGGTATCTCTTTACCTCCCTGGGTTTGTGAATAGCTGCAGCATTCTCTCTGCTATGGATAGGACCATTTCTAGCCTTATTTGACAGGCCACGCCCCCCATGACATCATATCAGCCCTCCAGACAGACCACACCTCTTTAAGTGTTCTTATAATAGGATTATAACAGAGACAATAGCAGCTTAGACAAGGCTAAAAAGGGAAGCGCTATTAATATCCTGCTATGAGCCTGAAGAAGTAACACAATAGCATTATTTAGACAAATCCACACATGGAAGGAGGCTGCAATAAATACTATAACTTAATTAAAGTAAACATAAATACAAAAACAACAACTCTGGCTGCTTGTGAGGGTCACTGATCTTCATGCCAGGAAGCAGTGGACATTCCAGGTTAGAGAAGTTCACAGCATAAAGGAAACTTCTGCCTCTGGCTATGTCAACGTCTCAGCTGCTCTTCTACATATAAAATACATTTATTTTCTTCATATTATTTATTTAATCTTGGTGACGATAACTTGTGCCAGCTAAAGCAGTGTCCAATGATAGGCGTCTATAATACTTAATACTATAATAATTAATAATGCCGTATTTACCATTTTGCTTGATACTGATGGCATTGATGTATATTTTTAGAACTTACTATAGTGGTATAACTGGGACAGGGGTCAGAGCTTGCTGCTGAGGATAAGAAAGCTTGTTTATTGCCAGTGGTGATTGTAAGCAGCCCCCACCCTCCCCAATTTTGCCACTATCAGTACCACATTGCTCTGGCAGCTTGACTTTGCATAAGGTGGTACATCAATGACACGTGTGGTTTATACAAAGCTTTAAAGTCTTCTATAACTCCCTCTGCTGCCCTATTCATGAAGTTATACTTTGACTAACCGAAATAATGGATTAAAGTTTAACATCTTTTACAGGTAGGTCTGAAAAGGGATTTTCCCAAGTCTCATTTTGTCAAGATGAATCACCTCCGAAGAAAAGAACTTTGCTGAGCAGGCTGTCATTATGATGAATAAATTGTGGGAGACACATTCCACCCAGCAATTACTTAGACATATGCACGGATGCACCTGGGTGATAAACTACGGAGTAACACAACAGGGTTGGGTCATTTTTTTTATGTAGATACAGCCATTGCTATAAAAACAGATGTTGCTAACAACACATACACACAAAGTCCTTTTATACTAGAGCTGTAGTAGAACTGAAAGGGTTAAATGGGTAGTGATCATTAGTGATACTGAAGCATTACAAGCCTGGACACCTCTGATAGCTACTGCAGTTATAAAGCCTTGATGCAGGGCCACCTGGGCAAAGTCGCCTGTACAAGAGATCTATCCAGATACAATAGATGCCCCCTCTATTCCTCATGCCCAGTATTGGGTTATTCTCTTGCTGTGCTGGACTCAGGTGCTGGGCGTTGTTTACCCAGCCCAGCACAATTTATGGGTGAAATTTCCCTACATTCTTAAATCAGGTTTAGTTCAATACATTAGTATATTTCCTATATACTGCAAGTTTCTATGCAAAATATTTTTCTGTTAGTAACAACACAACTTCCTCATGCATGTTTTGTTGGGTTATTTGCATTATATGTTATGCCAATTTTTTTTAAAAAAATGGCAGGAAAAAATACTATCAATACTATTGAGGTGCAATGTTAGTTCTTTAAGTGCTTTACTTAGGGAAGCAAGGTGCAAAGTGCCATGTCTGTTGTTCAGAGTGCCCCTTGGCCCTCCTAGCATTGTCAAACACAACTCTATTTTTCTTTTGAATAGAGTGTAAAGAGTTGGTATGAAAGCCAACCATGGGCAGTCACATGCATGCCATCTACATGATTCATGATGGACAAGTAGGAACCAGGCCTAGACTGGCAATCTGTGGGTTCTGGCAAATACCAGAGGGGCTGCTGTAAGATGCCATAGTCACTCACTATTTATTGGGCTGGGAGGGGCTGTTTGGGCCTCTGTGTACTTGTAATGCCAGGGCCTATTTTGAATCCCAGTTCAAGCCTGGTAGGAACACCCTAAAACCAGTACCACACCCATAGTAAATAAGTGTTTTCTTTTTCTCATAAAAATGTCCCATTGGAATACCCAAATGCATAGGAGGCAAGCTGTACCATAAAAGCTTCTGAAGGGCCACCTGTCTGATGCCCTAGCTCCCTTTTCTGCTTGTGATTTTATAAATGCCACTCTGTAAGCGGAAACTGGTACAAAGTGTTCTCAGTGAGTTCTTAACTTTACAAACTCAGCAGCACCCAGCAGAGTACCTCGGGCAGTTGAGAGACTCTATATAAAGTTAAAGGGAGTGTTTATTGGCTGTGTCCTTCTCACTCATGATGAGAGTGTTACAGAAGCTCCACTGGGAGAAGTCTGAACTTGGCAGTTCTCCCCTTTGGACGAGAGACAAGGCTTTCTAATAAAGTCTACTTTTAACTTTGCTTCAAATTAGCCTCTTAGCAACCTCCCGTTACCGGTGGCCTGGAACAGAACCAGCAGGCTGCAAATAGCAGTGCACACAGTCACTTGCCTTGATTTATGGACACCGCTCACCCTGAAGAGGAATCTCAAGGACTCATTACACTTAATGAAGGAAGGTTGCCGGTGACCTCTATTTACCAATCACTAAAAACAAGCTCCAAGCAGTCTCTAAAAACACATCTTTGTATTATATAAAAGCAGTGCTTATTGGAGTTTTATTTTATATATATCCTGGGAACACACAAAGACATTTAGCAACTCATTCCATGACAACAAGCCTTGTATGCAATATAACTTCATTAATAAAGAACATTCCTTGTTAAAAGAAAAGTGCATCTTTCAAGCAGGTTTTTAAATAAGCACTATTGAACTTTATAATGTAATGACTAAATAAATTGCAGTTCATAAGGAAATGCACAACATTTTACTTAACTTGTGTCTCCATGCTGTCATGAACATCTCCTCCAGAGCCACTGACTTCATCATCATCATTGTTTATTTAATGTAGAGGACCCAAAGGGTCACCTTCCCCTACAGCTTTGGAAATCCTTGCCCTATGGGTTGGTGCTTTCCTAACTGGTCCAGTGATAGTGTGATCAGTACCTGAACCCTGTTTATATAAAGGGAAGGAACACATGGCTCAGCCTCTTGGGTCTCCAAAGAGTAGTATGGAGCAGGAGGCCCCAGTACTAAGCGCTGAGCCATAATGTAACAAAGGACCATAGAGAAGTCATGAAGGAGGGACCCCCATGAACAAGGTAAAGGCGGTGGTAGAATATTTTGCTTTATCTAGGAGAAATAAGAGGTTGTTTACGATCACAGTTGACACAATGAAGTCAAAGTGTACAAAAAGTCACTTATTGTTGTACCTTGGTTTTGTTTATTACATAGTAATAAAAGACAAATGTCCATTGAGTTCAACCTTTTATTGTTCACTAAAAAACCTATATGGTTAAAGGAACAGTAACACCAAAATATGAAAGTGTTTTAAAGTAATTAAAATGTAATGTACTGTTGCCCTGCACTGGTAAAACTGGTGTATTTGCTACAGAACGCTCCTATAGTTTATATAAATAAGCTGCTGTGTAGCCATGGGGACAGCCATTTAAGCTGGAAAAAAGGCACAGGTTACATAGCAGATAACAAATAAACTCTGTAGAATACAATGGCATTTTATCTGTTATCTGCTAAGTAACCTGTGCCTTTTCTCATTCGAATGGCTGCCCCCATGGCTACACAGCAGCTTTGCTTATATAAACTATAATAGTCTTTCTGAGGCAAACACACCAGTTATACCAGTGCAGGGTAACAGTGCATCATATTGTAATTACTTTAATACGCTTTCATATTTTGATGTTACTGTTCCTTTAAGAACCACTGGCGCCTATGTATCCTTTTATGACAGTGTTGTAGTTCGGTTTGCAAAACCCATCCTAAAGCACCGCTGCAAAGGCCCCGGACGATAATGTAATGGCACCCTGCTATCCAGCAGCTGGGGTAATAAGGGATTTCAAGTGATCTGCTTTCTGTTGGGATTCCTTACCTACTTACTTGATTTCTCATGGAGCAACAGCACCGTATCTGGTTAAATTATGGAGCTCAAGTGTCAGTGCTGTAGCCATTAGGGACTGCCTACCTCTTGTGTGCAATTGCATATATCTATTCATTCTTCTATCTGTACCATTATCCCCACTATCATAACTAGATGGAAACTGACATACAGTGGTGGTGTGAGCACCATCACCTTGGAGACAAACTTCCTTCTTGTTTTGGAAACTATATGAGGCCTATGGCAGAGGTTGAGTCCAGTGGCATTCAGAAGGGTCCTATTGCACAGCATTGTGCCAGAGCCCTGCCTAAAATCATTTAGCATGGGGCAGGTGGGCTGAGTTTTGTTGGAACAGTGGAGGGTCTGACAATAAGCTTCACATACTAATGCATTTATTAATGCTTAGAAGATTTAAATACAATAATAACTGGTGACCTGCCAGCGAACCGGCAAGTATTTATGTCCGTCCTTGGAGAGAGGCTCAAGGACTCTTATCTGTTATAGTAGATAATGAAACATAACTGGGCTGCTTTACAGAATGGGAAGTGACTGCTCAATGAAAGAAAAAGGAGCAACGCTTGCAGAATGGGATCTTCCCTGCGATCCAAAGGCATCCTTAGCTCTGTCTCCAACCAACATCAAGTGGAGAACTATTATAACTAATTTCTATAGCAGGGATCCCCAACCTTCCTAAGTTGTGAGCCACACTCAGATATAAAAAGTGTTGGTGAGCCACACAAGTATTAAACAATTACTTGAGGATGCCAAATAAGGACTGTGATTGGCTGTTTGGTAGCCCCATGTGGACGGCTAGCCTGCAGGAGGCTCTGCTTGGGGTAAAACTGAGTGTCTGTGTCTCCAAAACTTGTCTCTAAGCCAGAAATTTAAAAATGGGCAACTCCTTAGAGGCCACTTGGATCAACATCAAAGGGGGTAAGGAGTAACATGTTGCTCACAAACCACTGGTTGGGGGATCACTGCTGTATAGCTGAACCCTACATCTATCAAATTTCTTTTGATTTGAAAGGACCAGTAAAACCAAAACAGTGAAACATTATTTAGTTTATATTGTGCTTGGTGATAGCTCTGATGTGTTCAGCCATCTTTTATCAATGTCTAAATAAAGCCCAGTTTTTTACCGCAGCCTTAGATTATACATAATCATGACTTTCCCAAAAAATGAAATAACAAATAAAATTATTTATCTTTCTAGAAATGATGCTGAATGTTCAAAAGCACATTATGTGGGAAGGCATTAAGGCCATTTATAGCCTGCACATTCAACAATATGTAATATAGTCTTAGTGATGTCATTAGTTATAAATGGTGCTAAGTTATGTAATTCCTATCACGTGACTCAATGAAACCTGTATTATATAAAACATATTGTACCCCCTGGTGTAAAATATAAAGGTATAAGAAGTTCAATGGCCTCTGGCCTTTATACGGTCATGCCTTGATGATTTACAGTGCTGCGTACATAAGTAGTGCTTTATAAATAAAGATATACATACTGTACATACATTTCTAATATCCCTGTATATTATGGTAGAGGGTACATTATTCCCTATATCAGAGCTGACCAACTGAAGGCCCATGGCCCAGATCTCAAGAGATGTTTTTGGCTCCAAGCATGCCCTAATTCTCCAAAGATGTTTACTTTACATGGTTGTTTAACAATACTGCCTGCATACATGTTAAAAATAGCAGATAATTGGCTGACAGCACAGACAGCCCTGTCCTTTAAAGAGATGTCAACCTGAAAGACCCTTACCTGATAGATTTTCCAACTAATGGGTGAAAAGGTGGGTGTGGTCTAATTAAAGCAACAGGCATGGCTAATTTCATTACAGTAATGATGCTTCATTGTTATTTGTATATGACAATAAAAATTGAAACTTAAGACACTACTGCACACTAGCATTTTGCCACAATGCACACTGTTCATGCCCACATGCTCCAAAATTGGCTAACTTCCAGAAAAAACAGGGGAGTTGACATGTCTGACTATATAAAACAACATAGAAAAACCTTATAAACTTTATAACATTGTATTTATGACTTTATGTATTCTTCTTAAATATTTATTTATTCTATTTATATTGAGTCACAAACACAACAAAATACAATAGACCCAATACCTAATCCATAACCTCATCTCTCTCTCTACAGCTCACTTCCAATCCTCAATACATTTAAATCAGAAAACCAAGCCCTTTCCTCCAAAATAATGAATCAAACTCAGCCAGGTTGGCTAATCTCCAATACAAAGCCAAATATACCCAATGCCACAAGTTCAAGTCAGCATTTGTATCTATTCATACTCCTCCATGCAAAAGCTTGTACTTGATTGTAACTAAGTGGTGGTAAAACAATTCTATTGGGGTTCTTTAGAGTTAATGTTTTTTTAGTAGATTTAAGGTATAGTGATCCAAATTACAGAAAGACCCCTTATACAGAAATCCCCTGAGCATTCCAGATAAAAGATCCCATACCTGCACTACAGCTTTGTGACAATTTGCTGGTGACGCCTCCTTTGGTGCAAGATGCAGTGTGCATTGGTGCACAGTACCCCTATACTTGACAATAATCCAGGGTTCCTTTTCATGGGCTCCGCTGCTGCTGTACTAGTTGAAACACATGCAGCTGAAAAGTGAGAAAGTGTACGGCGATATCCTGGTCACATGTCACCCCTTCCCTTTCTTATTTCAACCATCACCCCTATAACCTTTCTACCATCTAATTGCTGCAAGTATGGGCCCTATATGTTAGGGCCCTTGGAGGCCCAGTTTGACACTGCTTACCCATTTGTGTGCAACTTATTAACCGGCATGAAGCTTTGTGCTTCTGGTATGTGGCATAAAAGTTGAAGATGGGCACAGCAGTACTGGAGAAAGAATGTTGCATTGTGGGTAATTCAATGCATTTCAGTTACTAGCTACACCAGATTCTATTCTACCTCACTCGACCTGAACCTCCTTAAATGCAATTTTGTACTTGCAGCTTCACAGCTGCTTCTCCAATGCACATCGCTATTTATATATTTTTATAAATATGTCCAAGAGGCCTTACAGTACATGGTGACACCTGTAGCCATGTTTTACTCAGAGGAGAGGGATATAATTCAGTACAAATTCATATATATGTTCTATGGCCCTTTATTATGTGGCCAATGAAGGACCAACCTTCACCTCAATATAAGGTTCAAGTACGTTTCGTTATGTTCAATCAGCAATAATTAGGAAAGCTTTTGGCTTCTTCTGCTCGTGGTGTACAATTGATTATCTCTCATAGCAAGTGACATTGATTCAGTTTATTCACCAAATACTAATGTTATTGATCAATTTATAGAACCAGAAAGCTTTGAGTGTTTATATTTATAAAGAGCATTTTATTGATCATCTCTGTTGGTATAAACTTCAGCCTATTACCGTTCTCTTCAGTAACAATTAATCACACTTGTATATAATCTCCAACATGTTGCGATGGAATACCCTTTGGCATTTACTGTACAAACATCCCAGTGGGTGGTGGTTCAGAACATCGGGGAAGTACAGAACAGCAGTTTAAAGCCTCAGATCTTAAATGTGCCATGTTTAAGCACAGTTAGTGTGTGTCTGACAAATGATGGTTGTGACTGATGTCCCCGAATGCTTGTTTTTAATATTGTACATGAAATAAAAGAATCTGGGTCATTGTACTGCTATCCTGTATTTTGTTGTTTTTGGGAACCAGCTGTTCAGGTAACGCAAGGCTGTAGTTTGCGTTTATATTATTTCTACCAAAGTGCATAACTTTGCACTTGTCAACATTGAACCTCATTTTCCAATTTTGTCAAATCGCTCTGCAAAGTGGCAGCATCCTGCATGGAACTTATAGTTTTGCACAATTTAGTGTCATCAGCAAAAATAAAAACAGTACTCTCTATGCCCACCTCCAGGTCATTAATAAACAAGTTAAAAAGCAAAGGACCAAGGACTGACCCCTGCGGTACTCCACTAACCACACTGGTCCAATTAGAAAATGTTCCATTTACCACCACTCTTTGTGATCTATCCTTCAGCCAGTTCTCTATCCAATTACAAATATTATGTTCTAAGCCAATATTCCTCAATTTGATCATTTGGTTGGGCCCAACAAACAGAATACAGTAAAGGTGGCCAAACGTGTATGTTCCTGTCTGTGCAACCTGTGGCCAGTCAGCCACGGTATGGGTCAGCCCATGCATGGCCACCTTTCCATTTTTAAACAAGCAGTGACAGCGGGGGGGGATATAGAAAGGGCTAGAATGACAGATTTTTTACTCCCATGAGTCCTTCCAAAGTGTTACCCAGGTCCTACCCAGGAACTAAATAAAATTAGAAGACAAAACGTTTTCCTTAAATTAGATAATGTCCTTTATATTAACTTTCAGTATGTTATAGGTGGGCCTATTCTCAGCAGCTTTTCATTTGGTCCTTATTATATATTTTGTATGGTTTTATTGACATTCCTATTCTGCCTGTTTCCAGCCTGACGAATGCAATTCTGGTTGTTGGGGTCTCATCTACTGATCTTCCTTTTTTACTTCAAAAATACTGCCTGGTTGTTAAAGTGGTACCTTCCCCATATCTACATCCCTCTGGTGCACTTATAACCTGTCATAATCTGCGTAAAACTTTCCCCTATCCCTTTTAGTTGTATTAATTATTCCACATCAAAGGATAAGTTCACCTATTGATAATATCTTTCCCACAGCTCCCTTTGCATAAATAGTAATTTAGCAATATGTATTTCATTTTACACCATTATGTTTAATTCTGTTATTATGTTCCAATCTGGTACCTAGGGAGAGGCTCCCCCCAATAAGGTGGGTGGTACAGTCCCACACACATGAAGGTGCCATTGAGAAACCGGGAGAGGCCAACAGAAGGCAGGAGATTGTGGGGGCACACCAACTCAGTGTCTGCCCTGCTGCCCCACCCACATACACTCAGGGGGCTTGAGTTTCCATGAGTTTGCCAAAATGTATTATATTTCTTATAAAAAAAAATAAGTCTATTTATTATGGGCTGGAAATAGTTCCTGTTTACATTAAAAAAAAGTGACTAGAATCTGAGATCTGTTGTTTCTAGGATTTACCATTTACTATATTAAGGCTTTTCCCTGTAAGGTACAAAAGCACAGGGGATCGTGGGATATTAGAGTAGGAGCCAGGCCTTGAGGTGACAGTGACAGTGAGGCAAGGTGTATAAAAGGGGACTGAAAAATAGGTATAGTTTGAGTTTAGCCTATTCTAGCCCAATAATGATTCCCTGTCAGCAATGAGAAAGTGGCGGCCAAATCCTTTATTTCCCAGAATGCATTTCCTGGTATTTCTGTAGCTGCTGGGAGATCACATTATTTACAAATGCTGCTATTTCTTTGCCATTTCTTATAATGTTCCCCATGGCATATTAAATTGTTGTGCTACTTCTGTGCCAAGCCCTGTGCCATTTTATTAAAGATCAGAGGGTAAGTTACCCTTTGAATGTTGCAAGTGAATTTTGAGTATGTGCTTTTACATATGTTACGTCGGGCTAGAGACGTTAGAGACTCCGACACACAGAATTTATTCCAGCAGTCGGGGAGACGGATCTGTACTGCTAAATGGCTTTCTTATATTTTGTCCTTTTTATTCTTTGTAAGTGAATAATGAATATTTCTAATTCACATTTAAAAAGTGAACATTTTATTTGATATTTGTGCCAGTTAATAGCAGTCCCTGACAGTATGAGGGAGAAGCCCTGTACCCAGCTGAAATTTCAAATGCAGCCTGATATCTCTCTGTGACATCACAGACATGTGGGACGGAGCAGCTGCAAGTTTAGCTGTATCCCAGTTTCTCTCTCTCTGTGACATCACAGACAGTGTGGGACGGAGCAGCTGCAAGTTTAGCTGGTTCCCAGTTTCCCCTCACTATGACATCAAAGACAGAGTTGGTAAGAGAGCTTGCAGGGCACAGTCATTTCATTGCTGGGATCAGAGGTGAGGCACATTAAGGGAAATGATACAGAATAGGAGGGAAATCACAGGGAAAACAGAGCAGGTATAAAAAGCTGTGGCTTTGATAGATAAAGGGGACATGTAGCATTTTGGGACTCCCCCTCCCCATAATGTAGGAAATGATGAATAAGTTATGGGATCTGTCATTAACAACTGTACCTTTATTAGAGCTCCCCATGATCCTGACGGGCCCCTAACTGTTACAGATGACAGTTGGCCATAGCCCAACGGTCATTTCCCAGACACACAATAGGATGAGGGCAGCCAATCACAGCTCTGATTTCATACACAGAGAGAGAAACAGCAGTTTCCCTCTGTCCAGGCATTGGGTATGGTTTGGGGGCTGTATCTGCAGGATTAGGTATGGTTTGGGGGCTGTTCCTTTAGGATTGTGCTTAATACAGAGAAATGAAAATGCAGCAATTATGATGGTATCTCTCTGTCCAGTCATTGGGTATGGTTTGGGGGCTGTTCCAGCAGGATTGGGTATGGTTTGGGGGCTGTTCCTGAAGGACTGTGCTTAGTACAGAGAAATAACCATGCAGCTATTATGATGGTATCTCTCTGTCAAGGCATTGGGTATGGTTAGGGGGCTGTTTCTGCAGGATTGTGCTTAGTACAGAGAAATAACCATGCAGCCATTATGATGGTATCTCTCTGTCCAGGCATTGGGCATAGTTTAGGGGCTGTTCCTGCAGGATTGGGTATGGTTAGGGGGCTGTTCCAGCAGGATTGTGCTTAGTACAGAGAAATAACCATGAAGCCATTATGATGGTATCTCTCTGTCCAGGCATTGGGCATAGTTTAGGGGCTGTTCCTGCAGGATTGTGTATGGTAAGGGGGCTGTTCCTGCAGGATTGTGCTTATTACAGAGAAATAACAATGCAGCCATTATGATGTTATCTCTCTGTCCAGGCATTGGGTATTGCTTGGGGGCTGTATCTGCAGGATTGGGTATGGTTTGGGGGCCGTTCCTTTAGGATTGTGCTTAGTACAAACAAATAACCATGCAGCCATTATGATGGTATCTCTCTGTCCAGGCATTGGGTATGGTTTGGGGGCTGTTCCTGCAGAATTGGGCTTAGTACAGAGAAATAAACATGCAACCACTATGATGGTATCTCTCTGTCCAGGCATTGGGTATGGCTTGGGGGCTGTTTCTGCAGGATTGTGCTTAGTACAGAGAAATAACCATGCAGCCACTATGATGGTATCTCTCTGTCCAGGCATTGGGTATGGTTTGGGGGCTGTTTCTGCAGGATTGTGCTTAGTACAGAGTAATAAACATGCAGCAATTATGATGGTATCTTTCTGTCCAGTCATTGGGTATGGTTTGGGGGCTGTTCCTGTAGGATTGTGATTATTACAGAGAAATAACCATGCAGCCATTATGATGGTATCTCTCTGTCCAGGTATTGGGTATGGTTTGGGGGCTGTATCTGCAGGATTGGGTATGGTTTGGGGGATGTTACTTTAGGATTGTGCTTATTACAGAGTAATAAACATGTAGCAATTATGATGGTATCTCTCTGTCCAGTCATTGGGTATGGTTTAGGGGCTGTTCCTGCAGGATTGGGTATGGTTAGGGGGCTGTTCTTGAAGGATTGTGCTTATTACAGAAAAATAACCATGCCGCCATTATGATGGTATCTCTCTTTCCAGGCATTGGGTATTGTTTGGGGGCTGAATCTGCAGGATTGGGTATGGTTTGGGGGCTGTTCCCGCAAGATTGTGCTTAGTACAGAGAAATAACCATTCAGCCATTATGATGGTATCTCTCTGTCCAGGCATTGGGTATGGTTTGGGGGCTGTTCCTGGAGGATTGTGCTTAGTACAGAGAAATAACCATGCAGCCTTTATGATGGTATCTCTCTGTCAAGGCATTGGGTATGGTTTGGGGGCTGTTCCTGCAGGATTGGGTATGGTTTGGGGGCTGTTCCCTCAGGATTGTGCTTAGTACAGAGAAATAATCATGCAGCCATTATGATGGTATCGCTCTGTCCAGACAGTGGATATAGATTAGGGGCTGTTCCTTCAGGTTGGGTATGGTTAGGGGGCTGTTCAGGCAGGATTGTGCTTATTATAGAGATATAACCATGCGGCCATTATGATGGTATCTCTCTTTCAAGGCATTGGATATGGCTTGGGGGCTGTTCCTGCAGGATTGTGGTTAGTACAGAGAAATAACCATGCAGCCATTATGATGGTATCTCTCTGTCAAGGCATTGGGTATGCTTTGGGGGCTGTTCCCGCAGGATTGTGCTTGGTACAGAGAAATAACCATGCAGCCATTATGATGGTATCTCTCTGTCAAGGTATTGGGTATAGTTTAGGGGCTGTTCCTGCAGGATTGGGTATGGTTTGGGGGATGTTCATTTAGGATTGTGCTTAGTACAGAGAAATAAACATGCAGCCATTATGATGGTATCTCTCTGTCCAGACAGTGGGTATAGTTTAGGGGCTGTTCCTGCAGGATAGGGTATGGTTAGGGGGCTGTTGCAGCAGGATTGTGCTTATTACAGAGAAATAACCATGTAGCCATTATGATGGTATCTCTCTGTCCAGGCATTGGGTATGGCTTGGGGGCTGTAACTGCAGGATTGGGTATGGTTTGGGGGCTGTTCCCGCAGGATTTTGCTTAGTACAGAGAAATAACCATGCAGCCATTAAGGTGGTATCTCTCTGTCCAGGCATTGGGTATGGTTTGGGGGCTGTATCTGAAGGATTGGGTATGGTTTGGGGGTTGTTCCTGCAGGATTGTACTTAGCACAGAGAAATAACCATGCAGCCATTATGATGGTATCTCTCTGTCCAGACAGTGGGTATAGTTTAGGGGATGTTCCTGCAGGATTGGGTATGGTTAGGGGGCTGTTGCAGCAGGATTGTGCTTATTACAGAGAAATAACCATGCAGCCATTATGATGGTATCTCTCTGTCCAGGCATTGGGTATGGTTTGGGGGCTGTTCCTGGAGGATTGTGCTAAGTACAGAGAAATAACCATGCAGCCATTATGATGGTATCTCTCTGTCCAGGCATTGGGTATGGTTTGGGGGCTGTAACTGCAGGATTGGGTATGGTTTGGGGGCTGTTCCCGCAGGATTGTCCTTAGTAAAGAGAAATAACCATGCAGCCATTAAGATGGTATCTCTCTGTCCAGGCATTGGGTATGGTTTGGGGGCTGTTGCTGCAGGATTGGGTATGGTTAGGGGGCTGTTCCTGCAGGATTGTGCTTAGTACAGAGAAATAACCATGCAGCCATTATGATGGTATAACTCTGTCCAGGCATTGGGTATGGTTTGGGGGCTGTTCCTGCAGCATTGGGTATGGTTAGGGGGCTGTTCTTGAAGGATTGTGCTAATTACAGAGAAATAACCATGCAGTCATTATGTTGGTATCTTTCTGTCAAGGCATTGGGTATGGTTTGTGGGCTGTATCTGCAGGATTGGGTATGGTTTGGGGGCTGTTCCCGCAGGATTTTGCTTAGTACAGAGAAATAACCAGGCAGCCATTATGATGGTATATCTCTGTCCAGTCATTGGGTATGGTTTGGGGGCTGTTCCTGCAGCATTGGGTATGGTTAGGGGGCTGTTCTTGAAGGATTGTGCTAATTACAGAGAAATAACCATGCAGTCATTATGTTGGTATCTTTCTGTCAAGGCATTGGGTATGGTTTGTGGGCTGTATCTGCAGGATTGGGTATGGTTTGGGGGCTGTTCCCACAGGATTGTGCTTAGTACAGAGAAATAACCAGGCAGCCATTATGATGGTATCACTCTGTCCAGGAAGTGGATATGGTTTGTGGGCTGTATCTGCAGGATTGGGTATGGTTTGGGGGCTGTTCCCACAGGATTGTGCTTAGTACAGAGAAATAACCAGGCAGCCATTATGATGGTATCACTCTGTCCAGGCAGTGGATATAGATTAGGGGCTGTTCCTTCAGGATTGGGTATGGTTAGGGGGCTGTTCCAGCAGGATTGTGCTTATTATAGAGAAATAACCATGCAGCTATTATGATGGTATCTCTCTTTCAAGGCATTGGGTATGGCTTGGGGGCTGTTCCTGCAGGATTGTGGTTAGTACAGAGAAATAACCATGCAGCCATTATAATGGTATCTCTCTGTCCAGGCATTGGGTATGGTTTGGGGGCTGTTCCTGCAGGATTGTGCTTAGTACAGAGAAATAACCATGCAGCCATTATGATGGTATCTCTCTGTCCAGGCATTGGGTATGGCTTGGGGGCTGTTTCTGCAGGATTGGGTATGGTTTGGGGGCTGTTTCTGCAGGATTGTGCTTAGCATAGAGAAATAACCATGCAGCCATTATGATGGTATATCTCTGTCCAGGCATTGGGTATGGTTTGGGGGCTGTATCTGCAGGATTGGGTATGGTTTGGTGGCTGTTCCTTTAGGATTGTGCTTAGTACAAAGTAATAAATATGCAGCGATTATGATGGTATCTCTCTATCCAGTCATTGGGTATGGTTTGGGGGCTGTTCCTGCAGGATTGGGTATGGTTAGGGGGCTGTTCTTGAAGGATTGTGCTTAGTACAGAGAAATAACCATGCAGCCATTATGATGGTATCTCTCTGTCCAGGCATTGGGTATGGTTTGGGGGCTGTTACTTTAGGATTGAGTATGGTTTGGGGGCTGTTCCTTTAGGATCGAGTATGGTTTGGTGGCTGTTCCTTTAGGATTGTGCTTAGTACAAAGTAATAAATATGCAGCGATTATGATGGTATCTCTCTATCCAGTCATTGGGTATGGTTTGTGGGCTGTATCTGCAGGATTGGGTATGGTTTGGGGGCTGTTCCCACAGGATTGTGCTTAGTACAGAGAAATAACCATGCAGCCATTATGATGGTATCTCTCTGTCCAGGCATTGGGTATGGTTTGGGGGCTGTTACTTTAGGATTGAGTATGGTTTGGGGGCTGTTCCTTTAGGATCGAGTATGGTTTGGGGGCTGTTCCTGAAGAATTGTGCTTAGTAGAGAGAAATAACCATGCAGCAATTATGATGGTATATCTATGTCCAGGCATTTGGGTATAGTTTAGGGGCTTTTCCTGCAGGATTGGGTATGGTTAGGGGGCTGTATCTGCAGGATTTGGTATGATTTGGGGGCTGTTCCTGCAGGATTGTGCTTAGTATAGAGAAATAACCATGCAGCCATTATGATGGTATCTCTCTGTCTAGACATTGGGTATTGTTTTTGCGGCTGTACCTGCAGGATTGTGCATAGTACAGAGAAATAACCATGCAGCCATTATGATGGTATCTTTCTGTCCAGGCATTGGGTATGGTTTGGGGGCTGTTCCTGCAGGATTGGGTATGGTGTGGGGGCTTTTCCTGCAGGATTGTGCTTAGTACAGAGAAATAATTATGCAACCATTATGATGGTATCCTTTTGTCCAGGCAATGGGTATGGTTTGGGGGCTGTTTCTGCAGGATTGGGTATGGTTATGGGCCTGTTCCTGCAAGATTGTGCTTAGTACAGAGAAATAACCATTCAGCCATTATGATGGCATCTGTTTGTCCAGGCATTGGGTATGGTTTGCGGGCTGTTCCTGCAGGATTGTGCTTAGCACAGAGAAATAACCATGCTGCCATTATGATGGTATCTCTCTGTCGAAGCATTGGGTATGGTATCGGGGCTGTTCCTGCAGGATTGTGCTTAGTACAGAAAAATAACCACGGAGCCATTATGATGGTATCTGTCTGTCTAGGCATTGGGTATGGGTTGGGGGCTGTTCCTGCTGACCTTTCTATCCTGAATCTGCTGATCCGGAACCCTCTGATCCTGATCTCGAGTTCCCGAGTTCCCTGTTCCTGAGGCTCTTTCTGGACTGCGCTGAGCTTGACTGCTTGAGTTCCTGAGATTGCTGATCCTGTAGAAAGTTGTACCAGAAATCTTTGTTGATATTGGAATATTGTATTTCATTAATCTCATAAATAAACATGAAAAGTTCCCATTTCTGGTAGTTTTGTTCCCCTTACATGCTGTGGCTGTGACCAACTGCAGGGAAGCTTCTCAGGCTCTTATCAAGGAGGAGCCCAACCTGTACTGTGTGTGGGGAGCAATCACTGAGCCCACTAGCAGTGCCCCTCTTACCCCATATCATTTATTGGCACAATGTTCCATTCTCATATCATTGGTTCCCACCTACTAATCCCTCCCCCCATCTATCTGATCTGATTCTATAGGGTAGGACTGCAACTGCAGTAAAACATAGATAGATGGATAGATGATAGATGGATAGATGAGACAGAGATATATAGATAGATACAGAGATAGATAGATGATAGATACAGAGATAGCTAGATAGACATAATACATTGATAATGGATAAAAAACAAAAATGAATTTTGCTTTGGGGCATGGGGGGGTCTATCATTATATGAAATGAATTGCCTGTGTCTGGGCGGCCAACCCCATTACATAACACAGGGGGGGCTAAGGGGACACAGTTTAGGAATGGGCCGGGTATAGAGCCATTGGGGATTTGTGGCCGGTTTAGTCCCTCTCAGAATTCAGGCCACTCAATGAGACCCCGAGTGCCTGCCCCATGGGATGCTGGGTAGGGCTGGGGTTGGATTGGTGGAACAAACCAATTACAGCATGGTGCAGGTTTTCTCTATATCCAAAGAGGCCAAGTAAAGCAAAATGGAAGATGAAGAAGGAATCCCCCAGAAGGAAGGGAGACTAGATGGGAACATTGGGAAAGATTTAAAGATGGGGGGTAACAGGGTGCAAAGGGGTCAGTTAATAAGGAATGGGCTTTCTGAGTTTTTCTATCCAACCCCTTTTGGAGGTGCAACATCTGATCTGAACCCCCCTTAGCGTATAACAAGGTTACAGGTATGGGTATCAGTCATTAAGTCAGCATTCCAAGTATATCTAGTGCAGCAAATAAGTTACCCCCCTAATTTTCAGACCCGGCTGCCCAATACCCCACAATGGGAGGATCACAGACACCCCCATCTCCTTGCCTGGTGCCCAGGCCAGAATCACTCTCAGGTAACAATGCCAACCCCTGAGCTTCACTGCCGCCCCTTTATCCCTGTAAAGAAGCAGAACTGGAAGAATAATTAAAAAAAAATTGCTTATAAAGGACAAAATTATATAAGGTGTATAACATATATATTATATTATATAAATAGTATTTTCATATTATACATTATATAAATATATAGTATTTACATATATGTTATATATATAAGTATAATATGTATATATTTTTAAAGATAATATATAGTGAACTTCCCCAGAGCATGGAGTCAGTGTAATTGATTACAGTAATAGTAGGGCAGTTAAATAATATACAAGATTTTCCTAATTTGAGCCACAAGTTGGTGTTACTGTGCCATTATATTTTAATAGTCCCCCCAATTCCTGCCACCAATCTAAGGGCCCATCACATTCACACCAGGACTCATTTTATCAGGAGCCAATCAATGGGCCTGTATGAACAGCAGCCCCTGCGTGCAATGGCCCTAAGTATATACCCATCTGCATACATATACATTCATTTATTGTGGGATTTGTATAGTGAGGCACCAGTCTGTCCCCTATTAGGGAGCTGCTCAATTACCTATGGGACATATCAGTAAGTTATGGGTTACTAATGACAGTGTATCATATAGAGGGTTATACTCACTATCTATATATTGGGTACAACATACCCACTCCTTGCCAATAGTGCCCTTATCTGGAATGCAATCTAGGAACCCAGCACTGAAGGAGTGAATCAGGGGCCTGGGGTGGGGGTGAATTGCCAAAAGTGCCCCAGGAGAGGGTGATGTTCCACCTAACACTGGCAATAAATGCACATAGGGCAGAGGGCTTCAGGCATTTTGGCAACCCCCTTTGAAGTTATACAATTGGTCTAATTGTTTCAATATGAAACCATTATTATTATTAACCAATCAGCCTTTTATTTTTACTCTTCCAGCTGCCGTGGATCGATGAACATTTGTTGTTTATTGGTTGATACGGATTACACCAACCAGGGCTGCTCTTAAATGACCTGCAAATGTAGAGAAAATTCCCATTAGTGTTAGCCCTGTGGGGGGGAGGGTAATATCAGTAGCACATACAGATAATAACACATATGAGAGAAAAACCAGGAGCAGTGTCGGACTGGGCCCCCCTGGGCTCACTAACCCCGGAGTGACTGAATTATCTACAGCAATAAAGTAACCCCTAAACTCCTTATGGCACGGGGTGGGGCCAGGTATGTCATTCTACCCTCCCTCCTCCCTCCAACACAGTGGTACCAACCAGCTACACCTCCCATGGGTCTGTCCTCTCTGCCTCCCATCATCATACATCAGCACCCCCACTAGAATCTGCCCCCCTCACCCACCCTATCAGCACCTGCCCTCGGGCCCCCACCCCTAACCAACCCCCTCCCCCTTGCACCACTGCCCACTCCTCTCTCTGTCCCTACTTTCATTTTCACCAGGGCTGTACAGCTGCTGGGTATCTACCTTTGAGCATCAGAGGATACTGGGAGCTGTAGTTTAGCAACTGACATTCTGCACAACAAGGCCCATGCTTGCTCCGCCCCATCTCTCTTCTTTAAACAGGAGCAGGAAGCACCTGTAAGCCCGGCCCATTTAACTGCCAATAGGAAACATTGTCTCAGCCCTGCTCTGTCACTTCCTGGGAGGTGTGGCCTCAGTCATTGCCATCAGGACATTTGCAGGGACTCCCTGATTCAGTCAGAAACAGTGACACGTGGGGTTGCCACCTGGCCAGTAAAACTTACACTTGGTGCCAATGTTATTATTAGGGGAAAAAGTAAAAATATACAAAAGACAGATTTTTTTTCCAGAAAAGGTGTCAACCGTATTTACACAGGGTCACAAATGGGGATGTTCTCTTTGCGTGTATTATAAGGGGGAAGTGCCCACGGGGATATTCACTGGTACAGGTATAGGACCCATTATCCAGAATTTTCGGGACCAAGGGTATTCTGGATAATTTCCGTAATTTGGATCTCCATTCCTTAAGTCTACTAAAAAATCAATAAAACGTTAATTAAATTGTTTTGTATCCAATAATGATTATTTATATCTTAGTTGGCATCAAGTACAGGTACTGTTTTATTATTACAGAGAAAAGGGAATCATTTAACCATTAAATAAACCCAATAGGGCTGGTCTGCCCCCAATAAGGGGTAATTATATCTTAGTTGGGATCAAGTACAGGTACTGTTTTATTATTACAGAGAAAAGGGAATCATTTAACCATTAAATAAGCCCAATAGGATTGTTCTTCCCCCAATAAGGGGTAATTATATCTTAGTTGGGATCAAGTACAGGTACTGTTTTATTATTTCAGAGAAAAGGGAATCATTTAACCATTAAATAAACCCAATAGGGCTGTTCTGCCCCCAATAAGGGGTAATTATATCTTATTTGGGATCAAGTACAAGGTACTGTTTTATTATTTCAGAGAAAAGGGAATCATTTAAACATGAAATAAACCCAATAGGATTGTTCTGCCCCCAATAAGGGACATTTATATCTTAGTTGGGATCAAGTACAAAGTCATGTTTTATTATTACAGAGGAAAAGGAAATCATTTGAAAAAAATGTGAATTATTTCATTAAAATTGAGTCTATGGGAGATGGCTTTCCTTCAGGAGCACATACCTCATTCGGTTTCAGACCAGTATTAACAGAGGCAGGTTAAATGATTCTGCAAGATATCAGGTCTTCCTGAATTTCCCCCAGTCTGGGTGGCACTACCTGTGATTATTTGTGATGTAGGGGTTGGCAGCCTTCAGGAGGCCCTACTGCACTGTCAGAGCAGGTTTAGTCAGGAGTGAGGGAGGAGCAGATACTGGGCAAGACTGGTACTGTGTTTAGGCCGGGCAAGCAAGACAGGCATGGGTGGCACTGACAGCAAACAGGACAGTCATGAGAGTCCAATAGGGCGGTAACAAAGGGGATGCACAGGGTCCAGACACAGTTAAAAGCAGGCACGTTTCCTATGAAACTCTCAAATCACGTTTTAACTGCTGCCTGTATAACAACAGTGGCAACTGGAGAAAAACAACATCTCCATCAATCATAGAAGTCCACAAAAGACTGATTAAGAACATGATCTTTGAAGCTGCTATAGCACAAGAGCAAAACAAAATATCAGTATGTATGGATATCTGGGACCCTTATGAGCTGCTGCAAAGCCCTTCAATATCTCCCCCCTTGATCTATGTGTATGTATAGAACCAATCAAGTCAGGGGAGTGCTATTGATAGATAAAATAAACTATATAATATATAAATGATTTGGTGATCTGTACGGAGGGTGTAGTATGCCCTTTTTCTACAATAAATGTCATAAACCAGAACTAGGCCTTTGAATTAGCTGAAACTACCTCTGAGTACCTATTGTTCTCTTTGTTTCCTTTCTTGTTATACTACTTTTTTCTGCTTGTATTGTGAAAACTTGTAAAAACTAACTAACTCTAAGGATCCCCCCCAACAAACTACCATTCAATAGATACTGTAGTTATTGAAGTGGTGACATGGGAACCCAAACCCCGGCAAGTGGAGCAATGTTGATGGTGGGCACCTTGCTCTAGGGCAGTGATCCCCAACCAGTGGTTCATGAGCAACATGTTGCTCCCCAACCCCTTGGATGTTGCTCTCAGTGGCCTCAAAGTAGGTGCTCATTATTGAATTTCTGGATAGGGGGCAAATTTTGGTTGTATAAAAACCCAGTGTAAAGCCAAACAGTGTCTTCTATAGGCTGCCAGTCCATATAGGGGCTACTAAATGGTCAATTATAGCTCTTATATGCACCCCCAGGAACTTTTTCCATGCTTGTGTTGCTCCCCAACACTTTTTCCATTTGAATGTAGCTCACGGGTATAAAAGGTTGGGGATCCCTGCTCTAGGGAATGTACAGACTAGATGTCATACTGAAAATCAATAGGTTGTGCATTCTGGGGGTGTTCACTGCCAGACAGCTGGACAGCTCTTGGGGTCTACATTAGTAATAATGGCAACTTGGAAACTGCCACAGCTAACCATGTGTATATGCATTAGCCGCAATATACACAATTCATTTTTGCCAATTTAAAACACCACTGGATACGCTATATGTCAACTGCAGGGGTGAATTGTCATTTGTATCCTTCCCATTAAACCAGTGGTTGTCTGGATTTTATGGTTCAAGCACCTCTTGGAAGAACAACCTTTGCTCAGGGTTTCTCCTGACTCATAACAAGGTAATAAATATAGGAAAACATTAATTTAGCAGTATTTCAGCCATAGTGTTGAGAATATCTAGGACAGCAAATAAATTGTTCACCTTAATCCTACCCTTACTGACTTTCTTACTGGACTTTCAGGTACACTCTGTGCATTAGTGAATCTGCCCCCCTTTTACCCACTCCAACAATAAAGTACAGTGTCACAGGGGAGGCATTAAGGCTGCTGCCTCAGACAGCACCTCCAGAATTGTCACTACCCCCCAGCCAACATTCGTGTGGTCATCCCACAGTCTGGAAACCACTCTATTAGATCTGTTTCATAGTGTAATGCCGATATAATGCTATATGAGCATTTAGCTAAGAAACCTCTGGAAGAAGATAGTGATAGCAATGGCTGCTTATAAAATTCCAATACTTTACCAGAGACCTAAAGTAAGCAAACACATTTCTATTATGCAAAAGTGCAAAAGTTATAGAAGTAATAAAAATGCATGGTGCAAGCACTAATGGGTGCCTTAATGGGTGCAGTTGTGTGCCCGTAAGTAAGCGGAGCATTTGTCCCCGATGATGCACATCCATACTGTCAACCAAAGGCTACATGAATGTATAACAGCAAGGACAAATTCACTTGCATGAATACTATCTAGTGTGGTGTTATCAGTAACATGCCAATAACTGAGGGTGGCCTATGTTAGTAATGATAACAACAATAATAATAATAATATGATGTTAATAAGTAAATCAGCCCCTGGTGTCTAATACAGCTGACCTTTTGTACCCTGTCTAACCATTGTGCTGCAACGGAAAAAGCTGGCCCTAGTCTGCAACTATACTGCAGTGTAGCCTACAGATGGTACAGATGTATTGGGACAGATGTTCTGTGAGCAGGCTTTCTTTCCTAATGCAGCCATGCTGGAAATCAGTCTTCACTAATATGAGAGTGTACCTCCAGAACATTCCATTTACACCTCAGAGTTCCATGACTTTAATATAGTCATGGAACTCCTTGGTGACATCTAATATTTTTGTATTTTCCAGTGAGGGGTACATTATTTTACTTTCTTATCGCTAACATTCTCTGTGAACCAACCAGACTTGGACTTGGTACGGATTGGTGTTCCTAAGCTATCTCTTAGCAGCATCACTATTTCTGATACCTTTTAATTCAGACACTTCTTGTACTCCAGGGGTTAAGATACAAAAAGCATGTAAATGCGTGCAGCCCATCTTGCAATAAAAGGATTCTATCTCTGAATAGCAGCCCTAGGCATGTCCTTTCAGATTAACATCACAGCTGGAGAGAGGGAAGAGGTTGCTTTATTTAGACAGACAGGAGGGTAGCCAGGCGGACAGAACAAAAATAGAGAGAGCAGACAAGACAGAGGCGCAATGCTCTGCGGGTACATGGGACCACCTGGGAACTAGATACACGCTCACATGGAGACCAGCAGCCTAAAGACAAAATATTCAGCTGGTTGTCCAAAGAATACTGTAAGCCAGAATATATAGCATCTCATGGCATTTATATCCATGTACATACTTTAGTATATAAACCACTTTTTGTCTAATTCTAGGTCTTATATTATGAATTTTAAGGTTGGTTTGGAGGCTCTATATACGCAACAACAATAATAGAATCAACATCACTCAACAACAGGTGCTGGGTTGTCCATGCCTGGTATAAAGACTAAAACTGGCAGTTATTAGCACACATTTACTAAATATTATTTGTAACTTTACCCAAGATGATTTGAGGCCTAGGGGGATGATTTACTAATCCACAAATCCGAATGAGAAAAATTCGGATTGGAAAACGAACATTTTGCGACTTTTTCGTATTTTTTGCAATTTTTTCGTCGCTGTTACGACTTTCCAGTAAATTGTCGCAACTTTTTCGTAACCGGTATGACTTGCGCGAATTGTCGCGACTTTTTCATAGCCATAACAAATTTTGAGAATTGTCGCAACTTTTTCATTGCCATTATGCCTTTGGAGAATTGTTGCGACTTTTTCATTGCCATTATAACTTTCGTGAATTGTCGCGACTTTTTCATAGTCATTACGACTTTCGCGAATTGTCGCAACTTTCGTATTGAGAGCTCGAAAAAGTCGCGACAATTCGTGAAAAAGTCTCAAAGTACCGATCATTACGAAAAAAAACGCATTCGGACGCTTTTCAGACGTTCGTGGATTAGTAAATGTGCACCCTAGAGTTACTCTCTGCCTCCCCATAAAACTTTATCTGGTTAGCAAAAGTCAATTGTTAAGAGGAATCAATTTTTGAGCTGCAGTTGTTTCTGTTCCTGTCAGTTGGAATCCATCTTGTTATCACAGTGGAGTGAATGAAAAGGGAAGGGTGCGCTGGGTGAGTGGGCTAAGCTACATATTCTTGCTGTGAACATATATGACTAACTTTCCCTTACAATGAAGTTAAAATATATTATGTTTGCTTGGTGCTAGAGAAGGCTTTTATTGAAGAACATATATTTATTTAGGAATATCTTGCAGTTCAACTCTTTTTGGGGAGGCTAAGCTATCTAAATCTTCATTTATTTCTTCCCATGGCTGGCATAAGTCTCCACAACCAAAAACCCCATCTGTAATAAGTAGTGAAGTTCTGCCGGGAATAGCATTCAGGATCTGGAGATGAAAAAGGTAGAACAAGGCAGACTAGATTCATTGTGGACAAATGCAAAGTCATACTGTAGTAGCAAGCAGAACAGAAACAGTTTTAAGCAAATCAATTATAGTGGAAGGAAAAATATAATGTTTCAACTATCAACCGATTATCCTAAACCCTCTTCCATTAGCAATTTGCTTAGAGTGATGGGTAGAAACCTTCAGTGTGACCTGTAAAAACACAAATTCACATGCTGGGGCTGGACAGAGCTGGGAACTACTGGTGACTGCAGAGGTGTGTGGACATCAAGAAGGGGACCCTGGGCCGACCATTCAGATTATAGAAATCTCTACCTTGGGGGATTGACTGGTGTATTCAAAATGGTCTGGGTGCCTGTTTAGTAAAAAAGATCATAATGATTTGGTAAATATTCAGTACAATTCAGTCAAGAGACCAAAGGGATTGCTTCAGAATTTTCAGTCTACTGTCTACTGTTTTCAGTCTACTGGGATCAACTTGTAGAGTGTTTGGGATGGGTTGACGTTATCTTTTTTTTTAACCCACCTTACAGTATAAAACACCCAGAAACTGGGTCCTATATTTCCCATCACTGCACTTTATTCTAGCAGAGATAATTAGCGCATAATGCATTTTATGCACCATATTTCTAGGTATGGATTCACAGCAAAACACTGCTTTTCACGATCACTGAATAGTTTCATGAAACTGCTGCAAAATTACATTGTGAAAATTTTGACCACAACAAAAAAATTATTCCACTGTATTCTGTGCAGGAAAAGTCACCTTGAATAAAAAGTTGCTGCAGAAAAAGTCAATGGGAAAATATGCCCAATGACTTGCAAGCGTTTTGCACATTTTCATGACTTTATACAGGGTTTCCTGAATTTTTCAGCAAAGTGTATTAGGACAGATTTGCTCAACACTACTGCCTATGTTTATTAATCATTATTGATTATTTCTAAAAGTAAGTTAAATCCCATTAGCCATTCCAGTTTTTTGCAGGTTTACAAGCCCCTGGTAGTATAAATAAGACTTGCCGAAAGGCTATTGCTTGGCTGCTTGGTGCACAGTGAGTAAATGGTTAAAGTTATGGGCCAAGAGAAGCAGTCCTGCTCATCAGCTCAGGCACTTAAAGCAAATCATGTAAAGAATAGAAGGCAAAAATCAATGTGCGGGAGTATCTGCCGATATAGGCTGTTGCTTTTTTTCTGCCGTATGTAGGCCTGCTTTGTCATTCTACACAACCTGAAAAATACAATCTGATGTGCTTATGGTTCAAAGTACATCCTGGCACAACATAAACCTAGGAGAGACAGGAGTGAGGACTAAGGGAGGTAGCACTGAGGCTTCTGCCTAAGGTGCCAGGGAGACCAAAACAACTAATGTTCAACCATATCTGAACCCTGACATGTACAGGTCCCAAAAGGCAGAAATAAATAGTGAAACAATGAAAGGGGTGAGGGTAATAGAACTTGTGATTAAAAATATTGGTGTTTGGGGGTGATAAGGAAGAGGACCTGTACCATATTTTTCATATTACTCACACTTGCTTGCTGGTTTCTTCTTGCTTCCTAGTACCTACCCTATATTTTAATGAAATTTCAGATACCATGAAGCAATATAAGATGTTATTCAGGCCATTATGTACATTATATGCTATAACAAATTTATTTGCAATCATGCCAAACTGACAGCGGCCCTTCAGACATTTCCCCAGTGACCAGCCAGAACCCTGTGGATCCTTAGATCGCTGCTCAGTCTTTCTCATTTTTTTTACTCTTCTTGGAACGATACATTCTCCATTATTTACGGAAATTGACACTGCTCATTTATGTTTCATATGTATATTCTATAACTGCATCAGTGCAAGTAATGTTAACTTAAAGCCATTGACGACTGACATTTCCTGAAAAGAATTTTGCCCGAGAGAAGAATTATTACTGGATCACCCAAGACCAGTAAGTGAACTGGAAATTGTGCTGTTATTATAAAGAACAAAGGCATTTTTGGCAGTCAGAGCGTAGTGCAAAATCATGATTTAAGTGCCATTATGCAAACAAAAACCCACGGACAAGCAGGAAACACTAGTCATTATGGTCAAGGCAAGAAAGACTATGTTTGTGAGGTACAAAGTCAAGAGCATAAGAGTCTGGATTACCTTACCAAGGACAGCCCTTAGTGGCTGTGGCTAAATCTATATTTTCATCCATAACCATGAACTTTGGGGCCCATTACATTGGTTGCCCTCTGTGCTTCAAAGAAAAGTGATATCGCATTACCCATTATATATTTTTCAGTAGTTGTAAAGTACAATAACTTTCCTTGGTCCTATGGTACATTTAACGCAATACTTGTCATACAGCTCAAGCCCACCTTAAGTCCAACATTTGGTCAGGGCTCACAGCATATCTAGGACAACAAATATGTTTGAATAAGAAGTTTTACAGCAAGAACCTCACAATAATATAGAATGTATTGTCTTTATGAGATTTCTCACTACAAGAACCAGGATAATGATCATCAAGAGGCCAAAAGAAAGCTAAATGTTACATTCCTCGTCAGTGTCGGACTGGCCCACCAGGATACCAGGAAAACTCCCGGTTGGCCCAGGTGCAAGTGGGCCCTCCTGCTCCTAACCATTTGGCCTACTTCACGGTCATTCCCTATTTCTGAATGGGAACAAAGAGGAGAAATAGTTGGAAGGATAGATGCTAGCATGTAAATCAGGGGTGGGCAATCGCGGTCCACCAGTCGATCCCCTGTGGCCTTCTGGTGGACCGCGGCTAAGCCTGCAAATGCAGAAGTAAGGCGCTTTTATGGGGTATGCGCATGTACGCTGTGTTGCGTACGTACGCGGGGAGGAGCCAAAGTCAATTGCTACGCAAAAAGGTCTTGGCACCCCTGATGTAAATAAAAGAGACTAGGAGAATAAAGAGGTTGGGTAAGGTATGGAGGCAAAATAGTTTGGAAAGTGGGCCTAGGGTCTAAGGTTTTCTGGTGGGCCCCTGGTCCGACACTGTTCCTGGTCTCTTTGTCAGTCCTGTTTGACACTGTTAAATGTCATTTTGCCACACAGATACAATACCCCAGAGCTGATTTTGATTAGCAAAATGTAATTGGACCCTGCGAGCAACAAATATATTAGACGAATATGGGCCACTGATTGTTCAAATCCTAAGTCACAAAGGCGCTGCTCTGCTTTATAACAGATTGTTCAGTAAAGTGACACAATAGAATGATTTTATCTCCATTAATTGATTCTTGACAACACCATTACAGTGTGTAGGGACCCATAGGGTTAAGCTCCCTATGGTGTTATCCCTTATCTTTTCCTTATCTGTGCTGCTATAGGGCAGAGCCCTCTACACTCAGATTACAGTGTTAAGTTGCTCCTAATAGGTTTAGCTCAGGTTGACCACTCCCCTTGGCAGACTATATAGTGTCTTGCACAAGGAAGTATCTTCCTCTCTGGCTGCTGTTGTCTCAAGGCTTCACGTCATTGAGCCTGGAGGCATAAGGCCCCAGTAAAGAGTACCACCTATTACTTAAAGGAACAGTAACACCAAAAAATGAAAGTGTATAAAAGTAACTAAAATATAATGTGCTGCTGCCCTGCACTGGTAAAAGTTGTGTGTTTACTTCAGAAAGTCTACTATAATTTATATAAATAAGCTGCTATGTAGCCATGGGGGCAGCCATTCAAAGGAGAAAAGGCACAGGCACATAGCAGATAACAGATAAAACACTATTGTATTCTACAGAACTTTTCTGTTATCTGCAATGTAACCTGTGTCTTTTCTCCTTTTTTCTAGCTTGAATGGCTGCCCCCGTGGCTACACAGCAGCTTATCATATACATTATAGTAGTGTTCTGTAGCAAATACACCAGTTTTACCAGTGCAGGGCAACAGTGCATTATATTTTTATTACTTTAAAGCTCTTTCATTTTTTGGTGTTACTGTTCCTTTAAGTCGGGGACAGGGCCCCGTGAACGAGGTAAAGCCAGAACAGTCAGAACTATTAATAGCACCCTCTAGAAGTGGTGAAGACAGTCAGATTATCTAGCAAGGGCAGTTAATAGCCCCATCCAGGAGATGTAAAAGGGTTTAGCCTACCCCGGCTCTGTTGTTGTTCTTTAGGGACCGGTTTTATTAGACACCAGGTACCAGTGTTAGGAGCTCTCCCCTGGACCATAGTCGGCCGGAACACTCCCTACTGAAAGGTCTTCATCTCAGGTATCAGCTAATCCTCTGTGCATCCTCCAAGAGGGGTATTCTGTTCCTAAAGGTCACCTATGCATTCTCCAATGTGACTAACACCCTATACTGCTGTATCTGTGAGTATAAACCCTGCTGCACTATTCTATTGTGTGCCTTGTCAAATAAAGTATCATCCAGTTATTCTGCAAGAGCTCCTGGCGTCCTATCACTTATTATATTGCACAACACCAGTGTGGGTTGTAGTTCAACAACACCATCTAGTCCCTGACCTAGCTCCCATATAGCGGAGGCCCATCCTGGGAAAGGGGGTTGCATGTAACACATGCTCTAATGTCCAACTAGCCTGGTAATAATACCCCTATTAAGCCAAACAAGTGTTACAAGTGTTTCTTTCTAAACAAGCTACCAAGTGGTAGTGGTAACTTCAGCCCTATTATACTAAATATTTTACACTAAATATTTTCGGCTAGAGAAGATAACATGCACAGGTCTCGCATGAGAGAGGGCTGCCCCTTCAGTCTCTCCTATAAGTCTGGTTCACTCTCAGTCTGGGTCTCTGCTGGAAATAATCTATCTGACATATTATCTCATTTCCAACTCTCTTCACTCCACCCAATCCATTTCATTTCAAAGCAATATCAGAAATGAGCTTGGAAAAATACTTAATCTGAATGTCCGACAACCTTCGTGATTAAAGGGGCATCTATGTTTCTAAACCGGTCTGAGCTCTGACTGGAGACTGGAAGCCATGAGATTGTACAGCAAACGGACAATGAGCACACAAGTAGGGAAGACACAGAGACCCAGTTTAAATCTATGATTATACATTAATTTGTTGTCCACGTGTGCAGGAGGATGTATTTTTTTAAGACATAGAAAAGCATTTTGGTTAAGAAGAGATGTCTTTGCCATAAAGATAATTTCCTAGGTAGCTCCCCAAGGCGCCACCTTAGTTCCTTAGCCACCTTAGTTCCTTAGCCACCTAAGTTCCTTAGCCACCTTAGAAAATCAATTAAAGAATAGAAACTATTTGTAGACTTTGCTTTCATCCCCAGTGTCTTGGAAAAAGTCTTACAGTGTCAAAATTGTTCTTCCCATTGAGGCTTCGTTTGTTGAAAACCTTTAAGGGATTTAGGAATAGTGACCTTTTATACTATTCAAAGAGCTGAGAATTGAGTAAAGATTAGCAAACATGAGTAAGATATAGGTAGGATTATAAATTCTGCTTCCATTGTACAAAGACAGGTGCAGAAAATGTTTCAGTGACAGAGAATACATAAGACTGATTGCCTAACAAGAGAGGCAGCAAACCCTGAGTGTCAGGACCTGTGCACGTTCAAACTGGGACCATCTGCTGGGGAGCTGGTATATTTCTCTGTTGGGCCGCTGGAGGCCTTTTGCACTTATGAAGTAGTTTGATACATTTCTAGGTTAACTTGTCAGCTGTTAGCAATCAGGGGCATTTTTTCATTGTAAATAATGTTTATTTCCATTTTTCATATCATGTACAACAATAGCAGTATCTATAATTCATCTTGTTCTCTATGTACACTTTTCATGCATGAAAAACAACTTGTTTTATAGAGCATTGAATTCAACAATGAAAAATAACGTTACTTTTAGCTCAGTTCGATTTAAAGGTCATACCCAATCAAGGGCTTTTAAATGCCAGCCCTACCTCCTAACAGTTCTTGATCACTGAGCTCCATATTGGATCGAGGACCTTACTGACTTGGCTCCAACTGATTTCCTGATCCTAATTCCTGAGTGTCCCAATTCTCTTCCCAACCCCATTACTGTCTTCTGTGTTTGGATTTCTGACCCCTGGCACTTTCCACCTGCCCTGACCTGTTTCATATTTTTTGATTTTGCCTTTGTCTACTACCTGCCATGCACTGAGGCCTAGTACACAATTTGCCTTTATCTGCCACCTACCTTGACCTGAAGCCTGTTTCTTGACTCCTTAGATAAAACTTACCAGAATGGTTTTCTAAAGAGATTAGGTATGGATACAGTCTACCAGATCAAACTTATATATTTCCAATGGAAGATTTAAAAAAAAAGTGTTTGCCTACCTGTTTTTCTCTGCTAACCCCCAGTCTGATGTTTTGTAACTAGTGGTTCTAACACTTCTATAGCAAGCTCAGTTCATCAGCTGCCACTGGCTGTCTGTAAGGGGGAGAGCAGTGTCTTGGCTAATGAACCATGCTGCTATTGCTTGTACTCAATTAAGCAAATGATGCATACAAAGAGCCATGTGGCTCTATATAAGACAGAGTATGGGGAATAACACAGAATTAACTCTGAATGAGCGACTCTGAAATTAGCCCTAATAGTTAACTATGAACCTTAGCTTTCAAAGGGTTTAAGTAATATATCCACAAAGGGTGCCTTTATGATACATGTTCCTGGTTATAGAAGTCTACCCATCGTACATAAAAGCATCACTGCTAACAGAGCTGCCAGCCTTGCCTAAGGCATTATCTCTTCCACTGATGCAGGTATATGTAACACATGTTATTTACATCTCAAAAAGCTTCCCTGAAAGGGAGATAAAGTATAAGTTTTGTGGAGCATCAAATTAAGTTACATTGGATGCATTTCAGTAGCCACCTTCTGCAAATGGCACATTCTGAATACACACATGGTATCTTTATCCTAAGCGAAGAGGAAATTCATAACAGATTTCTCCAGAAAATACTATAATGAGATACTGTATACAAGAAAATGGTTTCACCTTTTTTTTCTCTGGTTGGGGACGGCACTAGTCCTCTTTGCTCTTTTACAAATATATTCCCGATCTTGGCGCTTTATTTAATGACAGAGCCTGTTTTTTCCCTCCTTGGTTCAGTTCTGTCCCCCTCTAGTGAGTGAATGTATGTTGTAGTCAATATGCCTCATTCAATAGAAAGAACCACACCTAGTTTTCTGGTCCTCTATAGAAAAGACTAGTAAGGTGTATCATATGTACCAGATTGCTACTTTAGTTGGCTCTCATCTTTTAGAAGTAAGAAACTGTTTTGTTGTGCGCAGACCAGCAGACATAGCATAGCCACCTCACGCCCCCCGTGTTTTGGCACGCATGCGCAGTCCAGGGGGGATGGCGTGCGATGCGATAGGTCTTTGTCTCCACCGCTAATGACAAGCGGCTGGGGCAATGGCAAAGAAGGAGGACTAGGGGTAGAGGCTCCTGCCTGGCATCCCCTAATCGTTGCGCCTTAGGCAGCTGCCTCTTCTGCCTACCCCTAGTTCCGGCCCTGACACAGAGCTACTTAGTAGTAGCTAACTGCCAAATGTTTTCTGCACTAGAGGTCCCAGCAAACCTAGCCCCAGTCCAACTGCACGAAAGGTAGGTGAGAATGGCAGCATCAGGTCAGCCACCTCAGGAGGCAACAGGAATTGCCCTGACTATAACAACCCTCATATACTTTATAGATCACCTATTTGATGTGCAAGTAGGCGGGCTTTACTTATGTCATTTACTTATAATACACAAGGGCCATAAACATCCTGTAAACTATATACTTATAAATGGTGCATAGTGATGTCATCAGTTATAATCGGTGCCTAGTGATGAAATGTCTGTCACATGATTCACTGAAACTAGTGTATTATAATAATATACCCCCTGTTGTTGTCAAAATCGCGTGATGGTGCTCCTCTCCTCTTCAGCACCGCATCTAAGATGGTGGCAGCTATGGCATGATGACACAGGAAATTCGGAATAAATGGATGCCAAAGACCCAGGTTCAATGCCCAAATATTGGTCTTTCCCTGTTAAGTTCCTGGGTGCATTTAAATTGCTATTTTGGCTTTATCTATTGGTTCCTGACTTTCTGCTTTGTTCCTGACTATGTTGTTTGACACCTGCTACACTTTTTTGCCTCATTTTGACTAAGAGACTTGCTTAACCCCTTGGATAACATGTACTGGATTTTTTCCTCCTTGGTCCTGATTTCAGCTCTGGTAAGGGCCATTGGGTAATGGTAGTTATAAAATATAAGGATATTTGAAGTCACTTGGGGTTCCATGACCTATACACCCAACAGGGGGGTATATTAATCACTATAGATAAATATAAGCGTTATTATTATATTGTAACATATAAAGATATTAGAGGTCACTTTGGAGTTCCATGAACTGTATAAAAAGTGACATAATATCCTTATATTTTATAATAGGGGGTACATTATATGGACCTTCAGTGTTAAAAACTAGGCAAAAATAGCAGTGGCAATTAGTGATGCCACAACTGAGAACAAGATGAAAGGCCAGTAGATCACCATTAATAAATGCCCCCCAGTAAATATAAAACCTAAGCAAGTTTGTCATCAAAATTCCAACAATTTGAGCACAGATCCAGCTTTGTTTTTTTCATAAATACACCATTCCTTACAAATGAACTTCCATCTTGTGACAACATTGTTATGCTATTTCCATGGCAATGCAAATTAGGATCAATTTCATCTCATCTCTCCAGTTGCCTGATGGCATCGTTAAGAATGCAGGAAATAAAGAAGTCGCTCAGACCCCCAAATGATGATGCCCGTGCATGGTTCCAGGCTTAGTATATGACAGACAATCGTTGCACAGAGAGATATTTCACTTCATACACACAATTAGTTTTACTCACAATAACACACGCAGTCCAGCCACCCACGCACGGTTACTCCCACTCACACTGCTCACACTGACATCAACATTACTCAGGACTAACTCATCATACTCCTTTTTATTTAGGATATTTAGATCATTGCTTGTGAAACTTTGCAGAAACTATTTCATGGAGGGACTAGGGAAGAGTAAAAAGTGAGTTGTTGAGGGAAAAAACTGTGTTTTTGCACATCATTTTCATATTGTGCTAAGGTCACACACATTACATTGGGAGTGGGGGGGAAGGTTGACTCCAACCCCATTAATAACAAGGATAGCAGAATGTGTGGTGAGAAATATGTAGCCTTCAGTGTTTTTGAATCCTCCTGCCCCCTGAGTTTTTAAAATATAAGCAGCGAAGCCTGCGCTATCACTCTGCTCAGAAAATAGTTAGTGAGCAAAGAAGAGTCATCTGATAATTCTCTGGTCAGTTCTAAGCAGAGCAACATCACAAGGCTTTCCTTACTTTAGCGTGAAGATACACAGAGCTACTAGTAGCAGCTACTTGTCATGGCTACTAAAATAGACAATGCTGATCATTTACTGATAGTTGTCTCTCTGTGCGTTTTAGTAGCAGCAATTCTCTGTATTGTCTATAACAGGGTATATTTTGGCGTTTAGTAGCTATGACAAGTAGCAGCTATTAAGTAGCTCCGTGTGTCTTCATCCTTAATTTTTTTTTACTTGATCTACCAACTGTGTCATGGTGTGACATGAACAGCAGGTGGCGCTGTTGTTTCACATTTCTTATGTTAGTGGTACAAAAAAAACCTGCTTATATTTTGAAAACTAGAAGGAAATATGTAAACTTCAAAAGTGCTTAGAAGAGCATTTGACATGAATTTGTTTTGAGGGTTTGTAGAATTGCTCAATATTCAGGCTTTGTAGAAATGCTCAATATGAATTATATGGGGAACCAAACTGAGTGGACTAAATTCAGAGAGGGTTGTACTTATCTTATATGGAGGGCATTCAGATGAAAAAATGGTTAAAGAACTGCTAATGCTCGATTGAGTTTATTATTATAGGCCATACTGATATTTTTATTGAAATCATCATAAATTTAGAGTTGTGAGATGCCAAAAGCCTGAGAACTACAGGAAAGTACCTTAAGCACACCTTTAATATATACAGTGGAGGAAATAATTATTTGACCCCTCACTGATTTTGTAAGTTTGTCCAATGACAAAGAAATGGAACAGTATCATTTCAATGGTAGATTATTTTAACAGTGGCAGATAGCACATCAAAAGGAAAATCGAAAAAATAACTTTAAATAAAAGATAGCAACTGATTTGCATTTCATTGAGTGAAATAAGTTTTTGAACCCTCTAACAAAAAAAGACTTAATACTTAGTGGAAAAACCCTTGTTTGCAAGCACAGAGGTCAAACGTTTCTTGTAATTGATGACCAAGTTTGCGCACATTTTAGGAGGAATGTTGGTCCACTCCTCTTTGCAGATCATCTCTAAATCCCTAAGGTTTCGAGGCTGTCTCTGTGCAACTCTGAGCTTGAGCTCCCTCCATAGGTTTTCTATTGGATTAAGGTCCGGAGACTGACTAGGCCACTCCATGACCTTAATGTGCTTCTTCTTGAGCCACTCCTTTGTTGCCTTTGCTGTATGTTTTGGGTCATTGTCGTGCTGGAACACCCATCCACGACCCATTTTCAGTTTCCTGGCAGAGGGAAGGAGGTTGTCGTTCAGGATTTCACGATACATGGCTCCGTCCATTTTCCCGTTAATGCGAATAAGTTGTCCTGTGCCCTTAGCAGAAAAACACCCCCAAAGCAAAATGTTTCCACCCCCATGCTTGACGGTGGGGACGGTGTTTTGGGGGTCATAGGCAGCATTTTTCTTCCTCCAAACACAGCGAGTTGAGTTAATGCCAAAGAGCTCTATTTTGGTCTCATCAGACCACAGCACCTTCTCCCAGTCACTCACAGAATCATTCAGGTGTTCATTGGCAAACTTCAGACGGGCCTGCACATGTGCCTTCTTGAGCAGGGGGACCTTGCGAGCCCTGCAGGATTTTAATCCATTGCGGTGTAATGTGTTTCCAATGGTTTTCTTGGTGACTGTGGTCCCTGCTAATTTGAGGTCATTAACTAACTCCTCCCGTGTAGTTCTAGGATGCTTTTTCACCTTTCTCAGACTCATTGACACCCCACGAGGTGAGATCTTGCGTGGAGCCCCAGAGCGAGGTCGATTGATGGTCATTTTGTGGTCCTTCCATTTTCGAACAATCGCACCAACAGTTGTCACCTTCTCTCCCAGCTTCTTGCTAATGGTTTTGTAGCCCATTCCAGCCTTGTGCAGGTCTACAATTTTGTCTCTGACATCCTTGGACAGCTCTTTGGTCTTTCCCATGTTGGAGAGTTTGGAGTCTGCTTGATTAATTGATTCTGTGGACAGGTGTCTTTTATACAGGTGACTAGTTAAGACAGGTGTCCTTAATGAGGCTGACTAATTGAGTAGAAGTGTCTAACCACTCTGTGGGAGCCAGAACTCTTAATGGTTGGTAGGGGTTCAAAAACTTATTTCACTCAATGAAATGCAAATCAGTTGCTATCTTTTATTTAAAGTTATTTTTTCGATTTTCCTTTTGATGTGCTATCTGCCACTGTTAAAATAAACCTACCATTGAAATTATACTGTTCTGAGACTTTTCATTTCTTTGTCATTGGACAAACTTACAAAATCAGTGAGGGGTCAAATAATTATTTCCTCCACTGTATGCTTCTAAAAATTGTGTAAAAATGCCTAGGGACCAGTGAAATTCTGCCAATGTTCTGCGTAAACATAATTTGAAAAAACAGTGTCACATTCTGTTGTCCAGTCATATGACTTAAAGAGTGGTTGTTCTGATGACCCTGAATCCTGGAAAAATTGCTATAATTTGGCCAAATTTCTAACTGAACCTTGGACTTGGTACAACCCTCAGAGCCAGCCAAGCCAGCCGGGCACCCTAGGCAACCTGGCCACCCGGCGTTGCTCCAGTGCTTGCTCCCCCATCACTGCGTGCTGTTTTTCACATGCACAGTGACACTGCAGGGGGGTGGGGGAGCGCACACTGGAGTGGCGTTAGTAGGAAATGAGGACCCAGGGGTAGGCGAAGAGGTACTGTATATACTTGAGTATAAGCCTACTGCTGAAAAAGTCACCCTCGGCTTATACTCGAGTCGGGTGCCAAGGGTCCCTCCAGACTAGCACCTTCTGTCCTTTGTGTGCAAATTAGGCCACCCGCAACCAGACCCTCCAGTACCCTGGCCCACTCCCAGTCCCAATACTTATTCCCCCTTACGTGTCCTCCGGGACTGGGTCTGCTGCCAGTTTGCCAATGTGCAATGAGCATGGGGTAGTACTCATATTGTTTTTGTTGACCCTCTTCTCCACTTACAGAGCTAGTTTACGGTTTTTCTTTTAAATAAATATTTAAAAACATATACCCCACTGATTCCTCAATTTATATAATTTACTGGTTTTTATTTTGATTATTGAAACTTAGCAGTAGTGGCTTCATTACCCACCCTAGGCTTATACTTGAGTTAATAAGTTTTTCCAGTTTTCTTAAGTAAAATTAGGTACCTCGGCTTATATTCGGATCGGCTTATACTCGAGTATATACGGTATGTGTCAAGTGCCCCCATGGTTGCGCCCTAGGCACGTGCCTTTTCTCCCTGACATCCCTATTATTATTATTATTAATAACAAGCCTTTCCATTATCAGTAGCACTGACCAATATAAATAGGGCAAATAAATAAGAATGTAAAGACTGCTTGCAAATGCAGCTTCGAAGAGCTTGTTATCGCTAATAATCGAAAAGGAGAAGGGAGGCTTTAATATATACAGTGGGTTTAAAATGTAAAGGCAATGTCAGACCGGCTGTTTTGTTGCCCGGGAAAGAGTTGATCTGGGGTTCTTCCGCATGTCTTCTACATATGGAGATCTCAATTTTTCCAGATTAGGAGTTTTTTTCACGTGAGCAGCCGGAGCCCACATGCAGCAAAGCACACCGTCTGACATTGTCTCTGCTCAAAGGCACTAAATGTTCATGACTGAGTGGCCCATTCATATCTATCTGTAGCAGCTATCACATAATATTGCACCTTATGTGCCCATTTAACATGGCATGTATCAAACACTAACATCCTATTATCTCCAACGCTATTAGATAAAAGTACTCGCCAGGGAGAGTCTCGCCAATCCCGTGGATCTTATCTGATGTTAGATCTCTGGCTTCAAGTTTTACATTTGTTAGTAAAGGTACACAACTTGGCAATTAAATGTACGCCAATGCTACAGTACCATCTTGTGTTAGTACTGAAGTATTGCAACAAATCCCTCACTGGCACTGAATGCAATTAATAAAGTATAACACATAGGGACATCTGGAACTTGCAGTTAATAATGCATTACTTGTTAAATGATCTGCACCTAAAGTAGCCTTCAATCTGCCACCCTGCCTGCTTCTGTATGTGGGTGCTGATGATAATACTACAGTTAACCATATTGGGGTACATTGGCATTGATAGGATAGTGTTAAGGTGGCCATACACGAGCAGATCCGCTCGCTTGGCGATGTCGCCAAGCGAGCGGATCTTCCCCCGATATCCCCACCTACGGGTGGGCGATATCGGGGACCATTTAGGTAAAAAAAATAATAATCCGATCGTTTGGCCCTGGGGCCAGACGATCGGATTATGTGGGCGGCAATGGGGCAGTCGGATCGGGGAGCGCATCAACGAGCCGATGCGGTCCCCGATCCGACCAGATTTTCTAACCTGGCCGATCGAGATATGGCCAATTTCAGGCCAGATATCGGTCGGCCAGGCCGCTCTGCTCTCCCCATACACGGGCTGATTAGCTGCCGAATCGGTCCAAGGGACCGATATCGGCAGCTATAGTCGGCCCGTGTATGGCCACCTTTAGACGAAGTTATCTGTAAATATAGATAGACGTCCTGCCGTAGCTCTCAGTGTAGTTCAGTTATGCACCTGAGGAAGGCTGTTGAGCCGAAACATGTAGTGCTATAAGATATCTCAATAAAACTACACTACTTCACTGCAAATTAAATGTGCTCTCCAGGTTCTTGTAAATATATTTGTTAGACGAAGTTGGTGGAACCAAGGAAACTGTCAGTTGCAAATGCCTACATTTTGTACTGGTTCAATAGTACTTGGAACACAGTTCCTTATTCCTCTTTCTTTTCACCTATTGACTTCATTGACCAATTTTAGCAGCATTATCTGGGCAGTGGGTACAATGCCTTATATTATATATATTATAATATAACTGCAAGGTCCCTTAGAGATCACAGAGGAGGGAGAAACTTTAGGGGATTTTCACAATCTGTGAATTCAAAGGTTCCAATAAGGTTTGTGTAATGTACTGTAAAAGGCACTGGGCAGCCAGCTGTGCAAAATATATACATACATTTATACATATATGAATAATCCCTGACCCTCTCTGATGCCTGATTACCCCTTTTATAAACAAGCCTGCCTCTGCTCCTTCTGGCCAGTATTTTTCATCAAAACAGGTGACAACCATACCAGGTCATTAGTTCATTAACTTAGTTCCGGGGCAGGGAGTTCCCCTGACCTCTCCCAGATCCCCCATCTGAGGTGGCAGCCCTGTTGGGCCCCAGACAGTCGGACCCTATTCAGGGACCCCCCCACCACTGGCGACTGGCTGAACGCTATAATAAGCCTTATTATTATTATTAACTTTTATTTATAAAGCACCAACATATTCCGCAGCGCTGTACAATAAATGGGTTTCATACATTGGACATACAGAGTAACATATAAAGCAATCAATAACCGATACAAGAGGTGAAGAGGGCCCTGCCCAAAAGAGCTTACAAGCTACAAGAAGAAAGGGTTGAGACACAAGGTGTGGGAATGGGAATGCACTTTTTATGATTTCCTTTTTATTCTATATCCCTATAAAAGAGGTATTGTGGATTGTAAGCTCTTGTGACCATGGCCCTTTGATCCCATTCTTGTTCTGTAACCCTGTTTGTTAGGTAATTTTAAGACCCCTGTCTGTTAAAAATGAGCGTAAAGCATTGTATAACTTGCTGGCGCTATGTAATTTAATGATGATGGTAAGGATGGACTTGCGATATATAATCTACACCTACTAATTTCTTACGGGCAATGGCACAATAGGAGATCCCTCTTAAAGTGAATGGAGGGGAAATTCCCAGCATTATTGCACCCACTGAGCTGGAAGTTGCGGGGGTGGCAAAACGCTGGGAATCTCCCCGTGTGCATCCAGACGTCTGACACCTTGAGATAATCATTTCCCTTTTGAAGTGATATAATGAGTACAGACACTTGATGGTATCTGGTAAGATTGCACACAAGTAAACTGAGGTTGGGCAAATAAAGCACATGAATGAGCCCCAGTGTTACAGGTCATGCAGTGTAAATGAGGGAGCTAAAGGAAAGCACAGGCAATTAGCTCTGCTATGTGTTGGGGAAAGATTTATTGTTAAGATGAATTTACACCTCATTTGCTTATTATTCCTGCGGTGCAATGAAAGTGTTGGTATAGGAGAAACATGGGCTGGATGTCCCGGTATTTGGCAGACACAATGTTCATGTATGCCCAGATTTGGCCATGTGTTTTTTTGGAAAAAAAAGGGAGAGAAAAAACACCCAGTGATCTTGCACCTGGTGCAAGAAAAAATGTGAAAAAGTACCCATTGACTGTGTTGCTTGTGGTTAGCGCAGGTATCCTGCGGCAGGCCCAGACTGGCAATCTGTGGGTTCTGAGCGACTGCTGTAAAATGCCATAGACAGTCACTATTTAGTGGGCTTGGGGGGGCACTTTGGGCCTCTGTGTACTTGTAATGCCAGGGCCTATTTTGAATCCCAGTTTGGGCCTACCTGCGGGTTACAAATCTGCCAGTGAGCTATCACCCTTATGTTAGGCTTTCGACTTTCACTTTCCATAGGAACTTCGAAAAGGGGAGTCCTAATGAAGGTCCAGCCTTAGGGGTTGCTGCCACCTACTGACCAAATTGCATATTACTATGTACAACATTTATATATACACATCACCTGCTTACACATAACCATTCAGACACAGCAACAACTGTCACCTTTGGACAACATTGTGGGTCAACTGCACCTCCTGTGACTGGGGGTCTGCGTCTATAGTTCTATAGTTATACCACTGTGCTAAACCACAAAAGTATGAGAGAACCAAAAGGACAATATATACAACCCCTAATTTAAGAGATTAGCTTGCATTGCATAGCGGCACAGAGGTCAGCATTGCCAGCGCTGGGGTCCTATGTTTAATTCCAGCCTGCACATGGTCTGCAGTCTGTAATGAGTTTGTATGTTCTCCCTGTCCTTGTTAATTTCCTCCAACATGCCAATAAAAATCCGCATACAAGCAGATTAAGGTGACTCCTGGTAAAACTGACCATAGTGTTTATGTTATGGATCTTAGATTGTAAGCTCCACTGGGGAAGGGAAATCAGTGCTATATAAATAAAAGATAAATGATAACTCCTACTGCATGTGTATCTCTGACTATAAGAAGAGAATTCTCCATTAGCAGAGAAACTACATTGTAAGCAGAAGTGATTAAAGGGAAAGTTATTAAATGGTTTGATCTCTTAATCTGTATACCTCCACCTCTTTTCCCTCTCCCTTTTACATAATATTAATCATTTAGCCTTCAGTATAACTTGCATAGACGACAATAAGGCACTTACATTATGTACTGTTTCTTTCTAATATGCTATTCAAAGAATGTATAATGTAAAAGCCAATGGTACAATGTAATAACCATGCATGCACTGGAAAAACAATAAAAAATTTTAAGTTACAAAAAAAAAAAGGGAAAGTTATGTCCCAGCAAGCTCTCCTGGCCGTATGTGCACAAGCCTAAAGCTGGAACCTTTACACTGAGTTTGTAATGCTGCCCTGTAATGTAGATATACAGGGCAGCAGCAGCAAGTTATATATATATATATATTTTTTTTTTTATACTCACACAGGCCTATCTATATACACTATGGGGCTGATTTACTAAGACACGAATTTGAATCCGAATTGGAAAAATTCCGATTGGAAAACGAACATTTTGCGACTTTTTCGTATTTTTTGAGATTTTTTCGTTGCCTTTACGACTTTTCGGAAATTGTCGCGACTTTTTCGTAACCATTACAACTTGCGCGAAAAAACGCGAGTTTTTTGTAGCCATTACGATTCGCTTGTATCTTGTCTCGACTTTTTCGTATTGAGCGCCCGTAAGCGGCGGGCGAAACTTTCAGACTTAGCATGATTTTGGAAGCCTCCCATAGGACTCAATGGCACCCTGCAGCTCCAACCCGGCCCAAGGAATGTCTCCCATAGGGCTCAATGGCACTCTGCAGCTCCAACCCGGCCCAAGGAAAGCCTCCCATAGGGCTCAATGGCACTCTGCAGCTCCAACCTGGAGCAAGGAAAGTCTCCCATAGGGCTCAAAGGCACTCTGCAGCTCCAACCCGGCCCAAGGAAAGTCTCTCATAGGGCTCAATGGCACTCTGCAGCTCCAACCCGGCCCAAGGAAAGTCTCCCATAGGGCTCAATGGCACTCTGCAGCTCCAACCTGGCCCAAGGAAAGTCTCCCATAGGGCTCAATGGCACTCTGCAGCTCCAACCTGGCCCAAGGAAAGTCTCCCATAGGGCTCAATGGCACTCTGCAGCTCCAACCTGGCCCAAGGAAAGTCTCCCATAGGGCTCAATGGCACTCTGCAGCTCCAACCCGGCCCAAGGAAAGTCTCCCATAGGGCTCAATGGCACTCTGCAGCTCCAACCTGGCCCAAGGAAAGTCTCCCATAGGGCTCAATGGCACTCTGCAGCTCCAACCTGGCCCAAGGAAAGTCTCCCATAGGGCTCAATGGCACCCTGCAGCTCCAACCTGGCCCAAGGAAAGTCTCCCATAGGGCTCAATGGCACTCTGCAGCTCCAACCCGGCCCAAGGAAAGTCTCCCATAGGGCTCAATGGCACTCTGCAGCTCCAACCCGGCCCAAGGAAAGTCACCATACTGAAGCTTGAATGAATCAGAATCTTTCGTACTCGGCGCGAAAGCTGCGAAAAAGTTGCGACTTTTCGTGCAAGTTTTAACGCTACGAAAAAATCGCAACATTTTGCGCAACTTTCGGAATGGCTACGAAAAAGTCGCGACAATTTTCAGAAAAATCGCAAAATACCAATCATTGCGAAAAAACCGCAATCGGACGCATTCGGCCCGTTCGTGGGTAAGTAAATGTGCCCCTATGTATACTGATATCTATACCAAATATCTAACTGTAGATCTTAAAGGAAAACTATACCCCTAGAATGAATACTTAGCCAACAGATAGTTGATATTATTGTAACCCTTTCTTGGCACACTCACTTATTTTTGGGCTGTATACAGGAGATTTTCGTTCTCTTTGAATTATAAAGATACTGGGAACTGGGATTTTAGCAAGTGCCTTCACCTAGTGGACTCTGAGGAACACACCTCAAGGGGATTTCCACTAGGAATAATCACACACAGTTGCAGAAATATCAAACTTTATATAACTGTTGAAATAGAATGTAAAACAACTTTAGGAATAACTGAATTTCCTGTCCTGAGGAACTATCCACTCCTGGCACAGTCTCTGTAGGTGCCCAGTCCCAACTTGGATCCGGATAGACCCAAACCCTTAAATCAGTTCAGTCCCTTCCCCAAGAGCTCTTAAGTCCCCCCAGGTAGCGCTACCCACCCCTTTGTAATCACTGGCAGCCCTGCAGACTCTTCTCTTTTCAGTCTCAACTCACAACACGTGGTACTGGCTGCTCACTCTGTATCTCTCTTCCAACAACTGGCAAAACAACAGGGGCTCCCTTTATCAACTGCTGGGCCCGCCCCTTGATTTTTGGCTCCAAACTTAAACATGCCTCCTCCCAGAAGTGCACTGGGACATCCAGCCAATTGGCTCCCTCCCCAGGCTGTAGCTAGGCTGGATGAGATCACAGACTGAGAAACAGGGGACAGAGTTCTCTGATCCCCTACATTATGTTAAGTGACCTATTAAAGAATCTTGCCAAACTGGAATATATATCAGTAAATATTGTCCTTTTACATCCTTTCCCTTGAGCCGCCATTTAGTGATGGCCTGTGTGCCCCCTCAGAGATCACATGACCAGAAATAATGCAGCTCTAACTGTAACAGGAAGTAGTGTGGGAGCAAAAGGCAGAGCTCTGTCCATTAATTGGCTAATGTGGCCTAGCATGTATGTGTGCCTTGGCCTGTTTGTGTGCACTGTGAATCCTATGATTCCAGGAGGCGGCCCTTAAAGTGATACTGACACCAAAAAAATATTTTTAAAAATATGAACCAACTTCCAAACCTACCTATAGGTCTGCTTCAAAGGGCTAACCCCCCTCCCCACCCTGCTCTTCGCACAAAGAATTTAAATAGCAGGCCTGCTTCTAAGGGGCCCCCCCCCATTACACATAGACAACAGAGCTGAGCTTGTCACACACTGGCTGAAAGCAGAAGGGGCGTTGCGGGTTTGTGATTGGGCATATTTATTCACTTGGGAGGCATTTAAATTAAAACCCGGAAGAGGGGAACAAACATGGCTGCTCCGTGGGTCTGTAATTCGTGCTACTGTAATTAGGAAGCGAAAAAACTTTGCAGATTTAGTTTATACAGAATTTAAAGCTGATACAAATTAAAACACAACAGCAGGTGTAAAAAAAATGTTTTAATTGGCTGTCAGTATCACTTTAATCTTAAAATGGCAATTTTCTATTGAGGATTACCCAATAGCACATACTACTAAAGAAGTATATTCTTATGAAAATGGTTTATTTAGAAGAAGTAGGGTTTTACAAATGAGCTTGTTTATGCAATATATTTTTATAGAGACCTACATTGTTTGGGGGTATAGTTTTCCTTTAAGATCCAATTAGCCTTGAATATTATGCTGATTCAAGAAATCATCCAAATCACTCTTAAAGGCATTTATAGAATCTCCCATCACCCAGCAGGGCATTCCGCAAATTCTCTGCCATCACAGTGAAGAACTATCTAATGACAAATTTGTCTTATAATAAACACAAAAATAATAGAAGCCTTTCTAGGCTGCCATTGTCTTTCAGGCAGGCTGTTTGCAAGCTCCTTATCACCTCCCATATGCAATAAAATAAATATGGTAAGCTCTATAGCAAGCGCAGGACTCTCCACTGGCAGGGAACTACAATTGGCAGAATCTTCATTCACCCACCTACTAATGGAGAATGCAGAGAATTGTACTTTGTCCAGCATGGTGGGAGAATGCTCTGAGCTGAATAACATTGTATCAGAACTACAGCTTGCAACTTCTGCTAGAGATCTCCAGAGCCAATAGAGACAGAGCTGCTGCCAACATTGCTCAGAGCATGCCCAGCAATTAATCACGTCACTCCTCTCCATAGAAACTATTACCTTATGTTCTGAACTTACTTTCTGTTGATTAGAGAAGCAGCCGCTTCTTCTTTTAGGAAAAAAAGTGGTCTTTTCAGGTGCCTTTTGAAAAGAGGGAAGACAAACACTCAGACAGGAGCCAAGCAAAGGCACCAAACAGCAGAGCAGAAATATATATAGTCTGCAGCTTAAAGGGATTCTGTTACTGGAAAACAGTTTTGTTTTATAACAAAATCTGCATTGAAATCTGTTTTTCTAAAAAAGAAAAAAAAAACACTCATTGGTTCAAGAATAACATTTTAAATGGTACAATGAGTTATTTGCAATGTACACAGTGTAAATTTAGTAATAAAAACTATACCATAAAAATCATGACAGAATCCCTTTAAAAATACTCACTATTCACTATTGGCACTAGTGGGATGTGCCAAGTATATATAGTTCACCTTTAAATCTGTAATTTTGCTTAAAAATTACATTCAAAATGACTGGGACTGAGCACAACAGTTGCTCACAGATTCCATTCATACTACAGCTACGCATAATAAATTGCCACTTTTCAATTAGCAACTAATTTGGGTTCAGTACTGTGCAAATAGCCCCATCATGTTACCCCAGAGCTACTGGTTGGGGATCATTGCCCTATACCAGGGATCCCCAACCTTATATACCCATGAGCCACATTCAAATGGAAAGAGTTTTGAAGAGCAACACAACCATGAAAAAAGCTCCTTGAGGTGCCAGTGAGAGCTATAATGGTCTATTTGATAGCCCCTATGTTGACTGGAAGCCTACAGAAGGTTCTGTTTGGCAATTATACCTGGTTTTACGCAGCCAAAACTTACCTCCTAACCAGAAATTCAAAAAATAAGCACCTAGTTTGAGGCCACTGGGAGCAACATCCAAAGGGTTGGTGAGCAACATGTTGCTTCTGAGCGATTGGTTGGGGATCACTGTTCTATACAATAATGCGGCCCATATACCTGCAGGTCAACTCTCTGACCTGCCCAAACCCCAACTGATCTGACTAAACTACATTGGTAAATGGCACTGAAGTGGGCAAAGAAGTGATTTGCTGGCTTTAAGGTGGCACCATTTTTATTGAGCCAGGTCAGCATTAGAATGTCTCATGGTGGGGCCAAGTATTCCTGCCGCTGCAGATCCTAAAGCCCCGAGACCCCCACAGCCTGTGCAGGGTAGTTCCCCAGGTGATACTCACCAAGTGTAGGGGCCTAAGTTTGTAGGGAGTCAGATAATTCTGTGTGTAATTCCTTGGAACACCCTTAAGGCAGCCTGAGACACTTGGGAGAAATACTTGCCTGACCCTCTACCTGAAATGCTGAGATTTACTTGTTCAAGAGCCACTGGCATCTCCCCCCCCCCCCATTATGTGTTGTGAGTTACAGTTCTTGTGCATCTGACTCCTTCCTCCACCTTTGCAAGGGCTCATCTGAAAGAGAAGGTCAGTACAGAAAGGAACTCATTCTTTAAGGATTTTATTTGTTGCTTGAAAAAGATATGGACATATATGGGAGTTGCTGCAAAGGAAAAAGAATCAGGTTTAGCAGCGGCATTACTATAATTAATGAAAAGAGATGAAAAGGGAGGAGTCAATGATTGACCCCCAGGCAGTGTGCTGAATCGTTTGCGTTAGCAAGCGTGCCATCACTTGGATAAAAGAGAAATTAGCATTGTTATATAGGTGCTTTTGCTGCTGTCTTTCCTCACATTATTGAGCTGCCACAGTGCGCTTCAGATAGAGATTATGGCCAAGCAGCCCACTGATTGCCTGGAAGATGCAAGAGAGGTGCCTCATTCATATCTAATGAAAGTAACCACACTCTCTCGGCTGAAGAGCTCTAAAAACAGCTGCGGTTAGCACTCTGTCTTCTCAAGCTGCTACAGGGTAAGAAACCATGCTGTACCAAGGAGAAGAGCCAGGGCCGAGCTTGCCCTAGAGAGGAAAGATATTCCAGTGGTTATTCTGTTCGGTATTGTGGGGTTCCCTACACATCCTTTGCTGACTGAATACTTTTAGGCCAGATAACCTTACAGCATTTAAGTCTCATATTCTAGGTGCAAACCCCAAAATTGGTCTTCATCTGTGACTTAGTGTCTGAGCCTCATCTGAGCTAAAGCACCATGAACAAGGTGATGCCAATGAACATGCCACAGAGGTGAACTGAACCCTGTCTAGAAAGGCACACATTTAAGATAATTCTTAGGATAGGGGGGTTAAATGTCAAATTCTTCTGTGCAGAACTGTATGTAGGATCAGTTCCACCTTAGGCACTGGACCTATCTATGCCCCTAGGTTATGGAAGCAAAGCCCCACATAACATAAAAATATGTTGCCGGTTCCAACATGGCAACTGCTGGACAGAACCTGCATAAGCAAAATTTACCAATGCAGGAAGCATCTCCTGACACTTCTCACCTCAGCTATATTGCTCAATGTGGCAGGAGCCATAGAACTGAGCAGAGAAGCTTTAGAAGTTGCTTCCAGCATCAGTAAATGTAGCTTATTGTGTTATTACTGGCTGTCACCTAGGTAGAACAGCAGGGGGTGCTCCTGTTACACATTAATGTACACTGCTAATATCATGACATCTAAAAGAAAAAAAATAATAGAAATTGCAAAAATGCTCAGAAGATCAATTTTATAGTTATATGGGTACATGTCTGCCATAGTCCAAACCATAAATGCTTTGCTTTATCTTCTTCAGTCCAATTTTCCCATATCTTTAATATGTAAAAGGCATATTCTAACAGTTCTTTTTGCACTGCAATCTCATGCTTTGTCCTTGGTAAATGTAATATATGGACCATATGGGGATCTGCTTTGAAAATGGCACTCCATTTTGCTGTGTAAACATGCCTGCGGAGCATAATAAATCACCTAGTAGGGGAATTTGTCAGAGGATGAAACTACACATGCATACATTTCCCCCTGCTCTTTTAATTGCCCATTTATCAATTGGAAACTGTATAAAATGCATCTTCTGCTCCTCATTCATCGATTATAAATCAGTTTAAATTTGCAAACGCTATATAAATAAAATACATAACAATTGTAAGTAATCCAGGAGGACCCTCCACTATATGGCACCCCATGAAAAATGCTATTGGTGCCAGTTTCCAATAAAATACCTGCATATAGGGGTAGGCAGGGTAGGCACATAGGGGTAGGCAGGGTAGGCACATAGGGGTAGGCAGGGTAGGCACATGACTACAGTGTGAGTGGTTGGATGAGAGGGTAGACGCAGTTATAAGCAAGTGGGGGGACCGGGGAGCTTAGTGACAATGGTGACTGGAGGGCTCACTTTATATAGTAGATAGAAGATTATTATTAGAATGAAACAGTTTTAGGCAGGTACTCAGATTTCAGAGATTTATGGAAGCTCAGCTGTCCAAGTTGGCTGCTTTCACTTGCCAGATGGCAGACTCACCTGTCCAGTTACCCTGTTCCTTGTGCCCGCTTTCACATCTTGGCAGGGCCCTTGATGAAGTGCATACATACAGATTTAAACACTTCTCCAAATGAGTACAGAGGCTTTTATTGCAACTAATAAAACCCAAGTCTGTGTCTGTATCCTTCTTCAAAGCCCTTGTCATTTGGGGAAGTAAAGTTGGGGAGAAATGCAGATGGGATTGCCTGGGCTTCAATCCAAGCTCCGGATGTTGAAATGTAAGGGACTCTGCTCCAGCTGATATCTCCAGGGCACAAATACAGAAAGGGGCCGAAAAGCAAATTTAGATTTCTAAACTGCGAAACTGTGTTGGGTGCTATGCTGCTGCTAGCTTGAGCATTATTGGGGTACAGGGGATTATGTTATGCACTATAAGGGGCATTGAGATCTTAAGGGCTGTATCAGTGTTTAAGGATAATGTTTGCTTTGTCGCATTCATTGAAAATAGTATAGGCCATACAGTGAACAGTGGGATATGTATTCCATGTGACTTATATTCCTGGATTCCCACAACATTGCTGTTTTGCAGTGTGGACAATGTGAATCCACAGGTACATTTGTAAAACAGATTGTTTCTTAGCCATATAGGTTTGTTTCTTAGGCTTAAACCATTTCTAGAGATCAGCTTCTGCACTATGCTTCTTGGATCTTTGTTCTTGTGTCATGCCCAATTCTTGCTTTTTCTGACTTATCCTGACCATTCTTGGGTTCATGAATAGTTACAGTGTAGTGTAGTACAGTGTAGTTAAGACTAATACCCATGAATTTCAAACCTTCATTATGGCTTAATCCTTTAGATATTTTTCCAGAACCTAACCCCTTGGGCTTCCTGGATAGTGCCTAGGTATAACCTGTCTAGTTCTTTTTGGTCAGTGTTTTGGGTACCTGACTGCCTGATGGTTCCTGGCTGTTTGATCTGCATTTATCTGTTTCCATGTGTTATTCTGGGGGCACAGGGACCCAGCTTCTCACAAAAGGCAGAACGTGGCTCAGCTTTAGTTTCTGGGTTGGAACTGTATGACAACTTGTACCTGTTTCAAGCAACCTTACAAGGGGATCTTATTGCCTTTTTTTTTCACAAACTGTTAAAAAAATTATACTATTAAGCTTAGATTTTCAAAAGGAAACCCAAGCAGGCTGCTGTAAGCATCCCTCTTAGCGTGGGCATTGGCACAGGACTGTTTTGCTCGCAGTCTTATAGTGATTGCAGGAAAAAGCCTTGCATGTCTACTGTAACAAAGCCAGCAGGGGTCAGAATTCACCATATAAGCAAATCAAATAGAACTACAGTTAGTACCTCTGGATCTTTTATCCTTGCTCTCTAAACTGCCTCAACAGCAAATAATTTGCCCCTAGATGTCCTGCATCATCTGTGAATAAGTAATTGTAGCATTCAGTTATCCACATCTTTAAAGTGACAACATTTAATTTTTCACTGAGAAGAATCCGAAAGCTATTTGGCCAAATCCTGGATTCACTGCATCCCATTCCTAATTTCTGACTGAGATAAGGCTGAATCAAAGGTTGTATGGCCTTCCATTCCTGCTATTACACCTCTTTGTCCTACATGTGCCCTAAGCACTATCCCACTGGCCATGCAAGCAAACAGTGCCTAGTCTCATTATGATGCAGTGACATGGCTGAAAATCACAAGCTTAAAGTGGACATGCATGTCAATCTAGCATTAGAGGTGTAAACAGGGCGAGCATTCTATTGACTTAAGGTAATAGCAGAGAGGGCAATTTTATAGCTGCAGTCCTCAGGGAGAGGTTAAAATCATTTTCTCTATGACTTGTCCCTCCTTATACATTTGAATACCAAAGCTGCTCCATATGGCAGACATTGGGAAGAGGTGGGTATCACCATCCGATGGCTTCAGTGTTCCAGGGCACCATTAAAGCGAGCAGCTGAAGGCAGGACAAAGCTCTTCTATGATTAAATTCCTGATCATCATTGGAAAACATTGGCTTTTTTCTGCCCCTGGTAACTTGACGCGCCTGAGTTGAGTTTCTCAAATCACCTGAAGGCAGCAGCAGCGCCCCGATAATGGGCATCAAACGGAACAGAAGTCCCCTGGCATTCACATTCATTTATAGCATCGTATGCAGTTGAGATGATTTTCAGAAACGGCACAACAATCGTAGTATAACTTTGCAGCTGGAATATTTGTAGAACAAACCCACATTTAACCATTTTAAGCATGTCAGAATATGTAGCTTCCATGGGACAATGTATAGATTATTTAGAGTTCCCTAGAGCAGGAACTGGTGATGTTTTTGTACAAAACCTGTATGTTCACTGTACAATACCGTTATTTGTACATCCCAGCTGAATATGCTGGTGCTTTATCAATACATGTTATAAGTAGTAGGAGCCTTTTTGGACTTTTGCAGTCTAAACTATGCCCCCACCGGGGCTGCTACCCCAGGGGCACCCACCGCCACCCCCCCCCCCCCTTCCCCCAGTGCACACCTTATACTTACTTTTGCCGTTATCAGGGAAAAAAGGGCAGTGGGAGAGCAAAGGGGGAGGGCAGGCAGGAAGCAGTGGCTCCTAGTATCACTAAGGGCTGTGGCACACAGGGAGATTAGTCGCTCGTGACAAGGGAGATTTGTCGCGGGTGACTAATTTCCCCGTCTGTCACGGCCCTGAAAGGATAAAAAAAAAAAAAATTCCAATAGGCTGAACATATATTATTATCTGTTATTTATATGGCACTGACACATTTCCGCAGCGCTTTACAGAGGATGTTCTTCATTTACATCAGTCCCTGCCCCAGTGGAGCTTACAGGCTAAGGTCCTTATCACATTCACACTTAATTAAGGTCAGTTTTATTAGGGCTCAGTTAACCTGTATGTTTTCAGAGTGTGGGAATATCCAGAAAAAACTCCTTGCAGACAGCACCCTGATTGGAATTGAACTCACCCCAGTGCTATAAGGTAGAAGAGCTACCCATGGGCTCATGTTGCCCACAACATTCCCCTTATTACTATACAGTCCTGATGCATCTAATTACAGTACCTGAAAGGGCTGGACAAACACAACATGTTATTTGATTAAGTCATTTTACCGTGGTTTATTGAATATGGGAATTGCAATATTGACATTTAAATGCTCCAGTGAAGCACCACTTTACAGCTGATTTGCTCATTTGCCATTGGCATTAACAGCCTATTTTTCCTTTGATAAATTCTCTGGTAACGAGGCTACAAAGTGGATAAGCACACACCATTTCCAAGGTTCATGATAGTACACAATTTAATAGACACACATGAAATGCATTAAAAAAAAAAAACAAAAAAAAAAACAAAAAAAAAAACAAAGTAGTTCAACCCTGGTTTAAGAAACGCAGATCATTCAAACAGGGATTTTTTCCACAACATATATACTGTACATAGTAAATAATGTGACCCCCCCCTGTTGTAAAAATACAAGAATATTATAAGTCACCTCGGAGTTACATAACCATATACTGTAAAGGCACGAGGCAGAAGGCCAAGGGCTTTTATACAGGTCATGGAACTCCATGGAGACTATTATCCTTATATTTTACAACAGGGAATACATTATTTAATATAATACAGAAGTTCCAGTGAATCTTGCGACAGAAATTACATCACTAAGCACCGATTATAAGTGGTGACATCATTAAGCACTGTTTATAAGGTTATAATTGACACATTGTTAATGGCTCTTGTGTGTATATATATATATATATATATATATATATATATATATATATATATATATAAATTATACATTTCTCTCTTGGGAAGAACACACAATCAAGCAAAAGGCTCTGAGCATAGCTCTTACTAGTGATAGAAGGAGCTGCATTTGAAGTAAAACTTAAAATTAACTTTTAATATGAGGGATTTAGATTTGCGGGCAGAGGTCATTCTTCCCCTTTACAGAGCGCTAGTAGGGCCCCATCTAGAATATGCCATGTAGTTTTGGTCACCAGTGCTCAAAGGGGACATTATTGAGTTAGAGAGGGTCCAGAGAAGGGCAACTAAGCTGGTAAAGGGTATGGAAAGTTTCAGTTATGAAGAAAGACTGGCCAAGTTGGGTCTGTTTACACTGGAGAAGAGGCGCTTAAGGGGTGACATGATAACTATGTATAAATATATAAGGGGATCATATAATAACCTTTCTAATGTTTTATTTACCAGTAGGTCCTTCCAACTGACACGAGGAACCCACTCCATTTAGAAGAAAGGAGGTTCCATTGAAATATTCAAAAAAGGTTTTTAACTGTGAGAGCTGTGAAGTTGTGGAATTCCCTCCCTGAATCAGTCGTACTGGCTGATACATTATATAGATTTAAGAAGGGATTGGATGGCTTTTAAGCAAGTGAGGGAATACAGGGGTATGGGAGATAGCTCTCAGTACAAGTGAGGGAATACAGGGTTATGGGAGATAGCTCTCAGTACAAGTGAGGGAATACAGGGGTAGGGGAGATAGCTCTCAGTACAAGTGAGGGAATACAGGGGTAGGGGGGATAGCTCTCAGTACAAGTGAGGGAATACAGGGGTAGGGGAGATAGCTCTCAGTACAAGTGAGGGAATACAGGGGTATGGGGGATAGCTCTCAGTACAAGTGAGGGAATACAGGGGTAGGGGAGATAGCTCTCAGGGAATACCAGGGGTATGGGAGATAGCTCTCAGTACAAGTGAGGGAATACAGGGGTAGGGGAGATAGCTCTCAGTACAAGTGAGGGAATACAGGGGTATGGGAGATAGCTCTCAGTACAAGTGAGGGAATACAGGGGTAGGGGAGATAGCTCTCAGTACAAGTGAGGGAATACAGGGGTATGGGAGATAGCTCTCAGTACAAGTGAGGGAATACAGGGGTAGGGGAGATAGCTCTCAGTACAAGTGAGGGAATACAGGGGTATGGGGGATAGCTCTCAGTACAAATGAGGGAATACAGGGGTAGGGGGAATAGCTCTCAGTACAAGTGAGGGAATACAGGGGTAGGGGAGATAGCTCTCAGTACAAGTGAGGGAATACAGGGGTAGGGGAGATAGCTCTCAGTACAAGTGAGGGAATACAGGGGTAGGGGGGATAGCTCTCAGTACAAGTGAGGGAATACAGGGGTATGGGAGATAGCTCTCAGTACAAGTGAGGGAATACAGGGGTATGGGAGATAGCTCTCAGTACAAGTGAGGGAATACAAGGGGTAGGGGAGATAGCTCTCAGTACAAGTGAGGGAATACAGGGGTAGGGGAGATAGCTCTCAGTACAAGTGAGGGAATACAGGGGTAGGGGAGATAGCTCTCAGTACAAGTGAGGGAATACAGGGGTATGGGAGATAGCTCTCAGTACAAGTGAGGGAATACAGGGGTAGGGGAGATAGCTCTCAGTACAAGTGAGGGAATACAGGGGTATGGGGGATAGCTCTCAGTACAAGTGAGGGAATACAGGGGTATGGGAGATAGCTCTCAGTACAAGTGAGGGAATACAGGGGTAGGGGAGATAGCTCTCAGTACAAGTGAGGGAATACAGGGGTATGGGGGATAGCTCTCAGTACAAATGAGGGAATACAGGGGTAGGGGGAATAGCTCTCAGTACAAGTGAGGGAATACAGGGGTAGGGGAGATAGCTCTCAGTACAAGTGAGGAATACAGGGGTAGGGGGAGATAGCTCTCAGTACAAGTGAGGGAATACAGGGGTAGGGGGGATAGCTCTCAGTAAGTGGGGAAAGGGGTAGGGGAAGCTCTCAGTACAAAGTGAGGGAATACAGGGGTAGGGGGGATAGCTCTCAGTACAAGTGAGGGAATACAGGGGTATGGGAGATAGCTCTCAGTACAAGTGAGGGAATACAGGGGTATGGGAGATAGCTCTCAGTACAAGTGAGGGAATACAGGGGTAGGGGAGATAGCTCTCAGTACAAGTGAGGGAATACAGGGGTAGGGGAGATAGCTCTCAGTACAAGTGAGGGAATACAGGGGTAGGGGAGATAGCTCTCAGTACAAGTGAGGGAATACAGGGGTATGGGAGATAGCTCTCAGTACAAGTGAGGGAATACAGGGGTAGGGGAGATAGCTCTCAGTACAAGTGAGGGAATACAGGGGTATGGGGGATAGCTCTCAGTACAAGTGAGGGAATACAGGGGTATGGGAGATAGCTCTCAGTACAAGTGAGGGAATACAGGGGTAGGGGAGATAGCTCTCAGTACAAGTGAGGGAATACAGGGGTATGGGAGATAGCTCTCAGTACAAGTGAGGGAATACAGGGGTAGGGGAGATAGCTCTCAGTACAAGTGAGGGAATACAGGGGTATGGGAGATAGTCAGGAAGGTTTTTTTCCCCCTCTGCAGCAAATCAGAGAGGCTTCAGATAGTTGATTCAGAGGAGAGGAAGGCAAAACCCCTAACAGGCAGGTTTTATATAGACATAAAAGGCTGAACTTGATGGACGTGTCTTATAGCAAAATAATAAGTTGGTTAGAACCGTTTCCAGTTAATACAGATTAGCACATGCCTTTATGCTGAATGCTAGCCGTATCCCTAAGCAAATCCTGGATTCGGTGCATCCCTAATATTTCTAGCAGCCAGATGAACACCACAAATATCTGGCATGATCTAAGTTTTTAGATCAGACTTAGGGGAAACATTGGTATAAATCTGTATAATCACACTGGGACAAAAAAAAAAATATGAATATATTTAAAAATAAAGTGACACAAACAGGGCCAATCCCATATAGCTATCAACACAATACTAATCACAAAATGCTGCTCTCTTGTTTAATCAGGTTAATCTGTGTAAATAAACACAAAAGTGTAGCCTGTGTATATGTCAAGAAGACAGCAGGCAATGCCTTTCAATGCTGATAATGATCCTAATAGAAAGGATAAAGCGATAGAAATCAGCTGTGTCAACGTTACACTGTGTGTCCTGTATAGCTTCCAATTATAGCATTAGGCCTATAAAGCCCTTAATGATTGATAATTACACAATAAACTCCGTTTAACCAATGCAGCCGTGGGTTTTGAATAGGGTAGGGCTTTGATCACAAAAACTTTACAGTAAAAGTTACAAATATATAGATATGAATAAGAGAGACTAATTTGAACTAAGCAATGCATTTACTTGGTTCTATAGCAATTATGTTACCTCTGTTAAATGATTAAATGACACGATTAATGCATATGTATGTACACACATTGACAATAATACAAAGGGATCACTTACAAAGGACTTGTTCACTGCATACTGTGCTCCTGGGTAGACACACAATTCAGTGGTACAATGGGGCGCTCACAGGCACACACTCTGCCAAAGTACCATGGGGCCAGTTTGTTTTCTAGAGAAGGGGCGCACAGGCACTGGGCAAAAGGTTAGTTCCCTGGGGAAGGGGTGTTTGACAAGTTGTTGGCACTGCCAAATGATTTCTTGTCCTTTAATTTGGAACTTTCTGAGGAATTGTTGCTGGCAAGGGAATCCATGCAGAAAAGCATCCTTTTCTTTTAGCATTGGAAGTGTACCTTCTGGCCTAGAGGGCATTCTTGTTATACAGCCGTCAAGTTTATTTATTTTTCAAATACATGGAGCACTCTTCAGCGCTGCTGGATGTAGTTGCCAAGTTTGATCAAATTTCTGGCCTTTAGTCAGAGGTGAGAAACAGCATCTAAAGCATGGCCTCACTTCAGTACTTTGGAAGCTTCTATATACACTGAGCTGGACTGAAATTCAAAATAGCCCCTGGCATTCCAAGTACACAGAGGCCCAAACAGCCTCCCACCAGCCCAATGAATAGTGACTGTCTATGGCATCTTACAGCAGCCCCTCTGGCATTTGCCAAAATCCACAGATTGCCAGTCTGGGTCTGACTTACTCTGTAGCCCATTATAGAAGACCTTAAGGTTAGACTTGAAAAATGACATGACATCACTGTGGTGGGGGTAATGGTGGTGCATTCATTCCAAATTCAGGGACTTCTCTTCAAGGTCTGAGTGGACCCCTTTATGGGACAGTAATGTACTTCCCCAGTGTCAGCAGCTAACAGATGTGGGATTTGAGGCTGCAGCTAGAATTAAAGGGGTGGTTTACCTTTAAGTTAACGTTTAGTGCGTTAGCACTAATTGCAACTCTGCAATTAGTTTTCATTATTTATTTTTGAAGAAAGATAAGCTACCCCTATAAACGCTAATTTGGCACATCGAGAACATCGACATGTGGTTAAATGCCCCAAGCTTGCACATCGCTAATGACACTATACCTGTAGCATATTATGTGTATCTGTTATCAACTATGCAGCCACATTACATATTAAAGGGAAACGAAAGTCAAAGTCACTTGGGGGTGCCAAAATGTTAGGCACCCCCAAGTGACTTTAACCGCTTACCTCGTACCCCGGGCTGGTGCCCCTGTTAGGAGAAAACAGCACCAGCCCGGGGCACCTGGAGCGCAGCGCTTCCGTCTTCCTGGCTTCCTTTTCCTGAGTGCCAGCGGTGGGCGCATGCGCAGTAGAGTGAAAAGCCGACTTTAACATTTAAGTTCGGCTTTTCACTCTACTGCGCATGCGCGCGCAGCGAATCAGGAAAAGGAAGCGCCGGCAGCTACCCCGGGCTGGTGCTGTTCCTTCCTCACAGGGGCACCAGCCCGGGGTAAAAGGTAGGCGGTCAAAGTCACTTGGGGGTGCCTAACATTTTGGCACCCCCAAGTGACTTTGACTTTATTTTTCCTTTAATTTCTTACCCTGCTTATCTACATCTCTCCCAGGAAGGAGCCTCTCTAATTTTCTCTCTTCGTTTTATTTTTTCTAATCCTATTTTAGCTTTAGCTTTTTCCCCCAAGTGTCTTCTTTAGTTTATATATCCAAAGCTCACAATCTTATAAAAACTTTCAGGGGTTTCATTTAATCTGGTGGTTTGCAAAGCAAGTGGGCTGTCCTGGGACAGGTATACAAACCTAACCCGCAGTAAGGATGGCAATTCATTCCAGCGGTATTAAGGTAATATCTCCCAAGGCTCATCTATATCACACAGTAATGTGGGGAATGAATATGGCAGAGTCACTTGGGATCTAGTAATCCCCACAGACATATTAGCAGCTAAGCCTTTTTAAGCCTGGTAATTTTGTTGAGAATTATTTCTATCAGGCGAAGAATCTTTCACTCGGTATCATCTCCCAGCAGGATTGATGCTCTAATTTAAAATGTAAAAAGTGTCATAAAGCAGCTAGAGATTGAAGAAACATGAAGCAGGGAAATATTAAGGCTGCAGGTTGCTCATTGCTGATATATAGAGACATATATCATTATAAGCCCTGTCATAAAGGCTCAGTTACAGGTATGGGATCGGTTATCCGGAAACCCATTATCCAGAAGGTTCCGAATTATGGAAAGGCCATCTCCCATAGACTCCATTTTAATCAAATAAGTAAAATTTTTAAAAACTATTTCCTTTTTCTCTGTAATAATAAAACAGAACCTTGTACTTGATCCCAACTAAGATATAATTAATCCTTATTGGGGGCAGAACAGTCCTATTGGGTTTAATTACTGTTTAAATAATGTTTTTAGCAGACTTAAGGTAGGAGATCCGAATTACGGAAAGACTTATCCGGAAAACCCCAGGTCCCGAGCATTCTGGATAACATGTCCCATAACTGTACTTGATACCAAATAAGATAGAATCAATTCATGTTTAAATATTTTGGTTTTTTAATAGATTTAAAGTGTGGAGATCCAAATTATGGAAAGACCCCTTATCCAGAAAACCCCAGGTCTCCCTGAACATTCTGGATAACAGGTCCCATACCTGTATATAGAAGATTCTAATATATCATGCCAATAGGTATTCTTATAGCACAATATAATCAAACTAAATACTAGTGATTACATACTGTTAAGCACTATAAAAGGTATAAGGTATACCTACCCTTCGCAGGATAAAAAAAACACAACTGGCACAGCCTATAAACTTTGAAGAGCCAATGTTGCTTTGTACTTATTCATCAAATAAGCCACAATTGTTCTTTTTCCTTCATTTCGTTTTATTGTCATTGACTTCTTAAGAAATAAAAATACCATCCCTTATGTATCTTTACCAGATATGAACCCCTTTATTGCTTTAGATATTAACATGGATCAAATTAAAATGTGCGTTGCTCAACCGCTGGCGTTGCTCAACCTAAAACATGATAAAATGGGTCACAAAAGTCCAAAAAGCGCCTTGGTCTCTCTCTTGCACACAGAAAGGGAATGCATAATTTTACTAAGTGCTAGGTGCTGGCGCACCTCCTATTTATGGAAGCAGCGGGGCGTTCCCTGCATTTGGATGCTTGAACAATCCCAATAGTCAGTCCAATGTTCCAACACTGCACAAGGAACAGCATCAGGTACAGATACCCCAATATTGTGCACCTTGAATCAGCCAGTGCTCTCCTACGGTGCAATATCCCCAATCATGCAATGCTCATCCCTTCACTTAAAGTGTGCAGTCTCATGTCATGTGATGTACTCTGCAGTCTCACCCTCATTGTAATTTGCTAACTGGCTGCATTCAATGTATTGACTATGAGGATTCATTAAAAAAACAGTTCCACTGCTTACAAATCCTTCGTGCTGCTTCAGACCTTCACATACCCTGCATTTGTGACTGACAGTATACTCATCTCAGAGGCTACAGGGCCAGATGTGCCAAAACTGATCTGTCAAACAGCAACGAGATTTCCTGCAGAGATCCGAGGGCTGAGGGTCATATCCAGAGCTGATTCTCCCCCCAGAGTCCGGTTTATCCGATGGAAAGATTACACTGTCGGCAGTTTAGCCCTTCTCCAGAGGACTTAGGGATGTGCAGCAGCAAACGCTGGCCAAAGTGGCAGGTGTCCCGTTTAAAATAAAAGATGTAATAATCTTGTGCTGAGGTTTTGGCATATTCTGGCAGGAGGTCCCCCCTCTGACCCGTGCAAGTGTCAGCATTTGTGTTTCATAGCAAGCTGGGGGAGAGATGGAAACAGGTTATAGGAGTAAGTTATTTCCCTCACACTGGTTTCCTATTGCAGCCATTCATTCATTAAAGAGGTGGGTCACCTATACGTTAACTTTTAGTATGCATCAGAATGTCCTTTTCCTAGCAACTTTGCAATTGGTCCACATTATTTTTTATAGTTTTCTAATTATTTGCCTTCCACTTCTATGGGGGTCATCAACCCTGACTGACAAAAACTATTGCTCTATGAGCAGATCATTTTATTATGATTGTTACTTTTTATTACTTATCTTTCTACTCAGTCTCTGACCTAGTCATAGTCCACTCTCTTATTTAAACCTGCCTGGTAAGATAAACAGAACCCTAGCAAGCAGAGAGCTGTTGAATTCCAAACTGTCTACACATTATACTAAAAGTTAGATTGTAAGCTCTACGGGGTAGGGACCTCCTTCTTACTGTGTCCCACACCAAGACTTGGCATCTAATCTCTGTGTATTTATACTTATTTATTGTATTTATTGTAACACTTGTCTTCCCTGTGGGTAATTGTGTATACTGTAAGATGTACAGTGCTGCATATCCTTGTAGTGCTTTTTAAATAAAGTTACACACATACAAACAAACATACATACATACATACATACAAGGTGAACAACCACCCCTTTAAGGATTTTGATTTTGCTGTACAACTTACCTTGTGCGCAGTATCTGCAAATTGTTGGGCGCTATTCATCATTTCCGCCGTTGACTCTTCTGCGCGGCCCAGTCGCTCCCCGCGTTCATTCAGGGCTTGGCTAGCTTTCTGTACAGCACTAGTTACGCTGTCGGCTGCAGAGTGAAGAATACTGTTGCCTGCAGCACAATAACAAAAGCATATGGGAATTCCAGGATGGAGAGGACAGCAGTAACCCCTCCAACCCCCATCTTGGTAGGTGGCCAACATTACCATCTCCTACTTTGTGCTTATATAATAAATCAAGCCCTGATTGCCTTAAGACGTAATGACTAAGACTGATGAAACACATGAGACTTAACCCATACAAAGCATAAGTGTAACTATAAGGTCCCGCCAGTTTGATTTGCTTACCCTGCTTACCTGAGAACAATTTGGACGGACAGTTGATGAATTCAGGCTTTCGGTCAGACAGGTGCCTCTGACACGTGTGGTAAAGGATCTGAAAGAAGGTAAATTTCTCCGAGCCAGAACTTGCAACCCACTGATCAGAAGCATTGTCAAACTGCAGGTCAAACTCTGGGGACTCCTGCTTCGGAAAAAGTAAATAAATTCCTATAATCAGTGAATATCACTAAAGGGAAGAGGACTAACAAACCATATTGCATTAAAGAGTCCTTTTATTTTACTTTCGTTCCCTGCTATTTGGTATTTACAAGATTCTCACTCAGTCTAGCCCAAAAAGCAGGCAGATAGTGGTCCTTTTTTTCTTCTGTCACAACACTGTAGCCTGATCATTTCTTTACACAAGAAAGGTAAATGTATTAGTTTGTTACAGGATGCCTACAAATATCTATGTACTATGGATATTGATTGGTTCCTTGATTGTGCAGGTTTGATTATTACATCTAATGATGCGCCATGCTGCCCAGTGTATTACTTCCTGCTTCACTTCCTTCTATTCTGACCATTAAAGCTGACAAACAAAGGTGGATATACAGTGTATAATTTCTACTATGCTATATATCTGTTCCACCTAGCCGACTGATCACTTGGATAATGTGCAGGATCGCCCTGTGTATGGCCATGTATATCCTCCAGCCTGTAAAGCAACTGTTCCTGATTTAGAGGGCCACTAATTGTACCCTATATTTTTTTTTTTTACTATTCACTATTTAGAGGGCCACTAATTGTACCCTATATTTTTTTTTTTTACTATTCACTATTTAGAGGGCCACTAATTGTACCCTATATTTTTTTTTTTTACTATTCACACAGCAAAGATCTTATGACTGGAAGGAAGCAGAAAGTAGACATATTATATATTCTAGGAAAAAATATATTAATAGCATCACATAAGAGTTATTTTTCAAGGATACAAGTATCAAGAAAGCTCAGAAATACGGGAAGGCCATCTCTATTAGACTCCATTTTAATCAAATAAATTTATATTTATAAAAATGATTTCCTTTTTCTCTGTAATAATAAAACAGCACCTTGTACTTGATCCCAACTAAGATATAATTAATCCTTATTGGAGGATATTGGGTTTATTTCATAATTAAATGAGTTTTAGATATAAAGTACCAATATATTGAACCCTTCACGTTATACAGGCACACATAATATAGTGAATAATGTACCCCATATTTCAAAATGTATATATATATATATATATATTATAATTCCCCAACGAGTTCCATGGCCACATATACAGATTGTAGAACTACAAGGTGACTCCTAATATTGTTATATTTTACAACAGGGGGTTCATTATTTACTATATAATGTGTGCCTGTATAATGAGAATGGTTTAATATCTTGGTACATTACTTTATAAATGTGTTATTAATCATTTCTTACACCCCCCCCCCCCCCAAATGTGAGTGAAGTTGAGTTTTATGAGCACTTAAAGGCAAGGTTTGTACTAATGCCACAAGGTGAACTTTCAGCTGCAATTAGAATCAAAATGCAAAGTCGATGTAGGAGGCGTGAACTGTGAAACAAAATCAACAAACATTTCATGGGAATTAAAGAGGGAACATCATATTGAATGGAGGAAATCCTCACTTTAACAGCCAATCAATATAAGCCTTCTGAGATCCATTGCAAATCTCCGTGTCTGCAGGAATATATGCAGTCCTTGTTAAATAAAACACTGTAGCTCCTGGCCAATGCAGCGACTACAGTTGGTGTGCAAATATTCATGTCAACACTGGGTGAGTTTTTGTGGATGATTACATTTAGACACTAAATAAATTATCCTCTTTGGACATCAGTCAGGGTGAGCCATGAAAGCCACCATGGTTAGAGTAACTGTCAAACTGACCATTTAGTTGCTCTCTTAGTTTAGCATAGAAACAGCTGTATTAAGGTGGCCATATACTGTAAGTTCTGCTTGTCTGGCAAGGTCACAAGTGGGCATATCTTTCCACTGATATGCCCACCTATTGTTCTAATGCAATCTGCCATACTAGGGTTGATGCAATGTAAGCTCCCAAATGTAGATAGTAACCCACTCTAACAGATAATGTTGGTGGATCCAGTGCTCCTGGAATCACAAAATGATGCATGTTAGGAATCCAATTTTACACTGGAGGGAAGACAATTATAGGGTGGCACTTATTATTAATGTATGGTTGTTATCATTGATAACAATGATAACACACGTAGAATGTGCCAATATCAATGTACTTGGAACAACCCCAACACTATAAGGGTGAAGCAGTGTCAACACAAACATATGAATAGAACACATGTAAAGGGGCTTATGTAGTGTTACTGTTGGTGTGAATACCAACGTATTACAAAGCTCTGATAGTGGTATCAATATATATATAATATATAATATATAATATATATATATATACAAAAATGAACGGTACCGCACTCACAGGACTTAAGAAGATCAAAATTTATTATTACTTACAGAGTTGTATCTAACGTTTCGGCTACCACTGTAGCCTTGAGAAAGGCTACAGTGGTAGCCGAAACGTTAGATACAACTCTGTAAGTAATAATAAATTTTGATCTTCTTAAGTCCTGTGAGTGCGGTACCGTTCATTTTTGTATACATTACTGCTATTTTTGGTCTGCACCCAGGCAAAGTTGTTTGCTTTTCGTGAGTGCCTGTTGCAGCATTGAAGATTTATATATATATATATATATATATATATATATATATATATATATATATATATATATATATATATATATATATATATATAACAATGGGAAGTAAGACGGGACACTGAGGAATAAAGAAAGCATTATGTTCCATAGTTAAATTTGAGGACATGGAGCTTACCCTGTTGGCGTCAGTGCCATTAACTTGCCTCAGCTGCTCGAGCATCCACTGAGATCTCCTCACAAAACTTGTGGCTCCCTCAAACTGCTTCACCTTTGTGATGTAAACCTGGGCCGGGCGTTTGTTTGTAACTGCAAGGCAATGAACAGCTCATCACAATCTCATTTCATAAAAACTCAAGGTAAACTCATGTGTCATTTACAACAATTTCCATTTCCTATGGCTTGCCAGCCACAACCTGCCCGACCCGTGGGTCCTGCATGGAAAAATTAAATGCTTATATTTCCCAGATATGGGTTCCTTAAATGATCAGTATAATGTCTTTTTATTTATTTTAACCCAAAATGGTAGAACAGAAGGGTTAAACACATAGATATTTGCACTGTGCTGTGCCTGTATATAAGCAATACAATATTGTTGTTCTTTCCCCTAAGACAAAGCTAAGCATTGGCCACCCAAAAGAGATATAGAGAATTAGAACACGGTTTAACACTAGGCTTACAAAGACAGCACCAGCATGCAACTTGTAAGAAAAGTTTTTAGCACAGGCTAGCTAAGGATGCTGGGACTTGTGGTTTTCAACAGCTGGAATACTGAGGCTGACAGCTCTGCCCTAGAACATAAGCTGAGACTTCCATTGAGCACAGTGAATTCATTACAATGAATGATGCAGATTAACCCATTACTGCACCCCATATTGCAGGGAGATCCAAATGATCAAAATGGCTGTGACTACATTCTGTCCTGTTTTTCTAGTTAATCCACAATGGAATAGAGAAAGGCAGTGGGAATGGTGCAGGGAGAAGGCCCCACACCTCTTCACAACAGGAACTATGGAGCTTCCTGAATTGGCCTCATTCCCTGCACACACAAACACTACACGGATTTCCTTGTTCTCAAACAAATGAAAGAGCAGTTAGAGAACATACTGGCACAGAGTGGAATGATGAGCAAACAGGGGCAGGTGGATTCTGAGGGTTTGGTATTGGCAGAACAGCATGGGAAAAGCTACAGTAATGCAGATACACTCTGAATCTAACTGGTATAAGTACATGAAACCACTGCAGGTGGAACTACACCACCCATATCAACAATTCTTGGATTTACAATATACTGGAATAACTGGCAGCCCCCATATAACACTAAGATTTACTCTTCTATAGACCAACTTGTAAAAACAAGCAGCAGCAGATACATAATCTAGGCACAGAGATTAGCAAAGAGCTTGCAATCAGGGGTATGGAAACCAACAAAAAAAATCTATATCACTGGATGATTCCTCTGCGTGCTGAGAAGCTGATCGTTATTTCACTTGATTAACAGCCCGGAGGAATTCATAACCGGGACCGGCCTAACATCCTGCACCCCATGATCTTTAATATGCATCTTAATGTACTTTTAATGATATCATTTTGTTTCATCTGGGTTTTTTCTTTTTTTTTTCTTTAAATTAGGCTGATAAATGCACAAAACTCTAATGAAACGGTTTCCAAGGGTATAGCTTTACTACCCATGATGCCATTCTGCTTATGCGGCAAGAGCGTTGATAATCAATCTCTGTTCAATCTCTGGCTGTCATGTTCTGCTATTTACTATTTCCGGTTAGCTGAAACCCTCAGCTGCATTTAATCTTTAGCCAAAGTTTTCAAACTTAAAGAAATAGTTTCCTGTGGAACTGGATTCTGATTAACCCTTTATGGCAGGGGGTCAGCCCCACACTGGTAGCAGGCTGAGCGCTTTACAAACATTATATAGACCCCTCTAAAGCAGAGGCCTTCAGGTACCTATACCGAAAAAAGGCCCTAAATTAAAGTTTATACTACTTATAAACACTTGCAAATCCACTTAAAAGTTTTACAAACATTTGCCAAGAACACGAGACTCAATCTTTGAGAATGGCCCTTTGCCGACTTAATGGAAGAAGGGTGTTGCAAAACTAAAACTTACAGTTAAGTAAATCAATTGGGTGCCAGTGGTTCTTTAGAACAAATGCATAAGTGGTTACTTATAGAAAAAGTACTATCACTTGGAGAACAGTCCCAGATAGATGAAGTACAGTAATTCAGCATTTACTCAAGTACAAAGCTTCCCAGAAGCATTTACCCATAAGGGGTTGATGACGGAACAGTGGATTTTGGAAGTGTCTAATCCTCAGTATGAAGCTCCCCCAAGTGGAACCTAGGTGAGCTACAGTGGTACTTAATTTGTACACTTGCATTCTTCTACTAAGGGTGGTACACCCAGTAATCTAATCCTAATAATTCTCCTCAGCAGAGTTTTAGGCTGATTCTCTCTCTTACTACTGGAGTGAGCTATTACATAACTATCCTCACTAACCTGAACCCACCTTTAAGAAAGGTGGAATGCAGAGAAAGAGGCGGAGCACACGTGGGCTTCCCCTTTTATAGAACAGTGACATCTAATGGCCAGTTACTGAACTGCCAGAAAAACACTTTAACCTGCATAGGAAAACATGTTGGTAGTCACAGGCTTGGATGCCCAATAGGATAGTACGCCAGCTTCCTGGCCAGTAGTTCGGGTTTGTTCTCAAAAGCAAATATCCTTCATACAGCTTTAAAATTTCTGAGGTTTGGCATGAAAATGCCTCGTATGTTGTGTTCTTTCACTCAACATGGAAAATACATTAGTATATTAAAAACAGAGGAGTCGGGAGTCAGAGTCGGAGATACCATAAACTGAGGGGTGGGAGACACCATAAACTGAGGGGTGGGAGTTGAAAAATGTATGCGCTGACTTCACAGCCCTGTCAGACCATCTACCAAACCCTACCTGAAACATATATTAACGCCTACCTTTCCTGAAATGTAGCATTTACATAATCACGAAACTAAATCTTAAGCTATGTCTTACTTCCCATTGACATAGCTTAACAACTACAGTTAACTACCTGGTACCTGCATCGCACTGCGGGTACCAAAACTGCTGCAACCCATATAATTACCAGCCAATAATTGGCCCTCAGATTAAGACAGTTCAGTATTTACCATGATATCACTTCTATGTTTCAGGCTGGGTAGGGTGTAAATCAAACAGAACAAACAGATAAAAATTCCCCAGCACAAGTCTCAAACCTCATGCCAACACTTTGCTTCAGCCAACAGTCACGGGCTTTTGCACTTACAGTAAGGATGGGGGACAGTGGCGGGATGGACAGCAGAGCAAGCTGCCAATGATGCAGCAGGCTATAACAAAGTTTATATGGACCCTTAATTATTGCTAAAATCACCTGCATCCTCATATCTTTTCCAGATGGAATCTCATAAAATGTGGATTTTGACCACAGAAGCTGCACAGCTGTTTAACATGTATTTTCTTAATGATAATCAAACCAGGTTAATTATCTAATCGTTCATTCCCCCCACACCTGATTTCCACTTTCTTCTATACGTTCAATGCTGCTGACCAAATTCACTACCTGAATTAATTCATATATCTGCCTGCCTGCCACAGATAACTGCAAGAATTCACATATAGGACCCACTGTAGGTGCCTGCCTATCAAAACCAAAAGTAGAGACGAAAAAGAAGACATTTAGAATTAGGCAGTGTTTAGATGTTCAGTTCATGAACAATGTATCTGACCTCCTATTGCTATAGTAAATGCTAATCAGGAGCATTCGATGCACTGACCCAAGGCATGAATAAATTACCTCCAAGGCACAGGGGACGGGGCAGTCAGAATGATGGATGAGGTAGACTTACCTCTATAGAGGATGCTGTACCGGTGCCAGAGGTTCCGTCATGTTGGCAGAAAGATACTGTATTGGAACTATGTAACTCTATACACACCTAGAGTGTTTTATAGTCTGGCTATAAACAAAACATATTATACTAACATGCATGATATACAGGGAGAATGTAGATTGTGAGAAATTGAAGGCTAAATAGGAACAGAAAGTTTTTTTGTAACTAAAAGTGAGGGAATGTATCAATGTCTGCCCAGGGTCGGACTGGGGCAGGAAAATACCCGGTGGGCCCCTGCGGCCCAGACCTGATCCTTGTTGACTGCTTCCCCTGACGCGTTTCACCTATGCGTGCTCAGGAGAGGACGTTGGGCAAGTGGCGGGGCCCCTGCACCACCCCCCCAGTCCGACCCTGTGTCTGCCTGGATCTAGCAACCAAGAATGGTTTAATTTTAACTGCAGCAGACCTGTTAATGCTAACTGGCTATAGTTTGCCCAAGTCTAGTGACCCTTAACAACCATTTATTTTACCAACGGTGTAAGAAAAAGGTGGTCTCCAACCAGGCAGGAAATCCCACTGTGTAAGGGGCAATATGAGCAAGCTCTCAGGAATCAACATGCCCTCTTTCTGTCCAGCCGCAGATTTATCTGTATGAACTCTCTCGTACCCACTGCTGAATACCCCTATTGTATAATCAGTATGCAGGGAAGGTGGTAAAATGAAAGAACTCCCTTGGCCCTCAAGGGACACTAAAGGTGGTGATATTTGTTATTAGCAAGGCATTCCTTGCATTTTAGACCACTTGTGATATTGCTAAGAACTTAACCCCTTCATGACCACAGTATATGTATATATCAGAGAGTTGGAGACCAACATGACTACTGCACCTTACAGTAATACCTCTCAAGTTGCACTCCGCTTGGCGCCGAAACATCAACACACAGTAATGGTTTTATATAGAAACCCAGCTAAGTGCCAGCTGGCACAATTCCTAGCTCCGAAGCAGAAATGGGTGCTAAAGCAAGTTACATTGTTAAATTGCTCTTTTTGCAGCCTGACTGGCTGCTAAGCCCCCTCCTTCCCCTCCGATAAATTACCCAGAGACTTAACTACTCTTTACAAAGTCAATTATCTCCTTCAGCACAATTAAATCTCTCCAATAATGCAAAGCCAAGATTAAGCTCATTCTGCTGATACCAGAATCCGTGCCCGGGGTGAATTATGTGAAGAACCCACTATTCTGAACAAAAAAAATGTGTTTTAAAAGAAAGAGCCTGTGCAGAAGACGACCAAGGGCCAGATACATTCTAATGTTACTCGAGGCTAAGGGGTGTCCTGCAGAGTATGGAATACCAATGTGCCTGTCTTCCCATAGCTTTCAAAGATCATTCTTTCCACTCTAAATAAGCAATTAGACTTTTGTGCACCCAATTATAGGTATGTGCTAAGACAGCAAGACTATATTGGGGGGCTATTATGGGAGAATGCAATAATGTAAAGGGCACAACCAGGCTTTCTTTGCTATTATACTATAATGTTACTATATTTCCTGCTGAACCTCATACATACATAAATACATACATACTAAAAATTGTAAGTCAATGGCACAGATGTGTATTGATCAGATTTTATTTATACATACATACAATTACTGGGGGACTTGGTTGAGCAGCCTGTGGCCTTGATACAAACGTTCTTGCAAAGGATACCCAGGGGAACACAAAAAGTGTAAATAGAAGAGTACAATGGTTTTATTTCCTGGTTGTTGTGCCGCAGAGAAACACCATGCAGCGTTCAGATTAATAGGTGTTCCTTCTACAACCCAAACAGATATTGTGCCACGTCGGTAAAATTACGCAGTTCTCAAATGCTGGAATTAGAGGATTTTGTTGCATAAAGAGATTACAAATCACACAGTCATTTACAAGACTATGAATGCGTTGTAATCTTTATAATTGTATGGCAGCAAGCCAGGATTTGGATACATGAACTAAACTGAGCACACAAAGAAAATCTGGGGGTGAGAAATAGTATTGAGGCTTTTAGGCTAAATCCTAACAGCCCTTTCATGCTTAATTTAGTTGCTTAAAGACACCATTTAAAATGCATGAGCCAATAGCACCAAGAAACAGAAATGACCCTAATTGCATTAACAGATAATATATGCTCAGTGTGCATTTTTCTAGCAAGCGGTAGGATTTTGTTAAAAATAGCTTCACCTTAAAGGAGACATAATGTGCAAAAAAACAAAAATGTACAAGTGCATTATACACTTTTAAATACAGAAGGAATGTGTTAAAAAGTTGTGTTTCAGGCTGATTTGAAAATTTCTCAAAAACCTCTACTAGTCCCACCCACCTGTTCCACGTCCTGCTGCCTCCTTTCCCAGGCTGTGCAGGGGGGCCGGTGGCCCTCAGCACACTGCATAGTAGGACAAGAACCAACCAGCAGCTTGGAGGACTTGATAGGGAACTGAAGCCTGTTCTTGCTTGTGTGACTGCAGGGCTGTGATTGGCGATGTCCCTCCTACTGTGTTCTGGCAGGGTCCCTTAAAACTCACCTACCACTCATTTGAAACAGACATGGACCATAAAGGCTCCATAGGGGTGCCTAACCAATCAATCAGTGAATTAATTTCCTTTATCTTTCCTTTGGCAATGCCACATGGGTCGATTCAGGTCGCTGTTGCCTGAGCGTTTTCCTGCACAAAATGCTTAGAATTGCTTCCTATTCATTTCTTAACTAACTGCATGTCGATCAGGCGATTATCTCTCAGAAATGCTGGCTAATGCATTTTTGAGTAATAATGGCCTGACCCACACCCGCCCTCTGGGGTGCAGGAAATTTCTATAGGTATTTTTACAATATGTAAATAGCCTTATTACTACTATTTCAGATGCTGCGCATTCAGCCTTCACCTTGGGTAAGATAAAACAAGTGGCCCGGATAAGCCTGCCTGTGGCCCTCAGCCCAGAGGATATGGATTTCATTACACAGAAATGGGTCAGTATCAATTTAATGACTCTGCAAGGCTTACATACAAAAAAGCTCTCTATTCTATTAATGTACTTGCCTTTTAGATTCCCGCTCCTTACAGGGATAGTTTTGATAACGGTCCAGTGAATTGCTGACAACACCCATTGCTGGCTGAACTTCTCACCCACAACAATTTCTCTACTTTATTTCTCCGATTCTTCCATAATTACATAAAATCCAGATCTTGGCAAAGTGGTTAAAACATTAAGCGTAATGGGACCTGGAGTGAATTACTAATATAATGTTCTCCCATACCCCAAGATAAGTACAGAACTACAGAAGACAAGGTATGATGCTGACAGCGAGATAGTGACAATATGTGATGAGATACACACAAATACAAAGTCATGCAGATATGATCAATTGCAAATACTGGCAGAGCAGTGACAGATCAGGAGAGGAACTATTCATAAGCAGTATACTGTTATAGCTCCTGTTACTCGCTAATCACTGGGCTAGCTGCATAACAATTCATGGAAAACTAATAAGTGAGTGCTTGTGTCGTGCTTGCATTTTACTGTTCAATAGATTTTTATCTGACAGGCGTTGGTGGAAAGTGTTTACTGCAGATACATAGTGGTGATATATTATCCCCACTTTTTTATTTATTATAGAAGCAGCAGCAGAAAGAAAAAGTTAGTTAAGTTTGAATGCATCTGCTCATAATTTAAAGACCCAGTGGTTTTGGCGAGCAGATCCCAAATGCACATGTATGTATAAATGCAAATCCCAAATGCACATGTATGTATAAATGTATGTATAAATGCAGATCCCAAATGTACAAGTGTCACTTGGGCTTTCTCAGTGACCTTCCTAGACATCAGACTTCTCTCACACATCTATAAAATAATCCCATATCTTTAGCTGAACACACAAAGGTAAAAGGCTTACTATTAGAATAGACTTTTATTAATAAGACTTCTATTTATATATGTCACTTGTACTTCCATCTCCTACACCCCAACAAGTTACTAAACTAAACAAATCAACAGGGTATTTAATACAAAGTTTTATTGGGAAAAACCACTGATTCCAATATCACCCATTGCAGAATATGCAGAAGAATATTCCAACACAAAGCAAAGGTTCTAAAGCAGCCCAACACCCTCTTAAAAAAACTCAATAAAATAGGTCTTACAAAAGAAGTTATTATATATATATATATATATATATATATATATACATATATACATACATACATATAGCCTTCAGAAATCTATCTTGTTTTGTGCATACTGTACACATTAGTTAATAAGCCAATTACCTTTCTATTCCCTGCCTGGAGGCTTCCATCCCTAAAAAATCTCTCTAAACCTGAGGATTGTCAGATATTATACCCATAAATATTACCTGAGATGCAAATATATGTGCGGTATTCTCCCTGCCCACCAGTTGCTAAGAAGGGGATCTTTTTCTTTGTCCTCCGCTTTACTAGCACAGCGCCAAGCATTCTTTCATCTTGTGGAGTGAAGACTTCTTTATTGATAGTGGCTTTAGCAGACATCTTGCTGGGAGAAGTACAGCCTGGAAGAGTAAGAAGGGCTAAATGAAACACAATTCAGGCAAAGACTACCCTGGTTTGGTTCAACACTATGGGGCACATTTACTAAGACACAAATTCGAATCTGAATTGGGAAAATTCCGATTGGAAAACAAACATTTTGCGACTTTTTCATATTTTTTGCGAATTTTCGGCGCCTTTACGACTTTGCGGAAATTGTTGCGACTTTTTCGTTACCAATACGATTTGCGCGAAAAAACGCGAGTTTTCCGTAGCCATTACGATGCGCTCGTATCTTGTCGCGACTTTTTCGTATTGAGCGCTCGTAAGCGGCCGGGCGATACTTTCAGACTTAACATGATTTTGGAAGCCTCCCATAGGACTCAATGGCACCCTGCAGCTCCAACCTGGCCCAAGAAAAGTCACCATACTGAAGCTTGAATGAATCCGAATCTTTCGTACTCGGCGCGAAAGCTGCAAAAAAGTCGCGACTTTTCGTGCAAGTATTAACGCTACGAAAAAATCGCCAGATTTTGCTCAACATTTGGAATGGCAACGAAAAAGTCGCGACAATTATCCGAAAAATCGCAAAATACCGATCATTACGAAAAAAACGCAATCGGACGCATTCGGCCCGTTCGTGAGTAAGTAAATGGGCCCCATAGATTCCAACCTGAAAAAGTTAGGAATAGCCAATTGCCGTATACTCTGGCTTCCAAACCAAAATATATTAAAAAGCCCCACACAACAGAGAAACCACCAGTAATCTGTTTCTTCAAAAATTATGAACAAATGCCATTTTTATATACTAATATCTAGCTGCAAAACAGTTCTTCTCTTTCTGCATAAATTTGAAATCCTGGCAAGGGAGGAGGGACTAAAACAACTTTGATATTTGATGTTCCTTATTGACATTGCGCATGCAGGGAATAGTAGGATTTGCAGGATGCAGGCTGAATGCAGGCTGAGGACACCTGACTGCTGTTACATTTTTTAATCTGGCTGAATCTAGTTGGCCAGATCAGCAGGAGAACAGGGGGCCACACTTATGTAACAGCTCCAAACCATATCATTACATTAAAAATGATAAAAAAGGCTGCATATTTTTAATTGATGTATATAGCACAGTTGCTTAAAACTATATTTACTTTTCAAAAGCTCAAGTTGTGCTTGGGTGGAGTTCCCGTTATAGTTGCACAAAAACCAGGTGTATTGACAAACAGATCCTCCTTTAGGCTGCCAATCAATATAGGGTCTACCAAATAGCCAATCATAGCCCTTATTTGGAACCCCCAGGAATTGTGTTTAGGTTTGTGTTGCCCCCCAACTCTTTATACATATGAATGCGACTCAAGGGTATAAATGGTTGGGGACACCTGGCCTAAACCATTAATTATGTCAGTGTGTGCTTGGCTCCAGATCTTGCAGGAAAAGCAGGGTCACTGTCATAAAGGACTGCAAAACCCAGCTAAAAGCCTAGGTACATGGGCTTTATTCAGGGGCAACAGCATGAATATGAATATGTTACTGGCAGATTATCTCTGCACAAGACTGCGACATAGCCTCAGGCAGGTCACATACATCAAACTCAAAAAGAAGGCTGGTTCCCCACTGAGGACTAGGAGCAGGGCATCTGTTCATGCTGGAGCCTCCTGAAACAGGTAATAACCACCAAATGTCCCGCAGATCTACTGCATTGGCAGGCACAGAGCAAGAATCTTAACCTTATCAGTGCCAGCAGCTCACCTGGGGACAGTAGTGGCAAGGGAAGCTAGCAAAGCTTGATTGCAACACACTTACAGAAAAGGCCAACTAGTGTGAAATTTTATTATAGTAACATAGTAAGTTAGATTGAAAAAAGACACATGCCCATCAAGTTCAAACTTAATGCCCTGCCTAACTGCTATTTGATCCAGGGGAAAGCAAAAAAAACACACCTGAAGCCTCTCTAATTTGCAGCAGAGCAGGAAAGAATTCCTTCCTAACTCCGTGATGGCAATTGGATAAGTCCCTATACATTAGAATACGAAAAAGATCTACACATGTGCATCGAATGACCTCTGAAAATGACGTGATGAATACAATGTTAATGTATTCCTGAGGAGGAAGCGTGGTAAAATGGTATACTGTAATCTAAAGGAGGCCATACATGGCTCAATAAATGCTGGCGATGCTAGACCAAGTAGGCAGCTTATCAAGTCATGTCTGTGGGCTGCCCAAAGCCCAACCGATATCCAGTCAGATATATATTAAGCACATTAAAAAAAAAAAACAACCAAACAAAAAAAACATTGCACCAGGATAGCATCAACATGTTCATGTGGTCTCCCTAGGGCCCCATTATAATCCAATTGTTGACTCGATTGGTGGATCTGTAAGTGAATTGCCAGCTAAACAGTTGAACTAGATCACCATTCTGGGTAATTCCTATTATTCAGATTTCTAATGAAATGGCTCAAGAAAAGGGGTTTATGTTTAAATACGTTTTTTGTCTCCTTTCAGTGTCTCACATTATAGCCATAAGGGCAATGAAACATGGGGAGATTTGTTTCCCCTGATAGCGATTTTTTTTTTTTTTATAAGACCGACAATCTTCCTGTGTGTCACTGCCCTAATGTCATCTGGGCACCCCTATTATGGACTTCATATGATGGCCAGTTTCAAACTGCATTTTTTACTCCGAAGAACCTTTTGGAAAGCGCAAAACAGATTTCTCTTTCTAAAAAGGATGGCAGTGATTTTTTTTTTTTGTTTTGTTCTTTGCGTTTGTGGAACTTTCTAAATTCAACCATATTGGAATTGCCTTTTTCTACCCAATAGGGTGGTCAAGAAGTAAGAAACATGGAAACAGTGTGCAAAAGTCAAAAACAGTGGTAAAGTGGGGCATTAAGGTAATATATTAGCAGCGGGTGCATAAAGTACCACTGGGAACCTTGGTTATCAGACATGCATTGTGCATGTGTGACCTGTCACCCACACATATTGCTCAACTATGCCTGCAGGACAGGCAATATATGATTGACATCTCAGATTTTTCAATTACAATTATTTTAATTTTCCGTTTAGCACTTCCTAGATAATCACCCAGATGGCAAATGCGTAAGATTTTGGGTGAAACAAAGCTTGCCTTAAAAACAGTGGACACAAAATGGCACCTGCCTGCTTGCTGTGTAATTAAGTAATTTGTAGTGTAACTAAAGTTAATTTTGTGCTACTAACATGATACAGAAGGATTTGGAATAATTTTTTTGTGTAATGCACCTTTAAAAGTTATATGGCCATATAAAACACAAAGCTCAAGGCTGAGGGCATTTATGCAGACGACAGAACGCCAAGGTGATATATAAGATCATATTATACAACAGATGACATCACTAAGCAACGATTATAACATTTGACATCAGGCAGCACCTTTTCTAAGGATATATTTTATAGATTACTTGTGTCTCTTATATATATGGCTTGTACATGGCTCGTATATTATATTTAAATATTGATCTAGGTTCTTCCAAACTGTCATGTTGAGAGTGAAGAAGCAAAATCCTGGCACTTACTGAGAACTAGGTTTTAGATGAACCACCCCTGATTTACTTAAGAAAAAGAATGTATTACACATCTTCCATTTTTAGATGGTATCTTGTTCAATGCATACATTCATATACTGTATAGCACTGGGGAATATGTTAGCACTTATTGTAACAACAACTGGTCAGAAATGGACTAATGCAACAGTATTATCAGAAAAGGACAGGCTTAGGCATTTAAGGCAAAGGTTGTTACTGCGGACAGAGGACATGTAAAGGGCAGCATGAAGAGCTTTCCTCTCTAAACAGCAAGGATAGAAGTTAAAGCAGTATAATGGGCAGAAAATGAAATACAGACATTGAGTGGTAGTAACACTAAGGGCTCTGGAACACGAGGAGATTTGTCGCCGGCGATTTTTAAAAGAGCGATTTGGTGACAAGACGAACGACAAGACGTCAATGCTAAACCAATGGAAATCACCAGCGTCAAAACATACAAGGCTACTTCAAGTCGCCTGCTGTTTCAAATCACCCTTTTCTGAGCGACTTGAGTTGCCAAAGCACTGGAGGGAAAAAACGCAGGCGACACATCTCCTTGTGTGCCAGAGCCCTAAGGCAAAAGCTGCACTGGATTTCTACAGCCATGAAACTCAAGAGCAACTCATTCCTTAAGGAACAGTAACACCAAAAAATGTATATATTTTAAAGAAATTAAACTATAATGTACTGCTGCCCTGCACTGGTAAAAGTTTTGTGTTTGCTTCAGAAACATTACTAGAGTTTATATAAACCCTGGTGTGTAGCCATGGGGGCAGCCATTCAAAAGAAGAAAAGGCACAGGTTATATAGCAGCTAACAGATAAACCCTGTAGAATACAATGGTGTCTTATCTGTTATCTGCATTGTAACCTGTGCATTTTCTCCTTTTTTCCAGCTTCAATGGCTGCCCCCATGGCTATACAGCAGCTTATTTATATAAACTATAGTAGTGTTCCTGAAGCAAACACCCCAGTTTTACCAGTGCAGGGCCACAGTACATTATATTTCAATTACTTTAATACACTTTCATTTTTTGGTGTTACTGTTCCTTTAAGGTATTGTCTACATTGGATGACAGCTCAGCTTAACAAAGGGATCAGTTAATCAATGACACATCCTGTAAGGATATTGCATAATGACTTTATTGGTGTGACAAGCATCCTCCAGGACCAGGGACCTCTTGCTTTAAATACAGAATATTCTCAGTATTGCTCATGAGCCGGGCTGCTTTATAAAAACATACTTTGCATTCCAAAGGAATGATGTCGATGCCCACTTAGCATGTATGTAAATCATTATTATTTTCTTACTATACTTCTATAAGGGAACTTAAATTAAACTATTTAAGACCATCAGGAATGATAACATACTTAAGCTCTAAGAAGTGCTATTTGGGCACAAATGCGTAGGAAAAATGGAGATGGTTATCTTATTAATGTAACTTTCAATAAAGATTTTCACTGTAAAGGTGGCCATACACAGGCAGATCCACTCGCTTGGCGATGTCGCCAAGCGAGCGGATCTTCACCCTATATCCCCACCTACAGGTGGGCGATATCGGGGAAGCATGGAGGCAAATTCGATAATTTGGCCCTGGGGCCAAACGATCGAATTCTACACGCGGCAATGGGGCATGAAATTGGCCAGATATCGATCAGCCAGGTTAGAAAATTCAGTCGGATCGGGGACCTTTAGTGTATTTTAGTGGTATCCTTGAGTGACTGGTTGCCCACTTTCTCTATTGCTGTCTGTTTTCCCATTTCCTGAGCTGAGGGTCTGGGGCTGCTGGACCTGGACCACCTATTTGACTTGGTGAGTGTATTTATGCTAGGTACCTGTGCCACCTGGACGTCTTGGCTCAAGGAGAGCTGATTTGGGAAAGCAAACTGAGAAAAAAATAAAAAGGAAACAAAAACGGCCTAACATTAAAATCTGGCATATTTGTATCATTAATGTATATTGGACAGTGACTTAGCATGACAATTTCCTTTATTTGGCATAAGAGTATTGCTGCTAAACGTCATCGTAAAGGTTCTGCAAGATAAGTAGAAGTTTGTGGCTTATAACACGCAGAGACGAGCTTCCTTCCCTATAATAACCGTTTCTGAAGCGTGTTTCGCTACTGATAGTTTCAGTAGATACAGTGTATACTTTTTGCTAAAGATAAGACTTGTATTCAATACCGTTACTATTTCACTTGTTTCATTCTGAACTCTTTGTTGCACATTTTTACTTGTCTCTTACCTGTTGCTATCCTTTTTCTCCCCAGCTGGCTGGCAGCTCATGTGCAGCAGTAGGCTGGCGTAGGTAATATTTGGAGCTTAGCCCAGTTTTTTTTTTTTTTTTTACCTATGAACATGTGTAACTTTAAGTAATGTCAGACCAGCCTATGCTTATTAAAGGGGTTTTCACCTTTAAATAAACTTTTAGTATGCTTTAGTGTGCCATTCTGAGGCAAGTTTCAACAGGTCTTCATTTTGTATTTTTTATGGTTTTTGAATAGTGATGAGCGAATCTGTCCTGTTTTGCTTTGCCATAATATTTGCGAAACGGCAAGAAAATTTGCAAAACACATTTGTCGTAAGATTTTTTTTTTTGTTTTGGTCGCCCGCATCTTTTTTGGTCGCCCACATTTTTTTTCTGCGGCAAATTTTCATGGAAGTTTCTCAAAACAATTCGCTAATGGCAAAATGCGGAAATTCACTGTGAATCCATGCCTGCCGAAAAACTTTGCTCATCACTATTTTTGAATGGTTTCATTTTTTTGTTCAGCAGCTCTTCAGTTTGGAATTTTAGCAGCTATCTGGTTGTTAAGGTTCAAATTACCCTAGTAACAGGCAGTGGTTTGAATAACATACTGGAATAGGATATGGACTAAACAGAAAAAAAAAGTAACAATAACAATATAATTATTAATAATAATAATTAGTCTTGGTATCTTTATATATCTTTATATATGCGCCCCTTAATTTTTAGAAATTTTAAAATTTAGATCTGTGAGAATGAGCCTTCATTACCTTCTTGCTCTCTCATGCCCATCCAGCTCATTAGTGCAAATGCAGTGGGACCACAGGGAAGCCACAAATGATCGCTGGAGCAGGAGGCAAGGTGTGGCACGGTGCTCACTTGAATAGTACCCAGAACCAGTGCGTTTCTCAGCAGAGAATAACATCAGCCTGGCTCTGAGGTTAGCAATTAGAATAACTGGAAAGTGCTCAATAAATTACCAAAGCTCCAGTAATTAATGCTTTCTTTCCTTAACAGGAAGTGATCTGTTGGTCCAGTAAAATGTAGATAAAAGTGGAAGTATTAGGCTTTAGATCACACTGACAATGTCACCAAACCATAAAGGGTTTGCACAGTTTCAGAGTAAAGGTGGCCATACACGTGACAATTCCAATCTTTCCCACGATCACTGGTTGTCGGAAAGATCGTTCGTCCACTGTACTGACGTTAGGAGCTGAATCGTCAGATATGCAGGTAAAAACAAAGGAATTCTCTATACATATCTGACGAATCAGCATTAACGGTACGATGTTTGAGCATCTTCAAAGGTGCCGATTAAAATTTTCATTCCTGCCCGATAGGCGACGCGACTGATATCCAAGGCTTTTACCGACATTGATTGCCTTATCTCCCACCATACAAGCACAGATTATTGTACAAAAATTAATTTCATAAGATAATATTGCGTATATGGCCACCTTAAGAAGTCTAACAAACATTAATATGCATGTAGAGGATGTCTAGATATTTTTGAGATTTACAAATGGGTTTTTGCTACTAATCGATTTTTCCAATAGTTTTTCAGAAATTTTCCCTGAAAAAAATCATTTAAAAAAAAAAAAACAAAAACTCACAATTTGTTATTTATTAATGTATAGTTAACTTTTTTAACTTTAAAATTTGGCAGATTTGATCTGTCGAGTACCACTGAGTCCTACAGAGGCTTAGAATAGTAGAGGAATAGAATAGTAAGTGACAGCCTGTCCTTGAGACAAACTCGAGGGGAATTTAATCCCATCATTGTTTTCTATTTCACAAATTTTCAAGGGTAAATTAATCCCATCATTGTTTTCTATTTCTCCCAGTTTCAAGTGAAACTTATACACACTATTGTTTTCCAAGAATGAGCACCAATGCTCCTAAAATGGCTGCAACTCCTGTCTGGGAAAAATAAAGAGGATTCATGGCAACGATCGCCCGTTTAAACTCACATTTTTTTAGTTTAAATGATATTTTTTTGGCTCGAAAAACTTGTGATTTTCGAATGTAAACTCAAAATTTCCTACCTCCAATAACAGCATTATCGTGACATTTTATAAATACAACAATGATCGAGTTTGATTTAAATCTATACCATGTCAGGTTTATACGACTTTGAAGACCAAAAAACTAATTTTATTAAATCAGCCCCTTACTGTAGTAGCACAAATATTGTGCAATGCAGAACAGAATTCTGAAAGCCAGATCTGTAGTTAAAAAAAATGCTTAAATTTGCTTAACTAATCATGGCTACATTATAATTCAGGTTGCACTCTCCTGCACTAATCATATCTGGCAAACAAAGTCTCTCATGTAAAAAGAAAAAAAATCTACAGGCCTTTATAAAAGGAAATGTATCTACCACTGGGGCCGGGGTGGGGGGGGGACACATATGCATATTGCTAGTCTTGGGAAAAATACACATAAAAAAATAAATAAAAACAAGCCAATGATTTACAGTGGGCATGCCAATGCAGCCTTAGTAAATCTTTCCCTAAGGAGGTTGCTATCTCTCCAGATCAATAGCTCTGTTAGTCAGTGGTACTATTGATTGCTAGCTCTGTGGGTCAATTTTCAGGTTAATTGTCAGCTTTGCTCATTTTATAGGCATCTTTCCTCGATGTAGGTAAAAAGCATAGAATGGAGCTTCTGGAGTTGATATTCTGTGAATAGGTTTTTCCACTGAAAACAATCAGGTAAATATACATAAGGGATGAACCCCCCCTCCCCCCCCCCCTTTGTGAAATTTGGGATATCAGAAGTCACTAAAAGGTTCAGAGACATATAAAAAAGCACAAGGGTGTAGGCACTCAGGGCAGGTGGATAGAAATGCTGTTTGAAGGGGAAAGATGTTAATGATAATTGCCATTGTGGTCAGGAAGACAGTGGGGACAGGAAGCTTTTAGACACCAGAAAGTGACAATGTATTTAAGTTCTCTGTCTTCACAGGCCTTCTCTCTGCTAAACCCAATACGCATACCTCCCAACATTTGAAAATCAGAGAGGGACAGAAAGATCTGCTGCCTGTAATGTGGCAACAATTTTTGGCTACACCCCACTAAATACCATACTCACTTTGCAAAAAACACACCCTGATCTCAGGCTGCCATGAAATTTTGACCCCCAGCTTGTGACTCTCTGCCTCTCAAACTAAATGACCTCAAGCTGATTTCCTTCTTCTCACACCGACTAATCCTGGCCTGTGAGTACCTTCCCCTCATACTGACTGACTACCTCCAACCTAAGAGTACTGTTGTGATATTTACCAGATATGAAGGCCTCTTGCCCACACAATATGATAGTGCCAGTTCATGGCAGAGCTGTGACCAGCAGTACTAATGACAAGCTTTAAAGAGCCCTGTGCCAGGAGAATACCTCTGCGGCGGGGCCCACTGGCACTTCAGCTCCAGACCAGTTCCTGTACTCTGGACACTGGCTAGCATATTTGAGCGTGTGTGTTTCTTGGCCCCGGACACCATGAACAAAGGTCAGTGGCCTGATCTCAGGCTAATGGAAAATACTATGAACTTTTCTGCTCTAACATACATGTTTCTTTGTATTCTAGGCATATGCAGTCTGTAACTGTTAGAGAATGCTGGAAGTTGTAGTACTACAGTTTGCACTTGTGGCATACAGTGTCCTTAAATGTGAACTACACATAATTGGAGCATCATACTGATCTATAGCTGTGTTACAAATGAGCTGTTGGGAGTGTCCTGGCCATTATTCCCCTATAGCAGAGTTGGGTGTAAGCATCTTTATCCAATCACATGGAAATTTACTGAATTTCTATCTGCTGAGCCTCTGAAAAACAAGTGGAAGCTGAATGGCTGCGTGGGACTAGTAACGTTTTTACACTAAAACAGTACTAAACCAGTACACTAACACTAACAACATATAAAGGACTTTTTTTTTTGTTGTGGCAATGACTTGTTTCTGGCAGTACGGGGCAAACGTTGCATTTACAATTGCTAAATAAATAAGGAATGCGAAGTAGCAATTGAAAATAAATGAAAAATGTTAATTTCTATAGCAATGGATTTTCCTGCCTTGACTTTATGTAATCATGATTAACAATGAACCCATTCGAGGTGGCCCTTTCCTAATAAAGATACCTGCTCTCTCTCTACTTGCTGATCTTTATTTTCAATTAGATTGTAAACTCTGCGGGCAGAGATCACCACTTCATGATTTGCTATCAATGCACTTCATTATTATTACTATTATGGAATCATCCTAGACTGTATTAAAATCTGTCCCCTCCTGTATTAATGTAAATGCCCCCAGTTGCTGCTGACCTTGGGGCGCTGTATTAAGTAATACATATAGATGAGTAGAAGCTCCTTGAGAATAAACAGAAAACATATGAGAATATATGAATATATGAGACATCAACGCCATCACATTTTATTTTATTGCCCTGAATCCAAAACTCAATACTCTGCAGCTGCCCCTGGCCAAATCCTCATACAAATAATAAAAAATAGACTGAATATTGGATTGCACAAGGTTATATCCCATTGAAATCCAGCCTGAAACTGAATGCTTGATTACACTGTGAGATCGTGCAGTTTACCAACAAGCCATTTACTGGATGTCACATAAAATTTCCAAGCTTATTGCACGGTAGCTAGCACCTGAACAGCTATTTATATGTTTTTATATTCCATGCAAACTAAATACTAAAAACTAAATTTTATAGAAATAGGAATATTTTTATCCATGCTGCCTCCGAATTGTTGCTAAAGGGCAATTTCTTTCTGCCGACATCACCTCCCTGTGTCAGCTATGATCAGTTAAATGGATGAAGTCCCCAAAAGCCTTTGGTAAATGGACTGTTTCCACCTAATAACTGGAACATGTCAACAAAATGGAGCTAATCGCCCATGCTTACATATTAAGCAATACCTCTCGCTAATGGCTGCCTGTTTGTCACAAGAACAAAGAGCTGGGTCACGCTGTACTGACATTTCTTTAAAAGTGAAACAAATTGTTAAAGGCCCTTAGACAACAGGCCATTTAACATGAAGGGGTAGTTTGCCTTTAGATTAAGCAGTATTCTAAGACAAACTGTATTTTTCTTTTTAACTTTTTTGTGGTTTTTAAATAATTTAAGCTTTTGTTGCACAGTTGTCAGGATAAAAAAAAATGGTTGCTGGAGGGTTAATAGCCCTAGCAACCAGGGAGCAGTTTTGATATCAAATTAGTATAGTAGTAAGGCATAAAAAGAAAATAAGTACTAAATAGAAGCAAAGCAATACAACTGAAAAAGCTTAATAGTCTACAGGGTTATTTATAAATAATGGGCAGTAAGTCATAGCAACCAATCAGTTAAAACCTTTTTTTGAGCCAGATGCTAGTAGGACAGCGAAAGGAAACATTTGATTGGCTGCCATAGGTTACTACCCATGTTCTAATTTGCCCAGTGTTGGTAAACTAAGTACTGGTTATTGGGGTCAGTGACACATCATTTTCAGCCACATGCTGGAGAAAACAAGAATAAAAAGGCAAAATTAAAAAAACAAAAAAAAAACAAAACAAAAAACATATGAAACAAATAATGAAGATCATCTGAAACATTTCTTAGTATAGGTCTATGAAACAGATCCCCAAGCTGCAGGGCTACAGTCATCTCCTTACACAGACTTTTTGTTCCCTTGGCACTTTGTGTTCTGCACATGTACAATTGAGTAAAAGAGTCAAATCTCAGTTATACTCTACTGCACATGGGCCAACAGGAGTTCCAAATATTCTGCATAATAGGTCCTATACCTATATAAATATATTTGGCCACACCTCCACTTTAGCACATAAACTCACAGAAGAACTTGCTATATGTCAAGCATTAATCAGGGTAATAAATAAGCAATGCATTCACCCCAGTCTCACACTAAATGGCCTTCATGATGAGATCTTCCGCTCTCATAGCCAATATGGATTCATGCCCCATTCCCTGATGGTAGCTAAGGGTAATATTTCTATAGTGTTTAGGAACAACCTAAGCATGCAGCATGGAAGCTTTCACTTAAATGTAGTGCAAACTGCCAGAGAAGGAATGTTAGGTAAGCATTATATACTGTGTCTGCATAGTTAACTTTCTATTTCAAGATACATGAATTGAAGATGGGCTCTATTTGTAAAGATCATTTAACCAAGTTTAATGAATGTTCCCTTCTCATGAGCCAAAGCAGGGAAGTAATGTAGAATAAAATTAGCCATAGCCATACAGCGGGCAGCAATGATTTCAGCTAAAAAAAAGGCTGATAAGCTAATAGGAGCAATTAGGCCGGTATAAATCCAAACGAGTGCAGAAATTCTCTATGTGGATATTTGAAATGCGGTTCAATGTAGGTAGAATAAAGCTGTCCCAGAAAAATGATATAGAGTGACACGATCAGTAACCTTGCAACATAAAGAATCAGCCACCGAGCCAGTTCAGCAGGAAGACAAAAGTCGATATCACTCTGCTCTAATGTTCTACTCGCTGCTGCGGCTCCTGAGCATATCCTTGTGCCACAGCATTACCCTTACACCTTCCTTAGAGAGGATCTTGTGAAGAAAACCAACCCAGTACAATAGGTACACAGAACATTCCTGCCACTGTAACCCTATGGTGCCTGGACTAAATGATTTGCAAGCGGAATTCTCCAATCCACTGCTGCGGAAGAGGATAACATCTGTCATCATAACAAACGAGTCTGCCAGCTTCCCTAATTGCTGCTATTTTTCTTTTTGAGGCATGTTTATTTCTTTCTCTTTGGGTTATTGATTAAATACCTACAATATTCCCCAAAGAGGGATGACAAACACATTAAAATATAAGGAATACATAATGTGCACTAGTACTGTTTTTGCTATGGTGAACTGCCATTATTTACAGGGACACAAACACACCACATTTGATTATAGTGCACTTATAGCAGCTTCTTCCAAAAACACATATTCTCTCATTTTTGAGGTACATGTACAGGCCAAAAGCATAAACCTAGATATCAGAAGACATGCCTGTTAGTTTCATTGGCCAAAGCCAAGAAGAAAGTTAATTGAAAAAGGAAATGAGTTATGTTTCTATAGGCTGACATGGGGAAACGATATCTTCTCCTTTAAGGTTATTAGCTGTAACAAGAGCACCAATGATGAGTGCAATCTCTTTAATATATTTTCATGTAACTATCTTAATCAGTACCTTAAGTCACAATACATGACTAGCTAGTTTAATGTGTCCCAATGAAATGGATGAGTTAAACCCAGTCATCTCCAGTTGCAAGCTATATTGGCATATACTGGCTAAAGAACAAGAATGTGTGGAATGAATAGCGCCTTTTCAGTTATACTCTGCTTAAAACTAGAAATAGCCTAATATTGGGTTATAGCACAAGTGTGTATGTGGTCCACAAAACTGTGCTTATTGTTAAGGCTGTGCTGCGAACTGCCCAGGAAGCCAAAAGAAATACCAAGTAAAACATATGATCTAATCCCCTAGGCATGGAATTACCCTTGTGTTACTCAGCAACAACAGCCATACAAAATAAATCTGTACTAAGTATACACAATTAGTCTTTTTAAAGGGGATATAATTATGATATCTTATCTTTTAGGGTTCATGTTATAAAACAAAGAAACATGGAAGGACATTGGAAATGTTACTAGTGGCATGACCCTATTATATATGGTCTCCAAAGGACCTGTATAACAGTAAAACATCCTACAGAGACAGGTAGGCTAGAATAATTCACTATATGCAGTGTCGGACTGAGATGGCAGTGGCCCACCAGAAAACCCTGGAACATGGACCCACTCTCATAACTTTAATTCCTCCTCTCCTCCCTCAAACTCTTTATTATCCTAGTCTCTTTTCTCTACATACTTTATTCTTCCATCCATCAAGCTTCCTTCTTCCTATAAAGAAATAGGGAATGACCATGAAATAGGCTAAATAATTAGAAGCAACAGGGCCCACTAACAATTGGGCCCACCGTGAGTTTTTCTGGTGGGCCAGTCAGACACAGACTATATGGCTAACTTACTATCTCAGTCTCTGGTTTAAAAAGTGCACAACATGTGCAAACTGGAGTGAGCAAATAGAATTTTTTGTTTCTGATGGTCAAGGAAAAGAGATACAAAATTCAGTTGATAGTATATGTGCTAAAAAGCTAGCAAATAGTTTGGATACGCAGCCATTCCAAGAGATAATCAAATGATGTCCCTAATGGGTTTTTTTTAATTTTTTTGCATTATCCTTAAATTGATACAGACACCAGAAAGTAAATCTTTTTTTACATCTATCATAACATTGTCTTTGCAAGAACTTTATAATTTTGCCATAAAAATATTTGCCTGAGGCATTTACACAACTTGTGTGATTCCCTGTGTTCCTCTATGAAGGGGGCTGCCATATTTGTCTGTTAGCATTAGAAGCTATAACTGTCAGGCTGAGAAGGGACAGTCAGGTTGGCAATACATTCAGGTTTAGGGACTTCAAGTAACAATTACTTACAAAACCAAACCTATATTTTGAAAAGTAGTTTTTTGTCAGTATCACTTTAAGAAACCTGCAGAGTTTATGCTGCTAGCTACTAACAAATTAATGAATGAAAAAACTTGACCACATCTGGCCATTCAATGTTGTTATTTTTGGCCAATCCACTGAACAAACAAAAACAAAACAAACAAAAAAAAACTTAATATAAATACCCTTGTTTCGCATCCCAAAGACTTTATGCTAAGAGCTACTGTGGTTGCAGCTGGATGGTTGATAGCCTGACAGACCTGCACTATTAAATAGAGTACATATAATTAATGCAAAAAGACTGCAATAGTGGCAGTTGCTTCGAGTGGGTTTAATGCTCTCTCTCCCACCCAATATGTCAGATAAGTATGTTTGTTCCGAGAAGGCTGCAGAACAACGGGCACAAGGCAGATGCGGCTGCAAAGAAGAAAAAATACAGAACAACGGTATTTATCGATCCAGAAGTGTGACTCTGCAAACTGAGAGGCAGAATAACCCAGATACATCTTTGTGCCATAAACACATTAAGGCTCAACACTGGCACATTTATCGGGAGAGAAATTAATGCACAATGTGTATCCTTGTTCTAGTGCGGCCATCTGGTACTGTGCCAAACAAGTAGCACTTATTTACATACTGCATGGTTCCGATGAAATTGGGATTGTATTATAGCTGCAAAACATATGTTTAACAGCAGAAATAGCAAATTCATTGCTAGCAAGGAGATCTTTTAGTACCAGTAAATGCTTGCTGGAATTTTAAAATGCCCTTGCCAAAAGAGAAAACTGTTTGTGTGTATCTCTATGTACAGAGAGCAAGGAACAAAGGTCTATCCATGATAAATATTGTAGAAGTGTGAATCTGGTTAATATAAAAAGCTGTGGCAAATACCTGGCAGCAGGTAAATAAACCCAACATGCACAGGTGCAAAAACTTCTAAATCTGGGGGGCGGAGCCAACACCCGATGTGACCAGACGTCTCCTAAAAGAGCTCCGTGCAGGGGAAGCTATTATATACCTGGGGCAAAGCCTAAACTAGGGGCAACCCACACCAAATAACCTCCAAACGACCCACAACATGGGCAAGGCTAAAAAGAAAGCGTCACCGATGAAAATGACAGCTTTTTACCCGAAAACAGGTTCGCAGGTAGACGCATACTCCTCATCCCAAGATGGCGCCGACTCGAATAGCAGCAGTCCGACGCGCATCACAGAGGGTACAGGTATAGTAGCGCAAAGCCTAGCGACCACCAATACACAACCCAATATCACTCTGCCTATACTAAAAGACTTACTTACCTCACTCAGATCGGATATCCAGGCCGATTTTAAAAACGCAATGGCGGAACTCAACCATGAGGTTAGGCAACTAGAAGGCCGCACTGACCACCTGGAAAACAAAATGGCAGAACTTGTAAGCTCCCACAACGAGCTCATAGACGCAAACAGCACACTAGAAAGCGAAGTAGACAAACTAACAAATAAACTGGCCGACATTGAGGACAGGAACAGGAGAAACAACCTCAGAATTAGAGGTGTACCGGAGCAAATAAAAATGGAGGATTTAAATCACTACCTCACAGAAATGCTCCAAACTTTACTGCCACAAGAAAAACTTGAGCACTTGCTAGTGGACAGAGCCCACAGATTACCTCGCAACAAAAATGCACCCCCCGGTGCACCTAGAGAAGTCATACTAAGACTTCACTTTTACCATATAAAGGAACTAACGTTAAACGCTTTCCGCAATAAACAGGAACTGCCAGACAAATATACCACACTCCAATGCTACCCTGACCTATCTGCACATACTATGAAAAAACGTAAAGACTTTGCACAAGTAACAGTAATACTGAGAGAGGCAGACATACCATATAGATGGCTATTCCCAGTAAAGCTAAGAGTAGTGTATAAAGACACTCCATACATAATGGACACACCACAGCAAGGGAACCATCTACTAAAACAGTGGTCACTACTACCACCACAAGAAACGCCGCAAAAACAACCACCAAAAAAGCAAAGACTTCAACAAGAATGGCAAACTACCAAAAATAGCCACAAGAGGGCCCCAAGCATAAGCACAATACTAGAACAAGTAGACCAAGAAAACAATGAAAATACATGAACCTCAACACAAACTTCTGAGGCACACAAAACAAAGTTTTGACCCCACAAAGATACCATTTGCGCAATCTCCCCCTGCACCAGCGTAAATAAGACCACCATCTGCACCCCCCACCTTGGCTTGGCAAAACCAGCGACTAACTCCAGACACAAAGCAAAAAACATCAATGTCTGCAACCAGAAACTGGTCAAAAACGAGCCACTCTATACGATACCGGAGAAGTATTGTTGTAAATATGTTTAAATGTTGTATTAATATGTTTCTTTCACTTTTAACCCCTCCTACCCCATCCACCCTTTCCCCACCCCCTACCCCCTCCCTCCATGCCTACATCAACATCTCCAACCATGCTGATGACAAGGAGTCCAATGGCAGCGAGCACAAAGAAACCATCAACAGAAAACCGACCCCTGAACCAAGGCAGATCAACATATTTAAGGTCGGTGAGTACAATTTATGCACCACAAGCAACCCACACCCATGGCATCCACAATAACTACCTTAAACGTAAATGGCTTGAACAGTCCCAACAAGAGATCCCAACTCATATACTGGGCCAAACGAGAAAAACCAAAAATTCTATGTATCCAAGAAACCCATCTAATAACAGGGCAACCTACCAGACTCACAAACAAAGAATACCCCAACCAACTATATGCAAACAGCCCCATAAAGAAAAAAGGAGTAGCAATCTGGTTTCATAAAACATTAACTCCACAAATAATCCAAGAACATCCTGACCCTGAGGGCAGATACCTTATTATACTAGCGCAAATACAAGGCCAAAACTACACAATAGCCTCAGTATATGCCCCAACAACAAAGCAATCAGCATTCTACCGAAAATTCTTCAAAGAACTAAATAAACTAAAACAGGGACGTATAATAATAGGAGGAGACTTCAACATACCCCTGCAACACCAAGCAGATACAAAATCAGAAAAGCAAAAAAATGCAAGAGCAAAAACTTCTAAATCTTCTGGAACGATGGGCCATAGAATCTGTACCTGTCCCCTGGAATTGTCTGTTTAATGAGCGCAGATGCTTGGAATTGCTAATTAAATATTTAAATAAATACCTGTATATATCTGTTATCCAGAAACCCATAATTTGGAAAGTTTTAATTACAGGAATGCTATCTCCCGCAATCAAATAAATCTATTTTTTAAAAATGGATTTCCTTTTAAAACACGAAACATTACCATGTATGTGGTTAACTAGAATACAATTAATCCTTATTGGAGGCAAAACAATCCGATTGGGTTTAATTAACGTTTAATTAATGTTTAAATAGATTTAAAGTACAGAGATTCAAATTATAGAAAATCCCTGTAATTAGAAACCCCAGAGTCCCAAATATTTTAAATAACAGGTCCCATAGCTGCACATGTATTATTATTTAAAGATATAGATCATACAATAAGGGACAAATTGTTGTAGAAAAAAAACTTGTCAAAAAATCTGAAATCTCTTCGAAACAAAAGAAGGATCTTTCAGGAAAGGAAAGGGACATCTGCCACTGACTTCTCGGAAAGTTTTAGCTGGTGAATTGTCAGATTTGGATTTTTAGTCATTTGGACGCATAGTAAATTTCAGAAAGTTGCAACTTTTTTTTCTGTGACTTTAGCTCTATAAATCAGAATTCGGGAACAAAAGGGGGCGCTTATAACACAATACACAAACACTTCAGTAGTAGAGCACAGTTAAGGGGGCAATACACGGGCCGACTATAGCTGCCGATATCGGTCCCTTGGACCGATTCGACAGCTAATCGGCCCGTGTATGGGGAGAGCAGAGCGGCCTGGCCGACCGATATCTGGCCTGAAACTGGCCAGATCTCGATCGGCCAGGTTAGAAAATCTGGTCGGATCGGGGACCGCATCGGCTCGTTGATGCCGCCCACATAATCTGATCGTTTGGCCCCAGGGCCAAACGATCGGATTATTTTTTTTTTACCTAAATGCTCCCCGATATCGCCCACCCGTAGGTGGGGATATCGGGGGAAGATCCGCTCGCTTGGCGACATCGCCAAGCGAGCGGATCTGCTCGTGTATGGCCACCTTTAGACTGAAGACACACGGAGCTACAAGAAGCAGCTACTTGTTGTGGCTGGTAAAATAGACAATGCTGATCATTTACTGATAACAGTCTCTACATGTGTTTTAGCCGAGACAATTAGCAGTACTGTCTATGGCAGGGTATTTTTTGGTGTTTAGTAGCCGTGAAAAAGAAGCTGCTACTAGTAGCTCTAAGGGCTCTGGCACACGGGGGAGATTAGTCGCCCGCGACAAAACTCCCTGTTCGCGGGCGACTAATCTCCCCGAGTTGCCATGAGCCGCCATCCCGCAGGCGAACATGTAAGTCGCCGGCGGGATGGCACACGCGGCGAGTCTTTTCCGGCGATTTGCGCGAAATCGCGCCGCCGCGTCTGCCATCCCGCCGGCGACTTACATGTTCGCCGGTGGGATGGCAGGGGGAAGGCAACTCGGGGAGATTAGTCGCCCGCGAACAGGGAGTTTTGCCGCGGGCGACTAATCTCCCCGTGTGCCAGAGCCCTAAGTGTCTTCACCCTTAGCTGAAGCTGAAGAACTGATTAGAGGCAGATGGTTGATGGTTTTCCATGTCCCAGGTTACATTAACAGTGGGATAACTGGAATTTGGATGAACTGAGAGTTTGTAATACTCCAGGACTGGGAGGGTCACATTCCTTTCAGGATAATATTTTGTATGTTTATAGATCAAACAGACTGAAGAGGAAGCCTAAAGTTGATCTAAATTGAATCAGTGTTGTATCCAAGATAAACAATTTGTTGGAAAGTTTCGATTACCTCATATCTATGAAGATATTTATTTATCCGGGCCATGATATACAGCATCTAGCAGATATAAGTCTAAAGCAACAGGACTTTGACCATGTAACTCCAAAGTGACCTCTAATATCTAAATACATTTTAGCATGGGGAACTTTATTCATTATAATCACCAGCCTTTTAAGAGTCTCTGTTCAGTGAGGTCTCTTCCTTTGCTAAGTGTGTTCCACAAACCTTTATCTATATTTTCAAAACACATAAAATTAGCACAATACAGCAGAACTAGTTTCAGTTTATGTTATTTTGAATATCTAACCCTAAACCAGTCAGTTTACTAAGCATGGAGCATAACATCCAGCACCAGTGGACAGACAGAAACTGCACTTACAGAACAGAGACCTCAAAATGGAACATAGCTAGTCTGGCAAGTAGGAACAGACTGTGAGGGACAGAGGCTGTAATCTTATTCTGGCTGTTATGGCACACTAGCTGGGGCCTGCTACTCAGTCTGTACCTTCGGTATCTTTCTTAGTGAGAAAGAAGCAGTATGGATGGGGGTGTGGGGCAGGTGGGTGAGAGTGGTGTGTGAAAATGGACAACAGGTGGGGCAGAGTCATGCAGTAAGAAAGTCTGGTGGGCAGAGACATGCAGTGAGAATGAGGACACCAGTGCAGCACTGGGGGGTGGGGGGGGTTAGGAAAGGGAGGACAGGGGAATGGGGATGATGCACAGCAGGTGACCAGATGCAGTGGAAGTCTATGCTAGTGTTGCTAGGAGAGACACATCAAACAGTGATCATGTCTTTTTAAGTTATAAAGGGCCCATTCTGGCATCAGGATACAACATTTATAAGGATATCATTTACAGCTTGATCCCATAGTAAATGACCAAAATGTAGATTATATAGTGAATAAAGTACCCGCTATGGTAAAACAGAAGGATGTTATAAGTCACTGAGGAGTTCCATGACAGGTCATGGAGCTGCAAGGTGGCTTGTAATATCCTCTTATTTTTCAACAGGGGGTTCTTTATTTATTATAATGCACAGGTTTCATTGAGCTATGTGACAGAAAGTACATCACTAAGCACTGTAACTGCTGACATCACCAAACTTTGTTTATAAAGATATTATTACAGGATATTTATGGCTCATGTGTATTATATCCTGTGCTACATGGAAATCTGGGCATGTTGGTCATCTTGGGGATGAATTGACAGATTATCCTAATCTGAAGAGAAAATTTTATCTGCCAATGCATAAGGTGCATGGTGCACTGGCAAATGCCAGTGAAGAGCAATGTAACACGTGTAAAAAATATAGAAAATATGGCAAAGGGCCTCAAAATAACATTCTTTTAATTAGAAATAAAATGATTGCAAGCAGCACCATAAATCAGCTATGGGAATCAATACATTTTATACTGTGTTACTTTATTGCACCTCATTCCTATAGCGGAATTATTCTGAATGAATGACGTTAGTGAGAAAATATAAAGGAAAGTAGTGTTCTTTTTTCTAACAAAAACAAAAAAGACCAACAGCAAACTGTCTCAGGATATCACTATCTACATAATATGACGGTTAAATTAAAGGTGCACTACATCCATTAAGTGCCAGCACATCTATCAAACAGGCTACCAAAAAACCCGAAACAATGCCCAACTGTATTACATGACCTTGAAAATAACAGCTGCTGAGCTCAGTGACAACTAAGAAACAATGTTTTCTATAAAATGATACTTTTCATCATATACATATAATTGTGCATAAAGGTACAAAAATGCAAGGCACATAGGAATTGCTGTTAACACAACGGTAGTGTTTGCCATTCTTGGAATGACTGTGCCTCTTCTAAAGTAAAATTAGAAACACTGTATCAGAAAAGTAATTGTAGGGTTGCCAGCAGCCTGTGTGAGCTTATAAATCACTGTATCCTATGCACATCTATAAATCCAGTTGATAAAGTGGGTGAAAAAACAGAATGCATGGGCATTTTAAAGATGAGATAATCTGCCACATACAACAATACAAAATTGCTCAGAGAGCTTTTAAAGCACTTTTCCTTACATTATTTTTTAAGTTTAATTGTCATGATATTAGCAGATGTACACTACTAATATGAAGAATGTGTAACAGGATCACACTTGCTGTTCCGGTCAGGGGTTTTACTCGTGTACACAGCACTGTACAACAGAACAGGGATCAAAACAATCATACGTTTGCATTCAAACTGAAGCGCCAAGTGTTAAAAAAAACAAGTGGAAGGAGGCCCCTGCCCCCCCCATCCATCTAATAGTGGAAGAGCTGGGGTTCTGCTCTCTGGATTGGCACAATCCTGGGAGAAAAGGCCTCTAATTGCTTACCATTAGTGATCTGAGGGATGGCCCCAAAAGGTGGGCCACCACATTGCCCACTGAACTACACAGAGCTTGTCACTTGTGCACTGTTGCTTTCCAAATTGCTTACCTTTTCATTGGTGGGATAGTGTTTCCAAAGACTGCGCCCCCAACATCATTTCTGACATCAACTGAGGGGTGGGTGGGTTAGGGCTTTAAGCCCCTTCTCAACGTCATGTGGGGTCAGAATAGATTAAGAAAGGGACAGTTAATATGGTGTGAGCAACCCCTTCCCATACAATGAGGTTTTGCTTTGCTTAGCACAACTCCTTGCAGCCTGGTCCAGTGAAACCAGATGGGCCAAAATTCTTATCTCTCTCTAAAAAATCCACTTGCTTAGTGCAGAGGAAAGGGGAGCAAACAGAACACTGTCAAAGTATTTTAGGAGGGGGAAGGAGAACAGCCAATGCATAGACCAAATACAGGAGTGGGGAGAGGCTGAGCACAGTGATGCAGAGAGACAAACAGAGCCACTAATGCTGAGCAGAAGTAAATGCTGAGAACTGAAGGATAAACCCCAGCTGGGGTATAGGCAGTGTAAAGCAGTAATGCCAAGGAACGCTTGGCACAAGCTGCTTTCATTACTAAAACTGAAATGTCTGGGATAACTGGGAAAGACCTTTATTATTGTAATCCCTTATTTATATAGCAATGACATTTAAAAAGCACTACACGGAGACTGTCAGCTGACCACATTAGCGCTGCCCCACAGAGCTTACAATCGAAAGCCTCTACCACATGCCAATTTGATCAGGAGCCAATTAACCTGCCTCTGTGTTTTTAAAATGTGGGAAGAAATTCTCAAACGGGAGAGCAAAAGGGTAATAAAACAAAGGGAGCAAGAGAGTAGTTTTAGTAAGCATATGGGGCAAAGAGATATGAATAAGGGGCAGTAACAGACAGAAGCACTTAGCTGATAATGAGACTGAATGAAAAACATAGAGAGAACTGACAGGAGCACAAGTGTAACTACATGTTAGGGAGGCCCAGAGAGCACCTTAATCCCTCTTTATGCACCATCCTGGCTGCCTGCAATAAATCTGCTTCATCGTGCAGGAGGGAGATGGTTGCAGTAATTTGGTTTTGCGGTGCGCCCCCCCCCAAATTGATTTTTTTGAATGGGGGGGGCAGGATCAAAGTTACACCACTGGGGCCCCAGGAACAAAGTTACACCACTCGGGCCCCAGGAACAAAGTTACACCACTGGGGCCCCAGGAACAACGTTACTCCACTGGACAGGAGTTCAATATAATGCAAATATCACGCGTACAAACTGTAAATATTGTTTATATGCTCCATGGGGAGGTAGAAATTCAAGTTAAAAGTAAAGCAAGAGGGCACTTGCTCACATAGTAAAAAACATATCAGCTCTGTAGGAGGTGAGATCTCATATCAAATGTACCATCTGTTGTCAAGCTGAGGTTTATTTGGAAGTGCAGGCTGCACAGATAGTTTTAGTTTAAATTCAAAACAATTATTATTATGAGATTCATAACACAAATGGGAGTACAAAAAGAAAAGACCTAAATCCTTATTTAAAGGGGATGTAAACCAACAAAAAAATAGTATAATAACTTTCCGTTTAAGATACAGACCAATGTACTTCCCACTGCTGAAAGCAGTTTCTTGTCCTCTTTTGCACTGCTGGTTCTGTCTCTTTAAACAATGTAGCATGCTCCTTCACATGTCTGGCTTCTGCTAGTGCTTACACTATATCCAAAGTCAGAACCAGCAGGGCAGAGACAGAAAGGGAAAGTCAGAGGTTGCTTGCAATAGCAATTATAGTTACAAATAACTTTAAAACCACTGACAATGAGTGATTAAAGTTGCAACATCATTAGAGTCTCTTTCATCAAGCAAAATTTCATTTTTGCTGTGATATCCCCTTTAAGGCAGTACCACAGACTGAGCCACAGTGTGAGGGAGCCAGGGTAAGGTAGGGGAGCATAGGGAAAGGTTGGGGGTATAAAGTAAGGAGGGGGAGTATAGGGAAAGGTTGGGGGTATAAAGTAAGGAGGGGGAGTACAGGGAAAGGTTGGGGGTATAAAGTAAGGAGGGGGAGTACAGGGAAAGGTTGGGGGTATAAAGTAAGGAGGGGGAGTATAGGGTAAGGTTGGGGGGTATAGAGTAAGGTTGGGGGGTATAGGGTAAGGTTGGAGGGTATAGAGTAAGGTTGGGGGGTATAGAGTAAGGTTGGGGGGTATAGAGTAAGGTTGGGGGGTATAGAGTAAGGTTGGGGGGTATAGAGTAAGGTTGGAGGGTATAGGGTAAGGTTGGGGGGTATAGGGTAAGGTTGGGGGGTATAGGGTAAGGTTGGGGGGTATAGGGTAAGGTTGGGGGGTATAGGGTAAGGTTGGGGGGTATAGGGTAAGGTTGGGGGGTATAGGGTAAGGTTGGGGGGTATAGAGTAAGGTTGGGGGAGTATAGGGTAAGGTTGGGGGAGTATAGGGTAAGGTTGGGGGGTATAGGGTAAGGTTGGGGGTATAGGGTAAGGTTGGGGGGTATAGGGTAAGGTTGGGGGGTATAGAGTAAGGTTGGGGGGTATAGAGTAAGGTTGGAGGGTATAGAGTAAGGTTGGGGGGTATAGAGTAAGGTTGGAGGGTATAGAGTAAGGTTGGGGGGTATAGGGTAAGGTTGGGGGATATAGGGTAAGGTTGGGGGGTATAGGGTAAGGTTGGGGGGTATAGGGTAAGGTTGGGGGGTATAGGGTAAGGTTGGGGGAGTATAGGGTAAGGTTGGGGGGTATAGGGTAAGGTTGGGGGGTATAGGGTAAGGTTGGGGGGTATAGAGTAAGGTTGGGGGGTATAGGGTAAGGTTGGGGGGTATAGGGTAAGGTTGGGGGGTATAGAGTAAGGAGGGGGAATATAGGGTAAGGTAGGGGACAATAGGGTAAGGTAGGGGAGTATAGGGTAAGGTAGGGGAGTACAGAGTAATGAAGGCAGCTGTGTGGGACAGGCGCTAGGCACGCTTACCCGGAGAAGTGGCGGGCTGGGCAGGGCGCTCCGCTGGCTCTCTGGCGAGGTACGGGCCGCTTTGGTTTACTGCCCACTTCAGCCCCTCGGTGGCTGCTACTCCCCGCGTCTCTCTCTCTGTGCCTCTCCCGCTCCCCGGCTGCACACACTTCTGCGGAGCTCAGTCCGGGATCTGACTGCTGCAAAGCTGGGGCGCTCACATGTGACTCTATACAGCCAATCAGGTGCAGGGAGCTGGCCCGCTCGCTGTGGGTGCCAAGAGTGGGAGTGGGAGTGGGAGTTTGGGAGTTGAGAGCAGGGGAGGTGAAGCTGCCCGGGAAGGATAGAGAGTAAGGGAAGGGAGACGGATAGTCTGAGTCGGGGCAGGAAGGCAGACTTGGTATAGGTGCAAGAACTCATAAGTTAAGCACGTCACTCCATCTGATGAGGTCACTAATTACGTTGATGTTTTTTAGTAAGAGATATGAAATGTGTGTTTGGCTTAAACGTTGTGTAGAGACGTACTGCAAGGATGCGTTTCATTTGATCCCACGTTCAGTAATCAGTTGTCCCTGTTGGCTCCTACTGTAACCTGTGTACTTAAACTCAGCTGTCTCTTTGCAGCTTTCAAATAGGGGTCACTGACCCCAGCAGCAAAAACTATTGGCTCACTGAGGCTACAATCTTATTGTTATTTTGTATTTGTAACAAAAGACTAAATAAAAAAAAAACATTTTTAGGAGGAGCCACAAATTATCTCACATTATCTCCTTTCCATCATACTAGATTAACTTACAGGTAAAATGTCCCCTTGAACTGTGTTATATATGGAAGGTAGGCCAGTGGCAAAATGATAAGTATCCATTTGTCCCCTAGAAACCTTGCCTCCCTCCCTCCAGGAGCTACAGGGGCCATGATCAGAATCGGGCCCTAAAAGAAGGGATGTGAAGTGTGGTCACAAGTAATTAGATCTTTTAGCACAGAAGAAATGCATTATTCTAATACAGTGCTGTATAACTGGGGGCCCACCCCCCCCCCCCCCCCCCTTTGTGTGGCCCTCCATCTGTCTGGCTACTTTGACTGCTTAACTTTGTGCTCTAAGGGCTCTGGCACACGGCGGGATGGCAGACGCGGCGGCGCGATTTCCGGAAATCGCCGAAAAAGACTCGCGAGGCTTTTTCGGCGATTTGCGCGAAATCACGCCACCGCGTCTGCCATCCCGCCAGCGACTTACATGTTCGCCGGTGGGATGGCAGGGGTAGGCAACTCGGGGAGATTAGTCGCCCGCGAACAGGGAGTTAATCGCGGGCGACTAATCTCCCCCGTGTGCCAGAGCCCTAAATGGTATCAGTACTGAGATTAACTGCCCCCCCCCTTCATTATTTACACCTCAGATTCCGGTTCACAACTTAAGCCCCTGTATTGTTCACATCTATAACTCCATGCATTGTTCACACCCTAACCCCCTGTATTGTTCACATTAATTCTGGCCCTAGGTACCACAGAAGTTAGACAGCACTGTTGTAACATATTCTAATTGATAAAGTGCATGTCCAGATTTGTGCCACAGCCCTTCCTTATCCTTCTCAAAACACCCCAGTCCTGCAGAGCCTACACACCCTTATCGACCAATATCCATGCACCCCTGCAAGCTGGATTACAGTCTTGCCCAATTCACACTGTTGTTTGTTGTGTTTGTAAGGTGTAAGGGCAAATTCACCAGCCCTTGTGCCGTCACAACCCCTGCATCCCCTGTAGTCATACCCCCACCATTTTTGCCCATTTCCCTACCACTGACAAGGTTGGTTGTTGAGTTAAGAGTTAAGTAAGAAGTGGTGCTTTAAGCAGAGAGTTCCCTGCATTATGGTTCTAGATGCAATTTAGTGCAAAGATTTAAACATGACAGCATAAAGCAATGTACAATGTGCAGTCAGTTGTACAACTTGTATATAAAATATTATTCAGCTGCTTTTATATAGAAATAAACCATTGTTAGCAGGAAATTATGTAAGTGAGACAAGTAACTATAAAAAGGTATAGTTATTAATAAAGTTATTTTAATTTACCACACCCAGTTACTTCCTGTAGCTAAGTATCATGTAAGCTTTTGACTTTCTGTCTGGTGCTGCTGTACAAGTCTGGTTATACAACTGGCTACAAAATTAAAAAAAAGCAAATCTGAACTTGTGCAACAATGCAGCAGCTCCTTGTACTTCCATGTGTTTCACCAACTGTGGCTGCTGATGTCAGGTGAGATAAGCACCCAACTGTGTGTGCAGACTCCAGCTTACACATGGCTACCTACTGTGGCCTTCCATCATACTTGTAGAAGAACTTGTACTGTTGGCTATTTCATAAGGACGACAGCCAATGAGAAAGCTTCACAAGCTACCAAAGAAAAGTTTACAGGCTGGTACCGGACATGTCACCTTATACAGATTCTTCTAGTGTCATCCTGTTTCGCCCACCGACCCAGTCACTCACTCATCTTCTCCTTTAGTTATTCCCAGCAGCGTAACTTAGTCATTCCAGGCCCCCCTGCACCAGTCCCTCCTTCCCCACCCCCTCCCGGGCCTCTGGCACCACACCTCCTGAGGGGGAACTAGGCTGCAGCAGACCCCACGGCTCCCCTTCGACCACGAGGTCTGCTGTATATATAGTCATGCCATTGCTTATTCCATTCCTAACAATCCACTGCCTAGTTGCTAGGGAAAATCAGACCCGAGTAACCAGATAGCTGCTGAAATACCAAACTGGAGAGCTGTTGAACAAAATCATGAAAAAAAATGAAGATCAATTGCAATTGTCTCAGGCTACCAATATCTAAAAAATACTAAAAGTTAAAGGAACAGTAACACCAAAAAATGAAAGTGTTTTAAAGTAATTAAAATATAATGTACAGTTGCCCTGCGCTGGTAAAACTGGTAAGTTTGCAACAGAAACGCTACTATAGTTTATATAAATGAGCTGCTATGTCAACACGGGGGCAGCCATTGAAGCTGGGAAAAAGGAGAAAAGGCACAGGCACATAGCAGATAACAGATAAGCTTTGTAGAATATAATGGGGTTTTATCTGTTATCTGCTAAGTGCCTGTGCCTTTTCTCCTGTAAATGGCTGCCCCCGTGGCTACACAGAAGCTTTATTATATAAACTATAGTAGTCTTTCTAAGGAAAACACACCAGTTGTACCAGTGCAGGGCAGCATTACATTATATAGTAATTACCTTTATACACTTTCATTTTTTGGTGTTACTGTACCTTTAATGTAGGAGTTGCCAGCTGGATGTGCCTAATCTGTGTATTTTAAAAATTAAAAAGTTTATCCTGCTTTTTGGGGAGATTCTGTGTTTAACATTAAAGCTCTTTGCAGTTTCCAGTTTTGCAGCCACAAGTGCATTACAGTGCAAGATCACAAGACTTTTTCCCAACAGCTCATTGATTTTAAGCAGGACACAATATTTTACCTGCTGAGATACAGCCCAGATAGTGTCAGATAACAAGAGCCTTATCAGGGCGGGAAAATGACAGATAAATTATTAAATGGCAATTTATGAAAGAGGACTATTTTATCTGGGTGATGCCATTCTGGCTATATAAATGAACCTGGCAGGGAAAATGCTTCAGCAAGTGTAACATACACTCATGCATCCTGCTGTGCTCTTCTCACTAAGCAAGGTTGTGGGTGAGAAACCAACAGCTTTTGTCAACAAACTGTGTCATGGCTGGAGGAGTTCCCAGTAAATGTACGGTAGCGAGACCTTTGCTTCCACAACAGCACACATATTGTTACACAATCAGTGGGACTGTGCGTATAACTGGTGTTCCAGCACAGACAAGTCCTGAATAAACATACATCCTTATCAGAAGGAAAAAAATGCCATGTTATGTGGTGCTGCCAACATAGCCTTTAAAGGAGACATATAGTTTAACTATAAAGCCCTCCAGTCTTATAGGCAATAATGAATGATATATAGGGGCACATTTACTATGGGTCGAATCCGAGTCCGAATGGAAAAAATTCGGATTGGAAACGAACGTTTTGCGACTTTTTCGTATTTTTTGCGATTTTTTCGGCGCCTTTACGACTTTTCGGAAATTATCGCGACTTTTTCGTTACCAATACGATTTGCGCGAAAAAACGCGAGTTTTTCGTAGCCATTCCGAAAGTTGCTATTTTTTCGTAGCGTTAAAACTTAAAAGGCGCGACGTTTTGCGCAAGTTTTAACACTACGAAAAAATCGCAACTTTCGGAATGGCTACGAAAAACTCGCGTTTTTCCGCAAAAATCGTATTGGTAACGAAAAAGTCGCGATAATTTTCCTAAAAAATCGCAAAATACCAATCATTACGAAAAAAACGCAATCGGACGCATTCGGCCCGTTCGTGAGTAAGTAAATGGGCCCCATAGTGTTGGTTTTACTTTGGGCTAAAAATGATCATATTTAAAAATTTAGATTCTCTCTGGTTGCTGTCCATGTTCCATATGAGGGATGGGTGTGTCCTAACGGTCTCTACCAGAAGCACAGTAGGAGGGGGACAGCCAATCACAGCCCTGCAGTCACACAAGCAAAGAGAGGCTACAGTTGTCTATCAGGTCCACCTAGCTGCTGATTGGTTCCTATCTTACAGTGTAGTGTGCTGAGTAGTGCTTCCCCCCCTGCACAGCCCGGGAAAGGAAGCACAGGAAGTGCAACAGATAGATAGGTTTTGGGTATATTTCTTAATAAATCAGCCAGAAACACATATTTTTTAATCACATTCCTTCTATATTTAGATAAGTATAATTCACTTGCACATTCTTGTTTTTCACACAGTATGTCCCCTTTAACTGTCTAGTGGCCCACTGTGGCACAAACAAGTACAAGAAACTCTGCTTAAAGGGCTAGCATCTTATTTTTCCATATGAAATAGCCTGATAGAAATATTAAAAACTGAATATATGTATATCCCGTTTGCTTTATATTTCCAAAGACTCAGTGAAATGATTACAGAGCCTGCCATTTTATCCATGTCCTATCAAGCATTTTCTCACTGCAAGAGTCCTGAAGCTGGCCAGAAACCCAATATTTTGTGGTGTGGGTGTTTGTCACAGTTTGTTATAAGGTTTGTTACTCATTTTCTTAAGTGGAAGGTTACACTCATGATGTAGCGTAACATGACTTTCAGTCTAGGGTGAAGTCATATTTATGGCCACCAGCAGATTGAATTGGGAATATGGCAGATGTAGTTCTGAGCAGATAAAAATGCAGGTCTACCCATTTAGGCCCACAAAAGGTCTCTGCTATGAGCATCTTACTTCACTTTGCTACATCACCTTCAGCAATTCTCCTATTGTATTTAGAATCAAATTTCAGGAAGCCAAGAAGGGTATGGTATGTACGGTGTAACTAGAACCCCAAGGGCCAGGGTGCCAAATTTGCACCTGGGATCTCCCTGCCAGTCTCACCTCTGAATTATGCCAGTTGCATCCCCTGTGATCACCATTAGTAACATCACTGGGCTGGACAGATCTGTAAATCCCACTTTTCATAAGCAGCTGCTGGGGTTTTCTTATGGCCTTTACAAAGAGATAGCAAACAAAGGAAAGTTGTGCTCACCCCTAAACTGTAAACCATTAGGTGGAGGTACAATGAAAATCCTCTGCACTCACTTATTATCAATATATAGGACATTAAGACATTCTGTGCATTAAGCTACCAAGCAATGCCCTCCCCTTTAAGCAAAACAGCGATTGTTTGTCCATATACTGTATTGAAATATACTTCAAGCTGGCCAACTATGTTAAAGTCATCCCCAGTCCAAGGACCATATTTGACCCTCTTGACCACGGGGCCTGCTGTATACATAGTTAAGCCACTGAAAACGGGTGAGTGCAGTGCAGAGGACCTCTTGTTACTCTTGTCTTTACAAAGTTATACCATAGCATAGGTATTCTCCTGTACTAAACTTACTTCTTGCTGGAAGATGTGAGGTCATAGTGGCCCATTAACTTCATAAATAGCTGTATAGCTACAACAGGAAAGCAGCACTAAAATGTTACGTGAGCCACTGTGTTTAACAAATGTTACCAAAGAGTTCTGTGATCAAATACAGTCATTAAACTGCAGGCAACATTCAATGGTGATTTATAATATCCTTCATTTATAGCTTTACTTTAGAGCTTTTGCTGCGTGGCCTAATAACTGTTCTTATTTACTCCTCTGATTTGTGTATTTTTGCTATCACTTATTTATGTAGCACCAGCTTTTTTTAAGATGGTGGTTCACGTTTGTGTTATCTTTTAGTATTTTATTGGTCTTGATTATTTTTTTTTTTTATAAGGACTAGTAACACCAAAAGTGAAAGTGTTTTGTATACATTTAAATATAATATACAAGTTGGAAGTGGGCTGTGGGGGCCATGTTGATATAAAGGATAACAAATATGAACATGTAAAGGTAAACAAAGGTCCAGGGCCGGATGGGATTCATCCCAGGGTATTAAATGAGCTGAGCGCTGTGATTGCCAAACCTCTTCACTTAAGTTTTCAGGATTCATTGAGGTCTGGCATGGTGCCGAGAGACTGGCGGATTGCTAATGTGGTGCCGTTATTTAAAAAGGGATCCCGTTCTCAGCCTGAAAACTATAGGCCTGTTAGTCTGACATCAGTAGTAGGAAAACTTTTGGAAGGGGTAATAAGGGATAGGGTACTTGAATACATTGCAGTTCACAATACTATTAGTTTGTGCCAGCATGGTTTTATGCGTAACAGATCTTGCCAGACTAATTTAGTCGCCTTGTATGAGGAGGTGAGTAGGAACCTTGATGCTTGAATGGCAGTTGATGTCATCTACTTGGACTTTGCTAAAGCGTTTGATACAGTACCTCACAGAAGGTTAATGATCAAATTAAGGAATATTGGCCTAGAACATAATATTTGTAATTGGATAGAGAAACTGGCTGAAGGATAGAGTACAAAGAGTGGTGGTAAATGGAACATTTTCTAATTGGACCAGTGTGGTTAGTGGAGTACCGCAGGGGTCAGTCCTTGGGCCTTTGCTTTTTAACTTGTTTATTAATGACCTGGAGGTGGGCATAGACAGTACTGTTTCTATTTTTGCTGATGACACAAAATTGTGCAAAACTATAAGTTCCATGCAGGATGCTGCCGCTTTGCAGAGCGATTTGACAAAATTAGAAAACTGGGCAGCAAACTGGAAAATGAGGTTCAATGTTGATAAGTGCAAAGTTATGCACTTTGGTAGAAATAATATAAACGCAAACTATCTACTGAATGGTAGTGTGTTGGGGGTTTCCTTAATGGAGAAGGATCTAGGGGTTTTTGTAGATCACAAGTTGTCTAATTCCAGGCAGTGTCATTCTGTGGCTACTACAGCAAATGAAGTGCTGTCTTGTATAAAAAAGGGAATTGACTCAAGGGATGAGAACATATTTTTGCCCCTTTATAGGTCCCTGGTAAGGCCTCACCTTGAGTATGCGGTGCAGTTTTGGGCTCCAGTCCTTAAGAAGGATATTAATGAGCTGGAGAAAGTGCAGAGACTGCAACTAAACTGGTAAAGGGGATGGAAGATTTAAACTATGAGGTGAGACTGTCGAGGTTGAGGTTGTTTTCTCTGGAAAAGAGGCGCTTGCGAGGGGACATGATTACTCTGTACAAGTACATTAGAGGGGATTATAGGCAGTTGGGGGATGTTCTTTTTTTCCCATAAAAACAATCAACGCACCAGAGGTCACCCCTTTAGATTAGAGGAAAGGAGTTTCCATTTGAAGCAGCGTAGGTGGTTTATCACGGTGAGGGCAGTGAGGTTGGGGAATGCCCTTCCTAGTGATGTGGTAATGGCAGATTCTGTTAATGCCTTTAAGAGGGGCCTGGATGAGTTCTTGAACAATCAGAATATCCAAGGCTATTGTGATACTAATATCTACAGTTAGTACTAGTGGTTGTATTTATAGTTTATGTATGTGAGTGTATAGATTGGTAGGTGTGGGTTAGGTGTGCTGGGTTTACTTGGATGGGTTGAACTTGATGGACACAGGTCTTTTTTCAACCCTATGTAACTATGTAACTATGTAAATATGTAGGTGTTTGATGGGCCAATACAAATTTAAATGTAAATGTAGCCCATCATGTCAGTCCTTGCCCCAGTGTTGCTTACAGGCTAACAAGCCAATTTCCCTACCACAGCACAGCTATGCACAGCAAGTACCAAAGGGTCAATTTCATGGAATCCACCATGCACCTGCATGTTTTTGGACTGCAGGGGTAAAAGGAATACAGACAATGAAGTAATAAATATACTCCATGCTCATAGTGCCCTGGTTGTAAATAAACTCAAGGCCTATATTCAGTGCAACTGTGCCACACCATCATGTTATTAATTATATACACCTACAACAAGAGGGCAAGACTATTCCTAGGATAACGCTGATACTTCTTTTCCCGAAATATTCAACCCGTAGACAAATGGCCCATTGTAATTATTCCCCATTTATGGGCCAGGTAAACATGAAAGCAAGATTGTTTCAGAATTCTTTGTTTGTTTTTCATTTCCAGTGCCAGGGGAATAACACGGCTTCCATCATAAAGCCTTGCATAATTTCATAGCTGGCTGATTAGCACAGTATCAAGATAACGAAGCCCAAGTCTGCTCAGAGAAGTGCACTGAATGGCTCTGCGACACCCAAGAGTTAATAAATAAGCTTTCAGTCGCTGCTCTCTCCTTGCCTGTGCCCCTAAGTACCAAGCTGAAGCGCACAGTACAACAGATCCTGTCACCCCGGTGCACAGACAAGATAAAAGTACTGCTAGGATATTCATCACCCACGCTCAGTGCAAAGGTACTATTTTCCCTGCATTGTAATTTACTGTTACTAAAAGGAACACTGACAGAGATTTGCTAGCTGCATTTGGGTAGGCTATAACAATCCCAGATATGGAAGTGCAAGAATATAGACACTTTCAAATGAATTACTCTTGCCTATGACAATTTCTGCATAAATGTAGCACCCACCATAAATGTGGCACCTGGTAACAAATCATCATAGGGCAGACTTGAAGGCTTATGAGTTGCATATTGTATACAGTATATGCCTGACTGTGAGTTTAAAATCTCCTATGATAATAAAAGGTAACCTGCAACCCTAAAGCTACTGTTGAACCCCTAAGACTGAAGTGTCATAGCTGGAGGGCTGGATTTTGCAACTGGAACAATGTTAAAGGGACAATTCACCTACCTCAAAGTTCCTTTCCTAAGGTAGGGGTAAAGTCTGAACAATGGGTTCATGGCAGGTTGCTGACATTAAACTGGAAGGGAATTAAGAAAGTTGGGCTGTGCTGATGGAAGCCTGCGGCTACTGCCCTTTTAGCTGCAGATACGGCTCTAAAATCCAAAGGGGACAGTGAGAGTAAAGCTGGCCAATTGGTGAGGTTGCCAAATGAGCGTATCTTTCCCCGATATGCCTACCTTGAGGTGCGCAATATCAACCCTTAGGCCAAACTATTGCATTCCATGAACAGGATATAGGCTGCTGGGACAAGGACTGCATCAACTAGCCCATGCACTCTTCATCCCAACGGGATCTTTAAATCTGCCCTATTGTCACCTGGCCGATTTTTGGACAGATATCGCTGAGGTAGGCCAATATACAGGCCGATAAGCTGCCAACTCAGATCAAATCAGCAGCTCGTATCGGCCCAAGTATTGCCACCTTAATAAGCAAAGTGAAATCAAATTGACCCAATACTTATTCAGTTAACCCTTGGGTAGCTGGTATAACATTAAAACTATTGAGCTAAAATCCTAGTATCAGCAGAGATATCAACTCACTAATTATTTTTTTTTCATTTACTCTAAATAGTAACATGAAATAAGATCTTGGAAATGCCCTAATGAATCACTATCACTCTAGTGACATGGGGTTAGTTGACATTTCAGGATCAGCAGCATAAAATGGCACTTTGAACAAGTTGGCTTTAATATTATAATTCAATTTTGATCCCTCTTTACTTTCACTTCACTTTCTCATAGGCATAGTATTTATCATTCCTTTCTGCAGTCTTTGCTAGTTTACATAAATGACAAGGAAGAAGAAGAATAACAACGGGAAAATCCAACATTGTTGTAATAAAAAGCAACATTTAGATTGTAAGCTTTTTTGAGCAGCAGGTTTCTGCACTGATTTGTACAGTATACAATTTGTATGTTTGATGAATACACCCTTCAGTACCTACCAGACTTTTATACATGCTGTTTTACATACAACAAAAGGTGGTCATAGAAGAAAGCTTCCAACTGGATTAGACTAGGACCCAAATCCCATTGGACCAGGAGCCAAACCTGTTGGACGAGGACCACATCAGCATGTTGACAAATCCCCCTTAGACCCACAATATGATATGGTTGTAGGCCCCTAGGTCAGTGAGTGGATCATCCATATTTTACCTAATTAGAACCTGATCTTCTAATATGATTTATTTTTTGGGTCGACAGCACAAATGATTGGAACCGCATGAAGGTGTTGTGGCTCCTTCTTACTGCCTTATTCACTGATGGCATTTCAAACAAGTCCAATCGAGGTAGCTATCCATATTTATAATACAAAGATATATGCTGTAATTAACCTGGGGACCTAGGTTCTTTGCCAGCCAAGGCACTATGTATGTTTTCCCCATGCTTGTGTGGGTTTCCTCAGTGGTACTCCAGTTTCCTCCCATACTTCAAAAGCATATGGGCAGGTTATTTGGCCCCTGATAAAACCAAAAATGTTCAGTGTTGGACTGGCCCACAGAGATACCAGGAAAACTCTTACCATTTGGCCTAATTTAAGGTCATTCCCTATTTCTCTATGGGAACAAAGAGACTAAATATATTATACAAATAGGTTATAGTATGTAAAGATAAAAGACTAGGAAAATATAGAGGTTGAGTGAGGAATGGATGAAAAATAGTTTGGAGAGTGGGCCCATGGTCTAGGGCAGGGCTGTCCAACTGGCGGCCTGCAGGGTTAGGGTTAAGGCCAACATTCTCCTTGTCTGTGCCCCCCACCTGTCTGGCTGCTGTGACTGCTTACCTTTGTGTAAGCTTTAAATGGTATAAGTTTGAAAAAGCTTCTTGTTGTGCCAGGGTTTGCGTAGGCCAGAGTGTTCAACTATGCAGTTATGTGTGGAAATCCACTTTGTGTGCCTGCATTCAGGTCCATGCAATAGCTTCAGGTGCAGGCACAACAATATGTTTTTTGAAGCGTTGGGGTAGATTATTGGTCTGTGTTTATCGGTAGGCTAAGAATCCACCCCATGTGGCAGGAGCCTTATAAAGTTTTACAAAAAAGCACATTCTAGTAAAATCGTATTTATACATCTTTGTTTAGGTAATTTAACCCCAGCCATTAACCCATACAGCTGTATGCACCTAATTTAAACTGTATGTGAGCTTGTATGCACATGTATAGGGTTAACAATACAGGCTGTGTTTGTGCCATAACATTAGCTCAAACAGAACCCCCAGCTGTTGCAGTAGCCTGAGTCCTGTGTATATGCCTAGTGCAGAAGAAATGCTACACAGTGTATGAGCTTTGTTACAGGGGGTGGATGGGGTTGGACTTGGCATGCTATCATTTTCATCTGCTGCAGACAATGTCTTCTTTAACTTACAGACTGCTGCCGCCTTAGCAGTGCCTGATACCACACGCCACCCTGTCTTCAGCTCTCTTGGCTTGCTCTGAAAGCAACTTGATTTCTCTGGGACTCAGTGCAACGATCGATGGAACTGCCTCTTGCCACTTCTCAGTCAGCGCCCCATTACACTGCATTGTCACCACATGCTGCAAATAGGATTGCCTTCCCTGAGCCTTCTTTAACAGAAAATGCCAGCACAGCACTTGGCAGTGCAAATACAGATATCAGGCAAGATTGTAAATAGTAAACATTAGAAGTAGCTGGGCTTTGACAGGAATGTTAGCCATAAGATATACAGAATAAAGAAGCTGGAATACAATGCCTCATTTGTTACTTTGTTATGGGAAATTCAGTAAGAGAATCCGACACTACTATCTCTGACATTCCTCAGGCCAATGCGAGAACATGCCTGTCCAACTGGTTTGCCTGTATCCCTGTATTTGTATAAAATATATTTATCCATTATCTGCAGACAGAGGCTGGTTGAGCATCATGGGAGCTAAATAAAAATAACAACATACAGTTGAATGCATTATTAGTACAGTAAGATTACTGTACATTAACGTCATATCCATGCCCACCTTTTTGACACGTTTCAATTGGATACCAGCATCTTCCCAGTTCACCAGGGCTGTCATGGGGGGTGGGGGGATGATATCACTGCAACTTGCAGCATAGCAGTAAAGTGTGGCTTAAGTTTATCAGAGCATGGTTGTGGCACCCTGGGAAATGAAAAATATAGCCCCATGTGAAGTTTCAAAATTAAATTTAAACAAATCTGTTTGCTTTTTGAAAAGCGGATTTTAACAGTTTTTAAAACATGTTTTCCCATGACAGTATTCCTTTAATGTTGTGTCATCAGTGCTGTGTGATGCTGGATGTTACTGTGCCATTTAATGTTGGATGGTCAGTCTCTTGCAGTTTGGCCTCAAAGGTGGGTGTGGTAACACAGGCATGGCTTTAAGTGGGTGTGGTTTAAAAACTGGGCATGAACAACACTTATTTATAAAGCCATTATTAGCCCTCCACTGTATAGGTCAGAAAAATTCCAGCCCTTGGTACTACAGACAGACAGCACTGCAATAGAGCATTTGAAGCTGGCCCTTACAAAATATTTTTCCCTCACAATTCCCAGGCAATCTGAATGATCTTAGGCAGTTTTACAAAGAGAAATGTGGAAAAATGTGCAAAAATACCTTTCCACACAGACTAACAGCTGGCATTTCTCTGTTGTGGAGCACAGAGACCTGCACCTACCACCATGAATACAGCTAGGGTTGACACTTTCTCCCACCACTAACTTAGGGCAGGGGGGCTGGCGGTGACATCACTGGGTGGGTTTGTGACGCCATAAGGCAGGGCTGTAATGTCATGGGGGGCAGCAAGGCTACAGTGTTTGGGCTGATCAATCTGAGAGGCCTGCCCAGATTTCCTAACTGGAAAAGTGGGCAGGCAGTTTTGACCTAATTTCAAAAAATTTAGCAGAGCTGTTTTCACTTAATGTGAAAGAGTCTGTTTCTATTAATCAGTTTAAAAAAACAATATTAAATCCACTGTGATTCAATGTTCTCTGACAATTAAAAACAAAAACTTCCCTGGATATTAAACAAGGACAATCTCTCTTGAACACAATGCAACGGGTAGGACCCCCCATTAACTAAAACAGACAAAAGTAATAAATAAGTGAAGGTGAAACTGAAATGTTAGTAGGGGAAGATAAATATCAGCTTAGAGACCAAGAGCGCAAACTGTTAAAATGTCTTTTGTTTTTTTATTTCTTTTTCTCTTTTTTCCTATCTTTCTTTATGATATACAAAATGATATACATGTAACATGTGAAATAACTGCAACAATGAAACGTGAAAAACCAATAAAAGCAAAGTTTACAAAAAAAACCCGAAAACTTCAGAGGGGGTGAATCTTTTTTATCAGTATTGTAAGAAGCTGATGGTGAGTGATGGAGACATGGCTGTGGGCAATAAGGAAGTAGCCCTGGGGAAAATTAAAGCCCTTTAGTTCATAGTTAATTATCCACTTGTTTCTGGGACTTGCACTAAACATGGTTATTTTTTTGTATCTGACCATTTAGTGCACTCATGCTTAGTGTTCTCAGCTGCACTGGAAAAGAAAAGTGCAATATGTCAGTAATTGGTCTGCCATGCATATTTGGGTCAGTTTAATGGCTGGCATTTGAGTGGACAGGCTTTTCATAGTAATCTGAATGTCATTATCTTATCAAACATATTTATGATATTGCATTAAAGCTCATATAGCCATTAGACATCTGACACTTAATTACCATAGATCCATTATCTGAAGAAGGCAGCTTTGTGCCTAGACTGTCAGCATGTTTATTGTGTTACACATACGTTAAATAAAGTTTTAATTTGTGCATCTTTGTGTATTAATTTAATAAATGTTCATTACATATTTAGGTCTCAATGTTACCTAGAAGTACCTGATTACTTCCAAAGCTATCCAGGCTCTAAGTAAGCTCTTACTGATAACTTTTAACTGAAGTATTGACTTGACCCTTTAAGAACTTAGTGCCAGCAGTAATCTACTTTCTTTTTCATTTATATAGCACTGCTTTGAGGTGACCATACAAGCACTGATATTATCATACAAATTAAATTTTCATATGATGATCAGTGCATCACTCCAATAATCTGTCTTGGGTGCCTCCAAGCACCTCCGTAATGATAGTTTTCATTAAGATGACTTTAACTGATATGATAAAGAAAAATGACATAGTTATTACACAATAGATACCCATAGTCAGCCCAGACAGCTGCAGCCTGTGGCCCTCCATCTGCTTATGCCTTAGCTGCTGCAGGATTCTTGGAGTTGTAGTTCAATAACCTCATAACACAGAAAAAGATCTGTCAAGTATCAGACAGTGACACTCTTAGCCCCGTACTCACATTGTCATTCTTGCAGAGCAGGAAATTATAGGTTCCTTTCAGGCAACAACCCCAGAAATGAATGCATGGGACCCCTCTATTTTGCCCCGAAAACCGTGAATATGGCTTATGGTGCTGCTATAGCAAGGTCCTGGTTGATACAAAACTGCTCCTGAGTTCCTATAAACATGCCTCCATAGGATGATGAAGAGAAACACAAGGTGTATTTTGTGCAGTCAGGTACTGGGTCAGGGGATGGGTTAGGGTGATTGTAACCCAGGAACAGTCCATTCTGCATTTGAGGGTGTTAAGGGTCATGCAGAATTTTTAAGGACAGTGAATCCATTTGCTGTAACACCTTTTGACAGCTCTCAAGATCCCTTATATTTTTTCTTCAATGAGTGAGCAAGAAAGGTAGAAGGAACAAAATCCCAATGAGCTTATGTAAATTGTAAAGGTGGCCATATATGGGCTGATTCAAGTTGCTGATTTGGGTCCTTCAGACCTATTTGACAGCTTATCTGCACGTGTATGGGGCATCTTGGTGGGCCTCCCCGACCAGTATCTGGCTGAAAATTGGCCAGATGTTGAACAGACAGGCTTGATTTTCCTGTCGGATAGAAGCGGGAATAGGAGCCGTTGGAATGAGGAGCCCACCAATGAGCCAATGCGACCCTCGTTCTGACAGCTCCTATTCCCATTGTTGCAATTTGATTAGCCCAGTATTGCTCACCTTAGGTGAGAATATCAAGAGAAAGATCTTTTAGTTGTGCCCTAAATCTACATTATTTGACTGTATTGATTAAATCAGTGGCATCTACTTTTTTTCATCTTTCTGTTGAGCTTTCAATACCGTTGAGGGTAAAATCTCCAAGGTTCAATATGTGGAACGTAAAGCACTCCGGACACGTAAAGACTGCTAAAATCCAAATATTTATTTCTTCATGTTATTAAAACAAAGAACGCCTAACGCGTTTCGTGCCCTATCAAGGCACTTAATCATAGGCCAATACCGTTGCATCAGTTCAATATAGAGAAAAATGCTGTTTGCAACACAGAGGGAATCCACACCCCATGGCTTATAGCCAAGTGAAAAACTTGAAGTTTTATGTTTGTTATTCAGAGAAAGCAAAAATATGAACCAACATGACAGCCAGCACTCTGCATTTAGGAGATAACAAGATATCACATATAATATAGAGATAGCTGTGAGGCTAACTCACAAACTGAATTCCCCTTTGAAATCCTCATGTCTGCTCCTGATCTGCCCACAGAGTCTGTGTTTCTATTAGACTGTGGGAAACTGGATATTTATATTGATTGGGGTTTACCAATAGCATTTACTGCATCAAGCTACCTTCTCAAGCCCTTCAGCCTCTCTGTCATCGGCAGCTAAGCTCTGAAATCAGATGGTTATATCAATTTAAATTATTCCTACAATAATCTGTTATAGCTGGTAGATAAAATAACAATTATGGCCAATGAATTGCCATAGGAGAGTTCTGTAACAATAGAATATCTGTATTGCACGGTACAAGAGAGCTTACAAGTAAATGTTCTTAACAAGACAGGCAACATGGACATTGCTGACACTAGGACTACTCTTATCTCCATAACCCTACACTGGTAGGCAGAAGATGGACACTTGGGAAAGTATTTCTTACTCTGGGGGAGTCAAGCCCAGTGGTTGCCCAACTGTGGGACTGGTTTAACAGGAGCCTGAAGGGCAATTAATCTGGCCATACATGGTAAGATCCATTCATCTGGTGAGGTCTCAGCATGGATCTTCTGCTCAATTTTGCCACCGTCTCTGATCTTCAAAACTGCCATCAATATCGGACAGGTAAATTGTGACTTTGTCTGAAGGTCAGCAGCTTTTATTCCCACATGTGTGTCCAGCTACAGGGCAATTCCTTTTTGCTCTTCTAGGTTCTACTGGAAGGTCAGCTACAAAGAGGTTTGGGGTAAACATTGTCCTAGATATTCTTAGACCTTGCTCAGTGGTTGATATTTTTTAAAGGAGTTCCAATAATCCAGGAGTTCCAATAATCCAGCTTCCTCAAAGCATCAGGTCTTTACAATATACCATATATCACAATCAAAGATAAATAGAATCTAGAAGGAAGCGCATAATCAAATAGTGTAATATTGTTTAAACCAACTCAGTTTGAAATCCCAATCCTTTTAATTAAGATGTGCTTAGGTTATGAAAAGCCCCACAAACTAAATGTAGGGTATAGGTATGTAGTTCAGCAACACCAACTACTTATTAATTAATAAGGAATGGGACTTTCAAACTGAGATGGTTTAAACAATATAACACTATTCGATTATGCGCTTCCTCCTACATTGTGTTTATCTTTGATCTTGTCACACACAAGATTACTCTGTTACCCTCAGAGGAAGGTACAAAATTCAAAATTCTGTTTGTGAGCAGAACTGTGAGACAGGCCGGTGTGCAGGGAATAGCACAGGGATATTCAGACTTTTCACACTCTGAGCTCAAGAAATATAAATTCGTTCTTAGGTTGTTTTGCCCAGTATTGATTATGATATATTATTATTATTTAATGAACATCTGAAAGTGGAAGGCACATGAAGGGCAGATTCCATAAAGAAGGTACTTGTTTTCATCCAGTTTGCTCCACAGAGGCTTAGTCCTGTATCTTGCTCTGCTTTTGCAGGTACAAATATATATTTCATCAAGAGCCTGTAGTGGAAGTTTTTTTCTTGTGGATAAAGGATTAAAGCAGCACTGCAATGCAAATAACTAAAGAGACACACAAGGGGAATGGATTGATAAACCCCTTCAAACAGGTTAGCAATGTGTACAAGATCTACTGACCATATTTCTTTTATTCTTTTTTATCTTTAAGGTAGTCCAACTGCCTTTGTCGGCCATGATACTAGAAAATTGGGAAGTGGTATAAATGGCCTACATTCCTCTGCAGCTGCAGACAAGCAATATCTGTTTTCATTGTCAGACTGAAATGCCAGGGGCCCACCAGAAAACCTTGGGCCATGGGCCCACTCTCTAAACTATTATTCCTCCTTTGCTCATTTAATCTCTTTATTATCCTGTTCTCATACAGGAATAGGGAATGCCCATGAAGCAGGACACCTGGAGTTTTTTTTGTATCCCGAATCCCGATGGACCAGCCCAACTCCAGCAAATAGTTAGAAGCAGGAGGGCCCACTGACACCTGGGCCCACCGGGAGTTTTCCTGGTATCCTGGTGGGCCAGTCCGACACTGTCTGTTTTGTTCATCTGTACTAGTTACCAAGACTCTAGATGTGAGGTAATCTGGGATCTGGGGTGTTTTAGCCAAAAGCCCATAGTGCACCCAGCTCTGCCCATTGCTGCCTGTATTTGATAACATTGTGGTGAGTTTTAGATCTTTTTAAATGTACAGTATGCTATGATAAATTGTGGCTAAGGCTTGCAAAATCAGTTGCTTTTCAATAAACTGTCATTCTCAGGTGTGAGCTCTTGCATACAGTATATTGGAGGCCAGGGTGTAGTGCAACTACATCTTTCATGTTGAGATAACAATAAGGGTGCCAGTGGTTCTTGAACTTGAACAGGAAAAGCTTTATTCAACTTAATCGACATAGGAGTACTTAATTAGCAGAACAGCAAGACATATTCATAACACTGGTGTCAGGTATATACTTATAAATAGCCTTCACTCATAATACTCTACCCCCCTCAGGATCAATCAGTACACAAAGGATTAACTCAATAATGATTGGTTACCCCCAGCTTTCAGGATCTTCTCTGCAAATGAAACCTAGTCAAACTATCTTTGTCCCTAGGTCAGTACACTTGGGAGTATATTTATCATGCTGTGTAAAAAGCGGAGTAAAACATCAACGGTGATGTTGTTTATAGTAGCAAATCAGATGCCTTGCTTTGATTTTCTAACTGTTAAAATCTAATTGCTGATTGGTTGCCCTGGGCAACATCACTGGTAATGCTTTACTCCACTTTTTACACAGCATGATAAGTATACCACTTGGTCCCTTGTCTGGGCAGTAGTGCACCTAGGATACTAAACCCATTAAATCTCCCTGTTTGCACTAAAAAAACACAAATTAAAGTTCTGGTTCAAAAACTGGAATGTCTGGTATTTATTAATTGCAAAAAAACTCAAAAACTTGAATGTAAAAATTTGCCATCTAAAACTTTGCAAGTTTTGTTTTTTGAGTTTTTTGAGTTTGTGAATTCGAACAATTGGAGGTATTTGAGTTTTTTATTTGAACAAGTTTTCCTTTTAATAAATACGCAAGAATTCAATATGCGAGTTTATTCGATTTAGAAAAACAAACTCAAATTCACAAACTTGCAAACGAATAAATAAGCCCACTTGTGTGATCTATGAAAGAGTATACCCTGACACCGACTAGGCTTGTACCTGCTCCGGTGGGATTCTTCTCAAAATGGAGCCAGAGCACATGGTTGCTCCATCTTATATATTTTAACATAATAACATTTTTAACAAAATAAGAACTCTGAAAAGGGAGTTTACTTCCCTTCTAAACTAAGGACCCACTTAACTGTTTACTATACTAGGGGACTGCCTGAGAAAAGGGGCAACCATTTTATCAGTCCCCTTCATTAAGAAATGAAATTAGGTGCAAATAATTGCATGGACTGCTACTGTGGGTGCCCCGGGTGAGAACAAAATAGGGTAACTCCAGACATGGCATATCTGCAATAACTTCCCATGTGCATATACTGAGAAACAGATGTCACCAAGCCTATGCGGCTGCAATATTTTCATGTTGGTACCAAGCTTTTTAGCTTGGACACTGCTCACTGCAGCCTCTTCTTCAGAATCAGACGCTATGAGCTAATCTGTATTAGAAGGGAATGCAAATACAGCTGCTGGAATTTCCAGTGAGGCCCTAGAATCACCAAGTACCATTGAAAGGAGGAATGTGAAATATGTCCGACCCCTGAAAGATTTATCAGGCTCTTGTGCAAAAGTGAGATAATTTTGGACATTAGATTGGAAGGAAAGAACTGGATGGAAGACAAGAACAGATTAGTTCTGCCTCTACTTTATTATTCTGTCTGCTTAAAAACCTCAGGCTTCCGTCATTCTGCGATGTGAGTTCTGCTCATCCCCCCTCCCCATGATCGCCCTGCTCTGATAAAAGCAATTCCAATTCTGCATTAACCTTTAGTGCTTCTACTTGGGGGCGAGTGAGTTTCTGCAGCTTATTTCACCAGTCTCCATAAAAAACACTGTTAGCACTAACGTCTTTAACATTTTCCCCCCAACCAGCGTCTCATGGGACCCTATGAACATTCACAGCCATGGAAGAATTGTCAGGTAAATACATCAGCAGAAATGTTTTTTGGATTAATCATCAGCTCATTTAACAAGGCCACATTAATATATTCCTAGTTATTCCTGTCCCCGGCCCACTGAGAGCAAGCAGCTGGATGTTGGAAGATGGGTGCACAAGGCTAGCACAATTTAGGATTGTCACATATGGGGTCTCGACTAATACCGACCAATGTCCATACTTAAACAGAACAGAGTGAGCTTGGCTGGGCCTCAGCTGTTCCAAAACCTTTTAAGTTAACAGTGTTGTCCACGCTTCAGTGCTAGAGTGGGCTGTACTGCTTTAATGGGCAGAAGGGAAACAAAATGTTTCCTTTCCATATATTCCTGAGCCTGATGCCATCTTGCCTTGTATTGTAATTGGCCCAGGGGAATTGACATGAGCTTGGGGAGTAAATCTATAATTTCCATTTACACTTTGGTATATATGTGCGCCTGCCTTGAAATTAGAGTATTGTCAGTCCATCGGGGTAACACTCTATTTTATCTTTCTTGTTTCAAATCAAATGTGGAGTTATTTCCTTTGCCTTAATAGGGCTATGGCATATTTTTGGGCACTTTACTTGCTGTGTTTTTTCTAGGTGAAGCAACAAAAGCAAATGGCACTCAGAGCTGCAAACAAGGGAACAAGCCCTTAAAATTTTTATTGCGGAGGTGCTTCTTTTTTAGGTGAAGACACTGGGTCAAAATGCATAAAATAGCACCCCCATTGACTACCTTTGCTGGCAAACACATGGAAATGTTTGCAAAGGCAATTTTGACACAATTCTTACCTGTAAATAGACAGCCATAGCCATAACTATCCTGTTTCAGGTACTCTAATTAGCCATGGTATGGGCTCAAAAACCAGCAAACATCAGGCTGGGAGTAGTATATGTGCATCCCTTGCTTGGATGCCCCTTAGATTGCACTCCATTTAGACACACAGACTTAAGCTGGCCATACACGTGGTGATCTGACGAAACATCGTCAGATCTGCCACTCACAGTCAGGGCTGAAACAGCAGATAAGGAGGTAGAAACAATAGGATTTCTACCTCCTTCTGCTGATTCAGCCCTGACAGCAGATTTTGGTCAGGCGCCTTCTATGACGCCCGATCAAAATTTTCTAACCTGGCCGATCGACGAGTCGTCCGATATCAGCAGCCTCCTGCGATATCGGTCGACTCGCCGACATGCCATACACGCACCGAATATCGTACGAAACGAGGTTTCGTATGATAGTATCGGTGCGTGTATGGCCAGCTTTAGGAGCGCTAACAGGATGTTTAGGACGGTGCCTTTTCTGCCTGCCTGCGAACACAGAAAGACTGGCAGCCCTGCAGAAAGAGAGAGAGAAATACCAGCCTGGGGTAAGAAGTCACTAGGGGTGACTAACAAATTGCCCCCCCCCCCACCACTCCAGTGACTGAGGCTTTTCTTGTCCTTTAAATACAGGGTTTCATTAAATCCACAGTACCCTATTAAGTGCAAGGTGTAAAGTGCAAGCTGCATTGCTTTGTGAGAGATAAAAAGGAGTTTAGAAGTTTCTTATAATGTGGTGCAACTTGCCCTAAAGGGATATTTAATCTTATTTAAACTTTTACTTTGGCCAATGTTCAGCAACCTTTCATTTGGTCTTTCATTTTTTATTTTTTATATTTTTTAATTATTTGCCTTCTTCTAATTACCTTTTCCTGCTTTCAAATGGGGGCACTGACCCAGCAGCCAAAAAAAACTATAGTTATTGTTACTTTTTATTACTTATCTTTCTTTACAAATGAGAGTTGAACAAGAAGTTAAATAATTAAAAAACCACAATAAAAAAAACAAAGGCCAATTGCAAATTGTCTCAGAATATTACTTTCTACATCATACTAAATGTTAATTTTAAGTGGTGGTTCACCTTCAAGTTAACTATTAGTATGTTATAGAATGGCCATGTCTAAGCAACTTATTAGTTGGTCTTCATTTTTTTTTATAGTTTTTTCATCATTTGCCTTCTCCTTCTGACTCTTTCCAACTCCCCAGCAGCCAAAAAACGATTGTTCTGCAATGCTGCAATTTTATTGTTTTTGTTACTTTTTATTACTTATTTTTCTATTCAGCCCCTCTCCTATTCATATAAAAATCTCTCATTCAAACCACTCCCTGGTTGCTAAGGTAATTTGAACCTTAGCAACCAGGTTACTTGTAAAGTTGCTAAACAAAAAGTGAAGTAAATAAAAAAAACAGCAAACAGCAATTCTATACATCAGAACCTTTGTAGGGAAAAAGTGTACCTTATTGTTGGAATAATAGTAAGGATAATATGTGAGAATACATAAACGTTATACAGATAAATCTTTAGTTATGTTCAGTACAGGTCAAAAATGATAGCACGATTTTCATTTTTCTGCAGAGATTTAGCAAGTAAATCACAAGTAAGCAGAAATGTATTCAGTAAGGTTGTTAAAGTAAGGCTATATATAGCCATTGTGGAATTAATTGGACAGGAGTCAATAACTGCTTTTCTAGCCTAAAACAAAGCTGCCAACTGACTATGCAATATTGCATGCATTGTTGGCTTAGACACTTATACAATACAATTTTATCCAAGCAAATAATGTCAATGAACTGTCTGTGACTTAATGCAATAAAGCTGGGTAACTGACAGCAATTTTATTTAACTTAAAGAGTTAGTAACATAGTAAGTTAGGTTGAAAAAAGACCATCACGTTTAACCTTAATGCCTATATATAACCTGCCTAACTGCTACTTGATCAAAAGGAAGGCATTTTCTACAGTAGGAGAATGTTCTCTTCATTAAGGCTAGATTATAGTCAGTGCTGCCATGTACTCCTGCTGTAATGGAAACAAACCAGCCCTTTTGTTCCCTTAGTCTAGCTGGGCCACTTGACCAGTAAATATCCTTTGTAAAAGTCCAAATATTTATTATTACATAACAATTAAACTGTTGTAGACCAGCAACATACCATATACCATACCAAGTTGGGATGTTACCTAGTAGGTCATCCAGTGTAATGACTGGTGGTCACACAGGCCCAGACTTTCAATCTGTGGATTCTGGCAAATGCCAGAGGGGCTGCTGTAATGTGCCATAGTCACTATTTAGTGGGCTGGTAGGGGGCTGTTTGGGCCTATGTGTACTTAAAATGCCAGCGCATACACATAAGACTATGAATGTCATAGGAAAGTTAGAGGGATCCCTAGGCAGTAATGGATGATATAAGCAGGGTCAGACTGGAGGATGCCAGGGGCCCTGTAGGTGCCCCCACCGGCCGCATCCCCTTGGGGCCCCCACTGCACCTCCCTAACCCCCGCAGGGGCCCCCACTGTGCCTCCCTAATCCCTCCACAGGGACCCAGATCAGTGGTTATTATGGTTATGCACAACACAAGGCAAAGTTTATGGAATATAATACATTTTGACTGGAGCTGTGAGAGCTTTGATTTGTTTTTTGGATTTTGACAAAACCTAGCACTTTTTGCTGGATTCCCACAAGTCCCACAAGACTTTAGGTCTTGTTATTTTAAAGCCCTGGACAACCAAAGACAATGCAATTTTTTGGTGGGTGGTATTATTAAATAATAAATAACATACAAATAAGTGTTTAGATCTTTCCCAGTATTTATTTCAATCTTTTATAAAGGATACCAGTCCATATCAGTCTTCGTTAAAAATGATGGATTTGGTGCATCTGTAGCCATAGGCAGATCATTGGTAATGCAGTCAGTGTCAAGCAATGAGAGCTGTTTTGACTGCCACTGTTCTCCATAAAAGCACAGTGATGTGCTATTGGCCTAAAGGTGGGAGCTCTGACAAATAACAACTAAGATATAGAATGTAATAGCTTTCACTTAATTCTCCTTTTAGGTACAAGTGGGCCACAAACAGACCAAAGATATTAATACTATATTCACAATTAACATAGGCAGAGGTTTAAACTAGTAAATCCCAGAACAAAATCAGAGCCAGTGTTTTCCAGGGTTTTTGTCTAGAAAAGACCATTATTGACTTCTTCTCAGTTAACAGTAATGGACTATAGTAATGCTAGAGTGCCACAATACAAGACAAGTAGGTGTGTGCACATCTCGTGGGATTTGGCTTCCTAGTCATCTGCCTGCTAAATTGCCTGGAGAGTAATAACCACACAACTGACAAGGGCTGTCGAAACTTCAGCCTCTCTCTCAGATGTAACTAATGGGCAATACACATGGGATAACACTTGGATAACACAGGCTAATTCTTTGCCTTTGTCCTTGTCAAAGCGATCTTTATTTTTTAAAGGGGATAATGTGACTAACTTTTTGTCAGCATCACAGAGCACATGCCATAAGCTGTAATAGATGTTAAATATTTGTACTGCCCAACAGGCGGCCTGGGGGCAACATGCTGCCCATTGATCCTCTGCTAAAGCACTGACACTCTACAGCCTCTCCATAAATCTTTCACTTGCTGGCCGACTTGCAGCAGCACTTAGGATTTGTCACATATTTTTATAGGGTGACTGTAAGGGGGCAGCAAGGGTTGTCACCTTTCCATTGCCAGAAATCCAGGAAATCTACCCCCCCAAACGATGCAGGTCTCTATAAAAATATATTGCATAAAACTGCTCATATGTAAAACCCTGCTTCATCTGAATAAATCATATTCATACATTTTTAGTAGTATGTGCTATTGGCTAATCCTACATAGAAAAGAATTAAGGGCCACCTCCTGGGATCATAGGATTCACAGTGCACACAAACAAGCCAAGGCACACATACATGCTAGGCCCCATCAGCCAATGAATGTTCTACCTTTTGCTTCCACACTTCTTCCTGTTACTCATTCTGGGGGTATAGTTTTTCTTTAAAGGAGACATATCCTATAAAAATTATGAATGTGCCAGTGAATTATACTCCTCTAGATATGTTGTGTTTCGAATTGATTTTTTGAGAAATTCCACCAAAACCTCACTAGCCCCGCCCATCTGTTCCACTTCCTGCTGGCTGAATTCTCTGGATGTGCAGGGGAGCCGGCGGCCCTCAGTACACTGCACCAATCAGCAGCTAGGCTGACCTGATAGGGAACTGAAGCCTGTCTGTACTTGTGTAACTGCAGGGTTATTATTGGCTCTCCCCCTCCTACTATGCTTCTGGCAGGGACCATTAGGACACACCCACCCTTCATTTCACACATGGACAGAGAAGTGAGAGGATCTATAGGGAGTTCCAATAAAGGGGCCATTTTTACAGATAGGATTAATGTTTAGCACAAAGAGAAACCAGCACCATATATTATTCATAATTGCCTACAAAATTAGGGTTTTCCCCATTTATCCAATATGTCTCCTTTAATAAGAGGAAGTCCCAGTGGTGTATTACTCCAGGAGTCAATCTATTCCTGAGCCTGACCACTTGAGTCCCTATAATGGTACTATTGACACTGCAGGGTACTAACCCAACTGGCCTCCTCATTGAAGCCTCTGGCTGCTCTGCTAACTACCCTGGTTCTGCCTCTCACTCCTAGAGTGAGCTATTACAAAACCTTCCTGGCACTTCACCTACTGGAACCTACCTCTGTGCCAGGCCCTTAAGCACAAGTGAGGAACCAAAAGAGACAGAGCACTTGGTAGCTTCCATTTTTATAAAATAGGGAACCCTGACACCCCATGGCCAAATACTGAATTACCAAGGGAAATGCTCACCCCTCCCAATGTAATACTGGCCAATACAGGTTACACAGGCCAAGCCAAGCTTTAGATCACCAAAACCCTCCTGGGGATAAAATAAGAATGGCAAAACCTTCCCACCCCCAACACATGCAGTCAACCAATAAATTAAATCTCCATCGCCCTATACCCTCTTGGACACCCTGTATCATCATCACTTCGTACACTAGAGTTTTCTGCTCTAGAAGGCCATTCCATATCTTCACTCTGTTTATTATTTCCAGTGCCTGTCACCATCACATTATCTAACAAATCATCTAGGGATTACAGTATATCTCACCCATTGCTTATGCTTTGCTTTGTTCTCAGCATCTTTATGTACCTTCCTATACATTCTCTTAAGATGATTATGTAACCCTTTCTTGGCACACTCACTTAATTTGGTCTGTATATAGGCTTTGGTACAGGAGATTTTTTGTTCTCTTTGAATTATAAAATACTGGGAACTGGGATTAAGTGCAGTGCCTCCACCTAGTGGACACTGAGGAGCACACCTCAAGGGGATTTCCACTAGGAATAATCACACACAGTTTGCAGCAATATCAAACTTTATATAACTGTTGAAATAGAATGTAAAACGGCTTTAGGGATAACTGAATTTCCTGTCCTGAGGAATTTGTACTGTCTATCCACTCCTGGCACAGTCTCTGTAGGTGCCCAGTCCCAACTTGGATCTGGATAGACCCCCAACCCTTAAATCAGTTCAGTCCCTTCCCCAAGAGCTCTTAAGTCCCCCCAGGTAGCGCTACCTACCCCAGAGTACCTTCCCCTTTGAAAAGGTGGCTGCTCCCACGTAGCAGGCAAACGAGCAATACCTGTTCACCCCAGGGGACACACGCAGAGATTCCACAGAGGACTTTGTAATCCCTGGCAGCCCTGCAGACTCATTTCCTTTCAGTCTGAACTCACAACAGTGGTACTGGCTGCTCACTCTGTATCTCTCTTCCAACACTGGCAAAAACAACAGGGGTTCCCTTTTCAACTACTGGGCCCGTCCCTAGATTTTTGGCTCCAAACCTTAAGGTTCTGCCTTAAGAATAGATACCCTAGCACCCTTTGCCCCACTCTGCAGCTGCTCTAGTGTCACTTGCCCCCACATGTGCACTCCCCAATCCTACCTACCTCTTTTACACCAGCTTTTCAAGTCTCTCCTGATTTCCCCCATCATCCCTGCCTGCCGCACCCCCACCCTGCATCTGCAAACAACACTCTCACCCCCCAGCCTTGGCACCTCACCCCCTGGCCAAATGCTCACCGCCCCCCCATGGACCTGCTCTTGTTTCCTAGCTCTATTCCTTTTTGTGCTGCTCTCTCGAGTCTGTAATTGCAGTCTCTGTCTTCTCTAACTTCTGCTTCTCTGTTTCCCAAGAAGGTATGTTATGCAACAAGATCCTACCAAATAATAATAAAGCATGTTGGCAGGGTGCTGTCGTACAAGAGGCAGCATATACCAGGAAGGGGAAGCAAGTGTACATTTGTCTGAGAGGATCTGACAGGCCCAGTCCAGCTGACTGGTTATTTTTAGAAGTGAGTACAGAGCTACTATTTAACTGTACAATACAGCAGCTCTGCCTCAGCAAAGACTGTAGGATTAATTATATCTTTGCTCAGGGGGGATGTCTGCAAACAGCCCCAGGGTTCACATAATTTTATAGCTAAGCAGGATGTATGAGTGGTTAGTGTATGGCTGGGGGTGCGGACTGTGCCACATTTATAGCAGGGCATTACGGAATTGGTTACTTTTTGTTAGGGCCCGCATAGGAGCTAAATTGTAACCTGTTGATGCATATGGCAGCTCATCACATTCCCATTGTTTCCATTCATTTAATAAAAACATCTGAAATGTTTGTGTTTTCAGCTGTTGTGAAGGAGAAGTTTGTTATTGTGTTGATATAATTACAGCCCCCTCCAACAGTTTAAACATTGATCAAGAACTGCAGGTTATGCCTTGCTCCCTATGGGATACGTTCTTAAAGGGGCAGTATATCCTCTTCCACATCAAAAGTGCAAAGTATAGGGCTTGTGCCAAATTTATGCCTATAAAAATTTTGCCCATAAAATATATGGTTTTTGTTATTTCTCGTGCTAAACAGGGCAAACAACTACTCCATTTTGGCCCTTGCAAGGGCAATCATTTGATTATTAGTGCACAGATAATCCCCCTGGACTCCAATTACAACAAAGGGGTAAGGAAAGGGGCAATTATCTTCCTTGCAAGCACCGAACATGGATCCTTAGTTTCCTTGTTGTGAAAACTGTGCCGGCTGCGCATGTACAGTAGAGTGAATAGCTGCATTTAAACAAAATAAAATTCGCCTTTTTGCCTTTGAAGGAAGAGGATCGCTCACCTGCATGTACCCTGGGCCGGTGCAATTTTCTGCTAATAGGAGCACTAGCCTGGGGTATCAGGTAAGCGTAATCGCTGGGGGGGGGGGGGGGGTCATAACATTTGGCAACCACCCCAGTGATTTTAGCTTTCCTTTAAAGCACCAGGAACTGCAGTGGCCCTGGCACCCCCGCTGCCCTGTGTGCTCGCACATTGTGTGCTCGCTTGGTTGGGGCGGGCCAAGCCGACCAGGTTGCCTAGAGTGCCCAGTTGGCTTGGCCCAGCACTGGTTCTATAAATGAACTAGAGTGATGGGAGCATATCCCACTTTGCTGGCTCTGTTATCATTGTGGCCTTATACCCCAATCAAAGGGAGCATAACAGACAAGTGATGCTGTGCATCTGAAATATGGGGACTTGAAAGATAATGGGCCTGTTGGGTTTTTTTTCCCCCGTTTGCGCATATAAAGAAGTCCAGTTATGTGAGCCGGTAGCTCCCTCCACCATCCAAGGGGTATCAAATTCTGCTAATCCACATACTGGCAATAGATAATAGCAGTAAGAACTGTTCACAGAGTAAGCCCAAACCATTCATTTTTGTAACTATTTTCAGTTTTTGCAAATCAGCAAGTTCCTTCCCCAAATTCAGAACTGAACTAAATTAGCTCACTCATACCTATTAATAAAATACTGTATGGAGAAACTTAGGAGTTGCTCTGCGCCATCTGGTGGCCTTATGTAATACTGCATATACTGTGTAGCACACCCGTGAGTGTTGGCTGAGAGATGTTTGAGCGTGTGTATTTGAGCTGTGCAAAATCATGTAGGCCCCTGACATAGGCAACTCCCAATCCTTGGCACCTATTTGAGTACTTATCAGATAGCTGAGGCTCTTCCTGAAGTGAATGACCGGGACACTGGAGGTTGCTTGCAAACCAACAATAACTTCTTTATTTAACTTCCAGTAAATGTTCTGCAGTGCTATAAGTGGCATCTCCTCAACCTTTTTGCCTTTGAAGGAAGAGGACATTTCCAATTTAGGAGAATGTCCACACCCAGTGATCTTCCCTCTTCGGGCCCTACTTATGCCCTGAGCTTAACTCTGAGATTTCCAACTACGGCCAGTAATGCTGGGGGGGGGGGGGGTGTAGTAATAACTTCTCTGATCTCCTCATAGGGGCCTTAAGCTGCCCAACTAAATAACCATTTTATAACTTCTAACTCCTAGAGTATCTAAAACAGTTCCACTATGCTAACTGAACTAATTCATGTAGCTACCCCTTGAAGTCCCAAGAAAAAGACCTCTAGCACATGGGTCATCCCCTTATACTGGAGAACACCGCCACCTGGCATTCCTGAACTGCAGGGAAAGCTCCCTCTACCTGGAAAGAAATAATTTTTAATAAGCCATAATTAGGACCACCTAATAACCTCTCAAGGCAACTTCGGCGACTTTGGCAAATCACGGCGCCGCGTATACCCTCCCACCAGCGATTTACATTCTAGCCAGTGGGATGGCATTGCTGGGAGATTAGTTGCATTTGTTGCAGCACGACTAATCTCCCCGTGTACCCCTGCCCTAAGGGTCCCTTCCAATTAAAGCACTAATACCTCGGTGGGCATTGCTCACGGTATTCTCTTTGTCCAAGTCTTACCTTTTTCAGAAGAAAATAAACAAAGCAATTTTATTGTAACTCATTTAGTAAATGGCCTGACTGATCTTGTAATATAGCCCATTTCCTATAGATTTCATTTTATCAAATAATAGGTCAGATAACTGAATCTCTTAGAACAAGGCTGTATGAGTTCACAATATTAGGTTATGTTCCCCAGAACTCTTTGTACATAAACACTATCAGGAAACACATTATTCAGATACTGGCCACCTTACTGCATGGGTTATAGAACAGGGAAAGCCAATCCAAGAAAAGATTATAGACAGTGTGGCCTTGATCAATGAAAGGCATTTTGGATGTATACGTGGAATCCCCTTATTCCAAATGTATTTACTAAGCATTATTGAGGATTTACTGAGGATTATAGTAAATCTAAACTCTGCTGCTATGTATATCCCTAATTTTTCCTTGTTTCTACTTGATTGTCTATATATATATATGTAGACAATAGAGAGAGCTTTATTGAAATTTTCAGTAATATGAGCATATATGTATTTTTATATATGTGTATTTACTTATGCAGTATAGTATTATTTATTATTATTATTATTGCTGCTTTTCTAGTTGTCCTTTAATATTGGCCATATAAAGTGTTGTTTTTAATGTTGCCATTATATACAATATAGGTGAAATATGAGGGGATTATTGACAACCATTAGGAGAGGCTAAGAATCAAATTTGTTTTTACGTTCAGGGATCATATACTAACATATGGTTACCTTATAAGAGGTCTCTTGGATGCTAATATTTGGAGAAATTTTTGAAGGGAATTCCATATTTAGTTGCAAGCTTCTTCAGGAATGGGAGTACCTAAATCATGTTCCAAAGCCACCATTATTCTGATGGGATACATTATTCTCATAGGTCTACACTGGCCACCCACTTGATGCATTCTTTTAATCTGGGTTATTTTTCTTATTTTGCACATTACATTTGATTAATGACATATTTATGCTGATAATAATTGATATGCATTCCTATAATTTTATCGGAGCTTCTTTCTCTGCAGTTCTCTTGTTACCAGTGGCAAATAACAATCTAAGTTCTGGTCAATCTGTAAGGAATGAAAAAAATTATATATATATCAGGAGAGAAAAAATGGTATCTGTTTCCCCATTTCCATTCATAGAATTACCAGGGCACAAGAACTGGATTTTTTTTTTGCAGGGCATGAGGTATTTATTAAATGAATGGCAAATATAATGCTTATACATAAAATGCAGTGGATATTACAACATACCTCCCAACATTTGAAAAATGAAAAGAGGGATGAAAAGAGGGATGAAAAGAGGGATGAAAAGAGGGACAAAAAGATTTGGCGTGCGCAGCGCGGCAATTTTTTGACCACAGCCACTTTTGTGGTCACGTCCTAATTACCACAAAAAATACTCCTTTTATAGAGTTGAAATGGCGGGATCAGATGCAAAATGTGCTATACCCTCATACTGTACTACCTAAGGAAAACAATATAGCAACTCCTACATATAAAATACAAATATAGAGAGAAGGCAGTCAGTTATAAGTGAGTTATAACTATGTACCAGTTTTGGCCCCCCCATAGACAGTACCCTCCATAGACAGTGCCCCCATACACAGTGCCCCCAATTTCCCCCATAGAAAGTGCCCCCATACACAGTAACCCCCATAGAAAGTGCCCCCATAGACAGTGTGCCCCAAATTGCCTCCATACACAGTACCCCCCATACACAGTGCCCCCAACTGCCCCCATAGACAGTACCCACAGAAAGTGCCCCCCAATTGCCCCCATAGAAAGTACACCCCATACACAGTGCCCCCAACTGAGACAGTGCCCAGTGCCCCCCCATACACAGTGCCCCCAATTGAGACAGTGCCCCCTCCATACACAGTGCCCCCAATTGAGACAGTGCCCCCCCATACACAGTGCCCCCAATTGACACAGTGCCCCCCCCCATACACAGTGCCCCCTCCATACACAGAGCCCCCTCCATACACAGTGCCCCCAATTGAGACAGTGCCCCCTCCATACACAGTGCCCCCAATTGAGACAGTGCCTCCTCCATACACAGTGCCCCCTCCATACACAGTGCTTACTTCTTCTTCAGTGGCGGTGACAGGCCCTTTTATAAGGTTGCGCCCCTGGGTACGTGTGACGTCAATACACTCGGGGCACAACCTTATAAAAGGGCCTGTCACCGCTGCACAAGGAACCGCATACGCAGAGGAGCCGCTGAAGAAGAAGGAGCGCCAGCGCATCGCACTGTCCCGGATATTTTTTATTTTATTTGGGGTTTTTAAATTATTTCGCTTCTAGTTCAACTCTCCAGTTTTGAATTTTAGCAAATATCTGGTTGCTAGGGTCTAATTTACCCCAGCAACCAGGTAGAGGTTTGAATTAAAGATTGGAATATGAACAGTAGAGTGCCTGAATAGAAAGATAAATAATATAAAGGAACACTAACAACAGTTTTTTTGTTAGTCCCCCCCGCCATTTAAAAGCTGGAAAGAGGCAGAAAAAAAGTTGTTAAGAACGTACTACCATGTTACTGGACTTTGGCTTATTCTCTAGCCACAAGCATTTTTATTAGGCAATGGCATTCTGGGCATTTTGTCACCTGCAGAAAATGAAGCACCCCTTAGACAATAAACCCGTGACAACATGGGAGGGAGCAGAGCCAAGTGCATGTAAATGGAGCATTTAGGTGGGGTATGTAGATTATGAGAATGCTCCTCTATGAAAGTAATGTTTACTTGATCATTCAGTGAAGTAGAGCACTCAGGTTTCTGCATGTCTATTTCCACCTGCATGCTCATGGTCAACATTGCTACTCACAGAATGTCTCTCTAGAACACTTTTCTAGAACTTTCACTTGTGGTATGCCATTCAATAGGCAAATGCATTAGCGTGAGACACGATTGCCATCACAAGGGATCATAAACATCTTTATGAACACAAGTCCAGTGCACAAAGTGCAAATCACCATGTGTTGTACCCCTAAACCAGCATATTTCGCATAATCCCAGTGCAATTGTGACCAAGCCCTGAATTGCATCTATTGCACTTGTGCCTGATGTGTCAATATAGGTGCTATTGCATTTTGTTTTGGTACAAATCAGAATCAATTACTGTACATTCAACATTTTTTAGCGTGCATGTTGTATCACTCCTGGAGCACAAGTTCAATATGGTTTTTGCATCCAATTCACTGGGTGCCACCCTGCCAGCTTGGTGCGCCTATCAACTCCAAGGGGCATCCTCTTGCATTGACTCAGTTAATGGTCAGATGTTTACCTTTCTCCATTACCCCATTAGTAATCTTATTTTTATGATTATTTCAACAGTCAGCTATTATATTTGTTATTCTGCTTTAATAATCAGCCATTTTCTCCGGGGACCCAAATTTAGTTGAATGGTCTTTAACTGATAAAATGAGTTTAGAACCAATAACACCTTCTTTTAGTTAAAAATGTATAAGGTAGGGGTGTCACGAACATGCCACTCTCAGATGCACATGACACCGGGACGGAGAAACAAGGGGTTACACTCAGTCACCTTTCACACAGGTTAGACTAACATCGGCACCCCCAAACACACCACCGCTCCCCAAATAACTATTCGCTGCCACCATCTATAATTGACAGGCAATAGAAACCTAATACACAAATGTATCACACACTTCCTTGTACTGTTCTTAGGGTTAGCTTTCACTAATTCAACAAGCACTCTAGCAGCCAAAGGGTTAAGTTACAGTCAAACACACTCTCCTGCTAGCAGTCAACTAGTTAATTAGCATCTACACAGACAACTTGCCCTCCCCCATACTCAGTACTCATACAGCCAAGCAGTTAATATATTCAAACAAGGTACGTGAGTCTTAGAGCCAAAGGACATAACTTATTAAATTTTGTATTTAATATTACAAGGGTAAACAGTGCATTTAAAAAGATATTACAAAAAGAGACATATACAAAACAGTAAATAAAAATAAAAGGGAATAAAACACAGAGAAACCCTATGTACGTTACTGAGTAAGGAATTTCCAAGTGTCCTCCTTGAGGTAAGAGTTTGAAAACCTCAGCCCACACTCCAACAGAATTGGAACCTCACAATATGAACTAAAGAGTACCCGGGTCTGTTGCCCTTTTTATCCCCCGCTGGGACCCTTCCTCGTTACCGTATGCATAAGGGAGGAGTGCCCAGGAACTTGTCCCTTGTCCCTTGGGACCCCCTGTAGAGGGCTGCAATTCTCAGGCCAGTTTCTGTCATATAATATTGGCACTTGCCAGTACCCAATATTATTATGAAAATATGGGCTTGCTTTAACCCATATGTGGGCGATCAGAATGATACCAAACATGAGGGGTGTCTCATGTCCCAGTCCCCCAGAAACTATCCCTCCTAACTGGTGGGTATAGGCAGTCCCTGTTTGGTATCATTGGGAAGCATGGGACCTCCTCATAACCAATATGTGATTTATGAGGATGTGAACCCTAAAGCAAAGGAGATATGGACCCCTTTCTATAATCCATATTTTTTGATAGCTGTTCCCTCCTGTTCTTGGGCCACAATGAACAGATCAAAGAAACCAACGGCCCCCAGCTTCCCTGCTCCAAATGGCCGGCTCTGAATTGTCTGATTGATCCAGATAGGTTTGTCACCTTCCACAGTCCCTTGTCGCATATTTAATTAATTAAGGGCCTTTTGTGGACACAAAGCAAAATGTTGCCAAGTTTAACCTTTTACAATGCCAGGGCAATACTGCTGGCATGACAAGGTGGAAATGTCACTATATTCAGAGGGTAATGAAGACCCACCCATAGCATATGGATAAAATTGGGTCTGACCTATAGGATAAAGCAGGCCCGGAACTAGGGGTAGGCAGAAGAGGCAGCTGCCTAGGGCGCAACGATTGAGGGGCGCCAGGCAGGAGCCTCTCCTGCCTACCCCTAGTGCTACTTTGTCATTGCCACCGCCGCTTGTCATTAGCGGCGGAGGCAATGACCGATCTCATTGCCCCGCCCCCCCTGCACCGCCTCCTGTGCTTTGGCGCGCATGCGCCGTTCGGGGGGGCGGGGAGGCGGGCGGAGTTGGCCGACCGGGTTGCCTAGGGCGCCCCCTGGGATAAAGATTCCTGCACTAGGAAACAGCAAAGGTTTTAGGAACAAAACTTTATGTTCTATTCCTTGTAAGATGCAACTCAGGAAGATAAAACGTTTCTTGTTAGTAATTTATTTTTTCTTACCTCTTCGTAGATTTCCATTCGCAGATCTGATGTATTTTCTATTGCATGTGCCAGAATTTGGTAAAGTCCAGTCTCAGTGGTGGAGGCACTGGTGTCCATTGGACTCTTGAGGCAGAACTTTCCTTTGCAGGAGCTTTTAGAGGAACAATGAAAATGCAAGGCTTTACTGATATATGTATTTGTTTTTATTGTGTAATTATATGAGTTAGTCTCTCCATCTAGTTACTAAGATTATCATCCATTGGGGACAGGGGTTTTGTTCTCTTTTAAAGAAGTTATACTTTTTAACAAATAGCAAATCACCTATTTAATTAACAGGTCAAAGTGTTTTAAAACTTTATTTTGTAATTAGCAAATATGAATAGAGAATAGAGCTATCAGTTATTAGAACAGAATGTGCAAGTATTCACAGGGTCTATTGGATAACTGGAAACTGGGGTGCAGGTGAATATGAAATTCATGATTTAGCTTGTATGGGAACATTCATGGCCCTCAGGAAGACCCGTTAATATAAGTGATGTGTATTATGTTGTATGACAGGTGTGCATAAAACACAATGGGGCCGATTCACTAAAGGTCGCTAAAACGAGCGCTATTTATAGCATGCGCTAATATTTTATCACTTCTTATTTTTTGCCACTTAACGCTTGATTCACTAAAAGGACACGCGTCATAATTAAGAAGCGATTTTATTGTCGTTATTTACCTGGCGATAACACATTTTCAAGCGGTATTTTCCGGCACCGCGTGATATTCTGAAAGTAAGAGTTACGCATCGTGTACCACATAACTTCCGCCATTTTATGCAGTTCCGCTGTGATGGTTGAGATGGAGAGCACAGAAGGTGCAGATGCGCAATTAGCGCCTGTGGAGCGACCAAATAAACCCTTGGCGAGGGGTAACAACGATATTGTATACAGTAGTGGCGGTAATAAAGAAGTGAATAACATGAAGGGGGCATGAGTGCTCACAGATGCCAAAAACCAAACAACACAGTAAAAAAACCAGAGGTTACAATGCACAAAACACACAATTGAAAACAGAAAGGAACAAAGCAACTTCTAGAGCAGAGATTTAGCCCAAACCACCAAACATGCAAGTGTAGTAAATATGACACAACACAAACACAAAAAAAACATATGTGCAGTGCACCTTCACATTTGGCCAACAGTGAGGAAGAGAGGCCTGGCTACATTAGCAGCCCACAATTGTCTAACATTGAAGGTACATATAAAGATTATCATCCAGAGGAAGCAAGTGAAGTGGAAAGTGAGGAACTTCACAGTATTTCTAAAGTAAATAGGGGGTCATAAACATAACATTCCCAAAACTTGTTAATGCTCTTTTAATTGTTAATGCCCCTTTATGAAGGATGATCATTGTGTAAGCATTGTTTAATACAGAATATAAGGGAGAGGAATGGGAGTTAGTGAGGCCAGTTAGTAGCAAGTTGCAATAGTTTATTAGGGTTAGTGTCAGAGCATGCCTTACTATTCTATTAATAACACTGGGAAGAAAGGGATTCATTTGGCCAACAATGAGTAGCGAAAAGTCACTACGTTGTGATGGGATTGCTTATTGTAGCCAACACAATAAAAGCATTCATATATTTTGTTTAAGTCTGGAACTGGAAGATAACCCAATTTGCAGTTGGTTTTCATTTTTTATCTTTTGTAGTTTTTCAGTTTAGCTTTTTGTTCAACAGTTGTCCAGTTTGGAATTTCAGCAGCTGTCTGGTTGCTAGGGTTTTGTTTACCTTAGGAACCAGGCAGTGGTGAAAATTAGAGACTGGAATTAGAATAGAAGAGGGACTACACAGAAAGATAAGGAATATAGAGTAACAATGACAATAAATTGTAGCCTCAAAGAGCAAAAGTTTTTTTGGTTAGTGAAAACTGGAAGGATGCAGGCAAAGAAAGCAAAACTATAAAAAATAAACAATAAAGACTAGTTGCAAAGTTGCTAGAAATAGTACATTCTACTGTATAACATACTAAAAGTTATCTCAAAGGTGAACCACCCCTTTAAAGGAGAAGGAAAGATACAAAAACTAAGTAAGCTTTATCATAAAGGACTATGGAAATATAGCCATAAGCTCTCACAGAACTGCTGCTCAGTCATCAGTAAAAAGAAACACTGCATATCTTTCTTTCTATTCTATACACATGAACTTCTGTGTCAGACTTTTTTCTCAGAAAAATCCTTCAGGGGATGACACAAGTCTGCTCAGTTTGCTCCCCCCTCAGGTCCCATACCTGTAATAACAAAAAAATAAAATAAAAAGGTCAAATATGCAGCTTTATCTTCAACATGCTCTTGAGTACAGAAGACCAAATTCTGGAATATAACTTCTGAGTAAATTGATGCCACATACTGTATTAAAATAAGATCTATGGGCCTTTTATCCAACCATATGGCTTGTAGAAACCTCAAAACTGAATAATGTCTTAAGGTTCTCATGTTTGTCACTTTGGCCCCTGCAGATTAATCCAACTGGGGCTCATTTATTTAGTAAAGAAGTAAGAAGTAAATGTTTCCTTGTAGCCTGTGGAAACCAATATAAAAATTGTTTAACTGCTTTTCTTGCGGCTGTCTAAACAAAGCTGATCACTGGTTCTTATGGAATACCACCATGGCACCATATTCTGGCCTCTTCCTACTCAGAGTAGGACTAACTAGCTTTTTTTTTTTTTTATAGGGGAAAGCAAAGCATAATTACCATGATTGATGCAAATAGGGACATCTCCCCCTCTGTTACATCGCAATTCCAAATGTGCTTGATCATGGTCACATACTCTGATGAAGAAGGTAGGGTTGTCTCTGCCATTGTAACTGCGATGCAGGTCTGGTCTGTGCCTGGTGTCATTAAGACAATTGTTTCTCCCATATTTCACATACAGATGGCTTGGATACTCCATTTGGTTGTGCTGAATCTCACTGTGGGGCCCAATTATTCCATTACCCTTTCATGAAAAAAAAATTGTAGACAAGGATATGTTTGGACATTATAAACAGGTAATTTGGCCAAGGATATCCAAGACTCTATGGTTCTGGTACCTAGTACTTCCATACTAGCCCCATATATTTATGTTTCTGGGTTATATTTTCTCCTCTATAAGGAAACATGTTGACTATTTCAAACTGTTTAAATTCTTCAATATATTTGAAGCTGAAAATGCTGTTTTTACTTTACAAAGAGGACTCAATGCAGCCTCTTGTACCAAATAGTTCAAATTATATTGTTATAAGCGAGTTATTAATTAATACAACATTTACATGAATTCTGTCACACAGTAATGTTTTATACAGTTTAAAAGAATGGGTATTTCTTTATAAATTCACAAGTAAACTACAACGAGGAGCATCTCTTTTTGGACTGTTCTGCCTTGGCAGAGTAACTTACTAGCAAGATTGTTGTATCAAATATTTCTCCACTTATATCCGAAAACTACCAATTACTTTCTGAACCACAGGGGGACTCCTCTCCTAGTATCAGTACAGAGGGTGGTTGTTAGTGGTACATGCTCTACTTGGAGTAAGATTCTTAGTGGGGGCCCTTAGCGCTCTGTATTGAGTCCACTTTTATTTAACTTGTTAGGCACTGTAAGTAATGTATCAGTGTTTGCAGATGATATAAAACTCTGTATTCCAATGAATTCTACCCAGGATGTGGCACCTTGCAGCAGGATCTTGACCAACTGGCAATCTGGGCGGCTAAGTGGCAGATGAGATTTAATGTGGATAAATGTAAGCTCATGCACCTGGGATGTATAAATATGCAGCCACTTATACCCTTAATGGGACTGCACTAGGCAAATCCATAATGGAGAAGGACCTTGGAGTCCTTGTAGATAATAAACTTGGCTGTAGCAAGCAATGCCAGGCAGCAGCTGCAAGGGCAAACAAGGTTTTGAGCTGTATTAAAATTTGCGGAAGGAGGGGGTTATTCTTCCACTTTACAGAGCGCTGGTAAGGCCCCATCTAGAAAATGCCGTGCACTTTTGGCCTCCAGTGCTCAAAGGGGATATTATTAAGTTAGAGAGGGTACAGAGAAGGGCAACTAAGCTGGTAAAGGGTATGGAAAGTATTAGTTATGAAGAAAGACTGGCCAAGTTGGTATTGTTTACAATGGAGAAGAGGCGCTTATATATATACAGAGAGAGAGTGAGAGGAAGACAAAGAGAGAGAGAGAAAAATTCAAATTTGAAACATTATTTAAGGCCTAGAGCAAATATATAATTAAGCTCACTAATAAAGACTGGGGGAAGCAATAGAAGACCCCTAATAAGCTAGTAGAGACAAGCTTTTTCAATGTAATTTTCTTTACACGGTAGCAGTTGCTGGACTGTAGGTAGATGAAAAAAATTTTCAGTTTATAGGTTGTACTTGTGGTAGTCTTGTCTGCACATTCAGAAATGTTGGTAAGCAGTTGGTAACCATATGAAGAAAATAATGACTGCAGGTAGGAATGGGACCCAAAAGGCTCTATCATAAAAAAGGAAGCATATAATATGTTGCTTTTTTTCAAACTTATGTATAAAAACAGAGAATTTGCAACAAGTAAGTAACATATTTATCCAATGTAAAGGGAGCTCCATACCTTATTTAGGGGAAGGTTCCTTCCCTGCATTCTGGAGCACACAATGCCTGCAGTGGAGAGGCCTCAGGGGTGGTGCAGGGATATGGAGGCAGCATGGACCACAGCCAGCAGCCCTATGGCACCGGCCATCCCTAAGGATAGATCAGGAACATATAGGTTTGTAGCCACAAGACCTTCAATAGAAGTATGCTTGGGCAAGATGGCGGGCCTGTTCACAGGTACCCTTGTGGCAAATGTAACTGTCTCCCAAGTAAGGGTAATTCCCTAAAAAGGGGTGAGTGTATTATATCACTGAATGCATGAGAATTTGGTACATGAAACTGGGTATCAGTTCTTACATGTGCTATGAAATGGCTTGCTAACAGCAAGGTTGGAATAATGCAGTGTGCAAAGTGGAAAAAAAATCCTATTGTTTTAATCATGAAAAATCTATGGTTTCTGTTATTTCTTGAGCTAAACAGGGCAAACAGGGGAGCTGAAGCTTCTTTAGACCTGTTTCAGTGCCAATTACGCTTACATAAAACTTTAGAATCACTGAACATGTCTAAATAATGAACAGTTTGCCTAGAATTAAATGTATTTGCATCATGTAAAAAGTCATATTTGATTTTACTTCCCGCTCAAAGATGAGGTGACTTACCTTAATTGTATTCAGTGATATAAAATACGAATAACAATAGGTGAACTCATATGGGGTCTGATTTATAAGTTTAACATAACTGTTTCCCATTCTTGGCTATTGGTAAAAAGGCGTTAACATGTTCCTGTCTGCAGAGGTGTTTCTTCCAATGGTGTTGTGCTCTTCCAGGCAGCTTCCTGATAATTCTGAAATAATAAGAATGACACCTGTATGTTGCATATTAGTATGGGATTACACACACATCATACGTGCAAGAAGACTTAATGATGCTTTTCACTGTGAGTCTCTATTACCTGATTTGCTCTGCTCAGTCCTTGCAGGAACAGATTCTTTAAATGCTCTGCCTGGGAACTTTGGACTCGTCTGTATTTCTGTTTAGGGCAGGGTTACAGGAACCAGCGCTTCCTTTAAAACTGATATGAAACTTGTGGTTTCGTTATTGTTATTATGTACGAGAATACCATCTCCCATAGACTCCATTTTAATCAAATAATCATATCTTTCTTCTCTGTATAGTACAGGTATGGGACCTGTTATCCAGAATGCTCGGAACCTGGGATTTTCCGGATAAGGGATCTTTCTATAATTTGCTTAAAATAATTTAAATTTTGAATAAACCCAATAGGCTTGTTTTGCCAATAAGGATTAGTTATATCTTAATTGGGATCAAGTACAAGGTACTGTTTTATTATTACAGAGAAAAAGGAAATAATTAAAAAAAAAAACTACTTTGATTATATAGTAGTAAATATATAAGCTGCTGTGTAACTGTGGGGGCAGCCATTCAAAGGGGAAAAGGCTCAGGTTACATAGCAGATAGCAGATAAGAATATGATGGTGTTTTACAAAGCTAAGTTTTCCTCACCACTCCCTTTCATTTTGCCCCAGTAGCCTCAAAGCAGTTGCTTAATTTTGAATTTCTGACTTGGAGACACATTTTGGCCACACAGGGACACAGTTTTACTCTCAACAGAGCCTCCTGCAGGCCAGCAGTTCACATGGGGCTACCATCACAGCCCATAATTGGCATCCCCAAAGAACTTATTTCATGCTTGTGGCTCACCAACACTTTTGATTGTGGCTCACGGGTAAAAACGGTTGGGGATCCCTGATTTAAGCTGTGCCATTTAGCCCTATTTCAGTTGCCTTCTTTGCCTATTTATATAAGCTATAGTAGTGTTTCTGACACAAACAGATCAGTTTTACCAGTGCAGGGCAACCCTGTATTATATTTTCATTAATTTAAAACACTTTCATTTTTTTGGTGTTACTTTAGAAGACTAACCACTGTGACTTTCTTATGTTTTCTTATTAATGCAGTTTTATTGTACCATTATGATACTATTTATCCCTCTGCATTGCATAATAGCAACTGGGTACACATTATAGGAAATGTGCTATATATGTGAAGTATAAAATATAATCTCGATATGCTATTTTATAAAATCACAAAGGTCAGATATGATAGTGCTGACTAGCTAAGCCCCAACATGCACTTTGCTATTTGCACAGCTGTAACCACAGAAAGTTGTAAAAGTGGTGTCATATACTTTTGATACAAGGTATACTGTCATCTATAAAAGGCTTAGACTTTAACCTGAAGCTGTTCGTGACATATTTCAGTTATTGATATGTGTTGCTGAAAACTTCCACAAGACTCTGTATTTGATCAATAAATAAAGCATCAGTTATGCTGTAAACCTTGTCTCAGGGTCTTATAATAAGGTTCTGGTAAATTAAATATGACCAACACCTGCTGTCAACAACTCCTCTATGGGTGATAAATGATGTATCCACTGGGATATTTTAGTACAGGTGGGAATTTTGTTTCCATTTTAATCTAATAATTTACATTTTTAAAAAATGTTTTCCTGAACCTGTTATTCAGAAAGCTCCAAAATAATGCAAAATTTCATCTCTGTAATAATAAAACAGTGCCTTGTACTTGATCCCAACAAAGATATAGTTAATCCTTATTGGAGGCAAAACAATTCCAATTATTTAATGTTTAAATTATTTTTTTTAGTAACCTTAGGGTATGGAGATCCAAATTATGGAAAGACCCCAGGTCCCAAGCATTCTGGATAACATGTCCCATACCTGCACTTGTATGCTGTTGTTTAGCTCTTGGTTCCTGTCAATACCTGACTTCAACCACCAGATGGCACCTAGAATCATATAACATATTTTCTATACTAAACAGGAGAAAAGGACGTTGTAACAATTGGGCTTGCTACAGCAGCACCTGTAGATAAACAACTGCGCTTTGGGTAGTCTGACAGCTGAGAGGTATTGAAAGCAGTATTTGTCTTGCTGTTAATATTTTCTGCACTAATGCAGCAATATATATTACAGAATGTCATATTCTTAGCAACTATGCAATTGGGCTTCATAATTTATTTTGTATAGTTTATGAATTATTAACTTTCTCCTTCTGACTCTTTCCAGCTAAAACTTGTAACTTTTCAATACTGATCTTCCTATTCAGCCCGTCTCCTATTCATATTCCAGTCATTCAAACCACTCCCTGAATGGAGACCAACTGCAAATTGTCACAAAATATCAATGTCTACATCATGCTAAAACTTAATTTAAAGGTGAACTACCCCTTTAGCAGGCCTGGAGGAGAACCAACTTCAATGCTACTTTGATTCAAAAGACAAAGTGAGGGGAACCTGGAAAACCATTACAAAAAAAATGAGGCTTTCTTAGTTGGTAGCTCTGTTGGGTGATACTGCATTTATATCAGGGGTACAAGTCTTGCAGTTGGTCTTATAAACCTGTTTCTACTGTGCTTGGTCAAAAATAGGATGTTGGCCAAGCAGCTTCCTTAGTGTTAAATGAAAGCACTCACTGGAACAGGATTTTCACACGGGCAGAATGAACAAGAATAAAACTAAATTGAGGAAATTGGTTTGCTAACACTGTAAAAAGAGTGTAAAAGAGAGAGAAAAGGGACGTTTTGATGCATGACTTGTCCATGAGTTGCTACATGATGTCTGTGAGTTAAACCCTGTCTGAGATGTCCTATTCAATATTGTGTTTAATAAAATCAGACATTAACCTGGAATTCTGTTGAATTTGTTCTATTCTGCCACCAAGTGGCCACATATGGATATTGCACCCACAAGGAACAGGTCAGTAAAGCCCAGAATGCTGCTTGCAATAACCACTGCTATGAGAGGATACTTAATACATTAAAACAGTCTTTCAATAAAATGTACTATACATAGTTTCAGTGACTTTTAGCCAATGTAACACCATGGCCCACAAGTAACTGATAACCAAACTGCATATTTGGCAACTTTCACAAGTTTTGGGGGAACATTTTTAGAACATACTGCTTTGTACATATGTACAATGAAGGACATGAGACTAAACTATGAAAACAGAGTTTGGCAACTGATGCAGTCCTCCTTTGAGAGGTCCACATGGGTCCCTGCTATCATCTGATTATTGGCCCCGTGGTCAAATACAGGGCCAATTCTGCCCTCACTGTCACCTTAAGGCAGCCTACCTGATGCCGCTCACCCCACTCCCCTGTGCTTACCTTTGATTGGGGGGGGGGGGCGGCAGTCCAAAGAGTATAACTGCACTCTCTGCAGGGCACTGGTACCTGAGGTATATTGCTTGCATCATGGCAGGAGCGCCCCTCACCAAATGATTGGATCAGCTACATCTGGCCTACCACCTGGGTGACCTCCCCAAAAGTGGATCCCATACAGGTACTGGATATCTAGAGAATATCAGTCTGTCTAAGACTAGAAACATGTTACTAGCCACACAACTAATTGCACTGATAGCACACATATTTCCCTTAATCAGATTTCTGGTTGTACATTAAGAATAATATATATGTATATTGTATGCTTTCAGATTTAATGGGGTTATGTAATAAAGTCACTAATAGTTTCTGCAAACAATCAGCAAGTAGAATTTACTGGTCACCTGTATAAAAAGCAAGCATCTCATTGGTTTCTATGGGTTACTGCTCCTGGGCAAACTTAGTTGCTTTTATTACAAATAGGGGTTTGAATTAAGGACCTGCATAACAAAGCAGGTACACTGAGGGATTGCTGTATACACTTACACTTTACACAGCCAGATGCAGATGTAATAATCAGTTTTGCGCTTCTCATATTTACAGATTCAGGTGATTTGAATTCTGCCTCTCATGTGGAGCTGGGTGTACGTTACTCTGTCTGCCATAGTTGTGACTCCCTGTAGTATTCTCTAATTTCTAATCAATGGATCTTGACTGGAGCAGAATCTCACACTTCAGCCTGACTAAGAGTTCCTCTAATGGTTCAAACTAGCAATTGTAGTTGCCCATACAAAGTGCCATACAGCAGCCAGCCAAGTCATCTGATTTAGTAGGGCATCTTTCCCAGGGGGAGAGGCAAATGATCAGATAGCCTGCTTGGAGCCAAACATATATTGATTTGGCACTGACTGTCCAGTGACCTCCTCAGCCTGTGTGTGTGTCAGTCTGAGAGCCTGTATAGTCAGTGATTGGGTTGGAAGGTTCGGAAGACCCTTCATTTTTGTGGTGTTAAAGCAAACCTTTCCTTGCAGGAATGAGAGACAAAGCAAAAATTCAGGGGATTTAATCAGATATTTGCTAGCAAACATGAGACCTGCCTTCTAAGCTGAGTAGGATAATTAAAACAGAAACAGACCATTACAATAATGAAGACCAGCTCCTAATGACCTTACTCCCCCAACCATTACAGGGGTTGTTCACCTTTAAATTAACTTCAAGTATGTTGTAGAGCAGGGGTCCCCAACTGCCGGGCCGCGGACCAGTTCCGGGCTGTGGACGGCATGGCAGTGGGCTGCATCAGTTCCCGCAGCACACAAAAACCATGCAACGCACACCTAAATGAGCTAATCAACACGCGCATAAAGGAGCGATCAGGCCGGTCGCTGAAGTTCGCGACGCGTTCCCCAACCCCCCCCCCCCCTCTCCCGCCGGTCCTTGGAAAAAAAATTTTGCCTCCTGCTGGGCCTTGGTGCTAAAAAGGTTGGGGACCCCTGTTGTAGAGGGTGCTATTCTGAGACAGTATGCAATATGCTTTTATTTTTTATTATTTGTGTTTTTTTACAATGTAGCTTTTTGTTCAGAAGCTCTCTAGCTAGGGTTTTAGCAGCTATCTGGTTGCTAGGGTCATTTGGACCCAGGCAGTGGTTTTGAACGAGAAATGGAAATATGAATAGGAAAGGCCTGAACATAAAGATAAGTAATACAAAAAAAAAATAACATTGTAGCCTCACAGAGCAATGGTTTCTTGGCTGCTGGGGTCAGTGACCCCGATTTGAAGCTGGAGTCAGAAAATAAAGGCAAATAATTAAAAAACTATTAAAAAAAAATAAAGGCCAATGGAAAAGTTGCTAAAGTAACTGAGCATTCTATAACACCAAACAATTAGGAAAGTTGGTTTTCTTGTGAAAATCCTCAGCTATCTCAACCCATGTATTTTCATCAGGCGATGGCATCACAATCCTTTGCAGCTCAAACCAAATCAGCAGGCAAGTTTCACGCACAATTCTCCCAATAGTGGTTCGCCCAATCAGGAATTGAAAATACAGGGAAGAAAACGACTGTCCAGTTGCTAAAAACCTGAAAGAACAACAAAACAAAAGGATTGATAAATTTTAAATACTGTCATGCCCTGTACTATTGTAAAATACTCATAGGCATACATTTAAATACCATGTATACACCAAACACATACATACATTCATACATTTATATACCCATGTATATACCAAACACATACATACATTTATATACCCATGAATATACCAAACACATACATACAAAAAAAAAAAAAAAACACATACATACCAAAATGTGCATGGATATGAAAATACAACATACTAACCTTAGTGTTAGGCACAATCTTTCCTCCGGTGAAATAGGATCCCTCATCAAGGAGCGGGCACGAGACAGGCCTGGCTTTAAAATGGTCAGAAGCTCATCAAAACTTGTTATTGACATTCTAAAAAATGTCACAAATTTTTCTGGATACCTGCGTAGTTCACAATAGAGTACATGAAACTGTCCTTTGCTTGGACGCTGATTTGTAATGGGATGTACCCAATATTTTCTAGCAGCTGCCCTCTGTTGTTTTTCCTTTTGTAGTAAATAGAAATACAATACTATGAGAGCCATCAATATGATCATATTATTATCATATTCCATTGTACCACCGTTGGAAGACGCCGAGTGAAGACGAGTAACAAAGACACCAAATGAAGACGAGTAACAAAGACGCTGAGTGAAGACGCGGGGAACACGCGGTTTATACCGTTGCGCGAAGACGTGGCGTTATGACGCAAGATTACTCCTCCCCCTGGGAGGGCTTATTACTTCGTGGTAGCAGATCGCCTGGAAGTCAACGCATGTGAAAATCTCTTCGTGTGTATTGTCATTCGTCTTGTCGCCAAAGCGCCGGTAAAAAAATCGCGGGCGACAAAGCTCCCCGTGTGCCAGAGCCCTAAAGCTGCTGCGTAGACCGCAAGGTGCTAAATAGTGTTGATTCTTATGAGAAAGCCTTTCTTTAAACATAGTGGTTTCTGTAGATCTCAGCAGCTTCCTTAGCAATACCCTTAGTTTTATCCATTGTCTTCCCATTATCCCTGCCTAAAGCAGCCACCATTTTGCTTGGGGTCATGAAGGCATCAGGAAAAGTTCAACTGCTGTGACGCGGCCATACTGAGACACTCGCCTCTCCAGTAAAAGTCATGTGTTATTTTATAACAAATACACTGCACATTCATCTAGAATGAAAGCACGGACTATCCATCAGTGTATTTTTCAAAAAATATTCCTTTAACCTTTTCACTGACAGCACAGAAATGTGTCATTCTGTTGGCAGGAGAGAGACTGATGGAGCTGACTGGGGGAACCTGCAGACTGTCGCTGAGCCTGGGTCGGCAATTAGAGATGGCAGCCAAAGAGCAATGTCATTCATTGTGACACATGGCCCCTGTCTGGGAGACTCCTGACTCAGCACCCACACATTGCAGTAGCAACTACTTTACTTTCTTACATCTGCTCTCCAGCTAATAGCCTAGTGCTTAAAGGAAAACTATTATACTTTCTCCATAAATACATAACCAACAGATAGTTTATATCATATTAAGTGGCCTTTTAAACATACCTCCCAACATTTGAAAAATGAAAAGAGGGACTAAAAGATTTGGCGCGCGCAGCGCGGCAATTTTTTTGACCACGCCCCCTTTTGTGGTCACACCCCAATTACCACACCCCATTTTAAAAAAAATACCCCTTTTATATAGATCAAATGGCGGGAGCAGACGAAAATGTGCTATACCCTCATACTGAACGACCTAAGGAAAACAATATAGCAACTCCTACATATAAATACAAATATAGAGAGAAGGCAGTCAGTTATAAGTGAGTTCTAACTATGTACCAGTTTTTCCCCCCATACACAGTAGCCCCCAATACACAGTGCCCCAATACACAGTAGCCCCCATATACACAGTAGCCCGCCCCATACACAGTAGCCCGCCCCATACACAGTAGCCCGCCCCATACACAGTAGCCCCCCCATACACAATAGCCCCCCATACACAGTAGCCCCCCATACACAGTAGCCCCCCCATACACAGTAGCCCCCAATACACAGTACCCCCATACACAGTACCATCCAATACACAGTAGCCCCCAATACACAGTAGTCTCCCATACACAGTACCCCCCATTCAAAGTGCCCCCATACACAGTGCCCCCTATACACAGTAGCCCCCTATACACAGTGTCCCCCTATACACAGTAGCTCCCAATACACAGTGCCCCTATACACAGTAGCCCCCAATACACAGTGTCCCAATACACAGTAGCCCCCCAATACACAGTACCCCCATACACAGTACCATCCAATACACAGTAGTCCCCAATACACAGTAGCCCCCCAATACACAGTACCCCCATACACAGTACCATCCAATACACAGTAGCCCCCAATACACAGTAGTCTCCCATACACAGTGCCCCCTATACACAGTAGTCTCCCATACACAGTGCCCCCCAATACACAGTGTCCCCCAATACACAGTGTCCCCCTATCACAGTGCCCCCCATCACAGTAGCCCCCTATCACAGTACCTCCCATAGGCGCTCCGCCTTCGTTATGCCTCTCCTTGCGCTGAGCGACAGTCTCTTTTATAAGGTTGCGCCCGTGCGTAATGACGTCACACCCACAGGCGCAACCTTATAAAAGGGACTGTCGCGCAGCGCAAGGAGAGGCATAACGAAGCAGCCGACGAAGCGTGAACATCCGGCACAGCAAGCGCATCCCGCTGTGCCGGATAGTTCCATGAATGTTGCGCAATGCGGGACATTCATGGAACTATCCGGGACAGCGGAATGCGCCATAAAAAGCGGGACTGTCCCGCGAAAAGCGGGACAGTTGGGGGGTATGTTTTAAAGAATCTCGCCAAACTGGAATATATATCAGTAAATATTGCCCTTTTACATCCTTTCCCTTGAGCCACCATTTAGTGATGGGCTGTGTGCTCCCTCAGAGATCACATGACCAGAAATAATGCAGCTCTAACTGTAACAGGAAGTAGTGTGGGAGCAAAAGACAGAACTCTGTCCATTCATTGGCTGATGGGGCCTAGCATGTATGGCTTGTTTGTGTGCACTGTGAATCCTATGATACCAGGGGGTGGCCCTTAGTACCTAAAATGCCCATTTTCTATTTAGGAATACCCAATAGCACATACTACGATACTACTAAAAAAAGCATAATTTTATGAAAATGGTTTATTAAGATAAAGCAGGGTTTTGCATATGAGACGTTTTATTGTGTGGGGGTATAGTTGGTCTTTAACTACAACACAAGCACACTTGTAGCTATAATGGCCAGCCCCCCAGCCATAGATATGTTTTATATAGTATAATCAACTGCTAAATTAATAATAGTTTAAGATTGATTGCAGGGGAGAGAGTTGGGAGTCTGGGAGGCCGGTTAGTAGGAGATTGCAGTAATATAAGCGGGAAAGGATAAAGGCATGGATTAGTGTTTTAGCTGTTACTTGTGAAAGAAAGGGGTGTATCTTGGCAATATTGCGGAGGAAAAAGCGGCAGGTTTTGGCAGTGTTATTAATATGGTTAGAGAAGGAGAGGGACTGGTCAAAGATAACCCCAAGGCAGCGTGCCGAATTAAAAGGGTTGATGGTCATGCCATCAATAGTGATGGTGAAAGGAGGAGGAGGGCCAGGTTTGGGCGGGAAGACCATGAGCTCTGTTTTAGCTAGGTTAAGTTTGAGCTGGTGTCGGTTCATCCAGGAGGAGATAGCCAGGAGGCAGTTACCAATCTGGGTTTCACACATATTGTTTTGTTTAGAGGTTCTGGGCATCACAGCTCATCAATGCAATGGAGTCATATTATCCAGGGCACAGGCATCTCACCCATAGTTCTGCCAATAGTTCTGCCAATAAATCCTACTACATTTTAACAGTGTTGCTGTGCCCAAGTGAAGTTTGAAGGAATCCAAGATTTGCAATAAAAAAAAACTGATTTCATCAAGGAATGGTGCATCCTATTACAAACTTTTACCATGGGTAGACCCTGTGCCTAGGGTTGGCACCAGGCCGGTATTTCACTGGCTTACCTGGTAATGTACATTGTACAAGTCAAGGCTGGGGTCAGTAATAAAATGTTTTAACCTCCAGTATATTTGTAATCTGCTGTTGTACCAAACGGCCCATTACAATCCCCACTCCCAGATGACCAGATGATTAGTTATCCCAAACGAGACTAAAGTTTCTAGTAACATTTTAAACAGAAGTTGTGAAGATTCATTAACAGTTCAGAGTCACTAAGCCCAGCTTCACTGCAACTCACAGTGAACCAACACAGGTCTAATTCCTTGTGTATCATAGGGATGCTCTATATTTGGTTTTGTACAGCGGTTGTGGACATAACTTTGTTCTTGGCTTTACTTGCCCCTAAATCACTTGTCTGTGTTCTGTACTTTTAGATCTCTCCTTTAAGTCTCTAATTTAGCTTTGCTTGTAAACTCTTGGGGTGCCTGTATTATTGATCAGTTTCTCTTTTCTCCTTCCATTTGCTATGATGGGCCTAATTATAGAATACTGTGATTCTGATGTGTGATTTTAATGAACCCTAATGGGAAATATTTATAGAGAGCACTGTGCTGCTGCGGATTTTATAAACTGTTGTGATTATTACCATTATTGATGTTTAATGAATCACAACGGGGGATACACAGTCGTACAAGGTTTGTTCTTCTTATTTTGCATTAATAAATAAAGGCCACAAGAGGGTGCCCAAATCCCATGCATCTCGGTGCTAAAGGCAACTGATATTTTCTGTTCCCTGCATGTCTCCCACCGATTGTATGTCAATCATGCTTAATACAGCTGGCAATGGCTAATGACTCGATGACCCAAAGATCTCCTGCCAGGTTCATTTTGGCATATATTCTCAACTGCAACTGGTGTGGGGACTGGTATTTTAATTGATACATTGTTTCAGTTGATTTCTTACAGGCCGCTTCCATTAATTCTTGGGTGCCCAAGGGGCTAAATTGCTTTTAATGTGTGGCAGGCAATCAACAACTTTATCACTAATCTGGGTAGCAGATCTGGCCCTGTGAGTTCTTATTACTTGTCCGTCTCCCGCACCCTTTCTCCCAATGATATATGCCTCTGTTCTGCATGGAAATGAGATTCCATTATCGCAGAGAACACTTCTGTTGCAGCCACAAATATTCTGTGAATTACAGTCGAAAAAAGAAAGCTAAGCAGAAACAAAAGCTTTTTTTATGTAGACCAAGGGTAAAGAGATGTAATCATTTTAGAGGGGAATGAACTCCTTGAGCAAAGCTTGCATACTCACAAATATATTTAGAAAGAGCGTAGGCATCGGTGTGTCCCCCATAAACCATTTCTTACTCAAGGCAAAATCTCAGTAATACTGAAAATGAAGTGCCAAGGCCGGGGAATCATTTCACAGTAGCTGCCTCAACACATAGAGGCATAAAGTATTATGCTTCCAAATAGTCTTACGAAAACATACAATATGGCTGTCTATGCTCAGTCTAGATAGGAACATCCTTTGCCATTTTTTGCTGGTTTTCTCTATTCATTCATACTGAGACCCCTCCAAACAAATACTTCTCTCTTTACTGTAATGAAAGGCCGTGACAATAAAGGTCACTATCATATCTACCCTCTCCATTTTGGTTCTAGGCCAAGGTTTTTTAATTTCAAAACTCAATAAAGGGGGTGTTCACCTTTAAATTAACTTCTAGTATGATGTGAAGAGTGAATAAGCAGCCAAAGCTTCCCCAAAGAGTAGTAATGGGGCCAGTAGCCTACTGGTACCCACTAATAATGGGACCCTGTAGACAAATGGGGATATATTATAATAGGCACTACATTTGCCCAGAAGCAGTAACCAGTAGGTAGAATTTTCTGGTCACCTTATTGGTTGCTATGGATTACTGCTACTTGGCAAACTTAGTGCCTTTTATTACATATGGGGGTTAGTGTTACAATACCCCTGAAAAGTCTTAAATTAGTGCCTCAATGGGAAAAGTAGCCATGATTCCAACTACTACTCTTAATAGTATAATTGTGACACACGTATGTATATAAACAGTGAACTGTTCCTTTAAGAACCAGTGGCACCCACAGTGTAATCTGTAGTATTAATTCTAATTGGCTAAGAAGACCATGCTATGTGGTATGTCCTCCCCTCTATAATTTGTTTATATGATGCTGCTAAGGAGAATGGCAGTCCCTCTGAGAAATAATAAATAGGATATTCCTAAGGCTGGGCACTAAAGACCTATCTATTGGATCTTTTCACCACTTTTCATCTAAAAAGACATATGTGGTCTATGCGGTAGGGGCAAATAGAAGTGCAGAAGATACGTCCTAATAATACTGAATACTGAGTCTTGACAAGATTCCTAAGAGAGAATGGGAAGCCACACGGAAGCTTTGTTGATGCTTAATTAGACCTGAAAATCCACTTGAACCATTTCTAAAGAATTTCTTAATATCAAGGTAGATTGACTATAATTGGGCCCCAGCAGTTACAAAGCCAGACCACCACTACTTTACCAGCCCAACTGTCCAACCTCTTTTACAATTTTCCATTAGCTCAGAAAAGTTCCACATAATTATGGGACAGAGCACAGAGGTGGCAGGTCTAACTCCGAACCAGTATACTGTAGAAGAGCAAGAAGACTAGGGGTGTCCCTAGAGTCTAGGTCATCACAGAGCAGTTACTTTGTATATCACACAGGGCTCTGGAGCTCAAATGCCTGTTTGATGGGCCCAGTCTGCTTTCATTCCTCCCTAGCATAATGTTCCACAAGATCTGTAGGAGAAGCAGTGGGTATGCATTAGAGATGCATGTCTGTGTTACAGTGGTATCATACAAAGAATGTTTCATTAGGATCTCAACCATAAGCCACAGCAGGTAGTGTAGTCTGATTCTTCATTTCCAAATAAGTAAGACTAAAGGTACTGTAACATAAGAAATAGCAACGTTCCAGAACTTGCTAGAAGATGTGGTATGGGATCTAATACAGTAACATAATTCATATTTTCATGGAAAAGTTTATAGATGCTTAGGTGGAGAATGATAAAGTCTGCTTGTAGCACAAATAGACAAATGGCCACACATATAAACGCTGTTAACAAATTTATTCAGTTTCCAGCCTGTCACATATATCCAAAAGTACTGTTCCGATCAGCATTCAGTTCTACTGGGCAACACAGACAGGCTTACCCCATAATGCAATCACTCACAACCTTTTCACTCCGACTAGCCTTCCTCAACGTCCCCCTTGCGGAGATTTCACTCCCCACCTGTCCACTTGACAGTCCGGCGTTCCTCTAATGCCCCTCTGCCCTTCTCTGAACAGGAATTTTCTGGCGACGTCCCTTGCCAAAGGCCTTTTCTGCTAGTCCTAACACTGACACTTCATCCCTTAGTGTGGCATAGCCAAGGCTCCTAAGCCATCTACTTCCTTGTTGAGGTGTGCTAAAAAGCCTGTCTGCCTGAAACACCTAGTGCTTCTCACACCCTCTCTGTCTATCCTGCTGATCTACCATCAAAAAGCCCCAAACTGGGTGGGGTACCCTGCTTATATACTTTCTGCCCTATGTTTCCCTCTAGTGGCTGGAGGCTCTATTACACCTAATTTTCCCAAACTCAAAACCCTGCCACCTAGTTGCTGAACTGCAAAGAAACATTCTACAATAACTAAAACCTATGCTGGGGAATTAGCAATCACTTGGGCACCCCCTTATATGCTGCCTTTATAGTCCATGTAATAAAGGTGTGTAGCAGCACTAGTTACCTGCAGCCACAAATGAGATACTTTTAAACAGGTGATTAGTAACTTTCTGGTCATTCTGTGGGCAACTAGAGCTGGTGCAAAATGTGTAATTTACCTTATTCTACATTTAATATATCTTTGTTTAGCATGTTGGCAAGAAAGCTAACCTTGCATTCCTGCTAAGCTAATACTCCCATTGCTCTAAATAGGTCACAGCCTGGACCTCACTGGTTTATTGAGGTGCTGCCTCAATGTAATGCCCACATAAGCCTTCTCCCTTTTGTACAAACTTAGTAACCTGCCAGAGGCTGCTCTATGTCATTAATGAATGTAGTTTATGTGTGTATGACAGTAGGAAACAGGTCACTTTGCAGTTTGCAGCAGTAAGGGTCAGGGTGCAAGAGTTATGTGTATGTGTGTGTAGGGGATTCAGCCTTTCACAGAGCTGCTGTAAATGACCTATATATATATAATATGAATATGTTGCTTCAGATTTTGCTGTAAATAAAAATGTTCTTATGCTCCCCTATATTTGATTCTATGTGATAGAATTTGATAAGGTTCGGGTTGTCAAAAGAGATCTCTGCATATGCTGAACTGCACACTAAGCAAGTGGTGAGAATATCACCTGAGGGAAACTTGTGTATGCCTGGAGCAAAGCTCGAGCCAGCAATGGGGAGTGAGAAGCCCAGGGGAGATCCCAAGGACTTGGGTTAATGATCTGAATGCAGCAGAGATTGCAGGTTCAGGTAAAAGTCACTTTTACAGTTATATCTTATAGAACCATCACTGTATGTTAGTGAAATGATATGCCTGACGCAGGCTAATAAGCTCTACACCCACACAACAGGCATTATTGGGGAGCAAAGCTAACATTTACATGAGGGTCACATTTACAGGTCCTTTACATACTATATATTAGATGAATTCACAATGTTTTGGGTTGAAAGCCAAAGCTAACTACTTGGAGGCTCATGGGCCTGATGTGGCCCTTCAGAAGACTTTTAAGACCCACATGCTGCCCAAGGCTCCCACAGAGCTTTACATAAGACATAATTATGTTATTATAATATTACCCCAGAATATGTGGTTTAGCGAATAACTGGTTCATTTTGACAGGCACGACTGTTCAAAGGCTTTGAGGCTACTAGAATAGATTGCAATGTTTGTGCCAGGTCCTATAGCAGCAGCTGTCAAGATTTTCATCTTATTGGTAGAATGATTCAATGGATGTAAAATGTCAAACAAAATAACACACATTGATGTCTGTGGGAGTCGCAAGGATCTTTTCACTTTAGTAATAACTGTCCAACAGTATTGCTGTATGCTGCAACCTATGTGCCGTCTGCCAGCTTAGAGGGACATCCCCATTCACTTTCCCTCACTTTAAAAAAGTGTAAGGACAGCTAGAAATACATTTGGTATGTTTAAATTCATGCAACTTGTTGCACCAACTGAGTTGGTCTATTATAGTGATTAATATGAACCAGACCTTGGGAGGAATATTGTAGTGCCCTAAGAATAGGCTACTCTTATTGATGAAACTAGTGAGGGTGCAGCAAAGAAACATAGGATCTCCAAACATCTAAAGGGGGATTGTTAAAAACATTACCCAAATGGTAGAACACTTGCTGCAACTGCTCTTTTTTTTATCAGGTTCCATGTTTCCCAGCCCCCCTAATGGGTATAATGAACTACCTAAAGGCTAAGGTAAGCCAGATAAAAGAAAGAGAAAATATTGTAGGGATAGGATCTGAGGAGAATAGAAACTGTTGTATTCATGGCCACTGAATGGAGCCTTTCTGGTGCACAAGATGGTATCTATTTTTGCTGGGAAAGATAACATGAATAGTTTTATTCAGAATACTTTTATACTTGGCACAGTTTGACAGTTGGTCACTTATTGGAAGGGCAACTCACCTCCCAAAAAAGAACATTATGAGACTAGAATATATAAATATGTGTTCTGGATTGATTTGTAAAGATTTAAGCTGGCCATTCTTGTAATGACAGAATCATATGAAACAATTCTAACCGATATCTATGAACAGCTATACACAGCCATTGTATACTGCCAATTAGGAAGCAAAATGGTGCTGCTCTTCCTGCTGTTCTAGTCATTGGAACTGATTGGAACAAAAGAAAGGTGACATTATTATGGACCCTTGTACGGTAATTGCCCATAGGCTCTTTAGTCCAAGTGGAAGACAATTTAGAGATTAGGGGTATGCATGATCAATTGGCAGGTGAGGAATCTTCCTTGGACCCTGAGGCACAAAGGGACCTATTGACAGAAAAAATTATGTTTGGTACATATATCCAGTGGTATCATTATCAAACAGCAGATCCTCCCAGATGGTGGGTCTGCTAAATACCCCCCCCCACTGCAAACAAGCAAGTGGGAGAAGAATGGAAAGGAGGGAGTTGGGCATGTGAGCGTGCAAGTTGGCCTGTCCTATATAGATAATTACAAAGTTTAAGCATTTCAACAGGGTGTGAGTTTATTTTTTGCCTATAGTTCTTGATTATGCAAAACAGGCAAAGATTCCTTGTTTTGAGTAAATTTGAATTCAGACATTATTAGATAATTATTTCCTTGAGAGAAACACTCAAGGTTGCAAAATGGGACCCAATGTGATTCTCAGCTGATTTGTATGCAGGGACAATTGTACAAAGGGTCCCTTCAGTATGAGAATAACCTGCAGCCCAGGCAACCGATAATCATACATTGCCTTCCCATTGCCCTCTGCAGCAGAACTATCACTGCTGTTTTCTTCCCACCTCAGCTTCCCTCTCCTATTATCCATTATCCTTACATTAATGGGAACAGTCACCTTGAGCTTGTGACGCAGTGTCAGACATCCATCTCATACAGCATTAGCCTCCCCCTTCAGCTACGCCTGAGCAGCGCTGGATAATACAACACTAGATACAGAGGGTGGCTGTCTAGAAATCAGAAAAGCAGCACAAAGGGGAGTTTTGTCTATGCGGTAATATGATTTATAGATGTTTATTGTGCATTTTTATAGAAATAATGTATAATGTCAAGGGACCCATAATAAGTAATGGTGCAGTTCTCCAGAAACCTATCTGATTAATTAATTTTGCCATTATGTTGCGTTTTTATATGTATAATATAAAAGTATCCAAGCACCCATACAAAGGATTATAATGTAATATGTATTTTATTATTTATTTATTATTCTTTATTAGAAGGGGAAAAACTTAATTTCAGCTCTGCTCATGGAATCAGTACAAATGCCAAAATCAACAGTTGCTGCTGTAATTCTAGTGGGTTTCCACCTAATCAGTCCACTCAGAGCAAATGTTAGTCTAGAAGACTTCCCAATGTTTTTCTAGAAAAAGTGTTCTAATGCTCCTCTAAAAAGGCAACAGCATTCCTCTAGAATGGGGATCCCCAACCTTGTATACCCAAGAGCCACATTCAAATGGAAAAAGTATTGGGGAGCAACGCAAGCATGAAAAAAGTTCCAGGATGTGTCAATAAGAGCTATAATCGGCTATTTGATAGCCCCTGTGTTGACTGGAAGCCTACAGGAGGCTCTGTTTGGCAATTACACTGGGTTTTTATGCAACCAAAACTTGCCTCCTAACCAGATATACAAAAATAAGCACCTGATTTGAGGCCACTGGGAGCAACATCCAAGGGGTTGGGGAGCAACATGTTGCTCAGGAGCCACTGGTTGGGGATCACTGCTCTAGAAGACTGCCTCTAGAAAAAGAGTTCCAATATTCCTCTAAAAGAGCAACAGTATTTAAGGCATGGACCTATACTGGTGCTTTGGCCTTGAACCTCAAGAAAAATTCGCTGTAGTAGAGCTTTGTCATGCTGCCGTGCTGAAAATGTTAAAGGAACAGTAACACAAAAAAATGTATATATTTCAAAGAAATTAAACTATAATGTACTGCTGCCCTGCACTGGTAAAAGTTTTGTGTTTGCTTCAGAAACATTACTAGAATTTATATAAACTCTGGTGTGTAGCCATGGGGGCAGCCATTCAAAAGAAGAAAAGGCACAAGTTATATAGCTGCTAACAGATAAACCCCGTAGAATACAATATTGTCTTATCTGTTATCTGCTATGTATCCTGTGCCTTTTCTCCTTTTTCCAGCTTGAATGGCTGCCCCCATGGCTACACAGCAGCTTATTTATATAAACTATAGTAGTGTTCCTGAAGCAAACACCCCAGTTTTACCAGTGCAGGGCCACAGTACATTATATTTCAATTACTTTAAAACACTTTCATTTTTTGGTGTTACTGTTCCTTTAACGTCTGTTTGAGCAAGAGTTTCCAGATATCCAGATGTCATCATCATTGTTTTATAAATATCTGGCTTTCAGGTTTCTAAAATAGTGGATAACTGGCCCATGGCATGGAAAATCTTTGATATCATTGCCTTAAGGAACATAATTATGCCACCTACATACTTCCCAGCATGCATTATTCTTGTGCCTCTTTTCATCAGACCAATATTATTTTTGCCACTTAATTACAGATCCCCCTACATGCTTTATTCATTTTATCTAGACTTAATAATATGGGTACTGGGATTGAAAGATAAAAGGAGACAAAAACATTTAAACTGTTTTCACTGTTGCACCTGCAAATTAGAGCATCTCCATGTGGTATTATAAAGAAATGTAGTTATTTTCATTCTGGGCTTTAGCTTAATTTATCCATTATAGCTTGAAATGTCAATTTACCTCATTAACCATGCTGTATCTGGTAGTATAACCAGGACTGACTTTTATTCAATGTTTCTTCATCCGGCAATTAAAGGAAAAGCTTGTGACCCCCACTATATTAGAGTTTATTATTCTATACGATTCTGCTCCTTCAGGATCTAAGTCCTGACCTAAGTCCTGACCAACAGAAGGACAGCTAGCTGCTTGTTCCCCTACAAGGCTTGCAAACATGATGCTCATAGCTTTACATTTTGCTACATATTTTCAGGTAAAGTTTGGTGAAGAAAAGTAATGGTCTGTTTTAGCTAAATATTTGAAACAGGAATACACAACCTGCCATAAGCACAATTTGGTCACTCCCCATACATAGGAGGGCTGCGATATCCTAACAAAGTCAGTGCACACAGGTTATTAAGCAAAGAATATTGCAGTGCCCTAAGAATAGGCTACTCTTATTGAAGGGAATATTATAGGTGTAGGGACCCATAGGGTTAAGCTCCCTATGGTGTTATCCCTTATCTTTTCCTTATCTGTGTTGTTATAGGGCAGAGCCCTCTACACTCAGATTCAGGCCCGGATTTGTGGAGAGGCCCGGGCCTAGGGCGGCAGAAACCTGGGGGCGGCATGCCGCCCCGCCGCACTAAAATCTTTTAAAATTTTTGTTCACATACGGAGCAATGGGGACTTCTCCCCACTGCTCCGTATGCAACTTTGGCTGACAGCGCATGCGTGCGCGCTCGACCCTACCCCCCCGCTCTTCGCACATTGCGCATGCGCACGCAACCCTCCTGTTCGCGCATGCGCACTCGGGGGGAGGGGGCGTGCGACTGGGGGCGGCCTAGGGGCGGCTGGTTTAGAAATCCGGCCCTGCTCAGATTACAGTTCTTAGGCTACCCCCTATAGGTTTAGCCCAGGTTGACCACTCCCCTTGGCAGACTATATAGTGTTTTGCACAAGGAAGTGTCTTCCTTTTTAGCTGCTGTTGTCTCAAGGCTTCACGTCATCGAGCCTGAGGCATTAGGCCCCAGTAAATAGAACCTGCCATTTTGTAAGTCTGGGACAGGGTCCCGTGAATGAGAACAAGCCAGCACAGTCAGTGCTATTAAGTATGATAGCACCCTCTAGGAGTGGTGAGCATAGTCAGCTTAGTTAGTAAGAGCAGCCTAGCCCCATCAAAGGAGACTGTACGGGTTTAGTATAACCCAGGCTTTGTATGCCTTGCTGTAGGGACCACAGTTAAGACGTAGGTGTCAGGCAGTACCTTACCCTGAACCATAGTTGGCTGGAGGGGATCCGTTCCAGTAAAGGGCATCCATTCCTGGGATCACAACTAATACTCTACATATCCTTCAAGTGGGTTATACTGTTCCTTAAGTGTCACATCTGCTGTTATTCTCTGTGACCATCAAATCTGCTGTGTCTGTGAGTATAATCCCTGCTGCACTATTAAGTTGTGCCTTGTCCAATAAACTTGTACTATAGTTCATGAGCAAGAACCTTTCTGGCGTCCATTATTCTATCTGCACCACACAAGCTCTACCTAGTTGTAGTTCAACAACACCCTCAGCTCCATTAATACCTCCCATATAGCGGAGGCCCACTCCTGTGCATTAAGGTCGCATGTAACACATGCTCTATACCTATCACTAGCCTGGGTTTTGCCATATATAAGCCAAACAAGTGTTACATAGGATATACCATTCTTATAGGAAGGGTAGACAAGACCCAGATCAAAAGCACACTCAGACTAGGGTATACCAAAACAACCAACAGGTCTTTATTGCAACTGGTAGATACAAAATTGTAGAGAAACATGTATCAAGAATCATAAATAGTGCATCATTAAAAGCAAGGGTACAAGATACACAGCATTTAACTGATGTTGTAATAAATGAGAGCACAGAGTTTACCAAACATTTTTTTCACAGTTTGGGGGGTTGTTGTTTAAGTGGTTACCTACCAGTTGAAACATTCAATGATATACTTCATAGTTTCATGTCTTCTACTTTGTGGCAACAGTTTGGGGAACCTTTTTCTTTTTCAGCACCAATGCACAATGTCTGTACAGAATTGGTTTTCTGAGATGGGAGTGGAAGAACTTGACTGGCTTGCATGGAGCCCTGCCATAATGGGATGAAATGGAACATTGACTGGAAGGCTAGCCTGATTCCCACCATCAGCGCCCAATCTAAGTAATGCTGTTGTGACTGAATAGAAAGCCTTCCCAGAAGAGTAGAAGTTGTATGTTAGTGGCTTGGAATTCGTTTTTCCAACATTTGAATGGAAACAGTTCAGAGGGTTAATGGCATCAGGGAAAGAGACTGCAGATGCATGAGCTAAATAAATACAGTATGTATCTGGAGATTTTCATTGCCAAAAATATTCTACGCAGCTGTAGGAATAAAAGGGAAAGGCCATTTACACCTAGAGTTGTAATTTATTTCTGCAGGGGTTGTATTTCATTTTAAACCCACTTAAAGTATTTATGTTGCTTATTCAATGATTCATCGGAAACCTTTGGATCCCACTGTACATTGTATATTGTATTGTTTATACCCAGGAACAGTGATTGTTTGACATAGAAACAATGCATATTGAGCCCTGGCTATCTTTGCTTAATGTATGTAATGATTTTGGTGGAGTATTTTTGGATATATAAAATAACTTCTTCTGTTCTTTACTGAATCCAAAATTATAACTAAGTAAAGTTTGGCTTGAACAAAGTAGGTCATTGCCAACATGTAAAATATTCTCTGTTGTAAATAACAGAATTCTGTTCCATCAGCTTAGAAAACATCAGTAACATGTTATCTAAATACAGATGTACATGTGAGGGTTATACTTGCAGAGCTGGATTTGTGCCTGTAGCTCAAGAGCTTGGTTGAAGGTTTAGGAATTCAACTTGACATAATATATTTTTTCTTTCTCTACAGTGCCTTAGATATCACGACTATAGCATGGTAAATCTAAAGTATCATGTACCGCCTACTGTAAATGATAAAGATAACAAGTCATGTAGAAGGTCTATGGCCAACCTAAAAGGCTGCAGACTGATAGTATTGGTAAAACGTATTGGCACTTCAGGGTAATATATGATATCCTTTATAATTTTTCTGCTGGAATGAAGTTGTGTCACTAGGGCCCAAAGCCCATTTGGGTCAGAAATTTGAAGGTTTTATTGAATTTTCTGATGAATGAGGATTTCAAAAAGATATTGTCCCTACATGAGATTTTGTGTCATATTTGTTATAACAAACCAATGGCAATTTAGGAGGAAATTGAATCTTTTTCTTACTATTAAAAAATGAATGTAAAATTGCTGAGTGCTCAGTGGAAAGCCTAGTGATGTTGTTCAGCTTAGACCGGACACAGATAGGGTTGCCACCTTTCTCAATTACTTTTACCAATGGGTGGGGGAGGGGGGGTACAAAGGGGAAGGGCAGTGATGTAAAACGGGTGGGGCAGCACCTGTATAGGTAGGGTAGCCAACTTTTCATAATATCTATACTGGCTGGATGGCAAAAAAGTGTCAGGTTGTGATGCAATTGGGCAGGGTTATGACATCACAGGGGTGGAGCAACTATGTCAAGGGACCTGAGTCGCATCATACACTGTAGAATCCAAAGAGGATTTGGTGAATATGAAAGCTAGAAATTAAAAATTTACCAGAAAGTAATGGCCCTGGCCTTGGCTGGTTTTTTACCGGCTGGGCTGCTAAATTACTGGCTAGGAGGCAACCCTATGTATAGGCCTTTTATTGTGAGCACTGTTTTGAAGTTACATAGCTACTTGTGGCAATAATAATAGGTGTTAATAATCTATATATATGGATATGGTGGAGCAGGGATGATCAGGTTGGAACCTTTTCTGACCAACTGTCCAATTAATATGAATTTTCTTCAGGCACAATTTTTACCAGCTGTGTCAATAAAATAATGGCTAAGTGGCAACCCTACACAGGGAGCCAACTGAGCCAAATGTCTGGATAAAAATGCTCTTTTTTTAAAAAAAAAATGCAATGTTTTTCTGTATTTCCCTGTTGTGACCTGGACTGCTGTCTCATTTTCTAATGTAGTTTTATGTCTGACCTTGAAAACAAAGTTACAAACCTTAAGTGACTCGCTTTAATGCAGGCGCAGGGCTTAAAGAGTCTCTTGGCAGGTAGCACTGCTAATAAACATTTAATTTACAGTCTGTGCGATTCTCTCATCTCCACAAAGTGGCTCACAAGCCCATCTGCTTCCTGCAATTTATGGAAATCCTCTGGCTTTTGTGGCCTGACAAGTTGCACACTCCAAGACTAGCATTTATCCAGCTCTGCATTTCCACAGAGGTGAGGGTTACCCGATAAAACAACTCCTCAAGTATTTCCCATTTCAACTTTTATTGCCCCCCCTCCCCATTCCTGTAACAGTCATCTTGGCAGCCGAAGGCTCATATCATGATAATGTTAGTTTGGAAGTGCAATACTAGCTGGAAAAAGAGAAGTGTATTTGATTAAAAGGAATGGAACCTGTTATCCAAAATGCACGAGACCTGGGGTTTTCCAGATAAGGGATCTTTCTTGAATTCCTGACTTGCATGCAAGTGTTGGCTGCATAAGAACCAGGTGTACTGCCAAATAGAGCCTCATATAGTCTGCCAGTCCATATAGGGGCTACAAAATAGACAGCCCCTCCGATGCTGCCCCCCGGCTCTTACCTTTACAGCGCTGGCAGGGGTCCAGGGGCAACATCACTAGTATAAAGAGCGCAATTGCACTCACTACACTAGCAGAGCCAAATTTCAGTTTTAAAAAACGAAAATTCGGCTCTTAAAATTACCAGGAGAAGATTTTTGCCGCCCCTGATAACTTTGGGGGTGCTGCCGCCTAAGGCGAGTTTCTCAACTTGCCTCATGGTAGCAGCGCCCCTGCTAATACACAATCACAGCCCTAATTTGGCTTCCTAGGAACAATTTTAATGCTTGTGTTGCTCTCTAACTCTTTTTACATTTGAAAGTGGCTCACAGGTAAAAAAGGTTGGGGATTCCTGAGATAGATCATTAATTGCCCACTGAATCTTGGGTCCTTCTTAGCTTTACTGATTGAAAGTGGGTCCCTTAATAAAAAGGTTAAAAAACCATGATCTAAGGCTTACTTGAGCTTCCTGATGAATCTGCTGGCCAATGGGGTTTCTGGACCAGTCCCTTATTACAGTGAATTCTGCTTCTGTCTAGATAGATAGAAGAACTGGAGACTGGACATAATGGACTGGAGATACACATTTATGTTATGTTTGCATGGGAACTACATATCTCACTCTTTTGGTCTTGTACTTACTGGCCAAGGATAAGTGATTCAGCACCTAATATTTTCCAGGTGTGGGCACCTTAAATCTTTCATTATTTTGTCCTTGTCCCTTTCTTCTTGCATTAGCAGACCAGCCAGTATGTTTGCTCATATCTACACTATCCTTTCTGGGCACAGATATTTTGTGCAATGGAACCATGACTTTTGCTCTGCAATACATTTTTTCTCTGCTCATTAACAGGTAGCGTAAGGTTTGGAACTCAGATCAGAGACGAGGGGAATATAATGTGCTGCTCAGAGGAGATAATATGAACCTCACAGCTAGTGCAATCAATTCCTAATAACTACTCCTATTATCTAACGAATAGCTGTTTCTGTGTGTATACTCAGTGCCAGCATGATGTGCTGACTAGCACTTCTATAAGTGTTCTTCCACCGAGGCCAAGTTTTCTTCAACTTCAGAAAATCCATGAAGTATACAGTAAATAATCAAAGTGGACAACTCAGAAAGCGCATGCTACAGAGGAAGGAATGAGGGCAAAGACCCAAACGAATTTAAAGGAGACATATTATGTAAAAAAACAAGAATGTGCCAGTGCATTATACTGTTTTAAATATAGAAGGAATGTGCCATAGAAGATCTATAGAAGCTTCAATAAAGAGTGCAATTTTTTAATTGTAATTTTTAGCCCAGAGTGAAACCATCACCATATATTATTTATTATTGCCTTCAAGATTGGGGGGGGGGGGTCAGCTATAATAATAATCCAATATAAGGTTCAGATGGTTTATAATGCAACACTGTTCTCACCTCCTCTGGACTCCAGTGATTAGGCTGGGTCACCATGGAAGATCCTATTCACATTAACCTAAATTCTGCAACCTTTGCCTAAATATGCACATATGTAATAAACCTCTTGACAAGCAAGCAGTATGAATGGCAGTTTTCATGCAATGAAATTTATTTATTCACAGCTGCGACAATTATAGGACATTCACAAATGCAAGCGCAGTGTGCAAAGTGCAATATTGGTCACAAAGCGGGATGTTTTTAACCCATAATGCAGCATTTGTTCCCATAATTCCTGCATAATTGTGTCTAATTGTCCCCTGCAATTGAACCCAGAGTCAGACTGGGCCGGTAGGACACCATGAAAAAACCCCGTGGCCTCAGCACTAGTGGGTCCCCCAACCGACCAAGGTTGTTCCCACCAGCAGGAACTATGTGTGCTGGTCCCTTCTCCCTCCACCTGGAATGACATGTGCCCCCCCATTACTCAGCACGGCAGCCCCAGGGGGTCTCTGACATCGCAGTCTGACACCGATTGCACCTGGGTTCAGGTATATGCTATATTTCTCCTTTAATACATTCAGGGGCCTCAACAGGTCCCCTCTCTAACTGCCCCTGCCCCTTTCCCCTCTGGGTCTATTCTATAGTTATGCATAGTTATGTACAATACAGGGGAAATTTACTATGACTTCAGACAAAAGTGCACCCCTTAATGCTTATTCAACAAGTGCTTTCATCTGGGGTCTGACTGTCTCCACCTCGCACCAGATAAATAAAAATCCAATATAAGGTTCAGAACGCAGTGTTGGTGGACGCAAGTCAGCACTATATTTATCTCCTCAATAAAGCTTATGGCTCTGTGTGTACCCCTTGAATTCAGTACTGCCTGCAATTGGCACCCAGACACCCCTCCAGCCCCCTAACTTATGCATCAGTCATACTTAGTGCTCTATAACTTGCGTCTAGGGTCATAGTAATTTACCGTGTGTATTGTGTATTAATGTTACCCTGCGCATAGCACAGCTACGGCATAAGGCCAGAATTAGTGGGTACCTTCACCTTTAATAAACAGAACTGTTGTTACAATGATTGATTATTGTTTGTATGAAAAAAAATATTTTCCAAAAATAGGCTGTATTCATTTACGTTGAACCTTTTGCCCCTTTAACCGAATTCTGACATAATGCGTATTATTGTAGTAATCAGTAGTCAGTCACTGCTCCTATTACAAGCACTTATTTTGGCAGGGGCAATTGCAAACATGTATGTCTGGAATATTTTTCCTATGTTGCTTCTTGCTTTATCTTCCCTATCTATAATGAGTTTTCAGCACCCCCCCATCCTTCTCTCCTCATTCTAATCACTGACTCATATAACATGATGACCTATACAGGACATTGCTGTTCTTCCATATTAGCCACTCCATGCCTCCTGCCCGATAAGCAGAACAGCGATGCGTCAGTCTGACAGCCCCGAAAACACCCAGCCGGCCGTTCCATTCGGATTGAAATCCCCGGTGCAAAGGCATAATTACCCACATCAGTCATGTAGCAACTGAAAAATGGTATTTCAACTAGAAGAATTACATTCTTTGTTTAGTGCCAGCAGAAATCATTCTTTGGAGTTGCACACTGATTCAACTCTGTAATTTAGTCATTAAATATAATGTATGTTGCGGTGTGCAAAAATGTATCGGTTGCGCCATAATAGGAAAGTGCTGCCTTCGGAGAAGTTGGGTATTTTAATAGGCTGTGCCATGCTTTATATAACCAACATTACAGATGTCACGTACAAGGTCCTTGGCTACCAGGGGGTTACAGTCTTCCCAACGTACAGTATTATGGCTCAGAATACATCTTAAACGGCCAGATGGTTTATCACGCAACACTGTTCTCACCTCATTTGGACTCCAGTGATTAGGCTGGGTCACCATGGGAGATCCTATTCACATTAACTCAAATTCTGCAACCTTTGCCTAAATATGCACATACGTAGTAAACCTCTTGACAAGAAAGCAGTATGAATGGCAGACTTCATGCACTGAAATGTATTTATTCACACTTGCGACAAGTTATAGGATATTCACAAATGCAAGCACAGTGTGCAAAGTGCAATATTGGTCACAAAGCGGGATGATTTTAACCCATAATGCAGCATTTGTTCCCATAATTCCAGCATAATTGTGTCTAATTGTCCCCTGCAATTGAACCCAGGGTCAGACTGGCTGGTAGGACACCGTGAAAAAACCCAGTGGGACCCAGCGCTAGTGCCCCCCCCCCAAACGACCAAGGTTGCTCCCACCACCAGGAACTATGTGTGCTGGTGCTCCTCCCTTCTCCCTCCACCTGGAATGACATGCGCCCCCCCCCCATTACTCAGCACAGCAGCCCCAGTGGGCAGTCAGAATGTGCATTCAAAAGAGCATCCGATTTATGGGGCACAAGTCTGGTGTACATATTGACACAACTTGCTGTGTGAGTGCTAGAGCTAACATGAGGTCCAGGGTGGCAGCAGGCCAAGGATTTCCTAGCCTCAGTAGGCGCAGTTGTGCATCAATCATCCAAAAAGGTGGGATGGAATCATTGGTAAAGTATGTGGAAGGGTAAAAGCATGTTTGGATACAAGTACCTTAAAGGGATACTGTTATGATTTTTATGGTGTACTTTTTATTTCTAATTTACACTGTTTACATAGCAAATAATTCACCCTACCATTTAAAATGTTATTCTTAAACCAACAATTTTTTTTTTTTTTTTTAGCTATAATATTGGTGTGTAGGCGCCATCTCAGTGCATTGTGCCTGAGTCTGAGCTTTCAGAAGGGGCCAGCACATTACACATTAGAACTGCTTTCAGGTACCCTATTGTAGTCCTAAGCCGGACTTGGATTTCTTACTATTGAGTGCTATTCTGATACCTACTGGGAACTGCTATCTTGCTCCCTTCCCATTGTTCTGCTGATCGGCTGCTGGGAGGGGGGATATCACTCCAACTTGCAGCGCAGCAGTAAAGTGTGACTGAAGTTTATCAGAGCACAGGTCACATGGCTGTGGCACCCTGGGAAATGAAGAATATGGCTAACGTCATGTTACATTTCACATTTGTTTTTTTGAAAAACAGATTACAATGCAGGATTCTGCTGGAGAAGCTCTATTAACTGATGGGTTGTGTCAAAAACATGTTTTCCCATGACAATATTCTTTTAATAAATTCTGCCAATATGCATATTTTAGAGCACCCGCACTTAGAGTGCATTTGTAACAGACCCATTCTTTATCCACAATAAATTATTTCACCCCACTTAAAATTATGGTATTTGTAAGGAGACTTACCTGGTCCGACACTGTCCTGGTCCATGCTCCAGTGATCGGTGTTTCCTCGGGGTGAACTCACGTCACATATGTGTTGTAATGTCCCACTAGACTACTCCTGCTTGCTGCCTGCCCTTCACCTTGGCCTGTCTTCTGACCCTTGATCCTATTCTGCCTGCCCTTCACCTTGGCCTGTCTTCTGACCCTTGATCCTGTTCTGCCCGCCCTTCACCTTGGCCTGTCTTCTGACCCTTGATCCTATTCTGCCTGCCCTTCACCTTGGCCTGTCTTCTGACCCTTGATCCTATTCTGCCTGCCCTTCACCTTGGCCTGTCTTCTGACCCTTGATCCTGTTCTGCCTGCTGTTCCCCTTGGCCTGTCTTCTGACCCTTGATTCTGTTCTGTCTGCCTTGAACTCAGCCTGTCTGACCATAGTTCTTGCCTACTCCCTCATACCTAGATTACTAGACCTCACCGGCCTCTCTCTACTCCACTGGCTTCCTCTGCTGCTGCTTGTGGGTCGCTATCTACGACTGATCCCTTCCCAGAGTCTGACAGGTATAATTACTTATTTCAGTTACATAAATATAAATTCTGCTGCAATAGTTATCCTTGTAAAGTCTCAGCTAACTAGACAATTGTGCCCCTCTGCTTGGGTTGACCGTTCAGCTTCCAGCACTGAATAACGGTACTGCAGACTAGAGGTTGGCCATCCCAGCTCTGCATATCTTACATGATGTCATTTAACCCTTCTTTTTAGGCATGAGTGCCTTTTTACTTGCTCAATGAATGTCCATAGTTACTCAAGTAAAAACTAATAAACAAGGGCGTTTGATCATGATGTGATGCCAACTGACAGAGGAACAGATCTTGAGTAGCCACCCAGGGAGACTGCAGGAAACATAACCTCTAAGTGAGACAACGCTCATACCTCAAGTTTATTTTGAATCCTCAGCTGCTCTCATTAGATTTATTTGTAATTACTGTAACTTGTTTATGTCGGTTGATTTACGTTTCAAGTTTAGAAATCCAGCGGGTCCCATTATTACAGTTCAATGTTTGCAAATTACACTTTAAAACTTTTCAATTTCTTGATTAAGAACATTTTATTCCCTATCACGTTGCTCCGTCGCCAGTGCAATAAAGTCAAATAAGCATTCATCTAAAGTTTCTCGGCATCTAGCTCATAGATCTGCATTGTATCAAGCAAATTTGTTATGTCCTTAATTCTAAAAGGCATATGGCACTTGTAAATAAATATGTATAAGTCAGCTTTTGATAACCCTTCAGGGGTGTCTATACAGCTGCTTATTAACATGCATGGTCCCATTGTAATGTGAATTTGTTGTTTTGCTAGTTTAAACTGTTGACCTGGGAGGATAAACTTTCTATGTATTTGCCTGACTAAAGATATATTGCTCCATAGACATCAATAAGCTGATGTGCTGCTGATCTAGGGTGATGTTAGCCTTTGTGTACAGGTTATAACTGAACCTCTGCTGTGGTTTGACATAGACTAACATAGACTAAAAACTGTTTAGTTGTAGCCACAGAATTACCCTTACAACATATAATTCCATCCAATTCCATAGATTTGTTACCTCAGCAAAATGTTAACAAAGCCCAAAGGTTTGTGCCACTACTAGAATCAAACGGTGATTGCGTAGTTGCCCGGCACTGCTTCTGGAAATGATAATCCCAGGGAACAAGTCTCGAGATGTCAAGGTTGATGTCCCAAAAAGCTTCACAGTAAATCAGAATCCAAACAACTACTGTCTTGGGCTGATGACCCATGAAATAGAGGGCAAGTAGAAGTCCTTGTTGATTGTTTATGAGAATGTACAGTAAATTAAGTTTATAAGCAAGTGTCTCAGGTGAGACCAGTTTGTGTGTAGCCTTATACTGGGTTTTGTCCCAACTTTCAGGTGAAAAAATACTTGAAGGTACTAGAGGAACAAACAACTGCAGAGATAAAATGCAGAATGCAATTACTCTACACATAGTTAATATCTCAGACAAGTAAAATATTTCATACCGACTACTGGATATCAATTACATTACTGGCACATATATCGTTGAAGCCTTAGACTAAAATAACAAAGTGAAAAGGCCAAGTTCACATTATAATTTTAGTTGCTGTAGTCCTAAAATGTAACTTCTATGTTTAATATTGAAGACACATGGAGCTACTAGAAGCAGCTACTTGTCGTGGCTACAAAAATAGACAGCGATGATAATATACTGATAATTGTCTTTATGTGTGTTTTAGCAGAGACAGTTCTCTGTATTGTCTATGGCAGGTACAGGGTATTTCTTGGTGTTTTGTAGCTGCGGCAAGTAGTTGGCTATAAGTAGCTCCATGTGTCTTCACCCTAGGGTCACTAGCCTCCCTAATATTTTACTATTGGGCTTAATAATTGGATTCATACAATACCTTCATCTATGGGTGAACCAGTTTCACAGTATGAGTCTGTTTGGGGCCCAAATGATTATCTCAGTCCACATGAATGGCTTATGTTCATCAAGTACAGCTCTGTACTGGGTTCATCCATTTTGATTTTTCTCACTCAATAATTGAAAAAGCTTCAATTGTAGAAATTGATGATCCTCCTTATATTTGTTTATTATCTGGAACCCTTCCTTTGCATGTATGCATAGATTATCTACTCTTTAAGTAGACCATAGCTTATAATTCTTAGTTGGTAGATTGGTGATTGGGTAACATGAAAGGTGTCCCTTCTTTAGTGAAGTAAAAATTAAACTGGTCCATACATGTGTAGATTAACTGTTGGGATAGGTTGCCAACCAAATGGAGGGGAAAATCAAGCTCATTCAATCACATGTACCTTGAGTAACATTCAGATATAAGTGGTGGGGGGCAAAAAGCATGCAGACCTCTCAAGAGAAGACTACGTACACTGCCCAAGGCAGTCATCACCCAGCAGGTTTGTGCAGCAGCCATATTTGATATCTGGCAAAGCCCCAATCAGATATTGAGAAGGATTGGACATAATATTGGCCTATGTCAGTAAGCTTCCAGTGGCATTTAATCTTGTCAGCTCACACCTTCTGATAACTATAACATCATACATAGTTCCAATTACTCTGCAGACAGTGTGGTAAACAAAACAAGGGAGGTATTAGATATCATGTAAAAAAAAGTGACAGTGATACATTCCTGTATTAAATGCGCATTGTCTTTGTTTGGTAGCATAAGAGTAATGCACTATCCCCATCTCAGCCATTAGTCAGAACACAATGCCAACTTGTATCATGCAGGAAGTCCAGGATCAATTTCCAGACATAGCAATAAACTGGAAGAAGAAGAAGCTGAAGTAGGTAGACTTTAGGTAAAAAAATGCTAGGTTCCTGCTGATCAGAAATAATATTGGAAGAATATAATATAGAAACATATTAGTTTTGTATTAAATGTGCATTGTGTTTGTTTGGTAGTATAAAAGTAACACACTATCCCCATCCTTGCCTGAAGTCAAAACACTCACATGTATACCTGGAGAAGGCTGGAAGGGAGGGACCTTCTTCAGACTTAGCAATAAAGTGCATTATTGGGGGCAAAACAATTCTATTGGGTTTATGTAATGATTTTTTTGCAGACTTAAGGTATAAAGATCCAAATTACAGAAAGACCCCTTATCGGGAAAGGGCCCAAGCATTCTGGATAACAGGTCCCTGTATAAGGTGAGTTGACTGCAGAACTCTTCAAAATAGCCTTGAATTTATTCAGTATGCAACTCACCAGCAAATAAAAAAGGTCGGGGAAACCTGCCAATAAAGTACATATTGGTTCTGTTCCTCTAAGCCGTAATACTGTCTATGGCACCCGGTGTGTAAAGGGGTTAAACATGCACCAGAAACAGAAACTTTAGGATGCAAATGCATTTTTTAGAACTAAAGCATGACAGAGGGTAATTAAAACAGCAGAAAGGAAAATATCTCATAAAGGAAATGGGAAGAAGATGATAACGTGTGGGACTGAACGGTAAAATACACAGTGCCGAGAGAGAGGAGCTGGAGTGGGAAGAGAAATGAGAGAGAATAAGTAATGTGTACGCAGAACTCCGCACATGAAAGCAGAAAGCGCCTTTGCCACCCCCGCTCTGGAGCTTGGGTGATGCAAGAAGAAGCTGCTGGAAAGCCCGATTATCCATACATTATTAAAGGTCCTGTCCTTGTGCAATTACATCGCCTTCAGTGTTTCTTAGGTGATAGAGAGGATGCATGCTTTTTATTCTTGGAAGATAAGCAACAAAGCGAATCTTGGGAGGAAATTGAGGCAAATAGACTTCTCATTATCTTGCCTTATAATGTCTCCTCATGCCCTGCATTCCCTCCCATAAGATCACCTATTACTGATTAATAACTTGCTCTTTCCATTTCTTTCCATAATGATCTTTTGTGTGAACATTTTTTACTGCTCTACATATATTATATACAATAAATGCCTCTTACTGGTCTGTATAATGGCCCGAGAGTTTTTCTCCATGTGTCCCTAATTTTAGACTAGCTTCTTCCAACCCCTTGGCTATGACTAGTCTTGTGTTGCTTTGTTGAAGAGATACATTGGGTTCATTTATCAATGCCGGAGAAAGGTGCAAAGAACAGATGCAAGCCACCATGTTTTTTTCTACTTTCCACCCTTCCCCAGAAATAACCAGCTCAAGAATAGAGTGCAAAAACCTGTACTTTATAGATAGATGTATTTATCTAGAATGTATATTTACCTGCATTTGGCAGCAATGTATTTTTGGGTGCAGGGAACAGAGGCATCCCCCATCTCAATCCCTAGCCAGGCAGTACAAAGAAGCCCTATCATTACCACCTGCCCTATTGCATCCACAGGGCAGACAGGGCCTCTACCTAATTTAATCTGAATGACACACAAGTAAGGGTATGGGTTGAAGGCAGAAGGGGTTCCATATGTGACCCCCATCCTCTCTTCACCATTACAATGCTTACATAGTCAGTGCTGTATTCATGATCCAGAATGCAGTGTAGAAAGAAAGAAATAGCCAATTCTAGGCTTTATTTTTTTTTGCACATTGCACACTGTGTTCTGTAATGTAAGTAACCCCTTGTGCTTTTGATCCCCTTATCCTTTTGATGCTTTTTCAGAAGTACTTCAAATTTTGGGTGATTTACCACTGCTTACTTTTGCCGTGGAAGCTTGTCATTGAGGGCTTGTAGCCCTTACCTTCAGAATAACATTTTTTTAGGGGAAATGACCCCCAAACTGGCAAGAATATCTGCCTCTGGGGAGCGTTACTTACTGAGGAGCATGTACTATAGCCCTTATGTTCAGAAGAATATTGTTTAGTAGAGATGGCCCACAAACTAGTAGGAATATCTTCTGTGTACTTTCTATCAGAGACTGTAAAAGGAAATGAGAACATTTCAGAGCAAACAGTCTTTTAAATTTCTTTTTTTTGCCAATAGACTTAAACACAACTGTTTTATTAGTGGAGGAGAAGTTGCTGTAAATGATAATGTCCTGAAGGTAGACTGGCTTAGCATACTAGCACATTTCTTCTGCAATTCTGTTCGCCTGACGCAGATGTAACACAGCACATTAAGATAAGTCATGGCAATACAGTAGATGCTAGAAAATCTGTGCCTTGCAATTAATCCTACTGCTCAGAACCCAGTCTGGCCCAAAGCAAAACTCTCAGTTAGTATGGAGGCACATTTAACTCTATGGCAGTTTTAGCAGTGATTCTGCATGGATGTTATATTACCAAGGAATCAGTTACTGGAGGACTTTCCAAGTGCAAAAAAGTGATCATATATATATAAAGGGAAAGTTTAAGTATTAATGAACTTTTCGTATGATTTTAATATTTTGAAGAAATGTGCTGGTTCTTTAGTTTTTTTCTTTTGTTCTCTGCATTTTTGGTCTGTCTCTCTAACCCACACTATAAACAGGTTATCTGATTGCTGGGGTCTAAGAACCAAAAAACAGATTTATTCTGTAGTTCTATTATTATTGCTTTTATTCCTTATGCTATTGCTCAGGCTTCTCAAGTTTATTATATATACTTCATACAAGCTGCTTGCTACAGCATGTGGGACTCAGTTTAAACCTGGTGAGTTGTAGATCAAAAAGTCAAATAATTCATAAACTACCTGGGCCCATAGCCTCCCCCCCCCCTGGAGGGCCCTCCTAACCCCCCTCACAGGGTCCCCCACCCGATGTCCTTCCCCAAGCGCGTAAATTTAACGGTTGGGCAGTCCCGGCGGCCCAGTCTGACCCTGCTACAAAGACTAGATGACAACTGTCCATCATCTACACCAGTGCTGTCTATGGGTCTATGGAGACCTTGCTTATGCTGGGAGCTATAAAAATCTCTTGGAGGGCCACATCCAGCCATGAACCTCCAGTTGCACAACCATGATATACACCAGGGACCCCTAACCTTTTTTACTTGTGAGCCAGACTCAGATGTAAAAAGTATTGGTGAGCCATCCAACCATGAAAAAAGTTCTTTGGGGATGCCAAATAAGGGCTGTGATTGGCTATTTGCAAGCCTGATGTGGATTGCTGCAGGAGGCTCTGCTTGGGGTAAACCTATGTTTTTTGCTTTCAAAAGCCAGAAATGTAAAAATGGGCACCAATTTTGAGGCCACTGGGAGCAACATCAAAGGAGATGGTGAGTAACATGTTGCTCATGAGCCACTGGTTGGGGATCACTTATCTACACCATACTCAAAGCTGAACAGTCCTTTTACAGGCCAATTTAGCATTATGTGTGTCAAAATATACTGGCCACAGGCTAGTCATTTGGTAATCAGACCAATCAGTCAGATTGTCCATGCTTGGTCATTTGAAAGATGCAGCAGCAGAAATACAGCAAGGCATTCAATAGGGATCTAATCTAATAGATATCTTTAAACAGAAGGAGCATATAGTAGGAGAGGATTAAATTTGAAGGGGCGGCTTGCTTTGATGGCTATGGCATAAACACTTGGTCAGCGATGTATTAGTAATGTTGACAAGTCACAAACTGTGCCATCCTATTGTATCTTGTTTGTATTCCGTTGTACTTCATCTGCCTCAGAACAAATCTTCCCCTTGCTTTGTCTTGAGCATATTTTATGCGTCTCCCTGGTTTTCTCCCATGCGTATCTGTGTGGGCTGCTTCCACCCTTTCCTCCCGTCCTTTACAAAGTCACGCATCTCATTTTCCATCTCTCTCCCCCCCACCACCCCACCTGATGAATCCATAAAGATGAACATAATTATGCTTTCTCAAGGTAAATGACTCTTATAAATCAGACATTGCTGGCAGCTTTCCCCCACTTCTCCCAGCTCAAGCCTCCTTCAGGATCACACCTCGCTGTTAATACCTGGATGCAAACCATGACTGCTTATAATGGGCTCCTTCAGGAACAGTCACTGATGAAAATTCTAGAAGGTCTGCTTAGGCAGAACCTGTGACGCCTTTAGTATGCAGAAATAAAAAAGTTGAATTAATTTGTCACTCATTTGTCATCTCAAAGCCCAGTTCCAAGCTTAGAGACATGGCTGTACACAAGAATACAAAGCCTATTTCTGCTTTGTGATGGCGGGGTCCATTGATGTGTACTGGAGAACGGCTATAGCTTTACAGTTTTTTGGGGGGGAGGGAGACTTGTGGGAATGCGTTTGCTAAATTTATTTTCCCTTTACGAGCTTTGTGCTATCTTGGGAACAATACCGCGGCGGTCATTACATGCACCCTTAAATCATCATTATGAACTAGACCAAAGATAGCTCTGTGGCTGCATATTTATTCAGTGTGCTATATTTTATGCAAGTGTGCTGTGAATGTAGAGCAGAACTTCCCTGCAGTTGGAAATAGCTTTCATGGCAGTGATATATCCACACTGACATTTTACAATGAGAAAGGTTTATTTGAGCCTATGATGGTGCGCCAAGTTATAGTCAGTACCAATATAATCCTATAGTAGAACTAGTATAGTAGTGAATATTTGCTAGACTAATCCATTTGTTTCCAGTTGCTACAACACAAAAACCCCCAGAATTCCACTGGTTCCCTTGGTCTTTTTTGCCACAAGAACTTACACAAACCACCACTTTATTAGTAATAAAACCATGTAATGGTGAATGTGCAACTCTATAAAGCTCATTGACATCCACAGACCCAGTGGGCAATTTGCACTTTCCCCCTTAAAGGTACTTGTGTCTAGTCGATCAGTCCCTCCTGCCTTCTGTTCCATATTAACCCATGCTGCTGCTTCTATTGATGCACGGCACAGTGCAAACTCTGAGGCTACAGAGTGGCATGTTCCTACCCGAGGGCCTGTGCCTAGGGCGGCACATTTTTTATTTAAAAAAAAAAATGTCCCCAGCCTCTCCGTGGATTTCCATAGGGAATCCGGTGACAGAGCTGGGGGTGAGGGGGGTAGGGGGTTGTGGGCTCTGAAGAAGTGCCTGTGTAGCATGCATGTGACGTCACTTCCGCAACATCATGCATGTGACATCACACACACAATGTATGTGTGACGTCACATGCACAACATAGGGGCGGGTTTAGGTCCGGTGCCCCTGGAACTACCGTCACCTCTTCATCAGGTGGTAGCTCCAAGGTTTCATCAGCACCCGGATGCAGTATACTTGCGTTTAAAGAATTGGCACAGATGTCATTCACACGCCGAACCCTGGAACTGAACACCGGACCTGCAATAATATGAGTCTAGTTACATCAGAATAAACAATTCAGTAGAAACGGGGGTTATGTAATAAAAGGCGCTACATTTGGCCAGAAGCAGTAACCCATAGCAACCAATCAGCATTTAGAATTTATTGCTCACCTGTTTCCAGAGCTATTTCTAAATGCTACTGAGCAAACTTAATGCCTTTTATTATATATGGGGGGTAAGGCTCCTTTAAGGATTTAGACACTAGATTACTTCATGCACCCAACTTGGTTTCAGAATAAGGCCACACTGTATGTGTCTCACTAAGAGATACCCCCAGCTAAGAACTGCCTCCCTCCGTGCCTTTCAGCATTATTGTTCTATTCGTTATGCCTTGGGTCAGGTCATTTTTTTCAAATTTACTTTCTTAGGTATTCTAACATATAGCATATCTGTCCCAGTAATGTGGTGCAATGCTCCCAAATGCACCAATATGCTGCAAATCATTGTGTAAATAAAGAGCAATATAAGGTCCCATGTGTAAAGAGGTATTTCTCCCTATACATACCTGCAGATTTCCTTGCCATGTATAACAAGCCCATCTCAAATGCTCTCCATGATGGTAATACCGGCTTCTTTAATCCCCCAGAGACACAAGGCACGGAAGCTCCCAGGGAAACTCATTTTCATATAGATTTGAAGTTGATCCAAGCTGATATATTTTATATTATTGTGCTGCTAAGGAGAGGCTATTAATGTGCGCTCACACACAGATCTTATCCAGGTCTGTATTTATTATAGGAACTGTATTTATTATAGGAACTGTAGGAAACAGCCGTATAATATCAACATGACTGGCCTACCTCTTTGCTTACAGGATAAACTGTATGTAATAAATATGGTTTTTGTGTATTTTAAATGATGGACAGCTTATTAATGTATGTATTTATTGGTGGTCAGTGGTTGATCATGTTGCTCTTTGTGTAGGAGGCATCTGTTATGACAAGAGTGGGTACATTAGGGTCCATGCCCATTTGTTGGGTATACCAGACTGGTGGGTGCTAGCCCATTCTCTAAAGTATTTTGTGAATAGCCACAGAGACCTGCAGTCTGCTCTTTGAATCCAATGTAGCCTGCATTAGGTAGAGCTAGATGGGTGGGTGGGGGAACGCACGTTGGCATCCTCCCCTCCTGCCCCCCTACCCACCCTAACTTGCAGGCGCAAGGTAGAAATGACAGGAGGCACAGCCCATTGCTGATTCCTGTCCTTAACACCTGCCTTAAGGATAGGGCTGAGCTGTGCCAACTGGTGCTCTCTCTGCACGGAGTGCCAGCCCTATTGCACTACAACCATGGGGGTGAGGTACCAGTGCTAGTAATTAGCATTAAGGGGTGCACTCTAGCACTTTAGCCCTTCTGGGTTGTAAATGGCCCCTTATTAGTGCAAACCAACCCTAGTTCTGACAGAACCCATTCTTTGGCAGAGTCTTGCCTCAAGAATGCCCAAATTAATGTGTTAAACACTAGGGATAAGCAAATATATTTGCCTGGTACAATTTTGCAACAAAATCTACACTGGCGTTTGTTTTCTTAGAAAAAAACACCTTTTTGTGCTGGAAAAAAACCATAAACTATGCTGCCATTTTGTGTTTTTTTCTGCAATTTCATGATATTAGAATTTCTCCGTGTGTTTTGTTTAGCTGAAAAAAATGGGAAAACCTACAGAAAAAATGGCCATTGACTCCAATGCATTTGATGCAAAAATTTGCAGTTTCTCAGACAAGTTAAACAGGCCTTTTGCTCACTATTAAACACCACAAGTCATTGATGAATTAATTACTGTTATGCCAACCAGATTTTTTTAAAATATGGGTGACTCCCAATGTAACAGCACTGTAAGACAATGGCTCTTTCTGTATACATAGAACTATAAAGATCGATAGATAGATAAATAGATAGATAGATAGATAGTATATAGATATACTGTATAAAGAAATATATAGAAATATAAAGGTAGTTGCAGCCTTATGGGAACACAGGTACAGCACCTTCCCCCCCCATCCCTGCTTTCTTACATGGGCTTGTGCCCCTGTTAGGAGAAAACAGCACCAGCTCGGGGTACCTGGAGCGATGCGCTTCCGGCTTCGTTTCTCTGCGACTAACACAATAGGCGCATGCGCAGTAGAGTGAAAAGCCGACTTCTCTGTTAAAGTTCCATTATTCACTCTACTGCGCATGCACACGCGAGCGATACAGGAAGGAGGAAGCGCTACAGGTACCCCGGGATGGTGCTGTTCTCTCTGAACAGGGGCACCAGCCCGGGGTAAAAGGCAGACGATTCAAGTCACTTGGGGGTGCCTAACATTTTGGCACCCCCAAGTGACTTTGCCTTTCCCTCTCTTTTAAACTCAGAAAACTCAGAAGTTCGACTGCTCTGTATCTGCACCATAAACAGCCAAGTTTCCAGTTCCCTCTATCACCCTGGATTAATTGTAGCCAACACAAAGCTGCCTGTGTCCCCCAGTATAAAATGACCACTGTCTGTACTCATGGTCTGCACTCAGGAGGTCAGTTTATATATCTGTATATACAAGCAGGTGCAGGGCTGTAAAATAATGGCCTGCTGATTGAAGATTATGGGGGACAGGTGCAGACAGTAGTGGTCCAAGCACAGTTTGCAGCAGAGAATCCAGAGAAGCCATACCAGCTCTTCATCATCCGGGAAATGTAGTTCAGGGCTTGTGCAGTTTGTAGGTCTTGTTGCAGTTTTTTTTTCTTATACGTAACCAGGTGGCCTTTACACATTGGGTCAGATTCAATTCAGTGAAAAAAATGTTTATCATGTGAAAACTTATCACAAGATGCAATTCAATTCAGAAAATCTCACTGTTTATGATGTAAAACCTCTATTGCAGTCTATGAGAAAAATGTAATTGAATTAGGAGGAAAGTTTTTTCTTCTCGACTTGAATCTCAGCCATGAGTTTTCATGCAATAAGCCTTTTTCTCATTGAACTGAATCTGGCCCATTATTTGCAAACTCAAGCTTGCAAATTACATTACAGATCCCCAACATTACAGATCCCCAACATTACAGATCCCCAACATCCCCCCATAGCATGAGTTTTTCCTTGAGGATCGAATATAGTGGTTACGATACATTAGAATGGAAGGCGGCACTGTTTGTGCCTAATATGATAATTTGCACTGAGCCTGTATCTATTTATTTTAAATTGAGGTGTTAGATTAAAGCAGCACTATGTGTGCCTGATATGAGAATTAGATGTAAATTGAAACCCATCATATCTAAGTCTGACCTGGTTATTTTCTAAATACAAAGTCACCTTCTTTTGATCTTTATTTTTGGGCCCTGTTTATCTTAACTATGTATTGTTTTCTGGAGGCCCAATGTGAACCCTCTTCAATCCAGGTACCATGCAGTTTACAGTTTACAGAAGCGGAACTATGATGTAGCCAATGACCTTTTCATAAGCAAAGCCAAATTCAACATATAAATAATCTGAGAGTGACAATTACTGCAGAACTGGAACAGACAGACAAGGGCCGAATACTGGTGGTGCAGTGGCAGGGATAGAGTGCAAGCTGCCAGACCTCCTACTGTTTGGTCTACACAGGGATGGCTGGTATCAAATGCTTTTGTACATGCAAGAGTGTTTGTTGCCTTATTACTTTGCGAAGATTGATTGTGGTGCTCCAGAATTGTTACCAGTAGACATTTCAACATTTTGAATATCAGTTCAACGTTGTTTTGTGCCCATACATCCACCAAAGACTTCCGTGTTTGTCAAATAAGGGTGAATAGTCAGCTAAAGTCTATTAGTGTTTGGCCAACTGTAGGTAATGGTTGTGTGGACCTTCTCCCAGTGCTGTTCTTCTCTTCCTGGACTTTACTATAAGCATGTGTTGTTTTATTTTCACTAGACTAAACTTCTGCTCTGACTACTGACTTTAACCGCACAATTTATAGGTAGACATGGAACCCGACTGAATGATGGTAGAAAAAGCTAAAGAAATATGGAACACTTTCTAGTTGGATCAGTTATGTTTGTGTAGTACTTCAGGAGTTTGTTCTTGGTTTATGGCTTTGTTCACAAGTGCTAAGTGATCTGACTAAACTGGAGAACTGGGCAGCTAATTGGAGAATTAGGTTCAGTGTTGCTAAATACAAGGTTATGCATTTGTGCAAAACCAAAATGAATGCTAGTTACACACTAAAGTGAACTGGTTGGGCTTGGTGGCCCATTGCGATATCAACCTTTGTAACTCTAGGCAGTGTCAGTCAGTGGCTACTAAAGCTAATACAGTACTCCATTACCTTGAGGGATGAAAACATAGTTGTTCCTCTAAATAGGTCCCTGGTGAGGCCTTCCCTTGTATGCAGTGTAGTTTTGGTTCCCAGTCCATAAGAATCTCTTAAAAGAAGAGCTTTTGGGGACACATAATAACTCTTTACTGATACATTAGTGGGTTTTACAGACAAATAATGTCTTTATTTACATAGAAAAAAAAAAATAAAGGGCAATAGGACATCCCTTTAGACTTTAGACTGGAGTAACAGAATTTTCATCTAAGGGGAGTAGCAATGCATATGGTCCTTTGCAATAAGGTGAGGCTGTTATTCTGATTCATTAAATACATTTGGCTGGAGCTTGATACTTTACTCGAACAGCCAACATATCCAGGGCTACTGGTAGTTTTATGCATATATGTAAAGGTATATACATGTGTATTTGGGCATAAACTCCATCCATTTGCAGCCTTCTTTTTGGGATTGTCATATGACACACAGTATATATAACATGCTTCATATGGTTGCAGGACCAATTGTTCAAATCTATATCAAAGCACTTAAACCCCCATTTTTTCCATTGCACTGCCTGTGGCAATTCTGAATGAGAGCTTTGGGGTGCGCTTTTGTGCCCCTTAGCACTTTTTTCCAGGGTCTAAGTAAACGACTCCTCTGATCTCAATTAGAATCCATAGAACTCTCTGAAAACTGAGACGCACAACATCTGCACCCATGACAGGCTGCACTTCACAGCTACCACCTAAACACCAGGCCGGGGGGGGTGGGGGGCTTTTTATCTGCTGTGCACCCCTTTTTCATAAATAAGCTTCTCTATGTTATAAATAATCTATGTGTGTGAGTGTAACACTGAATGTATATATATAACAAGCTATTTACACACCAGATATAAGATCACTAGAGATAAGTAATGGGGCTAAGCACACAAATCCATACTTTCATACAACACGTATTCCATAGAAACAATCACTCATTTTTTCTCCAAAGCATCTGTAGTCAGTTGGCCCTTTATATATCTATATTGTTTGAATCTCCTTCCTCGGGCTCTGCTGTTTATTATTTGCAGTACACACAAGCCGTGGGCTGTATTTGCTCTGCATGGAATGCTGTTTGAATCCAAACCACGTCCAAAGTATTTAATGATTCCGAGCTCCCTGCCATCCGCTTGCAGTAATGAGCAGCTCGGGAGTATGCGCCGCACGTCCTCTCTCCGCAGCAAGCATTTCTCTCCCCCACCCCATCAGACGCTTGTGTGGAGCTCAGAGGTCTGTGCCAGCAGGGACAGAGCATGATGGTAAAGGAGGGAGTAGAGCAGGCACCAGTTGAAACAATCCCGCACCTGTTCCAAGGAGACACACACAAAAGCAATTTAAATCTGATTTACCCTTTATAGATGTGACTGAGGCATAGCGTTTAGAAGCCACACAAGGCATGACGTAGAGCCCGCCCGCTGCGCTGTGTGCTTAATTGGACAAGAGTCTATTTGCATACGTGCCATGAATTATGTTTAATGTATGAAGCTCAGCAAAGGCACTTCATTCCCTTCCTCACATGGCTGTAGCGCTTAGTAGAAACATGGATCATGCCCATGATTTGTATTGTTAAATATTTACCCATTTTCTGGCATTGGGCTATATAAAGGGATGCATAAAGTGCCTGAGGAGGGCTCACCAGACAACCTGATGCCAAGGGCCCACAAGCCAACTATTAATTATTGCCTGATTATAATTCCATGCAACACCGCTCTGTTCCTTCGCCCTTTCCATTCTTGTTTTAGGCTTTTTTCTTTCCACTACCCTGTAGGGGGTCACTTACTATGACTATGGATGCTTATATACCTCCCACTACCTTCTCCTCATTAATCCAGATGGGGCAAATGCAGGAACTTGCTTTCATTGCTCTGAGGTGATGATGGAGGTGCAGGGTTCAAATTGTGAAAAAGATGGTGAACTGCACCTCTTTTCAGTATTTTGCACCTTGTTCTGCTGTCAGTTAATGACCCCTTTGCAATATTTATGTCCACCATCTAGGTATTCATCCCGGCACAATAGTCCAACACTGTTAATAGGGCAAGATTTACTAACAATGGCAAACATAATCTTGTTTTGATGACATTTTATGACTAAAGTGAAAAACACCTAACTAATTTTCAGGTCAGTTTGTTTTGGGGGGAGGTGGAGTTGGCAGAAAGTATATTAGGATATTTATGCTTTGTGTCAGCCAGTATGAATTTTCATTCCTCCAAACAGGTGAATGATTCTCCTCAAAATAAGGTGTGGGAAGCAACAGAATTTTCAACATGAAAGAGTATTCTGTATTACGGTATTTTGGAAAACTAATATTGGAGGAGTGGGTTGAGTTGAAAAAGAAAATGGCGCAGAAATGAATGTAACACCAATGTGAGTAAATAAGTTCCAGGTTCCCACTAGAGATTTCAGTGGAGTTAGCCTGAGAAAATCTATGGATTGTATTTGGCATAAAATAATGCCACTTGCAACTTTTCAACTACAATTGAGTGTTACAGCTATGGAGACTGGCAAGAAACAGGGAAAATATAATTTAGCACATAATAAACAGGTGAGGCCTTATTTACCATGGGTACAGACTCAGACTCAGAGTGCTGGTTCCATGCCCAACTCACAGCCTTTTGACTGAGCCCTGTGTTCTTTCACAGATTGAAAGTCATTTACAAAAGGCAACTCCGTAGGGGTTATTGTCATACAGAATGTTCAAAAAAGAAAAGGCCTTTTTTTGCCATTTTTTGCACTTTGCACACTGTGTGCTGCCTCAGCTGTATTGTCACAGGTCTTGTTGCTCTGTTTTAGAGTATTAAGTTGGATGCTTGTCCCTAGAATACAGCACTGACTGTGTTAGTGTAGTGCAGTGATCCCCAACCAGTCGCACGGGGGCAACATGTTGCTCCCCAACCCCTTGGATGTTGCTCTCAGTGCCCCCAAACCAGGTAGTTATTTTTGAATTTCTGACTTGGGGGCAAGTTGTGGTTTAATAAAAACAAGATTTGCTACCAAATAAAGCCCCCTGTAAGCTGATAGGGTGCATAGAGGCTGCCTAATAGCCAATCTTAGCCCTTATTTGGCACCTCCATGAACTTTTATGGTGCTTGTGTTGCTCTCCAAGTCTTTTTACATTTGACTGTGGCTCACGAGTAAGAAAGGTTGAGGATCCCAATGCTCAGTGCCAGGAAGACAGGCAAGAAAGAGTAAGTGTAGACAGCAGATCCCATGATCGGCCCGGGCCCCCTTTTTCCCTAGGTCCCCTACCAGTTACTAGGTCTGCTGTATTGTACTTATGCCATCACAGTATATAGGCCAATAATGGAATCATACTGTGAGTTTACAAAGACCTATTGACCCATACGGTCACCATGTTGTTCTTGTCCAATGAGTTTCAGCCAGATATCCTTTGGGAAGACCACTGGGAGGCCCCATACATTGGCCAGTAAGTTGCCAACTTTATCCGTGCCATGTTATTGGCATGTGTTTAGTCAGCTAAAGTTACATACTGACCAATATTTTAGATCATCATTTAAGTCCTACATTAGAAGGGTTGCGCCTACCTGCGGGCTGTTACTGCCTCCTGTTCTCAGTGTGAACATTAGAGCGCATTTTAGAGCACAGGTATAGCTTGTCTCTGTTCCTTCAGCTGTTGTTGAACTAAATGCTGGGAGTTATTCCATGACCTATAATTGCTGCACTCTCAGCTGGCTACCAAGGCCGAGCTTCTCTACAATTCTAGGGAATTCATCTAAAAACTCCATAGAAGTGTGATTTTTCAGTGGGATATATTTCTGTGCAAGCAGAGCAGGCTCAGTATTGTGAGGGTGTGTGAGATGCACTGTAACAGATCTTTACTAAAATACCAGCTGTGGGCGACATTAATAAATGTTTGCATAACGTGTCAGCCAAAAAGTACAATTTAGCAGTGTGAGACACTCCCTCTCCCAAGGAATCCATCCATGACGGCACATAATTATTCTACTTAATGTAAATCACCACTAATTACCCTTGATTAATAACCAATGTTTTACAGCAGAAGAAAAAAAAAAAAAGGTCACCTCGAGCAGTGAACATGTCCCTGTCACCTTGTGCTTCCAGAAGTGATCCGAATAAGCAGAGTGGGCACACAACCAGAACCAGAACATTACTCACTGCTGATGGGACTTGGTAACCTTGGCTCCTTGCAATCCCCTAGTTTCATCTTCCACTGACAAATGGGCTTGATCAAATCAGGGTCTGGTTATAGGGTTGGGTAAGGTAGAGGTGGCCCATAGTCTGGCCTCACAATACCAGAGGCAACCCCCTTTAAATAAATATATAACAGTATATATTGTATAAATAATAATATATAAAAAAAAATAACAATAGAAGTAAAAGTATTGCAACACAATAATAGCACTGCTGGTCAATGCTCATATCTGGCAATGAAAGGGAAACCGCAGCGTAGACGGTTGTTAATATAGAAAAAACGATGCTTGACTTAGCCATTCAATAATTTAGTGATGCATCTTCAATTATGCATGCTCCATACAATGTCCCTTTTTGATTGTGACACTTTGTCTCGGAACGTTTATGTGCGCCATGGCGTGTAGCCATGTAAGAACATCTGTCACTAGTGTTATTCAAAGGGGGGGGGGTATCCAGTGACACGGGTACCCGAGTTTTCCTGGGCCCTGTAACCCATAGAACCCAATCAGCAGCTTGCCTTGACTGGCCTTGTGCAGAGAAGTAAAAGCAATGATTTGATTGTAGCAGGGTGGGAGCACATTGTACACGTGCCATTGTTTATAACTCCTATACAGAAAGAGTTTTGCTATTATATATTGATATATATATTAAACAAATACAGGAACAGCCGGCACTCACAAAACAGAATATGCCTGGGTGCAGAGTTTGAAAAAAATGCACAAGGAAAAAGTCTGAAGCGGCACACACAGGTCTTATGAAGAAAAAATAAGTTTTTAATGCAAAAAGTGAACTTAAGTGAACTTAGTTCACTTTTTTGCATTAAAAAACTTATTTTTTTTTCATAAGACTTGTCTGTGCGGCTTCAGACTTTTTCCTTGATATATAATGTAGGGACCCATAGGGTTAAATGCCCTATAGAGTGAATCCCTACCTTTCACATAGCCCCCCTTGTTACTGGGCAGAAGCCTTTGTAACAATTTATAGTTTGCCTTATACCCCCTGGGTTAGTTAGGATGACCACTCCCCTTGCAGACTGATAAAGTGTCTAGCAAGGAGGAGTGGCTTCCTCTTTGGCTGCCTTCTGAATCTCAAGGAACACCTCCATTGAGCCTGGGATCAGAATAGCCCCAGTAAAGCCACCTGCCCTAGAGTAGCCATCTGTACTCTAGTGAAGTCGGGGACAGGGCCCCATGAATGAGGTAAAGTTAGTGGTAGGATTAACTCTGTTATAGTACACTCTGGGAGTGTGACGTAGTTAGAAATATCTAGAAAGAGCAGCTGTCGCTCCAACATAGGAGACATTAAGGGTTTAGCCTACCCCAGGCTCTGTTGCCTTGCTGTAGGGACCACAGTTAAGACACAGGTATCAGGCTAGTTTTAAGCCCAGAACCACCGTTGGCTGTAGGGATCCGGTCCAGTAAAAGGTACTCACCCTGGGGACTCCTAGCTATCAGCCCTATCGATCTCCGCTGTGGTTCTGCACTGCTTCTGTATTTCACCACTGCCACTAACCACTGTGACATGCTACCTCAAATATTGTGAGTATAACCCTGCTTCAACCTTGTCTGTCACAATAAACCATTCTACAGTTACTCATCAAGAACCTTCTGGTGTCCTATTTGATACATCTGCACCACACAGCCTCAGTGAGTTCTAGTTACACAACAACCTCAGCTCCATTATCTGCTATTCTCTGCGCAAATCATACCTTCCTTTTAAAGAGAGTCCCAATGTGCCCCATGCTCCAACCTTAGCCTGGTATTTAAAGTGCTTTTTAGCCAAAAAGGGGTTATAATATATTGATATATTGATGTTGTCTGTGTCCAGAGGACCTTGCCCCAATTGCAAGCCTTGTGTTAGGGGCGCATCAGGCAACCTGGGCCTTTACCTCCAGAAACAAGCACATAAACATTTTATACTTATTAAGTGCCAAAAAAGTGGAGGTTTGGACTTAAAAGGCAGAGCAAGGCAGTACGCTGATTAAAGGACCCAGAAAATGGTTTTATCTCCTTTTTAAAGGTAATGGCACACAGGGTGATTTCTCTGTTATTTCATTTTTGTTTTGTAGGTTCAAGGGAGGGGAAAATGGTAGGGAATTGCCACCAAATACCCAGTCCTGTCCAGTGATGGGGGTATATGCAGAATTTCTGAGCAATAAGCACCAGTCAGTTAGCAGAACTGGCTCATTGGTAGTGATTTCTATTCACTTTCAATGGGGGTTGATTGTTTTTCCCCCTCCCTAAGTTCTACAAAAGGTTTCATACTGCAGTGTCAGCCATTACCATAAAAAAAGAGTTAAAATCTTTACTTTCCCCTATGTTTTTCCATGCCCAGGCCATACCCATGGCACGTGCTGAGGTCTATAACATATTGGGATGCAACATATGTACAAAATGTCTCCTATTAAAGTATAAATCCTTGGCCTGTTCCTTCAGTCTTGGAATTTACAGTCACAGCAAGCAGACAGGCACCATTTTGTGGGCATTGTTATTAAGGCAGTTTTGTTTGACCCGCAAAATCTTGTGTATGTGCCGAAATAGTGTTCATACACATGCACAGGATACCCTATTAAAGACAAATGTGACAAGTGCAGTGATATCTAGGAAGTGCTGCATGGAAAGTAAAAGTAATTTACCAAAGGCATAGAGGAAGGATAGGCAATATATGGTTGACAGCTCATTTTTAAATACATTTATAACAGGTATGGATAGTATAATAAAAAAGAGTTTCATGTTTAATTTGCAAAGGACTTTATTATGCAGCTTTTTATGTCTGGGTGACAAGTTCCTTTTAAGCAACTGTATTAGCCGTGTAATGAAGTTACTATATAAGGGCCTATGGCTTTTTTTTTTTATAATTCTCTTGTGTGGTTTATACACTGAATATTCTTTCATATTTTTAGAGGATACAGCAGCATGCGTGCTTATATGACTAGGGCAACAGTTGCTATGGAAACCACAGCTGCTTTATTTATTTATTTTTGTTAATGTTTGCACACATACTCAACATTCTGTTCTTTTACTGCTCTTAGTCTATAAGTGACAATTAACTGTTGACCCAACTTGGCCTTTCTGTGTGTCCGTGGGGCTGGAGTTTATGGCTGATGCAGAGAGGCTAAACCCCAATCTAAGGGGAAACCAATTATGTAAATAGCTGAAGGGAGTTAAGTTGCAACCCCCCCCCCCCTTCTCACAATGCAACTTTCTTTCCCAGAATTCCAGTATAACTGCACTGTAACTGCGATTAGGTGCCAGGTACTGGAGGAGCAGAGGTTTGCACCATTTGTGAGCCAATGGACAACTGTGAAGGAAGGACAGGCTCATGGGAGACATGAACTGCTACTACAATGTCTATAGGTCAGCGCTTCTCAACTTGTGGGTCGGGACCCCTTTGGGGGTCGAACAACCCTTTCACAGGGGTCACCTAAGACCATTGGAAAACACATATTTCCGATGGTCTTAGGAATAATTTTATGGTTAGGGGTCACCACAATGTGAGGAACTGTATCAAAGGGTCAGGGCATTAGGAAGGTTAAGAACCACTGATATAGGTGCACCCTGTACTTCTTAGCTGGTCACAACAGCTGTTAGATACATGCACCCAGGCACCATGCACCCAAACAGGCAGTCAGTCCAAGTGCACTGTGGAAAGCGTTCTGTTGGGTGCCACCTTGTACCCATTTTTTTCCCCAAATAATATCTTTATTGAACAACAAGACATACAAAAATAGCATTGGTATAAAATGAATGCCGGTGATAATAAAAGTCCAAACCCTGAGAAGTTCTGTATGGTTGAGAGCCTTGGGGAATTTACTAGGGGGCACCTTGTACCCATTTTAACGATAAATAAGCAATACTGTCAAAGCTTTAACTTGCAGTGGACTGATCAAAAAACAAATTGTTGATTGGCAGCTATGGTTAACTGTACTGGTGCAATGTAGCACCCATGTTAGTCCTGTATCCCCTCATCTACTGTAGGAAAGTCCTTACATCAAACAATGCCTTTCAAGTGCTCTTTCCTGAGCAACATAAGTCTATGGAGTCATTTTTTGGACCTGATGGCACATAATACATTCAAACAGTGATTACAGCAGGTCTCTATAGTTCACATTAAAGAAAATGTGGGTTATTATGTTATATTATGTATGTGAAACAGGAAAAAGGGAAACCACTCTAGGCATTGACATTTAGGTATATATAGTTATTACCCAGTTCACCAGAAAAGAATTTCACAACTCTCTTCATTTGTTTAGGATTTCTAGAGTTCTCCTCTGGTGAACTGCTGGTTTACCCTTTTATAACAAAGCAGCAATGTTGTGTTGATAAAAATCCTCGTAGGAACCCAAATACTGATGGTTTCCTTCACTTCAACCATGTTCCCTATACTAGCATTAGTTCTATTTGTCTCTGCTAAATTTTGCTCTAGAACTTACAACAATATTTTGTACTTGGGTTGCAAGGAGAGTAAAAAGGCGTTAATATGAAATGAGCTGCCCTCTGCCAGCCACTAGATGGCACTTGGAATTTGCAATAACTCGAGTGCAACTGCAGGCAATTATGGCAGTGGTGGGCGGAAGACGGGATTGTAAGATTGTTTGAATGGAATTTAAGCTTCACTGCTTGAAATACAGGCAGAACAGAGTACAAACTCGGCACCGTAAGCTCTTTAGATATTACAGAGCAGTTACGGATCAGTTTAATACGGCATCATCTTGTCTGTGTCACCTGGAATGAGAATGCTTAGCCATAAAATTGTAATATTCACAAATAAACAGGGCCATAATCAAGAAAAATAGGACTGCAGATAAATGTTTTATTTTAAGTGTTAAAATGCACATACAGAATAAGGTACAACAGCAATATATATACACAAACACACACACACACACATATATAGGATAATAGGGCCTCTACTGGCCAGCAGGAGTAGGGTACATTGTCCTACATATACAACATAGGGTTGTTGTGCGGCTTCAGGCCATATTGCTCACAGAACTCCTAGATTAATTCTAATACCCTTTAAGCTTTTAAATTGGGGGGTTATTTTGAAGCCAAGGCAAAATTTGTAAATATGTGAAATAGCTAATCTCTTATCTGCGGCTGCATGATTTCACACAGGTCATGGGACTCCAGGGCAACCTTCTTGTATCAGTATTAAGCTGTAGTTTCATTTATAGCAAACCCCAGCTACTTCGGATGTTTTTGGATGCTGGTTGTTGTAGATCAAAAAGCAAACTCAACTGTGTATGTTGAATCTGTAGTCCTAAATTGATATTGTGGCATTAACGCTACTAGTGTAATATAGCCTAGCACTGTGCTAGAGCCCTAATGTCTCTAGAGAAACAGAAAATTGTCTTGTGGTCTGGGAGTTCTTGCTCAGAAATTGCTTTTCACTTATTAGTATATGGAAGTCACTAATCATGCCTGAGAAGGAAGGCAAATGAGGAGCTGTTTTACAGCCACTTAGTGTAATAAACACATTCAGGTGAGACCGAAGAAGACTAGGGCCCCTTTGGGTGTATAAAAGAATATAAAACATGCAGTTTTCCATTAGTTGCTGTACATGGGTCAGTGGTCAGACCCTGTTTTGCAAGACAGTCCTGAATTGTGAATTCCAAATGGGGCAAACAGAGGGACTTATCCATAGTGATACCAGTGCATCTTGTAGCAAGAGGGTTGGCAACTTGGCAAAGCAAGATGGTGACAGTAGGGGAAGGTGGTGCTAGTAACACTCTATATCAGTCTTGCAGCCTGCAGCCTTTTAGTTGTAGTTAACGTACTGCGCACTAGCATAAAATAACTACTCCCTAAAGACCATTTTGTCCCAGGCTCCACCAGAACTAAGGTCTACCTTAGCTCCAACACTCCATCTTATCTCCCTCCTCCACTAACAACGACATTTTTAGATTTCCCAACGCAGCATGTCTGTTCTACCATCGCTAGCTGTGGGGGTTTTTATGTTGCTGGTTGTTTCATTTAGCACTTTGGCACGCTTTCCTTTCTTATAATAATCATATTAGCACTGACATTTCATACCTCATTAGCTGAAGGTGACCAGGAATTCCATTAGGCAGAGAATGGAGATCTGCACTATGCATTTTCCTAAATGAAAGGCGCTATATCACCATGGCACACTCAAGCAGAAATGTCACCATCGCTTGCTTTTGTCTGGCATGGAGCCTCTATACTTAAAGGGAACCTGTAGTGTGCTGATTGGATGTAAATGTTCTGTACTACACTAGTGTCATATTAAATATCTTGTTTTTGTGGGTATTTATTGTATGCATGTTTATTAGATAGGCGTGCTTCCTTGACAACTGGAGGCACCTGAATATTCAGATAGAAAGAGTTAATTATAATTCAAAGTAATTAATCTTTGGCAAAAGAACTGTATTGCTTGTGCTGGCTGCAATTTTCACAAGATAAGACCACAAAAGGCACCTCCCACCAAATAATTAACCCTTGCAGCATCAGAGAAGAAACTGTGCTAATGACATTCTGATTGGAAGGGGTATAATTAATCACAGCAAGGACATGCCTCACTTGCTCATCCTGATTATTAAACAAAGCAACCTAACCTGTATTTAGCTGCAGTTGTCAGAGGATGAGGGGTCTGGAGCTGAGCCATCTCCACATACGCCATATTAAAATAAAACAAACCTGTTGCTCATACACAGGGCATCTTCAGGGGTTTTGTAAATGGGGTCTGAGTGGTGGAACAACTGCATCATTTGTCTGGACCAATCTTCTTTGGCTCCTAAAACAGAAATCCAGTTAGAGCCTAAACACAGAAATCCAGTTAGAGTCAAATCTCACTACCTAGATCCCATCCCATGTCCATGTAAATGACTAATGTTACTGAAATCTCTACTAGAAACTTTTGTTCCAGTTAGGAGTGGCAAAAGCAGTGGGCATACACAGTGGGTATATAAATGACTACCTATGGCAGACGATGGGGCTGCCAGGTGGGGATTACCTGGTGTTGCCGCTTTATCAAGTAGGTCCACCTGACCATGCCAATACCTGCCAAAGGAGTTGCATATGAATAGAAAGCTGCTGCAGGCAGTGAAGGCATTTTGATCACAGCAATAATCTCAAAGTAAAACAATCCAAGTGCCATTAGTTCAACAACTTGGTTGCTAAATAAAGCTCAAGTGGTAGCTTATGAACCACTGACACCCAACAAACGTTTGATCACTACATATTAGGGGTCATTTACTACAGGGGAGAAGGTGCAAAGTGCAAAAAAAAGAAGAAAGCACTTACTCCCTCGGGGGGAATAATGGATTGCATTTGCCTTTGTATCCAGCACAGACAGCTCCAACCAGTTTGGCACATACAGGTCGGGCAGCATGGGGTTAGACATAGGCATGACCACATGGCAAAGGAAGTAGTACAAGGTGTTTTCAAACCAGTGCAACGCACAGAGCACAGTTTGCTGTTCTTGAAGTTATATGGGTGAAATTTGCCACTTGCCCACAGAAAATGACCACAATCCTTTAAATCCTTTATACAATGTAAGGGTGTAACCCAGGCTTCAGTGTAATATAGCATGGGTTTATTATAATTTGTACTTACCCATCTCCCAGGAGGGCTCGGAAATTGGTGTAACATATGCTCCTCACCCCAGTCCTCTAGCCAAGAGATGCAACAGACTTGGGAGTGTTGTACTTACTTACTGCTTATAATAGGTATCATGTGCAAGGCTCCATTGCATCTGTAAGCACTGCACTGTGTGCCTGGCAACAAGATTGTTGCTACACATGTATGCATTCCAGCCTAATATAGCTATAACTCTTATATATACATTACCAGTGTACATGTGAACATACCAGTAATACTTGGAAATATGATGAGAGTGTTTAGACACAGTGATTTACTGGATGGATCCTTACTGCATGACAACACCATTACTACACAGCACTTGACATGCAGCAGAGAGAACCCAGAACATGGGACAGAATACCAGGGCTGTATGTTGTATGTTATAGACCAGTCTGGCAAGCCTCAGTGAGGGAAAAGCATAAACCTTGTGTTACAGTGCTTCCTAGTGGGTAGAGCACTGCAGCCAAAGAGGTGCTTTCCAGAATCGGGTCACAAAAAAAGGGAAAGTTGTGCCCACCACTAAATTTTAAACCATTAGGCGGGGGTGCAATGAGGCAGTGACCACAAAATATAGACAGCAACAAGAGACCCTCTGCACTCACCCATTATTAATATATATTAAACATTAAGACATTCTGTGCATTAAGCTGCCAAGAAATGCCCTCCCCTTTGAGCCAAACAGGGATTGTTTGTCTATATATTGTAATATACTTTAAGCTGGTCAACTAGGGATCCATGTTGTAGCTCCCACCCTTGCCAGCTGCTGTCGGGATATCCCGATATGCCAATAAAAGGGCAACCATTTGGGGGTTTTAACCTTGAAAGCAAGCAAGTTGCAGGTAAAACTCAGTCCCTTTGTTAAATGAATATTGAAGCAGTAGAATTCTTAATGAATCAGATAAAAGTAATTGTAGGACTGGCCAGTCTGGGGATGACTGACACAGTTGGCCAGCTTGAAGTATATTGCAATAAAAGGGCAGGGCATTGCTTGGTAGCTTAATGCACAGAATATGTCCTATAATGTCCTGATAATGGGTGAGTGCAGAGGACCTTTTGTTGTTGTCTACAGAATCGGATCACCACAGGTGTCATTTATGCTATAGAGTCAGTTGACGGATAGTAGGATTTGAAGGCAGTATGTAGATTTAAAGAGACAGTGTTGTTCAAGTCTGAAAAAGGTTTAAAAGAGCCTATGTCACTAACAAAAGTGGTGGGGGGGCAGGACAGAGAGAAGTTACCAGTGGGTCTCACACCCCAAGAGCTGCAGGGACCACCTGGAAAAAGGAATACAGTGTCACACATAGCTTGGTATATGGCAGCATAAAATGATCTGTTGAGTGGAACACTATGAGCAAGAGCTCCAGAATATCCCCATGCTCGTTTATTGTAAGGGCATTATTATATGAACGAAGTGAATGATAAAAAAACGTGGAAAATATGATACAAAAGCTTCTTAGATTACTGAGAATTTGCAAGAAGAACATACACATAAAGAAACATATATGCTTCTACATTTGTAATGTAATCTTGTTCACTGTTATAATGCCCAGCCACACATTACAATGCAATACACTTGCAGGCAAATACTGTAGCAGCGAAGGAGTTACAGGTGGAACAGTTGTTGTGGGTGTCTATTCATAGGGACGCTACTTCACATTGTAAGTTAAGGTTAGCAGCCTTTATTCATGGGGATTAAGAATACACGTTGCCATGGAGAGATCCTATTATCAGGGCCTGCAGTTCACGTTTTGTTCATGAATTCATGACGCAGACTGTGTATTGGGCTCCAGGTAAAAGCTTCAAACAGATTTCACCCAGATTGAATGTATGTGTCAAGAAGCAGAGGTTCATTTCCTGGTCAGGAGAAATACAGCAACATAAAGCACAGAGGCTCCAGTATATGGTGGGAGTCTGTATGTTGGGTCCATATGTAATATTAACCACAGCTTTAGCTTTCTAGAATTGAAAAAGAACAAGCCACCCACAAAATACATACAAATATTGTAGACTATATGAATCTTGGATTAATGTGCCATGTATCACCCTAACAGTACCATATTTTATATTTAGCTCTTGCTTAGGAAGAGTTGGGTTCTCTAACTTCTCATTGTCTCTTTGTGTTAAAGATGGGTAAGAATATTGTTTATTGTTTCTGACTCAGTTCTTCATCTATTTTATGGAGTCTTGCTTGATCTATACTTTACTTGATCTCTGGCGTCTCTTGTACCTTATTTGCTATCTTTGTCAATGATTCATCTGCCCAGGAAATGCCTGTAGAATGCCCAGCAGAATGGTGCATTATTTACTAAGTAAACATAATGGTGCTCCCGAAGGCTTGGCATTGTCAGGTAAAGAAAGCCACAAATATAAAAGAAGAATGGGACACAAAGCACCCAGGCACACATCACCTCGACGGCTTCATGATACATATATCATGCAGCAGAATAAAGGGATTGCTCCATTTTCACAAGGGGAAAAAAACTGACCAGGCAGGAAATTGTTGCACTGTGCATCAGATTGCCCGTAAATGCTAGCATTCTTCTGCTGACTATACATTATACATTATATTATCTGTGAGTTATATTGTACATTTCATATCAAAGGTACTGGCCAAATGTGCTCACACCTTTTTCATCAAGGTCTCATATGCTTATTATAGTCAACACCCAGGCCTCACCTTTTCAGAACATCTCTGCTAAAATTACCAGGGGCAGGCGCAAATGTTGTTTTCTTTACACCAACATCACCCAACTAGAAAAAACAGCGATGTACAAAGCAGAAGGAAAGACAAACCAGACTAATAAATGAGAAATAGAGGGCCACTAGCATCACAATGGCTCCTTGTTACATATTATAGTATGTAATAGTTGTTATTCCAAGTGTGCAGAACTTATCTACAGAAACACACTATACAGAAAGTAAAAGCACATTGGGAAAGCCCACAACATGGCTGCTTAGAAACATGAAAAAATGTGCAATATGGGCATTTAATCCAGCACCATAGCCATTGCTCTGAATGCAAGTGCACTGTGTGTGTCCTCTTTCAAAGCAACAGTTCTCGCATGCTTGGTGGCTGAAATTGTAGTTATTTTTCTAACACAGCATTTTGACCACTCTGGCCACAGGCCCTATCGTATATTCACTGTTTACTGGCCCTTCCTGACATCTTAGTGAGCCAGGAGCTGAGCTTGGGATCTGGTTTTTAAGTCATAAATGGATCACATTTCTTGCTTAGATGGTGCTTAGCTTCTAATATCCCACTCTTCTTCCTCTCTCCTCCTAAACCTAATTGGATAAAGATATCACTAAAATGATGAGAAGGGAGTCTTGGGTCTTTAGATGGAGACGGATGCACCGCTGTTAAGGCGGATAAGGTCTCCTGCTAGATTAAACACAATATTGTACAAAGCAGCAGGATTCATGTCTGTTACACTGAAATACTTGTCCTGTGCTTTTTATCTAAAAATGAACTTTACCTTCACAGAATGGATTTAGCCCCAAATCTTCTCTTGCAGGTACAAGTTATTAAGCATGAAGGGTAAGATTGGGAGGTAGTTTTTTTTTTAATACATTTTCCTTGATGTTTTTTTTTTTGCTAAATTCGTACATAAAACAGTAAGGGAAGGCACAAAAAAGGCCATTATCTTGGATGTGCAGTTACTATTGCAGTCTTGAGTATCAAACTCATGCTGAGCCTTTCTTCTTCTTATTCAAAATATCAGGATTTTTTAGCCTCAACACTGGATTATGTAAATCATATCAAAACATGAGCATAAAGAAGCTCCCAAAGTTTTTACCATGCCCACAGAGTCGAACCTTTAACCAGTTAAGTTATAGGGCTACTCTAGTCAAAAACATAGACACACTGGCCAGGCGAAATCATTTCCCAGGATATGAAAATTAAGGTAATTTAATCAAAGTCTTAAATTATGTAATGGACTCTTTTGGCATTAGTAATAGTAGCAGAGTTCATATAATCTTAGGCAGGGGTCCCCAACCTTTCTTACTCGTGAGCCACAATCAAATGTAAAAAGACTTGGAGAGCAACACAAGCACCATAAAAGTTCATGGAGGAGCCAAATAAGGGCTAAGATTGGCTATTAGGCAGCCTCTATGCACCCTATCAGCTTACAGGGGCTTTATTTGGTAGGAAATCTTGTTTTTATTCAACCGAAACTTGCCCCCAAGTCAGGAATTCAAAAATAACTACCTGGTTTGGGGGCACTGAGAGCAACATCCAAGGGGTTGGGGAGCAACATGTTGCCCCTGAGCCACTGGTTGATTTCTGTTGAATCTTAATTCTGTCTGTTTTGATCTCTGGTTAAAAGGATTGTTCCTCTGCAGCCTGAGTTAAGGGAGCTACTAAGATTCCCTGATCAGATTGACTGCAGTTACCATTCAAGGGGGAGCTGAAGAGCCACGGGCAAGATATGATTTAGGTGCTTCCCCATATTGCCAACAAAACTCTCCAATGACCACATTTTCTAATCTAATTGCATCTGTCTACCTGCATCCTTCATATAGAATGTCAGTGGTCTCTTTTTAAAATCTAATTACAGACATGTGATCCAGAAACCCATTATCCAGAAAGCTCCAAATTACGGGAAGGCCATATCCCCTAAACCCCATTTTAAGCAAATAATTCTAGTTTTAAAAATATTTTTTTTCTCTGTAATAATAAAACGGTGCCTTGTACTTGATGGTATCTAAGCTGCACAAATCCATATTGGTGGCAAAACAACCCTATTGGGTTAATTTTATATTTAAACTATACTTAAACATTTTGTTTTAAAATCCCGTAAAATTACTCTGTACAGCCCTCAGAAATGCAGATTTAAACTCAGCTGAACTGCAGCTCTTTTACTGACTTCTTGGTCTAGCGTGGAGCTCCGTCCCCTTTTGCTTTCTGAGCACTCTCTTAAAAAAAAACAAAAAACAGGTTTACTTATTCACTTATTCTTTAAATAATTTTTAGCAGAGTAAAGGTATGGAGATCTAAATTACAGAAAGATCCCTTATATGGAAAACCAAAGGTCCCAAGTATTCCTATATATAAGTAAGCAAATAATGTTTACCCTTGATTTGCCCATGAAGAAAAGCCATACAACGTGTTTTCCTTTGATTTGAAAACATAATAGGTTTGTATAATAAAAACTTTTAATTTAGATAAGCTTGCCTGCCTACCCCCAGTCCACACTCCCTTGCCATTGCCACTGCCGCTTGTCATTGCCCCCCCTCTAGCGACGGCATTGCATGAACACACACACTCGGGGAGTGAAGGATGCTTTGTATTTATTTGCAAATGTATTTCAATTTGGACCATTGAAGGACATTCATTGTTTTATTTCTTGACCTCTGGTTTGGCATCATTTTCCTGCACACAGATTTATTTTTGCCTAAAACTAATGATTTCAGCAAACATATTTTATTGTAAAGTCTGCTTATATTTTGCACCATTCATCCTTCCATCTATATTAAAAAGATGACCTGTTCCTGCTAATGAAAAGGAGACCACCACCTTATTTCACTGTACTACTGTGCCTGTGCCTTGGGTCTGTCCAGTATGAATATAATGCTAAGCAGGAGGGGGCACCATTGAAATGCTGCTTCTGTGATTTTGCAGGTTTTAATTTAAAGAGTTATTAAAGCTATTGGTTTCCTACAGGCAATGGGGTTTCCAGCAGCAGTTAATGGAATAATGATAAATTGCAGCTCGGCTGGGCATTTTATGATGAGAAATCAATTCAGTTTGATCAAGGAATCATATCAGTGGTTGGAACATTGCCGGCTGCCTGGGGTGGAACATGGTGGAACATAAAGACAGCTTACACAGCCAAAGATGCTGCAGATATTGGCCAGAGAGAACACTTTGTACTGTGACACTTTAGATGATATCACTGCAGCTCTGGTACTGTCACCCTCAAAATAATGCATAGGAAAAGCTCCATTTCTTTTACATAGCAGTACAAATAAGTCACAGATACATTATTGACAATGAAAGCATTACATGTTTAACTTATGTTTCCTTGTAAACCCATAATTGCAAAAGGGTAGTTTTCTAGTTGCAGTTGTTTTTTTTTTTTATTCAGATGTGGGGGTTGTGAATGAGTTAACATCCCTACTGTGAGGACGTATAGCCTTTGCCCTGGGGGAGCAAGGTATTTCCATTGGCACAGTAATAGTGAGTGTAGTTCCTGTTCCTTAGGGGCTGATTTACTAATCCACGAATTCGAATCCGAATGGGAAAAATTCGGATGGAAACGAACATTTTGCAACGTTTGCAAATTGTCGCGACTTTTTCGTAGCCGTTACGAATTGCTCGTATATTGTCGTGACTTTTCATGATTTTGGAAGCCTCCCATAGGACTCAATGGCACTCTGCAGCTCCAACCCGGCCCAAGGAAAGTCTCCCATAGGGCTCAATGGCACTCTGCAGCTCCAACCCGGCCCAAGGAAAGTCTCCCATAGGAATCAATGGCACTCTGCAGCTCCAACCCGGCCCAAGGAAAGTCTCCCATAGGGCTCAATGGCACTCTGCAGCTCCAACCCGGCCCAAGGAAAGTCTCCCATAGAGCTCAATGGCACTCTGCAGCTCCAACCTGGCCCAAGGAAAGTCTCCCATAGGGCTCAATGGCACTCTGCAGCTCCAACCTGGCCCAAGGAAAGTCTCCCATAGAGCTCAATGGCACTCTGCAGCTCCAACCCGGCCCAAGGAAAGTCTCCCATAGGGCTCAATGGCACTCTGCAGCTCCAACCTGGCCCAAGGAAAGTCTCCCATAGGGCTCAATGGCACTCTGCAGCTCCAACCCGGCCCAAGGAAAGTCTCCCATAGGGCTCAATGGTACTCTGCAGCTCCAACCCGGCCCAAGGAAAGTCACCCATAGGGCTCAATGGCACTCTGCAGCTTCAACCCGGCCCAAGGAAAGTCTCCCAAAGGGCTCAATGGCACTCTGCAGCTCCAACCCGGCCCAAGGAAAGTCTCCCAAAGGGCTCAATGGCACTCTGCAGCTCCAACCCGGCCCAAGGAAAGCCTCCCATAGGGCTCAATGGCACTCTGCAGCTCCAACCCGGCCCAAGGAAAGCCTCCCATAGGGCTCAATGGCACTCTGCAGCTCCAACCCGGCCCAAGGAAAGTCTCCCATAGGGCTCAATGGCACTCTGCAGCTCCAACCCGGCCCAAGGAAAGTCTCCCATAGGGCTCAATGGCACTCTGCAGCTCCAACCCGGCCCAAGGAAAGTCTCCCATAGGGCTCAATGGCACTCTGCAGCTCCAACCTGGCCCAAGGAAAGTCACGATACTGAAGCTTGAATGAATCAGAAACTTTCGTACTCGGCGCGAATGCTACGAAAAAGTCGCGACAATTCGCGCAAATCGTAACGCTATGAAAAAGTCGTGACAATTTGCGAAACAGTCGTAACAGCTACGAAAAAGTCGCGACAATTTATGAAAAAATCGCAAAATACAGATCATTACGAAAAAAACGCATTCGGACACATTCGGACCGTTCGTGGATTAGTAAATCAGCCCCTTATTCAGTGCTGTCCAACTGGTGGCCCGCCTCTGTGTGGCCCCCCACCTGTCTGGCTGCTTTGATGGCTTACATTTGAGTAAGCTTTAAATGGTATCAGTACTGAGATTAACTGCCCCCCTGCATGGTTCTCACCTCAGATTCAGGATGTAATCCCTCTGTATTGTATAAAAATGTAATCCCCTGTGTTTTTCACACCTTTTAATCTTTGCATTGTTCACCCCCTGCAGTGTTCACACCTCAGGCTCAGACTGTAATCACCCCCATTGTTCACTTCTTCACACCTCAGACATAGGTACTGTAGGCAGAGTATGGCACATACAGGCAGCATAGGGCAGGCAGAGTATGGCACACACAGGAAGGGTAGGACAGGCAGAGTATGGCACACACAGGAAGGGTAGGGCAGGCAGAGTATGGCACACACAGGCAGGGTAGGGCAGGCAGAGTATGGCACACAGAGGCAGCATAGGGAAGGCAGAGTATGGCACACACAGGCAGGGTAGGACAGGCAGAGTATGGCACACACAGGAAGGGTAGGGCAGGCAGAGTATGGCACACACAGGCAGGGTAGGGCAGGCAGAGTATGGCACACAGAGGCAGCATAGGGAAGGCAGAGTATGGCACACAGAGGCAGGGTAGGACAGGCAGAGTATGGCACACACAGACAGCATAGGACAGGCAGAGTGCTGCCTGTGTGTGTCATACTCTGCTTGCCCTATGCTGCTTGTGGGAGGTGAACCTGGCAGGGGTTTGTTGTGGGAGTTTGTTAGCAGTTGGAAATAGCCATTAAATGGTCCCTAAGGTGTGTAATTATGTACTGGGGGTTGCTGTGCTATCCACAGGGGAGGAGGAGGCATATGGAATTTAAGGGTATATCTTAATATGACATAATTCTTTCACATATGAATGATGGTTGATATCCCCACAGTAAGGACCAAGCATTTGGGATTTTGCTGTGCTACCACCATTGTGATAAAATAGGTGTGGTTTGAAGTGGGTGTGGTTTCAAAAAGGGGAGTGGCCAAAACTGGCTTCCATTAGCGGCCCTCCACCATGTGTGCTAGAGAAATTCCGGCCCTCGGCACCGTAGAAGTTGGACAGCACTGTATATAATGGGTGGAGCACATGGTTTTGTCTCTTTGGACTCTGCCTGGTATTGGTGTGGCTATTGTATACAAGCTTTTTGAGAATTACTCATGCCTGCAACATTTTTACAGATAGTATTTACACCAAAGTTTCTCCGCCATAACAAAAATGTCAGGGAAAAAAAATGTCGGTCTGTAGAAAGAAAATTTGGGGGGGCAGAAACTTTTCACAACACAATAATGACAATTTCTAACTTGTATACAACACTTTTTCAAACATGGTGGCATTATGACAGATCCATAGAACTATAAGATACCTTCTGTGAATTTGTTGTGCTTGCAACATTTTTACAATTTAGTGACCGACACTTACTGACACTTTTGTGGATTCCCCCTTATGACTGGTGAGATAGACAGTGTAAGCTAGTAAGAGCACCTCCACCAAGAAGATTTAGTGTGGCTAGTTCCATAAGACTGCAAGGGCTCAAGTGGGTAGGATTCAATGATAGAGAGTGGAAATCCTTGGAGCACACTATATGGAATCTCGGTACACTGGGCACAGACATCTGTGGTGTGAGTATTACCTACTGTGAACTGGGTGATGTATTATGCCATAAACATGTTGTGTACAAATGAAGTACTTTCTGCTCTGTCTTTTCCTTAGTAAAACTACCTCCTGATGAAGAACCAGTGGTGCCCAAGTTTCTTTCTGAAGGTCAATGTTGAGAGCTATAGTTTCATCTGGAGACCATAAATTTGCAACTTTGCTACTCTACTGGTAGAGCCCAGCTGAGTAGTGATGAGCAAATTTATTTGCCAGGTATGAATCAGCAGCAAAATTCCACATATCCCCATCAGCACATTTTTTTCGCTAAACTGAATCAAAAATTAGCTGTGCCTAAAAATTCTCTAACTCCATCGCTGGGTATGGTACAGAAACACAAGAATAGCACTTGCTAAATATATCTGTGCTACTTGTTCTGTCGCATCAGTAATCAATACCTCTGCTGCTTGCAGCTTCAGGCAAAAACAAATTCCATGTAATAATACTGGGGCTCTTTAGGGGTGCAGTGTGCACTGCATGGCAATATCCCTTAAGATATTGCATGCATAGTAACACAGGGAAGTTGCCCTTGAGCCTTAAAAGTTTGCTAATGCCATAAAGAGAAAATCTGTGTTTTACATTTCAAGTTTGTTTCAGTTTTTCCAGCACCTACAAATAAACTGTTCCTTGGCAACAAACTGCCTATTGTATATGAAAGAGGTTTTCATTGCATGAATTACATTTGATTTCTGCTTCCTATTTCTTCCTATTTAAGAAGGGTAAGGGTACCATCATTGATTTGTATGTGTTGCACATATTGAAGTGAATGGCTGATAGATCAGGATATGGCAGTAGTCAGCAGGCTCAATAATGTAATTGGAGTACTAAAAAGTGATTGTGCAATGCTGAACAAAAACAAATGCCATTGCTAATATGCTTTACCAATTGTGTCAAGCAAAAATTCTAACATAACTATTTGCCAGAGGACACTCTTACATTAGGGCTGCCCAACTGGAGGTCCTTGGGTTGAGGCACCTGTAGGCCCCAGACTTCCTGGGCACGCCTAAGAACAGTTATGACATCATCATATTATTATAGTCATACCGTCCTTCCAAACTTCACCCACTTACTGGAAAGCATTGAACCCTCTTAAATATGGCTACATTTAAGCTATTTATTAACAATAAGTAACCCCTGTGTCGGATTAGTGTTTGGGCCCCTTTCTTCTATGTGAAATCGAGGTAGGTGGCTTCCTTAGGAAACCTTATGCAGCCCCACAAATGGTATGCTTCTGAGAAATACTAGAAGTAGTGTAAAAAATAGCTTTAATGTCTTTTGCTATTTCCAAAAGGTGTAGAATGTCTGCCCAGTTCTCTATGCAATGCCCTGAAGGTTGTTAGCAAGTAGTAAATACATGTGGACAGATTCCCACAACTGTAATGAGCGTCCCTGAAATGCAGATTATCAATACCAGTACAGGTATGGGATCCCTTATACGGAAACCCATTATCCAGAAAGCTCCAAATTACGGAAAGCCCACCTCCCATAGACTCCATTTTAATCAAATACTTCAGAATTTTAAAACTGATTTCCTTTTTCTCTGTGGTAATAAAACAGGACCTTGTAATTGATCCCAGCTAATATATAAATAATCCTTATTGGATGTAAAACAATCCTATTGGGTTTAATTAATGTTTTATTGATTTTTTTAGTAGACTTAAGGTATGGAGATCCAAATTACAGAAAGACCCCTTATAAGGAATACCCTTGGTCCCAAGCATTCTGGATAACGGGTCCTATACCTGTACAACAACCCAGTGGGCCACATATCAGTGCGGCATATGATATCTTCTAACCAAAGGCCAAATCCATTTCCAAACTGAGTCTGTCCAGCTATTTTGTAACTACAGTTTAGACTTGGCTAATTCCCATGTGTGCTCCTTGTGATACTGCTGTTTGATTGACATGTTATCTCCTTGGCTTGACATGTTATCTGCTTCCGCAGCAGGCACCAGAGGTTAGAATTCTCAGTTCTGTGCGACATAGTACATAGCCACAGTGCTAAATATAAATGCTCCCCCTATCACACCAGGGTAGCCACTGATGTAATTACATTAGTGTAACACACATTAATAGCAGTCAGTGTAATTACATTAGTGTAGCACACAGCGATTGCTGTCTCAGTAATAGAATTAATGTAACACACTCATAACTGTAAATATAATTGCATTAGTGCAATCAGCTGGAATTTGGCACAGTGTTACTCCATTACTGCAGCGGGCATTTTATTCTGAGAAATCTGTGCCACATTAACACCCAGCATTAGTGACTGCAGCAATACTCTGCAGATACAGTCATTTTACATTCGGTTTTGTGCCTCGCTGGTGGTATCCTTTCAATAGGTGTGCAGGTCCTTTTTTCACCCCCATATCACCATTGTTTCTCTCCATTGCTATTGGTGCAGAATGTTGTGTAACCTAATGTGTTCCTGGTGGGTACTTATTGCCTGGTTAGTAATTTACTTACTCCCTTTCTTTGCTGCCGTGTTTTAGTGGTTCAACTAGCAGCACAAATAGTTAGGATCAGTGTTGGACTAGGGTGTCCAGGACCCACCAGGGCTGCTGCCTAGGGGCCCCCCATCCCAGTATGGAGTTGCTACAACCCCTTCACCCCCGCCACATATCACATTTCCTTCTTGCAAGTGCAAAGAGAGGGGGAGTGCCTGTAGTTATCAGTTGGGGGAGCAGGCATGGGTTGGCAGGGGCTGCAGGGTCCACAAGGGCCAGGGCCCACTGGGGTTTTTTTTCCGATGCCCTGTCGGCCCATTCTGACCCTGATTAGGATCACCATATGGAGTTTACCTTGATGTGGGTATGGTGGCTTAGCAATTTAGTATTCATAAACTTATGAATAGTATTTGCAATGCCTTTTAAAGCATGGGTACAGGGCATGTGCATTACATACTGGTTTGTATATTTATTAAGAGTACCAAAAACAGACTCACTGTAGTCTAGAGACTAGAAAGACAAAATATAAATGATGCCATGTTTATCATGGAATATATTTTTCCTACTAGAAAGAGTGGACTTACCGTAGCAGTCACTAAGAATCCAGAAGATCCATTTTTTATTGAGAGGTTTCAGAGCTTAAAAGCTTATTGGATTGTCCAGTTGGTGGTCAGTGGACCAGACATGGCCCTCCAAAGATTGTTAGGGTTCACAGATGGCTCAGTGGCTCCAAAGGCTTTTGAAACATGCAGTATGATATACAGTATTCTGTGTGCTAGATAATAGTGATTGAGAAGGCAAAGACTATATAAGAAAGCTTAAATCTATGATACCCTGAGCCTCTGCGGATTCTAGCACAGAGTGTTCTCCTGTTATTATCCCTGACATGCCTTTGTAATAGATGTTCCTCTCATCAATAGATGTTCCTCTCAGGTCATTGAATGAAAGCAGCACCATCTGCATTCTAAACAGTTAGAGAGATAAGTGTATGTGAACTTGTGTGAAACTAGACTGGCATCTTTATTTGCATTATAGCATAACAATGAGAAAAATAAATGTATGTGCACTAATGTAGTACTTTGTAGTACAATAAGACACAGTGCGGGAAGTAATCGCTAGTTCAACCCCATTATCCCTTGGTAGATCCAAAGCAATGGAATGCGGGGTAAAGTGAAGGCCAGTTGGGAACAGTAAAGTTTTGAAAACGTATTTTCTGCGCTTCCAGATTTATAACAGATAACTGTTATGTAACAGGGCTTATTTAGTAAAAGTACAATGCACAAAGTGCAATTTTGGATGTGTCCAATGCACCAAAGTGTTTGATACTGCATCTGCGTGTTTTAATGAACTGGACTGAAGATATTTTAGATTTAGTCACTTACGGTGATCAGTGTTAATATACCTCCTGCACATGACTCTTTAGGCACATGTAAGCTGTCTCAATTGGTCCAGGTTGCTGAGGGGTTCCCTGATGTCAACAGACCTGCACAATGAAGATGCACTTGCACTGAGCTTAACTATATGGAGCAGCTTTGGACTCACATACAATTAAAGGAAAACTATACGTCCGAACAGTGTAGATCATTACACACATTTATATTGCATAAAACAGTTCTTATGTAAAACCCTGCTTTATATAAATAAACCATTTTGATAAATATTTCTATATATTTTGGTAGTATGTGCCATTGGGTAGATAGAAAATTGTTATTTAAAGGACTGAGGGCTGCCCCCAGGGATCATATGATTCACGTGCACACCAACAAACCAAGGGCACACATACATGCCAATTAATGGACAGAGTTCTGCCTTTTACTCCCACACGTCTTCCTGTTACAGTTAGAGCTGCATTAGTTCCTGTCAGGTGGTCTCTGAGGGGGCATCACAAAATGGTGGCTCAAGGGAAAAGATGTAAAATGGCAATGATGATATAAACTATCCGATGGTATATATATATATATGACATAGACAGTGGCATAGTAACTGGGAAAACCTTAGAGGGAAGGTATATATCTCCCAGAATGCTCTATGGCACATAGCAAATAAGAATAACAAAGGCTGTGTATACACAACCAGTACAGGCCCTTTGAGTCACCACCTGGGAATAAAGGTCCCCATACACGGGCCGATAGAAGCTGCCGATATCGGTCCCTTGGACCGACTCGGCAGCTTATCTGCCCGTGTAGGGGCCTGGCCGACCGATATCTGGCCAATTTAATTTAATTTATCGATCGGCCAGGTTAAAAGATTCAGTCGGATCGGGGGCCGCATCGGCTCGTTGATACGGTCCCCGAACCGACTGCCCCATTGCCGCCCACATAATCCGGTCGTTTGGCCCCAGGGCCAAACGATCGGATTATTTTTTTTTTTAACTTCAAGCTTCCCGATATCGCCCACCCGTAGGTGGGGATATCGGGGGAAGATCCGCTCACTTGGCGATCTCGCCAAGCGAGCGGATCTTACAGTGTATGGAGACCTTAAGGGAGGGGCTAGAGGAGAGCTCTCTGTTCAGGAAGCAGGAAGTAGGAAGTATTTGTTGGGCAGTTGCTGGTGTAATGAGATTTGGAAGTCCTTAGTGGAGCCAAGACAGAGCACAAAACTATATTTTGTATGGAGTAAACTGCCCTAAAAGTGGCTAGAGCTTTACTGAAGATCAAGACCTATGTAGGCGCGATGCCAAGGAATCAGGCTGTTATGGTCAGGGATGATTTAACTGTGAGTTATTGTTGCTGGTTATATGCTGTAAAAAATACAAAGAAAAACTAGCAAAAAAATAATGTTGTCATGTCACAGTGTTATTGTAATCCTGTGCTAGAACTAAACCTATGTGCATTGCTGTATTACTGTATTGCTGTAGTTGTTATGGAACTCTGTGTGTAGTAGGATGATGTTAAATCATGTCTTGTTTAAATGAAACAACTTGCCCTAGTGTAACACTGACAGTTGCTATGTGCACTAGTGTGGCACAATGAGGGAAATCCAAATGAATTAGTGTGACCTCAGCTCTGGGTTGAAGCATCTGTAACACCACTTGGTGCACAATACAAAGGGTTATTTCCAGCTGCAGCCTCTGACAGTAGACAAATGAGTAATGTTTGTATTTTCTATATAGCTTATATCTTAATATCTTGTATACAGATATATTTGCTACTTCTCGTTGTTAATTGTCGGTAGTTATTGCAAACATAAATGCATTTCCTTTCTTGCATGGCCCAGCATTTTTTGCTTCAAGCCCACCTCATTTGTGCAGGCAAATAAAAAAACTATTCCATGTTGTTATTTGGTCCTAGCTTTAAGAATATATGACAGCAAATAAGCCTTTACCCCAAATCTCACCACTTAATAATCTTCAAGCAGCGCCACGGCTCAGGGCCCCCTAGTTGCACCAGCCCCACCGTTTGGGATTCCCTGTTGTCATGTAATAATCAAGCATTGCATCAGTTACCTGCTCTGTCCATGGTGCTGAAACCAGATGCACATCACTGAGTTACCACGACTGCGGCTATCTCTTACATATAGATTAGCTGTAATGCCCAGTTTTCCCTTTATCAATCTTAGATTATTAGGTGAAGGCTCATAAGGATCACATAAATTAATATATGTATGTGCAAACTGGTTATAGGCAGACTTTATAGAGTACAGAAGTTGCAATTCTGTTTACAGAGTTACCAATACTCATCACTTAAAAGATCACAGTACCATTCCTCTTCAACAACTTTGGTCCCACTGCTTAGTATTAAGAGGGCCAGAAACATCACACACCAATTGGAAAGGAATTTATAAATAATCTGTGTATGAGATACGTACCATCTAGCTTTGTAGTCAGTATATGCACATCTGTTTTCTCTTCTCTCATACCTTTCAAAAGAAAATTGGTCTACAGTTTTCATGATCCATTTAAAAATATAGCTAGCTAACTACAGGAAGGAATTTTAGGATTTTTGAAAATGACTGTTTAGTAAAACATATTGACACAGTTTTATTTACATAAAGTGTTAGTGGAGGCATATGGGCTGAAAGACACCCTCAAAGATTTTTTATATGGTTCAGGGCACCATCATTGTGTTATTATCCAGCCTCCTGACATATGATAATGTGGATAATTGTCCCTCAGTATTGAGTATTGCTGTAGAGTATTAGCTATCTGCATATTTGTCTTGATCTATGGGAGTTATCACATCTCTTGTTTTAGAAAGTTAAAGTTAAAGTGGTGGACTCCAACTAAACTCTTCTCCCAGTCACACAAAACATTTATTTAGTAAAAAATGCATAATTAATATATACACTGACCCTTTTCCATTAACTTATTGAACTCTAATAACTGTAGTAGCTTTTCTCTTACACATTGTTAACTAGTTTATTTGGGCTTAAAGAATATAATAGTCCATCAAGTTGAACCCCTCAAAATGCAGCCTAGTGAATATATACTGTATATACTCATACATGTACATTCTAACATATATTAACTACACACAGCATGACCCAGCAGGGTATTCTTTCAGGCTACCTTAGCATGGCTTTTCTGCCTCAAGACTTTGGAGTAGCACTCTGGGACAGAATACTGCATGTACACAGCCCCCAGTTAATATGCATATATAAAATGGACACAATATATGCAGGACTCCCCATTTCTTTCCCTAATATGATCATTAGGTCAAGCTTTAGATCAAGCAATTCACTAAACTCCAGTATTGGGGATCATTATATGGTGCAGCAAATGACCAACACTGGGGCTGCGCTACATTTGTGTTTACTTGCATTTCATATAAATTGTCCAACATACTGGGTGGAAACAGGGGGATGAGTACATACCTTTTATCCCAATCATGGCCGCCTTCAGAGGGGGAGAGGGGATACAACTGTAGCGGGCCGGAGAAATCATCTTCGCAAGTGGGGCCTGGCTGCATCTCGAAAGTTATGCAAATTGTGTAAGTTACTTATAAAGTTAAAAACTACCTAGCAACTTGTGTAATTTCACTAGAAACTTAGCTAACTTGTATACAAGCAAAAGACAATGCAGAGAAGCTTGACAGGGGCAGGTAAGAATAGATTCCACTAACCACCAGTGAATTTAAAACGTTAAGGTAAATTCCACTGCCCCCAATGAACTGACTGACTTATTAACTAATCATTTTAACTATTTCATATGAACTGCTTATTACAGAGTGATGTCAGCTGCTTGTATTGGGATCTATTTAATGAATTATATGAGTGTCTCCTACATGAACTTTTCAGCAAGGGACTGCCTGGTTATTGGGCCCCATAGCAACACCACTGGGCCCCTACACTTACGGGAATTGTGTAACTTATGAAAAATGTATATTACTTTCAAAGAACTTACATAAATCAATGTGTTAATTGGATAGATCACCTTGCTTTCTGGAAATGAGCGGTTCTCCTGTGGAACTAGGCTAGATGTGCTCCCCACCACCTATTAACTGCTAGGTGAGACAGTTATTTGGCCTGTTTTATTACTAGTATTATAAGGTAGATTTTGACACCTGCTGGTAATCTGCATAGTAGATATCCATAAGGTTCTTTCTTCTGTCTGGGTCCTCAGGCTTCTTAATACCAATTACTTAATTTAGTAACTTACCTGCTGCTGGCAAACTGGGTGCAATAGTGAAGCATCATTGCACATTGCACCCCCTTAATTACTGACCCTCTTGTTAATTTACGAGACTTTTTTGCAGGTATACCCTGAACTAGAATTACCTGCATTCTAATTACAGAAGTCCATTGCAATTACTCATATATGCATATTGATGTATAGAAGTAAAATGAGCTATTTGCACAACCCTAATAACCCACTATCATCCTCCATTCATGGCTGTCTTTAGTTGTGGCAAGGCCACACTGACTTTGTGGGACTGTATCATTAATATAAAATAGCACAGTCCAACCTGTGGCCTTTCAGCTGTTTTTGAACTGAAACTTTATGGGCTTTTGTGCAGCAAATTTAATGTATTAAAATGTTACAAGTTTAGCTCACTAAATATCCAATGGAAGAAAAGGGCTTCTATATCACAGTAACACCATAACTGTCCACAATGTCCTGTGTTTTTTCCCTTGAAACTGACTTTCCCAGCATATCAGCACATGTGAGTGCATTTGCCTTGACAGGGGCATGATGATCTTGTTGCACATATGGCTTTCATATAATTCTTAAGGTTGATCAGAGTATAAGGAACCACAAGCGGTACCATCTACTTTATGGCATGTCCTAGATACAGGGTCTATTTAACAGTTGCACAACACAGTATTTTCTGCGTTCAGTACACAAGGCACAAAAACAGTGGATGCTAGGCCCTTGGAAAAATGGTATACAATGTATCTAATTCCTGTTTCTCAAGTGTTTTTACATAATGATTATTTTCCTAAGAGGCTGGTAGCTCAGAAATAGAAAATTGCTTGCTTAGTCCTTAATCATATGTTAAGACTGACAGTAATCTTTGAGGCTTTCATGCCAAGTTTGAGTCACAGTGGAATCCCTTCAAACCTAGTTGCAGTTTTGAACAAGACCTTTGCTCAATTTACTAAACATCAGAGATTAATAACCAGTAATTCTATTGTCCTATCAAAATGGATTCCATTAGATGTCTGGTAGCCCCGTGCATAGTTTAGTATGAAAAGTTCTGACTTGTTCATTCCAAATAAAAAGCAGGCAGCTCTCATTGATAGAAGAGCACCATCATGGACTTACAGGTTTGTTAATGAAGATTTTACAGTGCTAATATATTGGAGTGTATCTGTATTGCCCTTTTTCTGGTAAGAAGGCTGTAATATATTATTTCTATTATTAATACAAGGATGGCCAGGAAGGAGCACAGGGGACATTTATTATCTCAGCCTGGTTCAAAACCAACATATTTTAAAATATACTTTATCGATAAATGCAGACTTGGACATACAGAACCAGGAACGTTACAATATGCTCTTTGGTACAGAAACAAATTATGGCATTAGTGGTCCTATAGAGTAAAAAGTCCTAATTAGAAAACTTAAGTTATGGTAAATATCATTTGGTATTGGATATTATTTCTTTACTAAATGTTTTCATTTATAGATATGAGCGGGAGCTGAAATTTTCCTTGATGTTTAAAATAATATAAATATAAATTTATATTTACATACATTACATTCAGTTAATGAACTAAATGGAAGATTAACCCAACAGGGTATATTTTGCTTTTGTATGAGAAGCAATAAATCTTGTAGATTGTAAGCTCTTTTGGGCAGGGCTCTCTTCACCTCTTGTATCGGTTATTTATTGCTTTATATGTTACTCTGTATGCCCAGTGTATGAAACCCACTTATTGTACAGCGCTGCGGAATATGTTGGCGCTTTATAAATAAATGTTAATAATAATAATAGTGGAATTGCCTGCTCTAGATCACCATCCAAAAAATATATTAGGTACCAATAAAAAAGATGCCAAATGTGCCACAATTGTTTTAGATTTTTCATTGTTAGATTTTAACCTGCAATGTTGCCATTTGGAGTATTGGTCATTTTAAAGGAGACATATTGGATAAATGGGAAAACCCTAATTTTGTAGGCAATTATGAATAATATACGGTGCTGGTTTCCCTTTGTGCTTAAAATTAATCCTATCTGTAAAAATTGCCCCTTTATTGAAGCTCCCTATAGATCCTATCACTTCTCTGTCCAAGTTTGAAATGCAGAGTGGGCGTGTCCTAACGGTCCCTGCCAGAAGAACAGTAGGAGGGGAGAGCCAATCACAGCCCTGCACTCACACAAGCAAAGACAGGCTTCAGTTCCCTATCAGGTCAGCCTAGCTGCTGATTGGTTCCTATCCTACAGTGCAGGGTACGGAGGGCCGCCGGCTCCCCAGCTCATCCAGAGAATTCAGCCAGCAGGAAGTGGAACTGATGGGCGGGACTAGTGGGGTTTTTGTGGAATTTCTCAATAAATCAGTCTGAAATACAACTTTTTTAAGCACAATCCTTCTATATCTAGAGGAGTATAATTCACTGGTACATTCATAATTTTTATAGGATATGTCTCCTTTAATGGTCCAAGAAATGATTGATTCCCTCACTCCTAATATAGGGTGGAAGCCCAAAAGAATATTTGTTTAGGAGAGCAAAACTCCCTGATCAACACAAACTTGTTTTCTTTCCTACTATACTGTCTGTACAGACTCACCTAAATGATAAAGTTCTGTAAAACTGAAACAAATTGGCGTCTCTCCTGTTACTAGCAGCATCCTTAATGTGAGAGTAATCTATGAGAACATGAAAATAAGCAGATTCCAGATAATGTTGGACTTGAAGAAAACAAATAAACCACTCTGCAAATTAAAATCCAACATGCTCTAAAATCATTTTATATCTGGTGGCTATGGAGCCATTTTACCTTACATGCATTGTTGCTGAAAAGCCTTACATGACTTCTTGAAAAGCCTACACAAAGATCGATGTGTTTTTCTAGACTAATAACGGTGTCTGCTATTGGCCACTTGAGTTCCAAAAACATTTCACTCAAAAGTATAACCCAAGTGTATAATCCAATAGGATACCCAAAGTTGTTTACAATTAGGAGCTACTTCAGTGATCCCCAACCAGTAGCTTGCGAGCAACATGTTGCTTACCAACCCATTGGATGTTGCTCTCAGTGTGCCTCCTGATTTGGAGGCAAGCTATAGTTGCATCAAAACCAGATGTACTGCCAAGCAGAGTCTCCTATAGGCTACATAGAGCTACCAGTAGCCAATCACAGCCTATAATTTGCACCCCCATGAACCTTTGGTTCTTTGTGTTGCTCTCCAATTCCTTTTACATTTGAATGTTGCTCAGAAGTAAAAAAAAAAAAGGTTGGGGATCCCTGAGCTACTTTGTTCTTCATAGAGGCTATAACATTTCTGACCTCTCTCATTTCAATGGACTATTATGATATTGGATTATAGGTAGAACCATGTAAAAGTGAGCTTGTGACTCTAAATTTTAGTTCCCAATTCAGCAACTGTGCCTAGTAGCATCTGTCACACAGGTGGGCTTAAACTAGACATCCAAATTACTTAAATGTACCCATTTTAATGCTTTCACACAGTTTATTTTTTGTTTTCAAGTAGAAAAATATTTCTCATACATTCAAAGTGGTACACAAAAGAAAATGAGTGGGATTATTTTTTTTTTTTTGTTCTAGACTTCTTCATTGATTTTCTTTTGCACTTTTCCGATAGCACCATATCGATACATTCTTTAACGTAAACATCCTGAGCACTTTCTTAGAAAGCGAGACCAGAATATATTCATTGTTATATATTTTAAATATAAATATATAAAGAGAAAAAGAGAAGAGAGGAAAAAAATTGAAAGAGTTTGGCGACTGTGTGTTAGCCACTGTGATGGGATGAAATATTTTAGGATACGCTGAGGAGATTTGGGCATGGTAGCGTTTAATAACCGTTCATTACAGATGCAATGAGAAACAGGTTTGTGGGAAGAGCAGAAAAGGGGCTATAGCCCTTCTGTTGTGATGAGTCCATGCAATACAAGGTGTTGTACATTCCTCTGACACTGAATGGACTGCTAGACAGGGCAACTTAAGCTATCACCAGAGATAAATCCTTGATGAAAGTTCCACAGACCCTTAGAACCTTTGAGAAAGAAAGACAAATGTTTATGTGCGGACATTAAAATATGAGTTCAGCTCCCCCCATGAACTGGAATGGATGGAAAATTCTAATAGCTATTTTGGCAAAAGGTAAACCTGCAAACTGGCTAGGCTGGAGCATTTTATTGGTTTCTATTGTTTGATTGCCTTGCCCATGAACACATTTATGGACTGGAGAGCACATATTTCAAATTTGGAAAGAAAAGTAGTGACAGGAGGGAGTGAAGAAAGTGAAGGGGAAAGTGGAATGAAATTTCAGGTTCTGTGCATTGAATTACAGTTACAGAAATCTGTCACCCCCTATAGAATTTCCAGACTTTATGAGCTGACATTTATTCTGTGCCATCAAGTAATGTCTTCCATGTTAAGCAATGTTAGTGACACAGTTGCCCCTAACAAAGGGATATACTGTGTTTGCCCTATGTTTGAGGCAGGAATAGAACCCACACTTTGACTTTCAAGAGCATGTCTCCAAAACCCATGTTTAATGCTCACACAGTGGGAACTGTCTGGGGTGCCATTTGAGTGCAGTAAGCAGTTTTATACCAATAAGTGTTCAATTGAAGGCCATAAACTGTGCAGTGCATTACAAGAATGAAACGGTTAAAACTGCGAAGGGTATTGTGCTGCCCAATGCCCATTCAATCACAGCAAAGTAAATGAAATATTGATTGAAAGTGTCCCTGAAAAGAGAAAGCCATTAAGGAGTCACCGGGAAACGTGGTGTTCTTCATCTTAAGAGCTCCCTCCCCCACCCTCAACAAAGCAGGGAAATCAAATGCATTTAGTTGGGTCTTAGTCCATAAAGAGAATAGACAGCAAAGTGACCCTTAATATATATATATTCATTGTGCTTTCAGCTATATACTTTATTATATAACTGCAGTGAAGAACCCACAGTCAGTTCTGCCTCAGTAAAAGAAATAAGGCATAAAACAAAATAAAACTCTACATTCTATATTTATATAAATACCTATATAGTATTTATATCGTTTGACTGGTTCTTTTAGTTATTTATAAGGCCTATGCATATTATATGGAATTTTATTAAGACTGTTCTATATTCCAGAACATCCATCAAATAAACATGCTCACGGCCACCTCACCATTTCCCTTGACTAAATTTGTGCACTGAGTTTGGCACATCTACCTTAAATCACCCCAAACTGACATAAATGATTAACCCATACAAAGCATTAACGTTCATGGATTAGGGGGATAATCCTTGAATTTAAAAATGTGCATAATATTCCAGCCTCAAATGATTGGGTCAAACAGTTTCACAAGATCGCTCTGTGCTTTAATTCAAGCCTCTAGTTGTAACCTCTTTACTACAATCTATCACTTCACAGTTGTAGTCTTGGGCACACAGGCTGCTCTGTGTAATATGAATACAGCTATAATTACAGCCAAAAGGAATAGCAAATCAACAATAGCCTCTTCTGAACTGCAGGATCTTGTAACTGAGGACCTCTGTTACCAGATAAGAGGTTTGTGCTGCAAAATGCATTATTTTCATGTCAATCAGGGTCTGAAATAAGCTTTTTTTTACATAAAGGGTGAATTAGGTATTCCAAAGGACAGCTGAGCAGACCAGCAAAGGCTCTGTATCCATGGCAATGTCAGGTCAATCCTGAAGGTCCAATTCTTGGATAATGCTAGGACAGAAATAATTTGTCAAAGCATACTAGTGACTGATTTATACCCCCAACTCTAAAAGAACCCAAAACTAACTATAGATTTTTTTTTATACTTGTTACCTAGAGTCACAAATTAAGGCTTTAATGTATGGCATCTCTTTCTTATAATTACAATTATTGTTAGAATAAAAAAAGCAAAGGTGGCCTGCTACGATGAAATGACTAGGACTCATTCAGAGCAGTTATGGAAAAATTCCTGTTGTTCCAATAAAATATTGCACTAATAACAGAAGTATCGTTTCCTCTTAAGAACCCACATTAAAGATAGGTCTACCAAACCCAGATTGCTTTGAAATATTAACAACCACAGGATTCTTTATGGCTCTTTACTGGAGAATGTGATAGGTGAACAGTGCCACTTTGCATCACTTCCATAGTATTGTGCTGAGGGATGAAGGGGGTAAGATAAGATTGTACAGGAGGTGCTGAGTGCGAAGAATCTATGAGTGAAGCTGAGTTAATGGTGATGCTGTAAGGAAGCACAGTGTCAAGACATGAATGGGTTGGGCATTCTTTTACAAGACAAAAGCAAGTTCTTGTGTAGTTTATCCGTTTTGAGACGTGGTGCTGGGTATGAGTCGGAATGAGTGACGAGTAAACGTTTCCAGGGAACCAACCCCTTCTCATGGAGAAGTTTGAACAGTGGTGTTTTCTGCCAGACTTTCTGGACTGAGCAGAAGGTAATGGATCCATTGAAATAATCATATGCTAAAGATGATTTTAAACCCTCTCACTGCAATGGAATGTTTTGAAGAACCTCCTGAGCTAGAGGTTCCTTTGCTGTTGATATGTAGTACGGCCTTCAAAGGACAATATAGCTCTAAGATTTTATACATTATAAATTTCTCTTTGTATAAATAATGTATTTGGTACCATCTACCTACCTCCAACAATGCCCTGAATATGTGGATGTATAATGACTGCATGTGCTTTGTTATTTAACTGGCTTCAGTTATGGGAGTTAATGTATTTGGGATTCTGTTCAGCTCTCTTTGATATATATTGATAAAGCAACTGCCCTTATGTGTTTTTTGTTTGTTTTTTTTTTGCAAATCCTAGTATTTATTATGGCTTTTCTTTGAAGTATTGAATAGATGTTGCTCCTTCCATTTTTTTCTACTCCATATTAGGGCCAGGTATGGACCAACAACCTTCACAAATCTTTTTTATGTGTTTCTACAGAACGTCTTGGTACCATATACAGTAGGAGCCAGTAGATCCTGAACCAAAATACATAAATATAAACACATTATATTTGGTAGTAAAGTAAAAAAAAAATCCTTCTACTCTTTTACCCTTAATGCACTTCACATTGTCTTCTACCAAGAACAGTACTAGTTCCTTAAAATGGGATACCCGTTTTACCCTGTCATTTAATCTTCCATGATTCTCCTTAGTCTGTATTAGCCCCCTATTGTCAGGCGTTGTACAACATATCAACAGCCATGTTAAGTAAACCCGTCGGTGGCTGACTGTGCGTACCCTGATGGTACTAGCCTTTGTTTGTCAGTGGAATGTACGGCTCCCCCAAGAAAATTGATAATAAGGTATAGACAGGGTTGGAGGAGCTGCAATGTTTTTTCCCACCCTGGATAAAAAGATAAGAAAAAACTAAGCAACCCCTCTAAAACCACCTGTCTGCCTAAATCATCCCTTTTTGTTTTTAGAGTCTGAAGCAGCATTTCCTATTTCAGGATAAAGTTGCACTGCCTTCTTTTAATAAGGAAATGAATATGCTGCACAGTACAGAGGAGTTATAACAATTATGTTATGCAGTCCCTTTCTCTGTAGAGAATGAAAGGTAACTTTAGATATACAAGGACCCATGGAGATTGTGTGTGGTGCCCTGCAATCATCAGCTGACAACAGTGTATATGATAGTAGAGCTCTGTTGGTGGTGGGTGCCAGGGACTAGCCATAAAGAAGCTGGCAGCTGTAACCGGGGAGGCATCCACTGAGTGCGACAATTCTCTCTAATGCAGCATGTTCATTTTGAAAGGAAGAAATCTGCACATGAAAAGCTGATGAGCTGGAGCTTTGTGTTGGTGCACCTGCTCACACCAGGACAGTGGGGAAAATAAATCTGACAGGTATTATTCACTGTTAATGTATTATAAATGAATTGAAACTAGTGACATGCAAGGAAAAATAATGAGACGGGAGACAGTGATGGTACAGGATGAACAAAGCACATTTATAATGATATGAGTAAATATATTCGCATCATCGGCTAACCACTAGTTACACTGTATTGTCATAAAAACTTACAGAGCTACAGAGACTATTAACGATAAATAACCATTACCAATTAAAACACAGTTGTACGACAGAATTGCTCTTTCCATTTTTTTGAAAAAAAAAAAACAAGCAATATCATTCCTTTTTTAATATATATCAGTTTTCTCTTCTTGAAAATGGTTTTCTGTAATCAAAGAGAAAGTGAAAATGGGAGGAAAAGAAGAAAACAGAATCATTGACTTGATCATCAGATTGGAATGGCTGAAGGCCTTCCAGCCAGATGGGTCTGCTACGCATTCTAAAGTTCAACGCATCAATGCATAACAGGCCCCCCGAGCTTTGGAAAGGTTTATAACAGTGGACTAAAACAGGGAGGTAGGAAACTAGGGAAGGATGGTGGGGGAGGGAAATGAAGGAAATGCAGGAAAGAACGGGAGTTGATAGATAATTTCTCCAAAATTCCAAGTGTCCACCAAAAGGGGACACTGTTGACAGACTGTCAAACTAACATGGTAATGTAGGTCATTTTTAAGTTCAATGAACAGAAAAAAGGTAAACAGAACGAAATAATAATAAAGGATCACAGTTCAGAAAGAGAGATGCTGGACGAGAAGCCAGACGAGAGGACATCACAATCATTGTTCAGTTATTGGTTGCACAGGAGGAGCAGCGGAAAATGTCACTGAGTTGGTTATGATGGACGTTATCAATGGGTTGAAGTTGAGATGGAAGGAAAACTGTTGTTTGGGGTTTCTCAGCCTGATGATCCAGAGGTAGCCAGCATTTTAGTTTTTTTAGTATTATTATTTACTATTTTTTTATGTTTTTTTGTGTGTTTTTTTCTTAAATTACTTCCTTGTCCATTGAATTTTTTTACGACTGCATGCATAGCATGAGAAGATGCTGGGTTTATGAACAGCCACGTTTTCAGTGGCTTGAGGTGGCCCAAATGCAGAGGTTAACATAATGATCTGGCTAGTTGGCACTCGGAAACATGAAGGAGGTGACAATTGGAGAACAAAAAATAAGAAAAACATAAAAAGGCTTATTCTAAAAGTAAAAGAAAAGAATGGCCTTTGGAGGAACCTGCGCTGCGACAGGTGGACACACGCCGGAAATGAACTCTACCTCAGCTAAACGAGCATGCAGGGAAGTACTGACTGAAGCCGACATAAAGATGCCCCACGGAAAAAGAACATGCAGGTAAACGACTATCGGAGCCTGCGGCGGCTGGTTTAGCCTTGCCCCGGAGGGATCAAAAACAGCTAAAAATCACAGATACTGTTCACAGTAAAATCTACATTGACAACACTAAGAGATCGCTAGTGTTAAAATTATACACAATCAGAAGCGTTTTAAAAGGCAACGCCCTCGCTAAGTCGTTGCGGATAATGAAACCTCATCAGCTAACAGTTGGCACTTTATTTTTGTGTGTGCGCGTAGTTTGGCTTAGAAAATATCCAATACGCTCACAGCACAGCTCTATGTCTAAAGGGGAGGATGTTAATGGATCAACTGGTGCATGGCTGGCCAGACACTGCAGGGTCAAGTTAAAACCCCAGTCTCGTGTACCCCCAAATTAAACCATTATATAACTCTACAGTTGGTACTTGCTTCTTCACTCTGATAACAAACTTCACTGGGAAATCATTGCTGAGGTGAAGACTTTGCCAGATATGTACATTATTGGTGGCAGTGGTACTCATGTGTACCTGTATGCAGTACACACAAGCTAAAGTGGCTTAAAGTCAAGAACATACGAAAATTAGCACTAACACTCACTTGTACATTACCTGAAAAGTCTCTATTGGAATGCCATCTCAAAAGCTATTGGCCTACCCTTCAGAGGGGTGAAGGGTGAAGGCCTTGTAATCAGAATGAAGAAGGAGGAAAATCAAAAGTGGCGTAAAACAATTTTAAAACTACAAGGGTCAGAGACTGGATATTTTAAAGATTTGAGCGTGGAAGGGCGGAAGGAAAACCCAATGAAGGAAAAAACGAAAAAATTCACACAATTTCATGCAAAAATCAGATGTCACCCATCAGAAGAGGTAAACCTGATGGGATCCACAGATTATAAAATTATAGATCTGTAGGCTGGCCAGCCGGAATATTCATCATTATACAGGTTGTTATGAAGACACTGATCTGTAAACTTATCAAAAAGGTTCTTTTTTTTCCACAGTTTTAACCATTTTAATATATATTTTACAGTGCTTTTTTGCAACTATATTGCTTTTTGATAATATATATATATATCTTTTTGTTTTAATTTAAAACTATTTTTTTCTTTTTTTTTATTATTCCAAAACTTTTCCCCCCCTCGTACCCTGCCACCCCAGGGCAGGATGTGAGAGTGAAGTTGGACAGTGCTTTTGATTTTTCCTTACTCCCTTTTTTTAATAGGTATCTCACCCACCCAATTCCCCTGCTGTTTCCCAGCAATACAGTAGTTCAGTTAGAGTGTCACCTAGGACTAATACTGATTACCTTGCGGCTCTGATGGGACCAGTAACACGTGGCTCTGCAATGTACTACTGGACTCTTCAGCACTCACAGGGTTAAAAACCTACGCGCCACTTCATGTTTACATTCAGTTCATATTCAACTACAACGATGCTGGTAAAATGGCAGGCTTCAAAAAACTTACTTTTGACGCGTAAACAATAAAACCTTAACAAGAGAGAGAGATAACTTGTCAAAAATCTTCAAATAAAAAAAAAAATAAAATTAAAAAAATTTAAAAAACACTAAAAAAAATCCCTCTCTGAAACATCCGCAGAACATGTATTATTTACAGATGCGCTTTGTCAACACTGTTGCGTTCATTTGCATAATAATATATTAATAACCCGACGCGCACTTCCCCTGCCAATAACAAAACTAAAACAAAAAAGAAAATTCAAATAAAATATAAAATATAAATCGCTCCTGCAAAAATACAGTACATCCATGAAAAGAAGAAGGGGAGGGGGACAATTAAGTTAACATCCAGGTAAGGGAAAGGGGCGGGGGTGGGTGGGTGGTGGGCGTTTAACCCACTTTCTGTGGGTTGGCTGCCCGGACACCTTGCTCATAAGTGACTCGTTGCGTGATTAGATACTGTGCGGCTTGTGTTGCAGCTGGGGTGCCTGTAATGGTAACCTTTCGGTTTCTGGTGCCGGGGACAAATTCCCCCTTTTTTGAAATCTGTATCCTAGCGCCAGTCAACTCCTGGTACTCCACCAATGTCTTTCCTCCTTTGCCAAGAATGGCACCTACCAGGTTTTCTGGGACTGCAATTTCTACTACGTCCTTTGAGCCGTCCGTTGACTTCTCAGTCCCCAGGATGGCACTAGCAGCTAGGGGGGACGCAGCCCCAAAATATCCATTGGTTGCTGCAGTGGCAGCAGCTAGGCTTCCCAGAGCAAACGTCCCCGCCGCTCCAGCCGCTGTTCCACCCCCTGCAGTTGCCTCACTTGCATATGTAGCTAGTAGATTTGCTGCTGCAGCTGCAGCTGGATTAGCGCTGGCAGCAGCGGCTGCAAGTGCACCTGTGGCCGCTGCTTGACTCAATCCTAACCCCAGAGTGTTGAGGTTGTAGCCATAACTGGCCAAAGTGTTAAGGGCCGATGTGATGGCGACCAGATCATTGCCAGTGAAACCAGATAGAACAGCCGGAAACGCTGCCACCCCAGCAAGGTTGGCATGTCCAAGAAGCCCTGCTGCTGCAGCAGCAGTAGGAAGGACCTCAGCAGTATTGGCATATGGAGATCCTGTTGGGTTCGAATTGGCTACAGGCCCGGTGACATTGGCATAACTGATGTTCAGGCAGCTTCCACTCTGTGGGTCTTCTTGAATCTTCTGCACAATCAGCTCTACTGCCTTGCGGTTCTGCTCAGGTTCCCCGCTCACAGTCACTACCCGTTCCTGCAGGTTGATGCCATCTGGCTTTTGGGAAAGTTGCACCCAGGCACCTGATTGCTCCATTACAGCCTTGACTGTGGCGCCGCCTTTTCCAATAATCAGACCTGCTGTACTGTTCGGAACAATGATCTTCACCTGAGGTCAAACAAAGATGAACAGAAGAAACCAAAGAAAGAGAAAGACAGATGGAAACCACATGAATATTAAAACAAACCAAGCTGAATGTTATGTGTTAGTGTCTAATGAGGAACATTAAGCCCCAAACATGCTGCACTCTAAAATAGTGGGACGTTTCTATGTTTTGCAACAACTTATTTCCTTAGTCAATTGTATCTAGTATGAAAAATGTTGTAACCCATCATTTACATATCTATACCATGCTGCCTTAATACCAAATGCACTGAAACACACAATCCCTAAAACCTTGCCTGCCTAATACTATTAATAGGGCAATAAGCAACTTTGTGTACAAAGATTATGGGGTGTTGAAAGTGATAGGAACAAACTCAGCCCATGTCTACTGACCTCTAGCCACCAACAAGTCTTTACTAGTCAAGTGTAATTAGGATAGTGTAGCAAACATCTGATAGGCTGCTATAGTTACTGAACCATGGTAATCTTTAGCCATGTTATTTTATAATGTAAATAATAACACCAGCATGAATACTGAGGATGGGGGTGACTACTTTAAATTCTGACACTGCAGAGAAAGGATTGGCAAACTGAAATTATTTTAAATATTGAACTGAATGTAGAATTTTTTGATTCTAGCAAATGCTGGATCCTTTTTTTTGCATTGTTATGTTGTAGCATAAATGGACAATAAATGTAAGTTTTTATAAAGAGTTAAATGTTGATTGTCACCCTCCACCCCATTCAACAGGGTGGGAGCTGGTGGCACTGATAACTGCTCCTGACAGTCGCTTGCAGGCAGAAGAACACCCATAAATTACAAAATCACTGGCAGGACCAAAGAGCACTGAGTGTAATTGACTGTAATGAAAAATTGTAATGAAATGATTGATCTAATTAGCTTTGCCTGGTTATCAGTTGTCCCCTCAATGTGAGGAGGTTGGTTCAGGGAAATAGCTGTGCTACATGCAGGGCTATACTAATGTGAACATACATTGCCAAGTACAAAAATATGTTAAAAGCTGTAGAAAAGAAAAAACAAACAGTCCTGTCTACAATCTCAAATGGTGCAATGTTGATCTCATGTAGAATATATGAGAAGGTCCTTGTGGTGGGGTCTAGAGCAAAACAGGCTTTAGGGGTACCAACATTTATGTAAAGTAGCACTGTCCAGCCTATGGCTTTCGAATATACTGCTGAACTCTTGCTGGGCAAAACCCATATAAACAGTTACCAGGAACACTTGCCCTACTGTTGCCATCTGCCTGTGCTTTATGCACTATGCCTCACTATTCCTACCTTCAGTTTGTGCTTTTGAAATTAATAACCCAACTGTCTATTGAGGGGTTCAGTGTGTTTCATAGCTGTAGAGGTACATACTGTTCTGCCTGCTTGTTAAGAGAAATATTACCAGCAAGCCAACAGCAATATAAATACAAACGGGAGGGCTACATAACAAAAAAAAAAATGAAAATGCAGGTTTAGGATCTATAACCTGGAATGCATTGTGCCTGCAGTTTCCATATATGTGGTCCTTCTGTAATATGGAGCATGTCTTAAAGCTATTTAGAACATTTCTTTTGACGCCAACATGAATTTGAGCTGGTGTAGTAACTGTCAAGTACAAGGTACAGTATATATATATATATATATATTTATATACGGGACAGGAGGCAGAGAGGAGCACAACCTAACGAAATGTAGTAGAACCCTGCCCAGGTGTGCTCACTAGCACTTGGGGCAAAAAAGCTTTGAATTTATTAAGAAAAATTCAAAGTTTTGAGCACAAACAGGGTTTGTCCCTGAAGAAGTGAAGAAGAGCTCTGTTTGTGCTCAAAATGTTGGATTTTTCTTAATAAAACTTTTTTCTTTTTGCACCAAGTCCCAGTGAGTCGATACCCTCATACACACATATATATACAAGACTAGAAAATAGTAATTATAGTAATTAAGAATATACTGTGTTTAGTAGTAAAGATAAGCAGGGGTTTCATGGCATAAATAAATTTCAGAAGCCTGACTGTAACTACTTGTAAACTAAGATTTTTCCTGCAGCAAGGTCAATTATCAAGCATATCTTTGCCTTGTTTTGCCATCCAGGTGGTGGGCAAAAATGGGCTCATCCAATCACCTAAATAAAATGATTGGGAGGCACTCTAACTCCAATGCAGTCTTGTTATATCAAGTTACAGATAGCACTTACTCATAGGTATTGGTGCCTGTGAGTAAGTCTATGCTGTAGGCTCAGTGAAGTGCATCTGGGCCCTCCCATATGCTAGTGAGTTACTATACGTATATATGGTATATTATTGGGAATCTTTTGATTTATCCAATAACCTGGCAACTGAAGGGTCCTATGCCCAAGCATTAGGAGCAGACCATATGAGGAGCCCTACCTGCCTGACAGATATCTACCAGATCCCCAGACAGATATTAGAAGGGCAGATCTTTGTTTTGGCCTCATGAACAGTCCAACAAGCTCACTGAATGATGCATAATCTTAAGGGCATTTCAATGGATGAGCAGCTAACACCGAGGTCCCTCTGAATACAGCTCTGCCACAAGCAGGAAAGTACAGCTTTTTTTTTTTTGCTTCATTCTAGGAGTGTGGTTCCTCAGGGTACAACCAATGGGGCAACATGTGCACTTTGCACCCTTGTTTTGCACTTTACAGGTTACCACATACACAATATCCCTGATTTATTTTAGAGTGCATATTTTCTTTATGTGGAGAAATGAGCAGAAAAAGCTCATGTGAAACAGAGAACAGCAGTAGCTGTAAATTGCTTCCTACATAAAAATGGCCTGACAGTCTTTCCATTTTTATCTTATATAGTACCTTGTATTTACAATTGGGCATCCCTGTAAATTCCCAGAAGTCTGAAGTAATGGTTTATGTATTGTGGGTGATTTCCTTGACCTCCAGCTCTGGAATAGGGTGACCTAATTTCAGCCCACGGGACCTTGCCTTTGTACAGGGAAGAAGCAGTATATTGGGGGAGGTGTACTGGCAGACAGAATTGCTCCTTGGTGTGAAAGCTTTCAGATTTCTCTGCTTTCTATGCATTTTCTCTCTTTGTGCGTTTATATAAAGCTCGGCCTGCTAGAAATTCCCTTTGAACGGTTTGTACTGAAAATGCAAAGCTTCCCCACCCACAATGCCATAAAACTCCTCTTCCATTATACATAGCTTTGTACTGGCAAAGGCACATAAAGGTGGGCATAATATATATTTAAAGGGAAGATGTAACACTTTTAAATTAGGATTAACAGCCCCTTTGTTTATATATTAAGTGCAAAATACAAAAAGCATTCAGTAGGTGTATCCTTCTCACTGGTTACTCCAATAAACCTTCATGGAGGCAGTTTTGAATCGTGAGTGACTTCCTTTTTTGTATTTTGCACTTAATATCGCTATAGCCGGAAGCCACAGCTTTTAGGAATATGCACTCCAAGTTACTATAGACTCTATCTTGGATAGCACAACCAATTTTTTCTTTTTGCCCTTTGTTTATATACAAATGCTCAGGGAAAACATATTTAATAGGTTTAAATAGATTAATAGATTATTCAGCACGAGTAGTAACATGGCTTTACTTAAGAAAAGTCATGCATAACATATACTGTTTTCAAAACCCATAACTGCTCATTATTGTGTCCTTTTAAATATACTTTTAAGTGCTGGCTTGATCACACGTGACCTAAGGGCTCTGGTACACGGGGAGATTAGTCGCCCGCGGCAAAACTCCCTGCTCGCGGGCGACTAATCTCCCCGTGTACCAGAGCCCTTAGTTGGTAGCTGTATTTTCTTCTCACCTCAATTAGCATCTAATTGTAGATTGGCTATATGTCTGGCTGTACAGTGCAACTTTCAGTCACCATCTTACATCTAATCTACTGTTGCATAATGGCTATGGGAAAGTGGGGTTTTACTAGTGCTATCCTCACAGAGAGGAACAATATCCTTTCCTGCATGTAGCCATAATTCCTTTTCTCTCTAAATTAAGATGAAATAAGGTCCGAAAAATGCCCGGAGTTAATCATTATCACCCTCATGATGTAGTTGGCATCTCTGAAAGTGTCAGTGCATCTCATGGGTCCAACAACCTTATATTACATTTTAGCACCAGGATGCTTTTAAGCGCCAGGGCTGTAACAGAAATCTCTGACACCAGCTAACAAGAGAGTTAGGGAGTCTTTATTAGTTAATAATTAAAAGCAATTCTCAGAAATGTATCATCATAGAGTTCTGCATTAAAAAAAAGGTTTTATTTTTCTATAAATACATATTTTCTACACTTCAAACTTTTCTTTTATATATTTCAACACCCCCCCCCCCCCCAACACCACCACAACCATAACACACACATACGCCCTTTAACTAAATTAAAAAGAGAATTTTCTTTGAGGGCATATTTGAATTTAGTGCATGCATATTGTCTATGTAAATACTGTCCATCAAAGGCACATCTAAGTGAATCTATGTTCAGGCTTCTATCCCACCCCCTCCAGTGAGGAAGACCCCTGGCATGTTGATGAAGCTTCACTGCCCTATGTGAAGTAACATGGCACATGGAGAATGGTACAGTACCTGGCTGGCTCTGGAGATGGTCATGGGGTCAGATGGAGAGGACTTGGTGGCTGGTGGTAATGATGACAATGTCTGCAGAACAAAGCAGGGTCAGAAGCAGTATCCAGTCAGCTTGAGAAATTTATTCACTCTTTCACTGCCAGAAGCGGACCGCAGGTCAAATATAAATCAGCAGACCTCTCTGGCACTGAAGAGGTTTTAACCAAAAAGTGGGAAAATAGGTTAAAATAAAGGAGAAAAGCATTCCTGGGAACAGCAAAGGTGGAGAGGAGGATGGATGAGTTTGGATTAGTGACAGAAAATAAAACAGGTTTCAGTGGGAAAATATAAAAAAACAAAAAACAAAAAACAAAAGAAACAAAATCAAATACAATCCTGGTAATAGCCCACATTACAAGGAAAATTACATATATTTATCACGCAAGGGGAAACCTTAATCCTGTCACAGGCAATGTATAGGATACCCCACTATTTCACATTAAGTGGAACCTGTGTATGGTCACACAATATAGGAGCCTCGGTTCAAAAGAAGCAAATTAGTCTGTTTTCCATATCAGAACATTTTTCTATAGGAAAAGGGCTTTTACAGTTACATAACATTACAAATAATGGGCAATATTGCTCTTGAAGTCCTGATAAATATGATGCACAGGGCCTTATCAAAAGAAACTGACTTGCAGTCTGAATTATAGGTTGGCACTACTGCTAGCAGTCTGTCTGATTTTGCCAGAATTTGTAGACTGGTTTGCTGACTATAAAAACAGACATGCCAGTGGCTCTAATATAGACTAGGATTGCACCAAAAAAAATCAGGGTGTATACAATTCCCTGCTCTGAGTTGGGCTTGGCATTATAAAGTTATTAACAGTAACATACGCAGACTTTCCCTGAGGCTCTATGACCACTGATGGAGGTCACACAAACCTGTTTGATTCGGTCAGGGTTGACTGTGGTTTGCGGCTGCAGGATGCTGACGGGCTCAGTCTTGGCCACATTTTGTGGCATCTCTCGTATTTTCTCTGCGATGAACCCATGGACGGCATTGAGGGCTTCGACGGTGCCTTGAATCAGACAGACCCGCTCTGTGGTTCCTGAAGAAAGGCATTAAGTTGGAGAGTTCCAGTCAATCTCTATGCTCATTTCATAAAAAAAACATACACAAATTAAACCAGTGACCTTTTTTTGTAAACTGATCCATATTAAGTCTGGGATTTAGCCTCAGGGCACTAGATTTGCTATACAATTGCATCTGAACTACTACTGCTGTAGGAAGAAATTGCCCTGTACAACAGGTTGCCTTTGGGGCCCAATCTAAGCAACATGAGGACCCATATTTGTTTCCCAACCTGCAGGAAAATCTTTGCTTGCTCACCAATGCCTTGTCTCTATATTATGTAACCTAATGAGAACTGTAGGAATAAACATTCTTCTCATTTCCTGGCCTACTAGTTAAACAATATGGTATGATTTAGTAGAAACCATAACCTACAGGGCCTGCAGACATGGTTTGCTCTACAACTTAACACAAAGCAGTTTATGACAAGTAAGGTTGTTACAGAGTATCCTATTTTTGTGCTTTATTGTGCAGGATATTGCTGCTCTTGTACCCACTAAGCACTTTAAACCAGATGTGAGAACGCACTTGGAAGATTTCTGTATTTTTAAGCACTTTTGCTGTATTGGGTTGCTGTATATTAACTCTACCACACCTCTTGCTTTCCTGAAAATTAATGACATTATTAGCAGTCATTTTTGCTGCAGAAAAATGGAAAAGCTGGGTCAAGCTAACTCTAGAGGCCACAACAATGCCCAATGAATGGATTTTGAGATATTATTTTTAAGACATTTGGCCGATGAAACTTACAGAAACAATCAACATTCTTTCCTTGAGAATAATGTGCCAGTGGAAAAGGAATTATAGGATTCTGTTTAAGTGCTTTTCGCTTCCACAAAGTGATCGGTGCGCCAGCCGCACTGCCAGGGCTATGGTTACCATTGGTAATAAAAATGAAAAATCATAAATCAACAAACTCTGGGATATTTTTTGTCGTGTTCAAAAGCTTTTAGCTTCATCAGTGTCTGGAAGGAACAGCAAGATCCTTCATCTTCCTCAGAAGGGTGACAATATAATGTGCTTGAGAAAAGCTTCAAAAACATTCAGTTTTAAGCTCTTTCCAAATTGCAGAATTACTGACAACAGGGCATGACATGCTGTGGTTGGAGAGAAGGTGATGCTAAATGTTCAGAACCACCTTCTACGAGTTGTGCCAAGGTCATGTGCAGAGCTGAGATGCCTAAAACCATATTTGTAATTATATTATTTCATTTTATATACTGAATGTTTTCCTTAACATTAATAAGCTGCCATTAACCACCAGGTTCATAAGTTGCCATTGATCAGATGGTGTGTAACATGGCCACTACCCAATGGGAGAATTTTTAGATGGAAGAACAGATAGATGTTGGCATTGTTTTGTATGGAGGGTTCATAGTTACTCTTTGCAAATTTGTTAGAGGACATTATAAACAGTTAATGGGAGGAAAAGAGGTCACCTCTTTAGGCTAATTGTGCATTTGACGTTTTCTCTTCTGTTTTTTGCTCTGTGGTCAGTAGCACTAACATGTAGAATATCTGCCTGAAAACCCTCAAGTAAGAATTCCTGGGCCAAAATCCACTCTGTGTGAGGTGTCACAGGCAGATGCCATTTCTATAAGTGCTACTGACAATGCCCTGATAAGGGAAACAGCACATGTGCCATTAGCCTTATACTAGAGAAATAGAATTGTCACTTAAAGCAATGCAAATGGTTCTACACTGTGGGTAGTGAAGATGAAGAATTTCCTGCTGGTAAAAGTGATAGCAGATTGCTTTAATGTCTTTAAGAGGGGCTTGACTGTCTTCTTCATCTGGCAAAATCTTCACGGCTATAGTTAGTTTTGCGTAGGTAAGTGAATGTATATGCATGTCTGTTTAATGGACAGTCCTCTCAACCCAAATTAAATATGTAACTATATATATATATATATAGAGAGACCAGATTAATTTTTACCAATGGCAGATATTTAAAGTGAGATGGAACAACAAAAGGCAGGTAAGGGTAAGAGCAAATTGCTAGGCTTGTAATATATTGAAGCCTTTATCATGTGTGGTCCATGTGATCCCAGAGGACAACTAATGTGAGTAGCAGAATTATGTTGCAGTTTATTATGTGAATACATGCCTTAAAAAAAGAAAAAAAAAAACTAAACGTTAATCATCAATACCTCTTTAACCTCAATTACTATAACCGTGAACTTCCTAACTGCAATATATAACAGGGAATAGAATGTGCTAATTGTTTGGAGTGGATAATTGCTGGTGTGTGACTGTCACTGAGTGAAAACAGTATTTGTCGCAGGCCAGCCAACCAATGTAAAACTAAAAGTTTGCTTTTGGTAATTCACTGGATCTAATATCCTAATCGGATCTCTAAGGTCTGTAAGTGCATAAAGTTTAAAGGCCCATTTCTAGTAGGGAAAAAACTAAAGAACAAATTGGTCTCTATAGAATGTACAACAAACTGTGTATCCCTAGTGGCCCCTTCAAAGAAAAGTGGCAGTTTGGAGAAACACAGCAGATCAGGCAGTTGCCATGAGGTTGTCTTTGTTTCTAGTTATTATTGGTTCAGCGCCATGATGTTAGAGGAGTGAGTGGAGAATACTTAATATATATGAATGCTCACACTGATCAGTTACCACTGGTTTACTGTGAGGTGCCTTCCTACAAATATTGTCATTTTATGCAGGGAGCTGCTATCTTGCTCCCTTCCCATTGTTCTGCCAATCGGCTGCTGGGAGGGGGGTGATATCACTCCAACTTGCAGCCCAGCAGTAAAGTGTGAATGAAGTTTATCAGAGAACAGGTCACATGGCTGTGGCCAGGGCCGGAACTAGGGGTAGGCAGAAGAGGCATCTGTCTAGGGCGCAACGGTGGGGGGGGGGGGGGTGCCAAGCAAAGTTCCAGGCCCTTTCCCCCTCACTGCTGTACCCCGCCAGGAGCCCCAGCATCCCCGGCACCCTGTGTGGCACCATGGGAAATGAAGAATATGGCTAGCCCCATGTGAAATTTCAAAATTAAATATAAAAAATATGTTTGTGCTTTTAAAAAAAAAGATATTGCAGGATTCTGCTGGAGAAGCTCTATTTACTGATGATTTTTTTTAAAAAAAAAAACGGTGATTTCTCAAAGTTATTACTGGATCTAGTAAGCTATAGCAATCAATGAGATGCTTGCTGTCATACAGCTGACCAGTAAATGATACATGCCGACTGGTTACAAAAGAAAATACGCTCAAAAAATGGATTTTATCCCACTTGCATATGATCTGTTGTGTTTGTATGTTCTAATGCAGGCCATCCTTCATACATACTCAGCACAGTATCGGAGAGGACAGGGTGTGCTGGTGAGATATTACATATTTTGCTTTTAGAAATCAGCATTTTAGGGGTTAAAGAGCTTTTTCTGTGCATTCTTGGAGTTAAAGTTCTGTGGTTTAAACCCCTTTTGCTTTTACCTCCCCGCTGTTATAATCTGCCAAATGACTCCCTAATCCCAGATCCAAGGGGGGAAAAGGGGGGCTGTAGGATTAAGCATTGACTAACCATAAAAGCAGGGACATGGATTAAGGGAAGCTGTTGTGATATATATTAATGGCTTATGAAAGATGAATTTATCCATGCAGCGTGTTCTGGGTAACAAATCTCTTGATTACAGCAAAACACAAAGGGCAGTCCAACAGCCCTTAAGGTTAATTCAGCTTTGGGATTAAGATTGAATGTTAACTCTGCCAATACCTAACGTACATTTAACACAAAACAGCTGATCTTTTGATCTTAACTCCATCTATTTTGTATTTCTTTTTCTTCTCAATAAATTCCTATCTGCAGTTATTGCAAGGTAATGTTATTTATTTACCAATAGAGGGAGCCAGTGGATATATTTGATCCATGCTTATCATGGCTATATTCAAATGGTTCCAGTAAGCAAGCTAATCCTAATGAAAATAAGAAGGACAATAAAAAAAAAGCCTCCAAATATATTTTGTATAAATCATCATAAAAAATAAATACTGTGTATCTAGAAAAGCCTTGGTTATTTTAAAGCATTTTAATTAATCACAGTAAATGAAAAACATTACAGTTACAAATCCCATTATTAGCATTAGAATACTTAATGATCTGGAATTTTGGTCATCTGGGGGTTTTCCAGATAATGGATTTTACCATAATTTGGATCACCATACCTCAAGGCTGCTAAGTACCGTATTTTCCGGCGTATAAAAGGATCGTTTTGCCAGTAATAGTAGATTACTGTAGCTTAGTTACCATCAAGTACAAGTTAATATTTTATTATTAAACAGGAACCTACTATAAAATGAGAATGGGCTCTATAATAAAAGGGGAAAGAAAAATGTGTTATAGACATAGCTTTACAAACACATTCCTCTGTACAAAGATTAGACTCACATTGGATTTGGTAGTAACCGGTAGCTGTGATTGGTGGCATTTATCTGGTAAACCTATAATCATATGACAAGGCCATTTTTACCATACTAGGAAGGCTGACCCTCACCCAGCTGACATTCATAGCATGACAAGAGTTTACTTTTTCTGGAGATTTCTTCTACAGGCTAGTCTAGTGAATCCATGGATCTTTATCTATAAGTAGGTCTCCAGTAACATGACTACTGTACAGGCCATGCTAAATGGGCACAACTGTGTTGTCTGTAGCCCTTCCAATGACCTCTAGCTTATCAAGTGGGAGAAAACACAAATGACTTTTTAAACAAAGGGGCATTTGTTTATTATCTTTCAGCGCAGCTGGTCAGTTTGGGAGACCAGGGTCACTAACCACTGCTAGATATTTCATCAAATTAGGGGCAGTTGTTGGGAAAGCCAGAGAATGTTCAGTAGGTACAGTGGCACTGCCTAAAGTTAGTTTCAGATATATTTAGTTGCAGCCTCTGTTAGACAGTCCCAAAGACAGATCTCTGTTACTTCCCTGAGCATCATTATCAGTCAGGCCTATAAACGATAGGTGGCAACCCTAATTGCACTCAGTGTTGACCAAGCTGGCATGAATGGCAAAATAATCCTTAATGTTCAAATATATTTTAGTGCCTTGCTCCCATGCATTCTAGATAATAAATCTGATAATGATAATTATCACATTTGTTATAGTGATAATGGACAGTACAGTATATGTATAGTGGATTCCTGGCGCTATGAACAAAACGTGGCTATAGAACAATGGGCTATAGGGCCAATATACATATTGATATAACCAACTTAAAAAACAAGAGACAGCAGGGTAAGTGATACAAAACCAAGCCAGTCAGGCATAATCTACTGTATCACACAAGATAATTGTGTATAATGTTCCCCCTGTATAAAAAAAAATATTATTAAATAAAAGTGCAGTAATACAAATGTCTGAACCTGCCACCACATTAATAGCAGACTTTTAGAAACAGTACCAAATTCATTCAATATTCAAGAAAATGTACCTAAGCTTTTAAACTCATTATTACAGGAGGCACAAAATGGTAATGGGCGTCCCTATCTTCAGTAAAGTAGTACAAAGTAACAGCACTGTGTCTCATTTGTGTGTATCTGCTGCAAATCAATTGAGATTGACGCAATGACTTCAGTGTGTGTTTAACATGGATAAATAATTGGGCAGTTAGTGGGTCAGTGGGTTACATTTTATGTCTCCAATGGAGCGGGGATGCTCAATTTAATTGACTAGGAAAATGGTTTATAGGTCCCCACTAGTTTATTTTAATCTATCCCCTCTATCTGCCTATAACCCTCACCCCCTGTATGTGGCACAGTGTCTTGGGATTTTCCTGTTGAAATATATATATATATTTTTTTTTATTTTAATGATGAAAGCTCTAATTCTTTGTGCTGACAGGGCTCTCTCAGGTCCTCCGAGATGCAGTCAGAACCCCTGTACCTCTGGTAGCTAAGCCACTTATCTGTCCCGTCTATGGTAGTGAGACGGAAAAAGAAATTAGAGCAACTGAATAATTTTACACTGAGGCAAAAGGTTTTTTTTCCTGTCATACAAAATGAAGGACGATATCAAAGGAAAGCAGAGTTAGCGAGACAGGACTGTTCTATTCCCAGGAGCCAGGTAGCCACGTCTCCTAACTGCTTGTGACATTTTATATAGATTTATACACAGGCACCTCCCCTCTGGTTCCTAGAAATTAGGTCAGGCTCCTAGAGTAGACTGGTAGTCTTCTAACCTGAGAAGAAATGCTACACGGTACTAAGCAACCTCGATTTGGAGGAGAGAACTTGATTTTAAATCTATGGAATATGTGTGGGTGTTTATCTTTAGGCAAGGGGTTCAAGAGGTGACTGGGCCCTATACAAACATTGCGGCAGGCAATTTATGGTCTTGGCAAATCCATGAATACGGAATGGGCAAGCCTAAATATTCTCCAGAACACCACTCATGTGCCTATTTAGGTCACAGTACAGTACCTAACTTCAAAAGCCCAATGCTAATTAAATGCCATAAAGAAAGAAAGTAATGCATGTGAATAACAGCAGCACCGGCCGGAGTGAGTATGGGGAGGTTTGGATACCATATATGTATATATACTGAATTGTTTTGATCTGATATATATATAAGTGTGTGCCTCAGCCTTTATATATATATATATATATATAACGAGAAAGGAGACTGCCGGCACTCACGAAATACCCGCTTTAGTTGCCTGGGTGCAGTGTTCAATCAGCATAAACAGAAAACATCCAGAAGCCGCACTCACAGGTCTTAAGTTGAGAAAACGAAATCTTTATTGCCAGGAGAGTGAACTAACGTTTCGGCTGTTACACCAGAGTTTGTCAAACTTTGACAAAGGCTGGTGTAACAGCCGAAACGTTAGTTCACTCTCCTGGCAATAAAGATTTCGTTTTCTCAACTTAAGACCTGTGAGTGCGGCTTCTGGATGTTTTCTATATATATATATATATATATATATATATATATATATATATATATATATATATATAGAAAAAGGCTGAGGCACACACTTATGGGGATTACAACCTGGGTGCAAATCAGAAAAACAATGTAAATATGTAAAAAATGCTGATGCACACCAGGAAAATTTCATCAAAAAGAGATACTTATTTTATTTAGATCGACGTTTCGGTCCTCAACCGGGACCTTTATCATATATGGTGTTTTGCAAAATCAGATCTTTTTAGGCACATATACACAGGCACAAAGATACTGTGACAGGTCATTGCTGATACCATTTTCCAGCAGCAGAGGGAAGCAACCCTTAGTGACATGCTCTATTGAGCCTATAGATGCGGGCCCCTGGTTGGATTGCACAACCATGCATACAATCCAGAGAACTGGGTTTGCAGGCAGCAATGAGTTAGGGAAATGGTGACTACAAAAAAAACTAGGCTACAATGTTATATAGCTATTGGCAAAAGTCTGTGTACTGTAGGGGATGGTCAATATGTAATGCTGCACTGAGACAATAAGGGCTCATTTACGACTCAACGCAAAGTGTGAAAAGTGCAGTTTCGGAAGCAATGACTTGTAGACTGGTAGGACCTGTTTTGATGGGCCCCTATGTGCTACATATGCTCTTAGAGCATATATAGCAAATATACCAAATGAATTCCAGCAATTTTGCCAGCAACAAGTGAAAAAGTGGAACTGAAATTTGTGCTGAATTCTGCAGATGTTGTCTGCCTACTCTAGGGGGCAAACTGATTTTTGTCTTAGCGTAACCTTACTCTAAGAATCTTTTCATCAGAGTTTCTTTTTCCCCACTTCTAGCGGGGATAGGCTAAGCATCCATCCTATCCAGGAGATAATGAAACTAATGACCCTGCACTGGCAAGATATGTAATGGGCTCATCAGACATGATTGATGGGAGCTCCTTGACTGAATTGGGGGGTTAGCGTGCTGTTCTGGCTGTTCTATCCTATATTTGTAGGTTCTGTAGCCAGCAAAGGAATGTAAGAGCATGGGGAGTTTCAGGGGCCTTAGTTAAAGCTGCAGAGAGAGGAGAGGCAGCTGTTCTTTCCTAAGCAATCATCACAGCTATTAAAATATGGGGCTGCTCCTTATCTCCATGGCACAGGCCTCAGCCAGGCATTTACTCATTTTTCAGCCCATCTGTGGTGGGAAAATAGGCCCTGACTGACCTCTGATCCCTTCATTTACTTTGACATACACTTTTTAAAATTAATTAGAGAGAAGGATATTTCCTGTATCGGAACAAAATAGCTGTATATGTAACCCTAGGATGGAATCATTTCAAGGCTTCTTTGAGGCCAAACAGTTTATCCCAGAAGTAACTAGTACTGCCTTACTGGTGTATACATAGAGATCTTTCATTCTAATCATATTTAACAAGGTTTACTCACAGATCTAAAAAAAAATTTAAAAAAGAATTAAACCAAATAGGCTTGTTTTGCCTCCAATAGGGATTATTTATTCCTTAGTTGAGATAAAGTACAAGCTACTGTTTTATTATTACAGACAAAAAGAAAATCATTTTTAAGAATTAGAATTATTTGCTTATAATAAAGTCCATGGGAGATGGTCTCCGTGTGATTGGGAACTTTCTGGATAACTGGTTTCCGGATAACAGATCCCATACCTGTATAAGCAACTTTCCAAAGTGCATAATTATCATTGGTTATATTAAGAAACATAATTGATACAGAATGGAATATTTATCCATTCCTCTTATTTGTAGTACCGGTTCTGATTCTTGAAACCATGTAGCAGGAGCTAGCTGATTAACAGACCTGTGAAGAAACATGCAAGGCATTGTGGGAACTGGGATTTACTTCATTGTGTCAGAAACAGCAGTTCAGTAAGGGACCAATACTATCTTCAATCATAATTACATTTACAAATAAAGTAGTTTAATTAACTTAAATTGAAAGGTTGAATGAAATTACATTTTCTTTCATGGTGCAAAACGAAAAATAAATGGGTGGTGTTCCCTTTTGTATCCTGAATGACAATATTTATGAAATACATGAGGCCAGCCCAAACTAAAGATATTGCATTAGCCGCTGCCTATTCTAGGTGAATTCTATGTAATGGCACTACCACTTTACCTCATCCCTGAAAAATGCGTTAATTGCACTGAAACCTGGCATCAGCATTTGACCTGCCTACCAGCCCTGCTTGTGATTTGTTCCATTCTACGTGTCCCAAAACTATGCAGCCAGGTGCAGCAGGCTTAAATGAAGCATTTGGCACATGTGGACACACCCATTTCTCATGAAAATCAATGCACACACTATTCATGAATAAAGGCTTCTCCATATATATTCATATTTATTTGACTGCATTAAATAGAAATCCAGAGCAATGTGAGCAAGGTAATCTGTAGCTGGTGCCTATCTTGCATCAGAACAGCTGCTGTAGGATAAAACAAATTGGTTGTGCACACAAGAAGTGCAGTAAGGTTACGCAGCCCTAAGCAGTGGTTGAGCAGAGCACTTTGTGGGTAAGTGCTTGAATCCCTCCCTAGGGTTTAACCAGATCAATTTTCCAATTAATAAAACACAAAAGCTTGGAGCGGCTGAGACGCTCTTCTAATGAAACATCGCAATTAGATTGTCTTAGCTTTAACTCCTCTAGCACCGAAGCCCCCGAGCTGTGCTAGTACCTGCGATAAGGCCTGCTGTGGGCGCATTTTGTGCTGCAGTGCCATGATGCCATCTCTGAAATCACATAATTTGCAGTCCAAGGATTGTGTAAACTAGAAGCATGTAAAACTAGGGCACATCTTACATACAGGTCCTACACACTGTAATGTATGGTGGGTCTTTAAGAGGTTGAAACTGCTGCTCTTGGGTGGATTCTGGCTCAGCAGAATCCCTGGGATTCATTTATCAAAGCAGAACAGCCCAGAAATAGGTGTCATTGTGTATTTCAGTGCAGCATGCTATGTAATCTGGGCACAACTGGGAAGGGCTTCCTTGTAAGGAAGGGCTCTTGTAAGAGAAGATCAGGGGCACAGATCTGAACTCCATGACGTACATATTGTAGTTAATGATATGAATAGGGGATAAGGGAAAACATTGGCGAAAAGCATTTTTCACTTTGTGTCATTATGCTGGTTTTTACTGTTCTGTGTCAGTAATGTACTGAGATATATTAATGATATAAACTGCTGCTTCCCTTCGTGAGGTGCACTGTGTGGTGGCAGATTGTGCAGTGAATTCGTTACAGATATAATGTCACATGTGCTAATTTAAGAAACCTTTCCATTAGGATTCACAAGGCCCCTACTAATGGTAACTCTATACAGCTGACCGACAACAATACAAAAGGGATTTTAAATTAACCCCCCTCCACACCATCCCTGCTTGTACGTTAAACAGGAGACAAGTGGTCTTCAGATTTCCTGGGTGCCAGCCAATCTTCGTTAGATCATGTTTATGTTACAGACATATAAAATATTGTCATAACAGTTCCATGTCTATAATTCCACGAGAGTCCGGAAATGCAAATAAGCATCCACACTAAATCGCAACCTGACTGGCTTTAATGCTTCGTCTAAATTTATATATTTTACCCCACAGTTTGGAGACCTAGGATTAAGATGGACAGTGTTGTCCCTCTTGTCGGCCATTTGTTTTACCTTGAAGTATTACCCTCAGCACCTATTGGCTGTTCTCAAAGTATTACCCTCAGCACTCACTGGTTGTTCTCGAAGTATTACCATCAGCACTCTCTGGTTGTTCCTAAACTATTAGAAAGTATTACCCCTAGCACCTATTGGTTGCTCTTGAAGTATTACCCACAGAACTTATTTGTTGTTCTTAAAGTATAACCCTAAAAACCCATTGGTTGTTTTTAAAGTATGTGTATGCATGTAGATGACATTTCTCTGCTGTCCCAATGCACTGGCCAGTATAGAAATGCCATCCCCTATTTCGATACAGAGCACCCCATAATAAAAACTGATTTTGTGTTGCTTCTGCCTAAAACACACAGACGTTGTAAAGGTCGCTACAATTCATAGTTTAGGCAGTAAGGTCCATGGCACTGGAAACCACAACAATTCATAGTTAAAGCAGGAATGACTTTAGGACATTGTCCACAGGCAGAAGCAGTGGTGGCCACTTCGGAAGGCCATTAGGAAATTTCCCTGTGAAGCAACTTTAGTGCTCAAATTAACAAGATATGGCCTTTGGTCTGCCTTTTCCTGTATATAACATATAACACAAGATTGGTCAAGCTCTTGTGCTGATAAACAAGAGTGCACTTTCCACTAAGCCTAACCTTACTGACTGAATTTCTCTAGCTTCCATCTGTTATGTCCCCCCTACTGTCTTTCAGCTCCTCTCTGCAAGCCTATCCTCTCAGATTAGAAGTGCCCTACATTCTGTCCTACTTCCCAGTCAGGCACAGAATTCTGGAGAAGGATTTGGAGATCTGATTTTTCTGTGGAGTCTCAGGAGTCTACAAATGGGTAGTTCATTTCAAGTTTATTGCCTGCCATTGGGCTAAAGTAGATGTGGTGATGATCAGTTATCCTTTCATGAGCAATTTTTTTAGATGCTGACAACCATGTTGGCTTCTTGGAGCATCTTAACTCAATAAGAGGTTATGAAGTGTTTCATGGCCAGACATGAGAATACTTCTTAGAGTGTTCCAGACATCACAGCTTTTATTTCTGAGTTATATCTAAGGAAGGACTAATAGACGCCCCATCATTTCACCTTCAACCTCAACAGATTTCTTACATCTCAAAACCTTTTATCTCATCTTCCTGCACTATAAAACTCTCTTCTACTCATTATTATGAAGCACTTTCTGTTTAAATTCACATTTAAAAGAAAAACATCAAAAAGGGGTAAAACGTGTACCCACACAGCAGTGATTTGTTTCCTACTTTCCCCAGTGCTGGTTAGGCTCTTAGTAGCCTACAACTTTATTGCCTCCCTAACATAATGAGATACGATTCTCAAAAGGAAATTATACTCTTTTACAAAATAAATAAATATTTAATAATCTTAGGATGTTATTTTAGGATTACATCTAGAGGATTTTTTCAATAGGAATATTAATTGTTATCATTATTATTTATATACTGCTGACATATTTACCAGTACTAGACTATACATCATATACACTCATTTAGTCATCAATTATTCAATCATTCCCTGCCCCAGTGGATCTTAAAATCTAGGGTTCCTATCACATACATACATTATGACCAATTTTATAAGAAGCCAATTCACCTACCTGTATGTGTTTGGAGTGTGGGAGGAAACACATGCAGACACAGGGAGAACTCCTTGCAGATAAAAAAACCTAGGACCCCAAGACTATAAGACCCCCATGACAGAATACTTGTTGGGCCTTATTGTACAACACAGCTCTCAGACATTAGAGAAACCCATTTTATTACTCAGTACGAAGCCTGGCCCTATTCATAGGGCCATTCATCATGTGAATATCATGCTAGTTCCTTCTATGTGAAGGCTAGGCTGTATGTTCAGCTAATAGGAATGGGTAGTTAATTGGCCATGTCACATGTAAAAATAACATTAAAAATATATATATTTTATAATAAATAAAACAATGTAAAAAAGCAATAAAAAATATAAACATTTTCATTCTAAAAAATAAATAATCTTAATGATTTATTTTGGTTCTGTTAATGGAACACTATATTGTTTATACTGTGTAGCTTGCACCAGGGCACATACCATACCTTTAACTTCTCTTAAAAACATACAAGTTAAAATGAGTGGATTTAATTAGGGTTAGGTTCAACCCGCTGTTTTATAGGAAATTTCTAATAGCAGAAATAGAGTAGAGCAAAGTGTCACTGTGCGGTGCAGGCTGTGCAGGAGGAAGCTGAAGATGCGCAGCCACTTTGTAATTAGAGCGACATTCTGCCTCTGGCCTACATACTCAGGGAAATGCTCAGAGATTTGAGAAGAACCCCCCCCCCCCCCCCCGCCTCAACTATTTTCACTGAGAGGCTAAATTGGCCTGGTCCCCAGGAGACTCAGGGAGCTATAAATAACTTTTTGGTTGGTTTCCATGATTTCTGAGCGAGCAGCAAATTCTAGTTATTATTACAGAAGAGGCTAGAAAGCTGATAGCGAGAATAAGGTAAGTGAGTGGGAAGAGGATCACAGACATGTCACAAGGCGTTTGTACTTGAGGAAGTTTGTCAGTCAATACAATATGTATGTGATATAGAAAGAGCAAACCAAGGATACCCATTATATCCATAATAATGTAGCGATAAAGCATCTTAAGAGGCTCTACTGATAAATAGCCCTTCTAAAACTCATATCAGTTTTTCTAGTAATATGGCTTTATTCTGCACAGGAACAGCGTTTTAAAGGTCCCCTGGTAATGAAGTTTCCTTCTCTGCTCAGGCCCATTAAACATAAATTCATATGTTATGCTATGTCCAACTTGCAAACAGCATCCCCGACAGATATAAGTGGGCACAATTACCACTGCCCCAAGCACAAGTGTGAAACCATCATGAGGCACACAAATGCACCACTTAGGGTAGGGAGCACACAAAGCAGATCATCCAATTACTGCCTCTGTGTATAACGTGGATCTGCTGTTATGTGCACCTTCCTATAGATCGATCGATAGACACAGTGTTGGCTTGTGTGATGCTACACGAGGCAGATACTGGTGCAAAACTGCATACTTTCATGTTTGTACGGCAATATCAGCTCTGTGTAGCTCCAAACAGGATGATACCGTGCCTGTCAGTGGTACTACAGAAAGGAGCGCATGACAGCAGATCTGCGTTCCTCTGTTTGGGTAAAACAATGCAGGCAGAGGAAATCCACTGTGTGTGCCCCTGGCCTTAGGGCCCTTGTACTTACCTGGGGCTATGGCTTCTGAGGTCCACATCTTGTGTCAGATTAAAGGAACAGTAACACCAAAAAGTGAAAGTGTTTAAAAGTAATTACAATATAATTTACTGTTGCCCTGCATTGCTACAACTGGTGTGTTTGCCTCAGAAGGACTGCTATAGTTTATATAAGTAAGCTGCTGTATAGCCATAGGGGCAGCCATTCAAAGGAGAAAAGGCACAGGTTACTTAGCAGATAACAGATAAACCCCCATTATATGGGGCTTATCTACTAGTTATCTGCTATGTAACCAATCCAAAGTGCATTAGGGTGCAAAGCAGTCCTGTACCTAACTCCTGCAACAGTCAGGTGGTAGGTATGGTGTAAGGGTGCAGTCTGAAAAAACATGGATGTTTGTGCCTGTTTTTTTCAACTGCATCCTGCCATGCATATAGTAAATTATGTCTGAACTGCAGTTCAGCATTAACTGGAGATCTGCAGATTAGTCATCTCTGTAATATATACCGCAATTGTTACACAATGGATATTTTGTCTATGTTTTACTCTCAAAGAGACTGAAAATGAGTGCTTCCAACAGTCTCCACGAGTCCCATTGCTGCTCAATATAAGCCTAACTGTCCTCTTTTTATTGGCCCTGACTGCTTCAGATCCCTATCATTACTTAATATACTATTTCTCTGCAAAAACCCCTGCTTCCCCATATGACTGCTTCCTGTAACATCACCCTATTTTAGGCCAGGAATCTGCAATTTGTTTCTCTATATTCTGCTGAACTAGAACAATTTTGGTTATTACAGGATTCTGGGAGTTGTAGTTCAGTAACAGTTGGTAGCCACCTGCTTAGTCTATCAGTAGGACTGTGGTTTTATGCACTTGCTTTGGATGGGATGGTGGGCTCTGCTGGATGCAAGTGGGCGTCCTACTAGATTAGTACTTTATTATTTTTTTTTTTTCAATTGTAATCTCAGTAGAAGATGTGAGCATACTTTCCGCATGATGTCAGAACTGGGAGCCCATGAGAATGAAGGATGCTGGGAAGTGGACATGGAGTCCGAACACAAGAGTAGGAGGGGATTGGAGGAGGTCAGATTCATGCGAGGAAGATTATAGCCAAAACACAGACCCCCAGAGGCAAACCATTCTCTTCCACCCTTAACCCCATTACTGCCATTGCAACACACATTGTGCAGCTGTTTCCTTAGTTTCAGTTAGCTTTAAATATAAAATGAAATAAAATACATAGCAACGTGTCAAATGATCTATATTCATAAAATTCTTGTTAAACCCATGCCTCTCTATCAGCAAGTAAACAATAGAAAAAGCTCATATACCAATGCTAGTTTTATCAACACAGGTGAAGGGTTATTCGAATTACAGTCAGTGTGGATATCAGTGTGGATATGCTTATGTATGCAGTTTGGTTCCAATATGTGTGCTGTGTAGCTCCACACAAGAAGACGCTGTGTCCGTCAGCTACAAGAAGAAGCAAATGACAGAAAATCCATTTTCCTCCATCTGCGTAAAAAACACATGCAGAGGAAAGCAGATGATCTGGTTCATGTGTCCCTATCCTAAGGAGTGCATTTTTGTGCCCCTATGCTAAGGGGTGCATTTTTGTGCCCCTATCCTAAGGAGTGCATTTTTGTGCCCCTATCCTAAGGGGTGCATTTTTGTGCCCCTATCCTAAGGGGTGCATTTTTGTGCCCCTATCCTAAGAGGTGAATTTTTGTGCCCCTATGCTAAGGAGTGCATTTTTGTGCCCCTATCCTAAGAGGTGAATTTTTGTGCCCCTATGCTAAGGAGTGCATTTTTGTGCCCCTATCCTAAGGGGTGCATTTTTGTGCCCCTATTCTAAGGGGTACATTTTTGTGCCCCTTAATGCTTTTCTACATAAGCTGTATTACCCCTTTAAGGACACTTCAATTCGTATGTATATTGTTATGTTTTCCCTTTTTCTCAGTCTTTTGTTCTGATAGTACAATAGAGCTGGGGGAGAGAAATGCCTTTTCAAGGAAATCCGGTCACGGCATCCATGGAGAAAGTAATGAGGTAAGGAGTCTGAGTAAGAACAAACACAAAGAAATAAAAAAGAACTACACTGAAACAAAACGCAGAGGAAAAATAAAACCCGGGGAACGAGTGATAGAGAGAGCGTGCTTGAGAGAGAGAGAGAGAGAGAGAGAGAGAGAGAGGAGGGGGGGCTGGAGGAAGGAAGTGGGTGTCCAGATGAGGTAAGGGAGTTATGATCAAGAACCAAAGATTTTGGCACTAGGGATTTGGGGGTGGTGTATTCAGGGAAAGGGGCCTGGAAAACAACAGTGTGTGAGCCAAGGAAATGAGGCCCTGTGCACTTGTCTGTCACAGGACACAAACAGCTCCCTGCCTGCAGCCTGGGGATACTGACTTGCTGCTATTTGTTTGTATAGGAAAGCTGAATTGTAAAGAGGAGACCGGATAGTAGCTAAGCATGGACAGTACAGTTATGAGTAAAGTGTCTGTAACCATGTAGCTAGAAAGATAGGAGCCTCAGTGCTACAGTGTATGTGTGTTGTACACTCAGAGGCTCTATACTGTGGTGCAGCTGCACTTCCTCTGAACCATTGGTGTGTATGAAGCAAGTGGGTTCTCTGAGGGGGAAAAGTTACTTTTCTCAGACTTGCTCTCACCCTTCTGACAGCAAATTCTGGTATTCAGCTAAACTGCCCTCAGAATTTATATTTCTCTATTATGCATTACAGACAGGGGCTCCTTTAAAGTACGGTAAAGCAACAGCTCGACTGAAAAACAGGCAATACTGAAGTCTATAGGATGGTTCACACTAGTGATTGTGCTGTGCATTACAACATGATAAATGATTCACTATTCACATTTTGCATAAGTAGTACCTAAACTGCTAGGGAGATGATAGGGTATTTTTCAGCAAAGATGCCTGGGGATAGGTTTTGGCGATGTGATGTTGATTCTGCAGCAGGTTTTGTTCATGCTACAAAAATCCATCTCAAATCGGTAACTGGACATGGGGTATGCAAGGGCATTATGTAGGGAACATGGCCCTGAAAGGGTTATGGAATGACATAGCCTGTCAGTGACACACATCTGCCAATCCTGATGCAATGGTACAAACATCTGCCTGTTCTGCATTAGCACTGATTGTTTTCTTTCATGGCTGCTCAGCCGTTCCGCTGGATGAGACAGTCAGTGTAGGGAGCCCAGTCCGCAGGAGGGAAGAAGGCATAGCCTTGCGTGACCGATGTGCAGGAGGTCACTCCCACACTCTGCCAAGCATTAGCTATCAACATACGGGACTATTATACATTTTTAATGGTTACACCCAGCAGGGAAAAAACACAGCACAAAAGGCTCTATAACAGCATATCCATGGCACACTCGCTGATCACATGCCTGCATTGCTTCAGTGACATTTGCCTTTCCTCCAATCCTTCCCCAGATCCCTAACTGCTACAAAAAAGCAGCTGATCCATGAAGCAAATGCAGCTCTTCTACAGCTCACTGTCCAATTCAGAAAAAGTACAATGTGGATCAGCCAAGGGCCAATGTGCAATGCCTGTGACTTCTACCAGCCCCAGGGGTGGGGAGCACACACTGAACCAAATCTTCCATAGAAAAACAAAATGCGTCAGAAATGAATGGGGCCAACACACAATTCTATATGGCTGTTATTGTGCACTCTTTTCCCTGCACAGCCATGGGAAGAGACACAATATAATGCCCTTAAGTGACAATATTCTTTTATTAGTGGGCCTGGATTGCAGCACTGCAGACAGCACATAAATTACATCCTATTGCCAGGCTTTGAAGGCCTATGAAGAGATGAAGGTATTCCAAACACACAGTTGTGCCATACTGCCTTACTGACCCAGGCGTGTGCCATGGAAATATGAGCTTTCCCTTTTAAAAGAAGCAATAAATTCATGTGTCAGACCGGCTATCTCCTACCAGTTTCAGTATGCTGGCAAAGCTTCAGGGCTTCTTCTACCTGTGCCACCTCCCTTTAGAGAGTTTAAGCGAACCTGAATTTGTCAGTGGCGTACTACATTGGCACTGGTGGCCAGGCCTTTGCATCTTATTCAGTTAATTTCACACTAACACTATTTTGCTCAGAGTTTCTGAAATCATAAAAACATTAATTCAAGCTACATCTGGTCCAACTACCGGTCCTGTGCACAACCCTACTCACATCTTATGCCCATATAGATTAAAATACTAGCTGTGCTCCATTCCAACGGTGCTCATGGAAGCCACAATGTAAATAGGACAACTTTCCCCGACATCCCAGTTATAGCGTGACACCCTGTATGTGTTTATGCAGCCCTTATATAAAGTATGTCATCCACTTTCAGTCTTTATTTTTATTAAATATCTAGTAATACACTACATTTTTCATCTAACATCTTTTATGTTTTTCACTTGTTTCCAACTCCAGCCCTACTCAAATTCCAGGTTGCTATTATATCTTCACATGAGAGCAGGTGGGCCTGCCAGAATGACTCATGTGCTAATAAATAAGCCAGTGCTCACATAGGGATATCCTGAAATTTTAGGACTGGAGTGGAGCAACAATGAATATGGATCTGACTCAGTCCAACTGCATGCAACTAAATCAAACTGAAGTAGCTGTAAGCTTAACTGCTTTGAAATTCACAAAGCTGCGCAACCCACAGCAACCAATAAAAATGTTGTTTACATTATTCTCACTCTGATTGTGTGTGTGCGGATGCAACAATACTGAGAACAAGTACAGTTCTATGGTCAGAACTGTTGCCTCTTCCCTTCAATAATGCGTTGTGTATTAAATCTATATACAATGCACTAAGAAAGAAACTATTTTATATACATATCCCATTGCTGCACCAGAACAACCTGTGTCATTGCCCTAATTCACTGGGAAATAATCATCATCATCATCATAATGTGATTTTTTCTTGGATTAAGGGTAAGGACACATTTGGTGACTTGCAGCGTTCTATTGCGATAGTGATTTATCGCTCAATGCAGGGGAACAAAACACACAAGGGAAATACCAGGATCACACCTTGTCCTGCTTAGTCCTTTGCAGCCCTGCCATTTTTAGAAATAACTGCCTGTCAGTAGACTTAATAAAATAAAGGCATTGGAACAATGGAATGTGGCCATACATGTGTATAGCCATTCGTATGCTATAGCCATTACCATATGGCTGGCCACATGTATGGTTTCCTGCTGTATCCAACTATCTGAATAACAACTGCATAAAGGTCATTACGCTGCATGATGAGCAATTAATGAGTCACTACTTGATTCTATCTGCAACTTGATCACATATTGAGCTTAGCCAAATAGACAAAGAACCGCCAACATGGATCATACTTAGTGATCTTGTCATTCAAATAATAAGTATATAGCCAAAAAATGGTCACAAATGTGAGAAGCAGGGGAAATAGCCCCCTATCGGCATCACATAAAGTACTTCTTTAATTCAATCCTTTTGTGATACATATAATTGCAGTGACCTCATTCCAGGACTGAGCTGAGCCAGAAATGTCATATAGAATTCGCAGAGGGGGGTCGCTTTCATGACATGGCTTTTACAAAAATACCTATAAATATTCATGTGGCCTGATCAATTTAATCAAAAAGATGTCCTTGGAAGGTTTCTGCAGCAAATAAATGAAATTAAATCAGCATAATTCTTTAGTGAGTTACTGCCAGAGATACTGAGTGTGCATACTGCGTCCTATCAGCCTGTCAGCGCTTGGAGGACAATTCATCACAAACATTTCCCATGCTGGTAATTAGCTCCCACGTGCCCTAACACTTTATCCAAAGCTTTACCTGGAGGAGAGTAATATTAGTTTAACCAGGCACACAATGGCTAGGCAAGCTACAATGGATTTGCAGGTTATGCTGCTATTAAATGTAGCTGGCTAAGGATGATGGGAGTTGTTAACTCAATGCAGCATACTTATCCTTGGGTCATACTACAGTTAAAGGGATATATGTCTGTTACACAACTACAGTACTTGCAGTGTGAATTTGCATTCTGGGAGGAGGTGGATCTTTGTTTAACCCCATCCCTCCACTAAATGTGAATCCCACCAGGAGACAGGATAGATACACAATAGCCATTTATAGCCCAATAAAACATCTGTGTGTAGCTCGAAAACATAGAACTTTGTATAATGGCTCCAGAATTCTCTTCCAGTCCTCCATTACCATGACAGAGCTGCAGCTGTCAAACCTTAGGATGACCAATGACTTGTGACAATGGCACACACACCTCACATCTGTATTCAATAACACAGTTTAAAGGTCCAAACTACCCCCCACCCATTTGCCTGAATCAACCTTTTTTCTTTCAAAACAATACATGCAGTTCCTTAGAATTCACGATTAATTCTTATAGTAAATTCTTATAATTCTCATAATATAAGCAGCCAGTTCTATTAGTGGTAAATGTTAATTTGGATAATGTGCAGTGGGTCAGTAGATGCTACTGGCTTGCACCAAGTGAATCAGATGCTAATAGTGTTATTAACAATACCGCACACAGTAGAAATTGCATTCATTGCAACTTGGGAGCGACTGGCAACCTGCGTACACCTACAATAAGTGCAACTTAGTGCAGTGTGTTCCAGCAGTTGTGCTATAACTCTGGGAAAAATACTGTGTTATGGGTAAAAACATGCGGATATCAAAATTGCACTATGGACCATGTTGGTAAATTAGGTTTTTTGGCAAGAAATAAAATAAAAAAATGGCATTTGAATGTTTGTGATTTTGTCACTTTTGTGAATTCCACCTAGATTTAACAGACATTCTAAAGGCAGATTTACCATTGCAGCAGGTGTAGGGGCCCAGACACTGAAAGGGCTGAAACAATTACACAAGTAGAAGTAAATTTCCATTTAATGTCAACTACAATACATGGAAAACAGAGGTATCTGAATTTGAGCTCCTCCAAAGGGTTCTAGGGAGCTGTAGTCCACAACAACTGGGGTTAAAATGACACCTCCACTTTAGCTTGATACACTAGAGTCAGGGCAACCTACTCATGGCTACAGTACAGTGTACCACTTTGATTGTCCCCTAGCACACACAGCTCTGCTCTTAATTGGGCCCCTTTAATTAGCAAGTAAAACGGCTTTAAGCATCCGACACAGCATCAGATGAAACAGTAATTGCTGGCAGGGCTGTGAGGTTTGTGTGTATTTATTAATTATTGTGTCAAAACCAAACATTTGATTCGTCACACGGCAGATGGAGTTTAGGCACTGGAATCAGTGAGGGTTTGAGAGAAGGAACAAAATCCAAGAAAACATCTAAATAATGTAGCTGTACAGTGAACAAGCTGCGAACACATTGCTTTCCCTCAGCACAATCATTTGATCTACATACTATACTTCGGCTACATGCAGGCAATGGGCAGGCTACAGGGGGAAGACACTGGTGGGAAAGCCCAATATTTACAGACCACCTTTCCCATCCCTTTGCAAAATGAGCAGTTGGCACCACAAAGAGCTAATTAACATTGTTGTGCAAAGTGTTGGTGGGCTTTTTTTATTTCTAGTCTCCAATGAGCCAAGGAAAAAATAAACTTTGAGCTAATTGAGCAATTACTACTACATCGCAATCTTAAATTAACAAGTCCTGTACACAGTGCCAGGCTTCGGAGCCAAACATCAAATGGGAGCCTGTGTGGCAATTTACAAAAAGCAACCAAAGTCATAATCTGCGGCTGAAACAAACCACAGATGAATCGCAAAGGCACGGATTTAAAGAAAGAACGTAAAGGCATTTCTTTTCCATTCTAACAACGCTGCATGCTGGGAAATCCAATTAAAACACAGGTTACAAACAAAGCAATTAAAGCCAAAAGTTTTGCACCCAGTGGTTTAATAAATGAATGCCAGTGTAACAAGCCCCATGCATATGCTAATAGGCTGCTGCCATTTTCCTTGCCATTAGCAGCACAGTCTCTAGCAGTCAGCTTGTAGTAAGATCTAGGCTCTAGGGGAAATTAACAAAACTGGTGTAAATTTGACACTAGAACAGAGACTCTAGGCAACGGTGCAGAATTTTTCTCCCATTAGTTTTACTGCTTTTGACTGATCAAAGCTAAATATTGCTTGGGTGTTATGGGTAACTACCATGGCAGTTAAAATACACCAAGTTTGTGTATTTGCCAGTACAGTCTCCATTATCCACCACAATATGTCGACAAACCCCATGCCATTAGGGTGATAATGACCCTCTCCCGTATTTTATTTTTAAATCTGATTCCTCTTCAGTCTAAATGGGAACATGAAATATGGTATACAAAATGCCCAAGGTGAATCACTGGCTCTCTAGTGACATGGAGCTAGCGGACAAACTCTACTGTAGACTTTGGATGCGCTACAGATTTCAGCTGGCCATATATAAGCTGATAAAAACTGCCAACTCAGTCCCTCCAGACCTAGTCGGAAGCTTATTTGCCTGTGTGCGGAAAATAGGCCAAAAATCATTCAGGGTTTGAAAGACCCATCAGATGAGGGAAGCCCTGGTGGCCAAATGGGGCCCAGATGTGCTTGTTTGGTGACCTTGCCAAATGAGCGGATCAGCAGAGTATGGCCACCTTTATGGTAATTTACACCATGCTTCTAGATTGTATCAGTTATTGGTTGTTTTCGTATGTAAATCTGTATGTTGAGTGTATATACCCATTTATTGTACAGTGCCAGAATATGCTGGCATGTTATTAATATTTCATTTTCTGAGCCAGTAAAAAAGGCATTTTCAGACTAACTTGCTCTGCTCAAATGTGCATTCTTCTGGCCCAAATCTGCCCTGAGGTTCCAGCCTGACTATACCTTTTCTCTGTCGTCTGGTAAAATGCATGGGGTGTTATTAAACTTATCACAAAAAAAGGTATAGCCAAAGCAGGCCATGTTGGCTTGTGCTCATGGGACTCACATTAGTTGTACTGTAAGGACTATAACGAATGGGTGCCTCTTTTTACCAGTATGTGACCACTCTGCGATTTCAGTTGGATTTATTTTCACAATGTGAATGAGTCTGTGGAAGGGCAAAGTCAGAGAACCCTGCTACACAGGACCAGGGACTTTTGTAGAATTAGGGAAGGTATGTCAAACAGGCAGCCCTCTGGCAGTTGTGGGATATAATTACTAGCACCTTCATCCAGCCAATAAGTGATCTATGTGTTGGGCTGAACTGGGTTACAAGTATGTCCAATGAGTTACTAAAGCAAAGTCTAAAGAGCATATACATATATGTGTAAAATGTTGTGTTTAAATGTTTTTGAATTCCAGCTATAATTACCATTATTCCAGAACATTTTGGATATTGTGGCATGCTGTCAGTTGTAGTTAACCAACAGATGATGCCAATGCATGCTATAGCGAACAAGTGTAAAACTGACATTGTTCCTGTATGTTATGTGGGGAGCCTCTATACAGCCACAATCCCAAACATAAAAAAACCCACCATTAAAGACAGCCACACACACCACAATGGTTGGGACAGACAGGCATCCTGATTGTTTCCTTCCAAAACCGCTTCCTTTATTTAACATTCCGGTTACTGTGGGTTGTCATGGTAGGAGAGTGAAAACATAACCCTTTCTCAGCTGCCAGAAATATATAGAGCAGGCAGATTCCAGTACACTCTGACTGGCACATTTATAGAAATCTGAGCCCTACTACTCCATCATAAGGATGGAGATACATTCTAATTAACAGTTCCATTATTAGGATTCTTTAGCAATGCCACCTTAGACTTTTAAAACCAGACATATATCAAATCTCTCTGCTGAAATGCATTAATGAGTAACTTAGATGCCTGCTGCAGCCTGCACTGCTTGAAGTTTTGCAATGAAATATGCATCTAAGTTATTGCACCATTCAACATGGTGTTTTTTTATGTGTCAGGTTTTAAAGGGGTAAGATGAAAATCCCACTATCGCCGACTGTTGTTTCAAAGAAGGTAACATTATAAATGACCTACAATTTGCTACTTGCCTAGTTATCCATAGAAACCAATCAGTAGGTAGCATTTACTGGCCTGATGTTTCCAAACACACAACCAACTGGATGCTAATGGTTATTAGAGAAAGACATATTTTAATCATTTTTTATTTTTACATTACCCCAAGTGTCTTGCACACAAGCCACTTGTGGCGACTACTTGTAGCACCATAAAAATAGATTTAAATGTCTCCAATAGAGATAGTCTGCATTACAATTGTGATGTGTGTGGCATGCCCTACAGTACACAACATAACCTATTTTTAGCCTCTAGTAATCAGCTAATAGTCTCTTGCATGACAGAAAAACATTCCAATGTTTAATTAATTTCTCCTTTAATAGAGAATGATGTTTGCAACTATCCACAATTATAAAATCATTATTAAAGGGAAAGGTCATCTAAGACTATTGCTTGTTGTCGGCAGTTGAAAGTGAATGCTGTGGGTTTTCTAATGTACCTATTGTATCCGCTTGCCAAATTACACAGACCAATTAAAAAGATACATAGATGACTAATACTACATTCTCAAAGTTTATAATGTAGAAAAACATCTCCTTTAATGTGACCAGGATTACAGTTTGTAAGTTCTAAGCCCCAATATCTGGAATCTATGAAATAAGTATTTAAAACTATGATGTCATCTAATGCTGTAGCACGCCAAACTTCTATAGAATGCACCCTAAGGAGCACAGGAGACCTAAGTCCAATAACTATGGTATATATTAGCCTAACAAGGCTGTGATCATGCGCTAAATTTGGAACCACATAAACGTTGCATTGTAAGCAAAAGAGTTGAGGGTTGTACAAAGGAAAAATACAGATGTTAAAATTCACATTTAACACACAGATGTGAAACACTGGAGCCCCTCCAGATACTATGAAATGCACTCTTAGTCGTATCTTGCCAACTGGAAAGCCATAATTTTGACACATTTGCTTTAACTTTACATTTTTTCACTTAAACCTTATTACTTTAAATACATCGTTTTTTTGTTTCTAGAAGTCGCATATCCTTTGTGTATGAAAATAATACATGTAATATATACTACAGTATATGTGAGAGAGTCTACCTGAACTGTTACACTAAGGGGCAATCTTCTAGAACAGTGGTTCTCAACCTTCCTAATGCCGCGACCCTTTAATACAGTTCCTCATGTTGTGGTGACCCCCCAACCATAAAATTATTCCTAAAACCATCGGAAATATGAGTTTTCCAATGGTCTTAGGCGACCCCTGTGAAAGGGTCATTCGACCCCCAAAGGGGTCCCGACCCACAGGTTAAGAACCACTGTTCTAGAAAGATAGAGGTAGAAGAAATTATGTGTTGCACTCTCAAAAATGATATCTTGAAATATGGTGCCCGTGTACGTTTGATCAAATGTTTTTTTATGCTATTCACATAGGGAGCAATGGGCGGCCTTTGGAATGAGATGGACCTTTTTTTTTTTATTACACTGAATTTTGAGCAAGGAACAAGGTGGGTAGAATGCCTGAAACCAGTAAGTGTACCACAGACCTGGTAGGGTTTTATTCAGACTACAGATAAAAGCTGAACACGCCTATTCACAATGTGTATTTATTGGCAATACTGGAAGATAGGGAAAAAATGTAGGGAAAAGCAGGAAAAAAGCCCATGTAATGATGCATATGGTGCTATGTACAAGTGACAGTAACAGCCCTATCATTTGGGCTCTGCACAGTTTTTCTGAAAGATGGGAGGCTCACTTTTGAAATGACACCAAAACCTTTGCTGCAAATTGGTAGATATGGCATGATACATTTTGCGTGGAAAGCTGCTGCTCCGTGCAGAATTTCTGCAGGATGAAAGTCTGTCATATATTCCATCTCCATCTGACAGTAGGTTATCTCACTCCCTCCTCCTTGCACCCAGCTCCCCTCATTAGTTATATACCACATTTCTTGTTTCATACTCCACAACAGACAGCACGTCTCTCGTCTGGCCTCACTGTCCCTGCCTGTTAATGTGTCACTTGCCGATACATTGCCATAAGCACCATGTTTATGAATCATAGATAGGCTTTGTTATAACTAAGGCCTCTGTAGCCAATGATTCCATTAGTCTATATTAAAAGTCAACTGGTAAAATAGTGGGTGCCAGAGGGGTTTGGGCTCCTGCAAACACATTTAGATTATTATAACAACAAAAACAACTATTTTATTAATTCAAATTAGAGGCTATCAGCATTTTTGTGGGCTTTTTGAAAATGCCTAAACAATGGAAGAAAGATGGAAGGGATCAATGAGGGCAGCATGAATCAGATGTAGAATATTTAGAAGTCGCACAGAATGCATTGTTCTCTCATAGTATAAATGCATTTTCCCTTGGTAATACCCCTAGGTACATAGTAAAAATATTAATACAATTTTTGTTAGATCTTAGACTGGGATGTATTGACTCCCCTACATCTGTCCATCATGCAATGGAGAAGTCCTCTAGGGCAGGACTTGCACAGAGTAGAAACTGGCCAAGCTGGATACAAGCACAATATACCCACTGAGAGAAATGATCCATGCGGGAATGTATCTATAAACAGAAGTATATGTCAAAAGTGGTCAATGCAGATATTGGAAAATAAAATATAGCACAAAGTAAACATCACATTCTCCATATGGTTTTGGGAGCTTTGGTTTACTAGTTTCCCAATGGTGCCAGGCCTTCTAATTTCCTAATTAAAAAAGTGAGACCTATATTACTAGAGAAGGGCCAAATCATTCTGGTTGCTACAAAATATGTAATATGTGGAAGAACTTTAGTGATTTGTACATTACATGGGAAATACTGTGTATAGGCTGTACCTGTGAGTAGGCTTTACTGAGTACCTACACTGTTAGCAGTGTCATATCACATTTTTTTAAACCAAATGTATAAATTCCACATATATTGAGAAGATGCATGCTGAAAAGAAACATTGCAGTTGGCTTCTAGGTGAACTGCTAATCAGACACACTGGTTGGGAATTATACGAGTCAGCTTTGGAAAAGGTAAAGTGGGAATCCAAGTACTTACACTGCCTGGAGGGAGTACAGGGCACATTGCAAGGAAAGGCTGCTGAAACTGCATGTAAGGAGTAGAAAACATGTATCTGCACACAGTAATGAGCATTTAGGAACCCTAAGAGCAATACGTATAGTTCTATCATTTTATTTCCAGCTCACACTACAGATTAGAAGCAATGTGCACTAGCACTAGGGTTGTGAAGGTCTGCGCACTACAGTACTGACAATCTGACCTTGATCCGCAGTAGCTATTGTGCATTCAGAATACACATTAATACAACTCACACGCGGCTTATTTTGATTTCAGATTGTCCAGCTGGTGCTCGCTGTCACTTCAGCTGTTCACTGTACCCCACCCCCTCCATCCCCCCAGCTACCCCTTATGCCCCCCTTCTTATCCTTTGTACAAAAAGCCAGAAATGACATTCTCCCAGCCAACGTTGGAGCCAACACCTTCATAACAAAGATACAAAAGCATGGGTCCACCCGTCATCAGGCTTCCTGAGGAAACTAGACATCATGCACGTAATGCTTCTACAGCCAGAGAGGTCCAGCAATACAGAAATATTTATGTTCACTACAAAAAGGAATCAACAGACACTTAAATAAGTCCCAGATCCGAGTCGTCTGCTCCTAAATCAGTTGTCATTCAGTCAGATGCAAATACAAGGAAGCAGGGGAGATTTAAAGAAGAGCAGTTATAGTAAAGTTATTCAATAAACACACAGGAAAGGTCACAAGGGCCATACGAAGAATAAGGAATGAATGATACAGGCCATATGGAGTGTATCAAGTTAGCATGAAAAGGTGTTTTACTAGAGTTTAAAAATATACAATTTGTAATGCAGGGGAGAAATTGATTTTTCTGTCCTTAGCTAAAGATACACCATATCCTGACTTGTTAAATGGTAATGTAAAGTTGGCTTTTAGAGCCAGCGTTAAAGGGACAGTGATGGAAGAGGGGCATAATATAAAAAGCAATATTGTTGTAATAGTTACATTAAGAAGCTGAGCGGCTGCAGGAAGATTCTGTTCCAGCTAAGACATTCTATCTGAAGTTGCTGCCTCTCTCCCACGCAGTTTTTGGAACTCCTGCAGCAAAGGCTCCAAGACATTGGGAGGGCATCCACAGAATGTCTCTCCTTGTTGGCATGTGACTGAGCAAATACTTAGGTTGTAACCCACCCTCTGAGAGACCCAAACTGCTAGATAACATGAATATTCTCACTTCTAAATGGGGGGTTTAACATTCCCTTAATCATGGCTAGGCTTCAAGTATCACAGACTTCCTTTAAACTCCAAGACAAGTACAACTGCACAGCGTGATTTCTCAGTCTTAGACTCAGAGCTCAGTTCAAAGTAAAGGTAAGACTGCACAAAATCTGTCCTGCAGAGCGATGCATTCATTCCCTATGGCAACTTTTAAATCTCTCTTTTAAAATAAATGAAAATAAATGTGTATTGCCCATTACGTGGTCCATTTCCCAACCATAATATTAAGCACTGCTTATGGTAACACAATGCAGACCTGACCTACCAGATTATGCATGATGGATTAAACAATCTAGGCCAGAAATGGACAATCTCTTGTTGATTAACAACTTCCATAATCCCCCAAAAGCTTAGGGCAAGGTTTTTAACATAAACACTAAAATGAGTCCAGAGATCTTTCAAATTCATATTAGAATGGTCTGTTTGAATCTCCCTCCCCAGTGTGCAGTGAAGTGCAGTACACAATGCTTGTTGCTTATAATAAAGCTATCTTAACAATGCATATGACTATAATGTCTAATCTAATACATTATTTGCAATGTGTTTTGGTATATTGCACAGATTGCATGTCTGTAGCCAATTTATCAGTGATCTGATTATGATTAGTAACGTAAAATATTTTGACACGACAAGCCCTTTGTTTCTTGTAGCTAAAATGTCAAATGGTCATTTGCCATTGGATGCAGTAGACCACTGTATTGGGTTGGGATTCGGCCAAATCATCACAATGCTGGTTTGTACACCTTTGGACCAGCAGTCATGTCTTCTGCTCTCTTTCAGTTACCATTACAGAAGGACGTTTATTTCGGAGAGTAAGCTGGATGTATGATAACATTAGCAATTCATCATGGCTACTTACAGTCTCACTTGTGCAGTATACACATGAAGGGGCAAGCTTTTTATAAAATGTCATTCCAATGAGTGACAATATTTACCACTGTAAATATTCCCTAATATTTGTAACTTAATGACTCTGGATACAGTCGGCTGTTCAGGGGTATAATATGTTGGTGTATTGCGGGGGTCGCCAACCTTTTTTACCTGTTAGCCACATTCAAATATAAAATGAGTTGGGGAGCACATACTAAACATACTAAATGTTTCGGGGGGTGCCAAATAATGGCTGTGATTTGGTAACCCCTATATGGACTGGTAGCCTACAAAAGGCTGTTTGTCAGTATACCTTGTTTTTATGCAGCCAAAACTTCCCCAAGTGAGAAATTCAAATATACGCACCTGCTCTGGGGCCACTGGCAGCAACATCCTAGGGGTTGGGGAGCAACATATTGCTTGGGAGCCACTGGTATATTGTATGAAAAATGGCACTTATTCCATATTCTGCAACTGGATATGCTAGGGGTCGCTATGGCAATGGCAGAATAATCAAAGTTATAGGGCCCATCCCAGTACTGGTTTGTGTCTATGAAAAAATATTCTTATAATCACACATCAAAGATATACACTAAATCTTGTATTCCTTTGAGATAATGAGCAAGTATTCATTTCATGTGACACAATTTCACAAAAGTGTACATTACAGAAAGTGACAGAACAGGTATATATGCCAACAAGCAGACTGCAGGAATTAAAAAGGTGGAGATAACTCGTAGTTTTGTGGCATCATTTATTTGATACAAATGGTTTATTTGTGTTTGCAAGCTAGTTGTCGTTTTTTTCACTAGCACGTGTGCCAAATGGGCCTCGATTATTCAGCATTTCGGAGAAGAATTAGCTCAGCGGGAATGTACTTAAATTAAAACCATAAAATGTATGTAGTCCCATTCTGTGGGAAAATCTTGACACCTGTTATTTGTTAGACACCATAAGGAACTAAGGAAGCCTGCTTGTGGAAGCACAGGATCTGCAGGCAGGCATGTATGTATGTAAATGTGACATGATGTAATTGCAATGCGGATAGTGGAGACTAGGAAGGCGGCACAGAAAGCATCTGCTGCTCTACCAATCTATTCAGTTCTGCTTTCCCTGCCCTGTAGGTCAGAATAATTAAGCCCAATGGCAGCTGCAGTGAAACTAGAGAAATGTGTGGTTATGTTCCCACCATGGACCTACCCCCATTACCTGCAATATTTTGCTGACCCATATTTAACCTATATTTACTTCCAGTGGGATCTGTAACAAGTTACAGGAAAAATACTAAGTAGCCTGTGCTGCAACAGGAGAGCCAGTACTGACAGATGAGCCCAGAGCATTTGCACCCAGCTCCTGCTATGATATAGGCGGCTAAAGCCTTTACTATTGGGCATATCTCACTTTTAGCAGAGCTTCTATTAATGTTCTCTCTTATTCCTTATTTTTGTGTGCACGTTTTAAAGTTGTGTGCACATTTTTAAAAATGGTATGCTCATCTCAGATTAGATACAAAACTTGTGTTCTCACACAAAATTCTTTGAGCGCACCACAAGCCGTAGTGTGCGCTGGCCTCAAAATTTGTGTGCGCACCATGAGGGAACATTGGCTCCTATAGACTTTATTCTATCTTCATATACAGTGCCATTTCATTCCTTGTTTCTCTCCTGCCTCTGCTTTAGTGTAGCAATATATATTGATCTGCTGCTGTGTGCCCTATAGCTGGGGCCGCTAGGCACGTGGCACGCAGGGGATGGTTACATACAGGCATGACATCATTATTCAATTTCTTTATATAAAGAAAATAAACACCCCCCCCACCCGGCAATCGCTTTCACATTAGTTGTAAATCAACTTTAAATTAACTTTTAGTATGATGCAGTGATGTCTTTTTGTGGTTATTAAAGTATTTAATTAAGTATTTAGGTTTTTTTTTCAGAAGCTATTTGGTTGATAATGTTTTAATGGCTCGAAGGTGAATAGGAGGGGGACTGAACAAAAAGTCCAGTAACAAAAAGTTAAAAAGTAAGAATAACTGTAACAATTTCGCTTGACACGGGAATAGATGTATGGCTGCCGGGTTCAGTGACCCCTGTCTAAAAGGTTGAAAGAGACAGAAGAGGATGGTAATTAATTAAAAAACTATAAAACATTAACGGTAATTGCTAAGAATAGAATATTCTATAGCATTAATTGCTAAGGACAGATTATTCTAAAGCATTAATAATTAACAGTCACCCTTGCTTTTGTTTGCTAGAGCTCTCCCAACCTGGCCTTTTAAATGGGTGCTCCATACATTGCTATTCCACATGGATCAGAAACTACTCGTGTGCTAGGGCAAAGCTCTTGAGTGACAGGTAACATTGCTGTGCTGAGATAGGCACACCAACTGTCAGTTAGAGCTGATCTCTCTGGCACGCCCATTGGCCAAGGCTAAACCTTGCCCTCTTACACACACTAACACCAGAATGTAAACAAAGGAGCGCCTCAGATTTGCCATAACATATATCCCACAATCCCTTGCCTTTGTGATGCTAGGTTATGTTTGTGCATTAATGTTAGGGCAAAGTTCAAATACCCTTTGTAGGGTTATTAAAGTGTTATTATTAGAGTTATTTATTAACAGAGCATTTTAATATATGGTAAATGATAAAGAAAGCAATGAAAGTGAAACCAGAATGGACAAGAGAGTCCTGCCCAGAAGAACGTTTGGCCCTCCAGCTGTTGTTGGACAATAATTCCCCGCCTTCAATTATCAGGGGAATGCTGTTGTAGTTAAACTATGCTATCAAACTATGGTGGATCTATGTTGAACTGCAGAACATTGGTGCATTGATAAGTATTTCTGTGTTGGAGCACTGGGGTCTTAGGTTCAATTCCAGCCAGAGCACAGAGTTTGTACATTTTCTCTATACTTGTATGGGTTTCCTTTGTGGACTTCAGTCTCCTACAATCCAAAAACATACAGATATCCTAACTGGCTGCTAACAAAATTGACCATAGTGTATGGGAATTGTGACCTTAGCTTGTAAGGTTCACTGGGTCAGCAACTGATGTGATAAATTTATAAGCTCTGTATAGCGCTATAGAATTTGTTAGTGCTATATATATATATATATATATATATGTAAAGAATAATCTTTTGTGCATGCTTTTTAGCAATAACCATTGCTGCATAGAGTTTCAATCTAAAGCTGAAAATCAACAGCAGAAATGTCAAACATGAGAACCCTGATATTTTGTAAAGAATCATGGCCTCAACCATTCCTTCTGGTATTAGAAGGAGCCTAGGAAAACAAAAAAAAAAAACAGTAAATACATGTATGGAATCCATTATCTGGAAAGCTTGGGACCTGGGGTTTGCCAGGTATGTGCTCTTCCCATAATTTAGATTATTGTGTCTTAAGGCTACTAACAACATTGAAATACTTGAAAAGAAAACAACAGAATTGTTTTGCCTCCAATAAGGATTCATGCAGCTTAGTTACCATCAAGTACAGAGAAAAGGAAATATGTAAATAAAGAAGTGTTTGTTTAAAAAGGGCTCTATAGTAAATGGCAATGCCATATTTTGAAACTTTTCTGGATAACAGGTCCCATACCTGATCCAGAAAAAAATAGAAAGACTGTAGCGGGATGCTTTCATTTGCGAAACGGCACTTGTCAAAGCGATGTCATCTTTAACAGCTTTTCTCTAAGGTCTTCTTGAGCTTTCAAACCACAGTTTACTTCATATAAGTCCCTGACAAATAAACAAAACCCAATTCGGACATGAATCACTGCAAAGGAAACAAACTCTTGCTAAAATGCTTACAGAAAAGCAGGGAGGCACGCAGGAACGTCGAATTCCCAAAGATCAGCAGCGTAAAAAGGGAAGATAATAGTGATCTCCTAATCACTTGCACAGCTAGCATTTCTAAGAGTGCAAGGAATACACAATATGCTAGCTTTAGCTGGACTTACAGAATTAGCAGCGCAAAGTGCGCAGTGCCCCAAAAAAACCTTACCAGCTTGTGAGCTCTAACAGGGATCTTTGTTGCTTTCACCGTAAAATAATTTTTTTTAAAACTTGCTCTTTTTATTTATCATTGAAAAAAATGTCAGTTGGGAACTTGTGATGAAATTTACATTAGTGCGAAAAAAAGAGCTATGTGAGATTTTTTTTTGCAGGAGCTAAATATCCACAGATGTGAATTGAAATTCCTCATGACAAAAAAAAACAACTTTATATTAATGTACAGGTATGGGACCTGTTATCCAGAATGCTCGGGACCCGGGGTTTTCTGGATAAGGGGTCTTTCCGTAATTTAAATCTCCATAACTTAAGTCTCCTAAAAATTATTTAAATATTGAATAAACCCAATAGGCTTGTTTTGCCTCCAATAAGGATTAATTATATCTTAGTTAGGATCAAGTACAAGGAACTGAAAATTAGAATTATTTGCTTATAATGGACTCTATGGGAGATGGCTTTTCCGTAATTCGGAACTATCTGGATAACAGGTTTCCTGATAAGGGATCCCATACCTGTATATATTTATATCTATTGGATTTATCAGTTAACCTACCCCCAAGTACTGCTGAATTAAAACTCCATTCTCCCCTGGAAAGTAAATAGCTGTTGTGTACAAATAATGATATTGTTGTAAACCTTTTCCATATAAAATCGGCACCCCATATCTGATTATTTATTTAAACGAAGGGAGTGTTTTGCTGATATGTAAACAGCCTTGCCTTTCAGTATATAAACAGATGTCAGCAAGCATCATAACACAACTGTAATGCAACACTTGCTCTGACACATTGCCCTAAATCAGATAAAGCCATAGGACAGAATGGCCTATTACTGTACCTGTACCCATTATTAACCTGTTGTATGCGTAACTAAGTGGCATAAATCCATGTTGGTGGCATTAAATGTTTTAATAGCTTCATGGCATGGTGCTCCGAGTGGTGCATTCTGCATAACAGATCTCATACCTGTACAAAGCTGTAGGAATTCAGAGACCAAGGTGCCTCCGAAATTGATTTGATTTCTAGCTATGCAAAAAAAAAGAAATTGACAAAAATCTCGAGCGCCACCTACATTGGTACACAATATACCGCAACAGTACGAATGCGTATTAATGCGTAATCCTTCAGCAGCCGGGTGTGTATGGTGACCTGTCACTGTTCAGGATTGATAAATACGTAGATACATGAAAGATTATATCAGAGTGGTATTCCTAGTCTGTTAGCATCAGCCTGTATTAGATGATCCATATTTTTACTGGACTAATGACAAGCTACACTGTGGATTGTGGGTTTACCCCTGATAGCATATATATGTTATATTGGAAAAAAAGGCCATCAGATTGCTTTATTTCATATAGAAGGGCTCTGGAGGACATACTATATGCAGTGAATTTTAGGCATCTTCCATTAGACAAACAGGTGCATTATAACAAGCCAGTATAATAGGAGCTGGTCTGGAACTCTGACAAACAGCCTCCGATGTCATTTACATAATCCTGCAGACATATGGAGGGAAAAGACCCTGGTTTTTTCTTCTCATCAAACCATACACATTCTGAAACTATTTATTGAAACAAAGATATCAACATCATGTTTACAGAAATCTTAATTGCCTTGCAATTCCAACTTATAATACAGAAATAGATCCTTGCATAGTATAAAATATTACATACAAATTTTGACTGACCTAGCTAAACTTAAAACAGAATACAATATACATATATGATGTGAGACTGCATTGAAATTAATACTGCCCATACCTCTACTTCCATTATATCAACAGATCTTCATTTGAACCCTGATGAATTTCTGTTTTGAGCTAACCCCCCCCCCCCCACCCGAGTGATCTGCCCATTTCTCTTGTAGTAGGCTAAAAATAGGATTCATTGTTTTTATTAGCACATGCTACACAACTGCAAACTGTAGTGCAGACTCTCCTAATAGGAAACAATGGAACCTTCTTCCAGTTGTTCATGAGGCTTAACCCCACAAGGATAAAATAGTGATCTGCTGAAAATGTATACACTAAAATAACGATGGGTAATGGGCCTCTTCATTTACACCCGCTACAACCATAAATGTCTTTGGGAGGGGGAGACAATGAAAATCAGTATCATGCCGCTTATATGAAGATTTGCTGACCAGGGCTTCATGTAGGGCAGATATTATGTCTTATACCTCAACTGCATGCCAAGCATATAACATGGAATGTTAAAACATGGCGATGCCATAGAAAACATGGGAAATAATTTTTTTAATTTAAACATACAAAAACCACTCTGATTTCCTCGCCAGACCTGACAATTGTATACAAAATATAAAGTCACACTGAAAAATTCTGAATTGCCCAATGGCATCAAATTAGTTAAACCAGAAAAACCTTAACCAGCTGTCAGTGTAAAGAGATGGATCTACTGACATCATTTCATTCCAGCATCTGTAAGAGCATTGCTCCCAGCGTCCATTCTAATTCACACAGACTGCTGCATGTGTACACACATTAACCAAGTGGGATCAAAACATACATTAGTTAATTACGGGATTTAAAATATTTACATTTTGATTTTTTTTTTTAGCTGACATGAATTATTTTTAAGTGATTTTACTGTTTCAACATTATCTTTCTCTTGTCGATGAAAGAATATATGAATATACACACATATATTTATTATTTTTAATTATTATATTATATATTTTTTTTACATTCTTTAGCTGTGCATGATGGTCTTTGATGTCACTAAATCAGAAAAACAAACATATATTTTTTGTAGAAATAAAAAGAAAGAATAAACTTCTCGAAGCCTTCGCTTTATAACTGTAGAGGCCTCTTGTATATAAAGGGAAGATCATTGCCATTTAGAAATACGTGCATTGTTATTTAGCCTATGTTACTTCAAATGAAAGTCCATGAAGATTCCTTTAGCATGGTGTCATTCCACCCCTTCACCCCTAGAAGAAATTGCTGTACACTACGCGGTGGCAGTCATTTGTTTCAAGATCGCCGGAAATTCTTCCATTTTTACGTACAATCACTACAAATTCTAAAATTAAAACGCCTGCGCTGACGTACAGCAGGCACTTCATTGAAGGAATAACTATTTATGTTTCGTTTAACTGAAACAAGTAGGGTCTTTGATTTTGGAGAATTTTCATGCTATTGTTTAGTATATGGCCCATACCTGAATACTGAGCCTATACTCTTTAGAAGTGAAAGAATCATTAGAAGTGAAAGAGGATTAACTTGTGTTAATACTTTGATGAGGGGACAATATAATTTCCCCAATCCTTAAAAAAACTGACTAGAACAGCAGAAAATAAATTCAATGGTTTTTTTGAGATTGTAAATTCTAGGTACAATGGATTGGATTGCTACGTTACATTTAGGCCCCAAAGCCTAAGCCATGTTAAATGCCTTGTGCTCATTATGGCTTGTATATATCGACACGTCGACTGTTTATGTATTACAGAGCAAACGCACATGCCATAAGAAAACCATGAAATTAATAATCTAGCAGTTGTTTTTAATTGAAAAGGGCTGGGCTACCTCATGATGGTTACCAAATGCTTTCAAAAGAAATATATATTAAAATATCAAACTTTTTGTAAGAATTTGACAGAACCTATAGGTGTCGGTGTACACATATGAAGATATATGTATGTTAGCTAAAGAATACAGACATGAGTGCTTCTCTGAGCCTTAGCTACTACCTCCACAGAGACGCTGAAATGTGTCAGGATTCAGTACCCTCTCCAGAACTAAACAATATTAGTGCAATAAAATAACCTTTTAATTAGCAATTTGGGCTATCTTGTGTAAATACCAGCTTCCTGCAATACCTCAGCACATCTGATGGGCAACCTCATGTATAATGCACAAAATGCTATTTCATTTCAGCTGTTAAAAAGCAAATTCAATTTGACTGAGCAGTTGTCTGCCAGATAGATTGCCTTATTATATCTCAGCCCCCTTATTTTATTTAATATCGTTTAGTTGCTTTGGCCAGTCTTTTGATAACTATGTTCTTCTTCTGCAAAAAATCCCTGCTTAGGTCTATATATATGTATAAAATGTTTCAAAGCACTAAAATGCAATTTTTGGGACAGTTGATTTTCTAACACTATTAAATGTTCAACCTGCCATAGATAAACCAAACAGTGCAACAAATGACCCAGAATCCTGTGCCAACATGAGGTTCATTTTGCATACGATGGATTGACGAGTTAACAAAGTCATCTATATTGCACACAAAAACATAATTACTATATTTGCAGGTGGGCTTCTGAAGCAAAGGGGGTTAAAAGTAAGAGCGCAGCACACGTGAAAGTGAAAGCAAAATAGCTGGCTAATTACCCACAGCCAGATTTCATTGCCAGAAAATCACAAATTAGGAGGCGTAAGAGCTGCTCATAGTTTTCATAAGGGAAGACTTGTATACATTGGCTCGAGGAATAGCAATAAGTAAGTTAAAACTGTAGCACATACTATCCAGTAGTCACGATGCCAATTGTAAAGCAAGAAGATTATAAGAAAAATATAGATATTTTTTTTTCTTCCTACTCAGGAAAACATGTGCATTTGGATTTCCAATAAAAAAAATCTTCTGAACACATTAAAATAACAGATTAATTTAAAAAAAAAAAAATTAGGCTTTTGCATATGCCTTCATGCCTTAGACTGAAGAAAAAAAATGGCTCGTCCCTATTTAAATTTGGCCTACAGATTATTGCCTGGCTCTGCCCAGGAGCCTAGAAAGTAACAGCATCTAATGAGCAAGCTGACCTTTCTCACTATATTCTACAGGGTGACACCATGACTTCAGCAGCTCATCACAAGTATGAACCCTCTATTTGTTAGCATAGCATATTGGTTTTTTGCCTGTATCCTCAAAAAAAATATGGAGACATTCTACAATGTAATCTTTAAGATGTGTAGTAGTACTACAACATGCTATTGTCATCAACAAAATCTCAGTGATATAAGAATTACATTCCTTTGGCAATTTTGGAATTTTGAAACAGCCACAGAATTGGTTCTGACTGCCAATTACATTATTCTCCAAAACACAGAAAGCAATCAGTGTTTACTAATTCTGCTGCATTTTCATGCAAATTCAATATAGTTTCTCATTACCTGCAAGGAAATCCATTTCCCTGCAGTAAAATAAGCTGCCACCAAACTTGTGTGATTCCCATATGCATCCACCCCCACAGCCATTCTCTAATTGAGAACCCCCCCGCCCCCCGTGCTTACTCCCTCCTTATACTCTCAATATACCAAAAGGGAAGAAACACTTGGATGTTACCCACTAGTAAGATATGTCATTATGCGCAATATATAGAGAATGCTATTAAAACATAAACTGTATATAAATATATATATATATATTGTTCCTTACATATATGATTATGTGTTCTACAGGGTGTGCATTTATATGGAAACACAGTGAGTAGAACACAGTACAACAGCACCACATTATAATATGACCTACTCCGCACAGGTACAAGTAGTGTGGCTCTTACCTGGGTAAAAATCTTTGGATTTGGACAGCTTGATGGTAGCCCCAGTCTCCTTCTGCAACTGGACGATGGTTTGCCCTCCCTTGCCTATGATAGATCCAGCAGCATAGCTAGGAATGAGGACCTTCAGGAAAAACTGTCCGTCTTCTGCAGGTGGGGGGGGTGGAAAAAAAAGCAGATCAACAGTTAGCGTTAAAAAGGGCAAGCAAAACCAAAGCTCAGTTCATAGATGCACCTCAATATCCGCATGAATTTATATCGTATACTTTCTAGCTTTTTTTTATATACAAGAACCCGTAAATAATAGAAGTATGGAGTGAGAATGTGAAACCTTTTTTCCCCATATAAATATATGCGATACTTTCATATAAAGCAATCATTTAATTCATTCATTTGCCCCTTTTCATTGATAATGTAATGAAAAGACTACAATAAATTAATGATTAAAAGCAGCAGCCAATAATAATTCCAATTTAGTGGTTTGGCTGAACACGCACGCTACCCAAACAGAATGACACCTTTCATATGGAAAGTGAAGGAATATGGAGAATGCATGTGAAGATGGAATATCTGACAAGCAATGTGTGGTACCAACCAACCTATTACAAAGTCTCACCTCTGAACAGCATGTTTAATTTGTAAGCATTAAGTGGTTGCCAAGAAGAAGGAAAAAAAAAACCTCAATGTAATGTGGAATCACTTCCCCTACTAATCCCAATGTATTTCCTTAGCTCCTTTCAATCTCTCATGATCCTCCTATAAGCTTATTAATTAAAGCAGTTTAAGAAGATTTCGCCCCCCCTTTTTATTTCTAACTGATCTAAAGCTTAAGCCACTGTTGTTTTTGGGTGTGTGTGTGCAGGTCATCAAGCAAAAGGCAATGCGCACCCAAGACACCAAAAAAAAAAAAAAACCCCAAAAATACCCTATGCAGAATTCTGTTTACATATAGACAGCGGTGACAGCTATAATGCCTGCTCGCTGAATGAAATGAGGAGAAAATGTAGCATGTGGGGTGTTTTTAATATATAACAAGTCACTGACTTTGCATAACCTCAACATGTTCCAGAAAATATATATCCCTGTACAGTTTATGATAAAAGTGCAGGTCCATTTGTGGTTCCTGTGCTGGTAGCATACATCCAAGCCAAGAAAAAAAAAACCCACTGATCCTCCTTGCAAATCCTCAGCAAATGCATTCACCTCTGCATCGTTGCATTGTTATGCCTCCAATAGAAATGAACGTGAAGATGCTGGGACACATCACCAGGATGCAGAAGAAGCACCCCCCCAGCTCCTGTGAGCTGAGCCTCTCACTCTCTTCCCCCTCCCCCAGCTCACAATTGATGATGGGGTGAATAAAAAAGAGACACAGACTATTGCTCCAAAATCTGGGCTGTGTAGAACTGCAAATGTTAGACTTGATACATAGAAAAAGATGCCCAGAAACAATAAGAGGGGGACCGAGAGGTGCAGCCACTGTGATGTGTAGCTGACTGCTCTGGTCCCTGCCTCCTCCATGCATCTTCCAGTACTGGGGTTTAACCCCTTAGTTACAGGAGGGATGCTGAGTGCTGGTGCAGCATTATAGCCCCATCTTCATTAGCAATGGGGTGCCACCACATTAAAAATCACAAATGGACCTCCTTCCCCAACATCTTTCCCAATGCCACTTATCCCAATTCACACTGATTACAAGGAAGCTCTGTCTCTCTGCACCCGCTATCCCTTACGGGGAGGTAGGGCAGCATTGCCAGCTGTATTGCAATGAAAGCACCACTAAGGATGAGGATGAGAGCCATAAAATCACTACAATAATAAGAGATGAAGACGCCATTTTGACCATAGATTACAATAGACAAGCTTCAGCAAGAAGCCTGAACCATGCAGTGCAGACTACCGGGCCAGAACATGCATATATGTAGGGGGGGAGAAACATTCCAGTAATACAGATAAGGAAGCCTTTGCAGGCTTGCAGCTGGTGCACTTACCTCCAGTATTGGTCCTCTTCGTGCTTCCAGCCTCTGGGGGTGCTTCCAGGGGTCGCTTTCTGGAGTCTGGGGGATCAAGGTCTATGGGGACAACGCCGTGGGTCCCGTTCTGCTGGATGGGAGCTGCTGCCATCATCTTTACAGGCTGCAGCAGGGCTGAGAGCACAGGGGGACACCGTGGGGCAGGGGGTGGGGGTACAGGCTGAGGCAGGAGGAGAGTGAGGGGGGGACCCCACTACCTGCACTGCAAGCACTGCAAAAGGGAGCCCCCAGATGCACCTCAAAAAATACAGACACAGCAATACAAGGGAGAAGGGGAAAACAGAGAAAGAGGGAGAGAGAGACAGGAGAGCAGCCCAAAATAAATAAATAAAAGACAAGCCAGGAGGGGGAGGAAGGGATGGAGAGAGAGAGAGAGAGGGAGACAGAGAGAGAGAGAGAGGAGAGGGGGAGGAGTGCAGAAATGGCAGGCGGAAAATAAAGCAGGAGGCTGGGAAGACACAGAGAATAGGGGAGGGTGCAGTGATGGGGAGGAAGGGGGGGATGAAGAAGGGCCGAGGAGGAAAAGAAAAGAGTGAGAGAGAAAGATGTGTATGTGTGTGAGAGAGGAGCAGTGCGGATTGCAGGCTCTGACTTGGTTCCTTGCTTTTCTCCTCCCCCTCTTCTCTCTTTTGTTTCCTAATAATCCCCCTGCCTGCTGCTCACACTGGCTCTCTTGTGACTGCTGGTGCTCCAGCGTTCTGTCCTCTCCTGGCTGGGGTCTGAAGTGTCTGTGTATAGAAAGGATGCTGCTGCTGCCGCTGCTACTGCTGCTGTAGCACATCCCAACCCAGCATCCCACACAAAGGCTCTATGCTGCCTACATTTACTCTACCTATGTAGGTCAGCCCTAGCATGCACCATGCCAAACCTGTGCTCATATCTCACTACAAAATTACATTTTATATTTCTCTTGCACCCTGGTGGATTCTAATGACTATAAATAACACACACACGCTTTCAGAGGGCTTGTTCAAAATAAAAAAAAAAAAAAGAAGGGCAAGTGAGAAGCAGATCTGTCATTTGTATTCTCTCGCTCCACGCTCAGCACCTAAAGGTAGGTAGGACGAGTTACAGCCACTAACAGCTATGATTATGCATTATTAATTCAACCATAATTTAGAAGTCACCTGCTTGAAAAATTAACCATTTCACAATGAAAGGGAGATGTCAGGTTTGAATTATGTGCCTGACAAAAACCCATTTTTATGGATCAGTGCAATGCCAGAATATCAAGTATTACACTGCTATCTCCCAACAAGAGAGCCACACGGGTACTGAATGAAAGGCACCCATCAGTTATCATTACATGTGTGTCACCCATGTAACTGCTGCAAGATGGTGATTGGGTCTTTATCAGGCATTGATTTAAAAGCATGTTATATAGATGCTGAATATGAAGAAAGGTTAATATTAGCCTTGAGCAACCCAAATCGCTTTACTTTATAGTTTGATACCCTAATTCCCTTAAGATTCTGAGGAACAAACAAAAGATAGGACATTCTGGAGAAATACAGTGCATATGACGGCTCATTTACAAACGCAGAATGGAGGCAAAACTAAACTCATTGATGCTATTTTGAAAGGTATTATCACTCCTTTGCAACTTGTTGTAAGCAAAAGAAATCTAGAATCACCATCAGCCTGGATCTGGCACTGATTTAAGGGTTCCCTTAGCTGCTTAGCAGCAGTAGCCACAACTGACTTGCACCAAGGGAACTTGAATCCAAAAAATGTTGCATCCCGTGCAAGTTGAAGTGGACTCTTAGAACCAGGCCAAGAGGTACTTCCACCCTAGACAAAGGTGCCTGTACTACCACCCAATCTGCAACCCCAAACCAACCCACCTTGTACCCCCTTCAGCACTGATACCAGACATTTAGAGAAAGCAACAGGGGCATGTGCCTAGCACTCACATCTGCACTACTTATCAGGTGCCCACTATTACGCAGGAATTATTTGGGAAAACACTGCATTGTGGGTAAAAAGCAACTGACAGTATTCGTAAATAAGCCCTATGGTCGGCAAAAATAGAATCTGACTTAATTTAATAATTTATGGTATGATTAACCCTACCCATGACTGATTTTATTTGCATGCTGTAGAGAAAATATGGCACCAGTATACTAAACTACTTTACGTTATGGGCACCAATACTTCCCAGAACCTAACAGAACCCAAATAAACTTTATTTGTGAACTATTATTTCTAGGCCAATGCATTCTGACCCCACAGTATTATTTAAAGGTGCAATTGCTATGGGGATTGCACTATTCCAAACAGGCACTTCCATTGACAGCTAGTTTACTAGTTCACTGCCAAATGCCCTTGCCTGGCTGCAATACTAGTAAATAAGATGGTAATAGTTGCCATGCTCTTGCCTCCATGAGTGCTCCCTGGATCTTTAGCAGTTGGTCCACTGCAGTAAATTAAAAGATTGCGTAGAAAGGCTTGCAACCCTCAGACGTATAGCCATAGCCAGGCCCGGATCTGACCAACCTGTTTGTAGGTTCAAGAGTCAAGATTTGAGGAGGAGTCAAGATTTGATGCACTATACATGTGTTATCTGTTATCCAGAAACCTGTTATTCAGAGAGCTCCGAAATAATGCAAAATTCAATCTCTGTAATAGTAAATTAGTGCCTTGTACTTGATACCAACTAGCATGGAATGAATCCTTATTGGAGTTAAAACAATCCTATTGGGTTTAATTAATGTTTAAATGAATGTTTTCTACCTTATGGTGTTGTAACTTGCCATTTCTGCCCTTGTACTAATTGAGCTGTTAGGGGTCATTTACTTTAAGAAAGGTTTGTTCACCTTTTAGTTAACTTTTAATATGCCATAGAATAGCCAATTCTAAGCGGATCACTGACCCTGGTAGCCAAAAAAAGTATTGCTCTGTGAGCCTACAATTTTATTGTTTCTATTACTTTGTATTACTTATCTGTCTATTCAGTCCTTCTCCTATTCATATTCCAGTCCCTGGTTGCTAAGGTAGTTTGGAAACTAGCAACCAGCTACTGAATTTCCAAACTGGAGAGCTGCTGAACAAAAAGTTAAATAATTAAAAAATCATAAATAATAGAAAATATTACTCTGTATCGTCCTAAAAGTTAAGCTAAAGGTAAACTACCCCTTTAATCTATGGAGCACTTCTGTGTGGGGAAATGGCTGCTCTATGCACCTAGTACTGAATAAATAATCCAGTTTGGCGTGCCATACCCCCAACCAGATGCCAAAGTGCAGGCCTGCATCCTCCCTTATTTGTGTCTCAACTCATGGTGCTGCCAAACGTAGGCAGCATTACATACAAGGGGGTAGCCTCGGAGCTCTCAGTTTCAGAGCGCAAAAACGAACCCCATTAATAGAACCCTATGAAATCATTCTAAATCTTAGGCTATCATGTTAGTTAGGCAAAATAAACTTTACTTACACAATATATATTGTTAAAATCTCTTTTCCTTCATTCTTGTGGAATCCACAATTACAATATACCCACAGGCGCCATTTTGTGGGAAGCTTTGCAAATCCAAAAATCAAATGTTTGTGCCATAAAGGAGGACCTGCTACCTATGCCTATGCATAGTCTACGCAATTACAGACAGTGAGTAAAGGGGGTATGTGAGGAGGGCAATAATATCTAGAAAGCGCAGAATTGAAAGTGATTGTAGTGGCTCGGGCATAGAGGCAGGGAAAGCAAATTATGATTGACAGCTGAGATTTTAAAATGACTTTCTAACAAGTGTTAATGTCTAAACAGAAAAAAAAATTGGGGTTTCAGGTTTAATTTGAAGAGAACTTATCATACATAAGTATGGGCAACAGGTCCTCTTTAAGGGCAGGAGGGTATGTAGGATTCCCCCTACAGACCCATAACTTGCATATCATTCAGATGCACATGTTATGGAGCAGCACCTGCCTTATGTAAGGACAGGAATGGCCCCGTCTGAGGAAGTGTTTGCTGAATGAACACTAAGGAGTGGGCTCTTGCTCTTCTTAGTGCCTCTGCACTTCTACCTCCAGTCTCAGTAAATGACCCCTGTTGTCTTACTGTGTGAATTTGGTTTTATAGTTTTTACATTTATTATGGCCCAGATTTCTGTCATTATGGTCTAGATTTGTCCAAGAGAGATAGGTATTTCTTCTTATGGGTGTCTTTTATTAATAGGGGCAATGGATTTGTCAGCCTACTTAGCCTACATGCCTGATATTAATAGCGCAATCTTTTTATATTGGTGCAGTAGAAGCAGAACATCCCTCCAGGCAAGCGTTAAAACAACATGGAAGTGTATGTAACAGCTGGGAGATGTACAGGGTAATCCTACATTTGCCACCTGGGCATAGTGCCAAGTTTTGGGAGTTGGTATTTAACTATTTAGTCTCACCTTTAATTCTGCTGCAGTGAATGCAGAAGTTACAATTAAAGGGGATTTGTAGATTATGTAAATTAGGGATGCCCACACTATGGCTTGCCATTAGCAGCTGCACAACAACTCCATCCTTGATGGTGGTAGGATAGTATTTATATAGTAAAAAATACAAATACAATACATAAAGGTAAGAACACCTTGTTTATATCTGCTATACTGTATGTGTAACAAACATATACACTGTTATATCCATAGACAACTGATGGGAATACAGCTACCAAAACTGTCCATGTTGTGAGCTGCGATTCTGCAGAACTGAAATGCCACAGTGGCCTACACCTGCTTTACTGAATGAACAGTAACAAGGCCAATCCAGGGCTGCATGGGATCGGTTCCCAAAGAAAATACATTTCTACAGTTTATCCCTTCTGCCATTTAATTTAGGGTCTACTTAATAAAACAGGTTTCTACCATGCCATTATACCAACAAGATTTTAGGTAACAAAGGTGTCTTCCTGATGCTGGCTTGACTACAAGGACTACTGGCCTGTTCCACATACACATTTCTGTAACACTTCAACTATAGGAAAGGACCCGGGGGGGGGGGGCAGATCCTGGGAACACCACAGAGTTATTTCTGTTAATGATTTGCCTTTAGAATTCCTCACAACCTAATTTGGGTTCAAATACTTTTGTTAAAGGGTAGTCCCCCTTTAAATTAACTTTTAATATGATGTAGACATTAATATTCTGAGATTTCAGTTCTTAAGCTTTTTGTTCAGCAGCTCTCCATTTAGTATTTTTAGCAACTATCTGGTTGCTAGGGTCTTATTTACCCGAGCAACCAGGCAGTGGTTTAAATGAGATGGGAATATGAACAGTAGAGGGCCTGCATAGAAAGATAAGTAATAAAAAGTAACAATAATAATAAAATTGTAGCCTCACAGAACAATAGTTTGCCGGGGTCAGTGACCACCATTCGAAACCCTTTTTCTTATAATTCCATTTAATTTTTTTAAAACAACTTTTATATGTACTGTGCCATTTTTTGGAAAAAAATAGAGTTTAGGTGTAACATACAGGTGTGAAATCTCTGATCTGGGAATCCATTGCCTAGAAAAAATCAAATTATGGGGAAGCCATTTTCCATAGAGTTACATATATGTATGAATTTGTAAAAGTTTGATAGTTGTTTTTTTTGCTTTATCAAATACTTTTTGCTCCCCAACCCTTATATGAGATTATAAAATATATTATAAAATGATTTTTTAGGGTGTGTTTGTGTGTAACAAGTACAAAGTAACAGTCAGGGCTGGAACTAGGGGGAGGCGGGGGGGGGGGGGGTTGGAGGGCCAAACCGACCAGGTTGCCTAGGGCGCCTAGTCGGCTTGGCCTGGCACTGGTAACAGTTATATTAAAGATTAAGAGTTAAGTGTTAAAGAGACCAGAGGAAGGAGTCCCTCTTGTTTTTTGTGTAGTGAAATGTGCTCATCCCCATATGGTATATATCAATGTCAATATCAACTATCAGGGGGAGGTTTCTCAACATTCGAGTTCGATTTTTTTTCATGATCCGATTTTTTTTTTAGCTAAAAAACTTGAATCTCTGGTATTTATTAAATGCAAAAAACCTGAAAACTCGATTGTAAAATATGCCATCTGAAAGCTTGTGAGTTTCTAGAGAAAAGTCAATGGGAGTTGCCCTAGGCAAAGTCAAGGCATATCTGCAAACTCAAATTCTTTGCGTTTTTCAAGTTTATAAATTTGAAATATCCAAGGTATTCAAGTTTTTTATTCAAACGAGTCTTTATTAATAAATAAGCGAGCATTTGATATGCAAGTTTATTCAATTTAGATAAACAAACTTGAATTCACAAACTCAAAAACTGATAAATAAGCCCATCAAAAATTCATAAATCGCATCAAAGCCAATGGTTGTTTTTTTTTCACCGCACAACTTTTTTTTGTGCCCATTGAAGTCTATAGTTGTTTTTTTCATGCCAAAACCTAGTAAAAAATTTTGTTCATCCCTACTAATTACCAGTTGTGAGACTAAAGCTTTTAGCGTGCTGCCATAAAGCAAGACAGGATGGCCATTACCGGAAATTCCCATGGTCACATTTGTTTTTATACATTTTTATATTTTATAATATTACACATTTATTGTGGCTTTTCTTTTCTGGTAACAATATCTCTTCACCTATTTTTCATAGCTAAACCATAAACAGGAATTGTGTTTGAAATGTACTTTGCCTTTTATTAACTAAGGCGATCAACCCTCTCCTTGTTATGGGTGTTAGCTAGAAACATAATGTAACCATATTTTGGCTAGTATTTGCCAATGTCCAGCTAGAGGGTATGAGCCTGGGCACACATGACTCTAACACACAGGAAGGCCCTTCGCAAATGGGAAGAAATGCGCTTATGAGATGTTGCAGAACTGCAACTCACCACTGCCATAGGTGTATATGATGGAATTAGGATGCCAGAGGTTCTTTTGCAATGAACTAGAACTCGGTTTATTGGTGCAATACAAAGCAGATGCAGGGTGAATACTCACAACACTAAGGTATGGTTGTACAATGTAAGATGCAGTTAGTATAAAAGCAGAGTGTTGTAGCACCACTGTGGAGACTGATGTGGGAAAGTAGACTGAAGTCCCAAGGGTGTCCACTTTAATGGCCCGGATCCCTACAACCGATGGTGGTTCAGGGATAAGGATTAACCTGACACTTATGTCTGAACTGCGGTTCCTACAATAAGGCAGCAGAGCCTTGGGTGTACTAAACCCACTAAATTCTCATTTGTTGGAGCACACAGCTGTTCTTGATAAATAACCCTGAGCTAAGTCCCACTCCTAGAACTGCTATTACAGGAGTCTAACCTGCAACTGACTTACCCTCATTCACGGGGTGCCTGCTCCACGGCCTAGATCACTAGAAGGGTGGCTTCCTCTAGGGCTCAAGGCTTCTGGGCCTAGTTGGTCCAGGCTCAGTGGAACACCACCTTCTGCTGGTAAGAGGAAGGCCAAAGAGGAAGTGCCCACGCCCTGCATAACACTATAGTACAGTGTGCAGGAAGGGGCCAATAATTGCACAGATGCAAATATCAAAAGTGGAAACATATAATTCTGCTTAGTAACAGCAAACTGGGAAGTGTAGTGAATAAGACCATAGGGAGTGTTAACCCTGTGGGTCCCTACAATAATATCCAACAGTATGATCACCATAGATTCTATGTGCTTCAGTTGGATCTAACACAGTATTACAGTACATAAACAAAAAATGTAGCCCAAATACAATATGTAGCTGCTCCTTGTTTGAGGCTCTTTCCTGGCTGGAGCTTTCACAGAAAAGAAAGTGGGTGGGGCACTCAACAGCAGGTTGCAGTTCAGCTAATTGCAGTTAAGACCAGTTTTATCACAGACAAGGCAAATCTTCTTCCTAATGTTGCACTACTAGTTGAGTCCAGCTTTGCCATGCTACTCATGGTTATTGTGCTGAATTGACCTGCTAAATCACTTTCCTCATAGACTTGTTTCATGACAGTTGACTTATTGTGCTTAGAAGTCTGCAGCCTGCTGCTTCCCTCTTCCTTCATTCTCCTGCCCCCAACCATTGCGTATACTCTCTGATCTCAGTCTTCTTTGCCGGCAATTCTTGAGCCAAGCCCAGCCCACCCTGTTGGTTTGAGGTTGTCACATGTGCAGTAGCCAATCAAAAGCAACTGGGTGGGGATGAACTCTGCAGTCTGTGGTAGTAGTTAGTGGTAGCTAGAATGTAAACACAGCTTCATGAAATGAATGGGTCGCTCGCAAGACAAGTTGCTTCCAGTCGATCTGACCCTGTAGATTTTATTATAAAATCCTACCATGCCCAATGTACTACACAATATGCAGCCGACTCAGTCTGGAATCCCTGTGGGGCAAGCTTAATTTTAGACACAGACTCCCCCAGACTGCAGAGTAGTGAATGTAAATAATTCTCTCAGATAATGGATCATTCTCTTTTTGTTGTGATACTAAAGCGCCCAGTGTGCTTCCATAACCCAAGACAGGAGGGCTGTTGCCAGGGAGTCCCATGGCCACATGATTTTGTTCTGTAAAATTATACATTTATTACAGGTACCCTTTTTTTGGTGATGATATCCCTTAATCTATGTTTTAGGCCATAAACATGTATTCTATCTGTTATTTTAAATAAAGGCAATGAAACCTTGGTCAGATTTTATCTGATCTTGTCATGCAACAGCACAGAACACCACGCAACAGCATGAGATTTTGTAGCATCCTACACAATCTGATCACCATAGACTGTAATGTAAAGTTGGATCAGATAAAGTCGGATGGTGGGTTTAGTTCCTGTATCTCCATCTGACAGTCAATGTATTTCAATAAGAAAAAAAGTCTGTCAGACACCATCAGATTTTATTTTGGTGGATGAAGACAAACATGTCATGTCGGATGGCAATCCTTTCATGTTGTTTACACTTGTTTTTAATAGTTTTATTATATTTTAACCCATGGAACTACATCCGACTTGTAGGAGTTTCGCGTTTTGTTGATGTAACACCATTCTGTAAAATCTCCTGTGGAGTTTAGCCCTGAAGCTTACCATGCCAAGCTATATTTTATTCACTTTGGTACCTGTAGGAATGACCTTCGGTGTATATTTGCTCTTCAAGCAATTTGGGTGAGACGCAGGTTTGAGCGCATCTGAAAACATAAGCTAATTTGTAGTTATATTTTGCCTGGTTGTACTCATAAGCATTCAGAGTTGTGTTTTATTGTATTTGTGTAACGCTGTGCTTTTTGGATGCACCATACTTAATCAGAAGCCAATAGAATAGAGAGTTGCATTTAGTATTTACAAGAATACACTCAAATTCTATAACATACTGACTACTGACTACTCCTTTGATTCATAGATTTTTAACCTAATTTTACTAAAAATAAAAACGTGTTAACAGATTCTGCCCCCTGCCACATGGAGCATGTAATAAACACCTTAGTAGTGCTGACTTTTTTTCTGGATAAATTAGAAAGGCACAGAATTCAGGTTTCGGCTTTGGGATCTGGCTGAATCCCAATACTTTCTGCAGGATTTGGATTTGGCTAAATCCACAGAAGCAAAAAAAATCAGGGACACTTCTTATAAATGCATGTTGCAAGGCCACACTGATTGCATTTAAATTAAATTGTAATCAATGCAGCCCTTCCAGCTTTATTTTCTAGACTAGAGGTTTATGTGTCTATGTGTTTATGTGTGTTTATATGGTTTACCCATTTTATACAATTTACTACACATTTCACTGCTTCAGACAACCAACCTTTGCACTGGACAATCTACCCCATGTGCAAGGAATCTAACAAAAAGATACTTTTACAATACAATAGAATCTCAATAGCGCGCCTGCATTCCAAGCACTGTGCTCTGCAACAAGCATACGATTCTAAAGCTCTTGGTATCCTTTTAATCCCTTTCTTTGTTTTGCCAAATCCATTTAAGTAGAGAATGGTTCCTGACCAGCTTAAATTAGCAGTCTAGTAAATATTTTAATTAGTAGGTTACCAGCCAAATAAGGCTCAAGTGCAGTTGCAACCAGTCAACAATTTGTTTTAAACAGTCTACTATAGTTTGAACAGTTAGGGCTAAACTCAAAGGGAGATTTTGACCAGATTTTGTGGGTCAGATTGTATCTGATCTTGTAATGCAACACCATGCAACACCATGCAACACCATGCAACACCATGCAACAGCACAGATTTGGTAGGATCCTACAAAATCTGATCTCCATAGGCTGTAATGTAAAGTCAGATCAGATTAAGGACTAAACTCCACGGGAATTTTCGATCAGAATTTGTGGGTCCAATTTTATCTGATTTTTCCATGCAACTACACACAAAGCAGAGATTTTGTAGGATCCTACAAAATCTAATCTCCATGGCTGTAATGTAAACTCTGATCAGATAACGTCAAATGGTGTGTTTTGTTCCTGCATCTACATCTGACAGTCAGTGTATTTCAATGGCAAAAAAAAGTCTGTTAGACACCATCAGATTTTATCTTGTCGAATAAAGACGCGGCAGGCAGAGTTCCCTTTCCGACAAGTGTGTCGTGTCAGATAGCAATTCTTTTTATGTAGTTTACACATCAGTTTTTGAATCGATTTTTACCCATAGAACTACATCTGACTTGTAGGATGCATTTTGTCTATCCAACACCATCCTACAAAATCTCCTGTGGAGTTTAGCCCAAAGTCGGATAGTGTGTTTTGTTCCTGCATCTACATCTATCAATGTATTTTAGTGAGAAAAAAAAGTCTGTCAGACTCCATCAGATTTTATCTCATCGGATAAAGATTCAGCATGCAGCGTTCCCTTCTAACAGGTGTGTCATGTTTGATGGCAATCTTTCATGTAATTTTCACATCAGATTTTTCCATCAGTCCCATTAGATTTTGGCCCATGCAACTACATCCGGCTTGTAGGATGCATTCTGTTGATCCGACACCATCCTAAAAAATTTCTCATGGAGTTTAGCCCTTAATCTAAAGACCTGATTGGTTTCTGCTAGCAACTGCACGTGAATATGTGTGAGTATGGACAATGAGTAGTCCATACTTTAATTCAGGTATACTAGTAAGATCTTCCACAAATGCCATTGAGAAAAAATATAATTGTATTAACTGTTCAAAAAAAATTTTTTTGCATCTCAATAAATAAGACCCTTGCACAATGGAAACAGATAGTGTGTTGCACTAATTGACCTGCTTTGATGATCTCTTGTTCTGAAGCAGTAAAGGATGATAACATGCAGCAAATTGAATATACGGTGGCTTGCAAAAGTATTCGGCCCCCTTGAACTTTTCCACATTTTGTCACATTACAGCCACAAACATGAATCAATTTTATTGGAATTCCATGTTAAAGACCAATACAAAATGGTGTACACGTGAGAAGTGGAACGAAAATCATACATGATTCCAAACATTTTTTACAAATAAATAACTGCAAAGTGGGGTGTGCGTAATTATTCAGCCCCCTTTGGTCTGAGTGCAGTCAGTTGCCCATAGACATTGCCTGATGAGTGCTAATGACTAAATAGAGTGCACCTGTGTGTAATCTAATGTCAGTACAAATACAGCTGCTCTGTGATGGCCTCAGAGGTTGTCTAAGAGAATATTGGGAGCAACAACACCATGAAGTCAAAAGAACACACCAGACAGGTCAGGGATAAAGTTATTGAGAAATTTAAAGCAGGCTTAGGCTACAAAAAGATTTCCAAAGCCTTGAACATCCCACGGAGCACTGTTCAAGCGATCATTCAGAAATGGAAGGAGTATGGCACAACTGTAAACCTACCAAGACAAAGCCATCCACCTAAACTCACAGGCCGAACAAGGAAAGCGCTGATCAGAAATGCAGCCAAGAGGCCCATGGTGACTCTGGACGAGCTGCAGAGATCTACAGCTCAGGTGGGGGAATCTGTCCATAGGACAACTATTAGTTGTGCACTGCACAAAGTTGGCCTTTATGGAAGAGTGGCAAGAAGAAAGCCATTGTTAACAGAAAACCATAAGAAGTCCCGTTTGCAGTTTGCCACCAGCCATGTGGGGGACACAGCAAACATGTGGGAGAAGGTGCTCTGGTCAGATGAGACCAAAATGGAACTTTTTGGCCAAAATGCAAAACGCTATGTGTGGCGGAAAACTAACACTGCACATCACTCTGAACACACCATCCCCACTGTCAAATATGGTGGTGGCAGCATCATGCTCTGGGGGTGCTTCTCTTCAGCAGGGACAGGGAAGCTGGTCAGAGTTGATGGGAAGATGGATGGAGCCTAATACAGGGCAATCTTGGAAGAAAACCTCTTGGAGTCTGCAAAAGACTTGAGACTGGGGCGGAGGTTCACCTTCCAGCAGGACAACGACCCTAAACATAAAGCCAGGGCAACAATGGAATGGTTTAAAACAAAAAATATCCATGTGTTAGAATGGCCCAATCAAAGTCCAGATCTAAATCCAATCGAGAATCTGTGGCAAGATCTGAAAACTGCTGTTCACAAACGCTGTCCATCTAATCTGACTGAGCTGGGGCTGTTTTGCAAAGGAGAATGGGCAAGGATTTCAGTCTGTAGATGTGCAAAGCTGGTAGAGACATACCCTAAAAGACTGGCAGCTGTAATTGCAGCAAACGGTGGTTCTACAAAATATTGACTCATGGGGCTGAATAATTATGCACACCCCACTTTGCAGTTATTTATTTGTAAAAATTGTTTGGAATCATGTATGATTTTCCCTCCACTTCTCACGTGTACCCCACTTTATATTGGTCTTTCACGTGGAATTCCAATAAAATTGATTCATGTTTGTGGCTTAATGTGACAAAATGTGGAAAAGTTCAAGGGGGCCGAATACTTTTGCAAGCCACTGTATAGCCAAATCATAACACACACGAGGGCCGATTCACTAAAGTGCGTTAAAACGTGCGCTATTTATAGCATGTGGTAAAATTTTTAGCGCGTCTAATTTTTCGCGACTTAACGCACGATTCACTAAAAGCATACTTGTGTTAATTTACACGCGATACTGCATGCGTTATTTTAGTCACGAAGACACTTTTCGTGCAGTATTTTACGGTACATGCGCTAATCAACGCATAAATAGTCGCCGTGTATAAATAGTAGCCGTGTATAAATAGTAGCCGCATATAAATAGTAGCCGCATATAAATAGTAGCATATACTGTAAATAGTAGCCACATATAAATAGTAGCCGCATATAAATAGTAGCCGCGTATAAATAGTAGCATATAAATAGTAGCCGCATATAAATAGTAGCCGCATATAAATAGTAGCCGCGTATAAATAGTAGCCGCGTATAAATAGTAGCCGCATATAAATAGTAGCCGCATATAAATAGTAGCCGCGTATAAATAGTAGCCGTGTATAAATAGTAGCATATTAATAGTAGCCGCATATAAATAGTCGTACGAATAAACGCACGCCATGTTAGCCATACATGCCAATACTTGCGGGAAAATTACTGTACTGAAAAATGCTTTAGTGTTATTTCGGCGCGCAAATTAACGCATGCGATGTGCAACTTAACGCACGCGGTAATACTGTAGGGAATCGCGCGTAAATTTTCGCGTCTATTTTAACGCAAAAAAGTGTGCGATAAAAATTAACGCACTTTAGTGAATCAACCCTACGGCATCATACCAAATATGGATAGAATAGGGTTACTAGATCACTTGTAACCCTAGGATAAAATATGATGCCTTTTGTAAACCACTTACTAAAAATGTGCCCTAGAAATAGTTGCCCAACAGTGCCTCTGATTCTTGCTGAATGAAACAAGCTGACTCATGTCTGAATCGTGCTTTGTTTATATGTCATTGCTCAGTTATGATACCCCTCCACTAGAGGGCATTCCTTCATTAGAGTCTATGTAGCAGATATTCATCAGAACATGTACTTTAAAGTAATATCAATAAATGCTACATAATATGGTACTGTATATATACTATATGTATGTATATACAGTTTATGTATGCAAGTGTATAGATAGGCCGGTATGGGTCTATGTGTGCACTCTGGGGTTCACTTAACTTTAACTTTTAGTCAGTTTTATGATTATGTAACACTCAATGGGTAGAATAAAATGGGATAAATGAGTGGGATAATATTGTTAGAATGTATCATGTGGAACCATGAGTAGACATGGGTTAAAATGGACAGAATGAATGGGAAAGAATGATGATCATCTTGGAATGGTTGTAAGTCTCCGGATAGAACAGTTTTAATGGGCAGGATAACATAAATAGCACAAAATTATTAGAATAGATATTATAGACTGATGAAAACTCATGAGTGGTTGAAATAAGTAAAAATGTGGGATAGAATAGGTAGGCATGAAGAATAGAAAGGAATTTGAGTAACAGATTAATTAAATTGTTTGGGGCAGAAAGATTCAAATGTATGGGTTAGATTGTAGAAATAAAATAGTTACACTGTGAAGAATTTTGGGAAGCATATACAGAATATTATGTTTGGGAATTAATAGTGAGATTATGTGGGCAAGGATTGAGTTTTTTTAGTATATAGTAGTTTTTATGATTTACAGTTGACATGTTTACTTAGTACTGTAGAGAGATTTTCCATCATTCACATCAGCCCCTGTCCCAATTAAGTTTGCAGTTTAAGGTTCCCATTGCTGGAGGGAGCGGTGCCAACCACTGAGCCATCGTGCTACCCATTTATTTATAATTTAAATGGCAGGTCATGCCTTTTTCACTATAACTCTTATAAAAAGCAATTCTCTGGCACAAGAGATAAAACTGAAAGACAATATTGCACTTTCGTAAAAACCTGTTACAGATGATTTCTTAGCCTCTGATACAGTTGGGGCCTTTTGGTTCAATAAAATCATGAGGAATTAAAGGAGGAGATGGTAACTCTGCATGTGGGCAAGACAAAGGGAACAGACGTAAGTGATGGGTTAGTTTGCTAGTTAGGAAGCGCAGGCAAGAGGCCGATCGGTACAATTATTTTTAATCAGCGTATCAGTAAACCATTAAAGTTATACTATCCAATCTTCTAGTAGAAATATGAAGGTCTCACGGGATTAAAGAAGTTCCTAACAATAAATCTATTTCAGTGGTCGACAATGCAGCGGCATTAACTCTAGGAGATGGAACATACAGTGTGTAGACCTTTAGCTGCTAGCATCCTCATCCAACTCTGTTGTAGTACAAAGAAAAGTGGAAAGAATACAACCCAGTTCAGAATTATATGCATCACTAAAATTAAAAAATCACGTTATAACATTCTGATTCATATGAATGAGGCAAAAGGAAAATATGACATTAAGCCTCTTTAATTATAAATAAGGCGATAAAAATCACTCTCATAGACTAGCATCTTTGACCCAAAATGTAAAAACATCTGGGGAGCTGCACAGGAATGCAAACAGTCCCTGGAGCAGCTAAATAAGCTGTGATTGGCTAATCTAAGTATCTTTATTACTCAAAAATGTGGCTTCAAGCCAGGATTTTAAAAATGGGCACTTAGTCTGGGGCCACTGGGAGCAACATTAATAGGAGTGGTTAGCAATGTGAACCACAGGTATCACACCCCCATTGGGCAATACATATTAATGCAGCGTCCTTTAATGGCAGTCTTCCCTGGGCTCAAATTACTCTCCCGAATTCTGATGCTCTCCTAAACCTAAAATTGAATTATAACGACGGGTATAGGCAAAGTCGGCCTGGGGACCGCATCAGCGAGCTGATGCGGTCCCCAATCCGACTAGGTTTTTTAACCTGCCCGATTGATATCTGCACGATTTCAGGCCAGATATCGGTCGGGCAGGCCCGTTGGTAGTCTAAGGGACCGATATCGGCAGCTAGAATCGGCCCGTGTATGGAGACCTTAAAACAGGACAAACATGTTACAGTGTTAGCCTTTGTTTGGTGTCCTTCGGCCTCTATCTACCCTTCTGAGTACTTTTTTCTTTCCAAGTCACATCATGTCAAACCAAAATCTTTTGTCAGTGTGGACTTTCTCAACCAGACCATAATATTGGGTTACTATAACGCTATAAACTATAAAGTCTATAACTGTTTAACTGTTTTTTTTTTCCATTAGTATAGGATTGGGCCCACACAAGTGACTTCTTTTCTCACAAATATTTCCTCTGTTATTAGACACAAAAGTATCTAGAAAGCCATGTAGCTACTTTATGGGGCTGATTTACTAAGACATGAATTCCGACCGAATTGGAAAAATTCAGATTGGAAAACGAACATTTTGCGACTTTTTCGTATTTTTTGCGATTTTTTCGGCGACTTTACGACTTTTCGGAAATTATTGCGACTTTTTCGTTACCAATACGATTTGCGTGAAAAAACGCGAGTTTTTCGTAGCCATTCCGAAAGTTGCGCAAAATCTTGCGATTTTTTTCGTAGCGGTAAAACTTACGCGAAAAGTCGCGATTTTTTCGTAGTGTTAAAATTTGCGCAAAACATTGTGCCTTTTAAGTTTTAACGCTACGGAAAAGGCGCGACTTTTCGCGCAAGTTTTAACGCTACGAAAAATCGCAAGATTTTGCGCAACTTTCGGAATGGCTACGAAAAACTCGCGTTTTTTCGCACAAATCGTATTGGTAACGAAAAAGTCGCGAAATACCGATCATTACGAAAAAAACGCAATCGGAAGCATTCGGCCCGTTCGTGGGTTAGTAAATGTGCCCCTATGAGTAAATATGTAAAACATTGACTTGAGGGCATGTCAGGAAACAGTGGCATCCTGGATTTTTGTAACTGTATGAGTGACCAAACTTTTATTTCATATAATTGTTCTTTTTATTTAAGAATCCTGCATTTACAGCATTTTTTTTTAGCTTTTCTATAGGCTGATGGTAGGTGACACATAGGTAGCACCTGCTGTATCATATCCCCTAACTTCTGTGTCATTTTGGCTCAAGGTGCAGTGCTTACTTTTTATATGGCACTAGGTACATATTATAGTAATGTGATAATGTGACATGGATGCAAGTGCAAGAGCACTAATGGCCACAAGATTATGACCCTTAGAGCTTATGAACTTCATCCTTCCTTTTGCAGTGTGTCAGCTCTGCACTTATTTCTCAGCTGTTGTAATAGTGTAAATAATACTCCAGGTCACTTTACAGAATATGCATCATACAGGTCCTTCTCAAAAAATTAGCATATTGTGATAAAGTTCATTATTTTCTGTAATGTACTGATAAACATTAGACTTTCATATATTTTAGATTCATTACACACAACTGAAGTAGTCCAAGCCTTTTAGTGTTTTAATATTGATGATTGTGGCATACAGCTCATGAAAACCCAAAACTCCTATCTCAAAAAATTAGCATATCATGAAAAGGTTCTCTAAACGAGCTATTAACCTAATCATCTGAATCAACTAATTAACTCTAAACACCTGCAAAAGATTCCTGAGGCTTTTAAAAACTCCCAGCCTGGTTCATTACTCAAAACCGCAATCATGGGTAAGACTGGCGACCTGACTGCTGTCCAGAAGGCCATGATTGACACCCTCAAGCAAGAGGGTAAGACACAGAAAGAAATTTCTGAAAGAATAGGCTGTTCCCAGAGTGCTGTATCAAGGCACCTCAGTGGGAAGTCTGTGGGAAGGAAAAAGTGTGGCAGAAAACGCTGCGCAACGAGAAGAGGTGACCGGGCCCTGAGGAAGATTGTGGAGAAGGACCGATTCCAGACCTTGGGGGACCTGCGGAAGCAGTGGACTGAAATGGCGTGTGCAGGAAATGGGCTACAGGTGCCACATTCCCCAGGTCAAGCCACTTTTGAACCAGAAACAGTGGCAGAAGCGCCTGACCTGGGCTATAGACAAGCAGCACTGGACTATTGCTCAGTGGTCCAAAGTACTTTTTTCGGATGAAAGCAAATTTTGCATGTCATTCGGAAATCAAGGTGCCAGAGTCTGGAGGAAGACTGGGGAGAGGGAAATGCCAAAATGCCTGCAGTCCAGTGTCAAGTACCCACAGTCAGTGATGGTCCGGGGTGCCATGTCAGCTGCTAGTGTTGGTCCACTGTGTTTTATCAAGGGCAGGGTCAATGCAGCTAGCTATCAGGAGATTTTGGAGCACTTCATGCTTCCATCTGCTGAAAAGCTTTATGATGAAGATTTCATTTTTCAACACGACCTGGCACCTGCTCACAGTGCCAAAACCACTGGTAAATGGTTTACTGACCATGGTATTACTGTGCTCAATTGGCCTGCCAACTCTCCTGACCTGAACCCCATAGAGAATCTGTGGGATATTGTGAAGAGAAAGTTGAGAGACACAAGACCCAACACTCTGGATGAGCTTAAGGCCGCTATTGAAGCATCCTGGGCCTCCATAACACCTGAGCAGTGCCACAGGCTGATTGCCTCCATGCCACGCCGCATTGAAGCAGTCATTTCTGCAAAAGGATTCCCGACCAAGTATTGAGTGCATAACTGAACATAATTATTTGAAAGTTGACTTTTTTTGTATTAAAAACACTTTTCTTTTATTGCTCGGATGAAATATGCTAATTTTTTGAGATAGGAATTTTGGGTTTTCATGAGCTGTATGCCACAATCATCAATATTAAAACACTAAAAGACTTGAACTACTTAAGTTGTGTGTAATGAATCTAAAATATATGAAAGTCTAATGTTTATCAGTACATTACAGAAAATAATGAACTTTATCACAATATGCTAATTTTTTGAGAAGGACCTGTATATACATCATAAGGTGTATATAAGCTTAATGTGATAGACTTAGGTGAACAGTGTATGTTTGTGGCCTCTGTGGCTTAATGAGACGATGCATCGAGTCAAACCAGTGGGCTGACCAGAACACAATCTACAGCATACTCCCAAATACTGCAGAATTAAAAATAGAAACATTTTAGGCTATGCGTCTGTTCTGGTGATGTTATACCTTGCAGCTTTTAACCCCCCCAAAAATGACTGGTTTACAAAAAATTGGGGTTCTGTGAAGTATATGACATCTTATATGGAATGACAAATAAAACAGTTAAAAACACTGTCTGAGTGAAGAGGTCTGTAAGGACAGGTTTCTTGGAGCAGGCAGAACTAAAGGGAGTTAAATAATATCCTAGTAAATATATTTGATTTATTTTAAAAGAAATGTTAGACAAACCTATTTATTTTTGAAGGCAAATTGCTAAATACTGTTTATGATGAGGAACAGCAGATTAAGTTGCCTTTAGAAAGCATCAGGAGCTTAATACATGGCTCTACATGATAGACCTTGCACATAGTAAAGCCTTCTCTGCTGCGGCATCTTCAGGTACCATTTGCAATTCTGCCAGTGTTTTTGAAATTCTTCCCCCTCTAAAAATGAAAAGCGTATTCATAGCGCATTTCCGAAGGAGTATAAAATGTTGGGGAATCCTACTTCTTGTCTGTAATTTGATTTTTTTTTAAGGAAAATAAATCCTACATTTTATATGGGAGCAAACCTGGAAATAAAAGAAAGCAAAGGGTGCACCCACCATCATACATATTTTTGTGCCTCCCAAAGTCTTCTGAGGCCTCCTCCCTTTGCTCAGCTAAAGACCAACAGTCTGCGTGCTGCCTCATATATTTTCTGCTTCTTTCCAACTTCATTATCTTTTTGATGACCTAGTAATTTCTTCTTCTATCTTTTATCTTTTTGTTTATATCTTTTTGCTGAGTTATTCACTTTCTCCTTACTATAAACCAGAGCCTTCTTCTGCAAATTACACAGGAACCCATTTAATGTTAAATTCACTTTTTATTGACTATATCCTGGTGTTTTTAGCTACATTAAATGTCCCGATGCAGTCGGAGTTAATCTACATTTGAGTTTTATCGTTTTTTGAAGCTGCTTTTTATTTTATTTTATTTAGGGTGTCTGGAAAAGGGCTTCTTCTTCGTGACTGCATAAAATTAAGATTCACTGCATGATTATTATAGGCAAACGACAGCTGAAGTACATGTTGCTTGCGCATGAAAGAGTATTTTATAACAATCATAAATGCTAACTTAAAAGTATTCAAGTCTCTTTATACAGAAATGTTTGAGTGGGGGGCTGGACTCCTTTGCCTTTTACCAGTATTATGTGCTGTGTTTTACAATACCCCTATAATAGCAGCTAGGAAGAGTTTTCCTATTCTACAGAGCAGTTGAGTTGAGTACACAATACAACCTGTTCTTCTTTGAAACAGAAAATGTAATTTCATTTAGCTTAAGTTACATCAGTTGCTTTATGAAATCTATAATCCTGATCAGAGGTTAAGATGTCTCTGCTGCTTTGAGGTCTGTTTATGGAATTACCACTGCCTGTTGGTCATTGCCTTGAAATAAACCAACCATGTTGTCATTGTGCTTACTGGCTCTCTTTTGGGGCCTCTGTCAGGAGTTAGGTTACACTTGCCTGTATTTGCAATGGTTAATTTCCTTATTTGCAGCAGCATTCCTTCACTGCTCAACTGTTTTGAATTATTACAGGTATTGCACATCATTAGACACAAGCAATCCCCTTATTAGTTCTATTCCTATTCGTTCTGGTTGCTTTCCTGGTCTCTCAGGTATCTGTTTCCAGCTAAACTGTATTTTTTTGCACTTCCTGGTATCAGTGACTGTCTTTCAACTTCTATTCCTGCCATTGTGTCCCTGCCTCCCTTTTATATAGCTTTTCAGTGCCCATTCAGTTTTGTTTCATGTAGAAGTATTCCCTCTACCAGCCTGTCTAACTACTACTTCCTGCAGCCCTTTCAGCACCCTGCTCTACCATCCAGCTGCCAGTTCATATCATTGCTCACATGCTTCTTTGGTTTCTTCTTTCAATCTACTCCAACTCCAAAAAAGTCTACGGTACCCTCTTTACCTGCTAGTTGATCTAGATACTTCTGCCATGATACTTGACTTGCTTATATAGTTTAATAGTTGCTGTCAGTTAATGAGTTCCATCCAAGCACTATAATGATCATGTCTTGTTAGACATTGCCTCGGAGAAGCTTGGTGTCCCTGTACATAAATATCTGGCTTTACTGGGGAAACAATGGACTTAACTAAACAAACAAGGATGGAACTATAGAACAAGACTAGTTAGTGGTAGATCTAGTGAATTCCCTCCGACACAAAGTATTATTATTGTTAACACAGAGTGACAAAGGAATGTGTACCATAGCTGTCCAGTATATATGAATTGTTCTGTCCATCTAATTCAGAAGATGCCCAAATGGATTGAGATCTGGTGCCTGGGGATATCAAGTCCAATAAGAGAAATAAGGAATTGGACATTAGAAGTGATGCTACCTTTGTGTTACTGTGTTCTTTAGCTCACTGCAACAACAATTTCTCGCTTTTTGTTCAAAACTGTGGAACTTTGTTACGTTGCCAACTACCTCTCCATAAAATGGTACCCCAAGCTCTGAGTTCTGTTATGGTAGTTTAGTTGTTGATTCACTAGAAGCTAAAACTATCCAATTTTCCTCTAATGGTAAAATTATAGTTTTCAGACTGCCAAACAGAATCCAACCAGTTCCTAGACCAATTCTATAATATATGTTTAACAATAACCTTATATTTTCCTCATTTGCTAAAAAGATTTCTAGCCCTTGAAACTTTTATTGTGTCTGCAAGTTCAACTTTTCCATCGAGAAAATTTACAGAACATATGTTTCTCACTGTGAAAAATGTTATTTTACCAGAAGATGAAGCATCTTTTCTTCTAATACCAAGAAATGCCTTTGTGATTAGGCTCCCCGAGAGTTTATTGCGTAGTCCCTTTATATATATATATATATATATATATATATGCAAAGTACTACTACTTATATACTTTTTCCTTTAGAGCTTTTCCTGTCTATAATCCACTATTATTTGTCTGACTCACACCGCATTTCCCGAATGACAACACTGGAATAACAGAATTTTCAGCTTAAAGAAGTAGTTACCACTCCTTAAAGCAGCGGGTTTATGACTTTTTTTTGGCTTGAGTTCCCCTTTTAAGCCAAATGTTTGCTTTGTCCTCTTTAGCTCAAGGTTGCACACATAGGGGCTGATTTACTTACCCACGAACGGGTCGAATGGAGTCCGATTGCGTTTTTTTCGTAATGATCGGTACTTTACGATTTTTTCGTATGTTTTGCGATTTTTTCGGATTCTTTATGAATTTTTCGGATCCAATACGATTTTTGCGTAAAAACGCGAGTTTTCCTATCCATTACGAAAGTTGCGTAAAAAGTTGCGCATTTTGCGTAGCGTTAAAACTTACGCGAAAAGTTGCGCATTTTTCGCGTAAGTTTTAACGCTACGCAAAATGCGCAACTTTTTACGCAACTTTCGTAATGGATACGAAAAACTCGCGTTTTTACGCAAAAATCGTATTGGATCCGAAAAATTCGTACAGAATCCGAAAAAATCGCAAAACATACGAAAAAGTCGCAAAATATTCGTTTTCAAGTCGGAACTTTTCCAATTCGGGTCGGATTCGTGGGTTAGTAAATCAGCCCCATAGAGTTTATATGTTCTTTCCATGTCTGTGTGGGTTTTCTCAGGTACTCTGTTTTCCTTCCTCTTTCCTAAGACATAGAGGCATGTTAATTGGCTCCTGATAAAACTGATCCTACTGTAAATTTGATTGGAACCTTAGACTGCAATCTCCACTGGGGCAGGGACTGGTGTGAATGATAAAACTCTGTAAAATGTTTCAGAATATATTAGTGTTATATAAATAAATAATAAAAACCCTAAATCTTACTCTAATTTTTCTTCAAGCAGGGCTTCTATCAGTATTTATTAAAGCAAAAATAATTTTTCCCTAAAATTCACCCTAACTGGCCTTCAGACTGGGATCCCCAGCCAAGTCACCAGTCCCCAGCCAAGGCACCTGGTTCTCCTGGTGGGTTAGAAACCACTGCTTGAAAATACTTTTGCAATTGGTTCAGGTGCTTACATCCATTGATATTTTAAATCAAAGTTGCCCAATGTATTACATGTAGTGGGCAAATTATCATTTGAAGAGCCACATCCAGTCTGTGGACCTTCAGTACTAGTACTAGTACAAGTAGGTGCAAGCATACTGTGTATGGGATTTCAGTGGGCGCAATTCTTCACCCAGACTACATTAAATATTGAAATAGAAAGAATTTTGAGAGGCCCATATGGATGCAGAGAGTGGGACCACAAAAATAATTACTGCCCCTGGTTTATTGGGCTACAGTTGGTTAGTCCTCAATAAGGATATTACAAATTTCCATTACTCTTGACAAATAAAGGATTGGATGGATCTGTGTGCTCACCTTTACTGGGGACAACACAATGCCAAACCATGTCATCCACCTGCCTATAGCAGAAGACTATAGACAATTCTTCATATGTTAAATGATTTGGCAGTTACTGCTGTGGCAAAGAAGCACTTTTGGTGTTATCTAGATCCCTCCTTTGTTAGGGATAACTAGCATGTAACAGGGACAAAGTTTGCTCTGGTCTAGGAATCAAAGCAGTCAATCATATGGCTGCCTTCAGGAATTTAACTGCAGGAAACCAGTGAAATCTAGGTACTTTTTGACTGCTTTGTGGTACTAGATCTAAGTAAACATAACACTGTTAACATGAAACTACAGACATATGAGCAATACTTTGCATATATTAGTAACCAGAGGCAAGTTTGGGTTGAATCCCAGCCACGCAAGGATAACTATTAAGTTGCTCCTGTCTAGCACTCTCTCTATGCTATATAGACTTATTGACATGCAGTAACCTCTCCACTTAGCCCAGGGGCATATTCACACTAATGTATCTGTCTTTTGGGATTCTGCAGAGTTTCCCTAAACAGATGCTGATCACCTTTGCAGTGGGTGCCTAAACACTCAAAAGGTTCCCTGTGCAGTCTTTGACAGAAGGGTCAACCCTGGGAAAAATTAAACAGACTTAAATTATGTGTCATTAATAACCAGAGCTAGTGTTTTTAAGGCCCACTGCCTCTTAACATTTATGGAGTCAAGGTTAAGATAATTAGTTATGCATCTCCCTTCATACTTAAATGGAGCTTCCTAGAAACAGACTAAATACCCCAGTTAAATAACCCAGCATGATGAGTGGGCTGCTGGCAGCCATAGAAAGCACTGGTCAGCGTTCCAAACATGCAGTTTATTTCTATAGGCATCTGGCATTCCCAAGCAAACTTTCATAGAAATTTATTGCACATTTATTTGGAATGCTGCTAATTTCACCAGATTTAAGAATGAACATAAATACCTGTACTAGATTATTAAAAATTATCATTTGGAGAGCCACTGTAGGCCTCCAGTTGGACAGCGCTACTTTAAATAATTACTAGGTGATCTAGTATAAATAAATTTGAAGCAACTGGACTTGTTTAGTAATCATTGAAGACGTTTCACTACTCATCCGAGCAGCTTCTTCAGTTCAACTGACTGGTATGGGAAGTCCTAGCATATATACTCTTCCACTAATCCAATCACAATGGCACTATGTAACTCTTCAGAAAGGTGACATCTGAAACTCACAGAGGTGTGAATGCTGTGGAGTTACTTTGCAACTCTTCAACAGGTGTTACTTGTTAGAGTTGCATGAATGGATGTGTGAAGAGTTCTGAAACTGCCGGGGTACAGATGTTAGAACAGCATTGTATGTAGCAGACAGATGGTGTCGAAGTCCCCCGCCTCTGTTAAGGGATGGTTTCTCCACTTTGACGTGAATGGCCTCTTTTACACCTCTTTCAAACCAGCGGTCTTCTTTGTCCAAAATTTGGACATTGCTATTTTCAAAGGAGTGTCCCTTGTCTTTTAGGTGTAGAAAGACAGCAGAGTCCTGGCCTGTAGTGTTCGCCCTCCTATGCTGAGCCATTCGCTTAGAGAGCAGTTGCTTTGTCTCACCAATGTAAAGGTCTGTGCACTCCTCGCTACACTGGACTGCGTATACAACATTGCTTTGTTTTTCCTTTGGTGTTGGATCCTTTGGGTGTACAAGTTTTTGTCTCAGTGTGTTGCTAGGTTTGAAAAAAAAAACAAAAAAAAAAAAAAAAAAACCATCCCTTAACAGAGGCGGGGGACTTCGACACCATCTGTCTGCTACATACAATGCTGTTCTAACATCTGTACCCCGGCAGTTTCAGAACTCTTCACACATCCATTCATGCAACTCTAACAAGTAACACCTGTTGAAGAGTTGCATGATACTTGGGTAATCCTTTCAAAGTAACTCCACAGCATTCACACCTCTGTGAGTTTCAGATGTCACCTTTCTGAAGAGTTACATAGTGCCATTGTGATTGGATTAGTGGAAGAGTATATATGCTAGGACTTCCCATACCAGTCAGTTGAACTGAAGAAGCTGCTCGGATGAGTAGTGAAACGTCTTCAATGATTACTAAACAAGTCCAGTTGCTTCAAATTTATTTATACTAGATATACCATGACCTGGATGAATGAAAATCTTCATAGACATACTAGGTGATCCTTTTCTGCACTATATGTTTTGCCCCTATCTGCTAAGTATTTACTCATAATGTGTAAAATCTCTACCCAGAAATCTAGCCCAGTATTTTACAGATTCCAGTAAATAGTGTGCCAATGTGCCCACTTGCTTATGTGAGAAAAGGGGCTGACGCGTGAGACATGGGTATTGAGTAACCTGCCCTTCAGCCCCATGTAACACAACAGAACTACAACCAAAGGGAGTCCAGTATTTAACATTTGGTCAAAGCAGGTATATTATTGATAAGTACAAGTAGGTGCAAGCATACTGTGTATGGAATTTCAGTGGGCACAATTCTGCACCCAGACTACATTAAATAATGAAATAGAATGAATTTTGTGTGGCCAATATGGATTGTGGGACCACAAAAATAATTAACTACCCCTGGACCATTGGCCTTCAGTTGGTCAGTCCTCAATAAGGATATCACAAAATTAGCAATGACAATAATAAATAATAAAATAATAATAAAAGCTGAGGGAAGTCAATTAGCTTTACATTTTTATCATTCTCTGGTTTTTCTTGTACTTTTCTTACCATTTCCTGGCTGTAGTATAGATGTAAAGTTACTCTTAGGTGTAGAGATTATGGCTTACAGGGCTATGTGAATGTTTATTATCTGCGATCCTGTAATGAGAGCTGCATTAGAACAAGTGTCACAGGCAACGGCTCAGTCACTTTGGATTGCATTTAGATAATCTTTTTAATGGCTTAAAAGGTGGCATTTATTCCCTTTGAGGATAATAAAAGGAAAGCTACCTTGCTCAACATACCATACATAACATATTATCGGTATAATATAAACAACATTGTAAATATTGTAATGTAAACTTTTAAAGCGGTGAGAACTAGAAGCTTCTGATGAATAAGATGTGTTCTATGAATTTTAAATTGCACAAGTGATGGTGGGGGCTGAGGAAGTACAAGGTAAAATGATAATTCTCATTAAACAAAAAAAAAAAATTAGCAAAAAATATTATTTTTTAACTAGGTATAGTATCATAGAAATGCATTGTATCGCTCCTAAAATAAGGAATTGTAAGGGATCCCTGTAAAAAATGGTAATTCAGTGTTAATTGTCCCCCACCAACTGTTTAAGAACTACTGGTGCCCACTTTTAAAAGCATGTAAAGCCTAAGGCTGATGCCACACGTGGCGTTTTTACGCTGCGTTTTTTCTCAGCCAAAAAACACTGCACAAGCCACACAGCCCCTGACTATGGCGTTTTTCAGCCTAGTACTGGTGACGTAGCAAATCCCGTTTCCATGGTGCTAATAGTGCGAAATAGCAAAAAACGCTGCGTATTTCCGCTAGGTCTGGCAGCTGCCTTTGTGTATACATAGGCGTTTTCTAGCGTATTTACGCTTTGTGTGGCTTGCTTCGAGTCTTTCCAAGTTATTTCTATGGATGATGATATTGGGCGTTTTTCAGCCGCTGAGAAAATTAGAAAATACGCAGCGTAAAAACGCCTCGTGTGGCATCAGCCTTATCATTATGTGTAACAGGTCAGGGGGTAAACTGTAACCTACCTGGAATCAGTCAAGTGAGGTTAATTCAGTGACATTAAAGATCTGTAACGTGAGAAGGGTTAAAAAAAAGAACCAAAAACATGGATATGTGCAGCTCTGAAATACTGTACTTTATACAGGGAACAGTGTACCACCTTTTGTAATATAAGTATCAAAAGTCAATTAAAAGTTCCATAACTGTTTAAAGTCTAAAGGCTGCATAGAACACCTACCAAAGGCTAGTCAGTAATCAGTAATCAAAAGACAGTGGGCATTGCTAATATATATATATATATATAGGTTAGGGATCCACCATTTTCAGATTCGGCTGAATACCAAACTGAATCTGAATCCATATCCTAACCTACATATGTAAATTATGAAACAGAAAGGTCAGAGAGCTTTCAGCTTTCAACTTCCATGTTTATGTGACAAAAAGTCACATGATTTTAATGATTTGTTTGGCCAGGGGCATGAATTTGTCTGAATCCGAATCCTGCTGAAAAAGGCCGAAAGTTATTTATTTTGGGCCCCATGGGAACATAGGCACACAGTACCAACATTTTGGCCATGCCCTTTTTATGTGCAAAATAAACAGCTGATGTTACTCTATAATAAGCAGTTCATATTAAGAGTTCTATTTATTAATGTGCTAATTAGCAGTCAGTGCAGGGTTAAACTTAGTGCAAACTCCACTGACCCCCAATAAACTGTTTCCTTTGTGCTGTGATAGCTTGATATGGAAGTTTTGTGACCTTTTGCATCGGTTAGGAAACTGCAAATGTTTAGGGGCCTAATGATATTGGTGTAGGGCCCAATAACTAGTCAGTATTGCAAGTTACATAATTTTCTAGGCAGTTTTTGCAGAAGTTACATAAATTGTAAAAAGTTTTTATGTAAATTTATATGTAACGTTTGTGACAGGACTGGGACCCCTTATGGAAGATGTCACCAGGCCAACTGTACTCTCTCTCCCCCCCCCCCCGAATGGTGGCCTTGGTTCCCACAACACCTAGTTCACTCACTGCTGCATACTCGCGCCTAAAGAATCAGATTTACATGTCATCTGGATTTGGAAAATTGATTGCCCGATTGCACCCGTAATTATGCTGGAATACGCCGCATTGTTAATTAAGAAACCTGCCAAATTGCACTCAAAATTGCACTCCGCACACTGCATTTGCAATGCATAATTGACCCCTATAATCTTGACTTCCATGCCATGGTCTAGAATGGATTGTTCCGTGGCATGGTCTAAAATTGTGCGGCTGTACACTGGTTAAAATTTTTTCGTAAACAAGTATAATATCTACTGCAATATGCAAGGTTCTCTTCCTAGAAATGGTATTTGACTTGCTAGTCAGGCCTGCCCCATCCATTCTGAGAGTCACACACCCGCAGGCAGAAGCTCCATTATCCCAGTCACAGGTAACATGTACCTACCCTCTATTATCTCAGGTGGTGTCTGTTGTAATCCAGCTCTCTCTTCCCTCCACCCCTGCTGCCCCATCTAGAATGACGCTAGCTATTCTTTCCCTTGAATAGCTTCAAAATTGCTCAGAGCAATCAACAGCAACTGAGGCATCACTAAAGAACTTCTTTTTATCTCCAAGTTCCAATTTAGATCAGTCATTAAAGCAGAGAAAACGCACTCTCGCGTCTGTATGCATGCCCACCCTCTCATAAAAAAAAAACCTAATCAGTTGCTGAAAATGTAAAATCATATTTTTTTTTGCCTGCCTGTCGGCTTAATAGGGCTGTGTATCACTAGAGCCTTGGCAGAAAAACGCAGGCTTATAAAGGAACAGAGAATGTGTGATATAAAATAAATTTTCACAACCTGACACTTGCTGAGCCCCCAAGCAAAAAAAAATAAAAGTGGTCCCTGAACTAACGTATCTAAAGGGTTAGAAAGGCTGTGGTGCTTTAAGGGAGTCTAGTAAAGTCAGGCAGTGTTAACAACCCAGGGTAAAACAAGGGCGAGAAGGGAGGCTGCCACAGTCAGTGTTCCTCTGAAAGATATTTTCTATAAGTTATAGCTCCGTGGAGTTTGCATTCTAATTTTCGATGCCTGGGGCTCAGGCAAATAAAGTTGCACAATAAATTGAACCAGCGTTTCCTACTCCGGGTTCAGCGTAGCTGCTTAAAGCGCATTTACCAACTGCTCTGTTCCATTAATTGACATAGCTGTGCGCAATATATGTGGCATAAAGTACCCCCTACTGTAAACTGAATGGATGTTAGAGGAATTCCGTGACTACAAACAGACAAGGCTGTAGGCGGAATTAGGCACATTACACAACTTCCAAGTAACTTCTAACATCCTTTAGAATTTTCACTTAGGAGTATACTATGCTGGAGAATATATGAATGCTGGTAATAAGAGAACTGGGAGGCTGCAGTTGTGTTTCTACGCAGGCAGCGAAAACACCTAGGGGCATATTTATTATAGTGTGTAAGCCGACATCTATGGTGATGTTACCCATAGCAATCAAGCAGATCTTTGATTTGGTTTTCTAATTTGTAGGTGACTGTTGAATTCCAATTGCTGATTGGTTGCTATGGGCAACATCAGCACTAATGTTGGCTTGCACACTGTAATAAATATGCCCCTAGTGTCCCTCTAGCTTCTCCGCCTCTCCAGTGTCAGACTGAGGGGTGCAGGGCCCACTAGGGCTGCTGCCTCAGGGGCCCCAGCATCTCCCAAGGGGCCCCTCCACAACCCTCACACTCCCCCGAGTGAGCATCATTTAAACTTACCTACAGCACGGGGGAGAGAGACTGGTGGCTTGGAGGAGTGCCTGGCTGGGATTGGGTTTATTAAGTGTTTAAATTATTTTTTAGTAGACTTAAGGCATGGAGATCCAAATTACAGAAAGATCCCTTATCTAGAAAATCCCAGATCCCGAGCATTCTGAATAACAAGTCCCATACCTTTAACAAAACTGGCCTAAGGCACAACTGACTATGAGGAAAATTAAGGCTAATTAGTATTAAGCTAAGTAGCTAAGGTGCATACTGCATGATTGCACTGATACCAGTACAGATATGTGTCTTGTTTTAGTAGGGGCAAGCTTATTATTCTGTAAGTAAGTTAAGACTACTGCTCATATGCAAAACATTACACCAAGGGTCATATTTATTATGCTGTGTAAAAAACGGCGAGAAAATTCGCCACACATCGCCAGGCTTCGCCGTGTAAAAACGGCGTAAATCTGTGTAATTTTTTTCTTTTACCGGAACTTATAGAAAATAACGGCGTAATATCCAGCGTTCAGATCTTTTCCATTTATTTTACACAGCTTTTTACTCCATTTTTTTTCGGCGAATTACACAGCATAATAAATACGCCCCCAAATACGAGGTGCTTGAGGTCAGGAGGTTTTTGATTTATACCCAACTTTGCACACATCCACTAGGTAAGGGCTGTCCAACTGGATGCTCAAAGGCCAGATGTAGCCCAATGGATTTGTATGGCCTCTAGTCTGCTCATAGGCTTCATATACTTCACTATATAACATCATTATTTTAATTGAATCTGGCCCTCCAGCATGCTGTATGAGATATAACTGGCCCACTACTTGTAATAAGTTGGACAGCCCTTCACTAGGTTTGAATGGGGGTCCATTTATCTGTTGCCCTCAGCTTGGGCACATATGTTCTTCATTGTACATTTGTTTGCTTAAAGCCATAGGTTGCAAAAGGAATGCAGTACATTTCCCTGTAAAGTGTTTCACGCCTCTCCAACAACAAAGGTAGGAATTGTAATAAATGGGGGATTGCTCTAAAAGAACTCATTGCCTGTATGAAAGCTTGTGCCTAAATGTATTAACATTTTGTGTGTGTAGAAAGGGAAAGTTATCTGTTTATAATGCTAATTAACTAGTCAGTGCCAGTAGGAGAGAGTAATTTAACCCTTTGGCTGCTAGAGTACTTGTTGAAGTAGTAGAAGCTAACCCTAACTACAGTGAGAGTGTGCGATACATTTGTGTATTGGGAAATAGTATGTGTTATAGATCAAGGGAATATTAGGTTTCTATCGCCTGTTACTGATAGATGTTGGCAGCAAGTAGATTTTCTGGGTATTGGTATATTTGGGGCATCTGACGTTAGCCTAACCAGTTTGTAAAATGACTGAATGTAACCCCTTGTAGCCCCATCCCACAGTCACATGTGGCTGAGAGTAGTGTATTTGTGACATGCCCAAAACAGAAAATAAAAATGAAAGGAAATGAATGGTAATTTGCTTATTTGTACAATACCACATAAATGCACTTTACAGATGGGTTGTGGCAAAGGTTTTTTTTAGCTTTCTATTGCACTTGATACAAACATAAAAGCAGAATACATTTCCTGGGACATGAATGGTGACATATTGAAAAAATGGAAAATGCAAACAATGGTTTGATGTTTGCAAAATATTCTTTGCTCTGCCTAGAATATTATTGTATCAGCCGGCAATGCTGGAGACGCTGTGGAATGATAGGGACATTGCCCCATATAATGGGGTACTGCCCTTCTCTAGCCACCTTTTGGGGAAAGGTAGAAACACTCTTGAATAAGGTATTTTATAGAGCATTTACCCTAGACCCCTAACTACATTAACTGGGAAACCATCTGACCTCAACACTACAGCTGAACAAAGATTAATAAACCACATCCTGACTGCATGCAGACTGGGGATTATATATCGATAGAAAAATCCACACCCAGAGATAATCACCAGGATAGCAGACATGAGAGAAATGGAGCATATGACAGCCAGAATTCAGGGTACAGTCCTGCCAATTCAATAAGATCTGGGCCAGGTGGGACATCTTTACAACCACAGATATCTATAAAGAACTTTGTGAAGCCTAGATCTAGAAGCAGCAGCCCCCAAACAAAAATCATACTTACAATGAAGCCCTGTTATGTTTTGTATCTCACCTTTTCTTACAGATGTTAATGACCCACCCTGGTTTAAACTTTCTTTGTATATGATTTCAAATACTAATGCGATGAAACAATGTACTAACTGAAAATGACAATTTTGCACTAATTAGATTATTCTCATATCTGTGTGTTGGTCTCTTTTCCACTTAACAAACCTGTATTACAGCTTAGACTATAATGTATAACAGATTATGATGTTTTTTTCTCCTGTTGTGATAAAACTTTCCAATAAAAATGTTACAAAAAAAAAGAATATTATTGTTGAATTTACATTTGCACTTTTTTGCTGTAGTATGTGTCTTTCATGGGGGTTGATTGGTGCTGTAATGTTTGGGCCTGAAAAACTTTATCAATTCCGTCCCACTGTGCATATTTTTTTATACAGATGAGATGACAACAAAACTGGACTTGACTTGAACTTTAGTAGAATTTGTCTCCAGCGAGAAAGCTCTTCTTATCAGCATCTTCAGTACTCTACCTTTCTGCTTGTTTCTGTATCCCAGCATGGATGGAGTGAACGTCAGCATTGACAGTATGGTGCCACATGCTTCAACACCTTTCAGAGGAACACCATTCACTGCAATGGAAAAAGTGGGTGTCACGTAACACCACTTCTTGATCCAAATGCTAAAGTCTGCTGCATCTGTATTATGCTACTGTCTAGTATTTCCTAATTTCCCAAGTAATGTCGAGCATGATACTATTTAAAATGCTTCAGCAAAATAAGATCCAAGTTCCAACTCACCCCCTATTAAGGCTATTACATTTTTCTGCCAAGAGCCATTTCCCTTATAACCATGTTGGCACAGGCTTATAATAATATAAATGAAAAATGTATTCCATATGTTAACTCCTCTTATCCCTTTGAGAAGCTTTCCCTCTGGAGCTACCTGTAGTTTCCTGGCTGACAATACCTTTTTGCAGCTACTATTACAACTGACACAACTGCTCATGCTTCAAATGCCAATTATTGATGTATTCATATCTCCTTGTACTTAGAAAATTGTGAACACAAAAAAAACATTTTTTTTGTGCCAAAGACTGGGACTGTCTAGCCTACATTACTGTTGGAACTGTGGGTTAAGCTTGTAGAACCAATGTAAAATGTATAAAAAAAACCCAGGACTGATAAGTAAGTAATGCAATTGAGATGATAAGAATCTGGACTGAAAGCTGAATCATTCTTGAAGCACAAAAATGTGCAACGAAACGTCTTTTTTTTAATAGCAATCAAATTGGAAAAACGGATAATGAAACTCTAATTACAAATGAGTGCAAGACCAAAATATATCAAGTATAAAGATGAAGAAGGAGAGCATTGTCAGCAAGCCTCTATGGGGACAACGCAGCCATAAACTATCACCAGACTGCTGATTTCTAATCAGTGGGAAGCAGAAAGGAGTTTTATAATTACCTTAAAGAAGGTAACCCATGCCGGCAGGGAAGAGGACTAGAATTCTAAATTACCAGAAATTAAACATATTTATTCAGCTGTTAGTTCTTGATGCAACACAAAGAGAAAATGTACAATATAGGTCTATAAATGATAAAGTTAACAGCCTCTACAGGGCCATCTACTAGCAGGACAAGACCAGATCTGGTGGGACAGTTTTGATCATTTCAACTGGGCATGTGTGTCTCGCAGGGAGTAATATTCTACAGACCATTCTGTAATTGGATAACAGTGCATTGGGCCAATTTGCCCTTTGCACCTTGTCGGCATAGTGCATTAGCAGATGCGGAAGTGCAGCGTGTCATAGCTTGCTGCAGAACCAGTCGTAGGGGCCACTGGCATATTTAGATGAAAGTAGCATCTGTCAATCTACATATGTTACTGATTGTAGTGTATCTGGCCTTACCATCCACAGGCACATCAGTTGCAGACCTTAAAAGTCTCAACAAACCACCCAGGAAACCTTTTTACTTACCGGCCCAAAACCTTATCTCATGGTTGCTCACGTAAAAACCATGTATCTTTGGAGGCTTTTGGAACTGAATTAGGAAAAAAGGTTTTGTCATGGAATTAAACTGAGTATGTAGTATGTACATTTTGTCTTATTTATTGAGGCCAGGACCTTGATGGAAGAGTGCATTTTTTTCATCCAAACTTATTTTCCGGTATACTGACATGACTATTTAAAAAAATGCTCATGTAAAGGTATAGGATCTATTATCCACAATGCTTAGGACCTGGGGTGTTCAGGATAGTTTGGATCTCCATACCTTGAGTCTACTAAAAAAATGTAATCATTAAATAAACCCAATAGGATAGTTTTGCCTCCATTAAAAATTAATTAACCAATCTTAGAATCAAGTACAAGGTACTGTTTAATTATCAGAGAAAAAGGATTAAAAACTACTACATGTATAGCAGTGATCCCCAACCAGTGGCTCGGGGGCAACATGTTGCTCCCCAACCCCTTGGATGTTGCTCTCAGTGCCCCCAAACCAGGTAGTTATTTTTGAATTCCTGACTTGGAAGCAAGTTTTGGTTGAATAAAAACAAGATTTACTACCAAATAAAGCCCCCTGTAAGCTGATAGTGTGCATAGAGGCTGCCTAATAGCCAATCGTAGCCCTTATTTGGCACCTCCATGAACTTTTATGGTGACTGTGTTGCTCCCCAAGTCTTTTTACATTTGACTGTGGCTCATGAGTAAGAAAGGTTGGGGACCCCTGATGTATAGGATCCCTTATCTTAAGCCATTTATGCAGAAATATCTGAATTACGGGAAGACCAATCTCCCATAGAATCCTTATTAAGCAAATCTATGTAATAACAAAACAGTAGCGTTTAGCTTTTGGTAACTAAGCTGTATAAATTCCTATCAGTGGCAAAACAATCCTATTGGGTTTGTTTGATGTTTAAATGATTTTTAGTAGACTGAAGGTATGAAGATCCAAATTATTGAAAGATGGCCTTCCTGTAATTCAGAACTTTCTGGATAAGAGACCCTGTACCTGTATTTTGAGATAATTGTAAGAATTCCTTTTTAGAAATGAAGGTTCCTTCATGGAAAACTATAGAACTATGACAGAGTGAGTAAACTTCTTGACTCCTAAGAACCTAACTAAACTGTTTTTTTTTTTGTATTCCAAACATGAAAAATGTAAGTAGGACATCGATCCTGCACAGCTCGTTTCATATTAGATTTTTTTTTTTAATTTACAAAAAAATAGGTTCTTTAAAGCTGCCGAGCGAAAAGTGGCTATGCTCTGTACCCACAAGTGCCCTTTCAGTGCCCGCCAATCTGAAAAGGGTTTATTTAAACAAATTGCGAGGAGGTGGTGATGAAAGGCAATATTCTGGTCGGCTGCTTGAAGAGCTGTAATCACTTTCATGTCATTTAATAATAGCCTGTGGGATTCTAGCAATATATGTGAGTGCTCAGCGAGAATAAATGGAGCCTGGAAAGTTCTCTGGCATAAAGCGCAGTGTATTTAAAGACCATATGTAATGTTACGTGACATGCTTTTGGTGCCAGCCCTAACCATTTTGCTGGCGGGCACACAAATCATTTCCCTTAAGCAAGCTATGGATGCTAAAAAATGCTGCATTCTTCTTAGGAGAACCAAGATTAAGGTGCCCCACCCTAGGGAATACACAAAAACAAAAGACCATGCCATCATTCTAATAGGTTTGTTCCATGTCGTAGCTACCTATGCATTGAGCGGCTTCAATTATCCTTTAACCTTCAGTCTGTTCCCTAGTGTCCATTGTAGACTGCCCTCTGTTCCTATCCAATCCACTTTTATCATCTCTCTGCAACCTGTTTCTTTCTCTCCACCTGCTGCAGTATTTTCTCTACTCACCATGCCAGTTGCTCTTCCATCTGTCTTTCCATTCTTATTATTCTCATCTCCCCCCCCTTACTATCAACTGCCCAACCTCCAAATTCCATTGCTGTACCCCTCCTGCATCCATTCCCTCTCATACGAAGTCCATCTTTATCATAAAGTACCCTCTCTGCACCAATATGAGCTAGGAAAGCTAGAAGCACAGCCTTTGTGGGAGCCATAAATATGGAGGTTAATGACAGCTGCTCAGAGAGCGAGCTATAGAAATGCTAGAGGAGACGTCATAAAACAGAATGATTACTAAGGATAAAGCTCCCAAATTGTGCTGGCTCAGTGAATACCATGGAATTTTGCTTTTTTTGACACTTGCAGAAAAGGAAACCCTTTCACTGCCCTTGAGTCCTTAAATGCATTGTGCTACTCTGTTAAGCCCATCTGCCTTATCAATAGGGCTTCTTCATTAAGCAGCCCGTCTGGCATTTGCTTAACCATGTGGAAAGAGAAGAGAAATTATATTTGTTATAATGGCTACTTTTTATTTTTCTTTTGCAAATACTTGGATTCTATTTATTTTTACGACCAGTTCTTTTTATTTATAAAATCAATATAATTGTTCTTCTTGGAATGGTCATGCTTCCATGTTATTTTTAAAGTGATTTACTGGCAAGAGGGACTAGGCAATCTTGGCACGCTCCTAATTAGAAGTAGAGGAAAAGATACCTTCCATCCCACAAATGCTTACTGAGATGTTTCTCTTTGGAAGCTGCTCGCTCTCTTAGTATGGAAAATATAATGTTCCGGTTACTAAAGTCCAACATCAAATAGATTGTTTTAGATTGCAATATGTTTTGGGCAGGGCCCTCTTTATCTCTTGTATAGGTTATTAGTTGTTTTGTAAATGTAATTTTGTTTTTTCAATGTATACAATATACTCATATATTGTACACTGCTGATATTTGTGTATATTATAAATATGTAGTAATAATGGTAAATTTATTTTTCCCATCAGGAAGAAGCTCACTGAAAATGTTACAAAAAAAAATCAGGAAAAATTGAAAACCAACAACCCAGGCATTTCTTCTCTAGTAACATCTTAGTGCTAAAAAAACTAAGAAAAATAACTTCATTTTTTTTCCCATCTCTAAAGGCTTCTTTAATTACTGCCCTCTCATTAAAGGTTCTCTGATTCACTCATGGTCAGGCAGATCACTCTTGCCTTGGTGACCAATTCATATGGCCAATTCATACATTTAAAGGAGAACAAAACACTGATTAATAGATGGTCATCTTCAAAGGTCTCCCTCCGCACCATTGAGGACTTCCTAAACTGCCCTGTTTGCTACACCTGGTTGTAACGGAGTCCCCTATTGTATCATTTCAGGTGCTGTACTCACCTCAGGAGCATGCACAGTTACAGCCAATTCAGACCTGGAGAAGAGGACCTGAAAAGGTACAAGATGGCGCTCACCAGCCCTAAGGGGCTGATTTATTAACTTTTGACACTTTTGAGTATTGTTGGTAAAAAATATTAATAAAGTGATCACAGGAAAAAGCAAATCATGTTTTTTTGCCCCAAATCATGGTAAAACTGAATGTTGAAAACTAATAAATCAATGTTTATATTTGCAGGATACGTGTAGAAAGTGAATTTGTATATAATATTTTGGGTTTCATTGTTAAAAGGTTTTCATGTTTAAAATGTTGTCTTTATTATGCACATAATGCAGGGCTGTACAACACGGATGCCTATACTGGACGAGCCGAGGCACTCGCTTATTATGCGCATGCATGTGTAATATACTTCTACCCCTGCTTTTCAGTATAATGATTATAGTCAGTGATGGGCGAAATGTTTCCCCAGGCATGGATTCGCTGCGAATTTCCACATTTTGCCATTGGCGGATTGTTTTGCGAAACGGATGAAAAAATTTGATGCGGAAAAATTTGCCGTGCGTCCAAAAATTGTCACGGGCGACAAAAGAATAGCTGCGGGCGACAAAAGAATAGCCGCGGATGACAATTTTATTTTGACGTGCAACATTTTCGCCGTTTCGCGTTTTTCGGCGAAGCAAAACGGGACAGATTCACTCATCACTAATTATAGTAAAAAAAACATAATCCATGAAGTGTAATGTTTTCTCCTAGCAAACTTGCCTCCCTGCTAGCTGATCTTTTGTGTTGTTGGTGTGAGGTGTGGCCAAATGACTCGGGTTAAAAACGTTGGCATGAAGCATCATTTAACTGGCTAGGCCTGTGAACTACCAGCTAATGAGATGTCATGGGTGGGGGTTGTCCAGACAAATAACTTGCATTGGGCTCCAAGATTTCTAATGGCGGCCGTGCATCCAACTGGTTGTGTTTCAAGCTCACCATGTAACCATGCCACGTTTTATCTCTCCTATCTCTATTTTGCTTCAAGACAGGAACCTTATTCTGTGTTTTGGAACTCCTAGCACTTATATGGATTCTCATAGTTTAATTTGTATTCACTGTAAATAAATAAATACATACATAAATAAATACAATATAGTCCTTTTGCAAGGACCTCCCCTCCCACAAGTCAAGTCTACCCCTTTATCCAACCTTGAGAATTATGCAATATCTAAACTACAAAGAAATGTTTATCTGCCTTTCATTGTCTCCCACAGGGACCTTTTCTTTCTTTATTAAAAGGAAGAATGGCACCCTAGGGAGTTACATTGGTTATGCAGTCTTTTATGAAATCATACTTAAAAGAATCAGTATCCACAATCCCAGGGACTGCAGATCTCTTCTGGCAAGTGGGCAAAGCCTTCTTTTTAGATCAAGTTGGACTTAACAGGAGGATAATGATTACTCAGTAATACCATTTGGGCTTTGTATTGGCCCCATGCGTTCTATTGCCAAATCTTTTTTTGACAGTGATCTTTTGAATAAGCTTTTGACATGGAAGACATTTTTATTTTGTCTCTTAAGAAGCTTATCACTGATATATTTCTGATAATGCAAAGCCCAAGAAAATACAAACATTTTAAGCTAACATCACAAGTTATTTCTCCAGTCTATGTTATTATTTCAGTGATGTTATAACTCCAAGGTACGTTATATCTCCAAGGTACGTTATATCTCCAACAGACCTTCAGACAGCAGAAACAAATACGGGATCAATTAAGCTCAGGAACCAAACTTAAAAAGGGGTATTTTAATGTGATAAAATTGTAAAACTTCTGAAATGCTTAGGTTACTTAGAATGTTCTTGCTGTTTAAACTCACTACACCATCCCTCTACTGACAGCTGCTTTCATTTTAATAGAATCTACTTGTGGGTCTCCTGGTAATGGGGCAGTAAACCCCCCTTTTAACATTATTTCAGTGAATAGTACTTGTGCTTTTTGCCTATTATTCTAAAGAAATCCCTCTCTTCCCCTAGCTTCAGCCTTTGTTGGGCTTTTCGATAAAGGAGCATCTTATTATACAGAGGGATACTCATTGGGCTTGTGTTTTTTTATTTATTATTTATTGTGCTTGTATGAACCACAAAATAGAAATATTAAAACCATAGATATTTCATAAAATAAGACAAAAGGTATCTTCAACCCCATTTATTTGTATTGTGTTTATCAAGCAAAATAAACTTCATTTACACTATATAAGTGCTAAAAATTTTGTTTCCTTTAGTTTTGGATTTACACAATCACAACAAGAAGGCAGCTGCCATTTTTCTGGCACTATTATTAAGACAAGCTTTGTATCGCCCTAAATCATTTAGTTGCCAGAAAGGGGGACCTGATGCCCATCCCCATTCACTGGCTGCACAATTAGATAGTGAAGAGGGAGGGTGCAGTGAGGAGCGCAGTGACATCTAGGAAGTGCTGAATAGAAAGTGAAAGTAATTGTCTGCCCTGCCTCTATGCCTAAGGCATAAATGTCTTTATAATGGGTATAGATGTCTGGGTGACAGGTCCCCGTTAAGCTCATGTGGAAAAAGGGGGCATACTTTCCATTTAACTTTCAAATATTATAAATTATAAACAAATATTATAAAGGACATCTGTCATAACAAAATTGTTTTCTCCCGCCAGAGGTGTGGGCTGACAGAGCCAGCACTCCTATTGGGGGAAACAATAGTGTTTTTGGTAGAAAATCTCTCTAGCAACTGCTATTCTGCCCACACCAGGAGGGAACTCCCAGTGGGGGCAGCCATGTTGGGGCACATGCATGTGCATAATAAGCAAGTTTCCCAGCTTGCCCCTTATGCATATGCATGTAAGGTAGGATTGCTTGACTCCTCCCCAATGATAGATCACACACAATGAGCAAACTGGAGGACTGTGGTTGGCCAAATGGAGTGCAGGCACTATCAGCCCAAAAAAGCAAAAAAAAATAGCTCAACCATGTCGAATAATTTATTGCACATGGTTTGGCAATGAAAACATTCTTAAATTGGTTCCTATTATACATTTTGTAGTCCTTTTTTGCATCAAAATGCCCTGTAGTGCGACATACCAGAATAGGTGTTAAAAAGTATGTACTGAAAGAATTCATCATGTGGGGAGACTGGCTGTCATTGCCTGGAGAATCTGCCACAGAGTTCTGTTCTGTTTCTGGTAACTGACTGTTGGATTGTGAGTCTCGGAGAAGGGTTGTTTATATTAATTCTTAGTATCAAAAAAGACTACAGTACTTGGAGATAGGACCATAAGAATGACACAGAGCAGTTAGAATTAGCAATCAGGATCTTTTGGGATAGGATCTATGCCCATTTGCTTGCAGGTATGCTTGTATTTATGCTCCCTTTATTGTGGCAATGTATTATTTGTATTGTCTTCTTACATTTCCTTCAGTGTCCCCTCGCTCTAATAACAAAAGCTATTACAGTGCTAGGTCATATACAATGTCAGTTGAGGCTTCTCGGTTCAGCAGGATGAGCCCGGCTGCCTGCTTTAAACCACTTCATGTGATTGCCAGTACGGCAAGGAAGCCAGACGTAACTAATTCATTTTTTTTAGCAGAATGTAAGTGTTTATAGGCGTGAGCTACTATTCTCCACACTCCTTACGGAAATGGGAGCGGAACCCTGACGATTCCTTTTCAAAGTGAAATGTTTTTCTCTTCTAGATAAGAAGAACACATGGGATCCGGGTGTCTGGGAGGCTTGTTTTATAGGTACTGCTAAGTATGCAGGAAGCACTCACATATATAAAACATCTTAACGGTGTTCTGTATTTGTACTGCCGAATGAGCTCTTGCAGCATCGGGAAATGTAAGGGTTTTAAATTTATTTTTATCAACCTTGCTATTAACATTTATTCCTAAAGCAACAGAAGCATAAAGTATTGCGGCAGTGGAGACACAGACAAGTCAACGTTAAAGGGGTTGGTTCACTTTGAAATTAACTTTTAGTATGATGTAGATAATTTGCAGTTGTTTTTCATTTTTTATTATTTGCGTTTTCAAGTTATTTAGCTTTTTGTTCAGCAATGCTATCTGATTGCTAGGGTCTTGTTTACCTTGGCAACCAGGCAGTGGTTTGGATGAGAGACTGGATTATGAATAGGAGGGGGTCTGAATAGAAAGATTAGTCATAAAAAGTAACAGTAATAAAATTGTAAGCTTACAGAGCAATCGTTTTTTTTAGCTGCTGGGGTCAGTGACCCTCATTTGAAAGCTGGATAGACGTACAAAAGGAAAGCAAATGATTCAAAAATTATGAAAAAAATAAATAATAAAGACCAATACCAAAGTTGCTAAGAATAGGGCATTCTATACCATATTAAAAGTTAACTAAAAGGTGACCCATCCCTTAAATGGGCCCACTGTACACTTTCCAGTCAGAATGGTTTGACTTGAGACTTACCGTGGCCACAGATATGTGTTTGTGTCTTTGGATATATGGCAGCCTGCTGATACAGACTAGGGATGAGCACATTTTTTTGCATGGTATGAATTCACAATGGTAACAATCAAAATAAATTTGCAACGTGTTTTTTGTTTTGCCAGGCGAAAAGAAGGCGAGAGAAAATACCATTTGAGCTCAATGCATTTGGCCTGAGGAAAAAAACCCATTGACTCATCAACATTTTGCCATTTTGCACATTTATTGGAGCAGTGAAACAGGGCAATTTGCTCATCAACACTGGCACAAATCCATGTACTATGGCTACTGGTTAGTTCTGGGATTCGGCAGGCTTGAAAACTTCATCTGCTGATGTGCCATGTTGGCCAGTGCATAATGCATCTGGAGATGCAGAGGAAGTGATAAGGACCCACAGCTTCTCTTTACTTCCTGTTGTTCTGATCATTGGGACATGAACGATCGGCACAATAAAAAGGTGGCCATACTATACCTCGTACCCTCTTCATCCATTCAGCCTGTGGGCCAATCTTTCATAGGATAAAATATTGGCCCATGTATGGCCACCTTTAGAGATGCACTCAGTAAAGCACTTATGAGGTGGCCACTGGTGGTAGAAGAGTTTAACATATGTTACAGGTATAGGACCCGTTATCCAGACCAAGGGTATTCTGGATAAGGGGTCTATCCATAATTTGGATCCCCATACCTTAAGTCTACTAAAAAAATCAATAAAACATTAATTAAACCCAATAGGATTGTTTTGCATCAAATAAGGATTATGTATATCTTAGTTGGGATCAATTACAAGATACTGTTTTGTTACTACAGAGAAAAAGGAGATCAGTTTTAGAATTGGGAATTATTTGAATAAAATGGAGTCTATGGGAGACGGGCTTTCCGTAATTCGGAGCTTTCTGGATAACGCGTGGATTACCTGTATAACTACACTAGGGGGCCAATTTACTATAGATCGTAGTTTTATTTTTCAGGATTCATAATTTTGTGCGAAAAATAGGAATTATTCTGGGAAAAAACAGGATTTTTTCACCGTTTATTATGCATCAAAACACTGAAAAATACAAAAGTAAAGCCATGCCATCTAAAACCTGTCATGGTCATGCAGAAATCAATGAGCAGCTCTTCCATTTACAGCTGTAAGATCTTTGTGGGTTTTTGCATGTTTCTGTGTTTTTTTCATTTGTGCTTTTTTTTTTTAAAAGGCTGTTTTAATAAATCGCTTGGCATTCGTGCTTTTAGAGAAAGTGAGTATAATTGTGGTTTTAAAAACCACAAAAATGAGAAAGTTGGTAAATGGTGGCCATTTATCTATGGCACAATAAAAAAAATGTAAGGTAATACGGGTACAAACAAGATCATTTGAAAGGATGCTTAAAATAGGACCATCTGCAACACTGTAACTGTTAATATTGAAAACACTGTTTGGAAATGATACAGTGCATTTCAATTTTCTTTCAGAAACACAAGGTCTTTATTTTTGATTCCCTGTTGGCGTTAAGGTGGCAGAATGGATGTGATAAGACATTTTTATCGAGGTTCCAAAAATGAATCAAATTCAATCATTTCTGGTTTTCAGCAACAAATATTGAACCAGACTGAATTCCTATGGGGAAAATACATTCCATTTCTATTTCATCTAAGGCCAAATAACTAAAGAAAAAAAAGCTATATGAGAAATATATATGAGGTATTTGATCTGATCAGCCACTGGATGTGTTTGTTATCCCCTTCCATTTCCACTCTGTTGTGTCACGATTGGGTCAGAATAAATATAGTGCACCCCCTTTTTTAAAACAAGTTCAATGAATAGGCCTTGGGTTAATCAGACTTTCTGCCTATTTATTTTGATTAGTTTTTTTTTCTTGGCAAAACTGAAATTGTAAGTAAAGTCACATTCTATTTGCTGTTCCAAGCACAAGTGAAATAAATCAGCAACCCACCGAGAAGCCCTGGAATAATTATTTGGATAATAACTGATTAAGTAATTATTTCATTATAGGATATTGTGAGCATATTCCATCCATTCTAAAAATTTAGCCATATAGCCAGTTGAGCAAAATTAATATGATATTAAGAATCACTTGCGAACACAGTAGGGCTCATGTCCTTGGTACTTGTGTCAAAATGCATTCCTTGCCCTTCTGCATAGTTGCATTCAGTGCAACTCTGTCCCTCCTGACTTACAGTCCAAATTGTATGCTGCTGCACCTATTGAAGCAGGGAAACCTTTGAGCTACCTCCAACTCTGGACCAAGGTTCCCTTAGTGGCCTTTGTCAGTCGCCACAGCTCAGTTGCACTGAAATGATAGGACACACACGTCACTCACAAAGTGACGGCAAGCAGACTTGGCGCAACTGTGCCTTGGCGCATTGGACGCAATTGCAGTAGGCATGGCACAATTACGTCAAGAACATTGCGTCTTTAAGACTGCAATGATACCGGAAATCTGGGAAAAAATGCTTCATTGTGGGGAAAACATGGTGAATGTTCTTAAAATTGCACTTTGCTCACTGCAATTGCAGCCGTACATGAGAATTCCATAACTGAAGATAAGTTGCACTCACCATGGTTGTGTCTGAATGAATGCAATCATGCATGCTCATGTTCCCAATGCACAGTTAAAATGCAGTTAGTTTGATTCTTTTGGTCTTGTGCTCTTATTGATGCAATCCATCAAGGGCTAATATAGTAATTTCAGGGAGCCTGTATTTTATTCTTTGCCCCTGACAAAGACCCCCCCCCCCCCCATGAGGAGCATGTTTGGACACAGGTAATGAATGCCGTCAGTGTTGTGTCCATTTTACCTCCCTTTCAGCTACATTTGTACTGTAAATGTAGGCTGTTTTTCAGATGCTACCCTTTTTAGACAATTTCTCTGTAAGCTGGTTCCCCCTGACATGGTTCATGTCTAGGCATTGCAGAATAGAAAGCTGGATGCCCATACTCACAGTAAACCTTTTATACTGATAAATACCATGATTTGACATGAATGAGAGAATTGGACAAAGTCTATTCTGATCCAACCTATCCTGTTTCATATCTATCATGGTGAGGGTCAAAAATACAGAGCTCCCATGTATACTTCTCTAGTCCAGGGGATATATCTGCCTGTTGCCAACAGTTCTTACCCAGTAGAGTAGGGTATAGTGTTGTATCTATGCTATTAAACCAGCGGTTCTGGGTGCATAGTTGGCCACAGGAACATAAAGGAGTAATTTGCAGGTTTCCGCCTATAATGCCATGAGGTATGTGAAACCCTTCTGGTTTAAGAAGGCTCTCTCTGCTTGTCTTACATTTGAGAAGGGCTCTTGGGCCCTTTTTGAGCCCCTCTCTCCTTAACCAATATGGTTCTTTCGCTATAGTATTGTATGTTAGTTTGGAAATCTTTAACATCCCTAACTTCCTCCAAACTCCCTTCATGCTCTAAATTTATTCTGTGCCAGCTTTGCTTACCTAGGAATACACTTGATTGGCATGGATATACACACACAGGCAGGCAGAGGGAATGGAGGAGAAAGATTATATTTCCCGTACACAATATCTAAGATTTGCACCAACTTTATTAGGTTTAATTACCTCACAGTAGAATGAACACACTTCAAATGATTAAACAATTATAGAAAGATAATTTAATGACGTTTAATGAAATAGAAATCCGCTGTCTCCTTTCACTTGTGAAAATGTGTAAAGAAAGTACAGCAGAAATGCTTAGGAGTTGAGGCAGCAGTAAATTCCATTAAGACGTGAAAAAGTCAGAAGTGGTATCATATTTTTTGGGCCATTAATGTTGAAAATAACTAGTTTTTATAGGCAGATTTCTTTTACAATATATCTGTGGGCACTGAAAAATTCTTATCTCAAGTTACAGTAGATGTAGTTGCTGAACTTAACCCTTCTTCTATGTTTCCCTTACTGCCACGTCATGGTGGCATTGCCTCCAGACATCTGAAAGGATCATTTAATAGATTTAAATAGTAAATGTAATCTTTTTTTTGCTCAGTTCTCTATTGGGGTTATGTAGTAAAAGGTACTTAGTTTGCCAAGGAGCAGTAACCCATAGCAACCAATCAGCAGGTACACATTTATTGGTCACCTGTTTAAAAGCAAATATATTGCTTGTTATGGGTTACTGCTCCTGGGTTAACTTAGTGCCTTTTATTACATATAGGGGTATGTCTCATTAAGGGGAAAAATCACATAATTGATATCAGTCTACTCTAGAATTCCATAAACCCTACTTTTTTTTTTTTTAATTAAATATTTCAATTTTAGGGTAAACCTTCCAGGCGGCCCAAAATTAGATTTCACTATTACAGCCTCAATGTGCCCAAACCCTGGAAATATTCAACAAACATAAGTAATGTTGGAATATATGGTGTTCTCAAATATCCCTTATTGTTTCCAATATGGATGAGTAAAAGTGGTGGATTGTTAGAATAGCAGACTATCCAACTGGTATCCAGATTAAAAATTGGCAATCTGGGGAAGGACATTTGATAATATTGGACCTGTTTTAGCTCCATCTATTAATCATACTTGTTATAAGGTATTTAATTCATTTATCCCTTTGTAATGTGTCCTTTATAACCTAAAGTGCCTTCTCCTAGAACAGTGATCTCCAGCTCATTTTATCTTGCTGGCCGGTTATTTCTGCTACATCATGTTTGAGGGCCTGATTGTATTAAAATGAAAATGTCACACAATAAAGTCTTTGGAGCAGATTGGGGGTCATTAAAACTCTTTGAAGGCCTACATCAGGCCTCTGGGCCTCCAGCTGGACAGTCCTGTCATAGAGGAACCTGCTTGGTTCAGCTGTAACAGGCCACTGATACAATACCAATAAAAGAAATGATATGCCTTCATACTGGCAAGATCCAAGAACACATTTAATGGAGAACTAAATCCTAAAAATGAATATGGCTAGAAATGTAATATTTTATATACTGTACTTACTGCACCAGCCTAAAGTTTCAGTATCTCAATAGCAGCAATGATCCAGGACTTTAAACTTGTCCCGGGAACTCCCAATCCTTTAAAGTGTCAGTGACACTAACATGCTCAGTGAGCTCTGAGCAGCTGTTGAGAAGCTAAGCTTAGGGGTTGTCACAAATTATCAAGCACAAAATGAGCTTTGTCTGTTATATAAGCTGATGCTACAGGGCTGATTATTAAATGCCAATGCCAATAGCACTGGTTTCTGAGCTTCCATGTAGTAATTATCTGTATAATTTTTTAATCAGCCTTATATTGTGACCTTTATATCCTTTATATCCTATATATACAGCATATTGTGTGTCAGTTCCAACCATTAGACCTTTAATTTAGGATTGTTTTCTATAGTGTTTCTTCTATGTAGATACCATATATAAAATGGCTGTCCTATGATTGCATGGTTCTACCTATATCCAGGATTAGTTCAAAATGTAAGTCAAACTACAGTAGTGCAGGTAACACAGTGAAAGCAAATATCCAATTACTTACTATGTTTCACTTCACTGAAGTAAAGCTGGCTGAACGTTTGGCCATCCATGTGCTGGGCCAGGGTTGATCAGATCATACTATGGGGCTATGGAGACCTTTTGGGCGAAGACTGCATCTATAGGCTGATGAGGCTCAAACCAAATTACATTTTTAAACCTTCCATATCGACATCAGCCTCTCAAGGACCCCATACCTGGCCCAATAAACTGTTGATTCAGTTTATGGTCACCTTGAGTTGGTAAATAAACCTGTGTTATTGTCTTCAGTTTTTTGTTTATTTGCAACTTACACCTCCCTAAGGGCTCTGGCACACAGGGAGATTAGTTGCCCACGACAAATCTCCCTGTTCATGGGCGACTAATCTCCCCGAAATGCCATCCCACCGGCAAAAATGTAAATCACTGGTGGAATGGCATATGCAGCGCCGCAATTTCAGTGAAATCGCGGAAGTTTCCTTGAGAGGGACAGCCAATCGCAGCTCTGCATTTACATAAGCAGAGATGTGCTGCAGTTCCCTAGCAGGTCCACCTAGCTGCAAAGTGCTGCCGACCCCCCTAAACAGCCTGGGAACAGAGACATCAGGAAGTGGAACATATGGATGGGACAACTAGGGTTTTGGGGGTATTTCTCAATAAATCAGCCAGAAACACATATTTTTTAAGCATATTCCTTCTGTATTTAGGTAGTATAATTCACTGGCAGGTTCTTAATGTTCACACAATATGTCTCCTTTAATATTGTAGCTTAGCATTTACAGAAGCCATCACAGATACTACCTGTACTATAAGCCCTACAATTTGGAGAATAAACTAACTCATGAATGCCTTCCTTGTGGATTATCATTGGCATCTCTTTATTGTAACACTTGAGATTTGCACAGCATGCATCTCTTTCCCCCAGAGGAATACACAGTACAGGGACTGTTCCACTTCCCACCTGTGGAATATAGCAGACTATGTACCCTGCAGTTACAATTTGCTGCACATGAAATATAGAGACAGTTATGGATTTAGCCTCTCCTCACCCCCCACTGGGATATAGAACTGAGGACACTAATATGCTTTCGCTATAGTTAATATAGAATTAAATTAAAAAAGAAATAGTTTGTTCCTACCTTCTGCGCTTTGTGCCGTTATTATTGGTGTCACTCACGTTGTGACAATAATCAGATGCTCTTATTTGTTTTCTAATCTCTTTCACTCTTCTAGTGTAAACAAATCATTAGGCTGCTGTGTTGTAATAGAAGAAAACCAAGGGAATTCAGAGCACTGGCTGTTTTTTTTAGCGAGACTGAGCTAGAATTTGGGAGAAAACAGACAGGAACCGCATATAATGGGAGATGTGTGAGCAGAAAAGGGGATTCAATACACCTAACAGATAATTAGCAATGAATCCAAGCATTGTTTTTCCAACAATGTAACCAGTCAATAAAATCCAATAGCGTAATTTCTGCAACTTTTCTGTTTTCTCTAGTCATTAACTAGGAATTATGGCCCCACTGGCATCATTGCAACCTTCTTATTGCTTATACCGTGATAAGGTGCTATTTAAATCAACATAATCATGTAGGCAAGGATGAATAATAAATGGGCCAGATTTCTATGTTTTGTGTGTATATATATATATATATATATATATATATATATACACACAAAATATAAATATAATGGTACTTGCCTTCCATTTTTATAAGTAGATAATGCAATGTCAAAAACCTGTTCTTGATATATGTATTTATCATTCTATCAGGGGTTATACAAGGCATTCTACCACCACAGTCTGATTGCCCCATGCTGCCATGTATACCTCTACTTCACTTGAATGGGGTGATTCGATTGTCTCTCTCTTTTGGCTTTATTCAGCCAAAGCTCAAACTTAAAACAGGAAATTATATTATATTCTACTTCTTGGAACCTGAGGTGTTATGTAGTTGCCACAGCCTTAGGAACCAAGCAGAACAGCATCTGTGTAGAAGAATAGAAAGAAAAATATAGGATTAAGTAATTGGGGATTAATCTGTTTTCTGGTAACCAAGGCCAATGCCATCATAAAACTCATGCCAGAGAAAAAAAGGCAGAAGAGAAAGGCAGACCAAGTACAATGTGCGCCCAAGGCAACCTGATGGCACTCTATCCCCCACCCCAGTGCATGGGCAAATGAAAGAGAGAGAGAGTGACTAGAGGGGGGCAGAACGTTAGATCCACAAAGTCCAGGGCCCTGTACTTGGGGTAGGCAGCCAGAAGAGGTATGTGCCTAGCTCCCACCAGCATTGCACCCTGGGTACATCCCTCATCTGCCTGCCCCTTGTTCCAGCCTTGCCAATCACACCCCATTTTATCTAGTAAGGTACCCAGTCTTTTCAAAATCCTGCCTCTTTAGAGAGCCCCATCTCAGGAATGTTTGACAATTCAGGCTTGTTTGCCACTTGCACCTCTTTGAATCTATTATGTACAGCTTTGTAAATGTGCTGGATAGAGGGAACACTCATTTACATCCGCCAGTACATTGAGCAAATTACAATTTTTAGTACATTTGCTTTGTTTTTCCCACAATGCAGCATTTTTTTCCAAAGTCATTGCTGTCGCTAGGGGGTGATGTGCTGCGTCTGATGCAGCTGCATTCTATTCAACAAACAACTCAACTGTGAGTTCATTTTGTTGCAAATTGCATGGAAGTCTATCTGTTGTCATTTGTGGTGTTTGGCTTGCGAATGATGTCTGGGCCATCCATATTGGCATTTTGGCAATGTGATGGTTAAAACACATCTCTTAATAAAACCAAGTTTCAGCGGTTGGCAGCGCTGTAACAGGCTCATAACTGTGTTGCCGTTTGTTTACTCTGTTCTATATGAAATGTTCCACAGCAGACAGAGCTGATGCATTATTAAAGGCAGTAGTGGATGCTTTGAAACTCCCACCCTTGTATAGCTGTGCGGTGTGCTGGCCGCAGGCAATGCCTTGCAGGGCTCGACACGCTCTGGGCTAGACATGTGACTTCAAACGTGCCTGCTGAGAAGAGAGGAAGTGGGGAATGCATGTATTTACTTTGCCTTCACAAGGGGACCTTGATGGGTTGCAATAAATGATATATATAATGACAACGGGTTTGCTTATATTTCCCCAGAAAAGGTTATTTGTAACTTTAGAGTTACTAGATATGCACATTTGTCCATGTGAGAGTAATGATCTATGAAGCAGCAGAGCCGTTATGGTTACGCCTTCCTTGACACTATTTTTTCTAAATGAAAATAAGACTTATATGATCGAAATCCAATAACCATGGGCCAAACCAGAAACCTGCCCAAATCATGAACAAGACTATGATGCCAGCATTTGTCTTTGTGTATGAATATATCCTACTGGCACTTGTAAGACTACAATTAAATAAGGGTTATTCTGAGATGTTATTATATGGAGCCGGTGTATCCCTTAAGAGTCAGAATTGATAAATCGCTTAGACCTCATCTCCTTGTGTCATGGCTCCTATAGCTCCTTTATACTTGTACAGTCTTCTAGAATTTCTAGAGTCCATCCTGATTCTGAACATACTGCATAAAGAATTTACAGACAGGGTAATACTAGAAAGGGTTATTTACTATGATGCTGTAAAGCTAATGGCTTCTTTTTTGTTACTTTTACAAGTGGTTACGGACAGACGGGAGTTTTGACCACTGCTGTCCTCCGTTTGGGGAGGCAACAATAGTCAAAAGCCCATGGGCCGTAGTCCTTCAGATAATGCTGCACACTAAATACAACTTTATATTTGGCATCAGTATATACATACCTGGAAGCCATCTTGGATGCTAGCCTCCGGTAGAACCCATTTACAAAGAAAAGTGGAACTGCCCTGAAAAGTTTTTGTTAATGAGCCCATTAATTTCAACCCTGGGACAATATGCAACACATTCTTCCTTAACACTTAAAACTTTTCTTGACTATCAGCACCCAATAGCTGAAGTAGGAATCCCAGAGCTGTCAACCAATCCCATGTCATGATGGAGATAATGGACTCCAGGACTTTTGAGACCTTATTTCATGTTATTATTTAGTATTACAAAATACTACAAAAACACCAGGACTGGATCATTATCTCACTTATGGACATGACATGGTGTTGGTTGACAGCTCTAGAATCCTTATGGCCTGGCAACTGTAAAGTGACTTATAAAAGACGGTTATATATCTTCAGATGATATATGCTAGCAGAAATGGTTGGGGATAGAGTCCTGCGCAAAACCAATTTTAAGTGCCAGACCCACGTCCCACAATCTGTACCCACAACCTGAATTTTTAGTCACTTTGACGTGGTACCCGACCTACGACTGCCTTATCCACAACCAGCTGACCACCATTAAACAGGAAGTGCTTTTGCTGCAAAGTTACATCATCAGAAGTGGGCAACGTACATCTATACACACATATGAAAATCTTACCCGCAGGGTAATCACTTTCCTTAACCCGCAGGTACCCAACCCATTTATAACCAGATAACTAGGGTAGATAGAGAGGTACAGAAAGGCTGGCATAAGGACCTGCTCCATGTGCCCTAGGACACTTGGACAGTGCAATAAATGCTGCTGGGCTTGTTAACAAACATAAGTGCTAAACTGCACCAGTGCTGATACTTAGAGCAATAAAGCATTCAATTTTTTCAGGCTACCTACATTTTAAAAAAATGTAATCAAAGTTTAGTTGGTCGCTATGGGTATTTGCACTGGTGCAATTTAGCACTTACATTAGGAAATTAGCACAACACAATATTTTTTTTTTACAGTTGGGAAGCCTTTTTCCATGGCCTTCAATTCCATGGCCTTCATGGCCGTCATTCTCGGACTACAAGTCCTACACCTGTCAGGAGAAGAGTTATCTGCAGCAGGAAGAAGGGGATGGTTTGCTGGGAATTACATTGTCAACAGCTCAAGGGCTACAGATCTAACATCCTGATGTAAATGGCTTCAAAATGATGTGTAATAAGCATGAATGAAAAACAGTTGCTTTCTTTACAGATTGTGCCAGGCTTTAAAACATGGTTTTGAAGGTGATGTGCTTTTCCGAAAGAGCATTAGGAAAGATAAATGTGCCCCTATACATTGATTATCACAGTGCCGGAGATGCCAGCGTAGGGAGCAGCAGCCAGGAAAATGAAGAAGAGGGAGTGAGAAGAGAATAAGATGCTGAGAGTCATTGTCATATTGCTGGCAATTATCATTCACACAAAATGAGAGCAGGCTGCCTTGATATAAGGACATGATGCTCAGGGGTAGGATTTACCCAGAAGTCTTAGCTGCCTGCACTAAATCGTTTAACCCACAATGGATTGGATATGCTTTATTCTGACTCAGTACTCCATATTTCATTACATTTTATTGTTTACCTGTAATTAGGTAGGGCATGCAATTTAGGGTAGAAACTAATATGCATATTTATATATACTGTATATATTATATATATATATATATATATATATACATATTTTTTTTTTCTTCATTAGTAAAAAGGCAGGAATGGACATAGTGGTGTTATTTATTGTGTTCAAACTCCTCTCATCACCTTGAGCCAACCAAATAGTCAGCAGTAAGGTTATTAATAGAATTTATAAGATCCTATGGGGATCCTCAGCTGCCACATGGAGAAATCCTACTTGGTTTAGGAAGCTGTTATAAAGCAACCCCCCCTCCATTGGGATTTTCTTTAGCTCCTTACAATAACCATACCCAGAAAGCCCCCAAAAGCAAGAATAGCAGTCAATAAGCTGTATATAATATACCTATATACTGTATGTGTGGGGGAGCATACACATATAGGTATATTATATTCTGGTAACTGCTATTGCAGCTTACTAAGGATGCAGGAATGAGGGAATAAATATGTATATAGCACTACTTGTACATACAGTGCTAAACAGCAGAACAGTTCATTAATAAAACAGGCAGGGGTCAATATAAGTGTAAGTACAAAGCGTTAAAGAGACAAGAGGATGGAGGCACCTGCCCCATAGAGCTTACAATCTACGTATGTGTGCATTGTGGCAGATGGCTCATATTCATGGCATTTTTATATCAGTCCCATGGCACAGTGTTTAATGGATTGCTCACTGATCTTTTGATGCAGGGGGTATGGGAATCGTTGATGAGGATGGTTAACTGCTGGTAAAGCACAGCAGGTGCTACATTTGTGTTGTGACTTACTTACAGTTAACACCCTCTTCCCCATCAATAATTCATGTAACACCCTGTGTCAGACATTCAGACATTTTCATGAGGTAGATCTAGGCACTCTAGAGCATATAAATGCACTAGATGAATGCACAGACTTCCAAAATGTGCATAGTAACACAAAAGGCTGTATGCCTTAAGGGCATTCATTTTAAATTATTATTATATATATATTTCTCAATGAGAAAAACATGGCTCTGAGTTGCAGTATGTACTTGTTCTTAAGCTCTGATTTAAAACTAACACAAGGCCAATTTTCCAATGCTACAGGCTCAAGTACTGCAGCACTAAGGGCTGCAAGACCAATATATGGCATACTTGTGACTATTATTACTAGGTGCAAGAGCATACAGTAGCTCACATGTGCACATAGGAGTCCTGTACTTAACACCTGTGTGCCCCAGCTCACCCCTTTCTAAACGACACCCAAGCTAGCAGCATTCCAGGAGACTCCCCCGCGTCGCTTTCACCTTAGGGTATAAAGTGTAAAAAGGTGCTTTCTGGGTATGGTTATTGTAAGGGGCTAAAGAAAGTATCTAAAAGGTGCATAGATGGAATGCGGAGATTATATTATTGGCTGAATGCTTGATTGGTCACCTGTACAGAGGGAACAGTAAGTGCTGTGTGAGCCAAAAAGTTAAGGCTGATTTATTAACCAGAGCAAATTTGCATCAGACCAGTAACCTAGAATTAGACTGAGCTGAAAAATGACAAGTCTATAAAGTTCAACCCCTTAAAATGACGCCCGGTGTATTTATACACATACTTATATGGACCCATTTATACACTTACACACATATATAAACTATATATACCAAAACCTATACTTAGTAACTGTAGATTTTAAGATCACAATCGCCTTGGTTACTATGCTTGTGCAAGAAATCATCCAAGCCCCTCTCAAAGGCATAGATAGGTAGAATCTGCCTTTGCCAAGCAGGGCATTCGACAATCTCTCCATCACACCTACCATCTACACTGATTCAATTGAAAGTTTAATTTTTCAAGTCTAAAGGGGTGGCCTCTTGTTCTTCGTTTTTTTATACGTGAAAACAGAACCTCAGTTATCTGTCTACAGCGCCCTTAATTAATGCATTTGTGTTATTGCTACGAAATTGTATTATATTGCATTTATCAATAAATAACCTCACTTGGCAATCTGCAGTCTATATTGAAGAAAGGCCCTTATATTGCATGTCTAAAATTAAAGTTACTCCCTTATACAATTGATTCAGCAATATAATCTTATGGCAGATTATAACTGTTCCCTAAATGCTCACCCACACTAGTGATGGAGATAAATATTGTATTATTAGGTATTACAAGATCATAGAAATAAGGATCTTTCTCCCTAAATAGTCATCAAATAAAACATTGTGTATTATTGTAGGAGGAAATGGAGAAGGTTAAACAAGTCCATTGGGCAAATATGTACAGACATGACTGAATTACGCAGGCTCCCTTAACTTAAGCTCTTTTCCCCCACTCCCGGTACCTCAGAGACAATAATGACATCCAGGATGGGATATAACAGGCCACAGCTTTATTAACAGAAAGTATGTAAATATATAAATACAAAATAATTTATAAAATAATCAACATTTAACATTTAACATTTAACATTTAACATAACAATAACCATCCATGTTATGCCCACTGGAATGCTTGCCCACTCCAAACCACCAACCATGGCTGCCTGCCACCTTCCGCAGGAGCTTCAGGTGGGCAAGTGAGATCAGGCAACCAGAATCCACTACTCTCCTGGGACCCTTGTCCGAGGAGGTTACCATCCACCCTTTGACACCCATGTGCCAAAACTGGGGCTTAGCCCCCACCTTCCAGCAAGCATTCCTACCGCAAGCTGTGACGGCTTAAACAAACCCCTCACCAACCCAGTCCACCATGCTTGTATTCATGGACGGGCGGGTGGGACAATGCTCCTAGACTCTCCACAAAGTAATGGTACCGCCTCTTCCTCTGCTGTTAGTTTCCCTATCCTGGTCCCTCTTCTTACATACAAGCCCTCCTTCCCCCAGTCTTAGCCTCTATTAATTAACCCCTTCCACTCCCCTTGCTGTTCCTACATCGTCAAGACTCCTGCTACCTTATAGGTACGGAGCACCCGGAAAATAAGAATGATTGCAATTTACAGCAATCACAGTATTTCATATGAATAGCACTATATTTTTTCTGCTTCTCCGACATATTTTAGGATTTAATAATGTTCATTAACCTGTTGATTATTTATGTTTTTATACAAACCCCATGCAATAGTTGTACGCAAGACTGCACAGATGCACTGGCTACAAGTTCCGATCACTAATACAGATTGTAGATTTGGGGATCTGTGTTAGCTTTAACTTACGTCAAAAAGGAATACCCTACCATAGTAGTATACCACTAATGTTGTTTGAAATAAAGGACTTGTGGTTGGTTTTCTACATGCACACAACACATACAATATACTATTTCAGTAGTATGTGCCATTGGATTTTAAGTACTAAAGGATCATAGGATTCACAGTGCACACAAACAAGCCAAGAGCACACATACATGCTAGGCCCCATCAGCCAATTAATGGACAAAGTTCTTTTCATCCCACACTGGCTCAAGGGAAAAGATGTAAAAGGGCAATATTTACTGATATATATATATACCAGTTTGGTAAGATTCTTTAATAGATTACTAATAGCACATACACGGTGGGGTGCTGATCATCTGATACTTGGAACTAAAAGAATCACCTATGACACTTGTAGCAGCAAATAACTACCTTATGAAAGACACAGCTGTACTTCTTGGACAGTTAAACAGCACCTTGTATTTATAAAGCAAATGATTGACAAAGCAATAATCCTGTAATCAATATGGACCTCTCCTCCCACAGATCGTTATATGGGCTCTAATGAGCTACCTGTATGTATGTGGCATCAGTGTAAATCCATTTGTTCTGTAAAGTTGTGAATTCATTGACACACAAATTCTATTATGGCCTTCAATTAAAAAAAAATATCCTTAAATATCCTCCTACTGTGTCTTTAATGTTATAGAGTATTTGGCATATTTGCAATTTAATTTGTAATAAATACATGCATTTTATTTAGGAAGGGGTTTTGAAGTGAAAAAGCAGCACATATGGATGGAGGAAGCTAGTGCTGAGGAACTCTCCCAAGCAGAGGAACTTTGTGCTCTTTCGCAGATGGTTTTGGAAAGTAAAGTGCAACTGGATATTTGAGAAGCTTTCAAGGAAGCAAAGGTTAAAACGACACGCTGGACCCAGAACAAGAATACTAGCTCAGTCAGTCCTGTTGATCGGACCGTAAGATGAGTGCCAACATCCCGTAGTATGCATTTCACATATCTGTCTTCAAATATATATATATATATATATATATATATATATATAGTACAAGTGGTGCACTCCAAAGTTAATTAGTAATTGCCTAGGTGCTCAAAAACACGATTTGAAGAACAAAACTTGGTACAGCTCAGGCCTTAATTAAACAATATATATATATATATATATATATATATATATATATATATATATATTATAGTAAGTGCATTAAAGTGACCAACATTCCATCCCTACTGTGGACCCTTGGTCAGCCTTGATGGTACAGAAATAAAAATACATTCTGTTATCCAAAATGCACAGGACCTGGGGTTTTCGGCGTAAGGGGTCTTTACGTAATTTGGAGCTCCAAGCCTAAGCCTAAAAATGATTTCAATATTAAATGGACCCAATAGGATTGTTTTGCTTCCAATAAGGATTAATTATATCTATGTTGGGATCAAGTACAAGGTACTGTTTTATTATTACAGAGAAAAAGAAATCTGTTTTAAAATTTTGAATTATTTGGTTAAAATGTATTCTATGGGAGATGGCTTTCTGAATAATGGGTTTCCAGACAACAGATCCCATACCTGAGTATAAACAATTCAGTGCAGTGAGAGCCTTGGCTTTAGGAAATATTCTGTCCTTAAAGATCACAGCCATTTTTATATGAAATCAGCCTCTGCCCTGAAGAGCTTGCACTCTAGATTCTACTTATACCAAATATGTTCTGAAAAGCCTACAAACTAGGCATCATGGGACATTATACTTGTACTAAATACAGTCTGGGTATTACGAGAGGTTCTTTTTAGACAACATTAGGCCGTGCCTTCCAAAATAAGGCAGGTTCTTTCCATATCAAATGTGTTTCTGTTCCAAAGAGCTCACAATCAAGATCTAACGAGTACTTATACTTGTACCAAATCTGTCTCTGTGTTTAGGTATTTACAATGTGAGTATTAATGAGTATTATCTGTATACCAAATCAAGTCTGTGGATGCTTAGAGTTGAACATTACACTCTGTCTCAAAGAGCTCACAATCTAGGCATTACAAAGTCTTCTATTTATATGACCTTTATGACTTTACATTGGAAAGCATAGGGAGCATACATACAGATATCTGGCATATGGTGGCTGCCTCTAGATTAGAAAAAGGATTAGACCCCTGTTATATAAAGCATAATCCTTTGTTTAATCCCAGTTTTTCAAAGGAAATTTTTAGCAAAAGAGGCATGACTAGAGGTACGACGGTAAAATTCTTTCATTCCCTGTCTGTCTGGATTTCTATGAGGTTCTTTCGCTTTATTTCCCACACAACAGGTGCCTTTTCAATGTTTTTTTTTTCTTTTCCTGAAGGCACACACTCCTAGGTCTTTATGTTTTACCATGATTATGCCCCCCCCCACGTGCACCGTCAGCTAGTGAAGAATACTGATAACCTATTCCCGCCCTTTGAAATGGTTCTGGGTTTCTAAAGGTAGGCTATGCTAATTCCCATAGAAAGTCTAACAATATAAATCTGCTTGTGCTGTCTTCTGATAATAGAGTCATAGAGCTTGTGCCTGCGACAAACGCACTCCCATTCACCCCTCCGGTAGCCTGGGGACAGCATGCCATTCGGTGACACACAGTGGGAATTTTGACTCTGTGTACAAGTGGCTCGGTTCCAGATTAGGAGTACAGAACAGCTGTTTGACTGCATAACGGGCGTGAGTTATAGCACAAGGGAAAGCCAACAAAGCTCTTATCCTTTCACATGGGTATGGTGTTCCAGCCAGGGGCAGCTGATGGCAAATCCATGTGCTGACATGAATTATATCTTATAGTAAAAGGGCTCCATCTATTAAATAAGTGACATCAAATGTCTGGCAATAGAACGTGTACAGCGGACAGTAATCTTCCCGATCGGTAGTGGAATGTACTTAAAGTCATTATAAAGCAGGTAGAAAACAATAAAGGTATAAGATCCCTTTTTCAGAAATCCAATATCCAAAAAGCTCCAAATGAAGGGAATTTTAAAGAGGATCTCCAGCTTCCGAAGCAAAATTAGCTAAAGAGCCCCACACAACACAGAAACCCCTAATATACCCATCACTGTAATCTGTTCCTTCACAAAGTATGAATAAATACTATAAATACCAACTGTAAAACAGTTCTTTTCTTTCTGCATCATTTGAAACCCCAGTAGGGGAGGAGGGACTAAAACATTGATGTAACAAATTGTAACAACTTCTCAGCGGCTTACAGACAGCATGCAGGAACTACATAACCCACAATGCATTGCCCTGTGATGTTCCTTTCCTTATTGACATCACGTGTGCAGGGAATTGTGGGATTGGGAGGATGCAGGCTGAGGACAGTAGGCTACTGTTGCATGTTATTTGAGTCTCAAATTAATCAGCCAGATCAGCAGGGGAACAGGGGCCCAGGCTTAGGTAACTGCTCCAAACCTTATTATTACTTTATCATGGAAAGTCTGCATATTTTTAAATTGCTATATATTGCAAAGTTGCTTGAAATTTCAAAAAGTTTAAGTTGTGTTTGGGTGGCGTTCTCCTTTAACAAATAATTCTATTTTTTTATTTTCTCTTTTCTGTAACAATAAAACAGTAGCTTGTACTTAAAGGGATTGTTTGCCTTTCAGTTAACTTTTGGTATATTATGGAATTGCCAATTCTAAGCGCCATTTCAGTTGGTCTTTGTTTTTTCTTTTTTATAGTCTGACCTCAGCTCGGCAAGGCTACAATTTTATTGTTATTGTTACTCCTTATTCGTAATCTCTCTATCCAGGATCTTTTCTATTCATATTCCTGTCTCCCTTTCAAATCAATGCTAGGTTGCTAAGGTAATTTAGACCCTAGCAACTAGATAGCTGATGAAACTACGGAGCTGCTAAATAGAAAGCTAAATTTATGTATGTATGTATGTATATCTTTATTTATAAGTGCTACTTATGTATGCAGTGCTGTACAGTAGAATAGATTACTACAATCAGGGGGTTATTAAGATAATAATAGATAAATACAAAGGTACAGTTGCAATAAGTTAAGATGATGGAGGTCCCTGCCCCATAATTTAAAATCCACAAATAATTAAAAAAATGAAGTCCAATAGCAAATTCTCTCAGAATACCAATCTCTACATCATACTATAAGTTTATATTAGTAGTATGCAGCCCTCTATAACAGGTAGGTCACACAACTGACAGGGTTAATGGGCAGGACAGCAGATTAGCCTTTACAACTCTGGGACACTACCACTTTGATCTTTCAAATAAAGCATTAAAATAATATCCAAGTCATTAAGCCAATTAAATAAAGTAAAAATATTGCGTTCCATGGCTCATAATGTATGGGAATGACAGAGCAACCAAAAAGCAACTGTCCCATGTTCCAGTGTGGATGGGAATTAACGCTTTCACTGGGGATCAGAGATCCAATTTGGTTTTAGACCCATGTTTTAGAAGGTGCTGCAGAGCGAGTTAAACTGTATGCTATCTAGTAGGAGATGAGCAGTGATAGGCGAAATGTTTCGCCAGGCATGGATTCGCGGGAAATTTCCGCGTTTCGCCATTGGTGGATTGTTTCGCGAACCGGATGAAAAAATTCAACGGCTATTCTTTTCACGGGCGTCAAAAGAATAGCCGCACGACAAAATAAAAGCTGCAAGCGACAAAAGAATAGCCGCGGGTGACAAAATAATAGCTGGGCGACAAAAGAATAGCCGCAGGCGACAATTTTTTTTGCAGCACACCATTTTCGCTGTTTCACTGATCTTTTGAAAGATTCGCAAATTTTTCGGCGAAGCGAAACGGAACAGATTCGCTCATCGCTAGAGATGAGTTTTAGCTTGTATGGCCACATAACTCAGTGCTAGCCCTAGGATTGACATTCCCTGTGAGCCTACAATCACATTTGGGAAAAAGTGAGCTGAAACCATTTTATGTATAAAGGCTGCCTGCCTTGTCTTCTCCACATGGAGAGGGAGCAGAAAGAGAGCAGCAGATTTACACATTGTCATGTGGCCTCGTGTGCACACAGTTGCCATGTATGAAGACAATAGGAACTGAGCAGATATACAACCTGGACAACAAAATTCCTCCTATTTAGTCAGAAACAATGTATAAGAATGACAAAGGAGCCGTCAGGGAGCTTTTGTAGCTTAATATTGGTTGAGTTTATGGCTTTGTGACCCAATGTTGATATGTTTAAATCCTGATATTCCCCTTCTGCCGGCACTAACCCATAACTGCACCATGTCTCATTATCTAGGGCTGCATTTGATGACCCTGGAATATTTACAGGGTTTTAGTCCAAGCCTGAGTGGCCTTCTAATAATATGATATAGCTGTAGGTGATTTCTTTGACTACGTGATGGATGCAAATTCTCAAAAGTGACCAAGTAACTTTTTGTCTGTATACCTTGCCAGGAGAAGAAAACCAGAGGCTTTTAGTCTTTTATTATTATTATTATTATTATTATTATTAACATTTATTTATAAAGCGCCAACATATTCCGCAGCGCTGTACAATAAGTGGGTTACATACATGGACATACAGAGTAACGTATAAGGCAATCAATAACCGATACAAGAGGTGATTTAGCCCTTATTTAGATATTAATGATGTTAGATATAATTATATATATATATGTTAGATACTGATATATTTCCCCAAATGAAGCTTTTGTAGTGCTCCAGATCAATTCTGACCAGCAAATAAGCACTGATCCCCCAATGATATTATAACTGTATTTCAAGCTAGATTCCCTCCCAAAGTTTAGGACCATCTGTCCTAGAAAGTAACAATGCAAGGGTCAGACTGTTGATAGAAAGGATAGTAAACTATCGGTTGTGTATAAACACTGTGCAAAATTTGCACCTGGGCAGTAACTCATGTCAACCAATCAGATAATTGCTTTTAATGTTCAACCTGTAGCTGGCTGGAAAAATCGAACCACTGTTTGGTTGCTATAGGTTACTGCCCATGTGCAAATTCGTCCAGTGTTTATAAATGAGCCCCTCTAAGTTTGCCCAGGTGCAGTAATTCATAGCAACCAATAAGTAGGTAGCATTTACTGGTTTAAAAGCAAACATTTTATGGGTTGCTATGGTTTACTGTACATGGACAAACTTACTTCTTTTTAATACATAAGGGAAATATGAGTCCTGGACTATACATTAGCAACTTAAAAGTAATATTTTTTGTGTTTTTTTAATAGTTTGGGAACAGTCATTCTTGGGAAAAAATGGGAATATTGTGTGAAAGTGCCTATATTGTATTGCATATATTGAGGTACATCCTTAGTTACCCCCTGCCCATTCATAAATATAGAGGCAAGGGGGGCTCATTTATGACCACAAGATTTTCTCACGTTTTTATCAATTAGATGCAAGTTTCAGCCAAATTTGTCATAGAGGGAACTTGGTCATTTCCATTGTGAGTTATTAAAATGATGTTTGCGTATGATTCTTTGGGCGCAAGTCTGTTGGGCCTATTGACACATCCCACTATGTGAACCCTGGAATTACTGCTACGTGGTGCAGGCTGGTGGTAGCTGTAGGGTTCCTAGCATTAATAGGTGAACTTGCACGCATCTCATCAGAAGATCCTGGGCAGGTGTGTACCAATAGTGGCACTTGGTGCAAGTACTCGGTAGAGCAAAGAGTGTGTTTTAAGGTAAAGCTTTCAGACCTTCAATTAATGGCGTCCATACTTGAAACTATGGCTTTCCCTGCATATTTATCCAGCTTGTGCTTTGTGAAGAGGATCTGTTGACCTGAATATGACCCTTTAGGACCCTTTTATGAACCGACCACAATTAATCCCTTTGGTTGAGTTATAAATGAGCCCATCTGTGTTGCAAGTAATCTCAGCCATAAACAGAGTTCATTATGACCTTGAAGAACATCTACAAAAAGTGCCCTCGAGAGAATGAGAAACCAACCAATTCTAAATCCAAAATCCTCACCCATAGCAAAAAGACATTAGATATGGTTTCCTGGCAAATACATTGATTGTATCAGATAAACTTTTTATGCTTTAGTCCTATGAGACATCTGCTACACATATTCAGAGTAGGTTAGACTGAGTTAGTCTCTTTTGAGGATTTCTCCTTGTTTCATGTATATATTATAGTTCAGTATGGTTTATTTGCCTATATGAAATGGTATATGGAGTGGTAGAACTGTGTTCACTTATTTTAGTTGATACGTAAATGTGTCCCACTGGTCTTCCTAGAGTTTCTGAGCAAAGGTTAAGTGAAAGAACATGGTTCCACCACTCAGTTGTACAAAATACAACAAGTTACTGGGGGCTCAATAATTGGAAATGCTCTGGTAGAGTACAAAGTGTACACAGTTCTACCACTCAGTCACATATTATGTACATTGTTGGTACGTAGTTTAAATGTTTTTGAATGCACCTCAATATTTAGTACACAGTAGGTAGTGTAGGACTCACATTAAATGAGGACCCTTCATGTGACATGTGAGCTTGCATACTTTGGTCATAATGTGGTACCAACATCTCAGTTTTTGTAAAATGTATTTAAAGAGATTAACACAGGCTGAATATATAGTGCTGGCAATATTGTATCTTTTTTGTGTGTGCAGATAATTGTCATGTTTGATCCTTTCTAGTGCAAGTCTGGTGCAACTATTGATGCAGATTGATGTAGTCGTGTAGAAATCAATGGGAGTTGTCTTAGGCAAATTGTAACAAGTTTAATGAATTTGTGCTTTTAGAGGTTTTATATATTTTTTTCATTTGTCCACAAAGATTTGTAGAAAAATAAACAAGAAAATTTGTGGTTTTCATGTTCTTTTTGTTTTCGTTCTGCATTTCAATTCATTTTTTCTTTTTCAAATCAGATCTTTTAATAAACGACTAGACATTTGTGGTTTAAGTGGAAATGAGTTTAGCTGTGGTTTCAAAAACCTCTTAAACAAGGAAAACCAAAACGTTAATACATCTGCCTCCGTGTGTTTGGACACAAGTGCCTTTAGTTAGTAATGAGCGAAATTATTCACCAGGTATGAATTGGTGAAATTCTACATTTTTTTTTGTGAAACTGCCAAAAAATTTGCCGTGAAAAAGTTTCAGCAAAGAATGCCCACAGACTCTGTATTCTGCACAGAGCAAATCTGTCCCGTTTTGCTTCGCGAATCTTTCAAAAGATTTGCGAAATGGTGGAAAATTCGTGAAACTACGAAAATGTTGTGCGTCAAAAAAAATTGTCGCCCGCGACTATTCTTTCGTCGCACGGCTATTCTTTTGTTGCCCGCGGCTATTCTTTCGTCGCCTGTGGCTATTATTTTTTCCGCGCGCGGCTATTATTTTGTCGCATGGCTATTATTTTGTCAGCCACGGCTATTCTTTTGTCGCGCGACTATTCTTTTGACTTTTTTTGGACGTGCCACGAATTTTTCCGCTGCAAATTTTTTCATCCATTTCGTGAAACAATCCGCCAATGGCAATATGCGGAAATTCGCCACGAATCCATGCCTGGTGAAACATTTCGCCCATCACTAGTCCTGACTTCAACACCAGTAAGGGCCATCCCAAGCATAGACTACATAAGATTATAGACAAAGGAAAGAAAGGAGGAACAGAAGAATTTAAAAAACGGAAGAGGAGTTCAGTCTGTGAAGTAATTGCTGTGCCAGTGGCACGGAGTTCTAGAAGGCAATATATGATTGACAGCCAAGGTCTTTAAATATGTTTGGAATAATTTGTGTCTCATGTTTGATGTGTAAAGTTATTTTATTATACAGCTTTTTCTGTCAGGATGACAGGTCCCCTTTAAACTCCACAAGTCCATTTAGCATATTCCTGTATTATACCATGATCAAAGCTGCCCACATTAGCCATAAGGAAAAAAAAAACACTACAAACATTACCTGTAAAACTGGTGATTAAATGTACAATGATGTTTGTGATTAGCATTAAAAGAACTCATTATTTCTGTCCTGTGATTATTCCTTGTCGTTAATGTTGCCATTATTTTAAATTTAGCTCTAGCAGTGGGCGGTAATTTTTCTATAATACCAAAATACCCAAGAAGCACTTAATCATATAAGCATCAATTTAATGCTGAAGAATAATTTTATTAAACAAATGCTAATCAGCTAAGGGGAGAAGTTTAAACATGGGGGAACAATTCACCTACACAAATATCACCTTGGCGCCGACGCACACGTCAAAGGTTCTGTTGCTAATTGTCCCTCATTTCCAGGGACGGCAATATTTTTAAATATTCCTCCCAGAAAGAATTATCATCCCTGGTGATGTAAGGGTACCACATTATGTAGAGAATTGGGGGCAGCGCTAGATAAAACAGCTACATGGGCTGCCCTTATTGCATTTCATTTGAATACAATCAGTCGGCAATTTGTATATATTAGAAGTGTCCCTGATTTCTCTCGTGATCTTGCGACCTAATGCCAATGTCCCGGGTTTTTAAAATGTCTTTTTTGTACAGCTTTTTAAATTTCTCTGCAACTTTAAAGAAAAAATATACCCAAATATATGCAAAATATATTGCATAAACCAGCTCATTTGTAAAACTCTGCTTCGTCTAAATAAACCATTTTCATAAATCTTTTTTAGTAGTATGTGCCATTGAGAAGTCCTAATTAGAAAATTGCCATTTTAAGAATTAAGTTCCGCCTCCTGGGGTTATATGATTAACGGTGCATGGAAACAAGCCAAGGCACATGTACATGTAAGGTCACATGAGCCAATGAATGGACAGAGTTCTGTCTTTTTGTTCATACATGTCTTCATGTTACAGTTGCTGCATTATTTCCTGTCATGTGACCTCTGAGGGGTCACAGCTCATCATTAAATGGTGGATCAAGGGAAAAGATGTAAAAGGGCAATATTTACTGATATATATATATTTCATTTTGCCAAGATTCTTTAATAGGTGACAACATTATATTAACTATCTGTTGGTAAGTATTCATTCTGGGGGTATAGTTTCCCTTTAAAGTGACAGTAACACCAAAACAAAAGTGTATTAAAGTAATTAAATATAATGTACTGTTGCCCTGCACTGGTAAAACTTGTGTGTTTGCTTTAGAAACACTATTATAGTTTATATAAACAAGCTGCTGTGTAGCCATGGGGGCAGCCATTCAAATTAAAAGATTAGGGTTGCTACCTGTCCGGTTTTCGGAAGGGCTGTCCAGGTCAAAACCTCCTGCCCAGTTTCCCAAATTAGGAAAACCGGACAGGACTCACTAACATTGACGCAGCGATTGGCCAATCGCAGATCAGCACATTATAGCCCCACACCAACAATGTCACAGCACCGCCTTTTCCCTGTGACATCACAGCCCACCTCTTCTCTGTCCCCGTGATGTCCCCCCGCCCCCTGACTGGCTAAGAAAGCCAGCAGAGGTGTCATCCAACACACTCTTAAAGGCATTAATAGAATCTGCCATCACTCGATGAACTGCTTGGGTAGGGAGAATGGGTGACTGCTTTTTAGTATAAGGTTTTCCTTGTTTTGTAATAGTAATGTAATGTAATTGTACACTGAACTGCATCTGGCTCTATGGGAAAATCTGGAACTAAGAGATAAGCCTTTCTCATCAAATAAATCTACCCCAATTATTGTGAGTTTGCATCTTAAAGGTGTGATTTGATTGTAAGCAGATCTGTCCAGCCAGCTGTCTTTATGAGTAAATGTCTTGGCTGATACTCTTGTTCATCTCTCACCCCTTCTGACTTGCACCACTACAGACCACCTGTGCTGTATCCAGTCATAAAAATAAAGTAGAGCAGCGGGATTGGTGGGTGCCATCTTGTGCTACTTAATGTCCTCTTGCCAGCGATCTTGCACAGCACGAGCAATTGGAGCTAATTTAATCTAGGGTTTTAAGACTTGTGTTCTAATCCTAAACATATAAGATTATGGGACAGATATAATGATTTATCAAATAAAAACTACACTCAGGGCTATTGGGGTATTAGGAATTGAATAAGGAGATACCTTTTATTTACTAAAATGAATCTGGCTGTGTACTTGCTTATTACATAGAAGAATGTGGATGGCCTGATAAAATGGATACACGGCAGTAATTCTAACAGTATTCTTTAAAGGAGAAAGAAAGGTAAAAACTAAGTAAGCTTTATCAGAAAGGTCTATGTAAATACAGCCATAAGCACTCACAGAAACGCTGCACTGAGTCCTCTGTCAAAAGATTTGTTGGGGGGGGGGGTTGGTGTTGTTACTGGTGGACAAAGACTGCGGGGGTTGGAGCAGAGCAGAGCGGGGGGGGGTTGGTTCTGCACTGGTGGGTGTGTGCCGGCAGGTGCGGGGAGCGGAGGGGGGGGAGTTGGTTTGTGAGCTGGACAAAGACACAGGATGTTGGGGACACATGCGCAGTAGAGATGGTGAGGGGAAGGGAATGGGCATCCCTTTTTAAAGATGGTGGTGCCGTTTACTGAAACAAGTATGTAGTTTGTAGTTAGTGTATCTCTGTTAATCTTTCATTAGGCAAGCCAGCAATATAGCGTTTTTACACAGCAATAGTAGTACTATTTAATAGTGTGCTTAATAGATTTTGACTTTCCTTGTCCTTTAAGGGCACTATTGAGAGAACTGAAGGTATGCCTGCAGCTTGAGATTAACTCTTTATTAGCCTTTCCTTCTCCTTTAAAAGCAAAACCTACAGAGCTATTAAAATGCAGCAAAATGCATGCTTCAAGGAAAACTGTACCCCCAGAATGAATACTTAACCAGCAGATAGTTTATATCATATTAAGTGGCCTGTTAAATAATCTTATCAAAATGAAATATATATATATATATATCAGTAAATATTGTCCTTTTATATCCTTTCCCTTGAGCCGCCATTTAGTGATGCGCTGTGTGCTCCCTCAGAGATCATATGACAGGAAGTAATGCAGCTCTAACTGTAACAGGAAGTGTAGGAGTAAAAGGCAGAACTTTGTCTATCCATTGGCTGATGTGGCCTAGCATGTATGTGTGCTTTGGTTTGTTTGTTGTCAGTTCCTTCAGTCTAACAGATTTCAGCGGGTACAGCCAATTGCTCCTGCCATCAGTCTTGGGCTCATAGCCTCTCTACTAAAACACGCAAAATCCTTAAAACTATAATAAAAAAAAAGAAAACAAATAGCCTGTGAATTGATTTATTAAACATCCGCTGTATTTTGGTGGATATTTAATCACAAAGACAGTTCATCCTTAATTTTGCCCAGAATCGTATTTATTGTAGAAACATTTCATTCGCAACACATTATTGCATTACATAGAACTGGGCTCGGCTGCTAATAGTTATGGTTGATTGCACATTACTTCCCTACACTGTGGGAACCAATCAGCGCCCAAGCACAGGCTGCGGAACACAGAGTGCCGTATATCTTGCAAGAAATTTTTCATATCAGACATAAATCAGGGGCGTAATGTCAAAGCGAGATTGCAGACAAGTTCCACTGACGTGATCTGATAACAGAATATCTGGCTCTTCCTGGCTTCCACGCATTATGTTAATAAAATGTCATCAGTTGAGCATTGCCAGTGATTATTGAGTCTGTCAGGTAAGGAGAACAAGGCAGCTACGTTGTCTGCCGTCTTCCCTGCTCCTGGCATTCCCTGCCCTTGGTGGATTATTATCGATTATCCATATCTCTTTCTGTGCGGTAATGATTGTTTGTGACCTTCAGAGGCATAAACACTTTATACAATTTAAAAGATTTAACAGGGTTTTCTTTTTAAGAAGTTCATTTTACAGATAAATGAAGGGTTTTTTTCTTTCTTGGTTGGAACAGAAGTGCCCTAACAGTATTCCCACTCAGCCAAATGAATGTGGTAATAAGATATTCCTATGCATATGGCACACATGAGGGCTCAGTGCCTTATGGATAGGTACAAGTGCCGGTACACTATGGGGCAGGTGCTGGAGATAAATGGAGCAGTAATGGGCTCAAACATCGCACCCCTTCCATGGCAGGAGTACGTTGTACCCGAAAGTAAAATTCTCAAGTGCAACTTTTTGGAAACTGATAGTACAAGACAGGGCATCAAAAACGGTGCTGGCATTCCAACTACAGCCCCCAAACAGCCCCCCCCAGCCCAATAAATAGTGAGTGTCTATGGCATCTTACAGCTGCCCCTCTGCATTGGTCAAAACCTATAGACTGTAAGTCTGGGTCTGGCATGAGATACAACTTAGGGTTGGGTGCACTGTCAGTCTAAAACATAGCTCATTGAGAAGGAAAGGTAAAAACTAAGTAAGCTTTATCAGAAATGTCCATGTAAATACAGCCATAAGCACTTACAGTAATGCTGCACTGAGTCTCTATCAAAAGAAACACAGGATTTCTTGTCTCTTTTTTTGTAAACATGGTTTTCCATTGTCTGACTTCCTCTCTCAGAAACATCCTTAATTCCTGTGGTCAGAGTCTGCACAGTTCTCTCCTCTCTCCCCTCTCCTGTTCCCCCCTCCCACCAGAATGCTCACTTCCCCCTCCCTTAGGAATGTGTGATCTGAGCTATAACGGCTAGACTGCAGGCAGGAAGCTACTTAAAATGGCAGCTACTATCTTAAGCAAAGGGATAAATCTTCTAAAGCTGTTTACTCAGGTATGGTAACAGTTTCTGCAGAATAAATAAAGTGTTCTAGGTGGCACTAATGTGGCAAATCTATTGGCAGTAAAATGCCAAAATTACTTTCCTTCTCCTTTAATAAACAAATCCTATGGCTAGCTTTTGTCTAACATTTTTGCCATGCTCATTTACCATGACCCCAGACAAGAGTGCTAGAGCACATAGGCACCTAAAAGCATGTCCTTAGTGCTTATCCATTTAGCACTTGCATTCAGGGTCTTACTGTGGTCTGCATCTATAGTAGAAACGGAGTGCTAGGAGAAAGCAGCACCTTGAGTACAAGGCATATGTATGATGTGCTGGATCAGTAGTGGTTACAATGCAGTTTGGTTGTATTTATTTCTCTCTCTTTCACTAAGGACTTTCACTCCTTCTTTAAGGGGAGGGTATTAATGCAAGTAGGGGTTAAATAAACAAAGAATGGCTGCATATTCTGAAATGGATATTAAACTTTCCTTCCTATTTCAATGTACCACTGGCCTTGGCAATGCCACCTTTAAAACCCGAAAGGCTGAGCTCAGCACTTAAACAATCACTGCCCCCCCACCACTTATTCTGTTCTAGCTAGTTAATTTTATGGTTGAATTTATAATTTATCTTGGTATCATGCACTAAAATGTATGGACAGCATCTTAGTGCCACATTTAATTACCACATTCACAAAGGGCAGAAGTACCTTGTGACATAGCATATCAATAGTGCCTTTGTTACTCAACATACAGTGCATCTTTTTTCAGCCATGACCTACATGTTGGGTAGGAGAGTACAACTACTTAAACAAAAAATATTTTGTGAAAAACAAGAATGTGCAAGTGAAGAGCAGCTAGGTGGACCTGATAGGGAACTGAAGCCTGCCTTTGCTTCTGCGAAGGTAGAGTTGTGATAGCTTGGGGCACAGCTAGGGTGCTAGAACTAGAACGATCAGGTTCCTCAAATTGCTCTTGTAGGAAAGGCCTATGGGTGCTATGGAGGTCCAAACTGCACAAATATAAAGAGCTACGCTGCTGTTTGCCTCTGTTTGGGACCAAATAATCAGGTCATAGCTGAATAATACTGATCTTCCTTGTTAGATAGTATGTGTGCTGTATCTGAAATTGCCTGACATCTATCTGAGCCTGCAACCTTTTGGCATAAAAATAGGTTGTAGCGACACTAGCAATTTGTTCTATTTTTGAAGCAAATAGATGTAAATCAGTCAGTGACATTTTCCAGGTTCAGTTGCGGGCCTCGCAGACGGCTCTGTAATACATTATTATTTATTATTCATAGCTGGGAGTGCTAAGAACTGGGAAGATGAAGTATGTGCTGAATGTTGTTAGTGAACTTACTTTTGTAAGGTAGCATTCTGTGTGTGCATATTGACACACTGTAGGTATCCAGGTTTACCTTATTACTTGCTTAAATAAGTACAAAATAACACTTCTTAAACCAGTAAAATTAATTTTTATAATTATAATTTTCTTATACCACTCTGGCTTCTTAGGTTCCCAGTCTCATTGTTCTCAGGATTTGTTTTTTTTCAGATAAGTAATGGAACAACCAGGTCAGACCTCCATTTCCAAATCTCAATAAGAGTTAGAGAACATTCATTAATCAGAAACCCAAATGATTCTTATAGTAATGTGCTGCTCCTCCCACAAATAGGAATCCAAAAATTCATTTAAAGTAAAAAATCGCTTGTATGGGTGAAAAAGCAATTACAATTAAAACCAGTTGACCTACACCCTGTTAAACCCTGCCATATAAAATCTATACTGCATGCAGCAGAGCTGATTAACTTTGGACATGTGGGCTGGACTGGTATATGCTGAGCCTTGTAGTATTTGTCTAAATGAAATACTAATTACCCATGCATTGACTTGTGGAGACACATATAAAAAATCTTTTGATTAATCGTTGATTGTGCCTAATGATATTTGCTTTTACTCCTAATCCAAACTAGAGGAAATATATCTCGAGAAATATACAGATCTAAGCATTTATGGAAAACGCTTACCCATTGTACATGGTTGGTCCAGGTGCTCAAGCCCCAGACCCTCAGCATAGGGGAGCCATATAGGAGGAAGATAGGCAGGCACTCCGGAACCCCCGGTATTGAGTAAAAGCAAGGTTGTTTTATTTAAGTAAAACACATAAATGCTATGAAGCCTTAGGGGAAATATACCAAAAGAGCAGAACTGGAAAACTGAATATACAAGTTTTGAATTCACACACACACACACATGCCAGGAGCATCCATCCATCTTGTAGCATCCTGTCTGGTTTCAAATCAGTGACTTTTAGGTTACTACACAGATAGTTATACCTCTGCTCTGTACAGCTAAGGTCCTGGTTCACTGCTTTGGTGTCTTTGAGTTTTTTTAAAGTAGGCATGGCTTGGAAGCCTCCGATAGGACTCAATGGCACTCTGCAGCTCCAACCTGGCCCAAGGAAAGTCTCCCATAGGGCTCAATGGCACTCTGCAGCTCCAACCCGGCCCAAGGAAAGTCTCCCATAGGGCTCAATGGCACTCTGCAGCTCCAACCCGGCCCAAGGAAAGTCTCCCATAGGGCTCAATGGCACTCTGCAGCTCCAACCCGGCCCAAGGAAAGTCTCCCATAGGGCTCAATGGCACTCTGCAGCTCCAACCTGGCCCAGGGAAAGCCTCCCATAGGGCTCAATGGCACTCTGCAGCTCCAACCCGGCCCAAGGAAAGTCTCCCATAGGGCTCAATGGCACTCTGCAGCTCCAAACCGGCCCAAGGAAAGTCTCCCATAGGGCTCAATGGCACTCTGCAGCTCCAACTTGGCCCAAGGAAAGTCTCCCATAGGGCTCAATGGCACTCTGCAGCTCCAACCTGGCCCAAGGAAAGTCTCCCATAGGGCTCAATGGCACTCTGCAGCTCCAACCTGGCCCAAGGAAAGTCATGATACTAAAGCTTGAACGAATCCAAAACTTTTGTACTCGGCGTTACAATGAGATGTTGTTGCGCTTTTTGTCACAAAGAATGAAAAAGTCGCGCAAATATACGAAAAAGTCAAAGAAAATACACAAAAGTTGTAACCTTTAAAAAAAACACAAATTTATTTATTTGGACCAGTCGTACTTTGATAAATGTGCCCCTTAGTCATGACTATAGCATATAGGCCATGCTAACACTGCAGGTGGTTATTGGCCTGAAAAAACTCTAATTACTTATTATCTAGCAGAGGACTGCCAATCCCAACCTTGCTAGCCAATATCTGTTAAAGTCAATTGTGGTCAAAAGGCACGGTTTAAGGCACCCTGTGCACCATTACAGCATTTTTATCTGTTCTGCTATTAGTTAATATATGGTTTTCTGACACTCAACTGGCAATGGAAAGAAGGCTGTCTTAGAAATGCAAAGTTAAAAGTTACAAAACATTACTATGAATGCAATTTTTAAAATATTTTTTTGCAAATGTTATTCTATTTACTTTTATTCTTTTATTTACTACTTACTGCCCTAAGTAACAGATATTTACCAAATTAGCTGTGCTTCAGTGCTATTAACATCTACCCCATGGTTTATTTAAGAAATTCCCAAATTATTTACCCCCTAATGAAAATGGATAAGGCCGTTTTGTGCTTTGTGCACTGTGATTAATCCCAGGTATCATATTAACCACCCGTGAGGCCGGAGTGTGTTGCAGACATTGCAGAGCTGTGTGTTCTCTCAGCACAGAAATGGCTACGCTTGTCTTTCTGCATCCGCTGACTCTTTCTCTGAGGATAATGGGGTTGCACATTAGTCTGCTAATAACTCCTTTCTTTCTAAGGGTCCTTTTCTTCCCTGGCTGTAGCGCATTGTTTTGGTGGCCTCTGTATGATTGGATTTGCTACAATGCTGCATACAGAGACAGTAATTAATACTCGTGTTTCATTTGGCTTCTTCATTATCTTCACAAGAGAGTGGTATTTTCTATTCAAGGATCAGATGCTGGGTCAAAGCATCAACCATTAAATCAGCGCCAGAGAACACTAGGGTTCCTTTATCATGCACACTGCCTTACTGCCGCTCAGCCTTTTATTTTATTCTTAGTCCAATCCGTTGCCTCTATGTGATGTTACTTTCATGTCCCCAACCAGAAAAAAAAGTATGTTTTTAAGATATTTCACAAAAAAATCCACATAAAGGAAACCGTTGCATAACTAAAACTTTACTGGCTCTGGCGTGAATTTATGTCCTTGGTCTGCACCTTTTGCATCATTTCCCTGCCCTGTTACATTATCTTCTCACCCCTTTTCATCAGTGTCCTGCCCCCATTACATCATGAAAAAGATAAAGCTCCTAGACATCCATGTTCTTTGATAATGTTACTGTACACTGTGGAGACTATTGGTGATTCAGGGTACACAAACAGACTTCCCAAGACAGGGAATATGGAGGGTTTCTTTGCGCACAGGTTCTGTTGCAATATGATGTCACAATAGTCATCAGAATTATATCATATTTTACACATTACATTCGGTATATAATAAATATCTCTACTTTTATGTGGAGTGTGATATACATTACTGCACTACTGTATTATTTTATTTACATGAAGTCACTTATGAATTATTCACCATACTAGTTCAATTAGGAGCGGCACACCATGAATATGTAAAAGGACACTTAACTCATGGGTGGCTTGTCCTCTGAAATGTTAACAGTATTGTGTGTCATGTCATGAAACATGACATAATGGAGACTAATTCGCCAAGTTGCTTACCTACCTCACCACCCTATTTCAGAGACTCTTATCTCAGGAACATTGAAACGAGCACATAAACTGGCACAGAAATGAATTATCCTTACTCAAAATCTGGCATCATATCTCCAGTTATGGTAGCAGCACACATGGTACTGTTTCTTGGTTTCTTCTTTCTTGGTTACAGACCTATGTTTGAGATAGAACCCTTGTTCCATGCTGCTCAATTCCATGTAACTGGATTTGCCCACATGGAGTGAAGGTTGGGCTAGAAGTTTCCACAGACTCATCGTACTTATAGGGACAATATAAAATGGAGAACTAACATCTGCCAGGGTATGAATGAATTAAGAAGAGCAGTAGACTGGTTGTCTTAGAAAAACTCTGAGGAATCCATGAGCTGTTATACGCCCTTTGGTCTCTACTTTTGTGGCTTATTATTGTGGTTAAAACAAACTTCCTTTTGGATGTGAAGTTCTGACTTTTTATCTATGGAGTAGGAATATTGATAAACTGGACCTTGGACAAAGAAAAATATGAACTATACTGGCTGAGAAAGACCTGGATATTGGTGATGTTGTTTTGTGCGGTATTGTTGCTCCTTGAAGTTTTCTATGAATAAAAGTAATTGTTCTTTATATTTTCTTGGTCTGGTCAGTGCATAAATATCTTAAATATGTGGCTCCTCATTGAACTACAAGTCAAAATGAATAAGCTACTTTTTTTTCTGGTGTCCCAAGGCAGTATGACATTGTCTGTAACAGTGATTAGCCCGTATGACAAAGGCAGACTAAATATAAATCATTTACCTAAGGAGCACCAATCACAATAAGCAAACTAACCTTCCCTGCTTAAAGGGGTTGTTCACCTTTGTACAACATTCACAAATCTAACAGTTCACATTAACAGAACAATCTTTGCCATATACATAGTTAACAAAACATATGCAGCTGAAGAGATATTAACCTCTGAATTATCCCTCTGCTTATCTTTCACTTCTGTACAGACCCTGTGCTTGGGGGTGGGGGTCAGCGACCCCCATAAACACTACATTTGCTTTTTTACTTCCTTATATAATGTCACACATAGTACTGGGAGCAGACTTAACTGTTATTGGCTGCGTCTCCTGTCAGTCTGACACTGCTTACTGTACGTTAAGAGCATTGTTGGTGGTTTAATAAGATTTCAATATTGAGGGCGAACAACCCCTTTAAGATTATGGGGACCATTCCCAAAGACATGTTATAAGACCTTGCTATTATTAGATTAGATAGTTTTCTTTTTGTGTGTGTCACTGCTATTACATAGGAGTAATCAGATTGTGAACCATGGAAAACAGAACCGACTGCAGTGAAAAGAGTGAAATCCACCCTGTTTTTTCCGTTGTGTCCCTGCTGATGCATTTTAATCAAATTCTTCCAGTTTAAGTAAAACAATCTGTCATTCTGCCTGCATTGCTCCTGCTGGTGTCACAATATGAATGGGATGTATTAAAAATTAAAATGATTGGTTTTACTTTCCATCAGGATGAGAAGTGAGCAGTGCCGGCACTCGACCCTATCACTCCTCAGCCCCATCTGTCTCTTCCCGTGCCATGGTGCCTCTCATAAACTGCTCTTCAGTGCCCATTAAATCATTGCTAGGCCATTGGGAGTTCTCACAGGAGACAGCAGAGAGAAGGCCACCTTCACAACACAAGCAGTTAATGGCTATCAGTGTCCATCAATATTGCCCATCTTACTGCAGTAAGGGCTTAACTAAAAGTATTGTTTGGCAGCCCTGTATCCTGTCATCCATAACAATGAAACACAATGAAATAAATACATAGCTAGTGAACTAGCTAAATAAGTTACATTTTGTCCTTCTTGCTTAATATTTTTTGAGATACCAAACAATTCAGATGTACTTTATATTTCCCATCCTGACTAAAGTCTATTTGTCCACACAATGGCATCAAATCCCTATTGTTAAGAGTTTTTCTTGTGTACAAAGCATGCCATGTCAATCAAGGCTTAGTTCTGCCTTGGTACCTTATTTCAACTATTAATGGGGTCTATTTATTTAACAGGTACTTGGCAGACCCATACAGTGGGAAATGGTTTACTTGGAACCAGAATGTCCATTTTGTGCTAATATGATGGACCCACTGAGTGATGTCAATGAAAAATAAACTGCACAGCATGCCTAAATCACTGTCCAATTTGGGGTCGCAATACCATTCTTTCTCCCTTTTCTTTAGAATTCAAAATACTGCATTGCTGTAGATAGGAACGGTGCTAATGAGTATGTAATTGAGATCTATGAGATGTGTGTGGCATGAAGGCTTTAATAGCTATCACACAGTGTGTATTGCTATGCAGCAATTGTGTCAGCATACTGCTTAGAACTAGCTTTAGAGAGTGTGTCCTGTACAGTGGCTGTCCAGCTGTGTTGAAATAAAACTCCCAGCCTCCCTGGTCAGTCAAAAGGCTGAGGAACATTTAAAACATAAAATGTAAATAAATATAGAAAAAAAAAGTAATTGTTTCTTGTCAACATCAGTGCATGTTTATGTAAAATAGGTTTTTATTCTGTAGATGGGAAGGAAATCCCTATTCTGCAGTGCACTGTGGAGCTGGACCTCAAGCAGTCAAAGGCAATGGACTGGTGGGCTAATATAAAAGATCAATACAAGTGAAGAATATGATGAATTTATAGTTGCAGTTGCTCTGAAGAATACTCATGGAAGCACAGCCTGAGGGATACTTATGGTAATATTTAAGGCCCCAGACTGCATATATATATATATAACAGGAACGAACAGAGCACACCCTATTGAAATTCAAATGCCCAGGGTGCTAGCAAAAAAATATAAAGCAAGAAAGTGAGCTGCACACACCAGGACTTGGCAAAAATGTAATAACTTTATTTAAGGAAAGAGATCCAACGTTTCGAGCACTAACTGTGCTCTTCCTCAGGGAAAAAACCAAAAGACAGTGAGAACCCACCCCCTATAAAAGCCCACCTCAGTAAAAAAGGGCGCCAAAAACCAAGGCTACCACTAGTCCTTTTTGGCGCCCTTTTTTACTGAGGTGGGCTTTTATAGGCGGTGGGTTCCCTGAGGAAGAGCACAGTTAGTGCTCGAAACGTTGGAACTCTTTCCTTAAATAAACTTATTACATTTTTGCCAAGTCCTGGTGTGTGCAGCTCACTTTCTTGCTATATATATATATATATATATATATATATATATATGTTAGCTTATTATAGAATAAGAGATCCCTGACAAAGTAGCGGACAACACACATACCATCAAACAACATGGACTCTGAGAATACATGGATACCAAGGAACACACAAACAAGTGTAAAGGAACCAGTGGTTTCTTATCTAAATTAAACCTGGCCACAGATGACCAGATTAAATCTGGTTTATTTTAAATTATTGAAAAGACGAAAAGGACAACCAACAATAAGGTGGATCATGTAGTCATGAACATGCCATAGAGAAATCTGAAGACTTAAGCAGAGGATGGGAAAAACACTATCCATATGGTCAGAAGGAGCTGGGGCTGAACTTGATGCAACCTAGTAATAATAGCAAAAACGATAATATCACACTTCTTTTGCAAGGAAGCAGAATACTGATACTGTCTAAACGACACAAAACTTTTAAAAGGAAGTACAAAGCTTAAAAATCTAGCAATATATTATTTAGCAGCCAGATTTATGTTGGTCTCCTGCATTATGAATTCACTTAAAAACTCCTAATATTGGTTTATCTGACACCTACTAAGTAAAGAATTCATAGGGCTTGGAGGAATTATGGGAATCAGCGAGAGTTTTAGATGCTGCGGTCGGCAGTAATGTTATGTGGCTGGTAAATAATGCATTCACCCATTCTTTACTGTTCCAATAAAACAGACCAAGCTGCTGAAAACTTCACAAGCAGATGTATCAAGCAGAAGGCTGGGGGCACAGCACTGCCTATAGCTTAACCTTCATGTAAAATCAGGGAGAAATGCAAATTACTGCTTGCTTCAGAACATGGGTTTGCACACAATTACCTTGTTCGTTATTTACTGCCGAATTCTCTTTTGTCAAAAATGCCGACCGTCTAAGTAGACTTTGCAGAACGTCTCCTAAACTTATTTGTGCTGGAAGACACAAGCCGCTTCCTTTCTCTTTCTGTAGGGTGTTAGTTATGTGCACTATTAACTGAAATTGTTCATTAACTGCTTTATTTGCTGTTGTACCTTATCAGTAAGGGACAGAAGTACAAAGCAATATCCAGAATGCCCTGCTCCTTTCTCAACTGTTTGATTTTGAAATAAAACACAGTGACACCTGCAGATATATCCTCCAGAAGTCCCTTGTGCAAAGGGTTCTATAAATCATTTTTATATTTGGTTTAATACAAAACTTCACAACCTGCTGAGGAACCATTTATTTTCTTGAGCCAAATAGGCTTATTCCCGAGAAGCAGCTTGGCTCAAGCTGAGACATGTCTACTGCAGAAGTACATACTGTCCAGTGTGGGATCATTTCTCTGGGTCAAACAAAGACCCTCCAGGGATTGCCCACCCATATGTGCATCTAAAATGCATATATACTGTATATACATGTCCAAAAATAGCCGGCACTCTCGTCAATGAAGCCACAGGAGCCTGGGTGCAGGTCCAAACACGAAGCTAATACAATAATGAAGGGATCCACACTCACAGGACTTATGATAAGGAAGTGGTGTTTATTGTAAAAAGACTGACGTTTTTCACAATGGTGAAAAATGTGGCACATCAAAAAATTTGTCATTTTTTTTTATGCATACAGTATTTTTTGACATGGGCGTCAATTTTCCACGAAACAATCCAATGGCGAAACGTAAAAATTCACCGCAAAACCATGCCTGCCGAATAGTTTCGCCCATCACTAAGTATATATATATATATATATATTAAAAGTCCAGGAATGGTGCACACAGAAAACTGCAGGTACTGCCTGGGTGCATGGTTAACATAACATAATTAGTAAGCACAAACAAACCGCACTCACAGGACTTATACAAAGCAAAAAAAATGGTGTTTGATTCAACGTTTCGGCTTACACTCAAGCTATCTTCAGGACACACTACTACATTTGTGTCTGCTGTGCCAATCTCAGGCACTATGTTGGCAAAAATTTAGAGCCAAAGACAAAAGGGCCTCTGCACTTGCTCATAATCATTATTTTAAGGGCAATAATACATTTTGTGCATTAAGCCTCCCTTTTAAAAAAAACAGCGATTATATTCAAGTTATTCCCGGTCTGGCCAGTCCTACACTCACATTTATCTGGTTCATTAAGAATTCTACTGCTTCATTATACATTTACACAGGGACTTGCTTGCTTGCCAAGGCTAAAACTCCCAAGTAGTTGCCCTTTGTATTGCCCACCACTGGGATCATCGTCACAGGCAGCTAAAATAGCAGAAAAACATGCATGTACCCTATTAATAAATATACTGTTTTGTTTGTATGTTTGTGGACAACATGCACAAAAATGCACAGAGAATTTGACAAATAACCGATACTCTTTGTTCCAGCCACTCCATATCCTACTCAGCTGTGACACTGCTTGAGCCATACTTAGTAATTTGCGCAGGGCCCACCATACCTCTTTAATTAGCCCATAGAAAAGATGTCACTGCCCAGTGTCCTTTTGTGGGCTCCTAGTGGCTACAGGGATTACTGCTGTGATCTGAAATATATATAATAGGTCAAGGAAAGATCATACCTGTTGTTCCCTCTATTAATATGCCCCAGAGGATTGACTTAATAGAAAATTGACCATATTTCACATTCAGTAGTTAAACAGCTTGTCAAATAACCACTTACGTTATGGGGAAAACAATAGCCAATAAATCATACAGTCAGCAGCTATTTGTGGTATTTATATATCCATCTCCTCTCTTCCGAGCATTGACGTGTCTTTGGCAGTCTCCCAGCTGCCCCTAGTGATCCTAGTGATCCTCAGCTCAGGTACCGAGAGATGAGCCCAGGAAGGTTAATGAAGGCCCTGGCCATTTACCAATAATTTTTACAGTGTACATTTATATAGATTCACAGAAATTTCTGTCAAATCTACCACACTGTTGCAAGGAACTTCTTGTGTTTCTTTGTGTGTGTATGAACATAAGGATATGGGACTATGGTGGATCATAACTAGAGGTTCTACAACACTGGACTAAAGTTTCATAACAGAATTCAGTTTTTTTTGTTGTCCAATTATTAACCCTATTCTATTAAGCTTAATTCACATACACACAGCATACCCTAATCCCAGCCACTTATACACAGGCAAGAAAAAGCCCAGTGTAGCATCAGCCTGCCCTCTGAGAACCACCACTGCACTAGTTTATTGTTTACATATTTCCACAGACACAGAGGGAGAAAGGGAGAGGTTTTATACATGACAGGAGCATCGTCGGATCCTGCCCTACCCCTCACCCAACCAAAACCCCCTTTTACCTCCTTTTCTTACCATCTCCAATAAACACACAGACACCAGTTCTTGGGATGACAATGGCCGCAGAACATTTATTAATAACAATCAAAGTTTTAATTTAAAACATATCATAGATAACAAATATCATACAATAAACATCTCATAAACACAGTATAACATAACACAAATGTTTGTATAACAAACAACCAACTCTTAAAGGACCATACACCGTAACAACCCAATAACTGCGCAGCGCAACTGGCGCCGCCAGCTGCCACTCAAGCCCGGAACCACCTACCCAACAAAACTCACCTCCTGATCCACTTTCTTACCCCTGAGGTTCCAGGCCTGCCAGCCCCAATTAACTGTTAACTCCCTTCCTAACCTAACCATTGTTTTCCCCAAACTCAATCACCCCACCAATAACACTTCAGTGCCTCCACCTGTGTAGGGAGGGAGGGTGGGCGTTTTATTGTGCTGCCTAAAATGGATTGAGAAACAGGAACGGTTTTTCACTATTTATACCCCTGCTGACGCTATCTCTTGCAAATACAAATCAACCAATCCCCAATACCTGGGAGTGGCTACATCGGCCCTACAGCTCTGTCATGCTCCTGCTTCCCTGCGCTTTTCTATGGGTCATTGGGCTACTGGACTGGCGTAATTAGTTTAATGTAAGCCATTGTGTTATATGATAATTTTTACTTGCTTGTGTTTTACTATTTTTGTGATTTGTTTTTTTGTTATTTGTCTTTCTCTAATCTGAAATTCAGTCTGACAACCGAAAAAGAAATTATTCTGAAGCTGAATTATTGTTTTGTTATTGTTATGGTTTCTATTCTCTTTCTGTTTATGCCCTCTCCTATTCTTCTTCCAAACTGTCATTCATATCACTGTATGCTGCAACTGACCCAACAAACAGGTTGAATTCTAACCTTGGAAGCTGCAGAGCAACCTAGATGAAAAAATCACAAAGAATAAGAAAAAGGAAAAAAATAAGAACAAAACAAAAACAGATGCAGCTGGTGGTGTTACAACTATGGCCCGTAAACAGTTGGGTTGGTCCCCATAGGGGAAATCAAAGCAGTGGCTGGAGAAGCATCCTAAAGAGCAGTAAGAGTAAACTTTGGGGAGGATGCCTATTTGCTTTTCTAGTTACTTGAGGGCAATTTGGGTGGGGTTTATTTTCTGTCCTATGGCTGAATTACTGATCTGTGATTACTGAGCTTTGATTTCATATTTGTTGTAACCTTGTAAGTAAGGTGGTCCCTGAACACATGTTGGCATTCATAGGTGGTCTTGAATGGAAAAGGCAAGAAACCTCTGCTTTGCAAAATGCAATGTCACTTTAAAAAAAAAGGAAGAAGGTTTGTAGGCCCTGGTGTAAACTTGTCACTGCATCAGTAGAACCTCTTCTTATGACTCTCATACCATACCATAATATCCTATTTAATCATTAGTAAACATGGCATGCCTGAATCTGCTTGTATCTACTTACTAAAATCTCATAAAATGTGCTGCTACCACCTTAAAAAATAGGTGCTCTAGGGCGCAGGCGTAACAATAACTTTTTTTTACATGTTGTGCATGAACTGGAACTCTTAAGAATTTATTTTCTGAATATTTATATCAAAACCTCTGTCTCTATTCTGACCACCGTCTCTATATCTGAACACTTTACTGTTAGACATCAGTATAATCTCCTGAATCTGACTTACTGTATTGTGGCATTAAGACAGTTATGCCACCCTATTTATACTGTTGTCATTCCAACACTTCAGGACTGTTGCCATTCCAACACTGCCGTTCCTTACTGCCGTTAAGACTTGAGATCAGCACTATGTCATCATATCCACCACCGATTGTTAGGCTGCCTCTACCTACAGAGAGGATGGCCTCAAACTCTGCTACCAGCAGGAGCTGCATCTCCCACCATGAAAGAAGTTCAGCGGCCCTGCAGCCGGTCCTGAATCTGCAGTGTCTCTATGATAGGAAATCCAAGCAGCCTGTCACCTAGCACAAGCAGTAGTGTCTGTATCTATCAACCAACAGTGCATTCAAAGGAGAGAAGCTCAGTTCTCCCTCTTCTAACATTTCCTGTGCAGCACTCTGGCAAGGTCCTATCGCTGCTTTGACAAATAAAACTGAAAATACTTTATCATATATCCACTGTTTTGATCCAGAGGAAGGCAAAAAACCCAGCCTGAAGCCTGTGCCAATTATGCCTCAAGAAGGATAAAATTCCCTTTCAAAAGTCCCTTTAACTTTCATTTAACATGAATGATACCATGCAGACTCTCACATTTATACTGTATAATGTTACCGAAACCACAATATAACAGTGCATACAGGAAAACATTCACATTCTGTTATTAATAGATAATATGAGAGCAGAAAGAAGAGAAACTCCTGACATTTCACAAAATATGCAAAAAAGAGGGGGTGGGATGTTTCTACCTGCTCAGAAGATAGGAAGTGAACTGCTTCTCTCGTGACATCACATCCCTAGCCTTCTTCACCCCCAGCCCAGCTTTTCCCCACCTTGACTGATTGCTTCTCACCCAATCACAGCTACATCTGATTCTGCCAATCTTTAAACATAAACCAGTGTAATCTGACTGCTGGTCATTTGGATGCTTGTCATGCAGCCCCTGCATTTATAGCTCTAGGACTTTCCTTTTTAGCATCTATATACCAAAAAACAAATGCAAGTAAAGAATAATACATTTGGGAAAACTCACTGACAACTGGTATTTATACTGATGCAGATTTACCTATGTTTTGATACCAACATATGTCCAGATATGTCCGAAATATCTCAAAAGATAACTATATTGGATATTCCAAGAAATTGTTTTACTTTACCAAAGAATTCCATGTGCATGTATGTACGTTTCTTTTTACCTGAGGATGCTGTATAGAACATCATTAATGTGCTACTGTTTGTGCCAAACCACCCTGCTGAACACCAGGCTATTTTTCCCCCATTTTCTGCCTCTGACGCATTATACTCAGAAAGAAACCACGGTGCATTTGTTTATTAACTGTGTGCGACATGTTGTCTTCTTTGTGTACAGATTCACAGGAATACCAATAATTGCTTGCCATTTTAGATTGAATCTCTAAATCTAAGCGAGAATATATAGATTTACATTTTTTCCCAGCATGTTTGTATTGAGTTCTTCTGTTATGTTGGCGAATCTGATAATACATGGAAACCTCAGTCTGCCAGTTAAACAATGACATGCAATCTGTTCTAAATTGATTTTTCCTCCACTGTTCGGTGCATCCTATTGGGAATTCCTGAGATGTGAACATCTCTGTGCACACAGATTGTCTATAAACCCCAGGTGCTGCTTTCAGTGCACATATAAAATGGCATCTCTGTGATAAAATAAGGAGTTCTTCCATGTAGATGTACAGCAGAAAAAGGTTTTATGGGAAATATTGTTTCATATGCAAATCCTTGTCTTCTGTCATGGGAACAATATTATAAAAAGAATTTTCAGTGTAATGTAGATACAGTTGCATTTAGCCTTCATTTTTTGTGGTTTTGGAACTATTTGTTTTTATATTAATCCTCATCGTTTATTTAAAATGCTACTTGGTTGCCAGGGTCACTGACAACAATCAGAAAGCAGAATTCTCCCGAGGTTAATTTTTGTATTATTTTGTTTTTGTTTTGGGGTTAGTGGCTATGAACGTATTGCAATAGTTTCCTCCACACTCAGGTGAAGTGGAATTTGCAGTAAATATCATGATAATGAGCTGCCTCAGGTTGGACAAAACAAGAGGGCTCATTTACGTAATGAAGCTGCAAGTGTGGCTATACTAAAATGGACACAAATTATGTTTGTTTTACTTATTAATGCCACTCCTTAAAAGTACTTGTGTAAACATGCTCCTTGCACTTCCATATACTGTATATACTCGAGTATAAGCCTAGTTTTTCAGCACCCAAAATGTGCTGAAAAAAGTCACCCTCGGCTTATACCATGGGTCCCTCTAGACTAGCACCCTCTCTCCTTTGTGTGCAAATTAGGCCACCCGCAACCAGACCCGCCAGTGCCCTGGCCTAGGCTCCCACTAGCAATACTTATTTCCCCTTACGTGTCCTCCAGGACTGGGTCTGTTGCCAGTTTGCCAATGTGCAATGAGCGTGGGGTAGTACTCATATTGTTTTTGTTGACCCTCTTCTCCACTTACAGAGCTAGTTTACTGTTTTTCTTTGAAATAAATATTGAAAAACATATACCCCACTGATGCCTCAATTAATGTAATTTTATTGGTATTTATTTTGATTATTAAAACTTAGCAGTAGCTGTTGCATTTCCCACCCTAGGCTTATACTCGAGTCAATAAGTTTTTCCAGTTTTCTTAGGTAAAATTAGGTACCTCGGCTTATATTCGGATCGGCTTATACTCGAGTATATACGGTAGTTGTGCCAATCACCATTGCGTTAGTCCTGCTGAATCATGTGTCATTGCGCCTGTTGAAGAGGTGGAGCCATGGAGCTCACGCCACCCTGAATGTGGTTGTTATTGCAGGGTTCTCACAGCAGGTTGTGTTAATAGGCACAGTCAGACTTGTACCAAAAGAATCACACCCTAACCAAATTTTGTGACACAGTCCCAAAAATGTAAGCTACAACTTGTATAATTGTGAAAGTGAATGCATAGCTAATAATCAAAACCTGGTGCCTGGGATTTTTTTATGACTTATCATGTGTGTTTTCACCAGTTTTGGTCAGATTCCACTACACATTAACTAGCTTTGGAGAGCTCCTACAGAACTTAGCCTGGGGCAAAGTTAATGTCAGACATAACTGCCCTGTTTTGCTTAGAAAAAACTGTAAAATGGCTACAAAACTGAAAAGCTGAAAATGGCAAAATTTTGTTGAAATTATAGGGTATGCTTTGGAGACAATGGGTGTTTTTTTGCTTGTTTTTTTTTCTCTCTCCAAATATGAGTCAAAGAGCATATTTCCAGCGTGAAAAAAAATCATTTTTTCACATCTGTATCAGGAGAATAAAATGTGCTCATCCTTAGTCTAAGGCAGTGGTATAAAAATTAATGCCTATGTTTCTAAACTTTTGTTGGGGGTTGAAGGCATTTGCAAATGATCACAATAGAGGAGATCTGGGTATGTAACTCACTAACTTTAATGATGGTGCTGCATGTGTTATAAAGCTATATGACTCCATAGCAAACCATTCCCATCTTAACTCCAGCCTCTATGAAAACAAGGTACAGACAAGTCTTCCATATAATTACATGTTTAATTATTTTCCCATTAGTACTGATTTAGGAATCCAACAATGAACACATTTCCCATTTCAGTATAATAGGCCCTTTTGAAAACCACTTTGCATATCAAATGGATTGTAGCAGGGCATGAAGTTCCATGAGGAAGCAGCACATCTGATAATGTCACAGACGATTGGATGAGCATTTCGTACACTTCTCGGCATAGAACTACTTCATCTACATTAGTTTGCACAACCAGGGTTGGTAAGGTACCTGGCATTGCCTGGGAAATATCACGTGTATGTTTAAAATAATTGATTCAAGTATCAGCTTCAGGTGCAAGAGGTACTGAAACTATTACTGTTCCCCCCTACACCCAAAGGGAACATATTTAATATTAGACACAAAAATAAAAAGACAGTGGTAATGTCACTATATTAATGTCATCACCTTTTTAGTTGTGTGTTACATTTCTTGAAACAATTCAATATTTTCTGTAAAAAGCACTTATATTTGCCCTACTGAGTCATTCTCCAGTACTATGGAATGGTGCAATGTCATTGGTTAGATATATAGGCAGACCTGTGCCCACTCACAATGCAGAAATATTTAACTTTTTAATATTTTAATTCCAACACCTTTGCGAGGATTTATGAGGATTTTTCAGAGTTCAGCGGGGGAACATATTCAAAATGAGGAAAATGTTTAGCATGTGGCCAGGCTTGGACTGGGCTACAAAACAGGTCCTGGCATTTCAAGTACACAGAGGCCCAAACAGCCCCTCACAGGCCCACTATGTCTATGGAATCTTACAGCAGGACCCATAGATCGCTAGTCTGGGCATGCATTTCATTCTTTTGCCATAGATCTAGTGCACCTATTGCTGCAGCTGGCTGTGGGAACCCTGAAATTGCTATTTTTTCCAGTATGGCAGTAGCACTAGGCAGTAGCAGTAGGGTCAATAGGGGTACTTGTGCACATACTCACGAGAGGTAAAGGTAAAATCACAAAACTTTTATTAAGCTAACACATGATAGCCTATCATAGCCTATGATTAAGTACCGAGAGGTACGAAACGCGTTAGGCTCTCTGTCATGTGTTAGCTTAATAAAAGTTTTGTGATTTTACCTTTACCTCTCGTGAACATGCGCTATTCTTTACATGAAATACCGGAGTGCCTGCCTTTTTCTACGTTTATGATTTATCCATGACGGCTCCATCTAGCTGAAGGTCTGGGGCATGAACACCTGGGCCCATCTATACTACGGGTGAGATTCTTGTGACTTTTATGAGCATGTGTTTCCTTTCAATAATTTTTGACATAACACTTATGCACATAACTACACATAAATGCAAGGAGTGTGTTCGAATGCAGTTATCTTTAATGAATGGCATTAATGTCGTTTTATGCACAACCTCACTTGCATTTCAACCTTCAAATCAGGCATCTTTGATTACCCCCTGGTATGTTTTCTCCTAGGGGAATGCACTGCTAAATACTATTGAATATCACAATCTGATTGGTCAGATGGGCAGACTTGTAGGAAACAGATGGCAGATTGAAGATCAACTCCTTTAGGGGCAGTTTATGTGCATGTGTTGTTGCATTTGGTCTTACGCTATAGAATGCCAAATTCTGATTGCCTATATAGACTGATAGGCCATAGCAGGCAGGGAACTGATATTTTGTAATGCAAAAGCAGTTGTTGACCACTTCCCAGATGAATGGACAGTCCCTGAAATGTGTTGTTGCATTTCATGTCAGAGTGAATGACATATGGCACTGCAAGCAGGGGTCTTGATTTATGCGGACAAATATATATACTGACAAATCTTTATATACAGGTATAGGACACATTATCCAGAATGCTCGGGACCAAGGGTATTCCGGATAAGGGGTCTTTCTGTAATTTGGATCTCAATACCTTAAGTCTACTAAAAAATCAATAACATTTTAATTAAACCCAATAGGATTGTTTTGCATCCAATAAGAATTATTTATATCTTAGTTGGGATTACAAAGTTTTGTTTTATTTCTACATAGAAAAAGGAAATAAGTTTTAAAATTCTGAATTATTTGATTAAAATGGAGTCTATGGGAGATGGGCTTTCCGTAATTTGAAGCTTTCTGAATAACGGGTTTCCGGATAAGGGGTCTGATACCTGTACAAGATATAGTTGACCAACGTCTTGTTTTGTTTGAGGGACACAGCCTAACTTTTCACATAAATGCCATTATGTGCTGAAATATGAAGTTAAGGGTAGCACAGACAGTCTTAGAGTCACAGACAGTACTATTCTTTCCTGCATTTTAATGAAAAAATGTTTCATAGTAAGCAAAACTTTTGTTGTTTTTGTATATTTGTGACATGTAGGGAAAACAATGGCTTGAGTCTAAGGGCATATATTAGAAGGAAGGTAATGGAATTCCAGTACTGCCAGAGAGCTACTTTAAACTGTTTGGGACAAAGACTCTTCCGTGATTAGTAGCTTCAATGAAAAGGCATGGGCCATTTTGAGGAATAAGGGGAAAAGAAAAAGTTTAGCCAAGAAGGAAGAAAGTTCAGTAGGTTATAAAGACTGTCAATTGGTCCAGATATCTAGGTAAGTAGGTTCAATAGATTATTCAATTTATTGAATAAGTTGCTTTCTGTTTAGTGCTAACAACCTATAATTTGCTCCTTTTCTGTTAGTTGTGGTGCTATCCTCTCAGGATATGGGGAAAATGTAATTTCAAGTTTTGCAGTGGCAAAAATTGTAATGTGCAATATCCTTATCTTTAACTGAAGCAAAAAAAAAAAAAAAAAAAAAAATCCATAACATTAGCCATGTAGAGGGTGGCTCAGCAGTCCCAGACACTTTCAGCCACATCATGGAATGACCTAGTCTTTACTTGAACCTAAAGGCCAATAACTGGGTCATCAGCTAGTGGGAGTCCCTGGCCAGAGGTAGGTAACCAAACAGTGTCAAGTGATACCTCTTATAATGAACGCTATGAACAGTAGAAAATGCAAAAGAAATAAAGGTGGAGAGTTATCCTGATATATATGTCATACTTGGCAAAGTAAATGTAATCCATCAACGTTCTTTTCTGTGTAGACAGCACAAGCATTTTGGTTAATGTTCCACCTCTCAGTAATGAGTGGCCTGTAGGGACACACTGTTCTTATGTTATCCTATTGTAGTATGGTTCCTAAGAGGAAATCCCTGAAGGAAATAAGCTGAAGGATTCTCGTGGAATATCATTTTATTTGGCTCACACGTCTTTCAGAGGTTCTTCATAAACAACCAGATCTCGCAATGAATAAAGCCCAAAAATAGGATATTGATTCTCACAAAAATAAATATATAAATCTTCAGGGCAAAGCAGCAATTTCATGGTCATTTTTCTCCAAAGCCAAATTATTAAAGCCAGTCTCAGACAGGGATTTTTTTCTCTTTTCCCTGGTGACATATTCTCATAGATAAAAAGAAGGGGGTTCCACGTCTCTGCCTTTGATAGCTTTGGGACAGAGGATGGAGGACAAAACAAGCAGGTTTTTGTGTTCTCACTATATAACCAAGCCGGACAGCTTCTCTCCCTCTGTTGCTGATGATTTTAAACTGTTTGCTGAATTTTTATGCAAATGGATGCAGATAATTAATTGTACTTGTTATCTGTCATGTCTTGTTTGTTTGTATTTATCATTGCATGTTCTTAGCTTCGGCTTGATCTTTCATTGTCTAGAGGCTTGGGGATTCTTTACTGTAAAATAACAGATTCTGACAATTTCTTAAAGGAACAGTAACACCAAAACATGAAAGTGTATCGAAGTAATTCATAAATGATGTACTATTGCCCTGCACTGGTAAAAGTTGTGTGTTTGCTTCAAAGCTGCTGTGTAGCCATACTCTCAGGATTGTCAAAAGGAACCACTGAGAAATTGAGCATACATGTTGGTGTGGGCTAACATTCAAGATACTGTGCCCAGGAGCTCTGGCCCAGGTCTAAGGTTATCATTTGTTCCTAAAAAAATGGCTTCCCCCTAGTGAATACTAGAGGGAAAGCCATTTTTTAAGGACCCCCCCAACCCCCCCAACCCCATATATATGACTTTTCATATATGGCAATCTTCTGTGCTGTATTTTTTCCACAATTTCAATAGGTGGGAAATAGGGTCCGGTTTGTTAAGCACTCCCCCAGTAAATATAGTCACTATCCTTGGAACCAAGCCAGTGCTGCTGTTCCTTCAAAAATGCATGGGAAATTGAAGGAACCACTATGAAACTGATCGAACATGGTGGTGCAGGGCTGACATTCAAAACACCCAAGGCCTGAGCATTCTTCAACAAAAGGGAGCACTGTCTCGGTCGAAGGTTAGTGTTTATATTCACAAGGGGGGAGCCATTTTTTAGGTATCCCCCCTTTGACTTTCCTATACCTTTAAAAGTATTAAGAATGTAAAATGAATGTGTACTAGAGACAAGATGATTCCCATTGGCCTGTATACCCTTGCCAACAAATATATCAATTAAGGTTGTTCACCAGGTTAGACCTATTAAGATGTATTATTCCATAATAGGATTAAAAACTTTCTGGCTAAATGGGAGAACAACCCTTTACAGCCTTAAAAATAGCCAATACATAGGTTAAAGAAGAGTAGGAAATACATAATACAAGTGTGGGTTCGATTATCCGGAAACCCGTTATCCTGAATTATGGAAAGACCATCTCCCATAGACTCAAATCGAATAATTCACATTTTTAAAAACTATTTCCCATTTTTCTGTAATAATAAAACAGTATCTTGTACTTGATCCCAACTAAGATATAATTACCCCTTATTGGAGGCAAAACAATCCTATTGGGTTTATTTTATGTATAAATGATTTTTAAGTAGACTTAAGGTATCGAGATCCAAATTACAGAAAGACCCCTTATCCGGAAAACACCAGGTCCCAAACATTTTGGAAAAAAGGTCCCATACTTAATAAATACGGCAGTATAGTTTTTATAGAAGATGCAATCAATCCATTTACTGTGTAATTCTATTTCCTAATAGCTATCCTTTATTTCATATCCCCAAAATAGCAGCGTATTTGATGACAAATATTAAAAGCATTAGGAAACATACTAAATACGAGATAGCAAAGATGAGCTCCCCAAGAACAACATTCCCATCAAAATACGTTCAGTGGATACCTGGATGACAGAGAAGCCCATCAGAAAACGTTTTCATAATCAGATGAAATACTTGAGACATAATTAATATTTCATGAAATAAATGAGATATGTTGTGTTTTGGTGCAAGTCATGCATTGCATTTCAAGCAAGGAACCTCATCTGGGCCATGATTATGGAGATAGGATTGTAAAGGTTATTGGCTGCTTTGTACCCTGAGCACCCAGGCATTATTGAAACAACAATAAATCCCTTATTTTACCAGAGAATGTGACATAAAATTATCCATCCTGAACGTGAAGCCTGAATGTGTGTGTGATGTAGCCCTGATACACATGAGTTTGCTCTTGTTTCTCCTCACTGATTGATAAATGCTAGCACTTGTGTTTAAATGTTCCAGGGCAACACACACTGGAAATTCATTTTTTTAAATATTCCATTGTATTGGGCATTATTTATATATGAACATATGTCAGCTGTGAACTTTAACCAAGAACTACAGTCAAGTCTTTAGTCTTCCCTGAGACGATAACATGTCTAAAAAAAGGAAGATAGAAAGAAGAAGAAGCAAAAGATGGGGTATGGAGGTAAGTCTGATATGATCTAATACAGTTCAGTTTAGAAACCAGTATTTAGAAGACTATGCACACTTTGTACAATGAATTATTACAATTTGTATCTTTGGAACAAAGTTGGCACATCGTTCATGAGAATGTAGTAGCCATATAATGCCTTGTGAGAGGAACGGCATCCCCAATAAACAGTTCATAGTCATTATCAATGTCATCTATCCAAAGTCAGTTGTTTTTATTTCTTGTACTTTTTTAAAGAAACATGCAACGAAAAACTGTTTAGTGTCTCAAGATAATGTCTTCACACATCTAGATGGAAAGGACGTCATCCATCTTCATTCTAAATATAAAGCAACTCCGAGGCCCCATAGGCAGAGCACTTCTTGTAAGGCATCAATCTGCCCAAGTACACTCATGCGTAACATTCATCTACAGTCTTACAGTATTTTCTACATGGCAGAAACACTGGTGGGTTATGTATAAACCATCACTAAATAGGACTGGGGGGTATTGTCTCCAGCTTACATTTTTATATGAGAATGCACAAAACCAGTTCTAAATTGGGTAATGGCAGCCAAGTATGAGTATATGCCCAGTAATATGCCGTAATGAATACTGTTTCTGTGAGCTGCTGGGGCTTTTATGGGAATATGCCATATTGATTATAAATTGAATTTGGGTTTTATTTTCTATTTTTAGTTTTTCTGTATTATATTAACATGTTTATTATGGTTTAAGGGAGCAGGTCCAGACTGGCAATCTGTGGATTCTGGCAAATGCCAGAAGGGGCTGTTGTAAGATTCCATAGATACTCACTATTTAGTGGGGTGGTGGGGAGCTGCTTTAGGCCTCTTGAAATGCCAGGGCCTTTTTGGAATTTGGAGCTGGAGGGAAGCACACTTAACTAGTTCACTTCTATAGTTCCTAGTGCACTACAATTCCTTGTACTACCTTACAAAGCTTAGACAATGTCACACCACCATATTTCACCAATTACTCCCCCGGACAAACCCCCCTCCCCCCCCCACTCACACACAGTGTTATTCTGTCATTCTCAGTTATTCGCTCTTTACAATCCTATACCCAGGTCTATTTACTTGCTCAACCTCTGGAATTCATTTCACTGTACCATTATACGTTCCAAATGCTCAATTAATACCTAACTGTTCATTCAAGCTTGCAATCTAAGCCCCCATCATCTTGCCCACACTTACTCCCTGCCCACACACACAATAATTACTGGCTTACAGATTATTTTACTACACACTTACTGCCAATATCTAGACTGACAAGTCCTCTACTACTGAACAGGTCACCATCACCTCAGCCTTATGTCTCACTCCCCTTTAATTGTAGATTGTAATGTTTTCTGAGCAGGGCCCTCCTCTACTGTCTTTTAACACAGTGCTAATGCTACAATGTGTTCAATCTGCTCCTGTAGTATATAACTGTATGTTTAAACTGTTATGTATGCTACTATAAAAATATGTTTTTTTAGCATCGATATTCTTTAAGGACTACAATCCCCCCCCCCTTCTATTTCTAACAGCTAGATGGTGCTCTTTTACAGCAGCCTATGGCATGTCAGCAGCTCGTGAATGCCTACACAAGCATATATGAAGATAAGGATTTTTTTTTTAAAACTGCATGCCATATTGTAGATTTTAGATGTATATATATTATATATTATACATACTGTATCTGTTGACTTAGGCTTTTTGAATACAATAAGAAGCATCTCTTCAATCTCCATTAGGCGCTTTTAATCCCACAGGAGAAAAGTACTATAAAATGTTATTATTATTATTATTATACAGTTGATAGAATTGTTTATGTCGACTAATTGGAGACTAACTAAAAATAGACTTACCCACCACAACCTTTAATTTGGCAAAACTTAAAAAGAGAGATTATGGCTATGCTGATATCTACGAAACCCTGGAATAGGTATAATTCATACTGTTATTAATTTATATAAAGAATGACAACTAGTGGAAGAAAGCTGAGGAATTCACAATGGGCTATAACAAGTCTGATAAAGTTGTTTCAATGTTATGTTGTCAGTTATTGCTTGTTCAGAGACTGTTTTCCCCCCCACCTCTTGTATGTGTATCCCTAGGGCTGCAATATCTACAACAGAAGCAGGAGAATGTCACGCAGTACCTATTCGGTTTATTAAAATGAACTACATCCAGCACCCTGCAGACATACAGAGTAAATGTGGTATAGTCTTGTGTGGGAATTAAACACTTCCACAAGGGAACAAATGATCTCCTTATGAGCGGAGACCTCTGCTCCATGTGTAAGTGGTTAGTTCTTGCAAACTCTCATGCGAGTAAACAAATATTTGAACTAAATTATGTCCGTTCCAGGTGATTTTGAATAAAAATAATTTTTTGGTACTTTTTCAAGTGTTGTTTGGTCAGAAAATGGCTGCCTGCTAATCACAAGATAACTTATTGTAATGTGCACAGCTCTGACAGATAAGGTGAGAACAGTAACGGAAACATGTATTATAAATTGTATAGGAAGGCAGAAATTATATTAGCTGTGCTGCTATAATTTATGATGCACCACAGTCTTGTTGATTAATGATTATCACTCTGCTTTGTTTTCCCCCTCAATCTGGAGGGTGCGGGGATTAATTTTCTGTCTGCTTCGCTTCCTGTACATCTGACTGGAAGCCATTTTGAGCTTCACCGTGTGCTCTGAGGATGCTGATGCTGTGTAAACATCTCCAGGGGCTGTCGCATGGGAAGAAAAAGGCGAGGGGGGGAGAAGGGGATTAAATAAGGAAAAACCTACCCCCACACCGTCAAAGTCAGGGAAGTAAAACTCATTTCCAACCTCTCCAGAGAAAGGCTTCTTTAATCCGTTACCATGGCAACCTTGGGCTTTTCAGCACATCCTCCATGATGCGTTTGAGCTGACACATAGTAAAGGACTTTCTTTCTTCTCATCTGTTTGCAGAAAAAGGGCTGCCTCACATTTAGCTCTGGTCTTTTTTTTGTATTATCCCTTAATATATATATACCAAGCCTTATTATTGCCTCAGACATAAAACTGATGTCATGATAAAATGATAAATGGGGTTTCTGTTTGATGTATAGCTACAGAGAGTGTCAGCTCTATGGCCGATGCTTTCACACATGATTGTGTTTTCTTGCTGCTGCAGTTTCATCTATTCCGACACTCAAAAACAAACAGGCAATTGGTCAGTTGAGCTTAGTAAGCTCAAATGCCATAGGGCAGATAGTAAGTACAGGGCCCCAATGCAGAATGCATCCACATCTACTCCCTAACTTAGTTAGGTGTTGGGTAGAGTACAGCAGGGGGCTATGCACGTGCCTCCCCCTGGCCAAATGAATACACATTTTATATATATTATTATATATGCTAGGTTACATGAGCCAATGAATGGACAGAGCTATGTATTTTACTGCCACACTACTTCCTGTTACAGTTAGAAACTACTTTATTTCCTGTCAGATGACACACAAACATTACAAAATGGTGACACAAGGTACAAAATGTAAAAGGGCAATATTTACTCATATACGAGTGTATATGCCATACTGATAGAATTTATTGATAGGTCACCCTTTAGTATATAAATGATCTGTTTATTACATTTCCGTTCAGAACATATAGTTTTCCTTTAATTTGCAGCATCAGGAAGCTGTACCGAGGGTCTTTGCCCTGTTTGATAAACCCCTTTTTTCTCTTCAGTCCCCTCGGAAAAGCAATTCACTTTGGCATTTTTCTGCCGGAGAAAGGTCAACCCTACTGAATGGAGAGATGACAAGATCTCTGCACCATAATACCATCTCGTTTACTGCGATGTGGCAGATGGACACAAAGATTGATAGCCCATCAGCACAGTCTTAATGGAACCAGGGATAAACTAGCAATAAGCCTGTAATTCCTTCCTCTTCTGCATCATACTCATCTCTGGGCAATAACATGAAAGAATCAAAATATCTAAATATTGGAAGTCTGTGAGTAACTTAACTGAGCATCGGATGTATAACATATAGGGGGTATAAATACACTGCAGAGGATGGATAACACTTCCAGCACTGTGTATCACTTCCAGCCTAATGATTTTAAAACAATTACATTTAATATTCCCTTTGAATCTAATTTTTTATAAATCAATTAATTCTTAATTCGCAATTTGGTTCTTTTGGGCCATTAATTCTTTTCCTCATTAGGCTTTTTAATCATTTCTCTAACTAACATAGCAGACTTTCTTTTCTGTATTTCTTTCAAAACATTTTTTGCCCTAAAAACACAGAACAAACGAATTGCTTCTTTAGCCTTTCTGATTTAATGTCATGCGCCGCCCGTCTCTCTTATCATGCAGAGAGGTTATGCAGAATCCTATGGTTCTTGGGGTGACTAGTTTCTTCTTTTTATTTAGCATATATATTAAACAGAAAGACATACCCACCGGTTCCCCTTCATAATGCCACTTTTGAGACAGTTTCTCTATAGAGAGTGGCAGTTTAGATAATAGGGGCACTGAAGCCCTTTTGGATTTACATTTTATAGTACAAAAAGAGGTGTCAATATAAGGAGGTATAAGTTGTAAGGTCTTGGTAATTAATTGGAATCAGGCTTGGACTGGGATTCAATATAGGGCCTGGCATTTTGAGTACACAGAGGCCCAAACAGCCCCCACCAGCCCAATAAATAGTGAGTGTCTATAGCATCTTAGAGCAGCCCCTCTGGCATTTGCCAGAATCCACTGATTGCCAATTTGGGCCTGATAGGGATACACCAAATACATACTTTTTGGGTTCGGCTAAATACAGAAGCCTTCATTAAGATTTGGCCTAGTACTGAAACAGAAACCTCATTTGCACATTGTGAGATAAATTTGAATCATTTGTGAACAAAAATTGGTACAGAAAACAAATTGGCGCATATGTCTTCCCGAAATGCCTTCCCACCGGCAATAAAGTGAAAAAAGTAAAAGTGCCATTTCCCTAAGAAAGAAGTATACATGGCTTAATCTAAAGGCCAATGAGAGCAGGATATACTGTAGTCCCCAGAACCAAGAGGCAGCAACAAAAGCAAAACCAAAATAAAGATTCCCGCAGCAAATCTTATTTATAAAAAAAGTTTAATCAGAACATAACATTAAAAAATACATACATAATACGGAACATAATGTTAATAAAAACATACTGAGCCCATAGTACTCTGCCTTATGCATTTTATACCCTCTATCATAGGGTCTCTATGATAAAGGGTATAAAATGCATAAGGCAGAGTACTATGGGCTCAGTATGTTTTTATTAACATTATGTTCTGAATAAACTTTTTATAAATAAGATCTGAGTTGCAGAATAATACCCAACAGAACTGCTCGTATATTAGTCATGTATACAGATTTCGGGTCCCGTAGTCAGAAAATGTCTACAGTAATACTGCTTTTTACATATTTTATATTGTACAATAAATAGATATTTTTAACCAATTTTTTATTATAGAAACCACATAACCCTTTGTCCAAATTAAAATGCTAATTAGGATTTAATTAAAATACATGCTGAAGGACACAGATTATCTTAAATGAAGATTAGCGAGTTAGCATGTTGTATATGTGCCTGGTTTTAAGCTCTCTTTGGAAAAGGTTTAAAGCTCTCTCTGGCCACTGGCTTGCTGTTGATTAACTATAAATTAATTCACCTGATCTCCAAGAGCATAAGGTTAGTAGGTGTATCTCAATAACAAAAGCAGGTTGGCGGGTTGGTTGATGAGAACGGGGAAAAAGCAGAAATTCTAAACTCTTAGGGGCTGATTTATCAAAGTACGCAATATAAAAAACATCATATTTTTTCATACTGTGCGTATTTTCTGCAACTTTTTCGTATATTTGCGCAACTTGTTCATACTTTGCAACTTTGCCTAGAACATAATATTTGTAATTGGATAGAAAACTGACTGACTGGCTGAAGGATAGATCACAAAGAGTGGTTCTAAAATTGAACATTTTCTAATTGGACCAGTGTGGTTAGTGGAGTACCGCAGGGGTCAGTCCTTGGTCCTTTGCTTTTTAACTTGTTTATTAATGACCTGGAGGTGGGCATAGACAGTACTGTTTCTGTTTTTGCTGACGATACTAAATTGTGAAAAAAATTTGGGGATTCTTGTAGATAACAAGTTGTCTGCTTCAAGTGTTCTCATTATGTGGCTACTAAAGCAAATAAAGTGCTGTCTTGTATAAAAAAGGGCATTGACTCAAGGGATGAGAACATCATTTTGCCCCTTTATAGGTCCCTGGTAAGGCCTCACCTTGAGTATGCAGTGCAGTTTTGGGCTCCAGTCCTTAAGAAGGATATTAATGAGCTGGAGAGAGTGCAGAGACTGCAACTAAACTGGTAAAGGGTTAAACTATAAGGTTACACTGTCAAGGTTGGGGTTGTTTTCTCTGGAAAAAAGGCGCTTGCGAGGGGACATGATTACTCTGTACAAGTACATTAGAGGGGATTATAGGCAGATAGGGGATGTTCTTTTTTCCCATAAAAACAATCAGCGCACCAGAGGCCCCCCCTTTAGATTAGAGGAACGGAGCTTCCATTTGAAGCAGTGTAGGGGTTCTTCAGGCACTGAGGTTGGGGAATGCCCTTCCTAGAGATGTTGTGATGGCAGATTTTGTTAATGCCTATAAGAGGGGCCTGGATGAGTTCTTGAACAAGCAGAATATCCAAGGCTATTGTGATACTAAAATCTACAGTTAGTATTGATGTTGGTATATATGGTTTATGTATGTGAGTGTATAGATAGGTCAGTATAGGTTTGTGTGTGCTGGGTTTACTTGGAAGGGTTGAACTTGATGGGTCTTTTTTCCACCCTATATAACTATATGTAATATAATTGCCACCTAACCTTATTAATAAATGGACACATACAATATCTGCAGACTAAAGAACCATGTATCACTTACTATAGATGTATACTGGATTGTTGCTCTGAAACCTGTATAGTCTAAGATGTTTGCTAATAAGCATTATAGAATGCTGATTCAATATTCATTTAGTTTAATATGGGTGAGTTGGCAACCCTGTTTCCTAGTATGCCCAGGGTGTTGCATATAGTGGGGTCCTGCAGAGCAACAGTTGTAGGTATATGTAGGGGATACTAGATAGTAGGCCAGATTCAGATCAATGTGAAAATGTTATTTAATGGTTTATCATGTGAACATTTACGGACAAGATTCAATTTGAGGAGAAAATACGTTTCTAATACAGTTTCACTATTCCCCCATAGACTTCAATAGAGTTTTCATGTGATACAGAGAGATACGTTTTCTCATTGAATTGCATCTGGCTTTATGGGAAAATCTGGAATTAAATCTGGAGATAAGATTTTCTCATAAATTAAAGTCTAACTTTGGCCCTGCTTAAAAGATAACATTTTCTTAAGGACCCCTTCTTCCTGACATGATTAGCACTTTACTCCCTTATACTAGGACATATAAAAGGTGATGGCTAATTAGCAGCAGAAATACACGATTGCACTAAATTAATTGCAGTCTCCAGCATACATCTCCATTACCATAAAGAATGGGTATTTTGGGTCCAACAAGAAGGCAACTTTTCCCTCCTTAATTGCTCAGGGCCCTCGGTATTTTAGCTCCAGTCTTGCCTAATAAAGATGTAAACATAATGAAAGAAAGAAATGGAAACAGTTGAGTATGGACATGAAAGGGAATGAGGTGAAAGGGCCCATGTACCCTGCCTTTGTTTCCAATTAGATCACGGGCAAGAGGGAAGGAAAGTGAATTTACCATGTGTAAGGAGACATAGCTGTTTAACGCAGCTCATACAAGCGGCCTCGTGTTGCGCTGACATATGGAAGTAAGCCGAGTGTCCTTCATTAACCTCATCTGTCTCACTTACCAGCAACTGTCTTTTCATATTGTCTTTGCCCCCTCTGTCTCTCACACAAAGCCCTCTGCTATTTTTTTCTATCCCATTTAATTATCCACTGTGATTTAATGTGTAATCCCCATAAAAGCAGCTGTGTGACCTTGACAGAGCAATGTTTTAATAATGCATTACTTACAAAATAAATATTCGGGGGGCTGTGGGACATTGGGATGGGTAGTATCCCTCATTAACTCCTCTGCTGCTGTGTTAGCACGCCGGCCATTGTTTTCTTAAATCCAAACACAAAAACCTTCTTAATGTTTATTTTAGGGCTTTACCAAAAAATTAGGATTAGTGTCATGGGGGTCTTTTTTTTTCAAAAAAAAGAACAGCTTGCAAAGGCTCTCTGCAGCATCTTCCTATAAAAATATGCAGGAAAGATTGGCTACAGCTCACTAACTTACCAGCAAGGTCATAGAGTTCTACTGGGAGACCTGTAATTAATGGCTGCTTCAAGCTGCTGGTGAATAAAGGATTCCCTCTGTTCCCTGCTGTGGGTCTGGACCGACATTGCACCTTTACCATGGGGGCAGAACCAGTAGGGCAAACATTCCACCCATTCTACCCCTCTATTCCCTGCTGTGAGAAAGACCAGCATTGCACCTTTAGCATGGGGGGCAGAGCCAAAAGGGCAAGCAATCCACTCTCTGAACTTCTCTGCTTAGTCGCCAATACTGAGCCCCAACTAAGTGTGCCATAGACTCTGACCTAATAAACAATAAATAGGACAGCAGTGTGTTTAAAACAGTGTAAATTGTTACATGTAGAATTTTCCATAGTCCACAGTAAAACAGTGCCACAAGTGGCCATTAGCACAGTACATTTTATCTTTAAATATATAAAATATATTTGACGTTGGGCATCTTTAAGTCATTATATAGTCTGAATTTGAATTCAAGTAAATAGGCACATTAACATGATATTACTGATGTCCAACCTGTGACCCACCAGCCATTGTTTTACTGAAACTCCCAGTATCTTCCTGGCACAATAGGTTTGTACTTGTCCTTAATATTCTATAAGGCTGTTCCTTCTGTATTTATTCTTAAACAGATCTATTACTGGATGGTACTGCCCAAGCAACATCAGGCTGCACCCTCTGAACTGCTCCCCTTGCTGGCTTCTTGAGTATTGCTCCATTAGAAGACTGCAATATTTAATATATATAGCCGTTTGGTAACACTAAAATTGATGGCCTCCCTAGGCTGTCTAATTAACAACCATGAAGTAAATTTTTTTTTTTTTTATTAGAGAGAAGATTTGGAGTTTGGGGAATAAGCACCTAGTCCTGATTAGAGGGGACATGCAGCAGCCGGGTATAATGGAGGCTTAATCGGCAGCTAGATACTCAGCATCTCATCTCCCCCAGCACAAAAATCTTTTCTCTACCCTGGGGCCTGGCTCTGTCCCACTTTTTAAGAGTAACTTCTATTTCATTGTGCCTGTCCCCTTAACTGCGCTCCCCTTTATCTCTAGGGATATGCTTGTGAAAAATGACATGATTTCCTGGCACGGGATTGGTTAAAACCAGGCGGCACTTTATGCTTCTTGCTCTTCACTGTGACCTGTGTAATCTCCCTCCATTTAATTTCCCTGCATAACTGTATTGTAAAACTTGGCATTTATGGCGGCCGTAAAATGAATATTAATAAAAAGCAATGATCACAGCTTCCTCTTCTGCCGCACAAACATCGCAAAAGGCTCCTCGGTACCCAGAACTGGCCTCTTCCTAATGCAAAGCACACAGAGCGCTTGCCACTATGTTACTCAAATATAGCATAATAAATACACATGCTTTAATGTAAATACAAATCTATAGAGGATGCCTTCAAATGTCACGGCTGTAACGAGCAACCCTGCAATCTCTGCTTTGTGTTTGTCTGTTGCATGCAGCGTGCATCAGTCACTCAGTCTGTGCAGACTCCAGACCTTAGGCACAGACATTCACCCTTTCCTTGCCAAAGGATAGCCGCTCCTTTTGCAACATTAGGGAGAGGAAAGCATGGGGAGGAAGCCTTGCAGTTCAACAAGAGCTGGAGGGCTGCAGGGTAGACATCCCTTATCTATATGCAACATATGTCAATAGATACATAATAGTTTACTTTTTGTATTTCTGGGTGCCCTATACAATTGCCCTGTCCTATAACAGGCCCTAGCCATTACGCTATTCAAATGGGGCATATAGTATCAAATGTAAAAATCAAATTTAGTTCAGATATGGCTAACCAGTGACACATTTACCAGCATCCTCTTATAGCTGTTATCTAAAGCACCATACAGCACAGTGCAATGGACAAAGCTTTGCTACCAAAACATATATGTCTCCTCAGGGTACATGGCCTAATGACCCTCTTCATCAAAAGCAGCACCGAATAGAAATAAAAAGAAATGTCAGTTCAAATTAATTATGTTTTTCCTTTTGGTGTTAGTGATGATTTAAGGTAAAGGCAGAGCTTATTGGACATTAATAGGTTAGGGTTCAATGGTACAGATGTGATGAGAATGTCAAAACAGTAAATTAATGACAAGCCGTGGAAGTGTCTAGAGTGGCATTATAATATAGTGACCCTTGTCTCAAATGACTAAAAAAAATATAAGGAAAAATGCTAGGAACATGACATCCCTGAAGCCAGATCAGCTTAGGTATTATTCTCATTCCCACAGGGCAAAGACAAATCCTCTCCGTGGTGTTATTCAAAGGTAAGGAAAGCTCTCAAAAGTCCTTAGATCCCCTCTCATATAACTTTATTGTTATGGTTCCCTAAGGAACGGCCAGTAGGAGTAAATGCATGGCACTAGTCATTCACTTAGTCATTTTATTCTGTTTTCTCCTCCTAAAAGGGCGAATGGTCTAAACTTTCTATTTGTTTGTATTTCTGTTTGTTTCATCTATTTTTCAGTCTTTTTATCTTTGTTTGTGTAAACTGAGCAACCATTGTGGTCCCCCTATGACTTTATTTCTACCAGCACTGTTAAGTTTTATTTCCAAGGGTTTCTCAATTCACTGTAGTGAATGGGGACTAGAGTAATCGATCTAGGGGAGCTCTAGGATCCCCATGACTTATGAAGTTAAGACTAAAGGCAGCTTGAAGCTTACAGATAAATCAAAAGTCTAGTGGAACAGCCCCTGGGTCTTATAAGAGTAGATCCCTTATAGCTACAATTTAGGGAGTCTCCCTACCAAGAACAGAAACTGTTGAGGAAACTGGCAAGCAAAAGTAAGCAAAACAATTTAGAAGAATTTAATTTTTAGCAAATCATTCCATTAATGTGGAGCTTAAACTGCTTCACATTTAGGTGAGTCCAAATACAGTATAAATCTCTGGTTCCATCAGAATCAGACATTGCTTTCCCTATCAAAAGAGCAGCTTTTGGGAGTAAAAAAGTGGCCCCCGTTGCTCTGTTTTTCAGTGAATCTTCACATTTTAATTTGCTCAGATCAAAATTTTTGACATACTGAATTAAAGGAGGTTAACTGATCTCTGTGGGAAACAAGAAGATCCAGGAGTCTTGTGTGGAAGGCCCAGATGGCATGCATACACCCACACTGTTGGCAAACTGAAATACTCCACCATGTGCTTCACCGAAATAAAACCAGCTGATACAGCTCTACATTACTACAGCGTAAGTCTGAGCATACGTACAGTATTCTGCTGTAAAGGAATTTAATAGCTCAGGCAACCCCTGGTGCCCAGCCTTATTGATGCTCGGCACTATATCGGTACCATCTGCCAGTTCTGTAGGGCCAGCAATTAGTACATAAGATATGAAATGTAGCCTTTATGGCACTAATCTTGGCAGCTTAGTATAATATGACTGACAGCTAGCAATAATGCCATTTAGTACACAGACTTTCAAGAGGGACGTTCTACTGTCTGGCTGTATGCAGCTCTGTATGATACCAGTATGGTGGTTAGGTCTGCCCTGGATATTCTAGCTGTATTCCTTTGTATAGTCTTTTTCTCTAATCTTTACCTGTGTACATCCCTACTAATAATTCTAACTTTGTAACTGTGTAGATGAAATAAAACTTATATTAATTATATATAATATAATAATAATTTTATTATTATTACCTTATCCAGGCACTCCAATTATATGTTATACGTACGTTATATTAGGGATAGACTCTATATGCCTGCTGTTATTAATCTGTTTTACATATTTCACTTTATAGTCTGTTCAACTGAATTAGCTCTGATCTAACATCTAAGATAATACTAGGGAAAAGCACATGATGCACATACAGTATTAAATACACTGCACAGGATTTGTCCCAATAAACAAATGTTTGCATTACCTGTTTTTAAAATAGAAGGGCAGCAATATTTCTCATTTACTTACACCCTAAATTGTTTTAGATATTCAGGTATAGGATTTTTTTTATCCAAAAACCCATTATCCAGTAAGCATTAAGTTACAGAAAGGCCATCTATTTTCCCTCTGACATCATCAGTGACATTTAAATCTGCAATGAAGGATGCAGGCTTACACAGGCAGAACTTACTTTGATAAAAGGTTCTGCTTTGTTTTGAGAACTGTAATGATTTTACTAAGCTCAGGACAAAAACTCCAGCAGAGTGCACATCTAGAGCAGAGTTTCTATGGAAACCAGCAGTGCCATCTCTTCATTGGCTGCTAGACTGGAGGGCATGTTTGGTAACCTGACGAGCAGAAATAAGCATGCTTAGTTAGCCAAGAGCCGAAGCAAATTCCTATCGGAGTGGGCCAAATGAGTGGCAGGTATTTTAAATGGAGGGTTAAAATATTTTAGCAAATAATTCTAATTTTTACCAATGATTCCAATGATAAAACAAAAACAGTAGGTTGTACTTGATGGTAACTAAGCTGCATGAATCCATACTGGAGGCAAAACAGTCCTGTTGGGTTTATTTCATGTTTGAATGATTTTTAGCAGACTTAAGGTATGGAGATCTAAATTACAGAAAGTTCCATTATCCGAAAAACCCCAGGTCCCAAGTATTCTAGATATTAGTTCCCATACCTGCAGTCATTTGTTCACAGTTGCTATGCTATGGAATTACTTACCCACACCATTGGTTATTGGACCTTTGGGGTCCAAGGCCTTCTTGGAAGTAGTAGAGTTGCTGTAGGGTTCTTGCACAGAGGAGATTAGGGGTCATTTGCTTATTGCACTGCAGTATTCAAAGTGCAATTTGGAATGTGACAGCCATGTTTTTATACCTACAATGCAGCATTTTTTCCCCTATCATTGCCGCAGCATAATTTCGCTATGGGTAGTAGCGTCAGATGCAAGTGCAACCAATGTGTTAAAGCAGTTGTGTTCATGGACACAATTGTACTGAAAATTTTCTGGTTGGTATAATTTTACTGTTCAGCCTGAGAGTGATGTGTACACCCAATTCTTCCGGAAAAAAGTACCTTTAATCAGTTGTATTTTTGGCACAACAGTAGAACAGTAATTTTCTCCTTTGTATGTTTGTTCATTGCCTGTATGGAGAATTGCCATAAAAAATTTCCTATAGGTTTCCTTTAATTGTTGCAGCCTATTAATATGTTCACATTGGTAAATGCAACTGTTACATGAAGGTGCAGAATGAGGCATCTTTCAAGCATCACAAAGACTCAATGTGATAATCAAGCCAATGTATTGGAGTGATGTCCTAGGAAAATGCTGAAGTGGATTCTTTGGAATTACATCTGACAGATTTGATATCACATCCATTAAAAAAGTGGTTTGAGTAAATCCCATTAAATTTACATCAGACTGATGCACACCGTCCTGTTATTCACTTATTCAGTTTTCTTGAAAATGTAATACGAGCCATTAATGATATTATTCTTAGCAATTCTGTCTACTCTGCAGTGTTGGGTATGTGGGTATTAAGTATTGGCGCTGTGTATCAAGAAGAAAAGGGGGTTTAAGGTATTTTTAACCAAACATTATTAAAACTTTTAAACAAAACTATAAAAAAATGAATGTCCATTTTAATTTACGTTGTACACGCAGTGAGAGTAGTTCTTTAACAGTCATGAAAATCAATGTGACCGAGGTCAATGCTTGCAATATGAAGTTGACCACATGTAATTGTTAACTGTACATGTTAACTGTTCTGTCTTTTGTACCCCTCTATCCTGTAAAGCTCTGCGTAAATTGATGGCACAATATAAATAATAACAATAAAGGTAAGTCAGTTAAGGGCTACCAGATACAGCTTCAGCTTTGGGTCTAAAGTTGAAAAAGAATTTGTGGAACTTGAGTAAATTGTGAACTTTGCTGAGTTCCACAAATAAGCTCTTAACTTCCATAACAAATGCAGGTTCTCTGGTTATGGAGGTTACTTACTGTACCTTCAGGCTTGATTTCCTTAAGGATTTTTTTGTCAGTGTAGCACCAGTTGTATAGCTTGGCCCTGTTTCCTAAATTCAGAGTAGCCATACCAACTCACCATGCTTCAGGTAATGGCATAGCGGTGCAGCTGATTGAAGTGCTTTCAATATACTATAGAAAAAGGTGTATTTTGAGTGATAATCTTAAAAAAAATTAAAAAAAGATTATAATTGAATTGAAAGTGCATTAGAATTTGAGCTGGGCTGTAGATGCACCTGTGGGAAAGGAAATGACTTTGAAACCCTGTAGATTGTAAGCTCTTTTGGGCAGGGCCCTCTTCACCTCTTGTATCGGTTACTGATTGCTTTATATGTTACTCTGTATATCCAATGTATGAAACCCACTTATTGTACAGCGCTGCGGAATATGTTGGCGCTTTATAAATAAATGTTATTAATAATAATAATAATAATAATAATAACAGTTGACAACTATTCTACAGTTGACACCTAGCCCATATTTACTTTATATACTCAAGTATCATATATACTCCCTAGCCTAGAACACTCACAACATTACCTTATTTAATGATATATGACCTTTCTTAAAAAAAAAAGTCAACATGCCTTGGCACTTTTACAAAAGTAACTTCCGCTACAGTAAAGATACCCTTCCTATGTCGATAGTAAAACCTCAAATCCTAGGAATGTCCTCTTTGGACATCTACTCTACAGGTGGCACCTAGCCCATTTGATAGTTTGACAGCTTTCTCCTAATTAAGCAGAACCATGGGTCCAATGTGTGGGTCAGAGACATGATCAGGAGACCTATAAAAATAGCCTACCATTCAGGAGCAAAGTAGAAAAGAAGCAGAGCAATGCAGCAACAGGAAAAACCACACCAAAGAAGTCCAAGGGTGGGGATCTGTAAGTGGGCGCTATATATGCAAGAAGAGCAACTTAGCACAAGGTCGTAAGCTGATGCTCATAGCTTGGAAATGCTACTGTAGGTGCCTACTGAAGACCTACTAAAGAGTAATTTACTTTTTAAAAAAACACAAGACACTGAGAAAACTTAAACAAAAAACTGATAAAAAAAACCTTCCTACGTCAACAGTAAAACCCCCTATCCTCCACCATTTAGGAATGTCCTCTATGTCCTCGCTAAAAATATTAGCCTTTTTTTTTCTTTCTTTACAATGATCAGTATATATGGTAATATAAATATACATTGATCATATCCCTGTAAGACTACGGCTAATGACAGATGGAAAATGCTCATGGGTAAAACTTTTAATTAACAATTCACCACTAAAAGGCAGTGACGGTATTTACAACAGTTACATCTGAAGCCCCATTAAATGCAGGGTATGGCAGAAAGCATATTGCCTGTTTAGCATCGGAGTAACAGTTATTACCATGTTTTTTTATGGAACAAAGAAATAAGAATTCTGAAAACGCTCTGTGTTACTTACCAACTAGGAGAGTTTGGTTTTTCATTAATTTTTCTTTTTTTTTTTAATACTGAATTACATTAACAAATAAATGAAAAGAAAACATGTTTTATTATATATAAAATATTCATTTGAATTGGAAAAGAATGTTATTGCTTCAAAAAAGCAATATAAAAAAAATGTAAATGTAAAATTGCCAAAAAGGAGAGAAAATAATATGAAATGGTTCTCTGCTGGGAACCTGTGTTAGCCTCTGCAGTTTATTCTGCGCTCCCCACTACCTAACTACATTGGCCATTGGGGCTCTGTCCAATCTAGATATCCTAAGTCAACTGAAATTGGGGCAATCTATCCTCCACAATAGGTGTCAGCTTTTTGGAGGTAAAAATGGATTCATTTTCTTTTGTTCTCCTGAGGAATGACAGGTAGTATCCAGGGCAGCATAAAAATCCCATTTTGTGGCTGAAAATGTATGTGATCAATTTTCTGTGGTGTTTGTTCTTTGCAAGTGCTCTGGTCCTGCTGAAACATTAATATCAGGAGTGGATCTGTCGAGATATCGCCTTGTTTGCCAGTTGATTGCTTTTAAACACTGCCGCAAAACATAGAAACAGTTTATTCTCTTTGTCAGGAATGTTCTTGTTAGAGGTTCTTTTGGGGTGAATAAAAGTTGTAACCTTTGCTCTCCTTCTAGTAACCCACTGCAGCCAATCAGATGTTTGCTCTCTAAAAGATGATCAGTAAGAGTTACGTGCTGATTGGTAGAAGGAACTACAAGACTTTTGCAATCCTTAACTGAGGGTAGGGGTAGAATTCTTGTGGGGTCTGAATAGATGAAGTGGTACATTTAGATTTATATTTTAAAAAGGGTAGGGGACATCTTCCATTATGACCAAGCGCTGCATAAGCTCTACACACATACTGGCCCCACTGAGCAGCAGTTGTGTGCCTTACGCCATATTCATGGAGTATTTCCGTCCATACCACTGGCAGATTGATGCTGGGCAGTTTACAGTTCAGAGAAAGGTGCAGAGAGCAGCTCACATAGGGGCAATAGAGATGTAAACCTGCATGAAGGAACAATAGGGGGAACAGACCTTGCAGCTGCAGCAATCCTGGATATGACCTAGACATTTATCAACACAGGACAATTTTGCCCATGGGTAGTAACTCGTAGCGACCAATCAGTAAGTGGCTTTTTTTAGCCAGCTGCAGGTAGAACAATGAATGTAACAATTTTATTGGTTGCCATGGGTTACTGCCCCTGGGCAAATTTACCCAGTGTTGATAAATGACCCCCAATTAATGTATTTTACCCAAACCCGCTGTGGCACCCAGAGGAATAAAGCTGCCCCTGCTAAGAATGTTACAGTGATATGAGGCATGTAAACTGGGTAAAAATAAGAACGGGTCCTACTTTTCTCCTAGGTAAACCACTCCCACAGACTCATAGATCTACTCAGACTTTGGTCAACCATATTCACACAGCCACACGTCTTGCTATAGCAGCGAAATGGAAATCCTCTACTCCCCCAACATTAATGGAAATCAAACGCAGAGTGGAAAGTAATACATTATTTGAATCAAGCATTGCCCGACTACAGAATCAGACCCCACATTTCCTACAAATATGGGCCCCATGGGAAATGCTAGCCTCAACCTTCTGAGTCTCCATGCTCAGACGCTAACATACTAGCAGCGTCATAGAAATGGAAACTTTAAAGTAACAAACTGACCTTCTACCTATCTCTTCTCCACCTCTCTTCTTTTCCTTTTCACTATCCACTTTTTGCTTAATGTTTGTAAACCATTGAAATGCCTTTCAATAAAAAATTCAAGTTACAAATAAAAAAAAAACAAGAGCGGGTCCAGACCCTAATTTCAAAAAGGGCCCATGGGGCTCAAGTTATGCAACTGTGGGGATCAAAATAGCTTTTTAAGTAAAATATTGCGTTCTGGTTAATCATGTCATTGGTTGGAGCTCTAGGGAAATAGCTTTACATATATAAATCCCATACCTGGGCCAGTAATGACTGCATGTTTGGTTAAGTCAGCTTTTCACACATCTAATAGCATTATATATTTATTAACCTGGTCTTGATCCCTTTTGACTTCTTGCAGTAGGACTATAACACAATGGGGGCCTTATAGGAGTAGGAACAAAAATGCATGTAGCTTGGGCAGGTTAAACTGTAAATGACCTAGTGACAGAAACTTGGTGAAAGGACCAAACAGGAATTAAATAAGCATTTCTTAATATCACCATTAGACAAACCCATAGGGAACATAAAAATAAAGGTAAAGTGGCCCTTTAATTTGGCCTTTATATTTAGTGCAAAATACTTTGCCATACTTTGACATGTTATTTTCTCTTTAACCCTTTGTGTGATATCAGTAACCATGCATTTGAGAGTCAGCATGATGGTACACTTTCTGTGAAACTAAATTCTCTGACGTGTTGTTCTGAAATGGTCAAAACCCGACCCTGAGCGTTAACTGTTAATAGTTTTTACAGCAACCAGCCATGATACAAGGGAGCTTTGCCGCAAAGCCTGGCACACCTTACTGCCAGGCCTGTTATTCAGCTGCAAACATTGGCCAATGTGAATGTGTTAACAGAGTTAAAGCTCTGGTTAACTGTGACTATGGAAATCTGGCGCGCCTCTTGCCTTTTGATCAGGGTAGTTACATTCTTCCGACTTTTATAAGCAGCATTCCTAACACAAGGCATTGCAAGTAACTTGGCACCAGGATATTAGATTTTTAATAAGAAGCTGGAGTTGCGTTACTTTTGCTTCCTAGAGATCAGCGATTAATCATCAGGCAAAAAACACCCCCAGGAGTTTACGAGCAATTGTACTTTAAAAGGGGCGAGGGAGGGGGTTGTTTTATTTAGCGTTCTAAATAAGAAGACATTTTAGAAAACAGTTTAAAGGGGCAACTCAGTACACAGCAAACTTATTTAATTAGAGTTCTCAGAGGGAGTCAAAAGTGTCAGGGAAATCACTGCAGCATGCCTTACAATTAAGTGCAAAACTCCCAATTTACAAACAAGAGAAGGGGGAGTTTATCTAAAAGTGAATGAAGAAATGTTTGACTATAACTCCATGCAGGAAGTTTGCCTCTGGGAAGGGACTGTGGCTGTGGGATAGCAGGTATAGTAGGGAGAGATGGTGCCTATAGTAGCAGTGGGGATAATAGCCTCTGGGAAGGGACTGGGGCTGTGGGATAGCAGGTATAGTAGGGAGAGATGGTGCCTATAGTAGCAGTGGGGGGATAATAGCCTCTGGGAAGGGACTGTGGCTGTGGGATAGCAGGTATAGTAGGGAGAGATGGTGCCTATAGTAGCAGTGGGGGGATAATAGCCTCTGGGAAGGGACTGTGGCTGTGGGATAGCAGGTATAGTAGGGAGAGATGGTGCCTATAGTAGCAGTGGGATAATAGCCTCTGGGAAGGGACTGTGGCTGTGGGATAGCAGGTATAGTAGGGAGAGATGGTGCCTATAGTAGCAGTGGGGGGATAATAGCCTCTGGGAAGGGACTGTGGCTGTGGGATAGCAGGTATAGTAGGGAGAGATGGTGCCTATAGTAGCAGTGGGGATAATAGCCTCTGGGAAGGGACTGTGGCTGTGGGATAGCAGGTATAGTAGGGAGAGATGGTGCCTATAGTAGCAGTGGGATAATAGCCTCTGGGAAGGGACTGTGGCTGTGGGATAGCAGGTATAGTAGGGAGAGATGGTGCCTATAGTAGCAGTGGGGGGATAATAGCCTCTGGGAAGGGACTGTGGCTGTGGGATAGCAGGTATAGTAGGGAGAGATGGTGCCTATAGTAGCAGTGGGGATAATAGCCTCTGGGAAGGGACTGTGGCTGTGGGATAGCAGGTATAGTAGGGAGAGATGGTGCCTATAGTAGCAGTGGGGATAATAGCCTCTGGGAAGGAACTGTGGTTGTTGGATAGCAGGTATATTAGAGAGAGATAGTGACAACACCACATTTAATGCATATGTTTAATAATCGCATGCCATATGATAAATGTGAGTCTCAAATGCCTCTTTTGTCCCATACCCCACTATGACTGAACAGGGACCTGTGCTGAAGCTCTGATTTGCCTTCTTTTAGATTTCTAAAGGAATAACTTACATTTTTAGCACTCTGGCCATTCCACTGATTTATTACACTCTATGGATGTGGCATCCCTGCCATCACTTATGCTCCTTATAGTTGAGAAAGCCAAATGGCTGCCTTGAAAAGGTCACCTAAGCAATAAAATGTCCTGTTCTGTGAAACAGAAAGTACGAGCTAATGAAATGCTTCTATTATAATGACCCTATTTTATCTGACTTTTTTGGTGATGGTTTTTCTAAGTTAGAAAGAAGTGTCTGGAGTTTTGGAGCTCCCGCTACTTTACAGGACATTTCACTAAAGGATAAATAGAGATAAAAAATAGTATCTCCATCTTTCGTTTTTGCCAGATTATATTCATTTCCAAGAGCTCGCTTCTGTTAAACATTATGTTGTATGAAAAACAACATGTTCCATTTGGACCTAAGTACTAACTAGAGTTTGTATATTCAACTTGCGCCTTTGTGGGTCTAACACTCCAAAAAAATAAAAGCAGAGGTTAACTGGCTCCTGATAAAATTGACCATAATGTGTGAGTATGTGAAAGGGTTTTTAGATTGTAAGCTCTCCTGGGCCAGGGACTGAAGTGAATTATAAGATGCCTAACAGGTCATAAAGGATATGGATCCCAATATAATATAGCATTTTAATTGGGAAAAGGGGTATTCGGTCTATCTCAGTTTCTTTAAATTCATCTTGAGCTCAACCTGAGCACAGAGGAGCTGAATAATATGTTGGTGTGGTATTCTCAAAATACAGAGGACCTAGCTATGCAGAGGAAAAATGCAGTAGAAACTAGTAAAAGTCTTAGTACATGAATTCACTCTCTGCCGGTATCTATATACAACATGTTTCCCAAAATTCACATCTGACCAACAGCCCCTTTAACCTGAGGGCAATTTGCTTCTCTTCAAACAAAGGTGGAGCCAAAAGACTAAGCGGTTTAGTATTAAACAAGCGGATCAAGTCCCTCTACCAGACCCCGGGCTTGATAAAGGGCCCAGTAAGGCCCAAAATGTTGCCTTTCTCTTGTCTACTTTTTTGAGCCAATAAAATCATGTTGAAGCGAAAATATTCAGACTAACAGTGTGCTGCAGTCGCTTGGATTAATATTACTTAAAAAAGACCCTGGAAGGTTGGGTCTATATACTGCATAGGACCTGGTCCTAAAGGATTTTTCACAAAAGTTGAGTGCTTTAAAATAGTGTGGTACCTCTACCAGACCCGATGAGCAATAACTAAACCTTCACAAATCTACCAGTTACTGTGAACCTAGTACCTGAATAAAACCTACCAAGTTCTAAGGTTCTCCAAGGGCTATCTGGGAGTTACCAGGCATAGTATAGTAGCCTACATTTCTGAATATCTGAGAATGTAAAGTACTGCTTGTAACTCAACAGCTAAACAAGCTACTCCTTGAGCAGCACAGCAATTTTAAAGGCTGGGGGTTATAAAGTCAAAAGAATGACCAACTAAGGCAAAGTGGGAATTAGGGCACACCCAAAGATATCATTTTGATATGCTTGCTTTTGCTTAAAGGCCTAGAATATGAGATTAAGGTACAGATGGGGAACAATAGATTCATCTTTAGGAAGACTATGAATTTTACCAAATTATCCACAGAAACTTTCATAGGTCACATAGGTCATCAATGCATGTGCCTTGGTTTGGGTGTGCCCTGATTGTGCTAGGAAAACCCCACTGTGATAAGGTAATATTAATTTAAAGTCAAATAGCACCAGCACCATTGTTCATCATTCTTGAGTCTTGTAGAGTTGTAGAGTTTCCTCAGCCTTGCAATATATGACTTTATCTTACCAACAAACTTCTCCAGCACGGCCAGAGTTACATCCTCAGAGGCATATTTCTTATATTCAGCCGCATTGCTAGGTTCTTGAGGTAAAGCAGTGCCTTGACGTACAGCTCTGACATTTTACATTTGCAGCACTTCTCCTCTGTCACTGCAATGTCCTGTGAGTGTTGAAGGGAAGCCACAGTCACCTCCAAGAAGGGAAGAAAAAAAATTTGTAAATATATAAGTAAGGACTTTCGTCTTGATCTCGGCATCCCATAAATGTAATAAAAGTGCAAGTGAACACATCCATGAAGCGCAATGTCGCAGGGCGGCTAATGGGAACAGACACATTCTGCTTGGCCTAATCATGTTCTTGCTGTAAGACGTCAAGTAACACATTGTATGCTGCTCTAGGGGAAAGTCTTGCTGCGTTTATGGATTAGATGCCATCAAACTCTCACCCTGGAGATGACAGGCATTGCTCCTGGCCAGCATTTAGAATGTTTAAATTATTTCTGTATTCTTCTTATGCTTAAGGTGGCAATACACATGCCAATCACATGTGATATCCAACCCATTGGCCTGTGGAACAGTGGAATTGGTATGTGCATGGCCAGCTTAGTGATACAGCATTGTTTGCAAAATTAGGGGTTCTTTCAATAAATGTAGTTTGCTAGATCATGTTTTTTGTGTTTTGCATCTTGCTCCTAGCACCCTAAAGTGCAACTCTTTATTCTCCTACAATGAATAAAATAGATTCACCCCTCTGTGAATTCTGCCTGTGCTCAGCAGTACTGCATATAGGGTGGGTAGGGGATGGGTGGCACTGGCATGGCCCTAGCTTGTGAGACATTCAGAATGGGCAAGCCAGGGATATACAAGTACAGGGCTTACTTGTACCTAGTAGTGATGCACTTGTTCCCTGCGCTTGCTTTTCAGCTTTCACTGCACAAAATAAATAAACAAGAGTTTTGTGTATGGGCTGCATTTTTGTATGGGACTCTAAACCTAGGATTTTGTGGCCCTCTGGACTTACGATTAGCCCTTAATATATGACCCCAACATAAATGCAGCTCTTGCAGCTGGATGATCGCTCATTTTTCACACAATCTGGTAGACTTACCTTGGCTTGGAAAACATTAGCCTGCCTGCTGGCATGGTTCATTGGCTTTCTTACCGTCATGATTCCACTTAAAACCACAATATTATGAAAAGAATTGTGTTGTGCAATTGTTGTGCAATAGAAGAGAGGGTAAGTCTCAGTCTTACCAGCTCCTGTTAGACTAGAGCCTCCATCATTTTCTAAATCAAATAAACTCACATATTGAATGCCTGCTTGTTAATAAATAAATAAATAAATAAATAAAGGAAAATACCTCAAATTTTTTACAAAAATTTGGCTTTACTTTGCCTAGGACAACCCCCATTGACTTCTATAGAAACGCTGAAGCTTTTAGATAGCAAATTTTTACATTTTTGGTTTTTTTTGTACTTAATAAATACCAGATATTTGAGTTTTTGAAACATAATTCAAATTCAAGTTTTTTAGTGCAAACAAACTCAAACTGTGAAAAAAGATCAAACTTGAACATAATAATAATAAATCTCCCCCTGCTTAACTGCAACCCTTCCAATCACTGGAGCTGCTGTTATGAAATACAATACAGCAATAGATATGATAATAAATCACACGGCAGAAATATTCCCTGGCAGCACTGGGTATCCCAGGCACACATGGGTCCATTTAGAATTTTGTATGATGGTCAGAGAGGGAAAGTGGCAGGATTGTATTTTAAATGGTAGAGAGAAAAAAACAAGAAAAGAAAACATAATATTGTTTGGGGATGCTACTAATAAGCTGCTTTCTATAGGGCTGATCTTGATCATTTACTGTTATAAGTTTGGTCAAGGGCATAGTCATCAAAAGGAGAAATATAACTCAAAGCCGTTCTCAAGAGGGAAATTTCACAGCTCTCTGTTTTTTCTATGCTCTGGCCAAGTCTATGGCAAAGTATGTGCAAAGCCCTATAAGGTCATTTACACAATTAAGTTAATATATAAGTTGCTTACGCATATCAAAAGTATTCACAATTAATATTTAATTGCTTAGTTAACTTATTTTTTAATAAACAATTCTGGATGACGCTTCTGCCTCATGATCATTCCTTGCACATTAAGTAAACTGTTCATTTTCTTCCCTGTTTGGAGCTATTGCTCTGTAGCATCTCCCGCTGGCTGTGAAGGGAAATGCAGCAGACCTTCGGCCAGCCCAAGTTTTGTTTGCCTTGAAAAGCCTTGTATACAGAAGTATATACACGTATACAAAAGTGCAAGTTGTTTAGACAGAATGACTGTGTATCCATTAGGCTTGCTACTCACTAAAGGCTGCCATTTACCTGATTAAGGTGGCATGGATGCAAGCAGGCTTTTGATTTGCTCAAATCAAACTGAATCTCAGCACAAGACTGTTCTGCATTACAGTTGGCCTATTACTGGGAAGTACTTTAGGCGATGTATATCCAACAATAACATTTCCAATAAACAAAAAGCAAATAGAAAATGGTTTCAATGTTACCTGTGAATATAAATGCTAAATATAAATGCTATCTGTCTGCCCCTTTCTATTCTCTGCCCTGGTGGCTCTGACTTTTGAAACAATGTAGCAGAAGCCAGCTGAGTAACAGACCTGAGAGCAAATGAACAGCTGACTTCTGTTTCATGAGACAGAACCAGCAGTGCAGAAAGGGACAAAGAAAATATTTCAACTGCAATTTTATTTACAAATAGTGTTAAAACCACTGAAAATCTTTAAATAATAAGGAAACATAGAATTACAGGGGGGGGCACATTGTAATGCGCAGGGGTGATTCTGTCTTTCACGATGTCACCCACCCTTAGGTTAACCTTTCCAATGCCAGAGGGGGTCCAGGGTATTTTGCTGCACCTGATAACTTGTGGGGTGCTGCTGCCTGAGGCAAGGTTCTCCTCTACTTCTAGGGGAAATTAAAGGAAAACTATACCCCCAAACAATGTAGGTCTCTGTAAATATATATTGCATAAACAAGCTCATATGTAAAACCCTACTTCATCTAAATAAACCATTTTCATAAATATATACTTGTTTTATTAGAATGTGCCACTGGTTAATCCTAAATAGAAAATTGCCATTTGGAGAATTAAGGGCCACCTCCTGGGATCATATGATTCACAGTGCATACAAACAACCCAAGGCACACATACATGCTAGGCCCCATCAGCCAATGAATGGACAGAGTTTTGTCTTTTGCTCCCACATGTGATCTCTGAGGGAGCACACAGCCAATCACTAAATGGCTCAAGGGAAAGGATGTAAAAGGGCAATATTTACTGATCTATATATTTCAGTTTGGTAAGATTCTTTAATAGGTCACTTAACATAATATAAACCTGTTGGTTAAGTATTCATTCTGGGGGTATAGTTTTCCTTTAACAGTTCTTGCAAGTCATTCAGGTGCAATATTCGGAGAAGAGCAGTGCTGGCCAGGTAGGAGGTTAGCAACTAGAATGACTAGGGTGCCTAACAACATGGTACTTCCCAGTGAGTCTAGCTTGTTTCTCCTTATATCAATGTATAGTAAAAAGTTGTTTAGAATTACATTTTCTTTTCTTGGACACAATTAAATTTTTAATGTGAAAATGCCAATTAGTATGTGAGGTCTTTAGCCCAGGGAAAGTCATATACAGATTTATGTAAAGGTGAATGATTGTGTAAAGCAGTTTGGGAGCTGAGGCCCTTTGGGGCTGAGCCGAATGGCGCCTTATGTATTCGGAGCAACGCTGCGCACTAGAAACAGTGTTTTGCTAATTCTCTGCTTTTTGGCAGCTCGTCCTATTTGAGGCACTGTTGAAAAAACAGAGAAGCAAATACTGCAGATTACCAACAATTATAGCTGCTGTAACTGCCTGGAGCAATCTGCTCTGTCCAAACACCAGATCAGCAGCCAACATTAAGAGTATCAACAATGGAGGTTAACTCTATCAGTGCTGCCACGCAATCCATCGACATGGAGGTGGTTAATTGGATCTAGAAAGGCTGCCATAATCTGAGTTTTTTTCCTACAGCACGTTAGCAGGGTCCAGTAAGCAAACCGGGACTAAATGCTGATATTATACATGTAACCTCTTCAGTACCAGAGGGCCACAGAGGAGCAGCACTCAGCAGTGAATTAGTGGAGATGCTGGAAAGCAGACAACATTGCTGTGGTATTGTGCTGAGAGCAAGTGGATGTATTGTCTTGGGAGCATTTTGTCCTTTGCAGCAGCTTATAACGGCAGCAGCAGTATTATTCACTCCCATTTACTGCTGGCCCTGCTGCATAACACAAGAGGGGCCATATATCAAGCCAACTCTATTAATGTTCTGCAGGGAGGCAGTGATTTACTGGTGAGGAATGGTGTCAGCATCTGATTCATGCAAGCTCTAAACAACTTTTATACACATGGAACAAATTTGAGGGCTGGCTACAAGGGGGTCTATACTGGCACGCGTACTAGGGATTAATGGCTATAACACATACATATCTGCTTTAAAGGGCCACTAGGCTTTCGGTTTTGTCATCATTACCCAATGGAAATACTTACAGATTATTTTGTTTCTGTATTGTTTCTATGACATTGTTACCAGCTCCACTTCCATTTATAGTCTTTAGTGTTCAGTCCCAGGCCCTTCCCATAGCCCCACGTTGTGTTATAGCAAGAGGGTATTAGTTGGTATCAGTACTGACTGTATCCACTTTCCTAGAAGGATGCCCATGCTTTCCAGGGTGCTCCATGAAATGCGAGTCATACTGATTTAATAAGTTTCATTGATTGCTATGAATCAACAGAATCAATTGTTCCATAACGATCAGTCATAAATCTGCCCCTTAAAGGGGATATAAACACCCAAATAAAATTGTGCCTACTGAAAGGAAATGTCATTCCAAGCAACTTTCCAACAGACATTTATTAAAAATGTTCAATGGATTCAAAGCTATTTGTAAAGGTAATTTCTATTGTCTGTCCCTTTCTGAAACAATGTATCATAAATCACCCTTGTGTGCTTCGTTACTGGTCTATTAATCACGGGGCGACTACATTGTATCAAAAATCAGAAAGGGCAATGGACCGGACACATACTGCTTTCAATAGCAGATAATTACAAATAATTTTAAAGCCAGTGCCGATTTGTAATTAATGTATATTGGAAAGCTGCATGGAATGACATTTCCTTTCAATTTGTAAAAATGTCATTTTGGGGGTTGCATCCCCATTAATCAAGTGCTGCTAGTATCCCTTTAAAGGTTGTTAAAAGACGCAGCTCCTGTTAATAACAAAGGACTTAATAAACACGGACTATGAGACCTGCAGTGCAGAGAGCGGGGCTGAAATCAATGCAGTTGTGAGTTTCTCACATACATTGCTTAATACAAGTGTTATGGGTTCCCCTAGATCATCAGCATAGGGAATAGAACACTTCATTTTGTAATATCACATATAGCATTGATACAGTGCCTTTGTCTCATGTTAGACTTATTTCGCATCTTCCCTCTGTGCTATCGGTCCCTGCTCCCTAGCCCCCACTGGCTACATCAGGTTTGATGGCTAATCAATGGGCTTACTTACAGGTGGAAGGCTTGCTGGGTGAATGCACTTGATTTGCTTATGAATAGAATGCTGAGTGGTTTCCTCAGAAACCCATTGTGGCCTGAGAACAGGATGGGCATGTTGCAGCAAAACCATTGACTAGACAGACAAATGTGTTCCCGGCTCTGACAGAAATTGACACAAAAATGTAATATTTCGGGGGGCAGATTCAATGTCAAGAAAATGAATATGTATCAAAATGTATATAATACAGATTTTTTTCTCAAAAGAGACACTAATTAGTTTATATGTGTGCGCTTCAGGAACTTGGTCATCTTTATATCTGCATTCTAAAAAAGAGAAGTCTGATTATGGTGGCTCATTTACCCACACTGACCTTCTGATTCTTGGGATTCAAGAAGAAGAAGGTTACTTGCATACTATAAGACCAATGACTTATAGTATGCAAGTAGCCTTCTTCTAATATGGATGAAAAGACTTTGAATGTATGTGGGAGGTGGTGTTGTTTTTAATTTATTCCCCTTTTATTTATCCATACAATGGTGGCACTACCCCTCACCTGGACTCACACTCTGTACATTCTGGCAAATGCCAGAGGGGCTGCTGTAAGATGCCACAGTTTGGGTCTCAGTAAAATCCAGTCTTAATCCAGACCTGCAGTACCCTCTTTTTCATGCCAATAGCACTAGCTTTGTGTCCTTACATAATGGTGCCATCTTTAAATCTATATTCTAGACCAGGAATCCCCAACCATGTTTTAACCTGTAAGCAACATTTAATTACAAAAACAGTTGGGGAGGAATGCCATCATGAAAAAAGTTTCTAAAAAGTGCCCAATAAAGCCAGTGATAGGCTATTTGGTAGCCCTGTGTGAACTGGCAGACTACAGGAGGCTCTACAGTACACATGGGGGCCTATTTATTATGCTGTGTAAGGAACAGCAACAAAATTCACCACGCATTGGCAGACTTTGCCACATTAAAAAAATTTAAAAAAAAATTCACATGTTTCTTCCGCCAGAATTTACGTAAGAAAATGGCTTAAAATCTGGCTTTTGGACAGCAAAATTCACTGTTTATTTTACACAGTTTTGACACCATTTTTTACAGCGAATTTCGTTTTACACAGCATAATTAATAAGCCCCAAAACTTGACTTCAAGTCAGAAATTCAAAAATAAGCACCTACTTTTAGGCCATTGAGAACACATCAACGAGGTTGGGGAGCAACATGTTGGGGTTGGGGACCAGTGGCTTACAAAACTATCCTAGACACTATGCTTCCATTGATGAAACTTCTCTTCTTTTAACATGTAGCAAGCTATCCCGAGTGGGACCCCCATATCAAGGGAGAACTCAAAAAGCAGATGACTCTGCAATCAGTTCCAATCTCCTTCTCTAGCGTAGGGCCCAGCACAGCAATCCCTAAGGACGGCTTTGTCCATACATAGAGCCAATAAGGAGCTTACTAATAAAGGAACTGAAAATGTAAATTATCTGCACTCTATCTATCTATCTATCTATCTATCTATCTATCTCCACTTTAATTAAATAATATGCCATGTCAGTTCACGTGACATATATAGGAAGTCTGGAGTATACGTAGTTGAGTGTAAATTTGGTGCAAAGCGAGGCATAAACAGTACTTAGTGCCATTAACATTTAATGCAGAATGCATTAAAAATGCAGAACAAACATCAATGTTGTTATTAGAATTTCGCTTCACCGGGAAAAAAAAGTGTTTTTTTTGTGCTGGAAACATGCAGAAAATTCACCATTGCCTACCAATTTCCACGGTTTCACAATTTTTTACGCGGAAACGGGCCAGTTTCGCTCATCGCTATTTACAGAATGACGCACACAGTCAAATCCCCCTGCCTGAAGCAGCTTTCCAATCATTTGAATAGGAAACCTCAATGAAGAGATTTTCAAGAAACCCTAATATTTTCCATTTCTAAACGAAGACCTCTGGACACTACCAACGTCCGTCATAGGGCTCACCTTTCTTCCAAATGAGTGTAAGTGGAGCAGGTGGGTAAAGGAGTTTTACCACTGCCAAAATGCCATTTGTGCCATCAAGTTCATTATTCTGCCATTGTATAGTCAAACAGCCAAGAGCATCAAATTGGATGCAGACTGTACCGCTCTATACAATGAGAATCTGCATTTCACCGTTAGTTCTAGGGTTAATGGTAAATGGGATCAAAATATATTGCTAGTTTATTTTTAGTATCCCTCCCAATCTCTGCCTCATAAACATTTCTCTTTTAAACCTTAGCTTGCTGCCTGTTTGTGTGCAGGGGAGAGAATGGAAGGGCTAATCCAGCCGGAGACAAAGGCAGTCTCCCGTCACACAAATCCACAGCTGTTCTTCCCTAAAGCCTAGCACTTAGAACTTTAACAAAGGGGGGCATTCCTATAGGCTGACACAGTTGTCATAGAGACAATGAGCACTTTTTCCATCAACTTTAAAAATGGAAATTTAAACTCCGGCTCCCCAGCTAAAAATACTTATGTAAATTAAATATAAATAAATATGAATGAACTTTAATTGCTGTCTTGTGTGACATAGTAGGGTACAGGTACAGGTATGGGTAGGGCACATCATTATATAGCATTCTTTTCTATGTGTTTCAGTGGTTTATAGGCTGTATTTTATTTTTCCTCCTCTTCAGGGGCAATATTCATCAAATATGTTTAAAAACTGAAAATATATATCAGTAAATATTCTCTTTTACATGTTTTAACCTTGAGCAACCATTTCTTATTGGTCTTTGGGCTCCCTCAGAGAACTTGGCTAATGTGGCCTAACATGTATGTGTGTCTTTGGCTTGTTTATGTGCACCGTGAATCATATGATCCTGGGGGGACGGCCCTTTGTACTTAAAATGGCAACTTTCTATTTAAGATTATCTAATGGTACATACTACTATAAATGAATATGTTTATAAAAAATGGTTTATTTGTATGAAGCAGGGTTTCACAAATGAGCTGTTTTATGCAATATGTATAACTGAGACCTACACTGTCCAGGGGTATATTATTCCTTTAAAAGCTGGGTCTAACCTGGGCTTAAACATGGGGAATGAATTCATTAATTACATGACCTAAAATCTCATTTAAACTGCCTGGGTTTGGTTCAGCCAAGCACTGGGCAAAAAAGGCTCAGAATCCCAAACCAGGGCCAGAACTAGGGGTAGGCAGAAGAGGCAGCTGCCTAGAGCGCAACGATTGGGGGGCACCAGGCAAGAGCCTCTCCTGTCTACCCCTAGTCCGTGCTACCGGGGGGGGGGGGAGTGCCGAACACCAAAGGTGGCCGACCGGGTTGCCTAGGGTGCTCGGCTTGGCCCGCCCCTGTCCCAAACTGATTACAGGTGCATCCCTGAAACATACCTCTCCCCTAATAAATATTAAAGGAATACTGTCATGGGAAAATATGTTTTTTTCTAAATGCATCAGTTAATAGAGCTTCTCCAGCAGAATCCTGCATTTGAATCCATTTTTCAAAAACACAAACAGATTTTTTATATTTGATTTTTAAATTTCGCATGGGGCTAGCCATATTCTTCATTTCCCAGGGGGCATCAGCATGTGACTTGTGTTCTGATAAACTTCAGTCACACTTTACTGCTGAACTGCAAGTTGGAGTAATATCACAGTGTAATTTAGGAATAAAACGTATACCATAAAAATCATGACAGAATTCATTTAATTTCCAAAAAGGTTACACTATGTTCCCACCCTAGGCTAACTTGGCTTCTCTGTGCAATACACCCATGCCAGGGAGACAATTGGCAATACAGGTGCATAAGCATGGAGGTAAAGATTCAAGAAAACAAGATGTAGAAGAACCGGCAGCACAGAAAAAAGTGGCATCTTTTCTGCAAATGAAGTATCATTGACAGGTATCTACAAGGCCCACAAGAGAACATATTTTTTCTTATAAGACAAGGAATATTTTATTTTCAATGTAAAGTTTAAATTAGGCTACAGAAACACAGCTAGAAACGAAACCGATCTGACTATATTATGCATGGATTGCATTCATAGAAAGAACAAGAAACTGCATAACGTGTTGGGATAAATAATAATGTTGGAGAACAGCATGGGCACAGTGATTAGAGTTAAGACTTCTCAATTCATATGAAAGGAGAACCAGAGCCTCTCTGGCAGCTAGAATTCAGCAAGTCTGACAGCTTTGCCCCATATGCCATAGCAGGGAAGGAAAGTCAAGGGGTCCCTTATAGCTGAGCCCTTCCGGTTTGTAACAGCACTTTGAAGACAAAGACAAAGCCTTGGAGTGCTTAAAGGGAACTAAAGCATAACTAAGTAGGCTAGAAATACTGCACATTATGGTTTCTGTACCAGCCCAAGGCAACCTCAGCCCTTTAGCAGGGAAGATCTGTGCCCCAAAGATGCCCCCATCTTCCTTTCTGCTGATTCCCTACACATGCTCTGTGCTGCTGTCACTTACTGAGCTTAGGGACCGACACACAATATACTGTATATACAGAATATCAATGTCACAATATAAGGCTGATTAGTAAATAATTCAGATTATTAGTACATGTCAATTATGAAACTGATGGAATTAGCATCAAAATATTATAATCAGCCCTGTAGCATCAGGTTATATTACAGGCCAGCTTTATTTTCTGCTTGATAATTTGTGATGACCCCTACACTTTGCTTCCCAACAGCTGCACAGAGTGCAATGAGCATGTGTGTGTCACTGACACACTAACCCAATACAAAATGGGGAGCTCCATAAAGACCTGAATCATTACTGCTATATAGATGCTGAACCTTTTGGCTGGTGCAATAAGCATTTCTAGCCATATTCATTTTTAGGGTTTAGTTCTCCTTTAAAAAGGATTTTTTTCTCTTACTTCATCAGGAAAGTGTGATGTTCTCACTTCTGTAATGTAAAAGTCTGTCCCCTGACCAGCTCATGGAACTTCATAAAGGTAAGAGGAGGGTCCAGGTGGTTAGGGCTTCTTTGACAATTGTGAACATGCTAAATTGCACAAGCAAAGTTACCAATAGCAACCAATCAGCCATTAGCTTAAAGGCAAAAGATTTTGTAACTTCTTTTTGGCTAAAATAGACAAATTCCAGCTATGGGTAAATCATGGGGTACATTGAACTCCTCTTCAGCAGGATGGGCCTTCGCTATGGGGAAGTTATGTGTAACTACACCTCCCACTACAATGTGTAAGTGTAAAATGCAGTAAATAAGCAAATGGACGCCAGAAGCTCTTGATGAACTAATTAACAACTGGTTTAATTATGCAGACAAAGATGTTATAGCAGGGTTCAGCAATTATACTCACAGCACATGAGGTGATAAAGCAAGGCAGACTCAATAGATGGTTCAATAGATATGGAACAGTTCTGCACCACTGAGGAAAGTATTGGGAAATAGTCTTTTGTCCTTAGGGTGTTCACCTTATTGGACCAGGTCCCAAACAGCCGACGGTGGTTCAGGGATAAGCACTAGCCTGATACCTGTGTCTTAACCATGGTCCCTACAATAAGGCTGCAGAGCCTGTAAAGGAGACTAATCCTCTTACTTCCTAGTTGGAGCCATAAACTGCCCTTACTAAATAAGTCTGACTGTCTCACATTTCTAAACGTGCTATAACAGGTGATGTTCTGCGATTGCTATTCCCTCGTTCATGGGGTCCCTGCTCTCCGACTTCTCTAAGGTTATTTGTCCCCTTAGGGCCTAACCTTCTGGGCCATGTGGATCCCAGGCATACTGGAGACATCCACTCTGGTCAGATGCTGCAGGCCAAGAAGGAAGAACCACCCCATCCCAAACACTATATTAAAGTGTGGTAGGGTGTGGGCCAATAATACGGTATATGTGAAAACCAAATAGTTACATCAATCGTTGCCCTGTGACAAGGAGATAAGTAAAGGTAGGGTTTAAAGCAGTGATTCTCAACTTTCCTAATGCCGCGACCCTTTAATTCAGTTCCCCATGTATTGGTGACCCCCAACCATAAAATTATTCCTAAGACCATTGGAAATATGTGTTTTCCAATGGTCTTTGGCGACCTTTTTGGAAGGGTCGTTCGACCACCAAAGGGTTGAGAACCGCTGGTTTAAAGCCATAGGGGCACATTAAACCTATGGGTCCCTACAATTTAATTGGTTGCTATGGTTAAGTGCACTATTGCAGTTTAGCACCTATCCCCCATATGTAATAAAAGGCACTTGCCCAGTAGAAGTAACCCATAGCAACCAAAAAGATGTTTGCTTTCAAACAGGTGACGAGTATTTTAATTTTTAATTATACCTGCTGATTGGTTGCTATGGGTTACTGCTCCCGGGCAAATGTAGTGCCTTTTATTAAATAACTATATGTTCATAACTCAGCCCTAGTAACGCTACTATTTGTAAAGGGTAAGCAGACCTTTAGTTTGATATCCTTTGATATGCTCAGCCTGCTGCTGCATACTGATTACTGGTATAGCGGGGGCCACTGAGGGTTCCCAGCAAGAAAGAAATATGTATTTTATATTCATCTAGATTACAGTTTCAGCAATGTAATTTGGAGCTAGTGAGGCGTTTAGTACTTATTTCACAAATCTCTGGGTTTATCTGTATAAAATGCCATATCTTGTGCTGCCTTATCTCATAAATTCTTTCAAAATAAAATAAAAACCATAAAACTCTGAAGTGGTAAATTTGGAAATCTCTTTATTGCTTCAATCATCAAACCCGGTCAAAAAAAACATTTTTACTTTTTCTTTTATCTGGGTCCCTTTGTTCTCCAATCTATTTCATCAGGTGCTGCCGCTGCACGCAGGGAAATATTGATGTATGGGGGGAAAAGCAAAACAAGGGCTTTAACCTGTTTGTTTCCAGAGGATTTGCTCCCCACGGCCATTCAACAACAGGAATATGAACAGTCACCAGAAAATAATACAAATATGTGTCTTTGTGTGATGATATGCACCTTATTTAGGTACAGCTATTCTCATGGTATTTTATAGCTACACAGTTGAAGGAAAAATATACCCCCTTTGAAATTCCAGATATAAATATAAATTTGTTATTTTTACACAGATACACCTGATTCCACAGAAGTCATAATAATCAATCTCTGACAAACAATTTCACAACCCCCCTTAGGTTTGCAGTGCAATGGAACCCCTTCCTCGTCTTATTTCATCATGAAGTGATGGATTTTGGGATGTTATACCTCACCTACTACAGAAAGGAACCAGAATCCATCACTTCACAGTGAAACAAGGTTGCAATAAACTAAGAGCCCAAGTGGGGTGGGGTGGCAAATGGTTCCTACTATTATCATGGTTTAAATCTGTGGAATCATCAGACATGGGCATAGTCTTAAAGGAGAAGGAAAGGTAAAAACTAAGTAAGCTTTCTCAGAAAGGTCTATGTAAATACAGCCATAAGCACTCACAGAAGTCCTCCATCAAAAGAAACACAGGATTTCTTGTCCCCTTTTTAAGGAACATCTTCTTCGTTATCAGACTTCCTCTCTTTTAGGGCTTCTTCAGGTTTGGGGCTTGAGTCTGCTCAGTTCTTTCCTCTCTCCCTCTCCCCTCCCTTCTACTACTCCCCCCTCCCATAAGAATGCATAAGAACTCACTTACCCGACCCTTAAGGTGGCCACACACATGGCGATTTTCGATCTTTTGTGCGACCATCGGCCACTAACGTTCAGGGCTGAAACGGCAGATATGGAGGTACAAACAATAGGATTTCTACCTCCTTCTGCCGATTCAGCGCTGATGGCAGATTTTGCTCAGACGCCTTCTATGGCGCCCGATCAAAATCTTTTAACCTGGCCGTTCGGCGAGTCGACCAATATTAGCAGCCTCCTGCGATATCGGTCACCTCGCCGACTTGCCATACACGCACCGAATATCGTACGAAACGAGGTTTCGTACGATATTATCGGTGCCTGTATGGCCAGCTTTAGGAATGTGTGATCTGAGCTTCCAACAGCTATAACTGCAGCAGAAAGCTACCAAGACCAAGCTAAAATGGCAGCTGCTATCAGAGAAAGCTTCTAGGGCCCTTTACTCAGGTATGGTAATGCTTTCTGCAGAATGAATATATTGTTCTAGGTGGCACTAATGTGGCGAATCTATTGGCAGTAAAATGCCAAAATGACTTTCCTTCTCCTTTAACATAGAATGTTCATAACTTTCTGGTTTTAAAAGGGTAAGGCAGGAGTTTATTTTAGAAGCATGTGTGATAGCTTCCTTTAAAGCCACATGTTTTTTTTTATAGTAGGGAAGATAGACATTTGCCAGAAAGGGTTTTAGAAGACATGTATTGTGAAGCAGCTTTTAGTTGTCACTGTATATTCATAAACTGTAATTAGGGAGAAGGCTGGTACTTGTAGCTGGTTGAGGGTTGGCTGGCTGGATACCCATGATCAAGGATCAAGCCTGTGATTGAGATACTTTTTCCAAGAAATGCTACCATGCCGGTAGGTACCTGCCTATGAAAATTATGACCTGTAGGACTATAATATGGGGGTAACCTTGACATTTTATTGAGGTTTGGCAGTTTTATAATCATATGCAATGATGAGCAATTTGTAGCCATTACAGAACGCTAATATGGGAGAGAAGCTATGCTGCTATGTTACAGCTATTTATGAGTGGTAGAAGCTGCAAGGGCTGCTGGGAGAGATTCAGTATTATTTAAGAGACACTGGGGGTCATTTATCAACACTGGGCAAAATTGCCCATGGGCAGTGACCCATGGCAACCAATTGAATTGTTGCATTCAATGTTCTACCTGCAACTGGCTGAAAAAAGCAAATTACCAACTGGTTGCTATGGGTTATTGCCCGGGGCAAATTTGCCCAGTGTTGATAAATGAGCCCCACTGTGTAATAAAAAATGGAGAGCTTGGGGAGAAGCTAATTAAGAGACATTCCAAAAATTCTTCAAAACATTTGACTTTGGGATTGAAAACTTCAATTCTTTAAATAATGCTCACAGTGTCTCTTTTGTTGTTGTTGTTTTGCCTTTGAAGGCAAAAGGATCACAAAGTAATCCCTCCGGTACACTTTTTTATCCCCAGTTCCTATGGACAGCACTTTTACTTGTTACTTAATGATGTATTTAATGGGTGGCAGATGTCACTGAGAGGAAGAAGTGCCCACTAAAATCTAAAAAAAAAACTTGGGATGAATCACTACATTTTTGTTTTGTTTTTTGGCAAATTTCTGTGACTATTGTGTGCATTTCACAATCTGACTAATCTGTTCTTTGCGTCTTTCTGTTTTTCAGATGTCCTTCAGTTGCAGTCATTGTTGTCCTTAATATGTAAGTTAACTACAATACCCTCAAATGTTCATTTGTACGTCTGTGTGGCAGCTGGTTCTTCATATGTACTGTTTCCCCAATATGTAATAAAAGGCACTTAGTTTGCCCACGAGCAGTAACCAATAGCAACCAATAAAATGATTGCTTTTAACCAAGTGACCAGAAAATGCTTCCTGCTGATTGGATGCTATGGGTTACTGGTTCTGGGCAAACTTAATGCATTTTATTACATAACCTCCTTTGTGTTGGTACAACATTGTGTGCATTGTACTGCTTCAATTGTACCACTAACTTTGTACCTTGGCAAATGGGTTTCTAGATATGACTGTGTGTCTTATTTAACCTATATAAATTGCTTATAATTTTGTTTTTAAGTATTAAAGTCTGGCATGCTATTGGCTGTCTCTGTCATGACCCCCTCCAGTGAGTCAGTTAATGGGGGCCCTTGTGCAATTTCTGCACTACAGTCAAACACCGTAAATGCATTTAGTTTATTGTAACAGACTTTATACTTTGACTTTAAATAAGTGGTTGCTCACCGTGGCCATAAAAGACAAAACATTTATAAATGAAACAAGAGACATGACACATATTAATTAAACACAATGCGCTATTGAAGAGGCAATTTACATGCAGGCTTAGCAATGTGCTATGGAACCTTCTGTAGATGTTAGATTTGTAAAGGTAAAAAGCCTCTTAGGAGCACTTCGACCTACACAAAGAAATTGTTTCTAGAAATTGCTTAATAATACATACAAGTAAATGAGATGCTTCTGTTTGTCTCCCAGAGGAATCCGCTACCACTAGATGTTTTTTCTGGGACTGCAGGACTTAAATTGCTGTCTATCTGCTAAAATACAGGGTACTCAGTGTGCTATATTACAGTTTACATGGCTGTCAATGTTGGAGCCGTTTAAGTGTTCCCTTACAGTTCATATGGAGGAAAACAGTTTGTGTGCAAGCATGGATAGCTGATAGAATATTGGACTTAATGTGTGTCTAAGATTAACTATAGGGCTCTTTGGGTGGATAACATTGCACTTTGGACCTTACTCAAAATGGTCCACGCTATGGCTTAAGTGCACTAGGTGCGACAATGTTTATGCCAGTTCCAATCTTTTCAGTATCAGTTGATTGATAAATGTATCCATCACTTTGGAAGGCAAGGAGACTTGATGGTAGAGTAGAATAGGGATAGTAATGAAAAAGGAAAGGGTGATGCTGACAAAGAAAGGAGTGGGAATGGAAAGGGTAAAGGAACCTTAGACATTCCGGATATAATAAATAACAATGTGGGTGTTGCAAGCAATGCATTGTCAAATAGCATGGGACTGTATCAATGCCCAAGTCGTTGCCCAAACTGCAATTTTCTTAACTAAAGTGATATTATAGTCGTGACCTACTCTTTTGCTGCAAAATTATTAGAGACGCATTTGCTGTAATTAACATTGAGCTGTCCATAAAATATACAAGTAACCTGAAACACATCAGTATAAATGGTGTTTAACATAAGACTGATGCCACACGGGCGTATTCTGCAGGCACAGGTAGGAGCGCATGGCACTATTTTCGGCAAGCGTTTTTTGTAAGTTTTCATACTGTGTGACTTTTTCGTACTTTGCGACTATTTGCGCGACAATTTGTGCGACAAAACTGTATTTGTTGCACCGAGTGCGAAAGTTTTGGATTCATTAAAGCTTGGTTATCGTAACTTTCCTTGGGCCAGGTTGAGGCTGCAGACTGCCATTGAGCCCTATGGGAGACTTTCCTTGGGCCAGGTTGGAGCTGCAGAGTGCCATTGAGCCCTATGGGAGACTTTCCTTGGGCCAGGTTGGAGCTGCAGAGTGCCATTGAGCCCTATGGGAGGCTTTCCTTGGGCCAGGTTGGAGCTGCAGAGTGCCATTGAGCCCTATGGGAGGCTTTCCTTGGGCCGGGTTGGAGCTGCAGAGTGCCATTGATTCCTATGGGAGACTTTCCTTGGGCCAGGTTGGAGCTGCAGAGTGCCATTGAGCCCTATGGGAGACTTTCCTTGGGCCGGGTTGGAGCTGCAGAGTGCCATTGAGCCCTATGGGAGACTTTCCTTGGGCCGGGTTGGAGCTGCAGAGTGCCATTGAGCCCTATGGGAGACTTTCCTTGGGCCGGGTTGGAGCTGCAGAGTGCCATTGAGCCCTATGGGAGACTTTCCTTGGGCCGGGTTGGAGCTGCAGAGTGCCATTGAGCCCTATGGGAGACTTTCCTTGGGCCAGGTTGGAGCTGCAGAGTGCCATTGAGCCCTATGGGAGACTTTCCTTGGGCCGGGTTGGAGCTGCAGAGTGAAAAGAAAAGAAATTTTGTGACTTTCGGATCGCCAATACGATATTATCGTGACTATTACGATTTTTTCTTAAGCATTTTCATGACATTTTCGATCATCAGAAATTATCGTATCTAATCCAAATTTTACCCATTTGGGGATTTAAACTCGTACTTTGAATCTGGCCCTATGTGTGGCATTAGCCTAAACTGTATACTGGACACCCAAGCTTTGTATGAGCTTGGTCTGTGAGCCAACATTCTATATATTATTATATATTACAACAGTAGGTATTGTTGTAGTCAGTCCAGAAGGCTGTTTTTGGCTATTCTCAAATAGAATACAATTTACAACGGACAACTTACAGCCAGTCTAAGCCATTGTACCAAACACACAGAGATGTTGGATGCCAGTGATCTAAGGGCTGGGTGCTGTAATCTAACGCTAACACTTATGGGCTTATTTATCAGTTTTTGAGTTTGTGCGAATAAACTCTCATATTGAATGCTCACTTAACAAGAAAAACTTGTTTGAATAAAAAAACTTGAATACCTCCAATATTCAAGTTTACAAACTCAAAAACTCGAATATCTCGATCTGAAAATATGGCCTGACTTTGCCTAGGACAACTCCCATTGACTTCTATATAAATTTGCAAGCTTTTAGATGGCGAATTTTTACATTCGAGAGTTTTTTTAACGCAGAAAATTTTGTGAAATTGTGAAAAAAACCCAAACATGAATGTTGATAAATTTCCCCTTTATTGTTTATGAAACAATCAGGTAAAATTATAATTTAGCAACAGTCAAGATTTGAAATCAAAGGAAGACTTGTACTCTTCTGAAACTCTTCACTATATTTACTCCTAAAACACATCACTAATCCAGCCTTCAGATACTCCTCCACCCAAAAGGCCAGTTCTTGTTACTCTCTTTTATTTTCCACTCCAAAGGGGTGTCCTTCTCCTGCTCTTACCACATATGACTCCAATTCACTCCCAAAGATTCAGACATCACACATAGTGGGTCTAGCCCAAGCTTTGCCACCAGTATCCTACCAAGGTACACATCGTTAGAATTATCACATTTCATTAAGCTAAAACCCTGTTTTCTCTTAGAATTCCCTTCCCCTTAGTCTAGTGAGTCATTTTTAGGAGTAAAATAGACATTTTCATACTGACTATACCAAAGTGTGGGTTTTAATTGAAGTTTGGGGCCCATTACCTGGACCCTGGGATGATGAAGTTGAGTTTCATGCATGTAGATACATTTAAAGGGGAACTCCACCCAAACACAACTTGAGATTTTTGAAAAGTATCATAATTTCAAGCAACTTTACAATATACATTAATTAAACAATATGCAGCCTTTTCATGATTTTTGGATGTTTGAAACAGTTACCTAAGCCCGGACCCCTGTTCTCCTGCTGCTCACTTAACATGTAACAGTAGTCGACTGTCCTCAGCCTGCCTTCAGTCTGCATCGTCCAAATCCCACCATTCCATGCACACCTGAGGTCAATTAGGAAAGGAACATCACATACAATGCAATGTGGGTTATGTAGTTCCTACATGCTGTCTGCAAGCGTTGGAGAAGTTACAATTTGTAACATCAGTGTTTTAGTCCCTCCTCCCCGCCTGGATTTCAAATGATACAGAAAGAGAAGGACTGTTTTGCAGATGGATTTCAGCATATAAAATGGTATTTATTCATACATTTTGAAGGAACAGATTACAGTGATAGGTATATTAGGGGTTTATGTGTTGTGTGAGGCTCTTTAACAAATTTTGGTTTGGAAGTCAGAGTTCCCCTTTAATTTCTCTTGTAGTAAACAGAAACATATTTGAAGTTGAGCTTAATGTCTATCTGGCAGTTCACATAAGTGTTTGCTATTCGGCATTCTTGCATGTTCTGCAAATTGCCTTTCTATTTGATATTGTAAATGACTAGAAGCAAACCTGCAAACCCTATCGAGTCGGGGAAGAAGGGAATACGATGTAATGGCATCGCTAAATGTTTCTGCTTGAATAAAAGATTGTCAGGATAGATGGTCTATAAGCCTGACATTCGATTTCAAAGCACCATTTAATACACTTAGCGGTACCATATAGCGGGATAACTTGAACATTGCTGTTCTTGCAAATACAAAATGATTTTCCAAATACATCTCTTATTATCATTCCAGAGCATCTGCCTGGAAAGGTACAAGCAGCTCCTGAAATGCCAGGCATCCTTCATGTGACGGGGACGACTTAACAACGTATGACATAAGGAAATGATGCCCAAGCACTTTCTTATCTAGAGAAAGAATCTAAATGGACAGGCTTTATACACAGCGCAGCCTTGGGAAACTAATGAACTGGTCTCCCTAATTACCTTTCTGGAGAGCCAACAGCATTGATCCGTCTCCTTTCACTAGCATTTTGGCTCCATCTATCCATAACAATCAGGCTGTCAGGTGTAATTTCCAGTCTTGAGCAGTTTGTGGGAATTGCTGCATGAGGACGTGGTAAAATCTTTGAAGCTCTGCCTGCCTGAGAGGTGTTTTTCTCTCACACTGGCTATGCTAGTGAGCCATATATAATGCCATCTAGCCTGGTATAGAGGCTGGCAGTGAGCCGTTAGGTTTCTGCACTAACATGCTAATTACATATTAACGGTCTTCAGTCGTATATGGAATGTGTCAACACAACTATGCTTCATTCTTTATTGTTATAAAGGTCTGCAGCTCTTTATCGATCATTACAAATGACCTTGGGGCTAATTCACTAATATACAGAGCATCTCATCTGCCCCAGTGCAATTACCAATATGATCTTTGCATTGTAGCAAAAAGCTCAGCACTACTGACTGGTGCTACTGGTAATTAACTTTGCCCATTCCCTGTGTAGGTTTTGCCCTCTTTTGAGTGGGGTTCAACAGCTGGGCTCTCCTTCCTTAATCTCATTCTTATATTTTTTCTGCATCATGGAGTAAAAGCAGAATTACTTAAGTACTGGGGGGGGGGGTTCCTTTGTAATGCACTGTCCAACATTGCATGTAGGATATAGTACGAAGGGTGTAGCACCACATATTTCTGCTCTCTGCTAGCCTACAATGACTCCTTTACTGCATATACAGTGTATTATAACAATTGCCCTTTTTTTTATCTGCATGTGAAATAATGATACTGACCCTTTAGCATGTTTATCTACATGTGAAATAATGATACTGACCCCATAGCAAGTTTATCTACATGTGAAATAGTGATACTGACCATTTAGTGTGTAAGGTTTTTGTTATACAGTGCTTGCCATACATACATGAAGATCATACCTCCAGGCAGCTAGCCTATGTTCAGACAGAGAGATATAATTAAGACCCTGCCCACATTCTGACAAGCTCCACCCATTTTAAGCTCCCCAAACGGTGGTAAAAACATTAAAGAGCATATTTATTAATTTGTGAACTGCTGAAAATGCTCCTAAAAATCCTGCAAATAGTGAACATAGAGCTAGAGAGTTTACCACTCTTACTTTTTGAAAAATATGGCATTCATTTCTAAATATATAATAGCTACAGCATGAAGTGAAATCCATATCAGTACAATAGGCACTGGGGCCAAACAAAGTATTGCTGGGAAATAATACTAAATTTAATAGGCATACTGGACTTTTTGTAACATTTATCGCCCTTTAGTTAATGGGATAGAACTGAAGCTTTGGGCTTCAACTGCTCCAATTGCTGATTTTTTAGGGACCTCAGTTTGCTCAGAAAATACCACTCCCTTGTAAGAGACTAGCATGTGTGTATGTGTTTTAGCTCTTTCTGTTCTGTACGTCTACAGATATTTCCTTTGAAGCAATAACCATATTTTTTTTACTGCCATCAGCGCAGTTGTTTGAGAGATGTTTTATCTGCTGGCTGAATGTGCCCCCCACACAGTGTATTTTGTTCAAAGAAACTTTGAAAAGGAAGAGATCATTGTTGTGCAGTGTCATAGGGCTGGGTGCTGTGTGAAGAGCAAAGGGCATTAAACCACAACGACTTCTTTTTAAAAGCAATACACAACGCCCACTTTTGAATGTGATGGTTCCGAAAGAGTAGAGCCTGTTACATTAAGTCAGCATGGTCTTCTGTCTGCAATCTCTAATATTTCCAAACACACATCCTGATAACAATTTTTTCCCTTGACTCAAGAGCACACATACACTGTGGGCTCAAACAGAACCCCGTGCAACCAACATGGTCACTGCAGCACACCATGCACAGCAAATATGGTTCATATAAAACAAAGCTGCCGAAAAGTGCCACCCCTGTACACAAACCTAAACATATATTGCATGCTGTAAGATACAGTGACCATGTTACTTGTTGAAGTTATAAGTAAGACGTTGCCCAGCACAATATTTGCATAGCCCAGGAAAATAAATACATTGATAGGCCCCTTCATCAGCTATGTTGGATAGTTGTGACACTATTGCAATGCAGTGCACTTTAAAGCCAATTGTACTGGCTATCTCCCAAATGTATTAGTTATCCCCTTGGTACCTATATTGGCAACACCCCCATAGCCAACAAAATATCACATATGGTATGGCCCAAATAAGGTACAGCAACCAAATTAGGTGACCAGAAAAAAGATCTCCTCTGTACATTGTATATGCAGGAGATAGGCCTATGGGAGTGGCAATGTTGCCTGTGCAGCTTGGCTGTATGTTGGGAATGTTGACAGCTCTTCCCTGCCCAACTAAGGCCCTGTGAAAGTTACAACTATGTGATCTCTTATCCACAATGCTTGGGACTGGAGGTTTTCCAGACAAGCCTCCTTTCCCTATTATATAAAAAAAAGAAAAACAGTAGGCTAGAGATCAGCAAATGAGTAAGAAATTAAGAACTGTTTGTTTAAATAGGGTGCTATGGGAAATGACAATTGTCATATTTCTTAAATTTTGGATAACAGGTATAATAAAACCGTGGTGGTAAATATATTTGAATCCATGGGCCAGAACAGGAGTGGCTGATTGCTTGCTGCCAGTTGACCAGCACTGGTCTAGACTACAGGGCATATGTATGTCCACAAAGTGCAATTTTGAACACAAGTGCCATTTTCCCCACAATGCAGTATTTTTTCGCCAGAATTCAAGCATCATTGCAAATATGCTTGACTCAGTTGCACTGTGTCTAATACAATTGTGTCCAACTCTCCAAAAATACAACTTTGTACATATTTTGTTGCAAATTAGTCCAGCTCAAGTAATTTCTGGTGTTTGGCGCGCAAGTGAAATTTGTACCTGTGTACAAAGGGTACCCTGGAGCTACTGCCTGGTTAGGAGACAGCCCTGGCCTGGACAGGGATTCAAAATAGGCCCTGGCATTCAGGAAGGACTGCACTTGCAGGCATACATCAGCCCTTATACCTAGTTGTCCCAGTGGTGACAAACCACAGCCATTAGCTAAAGGCACTGAAGAGCTTATTGTTTCTAGTAATCATATAGAATTTTTTTATGTATTAATTTAGGGCATTTTAATTCTCTTAATGTTTGTCAGTTCCCACATGAAGAAAGAGGAAGACTCAAAGTACCTGGCTTTCTGTAAGCAATATGTCTTACACACTTACCCTATAATAATCTTCATATTAAAAGAAATATACATTTTGACAGTGTGGCCTAAAAGCCAGTGTGATTTGACTGGTCAATTAACCTAATTTGTAATTTGCGGCCCAGCCGATGCTTGGGATGTACTTGGAAGATGAAGCTGTTACATACAGGAGAGTGGAGGGTGCAGATGGTTTTGGTGTTATTTGTTCATAATGAGTGACTGCATCTTTAAATATAAGTGGCGGCCAGTTGAGTTATGAGCAGGGAACTTTTGCTGGCCTAGTTCTGACCATATGTTGCTTGGGCTTTAGCCAAATATTAATGGCATCTGTAATCTTCTCTCGTTACTTCTGACTCTATCGGCATCATGGGATCATTCTTTCTATAGGGAAAATATTTCAGCACAAAACACAGAAGTTTAGAAATAAACCTTTACAAATTAACCATAGTTCTAAAAAAGAATATGTTTTAAAATGTACTTCCAAACCCTGCACGCCTGCGAGTGAGCCCATTTCAAATATATGGTGGCCATGAAGCTGTCTACGTCAGTGGCTCAATATAATGTCTCTTCATTACCTCAGAAATGAACTAGAAATTGGCCTAGTGCTGACATTTGATGGCAGAGAGAGCAAAAGGTAAATGACAGGCCTGGCAATAACATTCGGCTTACTTTTTACTTTAACGCCACTTGTTCAAAATTACCGTCAAACGCCACGGGTAGGAAATTGCTCTGCTGCCTCTGGTAATATCGCATTACTCAATCTAGTTATCTTGTGTGCAAAAAGGAAGGACATTTGCTGGCTGTATTCATACAATCTGGTATTACTGTGATGCGGTGAACCTGACTGGGGCAGAATTTTCATTCTTGTCATGCACCCATACACTTCACTATAGGGCTCATTGCATATAATTCACTATACACACAGCACCAGTGCCTAAGTATACAGCTAAGGATTACCATTGTTATCTGTGCACAATTATTATCAGGCTATAGTGTGGTGCAGTGAGTTCCTACTGCTAAATATGATGTACATTATACACTGCTCACCATAGCCACAACTTGCCCTATGGGTAGGTTGAAAGATGAGTTGCCCAAGTGCTGGGGGGTTGCTGCAGATTCACAGCACCCATATCAATTTATGTCCCTGCTGCTGTGTTCTGTCAATGGTAATTGCAAGGCTGACATTATTCTACCAATGCATAGCAGCCATTAAATAAAAGTCCTCATTTTTTTTCTCAAAGCAAAGAGCTATGGGCAAATATCAATGCAGACTGGTAAGTTGAAATTCCATACATGAAATCCCAGTTAAAGATCCCAGTGCAAGATACAGCAGCACCATGTTAAGGCACAAGGTAGTATTTAACACCTACAGTACCTTGACATAGGATCCATTTTCATATGGTGCCAGTTATATTGTACAAAATGTCAACACAACTTTTCATGATTCTTATTTTGCTCTTCCCTCACCCAGATGCCTGCTCCCTATAATTTGCATTCCCATAAATGTTACCCCCACTATTGAAAAGCACTGAAAACACCCTTGAATATCCTTAAAAAGAGTCAGCATTGGGCACAGGAACGGACATGGATTCACTGATAATTTTTTTGCAGCAATACTTTGGCCAGGAGAAACTGGAGCGCCCATTTAGTTCAATATATTTTGTGCAAACAATCAATGGGAGCAAATTCCCATGTATTTTGCATTAAAAAGTAGCCATGAAAAAAATGCCCATTGATTTCTATGCATTTTGTGTTAAAAAAAAAACACAGCGAAAATACACCTATTGATTTTAATGCATTTTGCTATTTTTCCCACAGTTTTACGAATTTTTTTGGCAAAGTGATGTATGAGTGAAAGTAACTTTTAGGAATGGATTAGTAGGTTCACTATATTGTGTGAGCTGCACTCTAGTTGTGTAAACTGTTGCATTAGTGAGTTACCAAACCCAACATTCTGCTGCAAGCGACCCACTCCTGCTGTGACTGGCAGACTGGCCAGCCCTGGTCTAACAATTTGCAATTTGGGATGCATATATGCCAGCCAGCAAAAACTCACATACAATAAATGCACTAAAAATCCTTTCAGAACAGTAGTAGGAGCGCATGCAACATTTTTGTGCCAGTCCCCTCAGTACCCCTGTTGTAGTATACTTGACTATGTCCGCACCAAGGTCAAGTTTTTAATACCATTTCCAGCTATTCCCCCATCTATTCACCCACGTATTCTGAAATATTTATTTGTTTGGGGGTCGATTACGACTATAACCCCATTAACTGTTGCTGTGCCCACGCAAACAGAAACCTGTATCATACCAATTACTGTAATCTGTTCCTTCAAAAAGTATGAATGAATACCCTTTTTATATGCTGGAATCCAGCTGCAAAACTGCTCTTCTCTTTCTGCATCATTTGAAATCCTGGCAGGGGAGGAGGGACTTAAACATTAATGTTAGAAATTGTAACAACTTCTCCACATTTTACAGACAGCATGCAGGAACTACATAACCCACAATGTATTGCACTTTGATGTTCCTTTTAATGGTATAATGACACGCCTCTGGGCCCCTCTGCGGAAATATCTTTGGAGGGTCCCAGAGTGTACCAAAACCTACCCACCCCTCCTCCACAAACATACACTCACATGCGCATACGTATCTGCTAGCTGCATCTATAGAGAGTGCACACATTTTCAGTAGCTATAGACCACAGACCCTGTGGTCTGGGCCAGATCATCAGGAGAACAGGGGGCTAGGCTTAGGTAACTGTTCCAGATCAGCAGAAGAACAGGGCTAGGCTTAGGTAACTGTTCCAGATCAGTAGAAGAACAGGGCTAGGCTTAGGTAACTGTTCCAGATCAGCAGGAGAACAGGGGGCTAAGCTTAGGTAACTGTTCCAGATCAGCAGGAGAACAGGGCTATGCTTAGGTAACTGTTCCAGATCAGCAGGAGAACAGGGCTATGCTTAGGTAACTGTTCCAGATCAGCAGGAGAACAGGGCTATGCTTAGGTAACTGTTCCAGATCAGCAGGAGAAAAGGGGGTTAGGCTTAGGTAACTGTTCCAGATTAGCAGGAGAACAGGGGTCTAGGCTTAGGTAACTGTTCCAGATCAGCAGGAGAACAGGGCTATGCTTAGATAATTGTTCCAGATCACCAGAAGAACAGGGGGCTAGGCTTAGGTAACGGTTCCAGATCAGCAGGAGAACAGGGGGCCGGGCTTTGGTAACTGTTCCAAACCATATTATTGCATTAAAAATCATGAAAAGGCTGCATATTTTAACTGATGTATTTTGCAAAGTTGCTTAACATTTTTGTTAAGCATTGTTTCCTTTTTAAAAAGTTTCAGTTGTGTTTGGGTGGAGTTTTCCTTTAAGGTTACCAATTGCAACCAATCAGACACTTGCAAACGGCTTTTCCTGAGGGGCGGTCTCTTGAGTTTTGTCATTGTTGTACAAGGCAATGTCAGGGTTCACTGCAGCTTTGCAGGTTTTGGATCCCTGGACTGAGGAAGAAAAATTGATCCCTGAGAAACTATTTGTTGTGAAACATGACAGCAAATTCAAGTTAATATTTTTAAGTCACAGTCAGCACAATTTTCTGGTGCGGCTTAATCAGCAGATCAGGAGCCACTGGTCCTAGTATCCAGATCTAGCCTGTTTGGTCATACTAAAGAGTAAGTTGAAAGGCCCCAGCGGCCATAATTTAGCTTGCAACAAAGTCTTGAACTTACCCTTTAACACGGTATCCCTTTTATTGGGGATGTTTGTTATACCTGTTGAGACATGCTCCTATTATCCTCCACTGTGTCATTCCAGCTACTGACAGGTTGCTATGGTATGAGGACACATTATAAGGCCAATAGTATTGAAATGACTCCAACGTCCAACGTCTCATTTTTGAAGCAACTATTTCCCACTAGATGATGAAACATATTTGGTGGGATTTGCTTCCATATAGTCACAAAAATAATAACTGAGGTCGGGCATGGATATTTGTTGATCAGGCCTGACTCGCAGCTGGATTTACAATTTATACTTCAAGTGTTCCATTGTTTTGAGGTCAGGCCTTTGTGCTGTCTGTCATGTTCTTCTGCTGTCATCTCACCAAACCAAATCTGTATCAATGGGCCTTTCCCAAACTGTTGCCACCACATACAGAGTAGGAGTCATGGCATTGTCCAGAATGGTATAAATTGTCAATATACATTGTATCATTAAGGTTTGCATTCAGTGGATCCAGGAGCAATAGCACAAACCATCAAAAAGAGCAATAATCATTTTTCCTGCCCCCCAAACATTGTCAACATTGCACATTCAGGTAGGGAGTGTTCTTCTGTCACCTGGTAAACCCAGACTCATCCATCAGACTGTCAGATTGTATAGTGAGATTAATCACTTCAGAGTGTGAGTTTTCTCTGGTCCAATGGCTTTGACCTATATACCATTCATCTGAAGGTTGGCATTGTGTTTGGTGATATTAGCCTGACCCATAAAAAACCGATGCCCCTAACAAAAATTTCTTGTGCCGACAAAGGGGGCGGTCTGGAATTTTTTTCTTATGTAATGCATTGTGCCCAGATATTTTTGGCCAGATAGTATGGGTCATTTATGAAGTGCAGAACATGGAGCAAAGTGCAAAAAAACAAGTACAGTTTGCCATGTTTTCTGTACCTTGCCTGCATTCCCAGATGAATGCAGTGCTGTCTACAATCGACGCACTGTATTTATGATGGGTGGGGAAGGTTTATATGTGTACCCCCTCCATGCTGCAATGGGGCTCAGTTCAGCTTACACTATTGCAGAACCTTATGGCAGGCTGGATACTCACAGGCTCCAACAAAGCAGGGTGGTAATTGAGCAAGTAGCAGGTATTAAAGTCAGAGCTGGGCAAACGCAGAAGAGTGCCCACTGCCTTACCCGCCCTCTCCTCTTTGCCTTGCATATGTAAATCCAACCTTCTGTCTTGTGGCTTATCAACTCCTAAGTAAGATTAAATTGTGAATGAAAATGACTCATTTGGAAGGAAATTAATTCATTTTGCAGCTGTGATGATATTAGCAGAAGTGTTTTGGTTTATATTGCCTAAAGCTCCTTTCTCTTGTCTCTGAGTGAAAGGTGTTAGAGCAGCATTAAAAACAACTGAGAAACCTTCTAGCCCTGTTATAATGGTGGGAAGAACCCAGATTCACAAACAGGCACTTCCTTAGAACAGAAACAAGACAGAAACAAGGAACAGTGGCCAGCTCCATGTTGTGTCTTCCCATCCTTCCCAGCTACAGTCAGGTGATCCCAATGGGCCAATAAAAGGACAACCATTTTGGGGTTTTAGCCTTGAAAGCAAGCAAGTTGCAGGTAAAACTCAGTCCCTTTGTTAAATGTATATTGAAGCAGTAGAATTCTTAATGAAGCAGATGAAAGTCAGTGTAGGACTGGCCAGTCCGGGGATGACTTTGACGTAGTTGGCCAGCTTGAAGTATATTGCAATATACGAACAAACAATCCCTGTTAAAGGGGAGGGAATTTCTTGTTAGCGTAATGTACAGAATCCTATATATACTGATAATGGGTGAGTGCAGAGGATTTCTTGGTTTTGTCTTTATGAATTTTGTCACAGCCTCATTGCACCCACCCCAATGGTTTAGCATTTAGTGTTGAGCACAAATTTCCCTTTTTTACTATACTTCCTTAGAGCACTGCTGCTGTCTTCTGGCAGTAGGTGACTGCTGGGAGTTGTAGTGTAGATTGATAGATAGATAGATAGATAGATAGATAGATAGATAGATAGATAGATAGATAGATAATATGGGGTCATAATTTGGAATGTTAAATGACATCAGTGCAGTTACCTATAGTGACCAACCAAATCTTTGCTTTTATTTTCCAATGAATTGCTAAAGCTGGCCATACACACCAATGTATGGCACGAAACCTTGTTACGTACGATATTCAGTGTGTGTACAGCGGATTGACGAGATGACCAATATCGCAAAAGCTGTGGATATCGGTTCTCTCTTCGATCGGCCGAGTTAAAAATAAAATCTGTGTTCAGGGCTGAATCAGCAGGTGGAGGTAGAATTCCTATTGTTTCTACCTCAGCCCTGAATGGCAGTGGGGGAAATGAACGATCTTACCTGCGACCAATGGAATTGCTACGTGCATGGCCACCTTAAGATATTTTCAATGTTGCTAATGTCAGTTGCACTGGTGCAGTTTAGTAAATCAGCTCCACTATACTTAATGTAACATTTTTTTTCCAAATAGGACCCCCTTTGAAGCTGGGGATGCAAGGCTATGCCCTCACTGCTCTATGCTAAAAGCAACCCTAATATTCAGCTCTGACTGACTTGTGCCAAACCTGGATGAATTTGTCATTTTTGCTATGAATCGGGGGTGTTACTTAGCAGCATTACAGCCATCTTCCTGCAGTGTTTGGCTGCTTTATTCTTCCCACTGTAGGCACACAATGCCCCGTATGTTATTATGTTTGTATCCTGGAGAACTAGGAGCTGCTGCAGAGAGATAACTTTCTCCCATACGCACGGAATTAATAGGCACTCGCTCCTCTCTGTCCCTGTAACAGATCAAGGAATCCCCTAATACAAATCATGGGAGGGAGATGGAAGGTGCAATGTGATAAACACTCCGTCAGCTGGACAGACTCCGCAGTGCTCCGTTTGTCCATGCTCCTCACGTCTCCTACCAGTTATACAGGGACTTGGAGATTTGTAATTGTGCCGCCGACTTTCTGAAAGCTCCCAGCATCTGTGCACAGGCAGTTTGTGGGCATGGGGAAGGAGGGGGCTTTATGGCACCTAGCATCAGGGGAGCCAGGAGCCGGTGAACAATTGGGAGCGATGCGGAGGAGATGCAGAGATTGGGAGTAAGAGCACGTAGAGAGGAGCAGGTTTATGGCACAGTTATGTTCCCTGCGTGTGGGGATAATCGCAGCAAGCTCAGACTTTTTAATGCTGCAGATAAAAGGAAAGCAAAACAAGGCTGTGGGATAGAATACTTGAACAGATCAGCTGATGTAGCAATGTCTACTGCCAGCCTGTAAGCCCATGTTTATCACTCCCCTCTTGGAGAAACCAAGTAATGGCCTTATTGCCCCCCCAATGCATACAGTAAATTTCAAACCATAAAAGCATTCTCAACTTATCCTAATACACAGGCAGCAAGATACAGAACTCTCAGCCTGTCTGTGTGTACGGACAGAAGGACTCGGTAATCTCGCCCTTTGTTAACATGACGCACAAAACATAGCAGGACACAGAACTCCTCCTATTCCTGACAAACAAAAAGGCTAATTTACATATACAAGTGTGGGTGTGCTAAAATGGACGCAAGGTTGCGTGCCTGTTGAGGATATTCATTAAAAGGTACTTGTGCCCAAACACGCGCCATACACTTCCGCAAAGTTGAGCTGTGGCCTCCAACACTGAGGCTTCTTCTAATGCATGGTGTGCAAGTGCTCCTATTCATTGTCGGACTGGGGGTACCTGGGGTCCACCAGAGAATCTCACACAGGACCCACCAAACACATAAGCATACCGGGTGCTGCAACAACCCCTACCCCCAAATATTGGGTCTACTATAAAAATGAAACAGTCTGGCTGAGAGGGTGATGGTAGGCCCAGCAGTCTGGCAGGGAGTTCAGCGGTTAGCCCAGCAGTCTTGCAGGGGGGCAAGAAAGATGAAGGGGATGTCGGTGTGGGGCCCAGCAAGAGGTTGATGAAGAAGGTGTGGGGTGGGATGGGTCTAAAGGAAGGCAGGCTTTGCGCTATGATTGATGCCCAGTAGCACCAGGGCCCATTGGGTTTTTACCCATTACCCCAGGGAGCCAGTCAAACCCTGCTGCTATTGATATGGGGGAACACTGGAGCTACCTCCAACCCTGACCTGGAGGTAATGCCAGGGTGCCATGTAATGGGTTGCAAGTGATGCAAGGGAAGCAGGAAGCAGCACGTACAGGTAACTCTGTAATTCTTTGAATGAGACACCATAATCTCTTTGACATTCTGCTGGAAAGTTGACATTTTACCATACAGGTATGAGATCTATTATCTGGAACACTTGGAGGTCATTATTGAACACTGGGCAGATTTGCACCTGGGCAGTAACCCATAGCAACCAGTCTAACTAAACAGTGGTTAGATATTTCCAGCAGCTGCAGGTTGAACACTAAAGGCAATCATCTGATTGGTTGTTACTTTCCAGGTACATTTTCCCAGTCTTTATAACTGACCCCCAAGGAGTGAGTTGTGGCACTGGCTTATTATGCAGAAACATATGCCCCAATATGGCGATCTACACCAGGAGCTCCCTCTCGGTGAGGGCAGCCTAGTGCTGGTGGGGGTTATTTTCATTTAAAAAAAATGATTGCTTCCCACAACTGGACTTTGGGCTCTATTAGCCTGCACGTTTGGTGGGGGAAACAATTTAGGGGTGACTGGTGCCCTTTTAGTCTACTTAAAAACATGTGAGTATCAAAAAAGCCATTAGGGTGGTTTTGCCAACAACAGAATTTAGTTATCATCAAGTACAAGGAGATCATTGAAAGCCATAAGAATTTTTTGCTTTAAATTGACAGCTTTTTTTAAATCCCAGATTTCTGCATATTGGGTTTCCAGATAATAGATCCCATACCAGCACTACTAAACTTTCAATAATGAAACAGGGACACTTTTCTCTCTGTTCTAATACAGGTATAGGACCCATTATCCAGAATGCTCGGGACCAAGGGTATTCCGGATAAGTGGTCTTTCCGTAATTTGGATCTCAATACCTTAAGTCTACTAAAAAATCAATAAAACATTAATTAAACCCAATAGGATTGTTTTGCATCCAATAAGGATTAATTATATCTTAGTTGGGATCAATTACAAGGTTCTGTTTTATTTCAACATAGAAAAAGGAAATCAGTTTTAAAATTCTGAATTATTTGATTAAAATGGAGTCTATGGGAGACGGGCATTCCGTAATTCGGAGCTTTCTGGATAACGGGTTTCCGGATAAGGGGTCCGATACCTGTATTTAAAAGACAAGTGTGACTCTTGTGTTGGTCCCCATAACCAGCCATTGAGGTGTGGGTATAAACACCTCAGATGATTTAAAGGCAGTGCAAGAATGCGAGTTAGCTTGTCCCTATTAATACATCACTGGCCCTAATCCAAAGGACTCTGTGGTTGATAAGGGACTCATTGAATAGGATAATCCTTTGCATAATAACCTGACTTTAGTGCAAAGACACAATGTCATCCCGATCAGTATCTTGGTCAGGGGGATAAGCTGAGGGCATTTACTACTGCTGCTTCCAAATCTTAGTAGCGGCATCTGGTTTCCTTACTGGCAATGGATGATACATCTTAAGAATGGGGAGCTGGACAGCTGCCTGCAGAACTGCGCTGTGGCAGGTGGAAATGATTGTTAATTTATTAGGCAGAGGGACGTGACAGGAAATAGGCAAGGGATAGACTGGAAATACACTTTTCTGCTCTGCATTTTATAATCAGGATAAATCATAGCTGTTCCCCGAGGAGCAGGGATCATGTTCACGGCAGAATGACAGAATCTTCCCGGACACATGCTATAAGCTCTGTTGGAATTCATGTCACCGCCGAGCTGCAAAAAGAAAATGTTTGGACCACTGCTAAGTGTTAGTGTCAGACTTAGGCGTCAGTACTCCGGCTGTTGTGGAACCACAGCTCTCAGCCACTGACGGGTCATAATATAGACTATTCGGTCAGCCTCCCGGGTGCACAAAGCGACCGACATACACTTTAGCCACCACTCATGTCACACGCTGCTGGTATAATCTACCTCACAGCTGCTAAACACTTTGCAATATAGAATCTTTAAAAACAGAAAGGGCATGTGTGCTTCTACTAAAATCCTTGAGTTTGCTAAAATAACAATAAAGGAAAACTATACCTTCACAATAAATACTTAACCAACAGTCATATTAAGTGGCCTAAGAATCCTAACAAACTGGAATTTATATATCGGTAGATTTTGCCCTTTTACATCCTTTCCCTTGATCCATCTTTTTGTGATGGGCAGAACTTTGCCCATTAATTGGCTGATGGGGCCTAGCATGTATGTGTGCCTTGGTTTGTTTGTGTGCACTGTGAACCCTATGATCCCAGGAGGCGGCCCTTAGTACTTAATATGTCAATTTTCTATTTAGCATTACCCAATGGCACATACTATTAAAAAAAGTATTTTTTTTAATGAAAATGGTTTATTTACATGAAGCAGTGTTTTACATATCAGCGGTTTTATGCAATATTTTTTAATAGAAACCACATTATTCGGGGAGTATAGTTTTCCTTTAAAGGAAAAAAAAAACAGAATTGGTGTGACAAAACTGCTTTTCTACTTGCAGAGATGTTTTACAAATATTTTATTGAGAGTGGCGTTAGGTAAAAATCATTGTCTGATGATGATGAGATGTCATGTAAGGCTTTAACCTTATTGGTTCCCATTATTAAGTCTAAAAGGGAAAGAACGATAAATACTGTATATATTTATTATTAGGGAGTTAACTGATAATACATTGATAACTTGGTAATCATGACTTTATTATTGCAATTTATACAGTAACTCTTCATTAGTGTTGCCCTTTTCAGTAGTAATACTAGGGGACTTTGAGGCGAGAATTCATAGCAGAAATTAGAGGTGACCTAAATTACCACTTTTAAAACTTTACAACTTGTCAAAACGAACACTCTAAATTTGAATAACAAATGCCTACTGGGCAAATCAGGTGCATTTCCTCATTAGTAAACATGGTCAATACTCATAGCACACTCGAGATATCTTACAGACAATAAATATAACATAACTGTCTACCAATATACGGTTACCTTAACCCCACTAGTTTGAGCACATCCAATGCTAAACCTGAGGCAAAGCCTCAATTTCCTAATCCTCATGACATGCCTGAATGCTAGTAGTCCTTGCCAAAGAACTATCCCTATCCCTACACCCCATGTACACCTTAACATTGGTATCCTTCCTTCCTAGCTGCCCCCTGTAGGGCAGCCCTATTCTACTAATGGCTGTGGCAGCTAATTCTCTTCACTCATAGTGGCAGGAGGGAGGGTTCTGCTTGCTTCCCAGGAAATCTAATGTAAGATGGGTTCCTAGGCCCCAGCTCTCACACTCTTACCCAAACTACAACTCCCAAAAGCCACCATTATTTACATACCTAATCACTTGCTGAGGGCCCTATACTTTCCCAAGTAATACCACCTTTTACCCATGCAGGCTCTCTTCCCTGTGGGGCATATTATCCCAGCTTTTAGCCCAGTAGTCGTTGTATGGGTGTGGGTGGAAGAATATTTTAATAGCAGTAGATGCTTCTTGCCATGCCCTGCACTACCCATGGGAACAGTAGCCACCAAGGGATCCTATTTTCTTCAACCTCAGGTACTGGTCTGACACAGCTAAAGTGCAATAAATAGAAGACTTGCATGTGCTTCTTTACCTTTATAACTGAATATTTCGAAACCTGGGTGTGCATCTCTCAACATACAGTATAACATACAGTACTTGATAAACCCCATATGGGTTATGTCATCTATCTGCATGGTCTGTTGTAAATTGGTGGCCTTCTGCTGGAAAGGGTCACAAAATTTCACACATCAGACCTCTGAGAAAGTGCGCTGTCATGAAACGCGTACAGGCAGCACAGTATAGAAAGATGGTAAGAATAAGACCTCAAGCTGTGATTTTTAGATGTGCAAACAAAGGTTGATCGATTTTAATACTAACTGTTGCAGCTTTTTATGCTGACCTGGAGTGCACTGCCAATGTGTGAAGTTTAGTGACGAGATTTGCCCCCTGACTACGGACTCGGGGCAAGAGTACCCAGGTCAACAGGACCATTTGGTAAGCATAATGCTTTCTTATTTGGAAGTGGGTTCTCCCTGGCCGTGAGTTTTTTCACCTGAGTGCAGGGCCCGGGGCAGGTTGTACCTGGGCCAGAGGATTTGAGCGGTGAGCAGTTTTTGTGTGGGGGAACCAGTATCGCTTTTTCCAGATGGGCATCTGTATTTTATTTTTGAACTAATTTCCATGATTGAGCTAGCCCATGAACTGTGTGCTGTGGATATATCATTTTTTCGTGTGGATATTCTGTTGAGAAGTGCTCTAGAAACAAACACTGAACTTATGGCTGGAAGGCCAGTATTTCTGGGTATTTCTGAAACCAAAACTTTTTAGGAAACCCTTGATTAGAATCATTTCTGCCCTGTAGCCCACAGGATAACAGACTTGTCCTTAAATATAACCTATAGAGGACACCTGCCATTCTGTGTACATCATTTCCCTAAAGGAAGGTGCGGTTCTACAGAAAAAGGTCTGAGCCAAGTGAAACAGAGCAGCAGCCCAAATTAATATAAACTGTACAGGGCTGGAAATTATAAGTGCTCTGCTAATAACCACCAAGTATAAAAATCCAGCGGCTGAGTTTACATTTTTGGCTTTTCCTATACTCACCATTAACTGTCCTAGTAATGTTTTATGGCATGGACTTTAAATAGTTCTTTCCAGTGCTGTGTCACACATATTAAAGGGAATAAGCAGAGAAATAAAGTCCTGTGCCTTCAGCAAACTATGACCTCATAACTGCCTATTTATAGGAATAAATGGAAGCTAAACACAACCTCTGTAGTCTGTGACTAATAAAAATGTTCTCTCCTGAGATGCAGTTCTGTTTTCCAGCAGTGAATACATGGTCCCACATCTCTTGAAAATTCCTACCTATAAGAACAGATATATTAGAGTTTAGTTAATTCTGGTGTACCAAAACATTTTGCCTTCAATATATATGCATACCCCTAACTTAATTTATTCTGTACTGGCACAGAAGTCCTAAGTGTAGCAGAAAAAGAATAGTTTTGGGGTGGGGGTTCCTGAAATAAAAATAGATAGACAAAAAAATGAGGGGTAAGATTTGGTGCCCCTCAGTGTTCTAGCACATGCTTTAAGGGCTTTTTGGAAATTTTAGGTTTTCCCAGAATTTACACCACTTTTTCATGGTTCCATACAGGCAAGCAGCGATGTTTTTCTTGGATTTTATATTGCCCCGTGATTTAAGCTGTTTTGACACTGTATCCTGGAAAACATAAATACTGCCATATTCAGTTGTTTGTTTATTCTTTTTCTTCAATATGACTCTGGTTGTAAAACATACAAGTGTAACTTAGGCCTCACCAATGATGTGTAAGTCACATCATAGTCTGATTGACTTCTGCCAGGATCATGTCAGCTTATGTCCTATGAGCCATAGTCCTCTGTAGCAAATTAAACCTTCGGTTTGAACTGAAAGAGCAGGAAATTGAACTGTTATTATTTATAACCAAGCAATTTGGTAGAATGCACAAGGCCTTTATTTGTAGGTTTGTTTCAACTAGACGTTAAACTTTTAAGAGAAGTAGATGCAGCCACCCAAGGTCAGGTGTTCACAAAATGGTTAGGAAATCCATTCATCATAATGATGCAAAGAGGGAATGTAAACAGGGGGTAACTGTCACAGGCTCCGCCCAAAGCTGTACAGCAGTGTAGCAGTTACAAGTAGAAAGATTGGGTACAGGCAGCACAGTATAGAAAGACGGTAAGAATAAGACTTTATATCATTGTTTCCCAACCTGCAACCCTCTCCAGGTGTCAAGGGTGCAACCAACAAAAGTACAGAGTGCACTTTTCAGACACTACTTGCCAAATAAACCCTATGATATTCAGCTTTGTAATTCCCCCTTTTTATTCCTTTCTAGAACGTTTTCTATTGCATTTGGTACTACCATCATTCTTATTTGTTTCCATCATCTTGGTGTCACCCTGGGCTCTACTAACTGCTTTACCCCCACACAAAGCTTACAACCAAATCTCACTTCATACTGAAAAAGCCACAAATACATCTATCCACTCAATATGGCTCACCCTTCACTTTATTATCTTATGTATCTCTCCTGATTCCATTTTCCATTTCCATATGTTTCTCTACTCACAATAATATTCCCAGTTGGATGTTAGAGGGCCCAAACTACAAATCCTATTAGGACTTTCTGCACCCTGTGGAAGGTGATTAGGTTTATGTACATTTAATGAAGTTGGTCATCAGTCATGACCCCACTGGCTTCCTGAGAACACTACCAATCATTGGGTCTGCTATCACTACACAACCGACTGATATAGAATTGCAAGTTAGCAATCTTTAAAAGAAACATCTGTGGCAGAGTGGGTCCTTTTCCTCAGGTAGTCAATAGTCTTAATCTTCCGCCAAGGCATATCTTCACCAGAGAAAACCCAGTCCCAATGGTTTATCTAGAGATCATAAGAATGATATACGGTAGATGGATCTGGAGCTACAATGATTCATTTGACTTAACCTTGCAACATGTTTTATTTCCATTGAAGTGAACATTGCATTGTGTTGCGTAACCATTAGTATGTTATAGAATGACCTATTCCTAGCAACTATGTAATTTGTCTTTACTGTTTTTTTTATTGTTTTATTGTTTTATTGTTCTTCTGCCTCTTTCCAGCTTTCAAATGGGGGTCACTGCCATAAAATACTTGCTCTGCTGGGCTACAGTTGCAATTGAATTTATACTTTTTATTCCTTAAGTTCCTATTTAGTTCTCTTTAATTTATATGTAAGTCTCTTATTCATAACACTACTACTGAAATTCCAAACTGGAGATCTGCTGAGCAGAAAGCTATAAAAAAAGAAAAACAAAAATGAAGACCAATTGCAAATCAGAATATCAATGTCATTGTTTGTCAAAAGTTAATGTAAAGGTGAAACCCCCTTTAAAGCTTGTGTCATCTGTCTCAAGGCATAGAATTATTGGCTGACCTACCTGTGCTATGAAAATGTTCTGGTCTGGGGGGCAGAAAATATGTTTAAAACACACACAAGTTAAAAACTCAAAAAAATAGTTTTTGTGGCAAAAATGCTTGACTATGGTTATTGGCCAAATGCCTAATGTGATGTAACATGGCAAAATAGAACGGGTTAAGCCCACAACTGACTCAAATAGCCACAAGCCAAAGCAAAGGGTGAGCATGAAATGCACTAACTGATTGCTATTCCCAGGGCGATGCCATGAATAAAGCTCTGCTCTCTGCTAAATGGCTATTTGTATCACCATTTCACTTGGAGATGAATTTAGCGCAAAGTAAAGAGAATGGAAGTAAGTGATGAGGCCATTACTGCATTCAATTATGGTGTCGGGTAAATCCTCCAGTAGTTCCGCATGGCTACTCTCTGCCGTGATTAATGGTGGAAGAAAGGTCAAAGGTGGAACGTGTGCCACACATACATCATTCTAAATAACAAAATCAGAATAAAAATATGCTGACTCCCTACAATGGCAGACACTCAGAGGCGGGACGTGCAATATGTATATGAATACAATGCAATGAACACAAGGCTTATTCAGCCATAGCGCTGCAGGCTGAATTTATTTAATAGATGAGATAAAAATACAACAAAACTTGCTGAGTTGCTGGGTATTTTAGATGATATTTTTATGTAAATGTCATGTATTTTTTTTATGGATACATAATGATAGCGGCTGAATGAAAATTGCAAAGAACCAGGAAGAAAATAGAGGCACTTTTTTCAATGATTCTACCCTATCCACCATTTTTATTCATAGTCAGATTCCTTAAATCTTCAGTAATTTCTTTTCTGTATCTTTTTTTTTTTTCCCATGTCCCAGTTTACATGCTGCAATGATGTATGGCGGCTGAGCAGAACTGTATCTTCACACTGTACTTGCCTCAGCAGGATGCATCTATTAAAGCGGGAACTAAACGGTTTTTTCATTTAAATATTCAAGCTAAACACTGGTTTCAATATATTATTACATTTTGTTATTTCCGCCATGAGCTTCTAAATTCCCCGCACCTTTCTTCTTCTTACATCAGCAGCTATGGCTTATTAAGCATGCGTAAAGGTTTGATCAATCACAGTCCTATATATTCCCTTAATAGAAAACTGCAGCCGTGCTCTGCTTCTTAAGTTCCTCCGTTTGCCTCTTTTATCTGTTTCACAGAGAGGAGACTGTACGTCTCTTTTCCACCTCACACTGGCATTTTTTGGTTACAAGAACTGATTATTCTTTTGGCTTTTCTTTTTTTGACAACAGCGTGAATTGATAAATAGTGATGGGCAAAATGTTTCGCCAGGCATGGATTTGCAGCAAAACGGATGAAAAAATTAGCTGCGGAAAAATTTTCCGCACGTCCAAAAATTGTCCCCCGCGTCAAAATAATAGTCGCGGGCAACAAAATAATAGCCACGGGCGACAAAATAATAGCTGTGGGCGACGAAATAATAGCCGTGGGCGATGAAATAATAGCCACGCGACAAAATAATAGCTGCGGGCGACGAAATAATAGCCGCACGACAAAATAATAGCTGCGGGCGACAAAATAATAGCAACGCAACAAAAGAATAGCCGCGGGCGACAAAAGAATAACCGCGCGATGAACGAGTAGCTGCGGGCGACAATGTTTTTTTGACGTGCGACATTTTCGCCGTTTTGGGAATCTTTTGAAAGATTCGCTAATTTTTTGGCGAAGCGAAACGGGACAGATTCGCAAATTTTTTGGCGAAACGGGACAGATTCGCTCATCACTATTGATATACAAATTATGAAAGACAGCGTTGTAGTTTCCCATTAAGCAGACTGTATACAGAGTTCTACTTGAGCAGGTCTTTTTGCATACTCCATAGGGGATGGCTGTTTGAATAAGATCATGTAGAAATAGGGTTGCTACCTATGGTTTTTCCCAGACAGTCTGATTTTAGGATTTTCCATATTTGGAAATCTGAACAGGCAGTTTTCACCCAGACAGGCCTTTTGAACAAGACATACCCTGATGTCAATAGCTCACCTTCATAAGTCATCTCACCTACCCAACCCTGCTGTCACCAACTCCACCCCCAATGTTGCCCACCATGCCCCCTGCCCGGACTTAACAAGGTTAAAAGGTGGCAACCAGACCCAGACTGGGATTTAAAAGAGTCTCTGGCATTTCAAGTACACAGAGGCCCAAATAGTCCCACTAAATATTGACTTGCTATGGCAACTTACAGCAGCCCTTCTGATAATTGCCAGAATCCACAGATTGCCAGTCCAGTCCTGGTGGCAGCCCTATGTAGAAGATCAGCAGTTGAGGGATTGTGCAGCTAGCTGACACTAAGGGTCACATTTACTAATCCACGAAACTAAAATTTCGCGACTTTTTCGTTGCCGTCACGATTTTTTCGTATTGAGCAATTGTAAACGGCTGAAAAACCAATTCGATTTTTTCATGACGGCGACGAAAAAGTCGCGACAATTCGCGAAAAAGTCCCGACGCCGACGAAAAAAATCGCAAAAATACCGATCATTATGGAAAAAACGCATTCGGATGCTTTTCGGACGTTCGTTGATTAGTAAATGTGCCCCTAAGGCTTGAATTATAATTAGTTATTAATCAGCCCTAGAGCACCAGCAAATGTAACCTTAAGTTGTACTAAATTGTTGATGAGTTAGATGACTTCTTAAGCTTAAGGTAGCCATATTTAGTCTGATCAAGTCGATCTGGCCTCTTTTTGGACAACCACATGTTGGGCAGTCCGCAAGCAATTTCCAGCTTCCTCAACAACGCTCAGGGTTTTCTTAGATAAAGCATCTCTCTGTAATTTGGATCTCCATGCTGTAAGTGTACTAAAAATAATTTCAACATGAAATAAATTAAATATGTTCCTACAGCCTTCCAGTAAGTTTCTGGATAATGGGTTTTTGGATAAGGGATCCCGTATCTGTATTGGAAATAATTTCCATCCACAGAAAAGCATGATCTTTGCAGTTACCAATTAGCGTTTTCATATCAGAGTGACTTCACTGAGAAAGATGTTGGTTGGGGCTGGAGAAGTCTTGTACTATATGTTGAAATAAAGACGTAACTGTTGCAGGAACAATCAATATGGCTACTCAGCTCTATAAAATGAGGATAACTCGGTCTTGTGATAAGATCATCATAATAGTTGAGCTTGAAAAAAAAGCACACCCATCAATCTCAATCTTATGATCGATGGAAAAAAACAGGAGCAAAAAAAAGAAAAAAAAAACCAACATCTCTTATTTGCCTCAAAGAGAGCAAAAGCCCTCCTGACTCCAAAACAGCAAATGGACCTGTTTGTGGATCAATATTGTTCTGTGACAATTTTATGTTTGTGGCCTCAAATTTCTTTATTTGCTTTTCCAACCCCTTACTTCAAGCTATTTATTATATCTGCCAGTACAACATTCCTAGATTTACAGTAGTAATAAATGTGATCCAGTTAACAGTTAGTTGAAGGTGTCCAACGGAGTCTGTTGAGTTTTTTAGATGGGTTGATATGATTATCATAATAGCTACATAGTAGATGAGGCAGAAAAAGACATCAATCAAATGAAATATTTGTTGATATAATTCCTACTTGACTTCTAGATGATCAAGGGGAAAGGAAAGAAATATCATTAGGTGGCCCAGTAGTGGGTCAGTCCTTGAATCAGCATTATTAGTATCATCAGTATGAGCATCAATGCCAATAGTCTTGTCATTTCTCTAGTATTAAGAAGGTATCCAACCCTTTCTTGAACCTATCTATTACACGTGCCAGTACAACCACAGGTTTGTAGTAGCAACATATTATTGGATTGTTCTTAGGCGATACAGATCATGGTGCTCATTATGGACCCACAAACAGGCAGATGTAGGGCCAAATTGGAGGCAATACTGACATCATAAACTACCTGTGTATCCTGAACCTAACTCCGGTAAGAAACTAAAGGGGCCATTTTGCTCCTAACACAATTGTGGAAGCCCACTTGGTGTCATTTTTAGTGTTTCGCCTGTGTGCTCCCAATTCTCTAAGTCCTCTGCATCTATTGATGATGGGCATGTACGGAACCCTGAAGCTTGTTTTAATGGGAGCAGCAGCGAAGAAGGCAGGATGGATTCCAAGTACACAGAGGCCCAAACAGCCCCCACCAGCCCAATAAAGAGTGAGTGTCTATGGCATCTTACAGCAGCCCCTCTGGCATTTGCCAGAATCCACAGATTGCCAGTCCGGGCCTGCATATGATTAGTAGGAGAAACATGTACTTGGATCTCATAATGAGCAATTCACTTTCACCAATATGCTTCTGCTGCAAATATGCAGAACACTGCTTGTGACCTTTGGCTATGAGAAAATCAAGCTCAGTGCTTGTGTAATTATCAAACCAAGACCGAAACACTCCAGAAAATATGCAAAAGGAGGACTGACTGCCAGTGATAGGTGGATCGATTATTCCAAAAGATAGTCCTCTGCATTAAAATGAGGACACGAGGACGAGTCAGGCTACAAGTGCATTTGCAAATACAGGCATTTTTATGTTGTAGCAACAGGGCTTTGTACCTTGCCTGTAGGATGAAAACACAATGAATGCACTTGTGAAGGGGTCACTGCAATCAGTGCCAAAGTTGCCCCAAGATCTAATATACCCTAGCTATTAAAACACTTGGCAGTGGTGAATTTGCCCCCAGTTAAGTACAGTGCCATAACTGTGCATCCCTTGTGTTTCCCACCATGTGCATATAAATGCTTATATCTCTGTTTTGTGGTTTTGTGGTGCGTATGCTTAAGTGCACCCCAACTGTGTGACAACTGGGCAGCCTATACATAACATGGGGTTAATGGTGTGTGCATATTAGCAGTCAATGGTGTGTACATATTAGCAGTCAAAACTTGCACATGATGCAGGGATCCGGGCTGCCCCCTCAGAGGCCCACACATCCCCCCAGGGGTCCCCTTCCCCAGTACTGAGGTCCTTCACGTGGAATACCTGACCTGCAACCCCCTCCCTCTGCCTGTACCTTATATTTATCCCTTACAGCTGCAATCAGGGGAATGTTAGGGCGCAACACCCATTGTTTCAGGTGGGAAGCAGGTCTGGATTGGCAGACCTGGCCAGTTGTCCCACCAGTTAAATGTTACATGATGTTTTGCAGTGGGTTTCGTAATAAAATGTGATCAGCAATTGATCATCAGGAAACATTTACTGATAACATGTTTAAAAAGCAAATATATTTTTGTTTATTTTATTGGTTACTGCCCTTGTGCAAACTTTATATGGGGGGCAAGTATATCAGCAGTAGGTACAGAATGTATAGTCTATTTACTAGGGACATCTCTAGTCCCTATGTAACTGCCCATCCTAAACATACCTATACATTCATGCCCTTGACCAATAAATAGAAGATTGCTGCTTCAAGTGCTTGTCTGTTTCATCTCTCTGCATTGTTTATTGTCACCCCTCACCACCCATTACAACCCATAATTCCAAATCACACAAACTCTGGCCCATTTATGGCTGCTAGGATGGCTACATAGACACTGGTACACAAAGGCATGCATTGTTCGCAATTGGGGGGTTGTCATCTATAAAAGTACTTATATTTATAGTTTAAATGGAAAGTGTGCATGATCATTTTTTGATTCAAAATACAATAGGAAGATTGAGCTTAGCATAGGGAAACACTTACAGGTATGGGATCCTTTATCTAGAAATCTGTTATCCAGAAAGTTCTGAATAGTGGGAAGGCCATCTCCAATAGACTCCATTTGATATAAGCAAATAATTCAAATTTTTTTCTTTTTTCTCTGTAACGATAAAACAGTACTTTAAAAACAGTACCAACGATAAAAACGATAAAACAGTACCAACGAGATATAATTAATCCTTAATGGAGGCAAAAAAATCCTACTGGATTTAATTAGTGTGCAAATTATTTTTTAGTAGGCTTTAAGTATGGTGATATAAATTACAGAAAGATCTCTTACCCAGAAAAACCCAGGTCCCGAGCATTCTGAATAATGATGAGCAAAACGGCGAAAAATTTGCGAAATGGCAAAAAATTCGCGAAACAGCGAAAGTGACAATCATCTAAAAAATTTGGCGCCCGCGGCTATTCTTTTGACAATTTTTGGTCGTGCGGCAAATTTTTTCATCCGTTTGGTGAAACAATCCGCCAATGGCGAAACGCGTAAATTCGCCGCAAATCCATGCCTGCTGAAAGATTTTGGCAATCACTAATTCTGAATAATAGATCCTATACCTGTGCTTGTGCTGTTTTATGATATGTATTTTTTATAGGCTATATACGTAGTTCATCCTGGTGCTGCAGTATTTCTCTATACCACCTTTGGCTGCCTGCATCCTCTCTAATGTAAGGACATGCCCCCCGGTCTGCTATGCCACAGTCCCATAATAACAACACTACAGGAGGGCTATGGGTGATGATAGGGGCCAGACATCCGGCAACCAGTAGAGGCTTACACAAGTCTGAAATTGCTTGCAGAGTCTGTAACTAGAGAATTCAAAACACAAGTAAAATTATTATATACTTAGTTCCTTATATTTCCATGAGACAGATGCAAAGAACAATGTACAAATATAAGGTGTATAGTGGATGTTTAATTTCATGCTTAAATCACAGTCAACACCCCGGGCTATAGCACTAGAATACCACTGACCAGCACTCCCCCCTTAGCCCTTAAGCCTGCATTGCATTCTGCACACACATTCAGCTGTAAATTGAGTAAGAAGAGATAAAGAATGGTCTTGTAATCTATATTACAAAAGGAAAGGTAGGAAAGATCTCAAGAGCAAAACCCCTTATTAAAGGTAGAATTGCAGAAGGCAAACTTAGCACAGGACAGTCTGCAGGGGCAAAGCATTGACCCCCACAGTAACCTTTTATGCACCATTGCTACTTTCTACTGCGCATTCAGCAGTCAGTATCTGTAACAAGCACTGGAAACATTGCTCTCTCCGATCCCTAAAGATGCATTACTGTTCTGCTAATGAACTGCAGTTCAATTTTGAAGAAATAAACCTTTATTCCAGCAATACACTAAGACAGCAAAAAAACAGCACATACATGATTACGTTTGGCTATATTCTATATTTCATGTACAGAGACTATGACTACTGGTTGTCTAACCTTGTTTCCTTGGGATTTAAAATGAGGTCTGGACTCTAAATTAGGAAATACGCTGGATTTTATACTCAGGAAGTATTAAAGGGTTTGAAATGTAGAATTTTGTCTGTAGGAAAATGTTCTATTGCACCTATTTAACTATACGATGGCTGAAATCTAGACAGGTGGGTTCTCTCTTTTAAACTATAGATACTCAGCAGTGTCAGCAATGGGCCCCTATGCACAAACTGTGTAAGGAACCCCATAGAGTGGTATCTTTCTACTACCACCATTCTCCCAGTAACTCTTACTAGGTGACAATGCCCAGTAAATGTCTTAAGATAAAATGTTTCACTTCTAATTAGCCAGGTACCTAAAAATGACATCCCCCATCCCCATTTCATGCTCAAGCACACTTTTAAAGCCCAGCATTTAATCTGAGCAACCCCTTAGCTCATAATGAGGTTACAGATATTTTGCCTTCAGGCTAGACCAATGTGAAACCACTGCTCCAGCTCTCACTAGTAAGGCACCAGCCCCAGTTTGGGGATCACTTCTTAAGGTAGAATGGTACATTGCTTAGCTCCACTCTCCACATTTCCATGCCCTCTGTAACCGCGCTACCCATAGCGGCATGCATGCTAGACCTATTGGCCTACAGCTGCTGTTGAGGTTACATGCCACCCCTAAAGCTTTAGACATACCTTGAAATTCCTTCCCTCCCCAGCAGCTGCTATGTCTGCTGTCTCTTAATATGCCCATAACTATTAAACCTCAATTTCCAGCCTCCCCCAAATGTTGGCCTACTCTGTAGTTGTGCAGAAATACAATGAAACCATACCAGCAAAGAACTTTCTCATCAGTGATAGACATCTATAATGAGTCCACTACAGAATATATTTATATATAGAATACACAGCAGGACTTTGGTAGCAATTAAAGTAAATTTTGACGAGAGAGCAAAGCTCATCTGAAAAAAAACACATTTAAAAAGGTAGACCAGTCAGCAAACGCCTAAAATAAAAGTCTTTTTCAGCTTTTTTCAGCCGCCGCAGACAGTGCAGTCGGAGTTAATCCTAAGTGGTATGTGTTGGGATACTGCAGGTATTGACCGAAGAGATGTGGTCCTCACGCATCCATTCTGAACACGTACACACTGAGCCGTGGTTACCACGGCAACAGGAGCCATAGGAAACATTTCCATCTACTAAAATCCCCCCCACAGCACCCCCTCATCCCCCACCCACGCTTGGGCTGCTTCAGCAACCAGGGCTAACGAGCAAGAGTCTAGCTCAGAAGGCAATTAACCCTTCGTACTCCTGCTGGCAGACTTGCTTGCCACCCTACACCAGAGCCACAGTGACTCATCATCAATGTAGGAGAGGGCACACAAGATATTTCTGTATCGCAGGAGTTCCTTTGGGAAATACACTAGCAGCTTGGCCCCTGCAGACTTGTGGTGTAAAAGAACCGTAGCTTCCCAGCTGGATCTGAACCCACAAGGGCTTTCCTGATACTACTCCCACACAAAGCAAAGCAGATTTATTCTAGTTCCTATAAAAGATAAGGAAGTGTAGTGACTTTTCTTGTCTTCTCCTTTCATTGCCCTACAATCTCTAAACTGAACTGTAGCTATGAATGATTTTAACTGTACTAGATAGTACTAGGAGTAATGCGATAAACTGTATCTGCAAAAAAAAAGGGGGGGGCAATGAGAACCTTACATGGAGCCAAAGTTTGTGAATGAACCTTCCCTGAAGTCTTGAAGGGGGCTGGAGAGAAGTCACTGCAGTTCAGAATAAGAATAAAATATCTGAGGGCATATTCAGTATCTGCCATTGAGTTCCCTTCATGCACATTTCATGTTCCATTGTTTAACATCCATTGCTTTCATGGAAGTTTCTCCTATGTGATATGAGACATATGAGAAGTAGAGAAGTATGCATGATTCTGAAGTGTACAATGGTAATTGTCCCCCATGTCTTATAATTAATCATGTCTTATAGTGAAGGTTGGACAGTTTGTTTGCATTAGAGATTTAAATCTCTGGAAACCCATTACCCAGAAGGCACCAAATTACAGGAAGGCCATCTCCCATAGACACCATTTTAAACAAATAATTCAAAATTTTCAAACATTCCATTTTCTCTGTAATGACAAAGCAGTACCATGTACTTGATCTCAACTAAGATATAACTAATCCTTATTGGAAGCAAACAATCCTACTGGGTTTATTTAATGTTTAAATACTTTTTTGTAGACTTAAAATATGGAGATTCAAATTACTGAAAGATCTCTTATCTGGAAAACCCCAGGTCCCAAGCATTCTGGAAAATAGTTCCCATACCTGTACCACTAAGGTCCTGTTCAAATAGTAACAACATGGCATTGAATCTGGGCTCCATTTTTTAAAACTAATTTGGACATTTCTTTAAAAGGCATTGATCTATTATCCAACATTCTTCAGCCTTTGGTTTTTTTTAGATATTGCTGTATTCCTGTACTTTCTGCATAACTGGTTTCTGGATAATAGATTCCACACCTGTATTTGTGTAAGCAGAGCAGTTTGTGATCCCTCGTGCTTCAAGCACAATTTTGCAATGCCAGATTTGTTCAGTCCCCACTTTTATTTATATTACAGTTAAAAAATATTTCAATATAGTACATTAATCCAGCAACCACCCCAAATGGCTTTCAGTCTAAACCACCCAACCCACTGCCTTATTGGGACACCCCAATGTTTTTTAACCACAATGTAGTGCAATGATGTACATAATAGAAACACCGACTGTTCTCAAACTACAACCACATCATCTATAGTTCAATGGTAACTAGAGCCCTGCAGGTCTAAAATGCCAGCCCAAGCTGTATGAAAGACATGGAAAGTATTAGTGTCTATGACTTGAGTATATATGAGATGGCAGATGCATTATGACAGATTTATAAGAAGTGAAAGTGGATTCCACCCTAGGGAAATCCTGCATTTGCCTGACATTTATTGTACAGTTGTAATATCATATAAGTGCAGGGCCTATTGCAGCCTTGGCTGATCAAATGTGGCTTAACCGTGAACTTTCGTAGTTCTAAAATATTTTACAGTATGTTGCTAGACATTGTACTTTAACAACATCAGGAGGGTCAAAGGTGCTAATACACCCTGAAATTCTTTAAATGGAGTCAGTAACCCAGTAGACTGAGAGCAAGAGGGCGGAGAGAAGAAAGTGTAAATGTCAATGTGTAAATGTAATATACAGTCCGAGTGTGCTAGTCTCTTAGCATTGGGGTATGAGCATCCATTTGTTATTGCCAGTATGGGTGATTATGTGACTCTGCTATTCTGTGGGTCTGTAAATGTTTGTGTGTTGGAGTCTGCTACGAATTGTGTGTTGAAATGCATTTTACATTTCCAGCTTGGGATTGTTAAAATTTTATTATATTTGAAATGTGGAACTTACTAGAGGTACCTGTTTTCAGGGTCTCTTTTCCTAATCATGAGGCAAATGCCATTGTATTTGCCCCCAGTTGTTAGTCTGGGACTAACAGATAAAGGTACTCACCAACTATTGGTGAGGATTTAGGATTATCCAACGCCGCATACAACTAAATAAGTATATTTTTATGAAATAGGTTAATTTAGATGAATAAGGGTTTTATATATTAGCTGTTAAAATTAAATTTTATTATAGTATCCAGTAGACAAGTAATGCCAGGGATCCTGATGAGGACTTGCATTGATTAACATTGGACCTAAGGCTAGGGGACCATCAGAAAGCATTTGTCTGCTGCCATAAATGTCACGGAGTGTTTAGATATATCTGTATGTTTGCAATTAAAAAATTATTTTACATTCAATTAAAATGCAAAACAATGATACCTTATTCTTCAACTACTGTGGAGTCACCCAGCACTGGTTCTGCAATGTGATTTTAACTAACAACTGGTTCTGACATCAAACCTGGATGGGGTTTGCCTATGCTCCCACCAGAAAACATCTCCTATTTAAAAAGTACAGGAGGGTTCTTATCCTTCTACTCACAAGGGTTTTTTTCTATACTAAGGGACAGACATATTATTTATTGATTCACAGTATCTCCATCTCCCAGGAGTGCCCCTGTCTAGTACTCATAGCACTCCGGCTAGTCAAACCTCCCCCAAAATGCCTGATGAATTTATGTTTACAGTCAATAGTTGTTTCTCAGAACTCTTTGTTGGACCAATAAAATATTATCATTCTATAGATGAAAATATCAGGCGGTTAATAAAATATATAGCTGGTGGAACAGAGCATTCGCTGAGCAAGTCATGTGTATAAGAAAATATTTTTTTACATTGGTCGAAGCATCAATAAGTCAATTATTTGAGTTTGTAGTGTTGACTCCTTTTTAAGAGTAAACAAATTGTCTACTTATTGGCCACAGCATGTCTCTGTTGCTTGAGTCACACAGTAAACATATCATAAATACTGCATTCCTGGAATAAATGATTGACGCTCTATGCACTATAACATTATATATATAAATAAAATGCATATATTAGGTTAGACATAATCAGATAATCTTAAAGTCCCTGTCTAGCAGCCAAAATAAAATGATTTTCTAACTTCAATAGTTATAGTCTATAATATGTGCCTAGAGCACAATGGTGGGTGGGGGGGCATTAGGCACATACCTCTTCTGTTGCCTACCACTGTCTGGGCCCTTGTCCCCCCACCGCCCCCTTTTGATGCTGCTAGGAAGCAATGTATTTTTCCTTTCACAGGGATGTTAATTACTCAGTTATGGGTTTTTAGTATATCCATATATACGGCCTATTCTCCACTCTAGCCGTTGTTACAGTAGGCTGCACTTGGGACTGGTATGTCTCCTAATATGCTGCATTTGCGACTGTCATACCTTCTGAAATGCAGTGAGAGTATTACTGCTTCAGGGGTAGACGTGCCTTCTGTGGCATCTGCACTAATGTGCAGCTCATACTAATCTCCCATGCCTGCTACTTATGTCCCTTGCCTGCCATTTAACCTTTATATACATTGTGGGTCCACAAATATACCCAACCCCTATTCTACCTGTGATAGCGAGCTGTGGTTTTATCTGTGGACTTAACTGGTCTGTTTAAGCAGGTAATTTTTACTATTGGCACGGAACAACTTGTTCCCTTGATGAGCCCCCATCTCCCAGCACTACTTCGCTCTATGCCCTACATTGGGCTGTGTATCCACCTACGGGCTTGAACTGATCTTCTCTAAGTGGCTCGTTTCTACTTTTTTAAATAATAACGTGCTGCCACCTACTGGTGGTTGCCGTGGGTCAACACCATGGCAACGGGGGTACTTTTTGTCTCCAAATGATGACTTCTACTTACTGGTACTGGTGGTTACCGTGGGCTCCTGGCTTATTTAACTCTGTTTGGTAGTACGGATGGGGTAGAGTTTTCTTTTTCTTTTGGGTTTTTGTTTTTTCTGCTGATTTTGTTCCACAAGGGCTCATATCCTGACATGATACAATTTGTGCCTGAAATGCTACCTGTATTTTTGCTACTTTTGTGTGTTATACTTATGTTTCACTTCAGCAATAAGTGTCTGGAGGATTTGTTATACTCTCTTTTCATGTTTGATCTACCATTTTATTCTTTTCCTTTTGTACACAAGCACTTTCCATTGTTACAGACACTAGATTTTGGCGCCCTTTTTTTGTAGTGGGTTATTTAAGGGGGGTGTTTGTGCACAGTCTTTTGGTTTGTCCCTGAAGAAGAACACATTTAGTGTTCGAAACGTTGGATTAATAAAGATTGTTTGTTCTTTTTTAAAGTCCCTGTGCGTGCACTTTGTTCTTTATATATATATATATATATATATATATATATATATATATATATTGGACTTTTTTCTCATTAAAAGTGTGATTTTTTTGCAAAGTCCCTGTGTGTGGGGCTCACTGTCTGTATATATATATATATAGATATATAGAGAGAGAGAGAGAGCAGTGCACTCAACCCCCCAAAAAAGGCAAAAAGGCCCAAGTGCTGCTGCAGAAATAATATCAGCATGTAGAACACATAGCACTCATGGGACTTAATTTATGTGCAAAAATGTAATAATGACAACGTTTTGGTCATACACAGAGGACCTTTATTAACCTTTTATGATGTCTTTATAAAGGTCCTTGGTGTAGAATTGAAATGTCAGCTTACACTATTAAATGTCTGCACATAAATTAAGTATATATATATATATATATATATATATATATATATATGCTTTAAGTCATTTGTTTAAATTAAAGCTGTGACACACAGGCTAACTTTGCTACTTCGGATATCGATTGAGAAGGCTGGTTGGTGAGGACTGCAATAGGTCATGGATGTGGTCCTCTCCAGACTCACCTTCATAGACCCTCTGTGTGATCTAAATCTTTGCTTGGGGCCAAACCACTTTTAGCCCACAGACATGCTTGTTCCTTACTATTGTGTCTGATATGCAGCCTTCTTGTTCTTCCTTGCCCTTTATTGAGCATTGCATTGCTTGAGAATGCTCTTTTATAATAATCTATGGAACATCCATCCAAAATGTTGCTATCTCTCAATTTCTATAGCACAGTTTCTATGGAAACCAGCAATGCCATCTCTTCATTGGCTGCTAGACTGGAGGTTGTGTTTGGTAACTTAAGTTGAGAAGAACTGAGCATGCTTAGTAAGCCAACAGCCAAAGTAAATTCCTAAGGAAGGGGGCCTAGTGAGTTAGAGAAAGAGAAGGAATTCCAAGTGATTACTAATAGCCTTTTAACAACCATAGTGGCAGGTATTTAAAGATTTCAATGAGGCTGTGCAATGATTACATTTTTTGTGGGGCACGGGTTACATGTCCTTTTTTACTGGTAGATATAGAACCCAGTATGACAACACCTTAATATAATTATCTAGATCATGAGTTCCTTATATTGTCTGAGTGAGAAGATGCATCTCAGACTGCACATTGCATTTGCTCCCATCCAACTCCCCCCCCCCCCACCATACTACATAAAATGACATTACAGAATATTTTATTTCAATACATTACTCTACAAAATCTTCCTGGGCATGCAAACCACCAATCTCTATCCTCAGCAAACCTGGACAGCGATAATGGTTCTGGCATCACCACATGAACACAGTACTGCTTACTGGAGGATGCAATGATAAATGGGAAGGAAGCCAGCCGGGATCATCCTTGTGAGGAAGGAGACCAAGGAACTGTATCTGCAAAGAGTCATTGAACAATAGCTAAGACGAAATCCTTGTGCTTGCCCATTTTTGCTGTTATGTTTGAAACAAGGAAAATGACTGTAATTTCCTTGAACCTATCATCATTTAGTTGTCAGAAGAGATGATGAAAAGGCATTAATATAAGCCAGGTTTAGCCAGTTTGGTGGACCAAACACACTACTGAATATTTTCTGTTTATATGTTATTTTTGCTCATGTCTTTAATCCATTTCCAGACCCTTCCACCTGCAAACAATGACTGGGAGGAACCTGATCCCAAGAATTTCCAATCCACCCCACAGAAGTGTAAACGAACACATAATTTGGAGATTAACTACAAGGTAAAAACCTGAAAAAAAGTATTTTTTCCTATCATTTCCAAGATAAAGGAAAGCAAGGAGATGGAAGAAATGAAAGTTAGGGAAAAGAGTTGGAACCTGGAGAGTACTTTTTGATGCTTTTACGCACTGGGCTGTTTTCACTTAAAGGGGATATATTCCACTTCATTCAGTTGGGCTTATGTAGAAAATGTGTATAAACCTTATCTGAACCTCCAGATATTAATAAAAATGCATTTTATTTACACAGACATACCTGATACCACGTATTGAGAGGAAACCATGATAACTTGTAAGGACCATTTTCCACTCTCCCTTTATACTTACAGTGTAATGCAGCCCCACCCCCCTCACCTTATTCCATTGTGAAGTGATGGATTCTGGGACCTGAAGTCCATCTGCACAGTTCTTTTTAAAGCAAAGGGACAAGTCCCTGAATCCATTGCTTTACAATGGAACAAGGTGAGGAAGGCATTGGATCACTTTGTAAGGGGGTGGGAATCTGGTCCCTGCAGGATGACAGACTATCATTTATAACATTAATGACTTTAGTATTATTGCTGCTGTTCTTAATAATAATCATTATTTAATAGATTATAGCATTGTATAATAGTGCACAGAATCTTAACTCAAAAGCCATAATTAAATGTAAAAATACAAATAAAGTCATTATTTAAACCCCAGAGGCATTTGCTTTCTGTTGCAGAAAGTTTCTGGAAGAAGAACTTTTTCTTTGGAAGATGGCATCTGTCATCCTCATGTGACTTAATTGTAAGTTTGAACTCTGAGTGCAGACAAATGTATTTAGCAGGATCTCAATTGCACTGTCCTTGTGTGTCCCCTTAGAGGTTGCAGTTGACCTTTGCAATTGTTTGTGCAGGCTTAAACTTAGAGTCAAGGTATATTATATGGGATTTTCAGTTCTATGTCCCAAGTGTACATTTAATAAGGACAGTCTGCGGCAATTGGCGAAATCAGTTTAGCGAACATTTTTTCCACTACCTAAGTTGTGGTATAATTCGGACGCAGAGTATGCGCATAATATTTGCAGTTTGCAAATATACCATATTTAAAAAGCTTTTGCACTGTGAATAAAAAATATGCAATTATGTTTGCGCATTGTTTTATAAATATAACCACAGACAGGGCAAATATGTTCACTGTGTGAATAATTCTGCATTGCGCACATTTTATAAAAGACCCCCAATCAAACCCCCCCCCCCCACTACTTTGCAGTTGCACTACTCCTCCAACTATTGCTGCACTTCTCCTTTAGCCAATTACTGGCAACACCAATCCCACTGTGCTGCACCTTACCACCACCATCAATGTGCTGGGGGAGCCTGCCAGGTTTCTCCCAGTTCTCTCCTGGTACCCTAGTGGACCAGTCCAACCCTGGCTACAGGAGCAAATGAGGTAAACGTGTAGTGGGGTGAGGGGGGGGGGGCACATCGGGGTGGCAGTAACCAGAAGTGACTGTGAGGACCACTATTGACTTGCTTTTACCTTTAAAAAACTACAGATACAGATATTTACCAATATGAGCATTGATGGTTGTTAGAATATTTTAGTTCAAACCCATCCTTAACTCATTACAATATTACAGATATAGGAAATATTGGTTTATCAGTCATTCAGCAGTGATGAGCGAATTTTTTCAGCAGGCATGGATTTGCAGCGAATTTCCGCATTTCAACATTGGCAAATAGTTTCGCAAAACTTCAGTGAAAATTCGCCACGGAAAAATTGCGCATCAAAAAAATTTGTTACACGTCAAAATTGGGCGCGGTCACGTCAAAAAAGGGAGTGGTCATGTCAAAATAATACATGGGCGGCAAAAAAGACGCGGGCGACAAAAAAATCACGTGACAAATGCGTTCCGCAAATTTTTTTGCCGTTTCACCAATTTTATGGCGAAGCAAAACGGGACAGATTCGCTCATCACTATCATTCAGCTATAGCGCTAAGTTTTCCTAAGTAGCAGCTATAGCACTAAGTTTTCCCAGTAGCAGTAACCCATAGCAACCAATAAGATGTTTGCTTTTAAATAGGTGACCTGTAAATGTTTCTGCTGATTGGTTGCCATGGGTTAATGCTCCTGGGTAAACATAGTGCCTTTTATTTTATAATCCACTAAGAGAGCAAACAGTCATTCTCTTCATATCTTTCCCAAACTGGCATTTAGGCTGAGTCCTACCTGCCACTGTGCCCTAGTGGGCAGCAACTCAGCATTTTGGGTAACACTGGTCATAATAAGGCCTTATTAAATCTAATTCAGGACTGGTTACTTTGTGAACAAAGGATATCCACTGTTCAAATATTCTCAGAGCCCAAAATTGCTCCCAGCAGCCTATATGAGGGTATGCACACTGAGGGCTCGTCAGATCCACGTATAAGTGCTGCAACCCAGAGCGAAGTTACGGTAAAGGTGGATGTGCTTTTACATTTTTACAAGGTTGTCTTATGTATTTATGTTTATATTTGTATATTCTTAAATGAGCAGTGCATCTCACATTGGTACTAGGAGGATCTCCAACTGGCTGTGCACAGTTTCCTTTATACTTGGTTATTTTATAGCCGTGCATTTCATTACTGGAAGCACAGCACGCACACATAATGATAATTAATAGCATCATCGAGTGAAATAATAAAATAACTTTATTAATGTTCAATTTAGGTTTTTTTTTTATTGCATATGCTTTCAGCTTCATTAAACAAGATACAAAAATAACTATGATGGATGATCTCCTTTAAATACCCTGATAATGGATGTCACAGCCCAGATTGCTGGATACAGGTGAGTAATAGTTAATGCACTAAACTTCAGTGATGGAGGTATTATAACAGGATGGATATAACTATAGCTTACTGAGAGCAACATGGGGTTTGGGGGGTATTAGTGAAGGATCAGGAAAGCACAGTGTTGCAATGGATAGCATTACTGTCTTGCAGTGCTGGGGTATTAAGGTTTGATTTTAGCCATGGACCTTTATGCAATCATTTTGTATGTTCTGCCTGTGCCTCCTATACTCCAAAAACAAACAGGAATAGGGTCCTGATACACATCTGCGTTTTGATGCGATATGGATTGGGCAGGCACTAATGCAGAATCTCTGTATGTCGGCACTATAAATAATAATAAATTACTTCTAATCTAAGTGAAATGCTTGGCACAGATCTATTAGCTGTCTATAATATATAGCCCAGTAACAGGCATATGCTGTAGGTTCTACATTAGGTGTCACTTAATAGGTTAAAACCTAATCAATGTATAGGTTGCAGTGGAACACTATAAGCTGGACTGGGGAAAGGAGAGAGAGGCACTGCACCAGATTTTACCTGAGTATTAAAACCCAGAGCAACCAATTAGCAATAAGCGCTTTCAACTTCCAAACAACCAAGGAACACAATGTACTGATTAGTTACTCTTGATTATGACTCAGTTTTATTTTAGCTGAAAGAAGGTGAAAGTATTATGAGGAACCATTTCCACCAGTAAATCTAGATGATAAAGGACCCCCATTGATTCTACCAGATGTTTTGCCTAGAAGGAGCTCAGGTGCATTTGCACACATTACTTATTACCTACAGAACTTACTTCATCACATCTAGTGCCAATACACTCCAGGGTCCAGGGCACTGAAATCTCATCCAGAGTTCTTTTTGGCAGCAGTAAATTTGCAACTCCCCTTATACATATGGCAGACTTATAAAACCCCATGTCTTGTAACCCATAGCAACCATCAGGTGTTTGCTTCCAGATGGGTGACCAGTAACCAGCTGTTTAGATGCTGTAGTAAATGTTGCACCTTATATTACATGAATCACTCTGTGCATCCAAATGAAGTCCAACAAGACTATACAAAACCACTTAAAATGCCACTTTCAGTACCGAAATAACCTGGGAACAGGGGCAGCTTTAGAGCTGTGTATCTTCTTCAGTGCTACAATGTAAATGCGGTGTTTTAATTAGCCATTTGCAGTTCTGGGTAGACATGCATTGCCCTGCAATAAGAACACCCTTCTAAGGAGCCAATAATTTATTTCCCAGATATCTCAACAATAGAAAGTGCTCCTTCCGGAACCCACTGGGTTAACCAGTGCTGGGACATGCCTACATCTGTCGCAAGGCGATGATAGAAAGTGTATCAGTATGAAGGGCGAGAGGGAGGGAAACACCGCTAGGACTGTCTCAGAAAATTCATGTGAGCGTTCATTCATAGCTCACTACATTAAATGTTTGTTCCAGTACATTGCTGTTTTATGGCTCTGCTCTGCACTGCAATTAATATGCTTGATGCAAATTGAAAACCAAGACGTAATCCATCCTTCCCTTTCACAGAGCACAAGATACCATTATTACTGCCAAGCTACAGGGGTATGAGGGCCATTCTTTAAATCTGAGCGTTCGTTAGCTGAAATCTTATTTTGCAGATGTCTCAGTCTTTTGTATAGAACTTGCCCTTGGGTGTATAGAACCCACAGTGAGTGAGCAGGGCTGTTGTACTGCACCCTTGCATCTGCGCATGTATATTGTGTAAGAAAGGGAGGAACAATATACAAATTTTCCGATTCAAATGACTGACTGCTATTACTAAAGGAACTATACTGGAACCTGGTAAAATTGTTGGTGCTAGTCATGGTTGACATTTGTACTTTATATCTATTATGGCCTTCAGGGCACAGTTCAAACATTAAAGTCTGCATTGTTCTACACTGATTGATAAAAGGACTATATATTCATCTAGTACAGGTATGGGATCCATTATCCCGGAAACCCATTATCCAGAAAGCTCCGAATTACGGAAAGCCTGTCTCCCATAGACTCAATTTTAATCAAATGATTCAAAATTTTAAAACTGATTTCCTTTTTCTCTGTAATAATAAAACAGTACCTTGTAATTGATCCCAACTAAGATATAATTAATTATTATTTGATGCAAAACAATCCTATTGGGTTTAATTAATGGTTTATTGATTTTTTTAGCAGAGGTATGGAGATCCAAATTACGGAAAGATCCCTTATCCGGAATACCCTTGGTCCTGAACATTCTGGATAATGGGTCCTATACCTGTATAATAGATTCTCCATAGCATTTGATTTAGTTGCTGTGCTAAGCAGTCCTATAATGCATTTTCAGTATTTATAAGGATAGGAACAGGCACAGAAGACAACATGATCCGTGTGTCTTCATCATCTTCTAGAGAACCTGGTACATGTCAACTGTTTGGTGCTAAATTTACCATTCTTCTCATTTGTATTGCCTTGGTCCATATCACTTTTAAAATGCAGGCTGGTAACGGCCTTTAAAAGATATGCTTAATCAACATTTACAAATGATCTCATGTCATTACCAAGTTTAATCAAGACAGATGGGAAAAAACAAAACAGCAACCCCATATGCCAGTGGTATACACTCAGAGGCCACGTAGATGGGGAAAAGATCAGTTTTACATGTTTTAATTAAAGATTTGGCTGATTACATTTGCTATGAGAAAAATGATGCTTATGTATGATGGGGAAGGGTCAATTCCTACCAGTAGAGAATGGCTGCAACATCTCCGGAAATGACTCTCTACACTTTGTTTTATATTTAGATCTTTATTTAGTACCAGCAGTGTCTCCAGCACACCCCGAGCCATAATTGATGTGTTGTAAAGGAGGTATATCGCCGTCCATTAGAAGAGAGCCGTATATCATTTTTGTGTTGGTGCTAACACTCACATATATATCAAGGCAATGCAGAAAGCCATTCTATAAAACAGTGGGAACAAATGGATTAAGAAGTGCATCAGCTTTAAATAGCTCCTGGAACTTCATAGATGTTGTATATACCAACACCAGCTACATTTTTATTCTCACTAATCAAGTTTTTTTGCATAAGGAAATAAAGCTAATTTCACAGCATGCTGGATATGGTGTTGTATTCAAAGGGAAAAATATCTAATATAAGTCCTGTGTCATTCCTCTAGCTCATTGCTGTCCAACTTCTGTGGTGCCAAGGGCCGGAATTTCTCTAGAATACATAGTGGAGGGCTGCTGATGGAAGTCAGCTTTGACCACACCCTTTTAAACCACACCCACTTCAAACCACACCCATATTATCACAAGAGGTTTTAAGACCCTGCCCACATAAATGGTGGTAGCGCAGCATAAACCCAAATGGTTGGTGCTGACTGTAGGGTTATCACCCTTCACTCGTTTGTGAAAGAATTATATTATGTCGACATACCCATAAATCCATATGCTTCCTCCCCTGTGGATAGCACAGCAACCCCCAGCTCATACTTACACACCTTAGGGACCATTTAAGGACTATATCCAACTGCTAACAAAATCCCAGAACAAACCCCTGCCAGGTTCACCTCCCACAGGCAGCATAGGGCAGGCAGAGTGTGGCACACAGGCAGCATAGGGCAGGCAGAATATGGCACACATAGGCAGCATAAGGCAGGCAGAGTATGGCACACACAGGCAGCATTGGGCAGACAGAGTATGGCCCACACAGGCAGGGTAGGGCAGGCAGAGTATGGCATACACAGGCAGTATAGGGCAGGAAGAGTATGGCACACACAGGTAGCCTAGGGCAGACACAGTATGGCACACACAGGCAGTACTCTTCCTGCACTATGCTGCCTGTGTGCCATACTCTGCCTGCCCTATGCTGCCCATGTGTGCCATAATTTACTTGCCCTGCCCTGGCTGTGTGTGCCATTCTCTGCCTGTCCTATGCTGTTGTGTGTGCCATACTAAGCCTGTCCTATGCTGCCTGTGTCATACTCTGCCTGCTCTACCCTGCCTGTGTGTGCCATACTCTGCCTGCCCTTAACTGTCTTTGTGTTCCATGCTCTGCCTGCCCTATGCTGCCTGTGTGTGTCATGCTCTGTCTGCCCTATGCTGCCTGCGTGTGTAGCATACAGTAGTACATACAGGTGGTACATACAGTGACACAATTCTGGCACTGTTCCTACAGTCTGAGGTGTAAACAGGTAAACAATGTGGGTGCTTACAGCCTGAGGTATGAACACTGCAGGGGGTAAACAATGCAGAAACTAAAAGGTGTGATCAGTACAGGGGATTTCATGTTTAAACAATACAGGGGGTTTACAGCCTGAATCTGAGGTGAGAACCATGCAGGGGGCCAGTTAATCTCAGTACTGATACCATTTAAAATTTACACAAAGGTAAGCCATCAAAGCAGCCAGACAGGTGGGGGGGGGCACACAGAGGGGGGTCGTGGCCTGCCAGCTGGACAGCACTGGTCTAGCTCACTTGAAGATGTGCCATAGGGCTGATTACATGGCTTAAAAATGTGGACCCCCTTTACTATTGCTGTTTCTAATAAACTATTCTTCCAGCTAATTAAAGTATGGAGCCTGTGAATACTACAATATGGCATATCAATATTTAATTTCAAACACAGATTTTATACTTTAATACACATCATAGCTGATGACATAATGTTATGTTGGAGCTTAAGGCCATGCTGTTCTACCAATAAACATGTATAAACATGTGTTTATTATTCTATTAGTTTTTGTTTTGTTTATTGTTAGACCAGTCTGTTGGCATCCATCATCAACTAGATAGACCCACCTAGTAGTACATGCATGCTCTTGGCTATTCTAGGTGGCAATGGGGCAGTTAACCTAATAGTTAGCTCTGCTAAATTGGGAGAAATGCTGCAGGGATCTTAATAACAATAAGTCATACTAATATTTAATGTGTTTTAATATTGTGTTTTTGTGAGTTGTATAGGAGTTGTGAGGAGTATTATGAGTGTATAAAGAAAACATCTTAAAGGGTACACATTATTACTGAAATTGAGATAATTTGGTTGTTTTTCTCATTATGACTCATTACTGAAATGTTTACTTATTTGTTAAATGTCTTTATAAACAACTGCCATTTCATTGTGACCAACCATTGCTGTTGGATTTTACAGAAAGATGACGGCCCAGAAAGATAACAAATGAAAAAATAGTGTTTCAAAATTCAAGAACCCTAGGAAAGACAGGTGCCAGTTCTATGAATTGGGCACACAACTAGATGTGACCCATATGGGATGTGTGAATGCCTCACTACAGTTACCACATCATTTGATCTGAGTTAATAGCTTCCATCACTGTAGCCTGTGAGTTTACATCTGCTTGGTATAACCTAGATTTACACTAATTAGTCTATATAGTATAAATGGCTCCATCATTTCATGCAAACAGTTTATACTTCGGCGTAATGGTGTTAGCCCTTTACATTCAAGTGAAGCAAAACAACTTGATTAAATGCACTTCGACCAACACCTACGTTAACAGAAAATCTGCCTTTTCACCATTGATTTTCCTCAGACACTTAAGAAGAAACATCTTCTAACTGGTTCATGTGAATACTCCTTGGCTTTAATTGTCTGTTTTCACAGAGGTTGTGCACCAATGTACTAATGTACACATGCACTAAGAAGGCAACATGAAGTTAAACATAGGCACTGTGGCAATATACAGTAAATCTCCTTCTATCTAGAACCAGAAATTAAAGGAACACAGTAACAGCAGCCACTTGCCATAAAGAAAATTGGAGTCAATGTAAATGACTTTAGAGATCCAAGCCCACCTTTATGCAATGTGTTTAAAGACCCACTGACAGCTAGACTCCATAGCATAGCATGTAAACTGACAGGACCGTTCTCAAGCTTTTGCTAATGCTAAGGTTTAGAAATCCAAATTCCAGACCTCCAAGTATACCCAACAGATTAAGAACTTGCTCCCAAACACCTTTAGTCTAAAGCTGGCCATACACGCACCGATACTATCGTACGAAACCTCGTTTCGTACGATATTCGGTGGGTGTATGGCATGTCGGCGAGTCGACAGGAAGCTGCTGATATCGGTCGACTCGCCGATCGGCCAGGTTAGAAAATTTTGATCGGGCGCCATAGAAGGCGCCTGACCAAAATCTGCCGTCAGGGCTGAATCGGCAGAAGGAGGTAGAATTCCTATTGTTTCTACCTCCTTATCTGCTGTTTCAGCCCTGACTGTGTGTGGCGGATCTGACGACCGATGGTCGCACGAAACATTGTTAGATTGCCACGTGTATGGCCAGCTTAAGGGGCAAGCTTTGACTTTTCCTATCTTTTTTTATGAAACACCTTTAAAAAGGTATGGAGGTATTTCCACGCCACACTGCCACCATTCACATTTACATGGGTGACCTCTAGCTGCAACAATGGGGGTCATTACCTTTGAAGCTACAATAGAATCAGGCTTTCAACTGTCAACTCTCAACCTACTTCTGGCAATCTCTGTGGCTTGTGCAATGCTCACATCCACAATAACATTATATATTGCCTGGAGAACTGCAATAAGACTAATAAAAACTGTGGAAGGTTTAATCATTGAGCTAAAACTTGACAAATAGAATTTGAATAGAATTTGTCAGCAGTGCTTCAACTTTGGTGTGTGTGTGTCTCTGTCTGTCTATCTGTCTGTCTGTCATCTATCTATATCTATCTATCTATCTCTCTATCATCGATGGGGTTGATTCACTAAAGTGCGATAAGCGTTATCGCATGCTTTTTTTTTGCGTTAAAAGTAAAGCGAAAAAAAACGCACAATTCGCTAAAGTATTATCGCATGCATTAAGTCGCATATCACGTGCGTTAAATAGCACGCAACTGCATGCGTTAATTCTCGTGCAGAAATAATACTAACGCATGATTCACAAACACTTAGACGCGCTAAATATCGCATTTGTCTGTGCGAAAATTAACACCTACTTGAGGCAGGCGGTAATTATAGAAAAGTACAGTTCATGAGATTTTGGCAACACAATATGGATTTTGCAGTGGGATTTATTCAAGTCTGTGCTGGCCCCAGAGTGATGCAGCCGCCAGTTTGCAGGGAAATGGTCATGTTCAAAAAAAGTAGTTTTACGAACGAAATGGTGTGTATGGCGTGGGCGCGACAAGTAGCGCGCGTTGTGTCGAATACCGCACGAAAATAGTCTTTGGGACTTAAATAACGCAAACAGCATTGTGTCTAAATTAACGCAAATATACTTTTAGTGAATCGTGCGTTAAGACGCAAAAAATAAGACGCGATAAAATTTTTAACACATGCTATAAATAGCGCTCGTTTTATCGCACTTTAGTGAATCAACCCTTATCTATCTATATCTATCTATCTTTCTACAGTAGAGGATTGTTGTACCATGTTAGCCATAATTCAGAAAAAGAAAAACTAACTATTATATATAAAAATGCAAGCTTTCGAGAAAAAAATGACATCTCTTCATCAGGCATGATGTTATAATTTCTAATACAGTACCTAAAGATATGTATACATGCAGAGACACAATAGGATGCAGTTACATCAAAGTAGGAATCTGATTGCATGGACATGTGCAATGGAAAGTGTATAACAGAGAACTAAAGAAAGATAAGGATCTTGTATCCTGAAAGCACTTGGGTACCAAATGTATAGTTTGCATATTCAGTAGGGACATTTGTTGTGTTCATTTGATGTTGTCAGGCCCTTTAAAGGGTGCATGATTCACATGGGGATGGGGGAAGAAGTCCCCAGGATACATGCAGCCTGGGGGTTATATCTCACATGAATCCCTGTTTAAGCCACTGCACAGGGTTTCAATTTCTTCCATACCTTTATACTCCCCAACCTTCCCCATTAGTACAGTTCCACATTAGTACATTGACCCTGAGGTCAGTAATATTGTGGTTGGTACCGTTAAAATGTGCCCCACTGGATATTCTGTCTTCTTGTTCTTAACAGTGAATCTGTGCCCTCTCATTCTATCTCAGGGCATCTGCCCTTTTTCCCCAACATAGAGTCCCATAGTGGGACATTGCAGGCACATCATTAAATAGACTACATTTGATAAGTGGCAAGAGAATGAGCCCTGTAACCCGGTTTTCCATTTACATAGTAACATAGTAAGTTGGGTTAAAAAAAGACATACGTCCATCAAGTTCAACCATAATGCCTATATATAACCTGCCTAACTACAAGTTGATCCAGAGGAAGGCAAAAAACCCCATCTGAAGCCTCTCTAATTTGCCGCAGAGGGGAAAAATTCCTTCCTGACTCCAAGATGGCAATCGGACCAGTCCCTGGATCAACTAGTACTAAGAGCTATCTCTCTACCCCTGTATTCCCTCACTTGCTAAGAATCCATCCAGCCCCTTCTTAAAGTTATATTTGGGAATGCAGTATCTGTACCCTATCTGTGCTGTATATGTTGGCACAGGTTTGGCATCGCTTGTGTCCACAGGGGAACGTACTACTATCGGCTGGAGCCTCCAGGGAACTCAATAAGCTCCTTAAGGTTTGGGGCTGTTTGAGCACAAGTTCCCATTTGCAGGACTTGGTGACTGTCCCTGATGTTTTTCAGCTCCCTGCAATAAATGCAATTACTTTTCTCTTACCCCCACTCACACTCTGAATTCATTTTCATATGTACAACAAAAGCACTCTGCTTGGAAACCTCTAAATTAGAGTTTCAAAATACAGTGTTTTAATGTTTGTACACGAAAAGGAGTCTAGCACCTATGGACCACCCAATTAGTGTGTATGGAACATAACTGAGACAGAAGGAAATTACTGTATACAGAGGAGGAGTAGCTTGGATTAACTTTAGTTAACTTCATTTGGTTTAGGGCAAAGGTAATAATCCTCCTGTGTAAGGCACCACATTTTGGTGGTATACCTTGTGTGGTTGGGACTACAAGTACTTTACAAGCATATTGATTCAGGGCATGAATTACCACTAAGTTAAAAGAGATAGTAGTAAAATGACTATGAAGATTTTCATTCATCCAGGTCATGGTATATCTAGTATAAATAAATCCAAAGCAACTGGACTTGTTAAGTAATCATTGAAAATGAGTCAATGATTAGTTAACAAGTCCAGTTGCTTTAGATTTATTTATACTAGATAGTAGTAAAGTAACTAAATAGTCTGGCTTGTCAGGGAAGGAAAGGGCTGCAGGTAGGCATCATCTGGACTGTTTTTAGTAGCAGGCAGCAGGTAGAGCAGAAGACTTTGTGTTCCTTCTGTTGGTGTCATATTAAGTGACAGAATAGGCGCATAGGCACCACATGGCTGCTGCTGCTGCAGGGAATTCAATGAGGAGTGACAGGAAGGCACATGACAGGGGCTACAGAAGAGAGGTGCATGGTTGGCAGGTCAGAGAGAATTAGATTTCTAATGAACATTGATTAATACTATTTGAGGTCAGACTCTTTCTCTACTGCAAGTTTTCTATTTACTCCTTAAAGGGAAACGAAAGGTAAAGTCACTTGGGGGTGCCAAAATGTTAGGCACCCCCAAGTGACTTTAACCGCTTACCTCGTACCCCGGGCTGGTGCCCCTGTTGGGAGAAAACAGCACCAGCCCGGGGCACCTGGAGCGCAGCGCTTCCGTGTTCTGGCTTCCTCTTCCTGAATGCCAGCGGTGGGCGCATGCGCAGTAGAGTGAAAAGCCGACTTTAATGTTTAAGTTCGGCTTTTCTCTTTACTGCGCATGCGCGCGCAGCGAAACGAGAGGAAGGAAGCGCCGGCAGCTACCCCGGGCTGGTGCTGTTCCCTCCTCACAGGGGCACCAGCCCGGGGTAAAAGGTAGGTGGTCAAAGTCACTTGGGGGTGCCTAACATTTTGGCACCCCCAAGTGACTTTGACTTTCTTTTCCCTTTAAGATTTAACTAGATTTGATTTATGATTTGTACAATAAAAGTACAGTTGCAGATTCCCTTCCCCTTCTCTGTGCTGCTGTCACTTACCTGAGCTTAGGGACCGACACACAATATACTGTACATATAGAATATAAATGTTGCAATATTAGGCTGTTATTACAGATTATTAGTACATGGCAGCTCTGAAACCAGTGCATTTAGCATCAGAACTTAATAATCAGCCCTGTAGCATCACCCTCTGTGACAGACAAACATTATTTTTTATGACCCCTAAGCTTCGCTTCTCAACACCTGCCCAGAGCCCACTGGTAGTCATTTATAAACACTGGGCAAATTTGTACCTGGGCTGTTACCAATGGCAACCAATCAGATGTTTGATTTTATTGTTCTACTTGCAGCTGGCTCAAAACAGCTAATCACTGACTGGTTACTGCCCAGGTGCAAATTTACCCAATGACAACTTTAAGGCTAATGCCACACCACGCGTATGGCGTATATTTTTAGCAAGCTGAAAAAACGCGTCATAACTCTCAACATCCCAATTGAGGGTTGAAATGGGATACACCCAGTTACAGGTATGGGACCCGTTATTCAGAATGCTTGAGACCTGGGGTTTTCCAGATAAGGGGTCTTTCTGTAATTCAAATCTTCTACCTTAAATTTGCTAAAAAAATTATTTAAACAGTAATTAAACCCAATAAGAATATTTTTGGCTCAAATAAGAAATAATTATATCTTAGTTGGGATCAAGTACAAGGTACTGTTTTATTGTTAAAAAAAATTGTAAAAATGTGAATTATTTGATTAAATTGGAGTCTATGGGAGATGGCCTTTCCATAATTCCGAACTTTCTGGATAAAGGGTTTCCAGATAAGAGGTCCAATACAACTACTATTACTTCTATGCCGATATCTGCATAAAAACGCAAGAGAATGCAATGTTTCCAGTTTATATGCGTATTTCGACTGCATCCGAGCATATTCCATTCATTCAGGTGCAGGCACTGGTAGGAGCGTATGGCGCATTTCTTCAGCAGGCGTTTTTCAGCTTGCCGAAAATATATGCCATACCAGCCTTAACTGCTGCTGTCTCAGGTGGGCAAAGGGGTAAAGTAATAAAGATTTTTGGGGCTATCCTATTCAAAGAAGCATCACCTGCTATATGTACAGTATGTATAGAATCAGAAGTTCCCCAATGGAGTGCCTTTTATTGGTAGCCTCCCCAAACAGAAATATCACCCCCCCTCCCCTGCAGGTGGGCCAGTTTTACTTACCTCCCATTGGGTGGGACCCTTCTGTTACTATAGTTCCAGCCTACCACTAACATTTCAGACTGATCTGTCCTTTCCAGATGCAACATTCTAAGCAGGTGATTGCTATATGGCGGGCCTGGGCACTGACATAGCAGCAACTAAGGAAATATTGGGTTATTTGGGTTTACTGATGCCTACTGATATTATGTGCAATTTTCTCATGCTTGACATACTCCATATAATATAAAAAATATATGTTTTTTAATCTAAATTGTTGTTTAAGTTGTTTATATAGATGCAAACGATCATTTATCAGCAACGTCCTTGATTAAAATGCTAGCAATCAACTTTATTTAGATGTTTCTTGCAGGCATAAGATATTTTATTGGTTCAGATGATCTCAGAATTGACTAGTGTCTGTCCTTCTGCTGAATGAGGAATACAGTTCTAGGTTAGATTAGTCAGGAGAACCACTGATGCACTGAGGAGCATGCCCATCTGTCTGTGGCTACTAAAAATACCCTGCTGTCTCAACTGCCTCGAGCACATTCTGCTTCTCACAAAGAAAAAATCCTCTCTCTCTTAGAGGGTCTTCTAACAATATCATTCGGCGTCTGAGTGCCAGTCCGAATAGCTGTTCATTTCAGTTTTCTCAGTGTGACAGCCTGCCTAGTTGTTAATTTCGTTTTTACTCAACATGACAATTTTTTTGCCTACTCTTACAGACATTTTCTCACAGACATGAAGAAGTACATTTGTGTGTGTTTACAGCATGTCCTCAGGAGAACGGCTCAGGCTTTATGTTCATCTGTTTCTGTCAGTAGTGACCACAGCACCCAAGTTACACTGAATGTTTAAGTATGACATTTTGTGTCACTGAGTTGAGTTACACACATACTGTAGGGCAACTTGAAAATTCAAAAATTTAATTTAAATGCTGAGCATTAATATGCTACCTAGCTCTTAAAACAGGGCTGCCCAAATGAAGGTCGTCGAAGGATTTTATGATCCCCATTAGGAACTGCTTACACACTCCATTGACAACCTTGGCCCCAGGGTCGAACTGGGCAGTCGACACTGGGAAAGAAACAGCCCTAGTGGGCCCCGATGGCCCAGATCCGACCCTTACACGTGCTCAGAGAAGGACGTCGGGCTGGGGCCCCTGTAGGGAGACTCAGCAGGGGGTCAGGGGGTGCAGCAGGGGGCCCCTAGGGGGTGCTGGGGATGTGGTCAGTGGGGGCACCTGTAAGGCCTCTGGGGCAGCAGTCCCAGTGGGCCCTGCACTCCCCAGTCCGACCTTGCTTGGCCCTGAGTGTGCACTATAGTGAATAACTGTATAGTGAATAACTTTATGAAAATGTTGGACATCACTGTTTTACCAGTGTTTTTCAACAGTATCCAGGTAATATTCCTAGTAAAAAGCCTCATGAATAGTCGCTTCCTTGTACCCATATTCTTGAGCGAGGTGACCTCCGTTCCTTTTGCATTGTCATGAATACCTACTGTATACTGGTATAGTGTTATGGCATCTCTTTCTCTCAGTTGGTCAGGTCTTCAATGACATAGCACACCCCGGGGCAGCTAGACAACTCCTCAACCAGCTTCTTGTAAGGACAATATAATAAAAATAGAAAGGTTGTGGAAAAAGATAAGGCAGGTTGTGACTAGTGAACCAAATACAATACATTTGCCCCTAAACATTTCAGTTAGAGTAAAAGTAGTTAAAAGTAAGGTATAGTCGCTCTTTAAATGTCAAAATGCAGAAAATATGGTTGACTACACATTATAGGCAAAATGAGTTACTGAGGGATTTTTAAATCTCATGTATTCATTATAAATGTTCTTTGATCTGAGAAAGAGTATGCATAGAAGAAACCCACCAGGAGAATCCATTATTAATCAATCAGTATATCACAGTGAAAGACTGTACTGGATCATTTAACACTTTATCTTTTAATATGCAGAACCTGATCATGTCCAAACTAACTTTTTTACACTTTTTTTGAGGTTAGTGTGTTGCATACAGATAGAGAAAACTTAATTCCGAATTATTTCAATATATTTTACATCACTAAATAAAAATCCTTCCTACAAATCCTGCTGAGCAGGAGTTTATTCTAGCTTGCACTGCTGGTCTATTGGACTGCATCTGACAGTCTGGGGTGCATATTAGTGTTGCTGGAATATTCACAAGTAGGCCAGTGTACATGTATTGTATCAGGTAAGGGTAACTTAGCAGGAGCATACTCAGACCACAAAAGGTTTGTGTTTGCAGGCCACAAGTATGAGGTGGGTGAGACAGATACTACATCTTCATACAGAACTTGACGATTCACTGAAAACCTAATAATTGCATTTTGTTACTTCCAAAGCCAACATTGCATGGAGACCATCACATATATTTGAACAGGGTGCAATATTGGTTTTACAGGAAAGATGGCGAAAGACTTAAGGTTTTGGGGCCCTAATTAGCACTGGGATTGTGGACCCCTTCCTTTCACTGATATCTTCTCTCAGAGATATATATTAATATTCATATTAATAGGGCTTTTGAATACTTTTCAAGTGTCCACTGCACCATACTGAGAGCAACAGGGGACTGGAGATATTGTTTCTCTGAGTTTACAGGCTAGTCTGCCCAAGCTATGGCAAAGTGATAAATTATTTTTATATTCCCAGTTGATGCACAGAATGAAATCATTGCAGCATTGTAGCATATATTTGTGATTTTTATTGAGGAATATAGACACAGACCATGCACAGCAAAAGAAACACTACCACGTCTTTGCAGACTAATGCCGGGGTACATGGAACTGCATGTAAGGCATAACAATCATTATTATATAGGGCTAAAGTCCAAGGCAACATTTCACTGGATGATACGTATCAAAAAGATATTCTTCTCCAGAATAAGCTTACTGAACAATCAAATTTTGTATAAATAATACTTCAGTCTTTTACTATTGCCAAGACTTGTTTTTTTCCAGGGTCCCATGAGGAAGGGCAGGGGAAGGGCAATGTTCAATGCATGTAACTAAATACTTTTCCATTACCTTATAATTGAGGTGTTCCCTGGCCATGTCCTAGTGACTTCTCCACTCCCACACCTAACATGATTTTGGCATAATACATGAACAAGAAGAATCAGAGTTCATTTACGTTGTTTTTTCTATATGTTAGAGTATATAATCATTATAGCATAAACTTGCAGCACACAATTTAGGCTGTGGACTGAAGAGAAGAGTAAGGATCAGAACTCTGTTTAGGAAGTTTGGAAAAGACACCTTAGAATGATGCATTTTAGACTGCTCTGTCTTACCAGCTGAGAAAACCAAGCAATCGCCTCAATTCCTTTCTGACACTCCAAGGTGGGTGGAGGGGGGAGAAAGAGGACATTATGTATTCCTCACCACAGGTCAGTTGCTTAGCGACCGCATCACGGCTAATTGAAAGCGCAGAGGATTACTGACTGCAGGACCACTGGGCCAGGGAGAGGCAGATGTGAAGTCAGATGTAATCTCACCAAGGGATGAAAGTAAAGACCCCATGCCCCTCTCTTTACATCCACCCTCCCCTCTTCCATATCACAGCAAAAACTAGGAATGCAATGACTTGCCACTGGGGCATTATAGACATGCTTCTGCACATCAATTGGTCTGTGTTTGAACATACCCGTAGCAAGAAATATATCATGAAGCATGAGCTGAAATAAGAGTTATTTAACACCCACTCAAATAAAAGCAAATCTGAGGCAGTGACCACCAAGTAACCGCTTTAGAATACGGTATCACAAATATCGTACACCTGCTCTCAGTGCAGCATGCACACACAGCACACTAGGATATGTAATTCTTGTACTGGAGCAATTCTTGTTCTGGTGCATTGATACTAGAGTTTGATAAAAACCCTCACTTCAAAAAGTACAATGAAACTGTCTGTATCTGAATGGGAAACTTATATTATCAAGAAAACCCTTGACTTGAAATGTGCATATAAGTCTCTTAAGGTCACTGCTATTCAGATTTTTTAAATGTAGACATAAGCCCCCCAAAATGAATTTGTTGTCAGCAGGATATACGTTGCTATAGAATATTTTTATAGACAGAGACAAAAGGTCCTCTGCACTCACCCATTATCAATATATAGGACATTAAGACATTTTGTGCATTAAGCTACCAAGCAATGCCCTTCCTTTGCTTGTTTGTCCATATATTGCAATATATTCAAGCTGACCAACTGCATCAAAGTCATCCCTTGTCTGGCCAGCTCCCAACCTATCCCAGCTACTGTTGGGTGATCCAACAGTGGTGGCCAAATATAGGCAACCTTTTCTAAAGAAAGTAAGTTTCATCGTAGTTTTAAAAACCATTAAAACCACAAAAATAAGAATGCTGATAAATGAGCCTCTTATGTTTGTGTTTGATATCTTCTCTTGTTTTTTTGATTGTCATCAAGAAATGTGCTGGCCTAAACCCTTTGCTACAGTTATACTGGGGGAAATTATTTTTAGAAAATGTTGGTTTAATAATATTATATTTCTTGAAGAAGGATAAGGCAACCAAGATAGCAGGAGACTAGTAGAGTTGGGGGAAGCTGTGCTGTTCATTTAGCTCAATCAACCTCCCGTGGGTTCCCATTTCCTGGCTAAATGCAAACTGATCCTGGTGTTGTAATTGAGTCACCCCTGAGATCTTTTTTTACTGATGTTAACATCCTCATTCCTTGCAGGAGAAACTGTCACTATGGATCAGGGTTCATTTGCAAATTTTGCCTGAAGGGACAGCACGTTCTAGGTCCCTACACTTAAATAAAATTGTAGGTATTTTAAATTACTTACAGGAGAATACACCTAGAGTGATCAAATTATAGCTGCCTTTGTTTCGTTATACTAAACTAAATTATATGTGTATGTCTTCATCCTCTACTACCATTATGTTCTTGGCTAAATTATACTGTATAGTGATGAGTAGTGATGGGCGAAATGTTTCACCAGGCATGGATTTGCGACAAATTTCCACATTTCGCCATTGACTGATTGTTTCGCGAAACAGATGAAAAAATTAGCTGCAGAAAAATTCACGGGCGTCAAAAGGATAGTCGCTGGTGCCAAAAGAATAGTGGCGCATCAAAAGCATAGTCGCGGGCGACAATTTTTTTTTGACATGCAACATTTTTGCCGTTTTACAAATCTTTTGAAAGATTCACAAATTTTCCGGCGAAGCAAAACGGAACAGATTCACTCATCACTAGTGATGAACAGATCTGTTCCATTTGGCTTCGCCAAAAATTAGCGAAATTACAGGAAAATTAGTGAAGTGACGAAAAATCAGCGAAAACGCTTTTGTCGCACAATTTTTTTGTCACCTCATGTCTTTTATTTGTTGTGTTTGTCTTCTTTTATGCTACCGAGCCCATTTTGACCCGACCGTGCCTATTTTGACGCAAACACACCTAATTTGACACAACGCAACTTTTTTTGACAAGCGAATTTCCGCAAAACAATTCGCCGATGGCTGCAAGTCCATGCCTGGCGAAAAAATTTGCTCATTGCTACTAGTGATGAGTGAATCTGTCCCGTTTCGCTTCAATATAAAATCTGCCCATTTTGACGTGACTACGTCCAGTTTTGGCACGACATGCCCATTTTTGACTCAACCGCGACTTTTATGTGGATGCTCAACAAATTCGTGACGTTTCGTGAAACAATTTGCCAATAGCAAAATTCGAAAATTTGCATGCGATTCCATGCCTGTCAAAAAAATTCCTTCATTGCTAATCACTACTATTCTGAGTTGAGCTAGAAAAGCACTTGTATCTATTTCATTCAAAAAGGCCCCATGCAGTAGTACTGTGATGCTTTAGTAGAAAAAAATGCTCAATGAATGCACGTTTGTAGAATATTTTTAAAAGTTGGAGGTTATACTAAAGACATTCAGATGGCACGGTTACTGTCTAGTCAACACCATGAGGAATATTGGCAGATGGCCTTTTGGAAACTGAAATTGTCAAACACATAAAATCCACCAAGCTGTGATAGAAGTCTTATCAATCTGTTCCGTATCTGATACTGAATATATGTTTTACCTCAACTGGTGCAGCTAAATGGCTGTTTTCCAACCGACCGTTTCTTACTGCAGGACACAAGCTAATCATTTTCCTTGATGAAGCCACTTGACTCATCTTATCTATTAGAGACTATCATTATAAGTGGGTTGGTTGCACCAGAAAAACAACATAAATCAAGGACAGCAGTGAACACAAGATATCTCAAAAACTGTAAGAGAAAAATAAATGTGTTTCTAGAGGAGATTAAAAAAAACAAAAAACATGCACTATGAGAGAATTAAAATATATATATGCAATACTACTTATTTTCTTGAAAAATAATCATCAACGTTGTTTATGTATAAATGTAATCAATTTATAACAAACAAGGGTTATTGAATAAAAGTGGGATCAGTGGAACCTGCTTATGAAGAGCTTACAATCTGAAGGGTTAGGGAACGTTTGAAACATAAGGAAGATGAAAACGCTTGGTGATTTATGATGAAGCTGATGTTTGATCAGACAAGATGCATTGAATATGCTTCTGTAAACAGTTGGGTCTTTAGGGAATGTTCGAAGTTTGGAAGGAAGGGGAGAATCTAATAGCTGGAGGCAGAGAGTTCCAGAGGCAGGCAGTCGGATGGGATGAAGTGATTTAAGGAAAAGAGAGTTGAAGGTTTTGTATTTCGGTACTAATGTTTAATTACGATTCATGTTTTTAAAATTTAAATTTTTTTGCCAAAAAATTAATTTTTTTAGTGATTTATTAAGCATCAAAACCACAAAAGCCAAGAATACAAAACTTTGCCATGTAAAAGTTTAAAGTAGTGATGAGCAAATCTGTACCATTTCGCTTCGCCATAAAATTTGCGAAACAATAATAACATTTGCAAATTGGCGGAAAATCTATTTTTTTTTAAAGCGACCGCGCCCGCGCCAACTTTTTTTGACACACAATGAATTTTTCCGCGCCAAAATTTTCACAGAAGTTTTGCAAAACAATTCGCCAATGCCGAAATGCAGAAATTCGCTGCAAATCCATGCCTGGTGAAAAAAATTTGCTCATCACCACTTTCAAGGTCATGTAGAAGTCAATGGGCAGCTGTTCTGTTTCCAGTTGGAAGATCTTCTTTCTCTTTGTGGTATTAGAGGCTTTGAATTTTTCAGATGCTCCATTTGTTGAAAAAACACATTTGTCCGCATTTTTTTTGTTTTATGATGAAGTAAAAGTTGATGTTTGATCAGTCAAGATGCATTGAGTATGCTTCTGTAAACAGTTGGGTCTTTAGGGAGTGTTTTGCTGTTTGGTAGTAAGGGGAGAGTTTGATAACTCGAGGCAGAGAGTTCCAGAGGCAGGGAGAAGCTCAAGGCAGAGAGTTCCAGAGGCAGGGAGAAGCTCAAGGCAGAGAGTTCAAGAGGAAGACAGAAGCTCGAGGCAGAGAGTTCCAGAGGCAGGGATAAGCTCAGGGCAGAGAGTTCCAGAGGCAGGGAGAAGCTCGTGGCAGAGCATTCCAGAGGCAGGGAGAAGATTGTGGCAGAGAGTCCCAGAGGCAAGGAGAAGTTTGAGACAGAGAGTTCCAGAGGCAGGGAGAAGCTCAGGGCAGAGAGTCCCAGAGGCAGGGAGAAGCTCGAGGCAGAGCGTTCCAGAGGCAGGGAGAAGCTTGTGGCAGAGAGTCTCAGAGGCAAGGAGAAGCTCGAGACAGAGGGTTCCAGAGGCAGGGAGAAGCTCAGGGCAGAGAGTCCCAGAGGATGGGAGAAGCTCGAGACAGAGAGTTCCAGAGGCAGGGAGAAGCTCGAGAATGAGGATTCCAGAGGCAGGCAGAAGCTCAGGGCAGAGAGTTCCAGAGGCAGGGAGAGGCTTGTGGCAGAGAGTTCCAGAGGCAGGAAGAAGCTTTTGGCAGATAGTCCCAGAGGCAGGGAGAAGCTCAAGGCAATGAGTTCCAGAGGCAGGGAGAAGCTCAAGGCAGTGAGTTCCAGAGGCAGGGAGAAGCTCAAGGCAGTGAGTTCCAGAGGCAGGGAGAAGCTCAGGGCAGAGAGTCCCAGAGGAAGGGAGAAGCTCAAGGCAGAGAGTCCCAGAGGCAGGCAGAAGCTTGAGGCAGAGAGTTCCAGAGGCAGGGAGAAGCTTGAGGCAGAGAGTCCCAGAGGCAGGGAGAAGCTCGAGGCAGAAAGTCCCAGAGGGAGGGAGAAGCTTAAGGCAGAGAGTTCCAGAGGCAGGGAGAAGCTCAAAGCAGAGAGTTCAAGAGGAAGACAGAAGCTCGAGGCAGAGAGTTCCAGAGGCAGGGAGAAGCTCAGGGCAGAGAGTTCAAGAGGCAGGGAGAAGCTCGTGGCAGAGCGTTCCAGAGGCAGGGAGAAGCTTGTGGCAGAGAGTCCCAGAGGCACGGAGAAGCTTGAGACAGAGAGTTCCAGAGGCAGGGAGAAGCTCAGGGCAGAGAGTCCCAGAGGCAGGGAGAAGCTCAGGGCAGAGAGTCCCAGAGGCAGGGAGAAGCTTGAGACAAGTTTTATAGTTGGGATAGGATGAAGTGATGATGAGGAAAAGAGAGGTGTAGGTCTTGAATTTAGGTAGTAATGTTTATTTACTATCTCAAGTACCATCTTTAAATGTGCAAACTAGAATAACAATGCATTTACTAACTGGAGCTGTGGCTGATGAGTAGCAAGGGGAGAGCCTTCATCAAACCCCATCTAATCGCCTTGGGGTCTTAATTTAGATCTCCCTATTTTAAGCCTACTAAAAATGATTTAAACATTAAAATAAACCCAGAAGGAATGTATTGCCTCCTATAAGGATTCATTATATTTTAGATGGGATCAAGTACAAGCTAGTGTTTCATTAATATAGAGAAAAAATGTTTTAAAATCTTTTAAAAAAGTTTTTAAAATTTAAAATATTTGATCAAAATGGAATCTATGGAAGATGGTCTTTCCTTATTTTAGAGTTTTCTTGATAATAGGTTTCCAGATAATGGATCCAATACCTCTGCAGAATTGACCTGCATGAAAGAAAACTTTTGTTTGTTTTGAAAAATTCCATTCATCACATTTTTTTTTTTTTTGTACTCGTGTAAACATCAATTGCTATGAACCTCCCCCCAAAGAGAATATATTTATAGTAAGTTATGTTTTGCTTTAAAAAGAGAATCATCTATTACATTTATAAATACATGCATACACTTTACAATATAGTATTTATAACTTATAGGGGCTGATTTACTAACCCACGAATCCAAATCCGAATTGGAAAACGATAATTTTGCGACTTTTTCGTATTTTTTGCAATTTTTTTCGTCGCCGTTACGACTTTTCATAAACTGTAGCAAATTTTTCGTAACCATTACGACTTGCGTGGAAAGTCACAACTTTTTCGTGGCAGTTTCGATTTGCTCGTATCTTGTCGCGACTTTTTCTTATTGAGCACTCGTAAGCGGTGGACGAAACTTTCAGACTTAGCATGATTTTGGAAGCCTCCCATAGGGCTCAATGGTACTCTGCAGCTCCAACCCGGCCCAAGGAAAGTCTCCCATAGGGCTCAATGGCACTCTGCAGCTCCAACCCGGCCCAAGGAAAGTCTCCCATAGGGCTCAATGGCACTCTGCAGCTCCAACCTGGCCCAAGGAAAGTCTCCCATAGGGCTCAATGGCACTCTGCAGCTCCAACCCGGCCCAAGGAAAGTCTCCCATTGGGCTCAATGGCACTCTGCAGCTCCAACCCGGCCCAAGGAAAGTCTCCCATAGGGCTCAATGGCACTCTGCAGCTCCAACCTGGCCCAAGGAAAGTCTCCCATAGGGCTCAATGGCACTCTGCAGCTCCAACCTGGCCCAAGAAAAGTCTCCCATAGGGCTCAATGGCACCCTGCAGCTCCAACCCAGCCCAAGGAAAGTCTCCCATAGGGCTCAATGGCACCCTGCAGCTCCAACCTGGCCCAAGGAAAGTCTCCCATAGGGCTCAATGGCACTCTGCAGCTCCAACCTGGCCCAAGGAAAGTCTCCCATAGGGCTCAATGGCACCCTGCAGCTCCAACCCAGCCCAAGGAAAGTCTCCCATAGGGCTCAATGGCACCCTGCAGCTCCAACCCAGCCCAAGGAAAGTCTCCCATAGGGCTCAATGGCACTCTGCAGCTCCAACCCGGCCCAAGGAAAGTCTCCCATAGGGCTCAATGGCACTCTGCAGCTCCAACCCGGCCCAAGGAAAGTCTCCCATAGGGCTCAATGGCACTCTGCAGCTCCAACCCGGCCCAAGGAAAGTCTCCCATAGGGCTCAATGGCACCCTGCAGCTCCAACCCAGCCCAAGGAAAGTCTCCCATAGGGCTCAATGGCACTCTGCAGCTCCAACCCGGCCCAAGGAAAGTTGCAAAACATTCGTAACGGCTACGAAAAAGTTGCGCCAATTTCTGAAAAAAATCGCAAAATACCGATCATTACGAAAAAAAACGCATTCGGACGCCTTCAGACCATTCGTGGGTTAGTAAATCAGCCCCATAGAGACCAGTAAGAATAATTTTCTTTCTATTGTAGTTGACTGATCAGAGCTAAGGGCTGATTGGTTGGTAGGTGAAATCCTACCTTGAGTCATAAAAACCACCCAAAATCAAAAACACCAGAGCTATGGAATCTGTGGGAAAACATAAGTGCAGGTTATTCTCATACAGTTGTTGAGTAAAAAGGAACAGAAGAGCAGATCTAGCATTAATAATAATTAAACCCTCCCCCATTGCTATTTTTAATAATTGTCATTCAGAACAATGTGTACTGGGCCAAGTCACAAACTGATATATAAAATGGGATGATAACAATAATTTGTTTGTGCAGGCAACTGTATCCCAAACTAATTCACAATATGCTTTTCCCATGTTTGAAGTGGAATGTAGGATGTATCAAAACATCGCTAATACCAGGAAAAGCATTTTCATGTTCTGTCTCCGTTAACCAATTATGATGCTCTGTTCCTATTTCCTGTGTATTCTAGCGGCTTACAGTATTCACCTTGTCTTTTCCCTTACAATAAGCTGACAGCTGCCAATCGGATGTGTGTGTAGGTTGTGGGGAATAGATTGAAGGACTTTACTAAAAAATACAGTTCCAAAATATTAACACAAAGGGGCACATTCATGAAAACACGAGTTCGAATCCCGAATGGGACATATTCGGATTGGATACGATATATTCTGAAGATCGCAAATATCACGAATGCCTATGAAAAAATCATATAAGTCACAATAATATCGTATAGGCGATCCGAAATTTTCATACCGAACGATTGTAAACAGCGGGAAAACCTTTCCGACTTTGCTCCTTCTGTGCATGATTTTAGAAGCCTCCCATAGGGCTCAATGGCACTCTGCAGCTCCAACCCGGCCCAAGGAAAGTCTCCCATAGGGCTCAATGGCACTCTGCAGCTCCAACCTGGCCCAAGGACAGTCTCCCATAGGGCTCAATGGCACTCTGCAGCTCCAACCTGGCCCAAGGAAAGTCTCCCATAGGGCTCAATGGCACTCTGCAGCTCCAACCTGGCCCAAGGAAAGTCTCCCATAGGGCTCAATGGCACCCTGCAGCTCCAACCTGGCCCAAGGAAAGTCTCCCATAGGGCTCAATGGCACTCTGCAGCCCCAACCTGGCCCAAGGAAAGCCTCCCATAGGGCTCAATGGCACTCTGCAGCTCCAACCTGGCCCAAGGAAAGTCTCCCATAGGGCTCAATGGCACTCTGCAGCTCCAACCCGGCCCAAGAAAAGCCTCCCACAGGGCTCAATGGCACTCTGCAGCTCCAACCTGGCCCAAGGAAAGTCTCCCATAGGGCTCAATGGCACTCTGCAGCTCCAACCCGGCCCAAGAAAAGCCTCCCACAGGGCTCAATGGCACTCTGCAGCTCCAACCCGGCCCAAGGAAAGTCTCCCATAGGGCTCAATGGCACTCTGCAGCTCCAACCCGGCCCAAGGAAAGTCTCCCATAGGACTCAATGGCACTCTGCAGCTCCAACCTGGCCCAAGGAAAGTCTCCCATAGGGCTCAATGGCACTCTGCAGCTCCAACCCGGCCCAAGAAAAGCCTCCCACAGGGCTCAATGGCACTCTGCAGCTCCAACCCGGCCCAAGGAAAGTCTCCCATAGGGCTCAATGGCACTCTGCAGCTCCAACCCGGCCCAAGGAAAGTCTCCCATAGGACTCAATGGCACTCTGCAGCTCCAACCTGGCCCAAGGAAAGTCTCCCATAGGGCTCAATGGCACTCTGCAGCTCCAACCTGGCCCAAGGAAAGTCTCCCATAGGGCTCAATGGCACCCTGCAGCTCCAACCTGGCCCAAGGAAAGTCTCCCATAGGGCTCAATGGCACTCTGCAGCTCCAACCTGACCCAAGGAAAGTCTCCCATAGGGCTCAATGGCACTCTGCAGCTCCAACCCAGCCCAAGAAAAGTCACGATAACGAAGCTTGAATGAATCCGAAACTTTCGTACTTGGAGCGACAATACGATTTTGTCGCACAAATTTTGGCGCAAAGTACGAAAAAGTCTCGCAAGATATGAAAAAGTCGCAGAAAATACGCTTGGAGCGTTCGTGGAGTAGTAAATGTCCCCCTAAGGGTTTCTGTGTCTGAAAATTTGTGATCGTAGCAAAAATTAACAAGCTCCAATTTTTTTAAATCAAGTTTTCTGAACTCAAAGTTTCAAGTTCTATCTACCGGGGGAAAAACGTTTAAAAAATTAGAATGCAAAAATTTCATGGATTAAACCTCAAGTTTAATTGTGTTGAGTTTAAAAAAACCTGAATTAAATATTGAATTAATATTGGACCCGTTATCCAGAATACTTGGTACTGAGGGTATTCCAAATAAGGGGTCTCTCCGTAATTTGGATCTTCATACCTTAAGTCTACTAAAAAAATCAATATTGAATTAAATTAAACCCAATCGGATTGTTCTGCCTACAATGAGGATTATTTATATCTTAGTTGGGATCAATTACAAGGCACTGTTTTATTATTACAGAGAAAAAGGAAATCAGTTTTAAAATTCTGGATTATTTGATTAAAATGGAGTCGGGCTTTCTGTAATTCGGAACTTTCTGGATAACGGGTTTCCAGATAAGGGATCCTATACCTGTACAAAAAAATGAAATCAATATTTTACCGGCAGTAAAGAAGTGAATTGATTTTTATCAGGGTGCAAATTTGCCCAATGTTTATAAATGAACCCACTGTGTCTGTGTTCACAGTTAGTTTAGGCACCTCCTGTGGTCCACCTCCAGTTTCCAAGCTGCCAGACATTTGGAAGAGGATCAAACATCGTAATTTGCTCCATCAGGAGGGGTGATACTAGGCCCCACCTTAAGAACAGATACTGCACTGCTTCTTAGATAAATGCTGTGCAACTTGCAGCTATTGCCTTTGGTGTCAATGGAAAATGACCAGACTGGATCTAATCCATCTGGTTTGTGCTTCATAGCTCTTGGCCAATGGAGAGTTAATAAAACCATTTAGTTTTCAGCCAAAGCAACAGTCAATATAACCTTGATTATCTTCAGTTTCTGTATTTTCTTCATTCCCTTTTCTGATCATCACATCAGTGTCCTTCAGTTACTGCTTCACTTTAAATAGCTGGAACACTCCATTCACGTTTGCATAAATTCCTGTATATTCATATTCTAACTTTAATATAATAGCTTGGCGCATGGTTATATAACAAAAAGTTTAGCTCTCGTTCAACCCAGCATTCTATATTTTTTCATTTTTAATGTATATGTATAATATTGTGTACATATCTAAATGATATAGTTCAATTCTTACATAGTTCCATAGTTCCATAGTTACATAGGGTTGAAAAAAGTCCATCAAATTCAACCCTTCCAAGTAAACCCAGCACACACAAACCTAAACTTACCTATCTATACACTCACATACATAAACTATATAGACAAACATTAATACTAACTGTAGATATTAATAAGTTTAGGTGGCAATTATATTACATATAGTTATATAGAGTTGAAAAAAGACCCATCACATTAAATTCTTCCAAGTAAACCCAGCACACACAAACCTATACTGACCTACCTATACACTCACATACATAAACCATATATACCAACATTAATACTAACTGTAGATATTAGTATCACAATAGCCTTGGATACTATGATTGTTCAAGAACTCATCCAGGCCCCTCTTAAAGGCATTAACAGAGTCTGCCATTACCACATCACTAGGAAGGGCATTCCCCAACCTCACTGCCCTCACTGAAAAACCCCCTACGCTGCTTCAAATGGAAGCTCCGTTCCTCTAATCTAAAGGGGGGGCCTCTGGTGCATTGATTGTTTTTATGGGAAAAAGAACATCCCCCATCTGTCTATAATCCCCTCTAATGTACTTGTACAGAGTAATCATGTCCCCTCGCAAGCGCCTCTTTTCCAGAGAAAACAACCCCAACCCTGACAGTCTCACCTCATAGTTTAAATCTAAAAAAAAAATTGGGTACAGGTATGGGATCTGTTACCCAGAAACCCATTATCCAGAAAGTTCTGAATTATGGAAAGGCCATCTCCCATAGACTCCATTATAAGAATATAATTCTAATTTTGAAAAATGATTTCCCTTTTCTCTGTAATAATAAAACAGTACTTGTACTTGATCCCAACTAAGATATAATTACCCCTTATTGATGGCAAAACAAGCCTATTGGGTTTAAATTATTTTTAAAGGATGTTTTTAGTAGACTTAAGGTATGGAGATCCACATTACGGAAATATCCCTTATTCAGAATGCCCTGGGTCCCAAGCATACCTATACCTGTACCCACCTTGAAGAAAGAGATTTAGGGGGAAATGTTTCTTTCTCACCTAGTAATTCTTGAAACTATAGCCAAATGGCTGATAGAGAATCCCTTAGTTAATGCGATGGGGGCTTATTGACAGTTCCTCAGATGCCCCTTCATTTAGTGGTCAAGAAGTGGTCAAGACTGATACTTAACCCAACCCAGGCGTCCTGTGGTTGGTCAAGGGATTAAGCATCTCTACACCGCTATTAAAAAAAATCTGCCTAGCACTAACACCTGATACATTGTAGTGAGATATAAGGGGATAAGTGGGGATAAGGGAGCTTTCTGTAATTTGGATCTCTATGTCTTAAGTCTACTAAAAACATCAATTAAACCCATAACCATTACTTTGCCTACATAATAGATTCATTATATCTTAGTTAGGATCAAGTACAAGGAACTGTTTTTTTATTACAGAGAATAGGGAAATCATTTTTTAAAAATTGTAATTATTTGCTTAAAAAGTAGTTTATGGTAGATGGATGTCCCATAATTTGAAGCTTTCTGGATAACAGATTTCAAGATTAACAGATCCCATCCCTGTAGTAGTAAAATTCCAGCAACAAATATCACTAGTGCATGTCATGTCACTGGCCCAGGACTCCACTGAAAGGGTTCTGCCATATAATGTAAAATGATCGTTTTAATTTGTAGCCACGGGTCACATGATTACCCAGCAAATTGCACTTTTCTCTTTGCAGGCAGAGAAGTAGTAAAACACAAAGTACAACGCTGATTTCCTTGATGGTGCATAAGATTTATACATGCAGATAAAATCTTTCAATAATAGCTTTATTACCAGAAATTAGAATTTCAGCGTTATTTAGAAATAGAAATTCAGGGTCTCTGTGGCGGCACTAAAACACTTACATAGCACTGAAAGGCACGTAATATAATGTGTACATTCTGGCCAGTTGACAGCATTGTAAATTAGCTGCACAGAAAACTAGGGCTGGGATGCATAATTACTGCAAATGGATAGCAAAGTGAGGCTGCTGAGATATAAAAGCATGGATGCCATTAACTATCATACCTTCTATTTTTATGTATTTTTAACCTTTCCCACATAATGATTACATGCTATAAAAGCATCCCAAATGAATAATATTCCTAAGGTTTTAAGCATGGCTAGAAAACTCCCAGTTCATGGATAGTGCATTTTGCCTTTAGTGCTCTTAGGTTTAACACTGCTGTTTAGGCGTATGAAAGAACAAAACCGCCGCGAGTGGCATCAGACAGTGCCATGTAAAATGAACCTAATGAATGAAAAGCGGAGAAAGTGGTTATTATTCAGCTGGTACATTGTCAGCTCAGGCAGGTAGCAGCAGGAATAAGTCTATGGAAATTAAGCACACAGCGATAAGTGCCTTTAGTAGGATGTGCTGTCTGATCAGGGTATATAAAGGCATGGGTGCTTAGTAGTGATGAGCGAATCTGGCCCGCAAAACAGGGAAAAAATTGTGAAATGCATTCAAGTCAATGGGTGATCATCTTTCTTCTTTATTTTACGTGCAACAATTTTTTCTTATGTGACACAATTTTTTCCTCACTCCCAATTCATTAAAGTCACTCACAAATGCCTTGTCCCTGCTAACAAAGCTTGAGGCCTGCTCAAAGGGGGAAAGTACCTGTCAGAGCTGCCTCATCTGCCCCAGCTGTGCCCCCTGAGTACCCTTGGCACTGTGATCCAGCAGGTAGTTGCTGACTAGTGATGAGCCAATCAGTCCCATTTCGCTTTGCTGGAAAATTTGCGAAACGTCAGCAAAATTAGTGAAAAAGGAAAATTTGCGAAATGTGTTTGTCACGAAATTTTTTTTTGTCGCCCGTGTCTTTTTTTGTCATCTGTGCCCATTGTGACATGACCGCTCTGTGCCCATTTTGACATGACCGCGCCCCTTTTTCGATGCAGCCACATCTTTTTTGACACGCCCGTTTTGACGCAACTGCAACTTTTCTTTTCCGTGCAACAAATTTTTCGGTGGTAAATTTTCTCGGAAGTTTCGCAAAACAATTCGGCAATGGCGAAATGCGGAAATTCACTGTGAATCTATGCCTGGCAAAAAAATTTGCTCATCACTATTGCTGACCGCCCAACACGGTCCACCATGTACAGTGTTGAATTCCATTGTGTTGGCAGGTCACAGGTCGGCCGGTGGGGTGGCAGATGATGCTGCTGCATCTGTGCTATAGACGCACTGGCGGTGAAGGACCTGCGAGTGTCAGTAGCTATGTGGGGGTTTCTCCTTCACCCCACAGGGAGACACCTCCAGCCTGAGGGGAGCACCCCTGCTCGCACCCTCCCTGGCTCATCAATGTAACCCAATGGGCAGTGTATGATATGTACAGCCTCTGCCCGTGCCTGCTGGTTCACATGTCCATGGTACAGTGTAGCCTGCCTGTGGTTCAGGGACATATTGTTTACCACCTGCTGGTGGAGGGCAGGGACAGCCATTTATATGCTTGCCTAGATAATAATTTTGGGGGGGGGGGGTCTTTTTTCTGATTTTTCTAAAAAAAAAAAAAAGAATTGTGAAGATATATTTTATTGTTGTTAATTGTATCCCTTATCTTTGTGTGGAGGGCTACGCCTCATGTTCTTTAATTCTTATTTACAAACCACTGTCTGGTTGCTTTGGTAACTGGTACCCTAGCAACCTGATAGCAGTTGAACAAGAAAAAAAAAACACAGACACAATGGCAAATTGTCCTTAAATGCCATATTATACAGGTTTAGGATCTGTTATCCAGAATGCTCGGGACCAAGGGTATTTTGGATAAGGGGTCTTTCTGTAATTTATATCTCCATACCTTAAGTCTACTAATTAATAATAATTAATAATAATTAAACCCAATAGGATTATTTTGCATCCAATAAGGATTATTTATATCTTAGTTGGGATCAATTACAAGGTACTGTTTTATTATTACAGAGAAAAGGGAATCATTTAACCATTAAATAAACCCAATAGGGCTGTTCTGCCCCAATAAGGGGTAATTATATCTTAGTTGGGATCAATTACAAGGTACTGTTTTATTATTACAGAGAGAAGGAAAATCAGGTTTAAAGTTCTGAATTATTTGATTAAAATGGAGTCTATGGGAGACAAGCTTTCTGTAATTTGGAGCTTTCTGGATAACAGGTTTCCGGATAAGGGATCCCATACCTGTACTAAAATGTAATATTAAGGTAAACTACCCCTTAAAATGACTGCAACTCTGTAGCCTAATCAGTTAGATGTGATTAGAAATGATACTCAGGGGCAAATAAGACTCCCACACAGGTATGATGGGGAGAATAGATGGGGGAGAATATTTTCAACCATCCCATGGAGCTGGGTGCTCTATATCCACAACTACTGTAAATACACAAAGAAACCCCCGGAAGCAGGGTCAACCCCCTTTCACCAAGAACATGTCTCAATGCTTTATGGTCCCAATAATAAGAACATCATTACTGAATACAAAAACTAAAAAGATACATTTCCATTAAAATCTACATGCAGTAAACAGGGAAGCAGGCATTAAGGTGCACAGTGATTTGCTGTGGGATGTGGTCGATAAAGATGTGGTTATTAGTGGAACCATCAACCACTGAGACATATTATTGGTGAAAGAGGGTTCATCCTGCTTCCAGGGTTTGTTTTCCCCTCTGAACAGCCTCACCCACTGGAGGTGTTATTTTTGGTTTGGCATCCTTTGACCTTGTTTAGAAAGTGGTAGAAACCATATCTAGTTGCTTTTATACTATTTCCACTACAGATTATGGCAGCCAATGATGACTGTTTGCATTAAAATGGTTCCATTCAAATAAAAGGCTGAGGTGTGCATCTCTATGAGAACAAATTGGGGTAGGGGGCTTTCTGCCTTAGAGCAAAAGCTTTGTGAATGTCTAAGAAAAACAGCATGGACTGTATGGGTTTTGTTTTGCTTAAACAGCATGTAAATACAAGTGTGTCTTGCACATCTCATAAAGAATTGTAATAAATGAATATGAACAATGGCCGATCTGACAGACGTTTAGCCTTCACCCTGTATTATAGAATAGTTCCCTGGCTACAGCATGACTGCCAGTTTTTTTTATCCAGTTATAATTAGTTTGCTGCCAAGTTTCAGAAGAATGTTAATTAGGTTCTGCTGACAAATTTGTCTATTGTTGTCCATAGTGGAGCATCAGTGGAGCTGTTTTGAAGGTGTGTATTCTTTATTTTTTTATTTCTCCTATGGGCTGGATTAATGGAATTATTCAAATATTTATTTTGCATGCAGGTGATTTATAATTCTGGAGTTTTAACCTTAACTAAGCAACCAAAAGGGGCCATTTTTGAACTCAAGAGGTAGAACTCCAACAAGTGCAAAACCATGCAAAATCAGGCACTTATGTGTTTCTCCTCACCTGCCCCTCATGAACATATCACTGTGGAGCGATGGCAGCACTGCATTCATGCAAAAAGGTCTTTTAAGCAGAAAGACCTTCTCTGTGGGTGCTCCCCAACAAGGTAATTGCACTGATTTTTTACACTTTGCACCCTGAGCTATAATTGATAAACAACCCCTCCTGTCTCTCTGTAGGCTGGCCACCAGCATCTTATCACCTCCCCCAGGTCTCCTGTGATGATTATCATGGGGGAGCTTGGATTCTCCAGCAGGGCCAGACTGGGCCAAACCAGACCCGATCACCACCGGTGCACCCCAGCTGAGCTAGCTCCCCTGATCGTGCCAAAGATGTACTTGCGCTTGAGGGGTTGCAGAAGATGTCAGGGGCCCCTGGGGTACATGGGGGCTGTGGTTGGGGGCCCATGGAGGGAGGCCCCCTGGGGCAGCATTACCCCGTTAGGCACTACACCCGCAGACCCTGGCCTCTTGACATTAGGGAGTGTTGTTAGTTAAAAAGATGCATACATGCCATTGCTTATACCAGGAACTAGCCCCTGAATTCTCTTATAGCCTGTACAAAGACATGCATAAGTCTGTGCCAGCGTTGGTAAGGCATTGGAATCTGTAACATAGAAACATAGTAAGTTAGGTTGAAAAAAGACATGTCCTTCAAGTTCAACCTTAATGCCTATACATGAACTGCCTAACTGCTAGCTGATCTAGAGGAAGGCAAAAAACCCCATCTGAAGCCTTTCTAACTAGTCCCTGGATCAACTTGTACTAAGAGCTATCTCCCATAACCCTGTATTCCCTCACTTGTACTGAGAGCTATCCCCCATACCCCTGTATTCCCTCACTTGTACTGAGAGCTATCTCCCATACCCCTGTATTCCCTCACTTGTACTGAGAGCTATCTCCCCTACCCCTGTATTCCCTCACTTGTACTGAGAGCTATCTCCCATACCCCTGTATTCCCTCACTTGTACTGAGAGCTATCTCCCATACCCCTGTATTCCCTCACTTGTACTGAGAGCTATCTCCCATACCCCTGTATTCCCTCACTTGTACTGAGAGCTATCTCCCCTACCCCTGTATTCCCTCACTTGTACTGAGAGCTATCTCCCCTACCCCTGTATTCCCTCACTTGTACTAAGAGCTATCTCGCCTACCCCTGTATTCCCTCACTTGTACTGAGAGCTATCTCCCATACCCCTGTATTCCCTCACTTGTACTGAGAGCTATCTCCCCTACCCCTGTATTCCCTCACTTGTACTGAGAGCTATCTCCCATACCCCTGTATTCCCTCACTTGTACTGAGAGCGATCTCCCATACCCCTGTATTCCCTCACTTGTACTGAGAGCTATCTCGCCTACCCCTGTATTCCCTCACTTGTACTGAGAGCTATCTCCCATACCCCTGTATTCCCTCACTTGTACTGAGAGCTATCTCCCCTACCCCTGTATTCCCTCACTTGTACTGAGAGCTATCCCCCCTACCCCTGTATTCCCTCACTTGTACTGAGAGCTATCTCCCCTACCCCTGTATTCCCTCACTTGTACTGAGAGCTATCTCCCCTACCCCTGTATTCCCTCACTTGTACTGAGAGCTATCTCCCCTACCCCTGTATTCCCTCACTTGTACTGAGAGCTATCCCCCCTACCCCTGTATTCCCTCACTTGTACTGAGAGCTATCTCCCATAACCCTGTATTCCCTCACTTGTACTGAGAGCTATCTCCCCTACCCCTGTATTCCCTCACTTGTACTGAGAGCTATCTCCCATACCCCTGTATTCCCTCACTTGTACTGAGAGCTATCTCCCCCTACCCCTGTATTCCCTCACTTGTACTGAGAGCTATCTCCCCATACCCCTGTATTCCCTCACTTGTACTGAGAGCTATCTCCCCATACCCCTGTATTCCCTCACTTGTACTGAGAGCTATCTCCCATAACCCTGTATTCCCTCACTTGTACTGAGAGTTATCTCCCCTACCCCTGTATTCCCTCACTTGTACTGAGAGCTATCTCCCCTACCCCTGTATTCCCTCACTTGTACTGAGAGCTATCTCCCATACCCCTGTATTCCCTCACTTGTACTGAGAGCTATCTCCCCTACCCCTGTATTCCCTCACTTGTACTGAGAGCTATCTCCCGTAACCCTGTATTCTCACTGTACAAAATCCTTTCAGAATATTAAGATGAAACCTCAAATGGGTGCCCCGTGTCTGCTGGAAGGAATTACTGGTAAATAAATTATTAAAGAGATTATTATATGATCCCATTATATATTTATACATAGTTATCATGTCACCCCTTAAGTGCCTCTTCTCCAGTGTAAACAACCACAACTTGGCCAGTCTTTCTTCATAACTGAGACTTTCCTTACCCTTTACCAGCTTAGTTGCCCTTCTCTGGACCCTCTCTAACTCTATAATGTCCTGTTTAAGCAATGGAGACCAAAACTGAACTGCATATTATAGATGGGACCTTACCAGCACAAAGCAGAATAACCCTCCACCCTTTTAATACAGCTCAAAACCTTGTTTGCCCTTGCAGCTGCTGCCTGGCATTGCTTGCTACAGCCAAGTTTATTATCTACAAGGACTCCAAGGTCCTTCTCCATTATTGGATTTGCTAAGTGCAATCCCATACCAGTCATGAAAATATAAGAAATGGAGGCCATTGTAAATCTGAACCTATCTCTCGTGGTACCTGAGGGTGTATTCCATCTGGCCCTGGTGCCTTGTTCACATTAATTTTGAGTAAACCTTTATGCACCATGTCCTGTGTCAGCCAGTGACTAGACTGAGCTGAGCCAACATTGCAGCTGTTGGGTGGGACTTGGCACTTGGGCTCCTTTGCTGTATACACTAAAGAAGAGAAATGGTTTAGCACATTTTCCTTTTCTGTATCCATTAAAAGCATATTGTTACTATAACTCAATGGGGCCACACACTCAACCTGCATCTTTTTTCTTATTAATATACTTAAAAAACTATTTGGGGTTAGTTGTAGCCTATGCCACAATGTGCTCTTCATTTTCTATCTTTGCCTTCCAGATTGCTGTTTTACAACACTTGTTATAGGTTATAGTGTTTATATTCATTAAATGCCACTTCTGTCCTCTTTGACTTGTATTTTTTAAATGCTTTAATTTTTTCTCACTATTAAAGGAAAAAGAAAGGTAAAGTCACTTGGGGGTGCCAAAATGTTAGGCACCCCCAAGTGACTTTAACCGCCTACCTTTTACCCCGGGCTGGTGCCGCTGTCAGGAGAAAATAGCACCAGCCCGGGGTAGCTGCCGGCGCTTCCTCCTTCCGGCTTCGCTGCGCGCGCATGCGCAGTAGAGTGAAAAGCCGAACTTAAACATTTAAGTCGGCTTTTTCGCTCTACTGTGCATGCCCGGCCACCGGCAGTTTAGGAAGTGGAAGGCGGAAGGAGGAAGTGCTGCGCTCCAGGTGCCCCGGGCTGGTGCTATTTTCTCCTAACAGGGGCACCAGCCCGGGGTACAAGGTAAGCGGTTAAAGTCACTTGGGGGTGCTTAACATTTTGGCACCCCCAAGTGACTTTGCCTTTCCTTCCCCTTTAACTTCTTTACCTCAGAATTAAGCCACATATAGCTGAAGTTTTTTGCGCTTCCCGTCCTTAGTGCTCTGTACGTGAGCAAATTTTACTTGCGGCTGGGTGGTATACCACCCCTAAATTTATGCTGCCCTAGGCCCGGGCCTAGGGGCCGTGGCCTTGCCAAGAACTAGCTCTGTACGTTAGTGCATAAACCATTGCCAAGGAGTCATTCTGTGCATAGGAGCCTAAACCATTGCCGTGTGTTTGTGTATTTATTTATTTGCACATCATATATTTCAATGCAGGGACCTTAGCAGGGGTAGACTTTTGTGTGTTCTGACAACACTAATAATTTGTATGCTGAAATCTTTAATTGCACTAAATACTTCAGTACAGTTAATTAGTCATACCAATTGCACATATATCATGATGTCATTTATCTATTCACTGGTTAGCAGCAAGCCTCAGGGGAATGCTGAAGAAGGTTAACATTCACGTCAAGTAAAATTCAGCTTATTGGATTGCCCTACTATAGTGTGCAGTTAAGGGGTAACTCAATATATGATCACACCCATGTGTTGGCCATAATGATACAGGTGTAGCGATGAGCAAATTTTTTCAGCAGGCATGGATTCGCAGCGGAAAAATTTGTTGCGCATAATCAAAAATTGGGCGCAGTCGCGTCAAAAAAGCACGGGCGACAAAACAGACGCAGGTGACAAAAAAAAAGGTATTTTCCTCTGTTTTGTGAATTTTCTTGGCGTTTTGCGAATTTTATGGCGAAGCGAAACGGGACAGATTTGCTCATCACTATACAGGTGTCCTAGAAAAGCTTGTGCCTGAAAGCATATACAAACATTTCTATATTGTGCAGTTACACTACAATTCTAGAAAAATCATGGCAAAATGTTTCAGTTCGAACCACTTTTTATTTATCGCACATCAGCACAGCAGAACTCAGATCTACATGATGATCTTGGGTTTACTATTCTACTGTGTGAATTCACTGTTCCAAAGAGCTGTAAATACAATGATAATTCCACTCTTCCCTAAATAATAAAAAACTGGCAATGCTTTTTCAAACTTTTTCGGTCTGTTATTTTACTCTTAATCACAGTGTCCACTTTTGTTAGAACCTTGTTATGGCCTAGTGAATTGCAGGCAAGATATTGTCTCCTTTCTTTGTCTGTCCCTATAGCTCGTGAGTTCAGAGAATTCCTTCTATCGCTCCTGTGGGCAGACCAAGCTGTTCATCTGATCTGAGCGAATGTCACAATGAAAGCTCTCATCATTCAGATCAGATGTGGAAAATTTCTGGGGCGACTCCACCAAGCTTCTGCTGTTAGTGTTCTTCACAATAAAATGACAACTCTAACTTTGCTGACAGCGCTGGATGTACGTATACAATGGATACAATTATTACTCAGTGATTTTTTTTTTTTTTTATTATTTTCACGCAATTATCTCGCTGTTATTAAACCTGCACACAATTTTAGTTTCAGCTCTAAATGTGTGACAGATGTGGAATAACAGCAGGTAAGCGTTGTACACATGTATCATAAAGTGGTTTTCTGTCTTCTAATGGTTGACAGGGTTTATTATGCAGACCAATTATTTTTGACATTTCTAAGCTGAATGCCCAGAATGCTGCTGCACATTTCAGCGCCCCTTTTCATTGTTGAGCTACTTAAGGATTATCTAACACACCGTTTCATTTACGGTTTTCAAAACAGGAAGGAAGCATTTCGGGTTCTTGTGAAAATTTGCTAATTGTAAAAGGAAAATTATTTTTGCTCGAAAGAAAGAGACAAAAAAAACCTAAAAATGATTAAATATTCCTAAAAATTACACTTGTGTTGCAGGAGGTTACTGACTTGAAAATATCAGTATGATTAAATATGATGCTACTCATCCATTGGCCCTCTCTGCTCCTCCAGTAGGAGGCTATATATGTCTAGTTAAAAGTAATTGGAATTGAAGGTGTTTGGGGAAAGTGGTTATCTGAGAATTATTTATATTAGTATAGCACATTATTAGGGTTTTTTTTGTTATTATAATAGTACCAGTCAGATTAATTCCCCTTGGAATCAAGCAATGATGTGGAAAGCCAAACCATTATGGTTATAGAAAAAAAACATGGATGCATGAAGCTTTGGCTTTAAATCCCACTCTGGTGGCAAACATTTGGTCATGTTATTCTATAACTCATTAAAACATTACAGATATTTAAAACCATGGTTATAAGTTTTACATTTCTATTGCTTGAGAAACAGTAGTGAAAGGAAAACTATACCCCCAAGCAATGTAGGTCTCCACCTATTGCATAAACAAGCTCATATGTAAAAGCCCTGCTTCATCTAAATAAACCATTTTCATAAATATATACTTTTTTTTTTAGTAGTAAGTGCTATTGGGTAATCCTAAATAGAAAAATGCCATTTTAAGAATTCACAGTGCACACAAACAAGCCAAGGCACACATACATGCTAGGCCCCATCAGCCAATTAATGGGCAGAGTTCTGTCTTTTGCTCCCACACTTCTTCCTGTTACAGTTAGAGCTGCATTATTTCCTGTCAGGTGATTTCTGAGGGAACACACAGCCCATCACTAAATGGCGGCTCAAGGGAAAGGATGTAAAAGGACAATATTTACTGATATATATATATTCCAGTTTGGCAAGAGTCTTAAATAGGCCACTTAACATAATGTATATGTTGGTTAAGTATTCATTCTGGGGGTATAGTTTTCCTTTAATTGTCCAGCAATAAATTTCAGGCTTCCCATACTTGGGAATCACTTTGAACATTTGTTTACATTGCCCCCTTTAAATAGGGTAGATTAATAGAAACCTGCCCCCAGAATTTACATAGGGTTTGAGAAGTTGAGACTGAAATGTATTATAGTAGGGATGCAATATAATTCATTATTAATGTACTTCAATATTTTTTTGTTCTATTTTTTTTTTTTTTTTAAGATTTTATTTTGGAAGAGCGCAATGTTTTTTTTTTAATTGCTGTACTTTGTCTCACTTGGGGTGAAAACACATAGACAGCTTTTATATCTATTGATTTCTAGGAAGTTTACTACACAAGCAGTTTATCGACCTACAACCATTTTCAGATGCAGAAGTCTGCATATTTGTGATACAAGGAAAACTTCCCACAGCTGAAGTCCACTCCATAAAAGCACTTCGCGCAATAGGGAACAGGGCATGAACAATGCTGAACTACACTAAGTCTGGCAATGAGATAAAAGGGCAGGTTTCTTTATTTTGTTCTCTATATCAAACACAGGAATATATATATACAGCACCATATTTCCCCAAGTATCCCTGAGGGCTTAATTACCTTAACAAAAGCATCCAGAAGATCTAGAAAGTCTAGAATTTCCAAATATAAATCTAGGATTAAATTAGAGCAGGTGAAGTATAGAATACCAAATTTAATACAGTTAAACATGTTGCAGAGCTCCCAAATGTCTAACCTGAACCTAGCCTTAGGGGCCCCATAGGTTTCTGATGGTAGTGGTATATCAGACAATTAGTGATGTAGCGAACCCGCGCAAAAATGTTCGCGAACCCGTTCGCGGACTTTCGCCAAAACTCGCGAATATTCGCAAACTTTGCGAACCCCATAGACTTCAATGGGAAGGTGAACTTTAAAACCTAGAAAAGCCATTTCTGCCCAGAAAAATGATTTTAAAGTTGTTTAAAGGGTGCCACGACCTGGACAGTGGCATGCAGGAGGGGGATCAAGGGCAAAAACTTCTCTGAAAAATACTTGTAAAAAAAACGCCAAAAAAAAATGCCCAAAAAAAAACGCCAAAAAAAAAACGCAAGCTATTCCTATGTATAGGCGATAAAACGAAGCGAAAAAACGCGGCGGAAAAACCAAGGCGAAAAAACGTGGCGCCAAAAAAAAACGCGGCGAACCCAAAGTGGCGAACATCGGCAAAAGTCCGCGAATTTGCGCGAACGTGAACACCCGATGTTCGCGCGAATTAGTTCGCCGGCGAACAGTTCGCTACACCTCTACAGACAATATGGAATAACACAAGTAATGTCAGATGTAATACATGATTAAAACCCTTCTTATTCTCAAGAGAGAAAGAACCAAGGCTGAGAATTTTGAATGCACAGACTTGGCACATTTGGCAACTGGAGGTCAAAATAAGGAATTTTTTTTTTATTTTTCCAACTTTTACATAATAATATAAAGAAACTTAAAAAAAGGGAAAAAAGAAAAGGGAAGAGGAGGAAGCAGTGAAGGTGGAAGCGAGCCAGGGGAACAACAACAGTGAATAAACAACAGTCATGTTCTCAGTGATAACCAAGTATCCCAGACAGCATTAACATTTTTTGGGCAGCCTCTGGCAATATATGTCTATTTCCGATACGGCAGTGAGTCATCAGTAAGTTTTCTTCAAAAAGCGAATGTTTCTAGTGCATAATAAAACAGTTGAAGGAAGAAAAGTCTAGAATTCATATGAGGAAAGGCTATATTATCCAAGAGCAGGCGAGTGTATGTTTGGGAGTGCCAGGGAGTCCTCTGCCATTATTAATATAGTGATCCAGAACCTCTGAATGATGGAACAGTGCCAAAATACACAAAAAGGTCCAAAAGATCCAAAGCATCAGGGTATAAATTACATAAGCGGTATGGGGTGAGGTAGGCTCTGTTTAAGAATTTAATTTGTATATAACTATCTCCAACTGAAACGGTAAGTTCAGGGCTAGGCTTTGGCTGTCCTTCCACATGTCATCTGTCAGGTCAGGAAGTTGAAAGCAGTATTGTGTAGCGCCAGGATTGTGGCTTACATATGTCAGGTCTAAAGAGATACAGTATATCTCCAGGGTTCTTTCAACCAGTGCAACTGTTCCCCTAGGAAATTGGGATTGAAATGCATGTCACAACTGTAAATATCTAAAAAGCATTCTGGTGGGATCAGCAAATTGTTTACAGGAATTGTGTGCTATTATGTCTTACAACAATTTTACCCCAGTCTTGGCCCATTCACTGATTCTTGGTAGAGTCTGGAGCTGAGATAGCTATTACCCCATAGTAGGGCCACACAGACCAAGGTGTCTTTGAGGACTAAAAGGAGCCCAGGAGCAAGCCACCAATGTACATAAACTAACTGGCTAGAAAGTAATGTAGAAAATTGGGCAACTTTTGTATTTCATTGTTTCTGTGATGGTTCCACATTCCCAGCAAGATGCATCCATTTTCTTATGTGTAGAGAACTGGGCTTACATTTCCTTTCCCATTTCATGTCTGCATTTCTGTTGCATGCTTCAGAAGTAGCTCACATATGTTCTAGTATTTAGTGCTGTGTTACCCTAACATCTTTTGATGTGCACAAAGATCCCACAGCCATATCAGATCGATACAACACTGTTCAGAAAGAAGCTTTTGTTTTCCTTTTAAATAATTCTCATGGCTGCATTATGAGCTCTGTGCTTTTGGGCATTTTCCATCTGGGTTGGTAAAATGTACTCAAATACACAAACAACACTTACTTTGGGGATAAGTGTGCCCTGTTTGTGTGTATATGTGTATCTATCATTTTTTATTATATAAATATATATATACTGTATTGTTGTCCTTTATCTCACTTAGATTCATTGATTTTTATGAAGTTTACCATGCTAGCAATTTGTCTACATACAGTCAGTTACAAATGCAGACGTCTGCAGATTTGTCATTGGTGGAAAAGTCCATGAGAAAAAGCATTCTAATTTTCCATACTGGAATAGGCCTGTTCAGCACAAACTTGTATATTGATGTTGCCACACAAAAAGCAGGGACAATATGTATAATATCTGGGACTGCATTTTCTTCTGTTACTGTACATTAGTGGGGAGGAGTGAATTTTCAAGACTGATGCAGGTGCCAAAAACTGGTACAAGTAACTAAACAAATATTCCATTCGTCCTAAATAAAGTCCCCTAAAGCTTAATGACCATAGGATACAGGATCCTCATAGTGTTTTCAGAAAAAGTCCATTATAGAATGTTGTAAAACTGGTTACAGGAACAAATGCGTGAAAACTCCAAGATATGAATGTCCATGTGGTTATCTTATCTATTCAATAGAATTAACCTTAACCAACGTAACACAACAAAAATAACTTAGGACTGCTCTAGTTTGCAGCAGTTAGAGGGGGTCATACATACCTTAAGGATACAAAAGCATCATGTTTAACTGAAAGGTAAAGGAGAGTTAGTCACCAAGAAAGATTCTATTTTTATTCAACAAAAAATGTATAATAATTTTTAGCCAGTGTAGCTCTGCCACATTGTGTCCTTTTTTGTCTTGCATGTGGTATTGTACATGAGTCAAAACATTAACCCCCTAAAAGAAAATCATCTATTACTTGGATCAAATTACATCACACAACCCACAGTCCCCTTTAGTCCACTTGGGCCCAAGAGTGAACCCAAAGTCCATGCATTAAACAAGCCCCAATGCTACCATAGACAACAAGTTTTTAAAATTGCTCTTCTAAATAGCATTATTTTGGTACTACTGCCGTCTTTCCAGAGATTGGCACATAATTACAAAGGTGTTTTTACTGTGAGAAAAGTGAATGAAAGCAAAAATTTTTAAATAAATAGGCTACAATGACATACTTAGATGCAAGTATTGTTTTTAATGCATAAAGTAAAATAGCAATGCAGGTTCCCCTTTATTTTTACTGATATTCATCTTTAGCTTTGCTTCCCATGTCATATATTTCTTATAATAAGGGTCTATTGATTTATCTTATCTACATGGAGTATCTTTTAGAATAAGGAAAGGGCTTTCTTTTCCCATATAATGTTGTTCTTTCAACCTAACCTGACAGCAAAGTAATAGGACAAGTTTGTCACTTGGAAATTCAAATTCAGTATTTAAGATATATTAGAAACATTCCATCTGTTTCATCAGTGGTGTTTATAGTTTTTGGGCTCAACCCCACCTCGAACCCCCATGTGGTCCAACATTTAGGGGCCCATTCATTAAACCTCAATTTTTTTTTGAGAAAAAATTGTATTTTTTCCAAGTTATAGAACTTTTGTAATGTCCACAATAATTTCATTAAAATTCCACAACATTTTCGTGCTTTTCGTTAACTTACACGAAAAAGACGTATTTTTCACAAAGACTATGACCATTTCGGGATTCATTCAAGCTTTGGTATCGTGACTATCTTTTGACCAGGTTAGATCTGTAGAATATCATTGAGTCCTATGGAAGGTTTCCAAAATCATACATTGAAGGTTTCAAAGCCAGAAAGGTTTTTGTGCCATTTACGAACGCTCGGATCTGAAAATCTTGTGACTTTTGCAACGCAACCACAATATTTTCATACGAATTTTCATGACATTTTTGAACATGAGAAATTATTGTGGTTACTCCGAATTTTTTCCAATCAGAATTTTAACCACCAAAAAATTGTGGTTTAGTGAATGGGCCCCTAAGTCATGCTCCACTTCTATAAACTTAACAGAAAGTTACAGATATATGGAAACATGTTGTGTCACGTTAGCCTGTTACAGTTCCAAGAATAACCAACTAACTGGTCTTCAGTCTGGGCCTTCAGGAGTATGTAGGAGAATAAAAAGATTCTCCTCAAATCTCACCCTAAATGGTATAGAGTTTTGAGTCACTAAAGACACTGCTTTATGCCTTCCACCACCTACCCTGCCCTTATAGTGCATTTTTGTCATAAGAAAATGAGACCCCAATATAGGTGGGCAAGCCCCAGAATGTATAAACCATACACACATGTCTCTGGGCCTGATTATTCCACAAACGAGGGTACCAACCTGGGACCAGTTTTTTGTCCATCCACAAACTAGATGTCACGGTCGGCACCCAATACCAGAACTAGTGCCAAGCACCCTGGTCTCGGCTCGTGCTTCACCAGTAGCGTGACCGCCTTTGGCTTCGGGAGGAGCCCTCAGCTACTCGGATGCCACCTGGACTTATACGAGAGGTGCAAAGCAGGAGTTCTGGCTAGCAATGGGGCACGACTGTATAAAGTCAGTTAGGCCAAAGATCACGGTACAAATAGGGTTAAACAAGGTCGTCTTCAGGCAGGCTAGGTCGGGGCGGGCAGCAATCGAGGATAGTCAGACAGGCAAGGGTCAAAACCGGGTAATCAATACAGCAGGATGAGGCGAAATCGTAGACAAAGTATAAGCCGAGGTCAGATATGGACAATCAGAATAGTCAGGAGCAAGCCGGGTCAAAACAGGAGAAATACTATCAGAATACAGGAACAAGAATGCACAAGGCTCAGGAAGGCACCAGGAAATCGAATCCTATCACGGGCAATGAATGTAAGCAAAAGTCCCTTTAAATAGTTTGAATTTCGCGCCATTGCGCGATGACGTCATGACGCCAGCGTGCGTGCGCCTTTAAATTGCGGAAATGCGCGCGCGCGCACACTTAGGAAGGAGCCGGCACAGGAGGAGAACGGCGCGGCGGGCGTCCCCGCCGATGGCAGCGCGGTGGGCGTCCCCGCCGCGCTGGTAAGTGCTTCGTTACACTAGACATATAGTTGACACTGGATTCTGTGCCCCAAATGGGACAAACAACATGTCTGATTTAAAGGTTTGTTAATCATCAAGCAACGTGAAAGGTTTAGACACACGTTTGGCTACCATCAGGATTCACTTTGGGCAAAAGCTTCTTTGATTTATTATTATTTATTTGTGTATATCATCATATTCTTTACTGAGAAGAAAACACAGATTTCTGAATGCCTAAACATGTGGATGTCATCGCCTCTCATGGTTCTGATTGTGAGGATAGCTAATGCTGTCCTTGGTAACCAAGGCACCACTGTTTTCAACTCCCACGTCCAACTCTGGGGATATGAACAATATTATCATCTGTTTGCTGCCCATGTCACAAGTTCAAATCAACATGCTTAAGAAGCACTATGATTAGTGTCCCATACATCTAAGGTACCCCAGAGCTCATATAGATTGAGCCCTATGTCAGACAGATAAATACATTTAATAATATTTAATAGGCGTAACAGGATTTTTGCTTGAAGAACTGTTGTATGTAGGAACTATGTCTATAGCATAATCGCTATAAACCAAATTGCATAAAGCACTTGTGGAAAGCTTCTGGGATGTAAATGGAGTCTCTTATTTGGCAGTAACCTGACTTTATTTTCTATATAGCTAAACCTGACTGATCAGAACACTAATAACCAGGGGAGTGAAAATACACTATATAGCCAAAAGTACGTGTAGCTCAACGCTACACATTGGAGAAGGGTCTTTTCTGTTTTCGGAGAGGGGAATTATTTATCTGAGCCCTCACAAAGGTATGGAAGGAGGGGTTATGGATTGTGATGAGTGAATTTTTTTGCAACAAAATTCTACATTTTGTTTCACGAAACTTGTGGTGCAAAAAAAATTTGCGGTCATGTCAAAAAAATTGTGGTCACGTAAAAAGTCAAGCAGTACCTGCATTTTGCTAATTTTTCACCGTTTTTACATTTTTCTGCAGGTTTGCACATTTTCTGACAGATTCACTCTCACTAGTTATGGAAGTTGACCTGTAGCTTTCTGCACATTCACAAAGAGACTTGGATGCCACTGGTATTATTAAACTGAAACTATTAGCAGTAGGTACTCACATGAGTTCAACAAATGTTGATGCAATAACAATCCAGTCAAAGAAGCATTTGCACTGTGACCAGTAATGGCATATTCTTTAGTACTTGGTACCCTCCAGTACAATTCTCTGTGGAGTTGAAGTTGCTTTTGCTAGCCTAGCTATCTAGCTTACAACACCTACTTTCAAGTTTGTTGCAGTTTTGCTGCATAATAAATTGTGAAAAAACATTACTTTTAGTAACCCCCCGCCCCCACGAGTATTTCTATAACTCCTCAACTTCACTAAGGAGTTTGTTTCCGTAGGGCACAATGTTCTTACTGGGACATTACTTTACAGTCTCCCGAACATATCCAGCCTTGGCACCAGGCCAAGTCCATAGAGAAAGAGCCATGGGCTCCATCCCATTACATGCAACATAGACTAAGGGCAGGAAACACTAGATCCCTGGGTCAGTAAGGAAACCTTTCTCCCACAGAACATAGGTGACATAAACTTGGCCTTCCTGAGATAGTATTAGTTTTAACACTTTGGGTCCCCACAAGCACTTTGTGCTCTACAGAAATTGAGGCAGCCATAAGTACAGCTGGGACACCAGGACATCAAGTAGCAGGTTTAGTAAAATGTATATTTTCTCCTCGTCTAACTTCCCCAAAGTTCTCCTTAATTCGTCCATTACTAAGAACTATAAGTATGCTGTTAAGAGGCTGCTAACATGAACCCAATTGTATGTGAAAGGGACGATTTGGAATGCAGAAACAAGCCTGGCCTGATTGCTCAAAATATTGCTCAACATATAAATGGAAGCAAGTCCCTTCCAACAATGTTCAAGTGACCTTTTAGAGAAATAGAGTTTAAAGGCATTTTAGCAGCAACAGAACCAATATCATATTAATACGTTTGGTTTTGTAGTGAGATGTTGGACACCAAGGGGCTGATGTACTAACCCACGAATCCGACCCGAATTGGAAAAGTTCCGACTTGAAAACGAACATTTTGCGATTTTTTCGTATGTTTTGCGATTTTTTCGGATTCTGTACGAATTTTTCGTTACCAATACGATTTTTGCGTAAAAACGCGAGTTTTTCGTATCCATTACGAAAGTTGCGTAAAAAGTTGCGCATTTTTCGTAGCGTTAAAACTCCATTCGACCCGTTCGTGGGTAAGTAAATCAGCCCCCAAGTGTCCATACTTTCAGCCAGACAGTGTACATAATTGGGTCCCCTTTTACAGCCTTTACATCCATGTCTCAGGTCATATCCCTCTATGTAGAATGATGCTTTATCCCCTTTATATAGCTATGTTTCAGTATTTTTTTTTTTCTTCTGTGGTGAATAATCAATTTTCTGTGTAGTTGTGGTCTTTTTAACATCTGTAGTTATGTCTTTTATTCCTACCTGGTTACAAGAAGTTTGTAGGGTTGTAATAAGAAATAGTCAATCCAAGAAATTAGGGATGGAGAAAAGGTGGGCAAGAAGGCAACTGAAATATGGTGACCATGAAAGAAATATATACAGTAACTCATCTGAGAAGGGGAGGAGTACACTAAATAAATATTATACATAATAGGAAAAATAGATAAGGGCTACTATGTAAATAGTATGTACTATAGTTCATAGTACTGTGTATTGCAGATGGAGATAGAAATTACGCAATATTTTTATATTCTTAATCTTAATTATTTGACTTTCACTATTGTATGTTGGCGTGTCATCTTACATGCATGGTTTTTTGTGTGTTTTTTTTCAAGCTTGACTAAAATTAAAGTAAATCTAGGTACTACTATTTCAAAGTATAAATTGTGTGTCATATGCTGTTCTTATTTTGCTACCTGTCCCATTGTTTCTACACTGACAGTATATTCCTAGGGACTTAATCATGTTTCCTTCCTGACACACAGACACATAGACCTGTCAAGCTATTTTAGTTCTCATAGTGTGATACTGAACATGGTGACTAAAGATAAAACATTATAAACGCTGATGTCTAAAAAGAGCCTTCTTAAAGGGGAACTTCACCACTTCGTTACCTTATAGCATGTTATAGTTATTTTTAGCAACTTTTCAATGAATCGTCATTGTTTCTTTATTAAAAGTTTTGAATTATTAAAAACGTTTTTTCAGTTTTGAAAACTGAAATGGACTGTGGAGACTTATTCCCTCCCTTCCTGAACCTTAAATAACTAAACCAATCGAGAAAAAAAAATACCAGGACACGTATAAGTGGGGTGCAGGTCGGCCACAGCTTTATTAGAAAAACTCATTAGTCCTTGCCATCTGTTTTTCCACATGTACCAACACATCTTAATGAACTTATAGCTGTATTATAACCGAATGCCGGCCACTGCGACTGCAGTGGGCATGTAACAGACATCAATTAACACCAGAAATTTTCTATTCATATTCAGGTCTCTCCAGGGTCAGACTGGGGGGTGCAGGGCCCACCGGGGCTGCTGTCTCTGGGGCCCCTCACCCCCCAAGGTGCCCCTATCAGGCGCGTCCCGTTCATCCCCCGCAGGGACCACCGCCACCCACCCAACATCCTCCCCTGAAAGTGCTCAAGTGAAACGCATCAGGGAAGGACACTGGCCCACTGGGCTTTTTCCCAGTATCCTGGTGGCCCAGTCCGACCCTGGGTCTCTCATTCAAACTACTGATGGACTAATCTTTAAGCTCTGAATCAGCCTGCAACAGTCCTAAATATCATTCTTTTTCTTATCAAAATGAGGCTATTCTGAGTCTATGAGGCTATTATAAGTAGTGATGAGCAAAATTCACACAGAAAAAAATCACTCATTGATGTTAATGTATTTGGAGTAAGAAGAAAATTGGAGTGAGAAGAAAAATGTAAGAAAAAATAGATGCGCATAAAAAAAAACTTGTTGCGCATAACAATTTGTCGGCTAAAAAGTTGCGCTGTAGGAATGAGGAAAAAATGCCCATTTACTTAAATGCATAAGTTGCCCATTGACTGCAATGCATTTTGCAGTTTTTCGCTGTTTCGTGAATTTTTCGGTGAAGCAAAACAGGATTCACTCGTCAGTATTTGTAAGCATATTAAGGTAGCACGCAAAAATACGTCCCATTAAGTAGTAATTTAATTAAAGATTTTAAAAGGAGGGTTTTATTAAAGACAGGTAAGATCTAGTGTATCTACTTAGGGTCTCTGAAGACAAGTGGAAACGTAGCATAGAAATGGAACCAATCCAATCTGTTCACCGACTGACAAGGCTTTTAATGCTGTTTCCTACAGAAAATTGTGGCAAACAATAAATGGATATGGCCTTGGAAAGAAAAAAAAATCTGTGCATGAATAACAAGCTGGTTGTAGAAAAAAAAGAATTCAGCATTGTTCAGACAAACCTGTTAATCCACATCTAAAACAATTTATTACATCTCCAGGCTGCCATGGGAGAATTCATTCATCAGTGGATAGCTGCAATAGTTTTGTAATATTTTATTTTATTTATTTGTTTTTACCAGTAAACCAAGTCACCTTGCTCCCTAATGTTAGGTCTGTAAGGTCCAACTGCAGGATGCAACTCTAAGGGATGAATGGTGGGTTATGAAGTTCACCCTGGTCCAGTAACCACAGCATTATTAATTATGGTATGGAGAAGAATTCTAGCACAATGTGGGGTAGACCAACCATTTGAGAGGGGGGTCCAAGTCCAGTGCACAGTAACCACAGCAACCAGATGTTTGTTCTGATTGTTCTTGCTCAGTGGCTGTAGGACATTTTCAGTTCATGCCCTGCCTGCTTTAAGGATATAGGGGCCAATTCACTAAAGATCGATAACGCTTATCGAGTGCTTTTTTGTGTTAAAAAGCATGCAATAATTAAGTCCCGATTCATCAAAGTCGTTTTGCATGCGTTAAGACGCATATCGCATGCGCAAAAAAAGTCACACTGCGTTATTTACCTCTCATTGCATTAATTAGCGAATAGAAATAATACTAACGCATGATTCACAAACGCATCTGAAGCATTAAACGTGCTAAATATCGCATTAGTCTGTGCGAATACTAACACCTACTTGGGGCAGGCGGTACTTAAAGAAAATTGTGGTCCGTGAGCTTTTGGCAACACAATAAGGACTTTGCAGTGGGATTTTTTCAAGTCTGTGTTGGCCCCAGAGTGATGCAGCCGCCAGTTTGCAGGGAAATGGTCATTTTCAGAACGTTTTCCGAAAGTAATGATTATGTGCGTAAAATCGGGCCCTTATATAGCACGCGGCGAAATATATCGCGCACAGCAGGAAATAACGCATGCGATGGGAATTAACGCAAGAAAAACGCTCATCGCCAGTTAAATAATGCAAAGAACATCATGTCTTAATTATGACGCCTGTCCTTTTAGTGAATCAAGCATTAAGTTGCAAAAAATAAGAAGCGATAAAATTTTTTACTCATGCTATAAATAACGCTCATTTTATCGACCTTTAGTGAATTGGCCCCATAGTTTCCATAATATCTAGGGTTAAGGGTATAGTTTCCATAATATCTAGGGTTAAGGATATAGTTTCCATAATATCTAGGGTTAAGGATATAGTTTCCATAATATCTAGGGTTAAGGATATAGTTTCCATAATATCTAGGGTTCAGGATATAGTTTCCATAATATCTAGGGTTAAGGATATAGTTTCCATAATATCTAGGGTTCAGGATATAGTTTCCATAATATCTAGGGTTAAGGATATAGTTTCCATAATATCTAGGGTTAAGGATATAGTTTCCATAATATCTAGGGTTAAGGATTTAGTTTCCATAATATCTAGGGTTAAGGATATAGTTTCCATAATATCTAGGGTTCAGGATATAGTTTCCATAATATCTAGGGTTCAGGATATAGTTTCCATAATATCTAGGGTTAAGGATATAGTTTCTATAATATCTAGGTTTAAGGATACAGTTTCCATAATATCTAGGGTTAAGCATATAGTTTCTATAATATCTAGGGTTAAGGATATAGTTTCCATAATATCTAGGGTTAAGGATATAGTTTCCATAATATCTAGGGTTAAGGATATAGTTTCCATAATATCTAGGGTTAAGAATATAGTTTCCATAATATCTCGGACATCAAATATGTTCTCACCCAAACCTTTACATAACTGATTGTCAAAGATAGGCTTTTGCATGTCTCTAGGGCAGCAAATAGGCATTCTCAAATGCCCCCCACGGGGCTAGCACTACAGTTCAGGAAAAACTGCTTTAGGCCAGTAAATGCTAATTGCTGATTGGTTGCTATGGGTCACTGGACCAGATCTAATTTTGACTATTTCACTATACAGATATCGGACCCCTTATGCAGAAACCCATTATCCAGAAAGTTCCGAATTACAGAAAGGCCATCTCTATTTTAATCAAATAATTCACATTTTTAAAAATGATTTCCTTTTTCTCTGTAATAATAAAACAGTACCTGTACTTGATCCCAACTAAGATATAATTAATCCTTATTGGAGGCAAAACATTCCTATTGGGTTTAATTACTGTTTAAATAATGTCTCCTACTTTAGGTAGGAGATACGAATTACAGAAAGACCCCTTATCCGTATAACCCCAGATCCCGCGCATTCTGGATAATGGGTCCCATACCCCTCCAAATATTTTATTAGAAACTATGTACATTTGACTCACAGTACAAGAATGGAAGCTTGGTTGATTTTTTTATACAGCAGTGTTCCTAGAAAATTTGTAATTGTTTTTATTTTACATTTTTTGAGAATTTTTTAAATGATTTGATATAATGTCTGAATGTTAGGGCTTAATTACCCTAGTAACTAGCCAGCAGTTGGGATTGAAAGTCATAATGCCAGATGAACAGGATAGGGCCTAAATATACAAATAATTAATGAAAATTAAGAATAACAATACAATTCAAGCTTCATAGTCAGTAGAGGGTAACTTACCCTTCTATATTGATTTTATCATGGGCACCATTAAATAAATACGAGGATTTTCGAGACTCTGGACATTTAACTTCGGTAACGCATTTTAATTTAGCATATAATTTATTTTAATTCAGTTTCAGTTTGCTTTGTATATATAGTTTATTAAATTAGATTTAAACTGCAAGCAATACTGAAGTGATGTCTAATGCATTGTTGAAATGGCTCTGTAATTGTCAAATCATTTAATATTTACAAAAGTCAATAGGATGCTCCTTAGAACTCTTGATAAAGTTAATGGATAACAAATGCAATGGGTTATGACCAGTGAATTAAATTTTATATGATCTGGCTGGAAGATACGTGAATGCAGAATGTGTTTTTATCTTCAACAAGTAGATGGGTTTTTCATTGTGACAGGAGGAAAATTACAGAATTCGCTGCCAGGAGAAGTTGTGTTGGCAGTTTTGCATGTATTGTTGTATTAAAAGGGCATCCAGGGTTATAGCAATGAATGATGGTTATAGAAATGCCAAGGACTTCGCTGGTGAGATAGTGTCTATACAAAATAGGAGCAGGAATGAGATGCTATAGTCTACTTGTTTTTATTTATTCATTTCTCTATTAGCACAACAACTTATGGGGATATATTTATATTTGTAGAAAATAGGTCTAAGCATTCATTTATTCTTTCATTTCCATTTTATTGCTTCAAATCAGGTATTTTTATTGAGTTACCCTCCAATACAGGATGCATGACCTGGATAAGTATCACCTCTTCCCACCAATAGCTCTACAGACCTGTGGATAGGGAGATATCTGACATACGTGAAGGGCTAAGTGCCTACTTCCCTACTGTAAAAATGGAAAAGATATTAGCCATATGTCTGCAGGAGAATGGACTCTGTGGAACTATCCTATAATCATGTCCATGTACCAAGTCCAAAGCCTGACAGCAGATCCTGCTGTAATTGCATAAATGACAGGTGTTGAAGATTTAAAGTTTCAAAGACTCACTGTGCATTGATCCCTAGGAAAACTAAGGCTCCATTGTTATAACAATTACACGTTTCACCGTCGTCATCTTCTTACTGGTCACATTAACCAGAAAAGTATATATATCAGGCCTTTTAAAGAGCTTCAAAATCCTCAGCACAACACAAAAGGCATAAAACAGGCAACAATTACCTAGCAGTCAACATCAAATCTCGTCTGAAATAATAAGGCTTAAAAAACACTCCTAAAGTACTTCTTTGTTATGGGGAAAATGTACCCTACTTATGAAATGGACTTGGATATATCTTCTGTAACGCATCCTGATATAAGTTATTTTACCAAGGCAAGGGGGTAACAAGAGAGAGAGAGAGAATCAGTGGCTGCTGGGGCAGTATACATTCCCTTGGGGGTACCTAATTGATATAAAGTTGTATTATATAAATGTGAAGCAGTTATTCTGGGATGTGTGGGATTTCACTGACCCAAGCAGCGTTATGTATCTGCATATTGATAGGAATGGCTGCAAATCAACTAATTAAGTGTGCCCTTCTTTTGTTCATTAAAAATTAATTTCAATAATGCCCTTATAAGTCTTTAGTACCAGAAAGATTTTAGAAACACAAAGTGGCAAATGTTTGAAAATGTTTGAAAATGCTTGTAATCTCAACCATGGAGGAAAATGTGGAAAAGAGGAAAAAGGGTATAAACCATTTTACTAGTTTGCCACTTTATATACATATATTAATATAAATTATACAAAGACAGTGTTGGTATTCTGACATATTCTGGTAGAATCTAGAAAGCAGCCTTGCTTTGAGGTGGTAAGAGTGTTCCATGTCCTTATAATACTGGTTTGTGCCTACATTTGCTACTGCCGAAACTAGATTACACAATAGGGAGCTTCAAATTGAAGGTAAAAAGTACAGCGAGTTTACTCCCAGTGTTTTTGGGGGGTTCACACTCCTTTACCACTGGCCTGCTATAAGTCAAAGATGCTGACAGTCTTATCTTGAAGGTCCATCCCACAATACATTGATAAATGGAGATGAATTACTATCAACAGGGAACACTGGAATTTGCCACATAGTAAAAGTTCCCTATACTATAGACCAGGGTTCCCCAACCTTTCTTACTTGTGAGCCACAGTCAAATGTAAAAAGACCTGGAGAGCAACACAAGGATCATAAAAGTTCATGGAGGTGCCAAACAAGGGCTAATATTGGCTATTAGGGAGCCTCTGTGCACACTATCAGCTTACAGGGGGCTTTATTTGGCAGTAAATCTTGTTTTTATTTAACCAAAACTTGCCCCCAAGTCAGGAATTCAAAAATAACTACCTGGTTTGTGGGCACTGAGAGCAACATCCAAGGGGTTGGTGAGAAACATGTTGCCCCTGAGCCACTGGTTGGGGATCACTGCTATAGACTTATAGAAGGCTGGCAGCCAAATGACTAATTCCAGATGATAACTACTACTATGTTATGTGCTTCACACAATTTGTACCCTTTTGTTCTGTTTGTGAAACACAAACACCTTAGCCAAGAGCCACACATAAACCCTTAATTAACCCTGTTTTTGTACTGGTAAATGCAGATTGCTTTCTGACAAGGGTCTACAGATCTTACAACAACCCAGTTCAAATGATAGTGCATAAACTATTGTAATCTGTAATAACAACAGATAAAGGTACAGTCTGTTTTTCATTAGTAGGCGACCATAGCTGGGATTAGGGAAATATATTTCCAAATGCAGAGTAGAATAGTCATTTCTAGTCTTTATCAATACGCCTCTTTTTATTTTATTCATACAAGACACCCGTTGGAATATTCCACTTGTATTAAAATCTTTGTATGAATCCCTAGGTACCCCTGTAAAGCATAGTAGCAATGCATACGCCTGCTAACATAAATCCAATTTATTTCCCCTTTGCACAAAAATAGCAACGAAGAAGAAGGAGATACCAACCTGCCTACATTCCACAACCTGGGGTACCTTTATCTTTTGAAAGGCATGAAAGTTAAAGAAGAGCATGTGTGACATGAAGTGGAAGGATACATCTTGCCTTGCATTTAATAGCTTTAGTCCTATGGAGAGTACAGAAAATGGATGTATATTTTATGCAAACTTGATGAGATTTATTCATATCCTTTCCCACATCCTATGTATTGACTCATCTCATCAGCGCAAAGAGATAAGCAGGTGTGGAATGTACGAAATCAGAGTTCCCTCGGGCTTACTAGCAGTCTGGTAGCGCGCCGAGAGTATTGCAAGCCCTCTCCTCATTTGCCAGCCTTTTCCATTCTGTCCTTCAGTATTGCATCTATTGGTTTTTCACGCGCATTAAGAAAAACATTCCTCCAGGCCTTGAATACTTATAGGAGTGAAAATTAAAAGAAGGCCTTTTTCACCCAGGCATTGCTCTAATACAAAGCGTTGCTGCATATAAATAGGGATGCTTCCGAAGCTTCTGGGTGGGATAAACCAACGTGTATGTTTGCAGATCTTGTAACCCCTTCTTTTCCAGAAACAGATAATTATTTCTAAAACGATCATTATAGTTGATATCAGCAGTTATTCAGCACACACTGTTTATGCAAACACCAATAGAAATCTCATTGGCTTTGAATTTCAATCTCTATGGAATTCAATATTGAAGAAGCCAGAGGTGAGTTATTCTTTGCTGGGGATTAAAAATGGATCGGCTGGCTTTCAAGCATGAAAAGGAATGCGTAGTTATCATTATTAATTAAAAGCAGTATTGACTGACCCACTGAGTTATCTGATTGCCATTTTAGGATTGCAAAAAAAAAAAGGAACCCTCCCTACATTGCAGCGAGCTAGGGGCAAATATTTGCCTTTATCTGGATGTGCAATGAAAAGGATTCTGCAAATTCTCAGCAATATGGATGATATTGGTGATACTGGTATTTTGTCTGAGTCACAGAGCGTGATAGAGCGTCTCTTGTGAAATGTCATTTCCACTGCAGTTCTTGAGATTGATCTGCCTTTGTTTTCTGCGCTCATCTCTGCTTATAACTAAGGCAACGTATAAATTATAGTTCCTGTGTCACAAAGGAAACGTAACTGTGGCAACTGAATCACAGCATGTTGCCCCAAATGGGAGAAATAGCCCTGATAAAGAGAAAAATGTGTATGAGCTGAGATACTTACTTAGGTAGTTTGACAACTAGAATTGCGAGAACGTATCAACAATCTGTGTCTGGGGTTTTGGGTTATGGGATGGCAAAACAGAGAAATGATTTACCTTCTGCTACTGTCAGGCATACAGTAGTGAATTGGTTACTAAATACCTACCTACTGCTCATAGCAAACTAAATAGAGCTTCAGTATTCTCTTTCCAGACACAAAGTGGAGGACTTAATCCCATTGGTGAATGCACAGTTCTGTCCCAAATTGCTTAACGTTTCAGTTCATGCGACCGACTGTGACTGTAAAGAGCATGAAAGTTTGTGTGACTCATGTGAAGGGGACTTCCTATCATTAGTCTTGGCGGAATCTAGTAGAATAGTAGTAACAGCTTTTTTCTACAACTTCAGCCTAATTGTTCACTTACCCCAACTGATGATTAGAACTTGAGTCATGTTCAGGATGACACATTAGGGAAATTCCAGAAGGACCCTGGGCCCTTAGTTATTTGTAGTGCTGTGCTTAAAATAAAAGGTAGGTAAAAATACTCAAGTATCAGTTGCTGATGTCCGCCATTGCCTGAGTATAAACCAATAGACCCACATGCTACTGAACCCACCACAAAGCTACAGAGTCATCTCTTTCTGGGCTGATGGTTTGAACTTGACTCCTATTCTCCCTCTCTCCATAAACTCCAGCCCAGGACACCTCTTTTGCCCAGTTTAGACCATGCTTGATTTTTGCTAGGTTTTCTGTTCTTCTGAACGTGCTGTTCCTTTCCAATTCCCACCTTCTGTGTCTGGCATGATTTGGTAACTTCCTGGTTTGACCCTGCATTCCTTTCACTCTTTTCCCCATACTTTGCTCTGATTTATAATGGTGACATAGGCTAAATGATAGATAGATAGATAGATAGATAGATAGATAGATAGATAGATAAATAGGATAGATAGATAGACATATAGATAGATGGAAAGATGTGCAAAAAGTAAGGGATTTGGCATCTACAAGTCGAAAACCTTCTACGTCGTCAATCATTCTGTAGCTGGACTTTTTCTTGGTAGGACATTTGAGAAGTCTGGCAAGCAAAGCAATTCGTTGTTTCAAGTCTGCTAGTCTATGGCAACTGAGAGGCTTAGGAGAAATCCTGCTGGTAGAAAATCTGTCACATATGTCAGTCACTTCTCTGTCTGGATGAAACTACTTGTCGCTTTTTGAAGTCTAATGTCCCCCTCTCCATTTTAAATAGATGCTAAAACTCCTTTGAAGCATTCATTACATGAGCCTGACAACAGGACTTTGGCAGATAAAAGAGGGTTATTCTGTGGGCAGCATGGTGGCTCAGTGGGTAGCACTTCTGCCTTGCAGCGCTGAGTTCAATCCTGACCACAGTACAATCTGCAAGGAGTATGTATGTAACCCCCATATGTAATAAAAGACACTAAGGGGGAGATTTACTAAAACGCAAACACATGGAGCGTTCATTCGAACGCTCCGAGCATATTTTCACCGATTTTTTTCGCGCTTGCGTGACTTTTTCGTATGCTTGCGCGAAAAATTCTGAGAGGTTCTGCCGCTGTTTACAATCATTCGGTATGAAAATTTTGTGACTTTCAGATCGCCAATACGATATTATCGTGACTAATACAATTTTTTCGTAAGCATTTTCGTGATATTTGCGATCTTCAGAAATTATCATATCCAATCTGAATTTTTCCCAATCGGGATTCGAACTCGTGTTTTAATGAATTGGCCCCTAAGTTTGTCCAGGAGCAGTAACCCAATATCAACCAATAAGATGTTTGCTATTATCCTGGCTTTTGCATTGAAAACCCAGTGGGTCAGCATTAGTCTATAGGATAAACCCATGTAAATGGGACTTTTCTAAGAGCCTAAAGGAATTTCTTCCCAGAATCCTGTTATGACTCCTAAACAGGTGACCTGTAAATACTACCTGCTGATTGGTTGCTATGGGTTACTGCTCCTGGGCAAACTTAGTGCCTTTTATTACATAACCCCCATAGAGTGTAAGCTCCTCTGGGGCAGGGAATGATCTATAATGTCTGTGAAGTGCTGCTGAAATGTGTTGGTGCTATATAAATAACAGGAAATAAATAAAACAAATAGGATGGTTTTTTGTATGCTGGATGTGTATTGCCCTTACAGAAAAAAGAGGAAAGGTTTATTGGTAAGTAATGGGAAAGAAGAGAAAGACAGAACTTTAAATGGAAGAGTTTTGATTCCATGGACGTATCTGTTATCTGAGGCTGAAGCACATGCTACTACAGTACAAGCTCCAGCTCATAAATTCTTTCACATATTTTGTCATTTTTTTTATAAAAGCCTAAAGTTGTATTTCAAGACTTCCAATTACCTGTTGCGCAGGAAGTCTGAGGTGCTCTACTTCTGTATCAGTAACCCAATATCTCCTTCATTCAACTGTACAGTTTTCCATTTTGTTCTACTTTTCCAACACAGACACTTCGGCTCTTCGGGACCACTTCAAAATTACTCTCAGCAGACTATTTCAGTAACACCACAGTCCTTCTGTGTATTAGCTCTAAAACATTCTTTCTAATGTTAGCACACTTACATTTGTTAGGAGTATATTTACAAAAGGGTGAAAATGGAGCTCACTATAGTGCACCAGAGTTACATTCTACAGCTGTATTGGATTTTGTAGGAAATATTTATCAAAAGGTTTGAAAGAGAGTTATTCTCCGGGAGTCAAAAAAGACAGATAAGGATGTAATAAGGACACATGTCCATCAAGTTTAACCTATGCTCAACTAAATACTTCCTAACTTCTAGCTTATTCGAGAGAAGGTAAAACAAATCCCACATGAGGCCTTCTCCAGTTTACCTTCTTCCTGACTCTAAAAGGCAATCAGACCTACTGGCTTTCTACTAAGTGTTACGATTACTAACTAGTATTGTGTCACTTGCTAAAAGGTATCCAACCTTGTAATGAATCTAATGTATCTGCAAGTACAGCTACTTTAGGGAGATAATTCCACCACTACTTTTAGGTGCAGATTTATCAAAATGTGTAACATGTGAGCTCACCACAGAAAGTTCACCCTCTTTCTTTTCATTCCTATGGGATTTTTGGAAACGTGTTTATTGATAAATTTGCTTCTAATGAATAGAAAGTGGATACATTTTTCTGACATTTTGATAAATTTGTCCCTTAATCTCAAGGGATGCCCTTGTGCTGCTATGGTATTCCATACACCCAGCAGAGCAGATACTCTCCAGGACCTTTATCTCCTCGCTTCATTTTATTTATACTGCAGAACCCAATAGCACCATTTCTTTAGGGCTAACTCACGCCACCCAATATAAAAAAAACATGGAAGTCTATTCTTCACATATTGAAACAGAACACCAGTAAGGATCCAAGATCCTTAGCCTGCATCCTCCAATTCCCTGCACACGTGATGTCAATAAGGAAAGGGACATCACAGTGCAATGCATTGTGGATTATGTAGTTCCTGCATGCTGTGGAAAAATTGCTAGCATTGCTAAAATTGTGTTACATCAATGTTTTAGTCCCTCCTCCCCTGCTAGGATTTCAAATGATGCAGAAAGAGAAGAACCATAAAATGGTGTTTATTTATACTTTATTTATAATGAAAGAAGAGATTACACTATTGGGTATATTAGGGGTTTCTGTGTCGGGTGGGGCTCTAAACCAATTTGGGTTCGGAAGCCATAGTTCCCCCTATAAGATGACCACATAGATTTGAACTAAGTTTTCCTGTATTAAAGATGGTTAACAATGTGGTCGCTGATATCTCTACCTCCCCCCACTGCCTATTGGAGTGTTACTCTCCTGCAACAGCACTGACATACATTGTACCTACAGAGACACTCAGCCCTTGGTTACCTGTGGCTACTCTGGCCAACAGTCGATTGTATTTGTTTCTCACTGATTGCATTAATAAGTTTGTGGTCTTGAATGATCAGCTGCCATTTTATCCATTAATCATTCTCCAACATCAGAATGGATTATCTTGTTCAAATGAGCAGCATAATGAATGCCATCACTCGGAGATCTAGTTAATTGCAGAAATAGGTCATATCTAGATCATACATTTCAATTTTAAAACATTAATGTTGCCACGGTGTATCTGAAAAGTCTGAAATCTGGGCTGTAAGTGCAAGGAACTCGGCAAATGAAAATAAATATGGTGCTGGTATGATGGTGATTATTTAGTGATTGCACGTTATCCTTTGAGACATGAAGATAAATTCTTGGCCAGTTTATTTGTCTACATGAAGGCACCAGGCTTAATTAGACAAACAGATTTCATGAGGTGACATATGCACATATGACAAAAACATGCACAGTTTGCAATTAGCTACAGGGGAAATTTCTGTACTTAATACACTGAGAATGGGCACCACAACATAATGCCTTCATATGCATGAATCACCCTAATCGTGCCCAGCAGAGAAAGTTATTAATATACTCACTCAGTGTATTGATGTATAGGTATATATAAGGGGGTAACATATATATATATATTAAGTGTCAGTTAAATGTAACGGTAATAAAGAACAACGCAACTACCTCCCTGTTATAATATAGCTTGTGTATGCAATCCCTCAAATATATTTTTAAAAAAAGTATTTTTCTTTTTTGCATGGCAGCATTTAGTAGGTGCTGGGATACTGTATTCCAGTGATCCCCAATCAGCGCTTGCAGTCCACATGTTGCTCACCAGCTCCTTGGATGTTGCTCCCAGAAACCTCAAAGCAGGAGTTTATTTTTAAATTCCTGGCTTGGGGCAAGTTTTGGTTTCATAAAAAAACAGGTGTAATTCCAGACAGAGCCTCCTGACGGCCATATAGAGGCTGCTAATAACCAAGAATAGCTCATACTTGGAACCTATAGGAACTATAGTTTTTTTTACATTTGAATGTGGCTCATTGGTAAAAAAAATGTTGGGGACCCCTGCTGTACTCCATGCTCTCCATACTGGCTGTGATCAGTGGTGTGTATCAGAAGAAGGAAAAAGTGTAAATTTCTTGTCTGGCCATCACAGCAGAAGACCTTCCATAGTCAGTGCCCAGCACCTCATGAACTGGGCATCGGAATAAAAAGTGTCAGTTTTATGCTGCAAATTAGCCGTTTTAGGTAATGGTAGGGAGTCTTGATAATTAAGAAAACTGTGATGTTTATAAAGGAATGTCAAAGCCATTTTTAAACAGTTCTGCACTTTCTCAATGAGTCGTACTTATCCTGAGATTTAGTTTGATCCACTCACTGATACCTGCCTCACACCACAGTACAATAACAGTATTTCTGCACAACAAGTACTTATCATTATAAACAGGCAAGCAATATCTGAAATGCTACTCTCTTTCCTACGCCCTGATATCCTCCTGTCCAGTATTTTTGGCATTTATTATTGTAATCTGTTTCCCTGTTGTGCCTTATACTGTGTATGTCATCTTGTTACGCCTGTGCCTTTCAGAGACATCTATGTACTGTATTCCCACCGCCTTCTCATTGCATACATACACAAGAAGAAAAACAACCCTATGATTAAACTAAAAACAAAATAACGGTAATAAAAATACATAGAAGAAAGAAAGCATAAAATATTTTTTTGAAGAAATGCGTTACCTACTTGGTCACTTAAATGTCAATGCGACCACTGTGCCTTACGCTAGAGGAAGGCTCATTTGTATTCATTATTCTCTGTCAGCCCTTATTAGTTGATTCATATGGACCCAATTTTATGATTCAGATGACGTACACCCTTGAAAATACCAAGCTGGCCACATAATGGAAGGATAGTTATAAGACCAGTGTGGCAGTGTCTGTTGTAAATCATATATCAAACACACAGGAATATGTATGTAGGGAAGCAACAACAGATACAGCAGGCCCAAAAGCTGCTGGAGGAGCCACAAGTATGTTAGACCCCCTACAGGAACAAACCGATGCACAGCTTAATTTAATGTATGCAAACCAAAGCCCTATACAGAGTTTGCTCTGTAGTCCAAAGAATTCTGGGAACTAATCCCAAAGAGCTCCAAAAAAAATCCCATTTACATGGGTTTATCCTATGGGCTAAAGTTCACCCATTGGGTTTTTGAAGCAAAAGCCAGGATAATAGTTGATCAGATTCCTAACTACAGACTGGTTTTGCCCTTCTTGGGGCTCATAGGTGTAGTGCAAGGTTTTCTGATCAGCTTAGGTAGAGCCAGGACTGTGGATTCACAAATAAATTAAAAGGGTTGAGAAGCCCAGTGATATCTACTTTGGTTACTGAAATTAATTGTAAGCAAGATGACCAGAAACTGTATGATGCAGAGAAGCCGATAGTCCTTCCCCATCTCCTAGACTACCGGTTATTAGATCTTTTTGGTTCAAGCCCTCCTTTGAGGTTCAACAATTGTTCAGGACTCCCTTTATCCCATAACAAGTTAATTTAAGATAAAAACTTTACTGTATCAGACATTCATTCATAGTTCTATGACTATTAAGGGCAACAAATCGTTTTTCTTCCAATATCTTTACATAACAGACCTTCAAGCTGGGGTTTCAGGACTATCTAGACCACTGACCCCAACCAGTGACTCGGGAGAAATATGTTCTTCACCATCCCCTTTAATATTGCTCCCAATGGCCTTAAAGTAGGTGCTCATTTTTAAACTTCTGGCTTGGAAGCAAGTTTTGGAAGCACAGAGACACAGTTTTGCTCCAAGCAGAGCCGGCTACCAAATAGCCAATCACAGCCTTTAAAAAAGGTTGGAGATCCCTGATCTAAACATTCTCTCCAAATCTTAGTGCAAGTGGTCCAGCCCAGCAACTCCAGGACACCCATACTGTGGCAGCTTGAGAGTTTGAAAACAACTGTTTTAGACATTTAGGTACCTATATTGCACCTATCATAGGAGAAAGCACCATATAATAATTCACAAACTACTCAAGTATGAAATACAGTAAGAATAGGATTCATCAATATGCTATTCACCATAATTTTTTTAATACCTCAACATTTAATTATCCTTTAAATCTTTGCAGGACTGATTAATAATTGATCAACAGCAAAGACTGGAAATCATTACTTTTGAGGCCTCTGGAAATATTGAAAGCTTATCCATACGAAAGGATATCTTTTCTGCCCTCCTTATGCCCCTATACTATGATAGCTGCAAATGGATTCCCTTAAGGTGCTTTTCTCCAGCTAGATTATTTACCGTTCGTTTGGCGTCTAGGTTTCTCCTTGGATCCGTCCTTAGTTGCCATTCTCGCTCCTCCATTTCCCTGACATTTTCTCCTTCATGGTTTTTCACATATCCCTGAACCACAAAGGTAGTTTAAATTCCGTCTAGAAATACCAGCTCCCTCAGGCAAACAATCTGTGCCCGGACTATTAAATGGGAGCCCTACCTTCTACAACCTTGTCATTAATGTGACCATAAAAAGCCAATTCTTATAGGTCACAGACAGAGAATCTTAAGTGCAATAAAGTTACAGGTGAGGCCACATCCATATGTCATCTATCCACAGCGCACAACTTTTCTAAAAAGGATTTATTTTATGCTGACAAGACTTGGAAAGATTTTCCAACTAGGCGTTCATGGCTGTAATTAGCCGCCTAGTGCCACGTGTTCGTGCTCCGTTTTACACTGTGAACTAATGACTTTTTAATAGGATGCAGTGAGTGGTATCAAATAATATTGCTGCATTGCAGTTAGTGAGATAACAATACAATTTCCCATAGATATTCTATATTTATATATTTTGTGCACACTTCTAGGGTCATCATTTAATCTTTTCTTGCTCTTCCCTTTGGGTCTGGGATTGCACATTTCATGGTTTATGTCCATTTTATGAGCCAGAGGTCATCTTTTATGCTGCTGGCGAGGGTAACCCCTGAAGGGCACTAATGCTCAGGTTAATGCAATAAATATGGCTCTCACTGGTTCTGAGAAAGGGATGGACTACAGAGGGTTGTGACAGGAACACCAGAGGTGTCGTTGGCAGATGAGCCTTGCAGTATCTCCAGGATATTTTATTCACAGTGACCAAGTCAGAGAGTCTGGCCGAGATCTTCTCCTTTGTGCATTCACTTACCTGCCTCATTAGGGTGCTGCTTTAACAACCAAGGGGAAGCGGAGCTGGTCTCTGGTGTTTGGGCTAGTTTGTTAGAGCAGAGCACAGTCCAAGCAGCGAGTAAATAAGAGAATGCTGCTATCACTGCTTGCGTGCTACGTGCTCTGTTTGTAAATGAGGGGATTTGCCTGATTGTGTGTGGGGGGAAGGTAATAGAGATTGAATGATGGGAAGGGGGAGAGATTTTGCACAGAACCGGCTCTGTGGAATATGCTAAAATCGACAAGGTTATGCGGACAGAATTCTACTCAAAATGTGCATGTTTCATGCCGTTTGTAGATGAATGTGTTATTAGTATCAATTGTAGAGCATGAATTGATTTGGGATAAAACCTTTCCAACGTAGTCAGCTTCTGTTTCCCGACAGTGAAGCAAATCAGTCATATAGACAGGGCTGTAGCTAGAGTTCCATGGACCTGGACTGAACTTTGGTGTAGGGCATCCTCTTTGACTGTACCAGACACCTACATTAATGACCACTCATTCCTTTTTCCTGCTTCCATATTTTTCATCTTAATTTTTTGCCCCCTTTCAGTGTCCATTGGTGCCCACAGTTCCGCCTCCCAAGCAATTGTAAGTGCAACGGTAACCACTATGCCCCTATAGTTACATAAATGCAATTAGAAAAGACCAATGGTGCCAAACTTGTTTTCCAGTCTGCAGTAAAGTAACTACTGCCTTAAGAGCCCCAGTACAATAAATAAATAATGTCCCCTTGTATTTCCACACTTTCTCCTTACCACCCTTAGTGTCTCCCTGAGGTACTGTAGTATAGCTGACGGCATTTGGGTGGGCCCCAAAGGGTTGCAGGCCCTGGTGCAGTTGCTCACCTAGTAGTTTCACCACAACCAGGCTGCACCCATGGCCAACACCTAACATGCCCAGCCAATCGCTGTCTTACATCTTTCATAAGATGTAGTTCAACATGTTTGTTTTCCTAAATTTCACTCCCTCGAGGTGTCACTGAACACACTGGAGCATCAGTCATTTCTAGTTCATGCTCCGTCGTGCAGCAAAGAGTTAATGGTTGTGGTCCATTTACTTGAATACAGTTGCGTTCAGGACAGAAATCATTGCAGTACATTTTCCTATTCAATAAATCCATAATGCATTAAGCGCAAAGTTTGATAAATAGCATTGAGCCCAAGTGCTCTCTAAGGCCTGATTACATTGAGATGTTATTTGTTGCATCAACAAAGCCCTCAAGGGGAATATCAAATGACCAAACTGTCTGCTGCGTGCTGCTTTCACAGTGTTGTTACATATGACATGGCAGCTCTAAAGTAACAAAGTAAGAAAGATACCTGGATTCATATCTGTAAAATGTAAGTGGATATGCCGACACTAGGCTGAGAGACAAACAGATTGGTCAGAGCCAGCCAGGAGAACTCAGGGCCAGCAAAGATACTTTGTATACTATTCAGTAGCACTGGGAGCAGGAGAATATGACAAGAATCCTGCTTTTTCCCTGAACTCCTTAATTAGGGATCATCTAGTAATCAATGATATATGTGTGTAGCACAGCAATAGTGCAATATCCATAGCAGCATTCACAAACATTGTCCATGTCCTAATTGCAGACATAGCTATGCCACAAATATGCTCATAGAGGATTCACAACCATGACAGTTAAATGACCCAAAATTGTAAATACCCCCTTTCAAGAACAACAATAGAGCTTCAGGAATGCCAGACCTTATCAAAGCTTTTAAATATATGGCTCTGATAAGGGCTCAGATACATGGGCTACTCTGCTAGGCTCAGATACATGGGCTACTCTGCTAGGCTCAGATACATGGGCTACTCTGCTAGGCTCAGATACATGGGCTACTCTGCTAGGCTCAGATACATGGGCTACTCTGCTAGACTCAGATACATGGGCTACTCTGCTAGGCTCAGATACATGGACTACTCTGCTAGGCTCAGATACATGGGCTACTCTGCTAGGCTCAGATACATGGGCTACTCTAGCTCAAATGGACCTGCTAGGCTCAGATACATGGGCTACTCTGCTAGGCTCAGATACATGGGCTACTCTGCTAGGCTCAGATACATGGGCTACTCTGCTAGGCTCAGATACATGGGCTACTCTGCTAGGCTCAGATACATGGGCTACTCTGCTAGGCTCAGATACATGGGCTACTCTGCTAGGCTCAGATACATGGGCTACTCTGCTAGGCTCAGATACATGGGCTACTCTGCTAGGCTCAGATACATGGGCTACTCTGCTAGGCTCAGATACATGGGCTACTCTGCTAGGCTCAGATACATGGGCTACTCTGCTATGATGTGTAGGTTTGCAGTTCTACTTACAGCGAATACGTGCAACACTTAACCAAGGTGCCAGAGGCAGGTACATAAGCTAGCAGATTTGCTAAGGAGAAATGTTTAATAATGCTTTATAGCAGGGGTGCTTAAAATTCCCTGCTTCCCTAGATAAGCTGAGCTCTCTCTATTCATCCTATAGAGCAAATATAGTGTATGATCATGATACATTTAATGCAGGCAACAGAGGTTGCCTAAGGCCACAGCCATTCTCAGGGACCCCAGCAGTGCTAGGAGATTAGGTCACTGCAGCAGCAAAGCACTATGGTGCATAAGGTTTTTGCCATAGTGAGGGACACAGTAATGCGGCATTGCCCGATGCAGAAGGTTGTACTGAGCACCTTACAGGACCGTTCTGTCTGCTATAAATTAAAACTCAATTTCACTGTGCAGGTCTCTGGGCACTGGCCATTGCTGAAGCCTGCTTTCCAATGAGTGTAGTTTTTCAAGCGCATCTGTATTGGGGAGAGAACACACGTCAGAGGAGGCTTGGAGTTTATAGGAAATGTTGTTGCAGCCCCTGGTGGCCACTTTGAGTAAGGGAATCTGTTTCTCTCTCTGCAAATCTCACTAAGCTGAGCTGTGGTTTTGTACTAATGATAATCATTTCACATATTGCTGGCTATACATTCCCAGATTTGGTTGGGCAGTTCGGCCAATTTCAGCCGTACCGCCTGACTGTCTGATTATGTATGTCAGCTTGGGTGTTAGTTTAGACAGGCTATCCTGTTGGACTGGAGTTTATCTGCAGAACCAACAGAAAAATAACATTTTGCTGTCTGTGTTTAATCAGCCCAAGAACCGATTGGTCGGATAGTTGGACACCTTCAAGGGTCAGACAGTGTATGGTCACATCTATGGGTGCTTTTTAATGCCAACACCAATTAATTTCCTACAGCAAACAGGATGAAGGTTTTATACATAAAGTTGGCACGGCTTTTATCATGCCATGTCTCCTGGGGTTATGATACATAAAAACTGCCACTTTATATATATACTGCCATGCATTCCTGGGATATTATACTGGTGCTGCTTTCAACTGGTCATGTGTTCCATGGTATTATACTTGAAATTGACACTGTATTTATACTACTGTGTGTTCTGGAGAAATCATATATGCAACTGGCACTGTATTTATCCTGCCACATGGTCTGGGACATATAAAATGGGCCCTCTATTTATCCTTTGTCATTTGTTCTGGCATATTCTACATGAAACTGCCCTACGGTTATCCTGCAAGTTGTTCTTAGTTATTTCATTACCTTAGTATGTCTAAGTATGCTACAGGGCTCATTTTAGGCAACTACGACTAGATATATTTTAGCTTCAATAATTCATCAAAATATAAATTCAGCAAGCCACAGGCAGCAGGAGTAATGACTTGACCCCTAACAAAGGGCTCCACAGTATCCTTATAGTAATCAGAGCATTGGCTACTAGAGCATGTTATGCACAACGGGGCTCCCCAACAGTTAATTCCCATTGCCTTCACTTTCATGGAACATTTAGGGGCAGATTTATCAAAATGTGATCTTAGAGCTTGATACATAACAACTCATGTTTTGTTTATTACTATAAGATTTTTTAGAAGTCTATTTATCAATGTCTAAAAGTCCCATATGAATGAATAGAACGTGGGCAAGTTTTTATGTATTCAGTTCTAAACCCATATATTGATAAATTTGCCCTTTAAAGTCTTCCTCTACTATTATATATCATGTAATCTATAAAGCACTAGCTAATTCCAGAGAGGAGGCAAAGGGAAGCAATGATACCTAAAGTGCTTATAAAACCTGGAGGGGCTGATGAAGAAGGATATGAAACGCCACAATGGTTTTAACCACTTATATCCTGCACAGACAAGCATTCTGTAGGGCAATAGATGTAATAGTTGCAGTATTGCCAGATTCAATCAATGGCCCCTCAAAACCAATGTGTGCTCCCCCCTCTTGAAAATCCAGCCTTGGGTCAGGGCCCTCTTTAACTCGTAATACCATTACGGAATAGGAAATTATTAGTATATCAGCCATTCAGCCATAGTTTCAAGAAAAACAGCAAATAAATGTTCAACCCAAACATCTCTCTGACCTTCAAACCTGGAGACCAAGTTACATTCTTCCCAAATCTTACCATAACTGGCCACCTATGGGTGGGCAATATCAGGCCAAGTCAGGCTAATTCAGTCGATTGGCCCTGGGGCCAAACAATCGAATTAGAACGATGGGTATAGGCATTGGTAGGTTCGGGGACTGCATCAACAATCCGATGCAGTCCCCCATCCGACTAAATTTTTAAACCTGCCCGATCGAGATCTGGCCAATTTCAGAGGGGGGGCAGTTAGTGCCCATACACGGGCCGATTAGCTGCTGAACCAGTCTAAGGGACCGATATCGGCAGCTAGAATTGGCACGTGTATGGCCCCCTTTAGGGTGAGCCCCCCAGCCACTGCTCCAATCTCACCCCAAACCCTGGTGACCAGCTCTGCCTCCTGGAACCCATTGCCCTCTGTGTGTTTGTAAACATCATTTTGCCACCATCCCTAATAAACAATTGGGGCACAATCAGTGTATGCACTTGCTTAACTCAGTACTATGTTGGGCCCATCCATCAAGGTTCTTTTTCTAAACTAATTGCTGATTGTAATATAGGCAAATGTACTTGTGATATTTATCTTTGTAAATTAACCCTATGGCCTACAAAGCATGTTCTCCTTTGCTTCAGAGAGGGTGTGTGTTTTCATGTAAGATGTTGACACTTAAGGTGGCCACACACGTGGCGATTTGCAATCTTTCGTGCGACCATCGGTCGCACGAAAGATCATCAAATCCGCCACTAACCTTGAGGGCTGAAATGGCAGATAAGGAGGTAGAAACAATAGGATTTCTACCTCCTTCTGCCGATTCAGCCCTGAAGGCAGATTTTGATCAGGCGCCTTCTATGGCGCCCGATCAATATCTTTTAACCCGCCGATCGGCGAGTCGACCGATATCAGCAGCCTCCTGCGATATCGGTCGACTTGCTGACTTGCCATACACGCACCGAATTTTGTACGAAACGGGGTTTCGTACAATACGTTAAGTTCCACCACTCTCAATTCAGTTCTATGGAGTTTTCAGAAGTATATTTATCAAAGGATGAATTTACCCTTTGATAAATCAGTGTTTAAAAATCCCATAGAAACAAACAGAAAGTGGAGAATTTTTTACTGTGGTGAGCTCTAACTTCACACTTTGATAAATCTGCCCTGTATGGGTAATACAGACCATATATAGCATACATCTGGTTATACACATACCATTTAAAACATAAGAAATGTGTGGTATGTGTATGGTGGCCCACCAATCCCTACCGATATCCATGTACTATGGATATTGATAGGTTTAGGTACTGGGTACAATATACCATGTTGTAATGATACCTGGAGGTCCAGTGGGACAGAGGGGATGCCCGCCATCTTCTGCATGCGCATGTGTGCGTCCTTCTGTTTTGACGCGTGTCTTGCCATTCGGCGTGACATATGATGTTGTTTTGGTGTGAAATTTAAATATCTAAAGAGCCTGCAATCCTATATTCATTGCATAACATAGGTCTATTCTTGATAGTTCCTTGGTGCGTTCACTGTACTGATTTACTGTGTTTGACTCCTGCCTGTTTCTGACCATCCCTGTATTGCTGCCTGAACCGACCTTTGCCTGTTTTTACTACTCTTCTGGATTTCGATCCATGACCAGACGCTCGGCACCTGTTCTGAGTTTGGGATACCAATTGTGACACCCGTGCATTGTGCATTTATACATGAGAAACTGAAGAAGAGCAGAGGCCTCCTATGCCATGCATTACCCTCTTACTTGGAGAAAGTTTGGCTTCTGCAGTTTCAGGTTGGCTAATGACCCACTTTACATGCTAAATCAGCTCACTGGTTGGTCCACATTTTTCAAATGTAATTTGATGGTATCATGGCAAAGACAGTATTGCAGTTTGGTGAGAAACTGGTCAAACCAAATAAAAATAGGCATGTGTGGCCAACAGTACGTTACTGAAGCCAGTCCAGCCATATACCTGTATAGATTTGTCATGTAACCAATTTAAAACTAGACTAGATCTCCCAGCTTTCCCTGAGAGTGGAAAGTTGCTTCTGCTAAATGTAAGAATTATTTGTTTTTTAAATGCTATACATTGCACCCCTCATAAATACCCAGCTAGATGTACGAGCCTGAGAGGATGAAGCCCAGGTGGAAGCACATCTATCTGTTGCCGAGCTATGAAACGGATTTGATATATATGAAACGGAATCTCTTGGCGGCTGGAGACTTTATGGCTCAACCTGTTCTTTTTTTCACTAAACCACTGTTTTAATTATCCAGCAAACGCCACTGAAAAGAATGACAATAAAATGGTTTATTTGCTTTTGCAGCCCTGTTTATTTTCTTTTGTGAGGAGAGGGATAATTACACATCACTGTGTCCTTCCCCCCCTAAGAGAAGGACAATACAGCCAGAGTAGGCAGTACGTGTAACGCAGCCATGGTTCATAACAGCTTTTGCAGGGATGGGCAGATGTGATGGACAGATGGGTGGACTATTAAAACCAAGTATATTATTAGCAGCTTTTCTATAGCTTGAATGTCAGCCAACAGCACAAGTACTTGCCAAACCAGCTCTGTAAACCACCCCCAGGGGAGCCAGGAATATGAATTGCATGATGTTGTGGACACCCTCTGCATGATTCACTCAGCGCATTGTGTGCAGCTGGAACATCTCCGAGCTTCCACTGATTTGGGTCTGCCGTAGGCAAATCAGTGCACAGGGAGCATTTAGGGGCAAAAAAACACTGTTAAATATCTAGAAAGGTCAGAGACCCTCATATAACATAAAATGAAGAGCTGTATATTTTTCTCACCATTTATAAAATCCAGCAAGTGCTCCATTTATGTTTGATTATTCATGATTCCTTTCATGGTGGTACTTGTGTTGCATGGCTCATTATTTGAAAAAGTACGGCGTGGCCTTGTATTAGGATATTAGCAGAGATTGTGTAGTTTTACATGTAAAGCAGTCAGCCTGCAGCCTGGTAGCCTTTATATGGTCATTGAATGTCACAGTCATTCACTTATATCTTTATAAATAAATGACTGTGGGCCCTTTATTTACTATACAGGTATAGAATCCATTATCCGGAAACCCATTATCTAGAAAGCTCTGAATTACGGGAGGACCATCTCCCATTGACTCTATTTAAAGCAAATAATTAAGATTATTCTCTGCAATAATAAAACAGAACCTTGTACTTGATCCCAACAAGATTTAATTAACCCTTATTGGGGGCATTTTTTTAAATGAAGTTGACTTAAAGTGCAGAGATCCAAAAAAAAAAAAACCTTATCCGGAAAACCCCAGGATTTTAGATAACAAGTTTCATACCTGTATATGGGGTCAGTGGAGATAGATAGATACAGTAAAAGATAAATACTTGACTATATTAGATGTGAGGTGATGGGAAATATAAATGAATATATAAAATAAAATAAAGCTATACCAGATCATTTTCAAAAAGCCTCTACTTTATGCAGTTTTAGAGTGGTCACATGGGATGACAGTATTCCTTTATTCAGTTTGAATAGTATTGCATAGTAGAAACTTATCTGTAATTAAGAACAAGTCATAAAGCATTAGGAAGTTTTTAGTAACCCTGAGTCTGACTCAATAAGCATTAGACAGAGCAGTGTAGAAATCCCAGGGCTGCACCTAAAGGCAAACTGTGGACTAAACACCTGAACTGGTACAGAATTTATTGTATGTATTTTATAGAGTCTATACAAGATCTATCAACTTTACAGGGGGTTCTGAACAAACTGGGCATCTACTTAGGTAAATGTAACTATAATCATGAGTATCTGAGCCATATTTATGCTATTTCGACCATTAATGGGATGAAGGTCAGTGAATACTCAGTGGACTTAGAAGTACTTGTAGGTATACAAAGCTAAAGAAAGCAACCAAAGTTGCCAGTCTGAAGCCACAAGATATTGTCCTGTATTAAAAACTTCCCATACACATACCAGTAACATTGTACAAAACAAACAATTGTTTGCCCTGGGGACAGTGATAAATGGAGGCTGCAGGGAACCATTTTGAAGTGATAAAAAGTACTGTGTGCCTTGTACGTAAAAGCCCTATTACACATGGAAATATCTTTAGAAGACTTTCATTTCCCAATGAAGAAAGTATATGGGGACCCCTTTTTTTCCAAATCTAGTTTTGCTGATTTTAATGCCGCAATGACAATACAATTAGAGAATTACAACTTCTGGCAGTAAATTATCATTATAGCATTTTGGAATTCATTTGCAAATGCCAAACTTTTAAGGTGATTTATTTGCATTTTCCATGCACCTGTTTTCTTTTTAACTCTTCATTTTTCAGTACTGGCTATTTGCTCTGGTACACAGACCCGCCACTTAATCTGTTCAGCCACTTCCCTCCAGATGCTCCTTGGAATAAGTATTTAATTACAGTGCCTACAAAGCCATTACTTATGTGGGCGTAACCAACACTCATTGGTAATTGTAGCAAATACAAACAGACAACAGCAACAAGAAACAGATAGTAATGAATCACTGCATGACACCAGTAAAAATAAGGGAAATATATGTATATTTTAGAAAATGAACAGAGAAAAGAAGCATTAGAAGCGATAATACGGTGTAGGTACCAAAACAGACCCATTGGAAATGAACACTAATGTTTCTCTAAGGGCATTCAGTAATATTTATAGATGTGGGTTATTCTGTATTAAACCAAGAACGTCTATTAGTAACTTCTTGGCCTAAGTCAAGTGTTTCACTTGAGGTTCAGCCTAAGATCTGTAAGCCCTCATGTAATTGGCCCTTGGCCTCTTAATTGGGCTCTTACTACAGACCCATTGGAAATGAACACTAATGTTTCTCTAAGGGCATTCAGTAATATTTATAGATGTGGGTTATTCTGTATTATTAAACCAAGAAAGTCTATTAGTACCTTCTTGGCCTATCAGGTGTTTCACTTGAGGTTCAGCCTAAGATCTGTAAGCCCTCATGTAATTGGCCCTTGGCCTCTTACTACAACTTTAGGACATTTTATGAAGATTTAACCAAATTCAAGTTATTCTGTTTTTTTCTTACTCAGGCAAATGTTTCAAAATGTGCTCAACTGGGTATTTCTCTTTTGTCTCTTGAAGATTTTCAATCTTGATACTTCTCGAGAGAATTTTTTGAGAACAGCACAAGGTTACAAAAGACATTAGTGGTAGAGAAAAGTAAGAATTCTTGATGTCTGTCAAGGTTTGGCGATTATGTGGAGCAATGGAGTGATTTCAGCTGAAATGCAGTACTCATTGATTCTCAGTAGGGTTCAGCTTGAAAATAGAAAACACTATAGAGAATGCCCAAGAAATGTTGCTATACCCATATACAAAAATCTCAATCTGCACTTAAAAAACATCTTTTTTTCATGAAGATCTCATTTGTTTTCTGTCTTGACCTTTGATAGATCTACTCTTCAATTTTTATTGCATGGAGGGCATGAACCCATGCAACTGCCGCAGGAATGCTCAGTCAAGCATGATATTGACTAGTAATTCCATAATCATGCTAAGAATGCAATCACAGCCTCCCGTGTTTTATTAACAGTACCCTGGTGGCTTTTAAGTCATCTGTGACAACAACACCTAGGTTCTCTCCTCATTTATTGTCTTAGGAATGATATAGATACTCTCTATCTGAATTATTATGTTCTATATAATATATTATTCAGCACTTCTTGGCATTTATGTGCAACTTTCAACTTTTAATATAGCCTTGCCCTCCAAATATTTTATTTATACCACCTGGGATGACCACTTTTTAGCACAACTTTGCAACATAAGCCAAAAAAAAATGAAATTTGTCTACCATATAAAAATAAGCTGCAACAATATCCCCCATAAAATGGGCACAATAAAACTATTAAAATCGGAAAGGTAAAGAATAATACAAAAAAACCGATGTAAGTAGAAAATAATTTTTAATTCTATGCTACCTTCAGAAATTTTAATAGGGGTAGGAGTTCAGATATCCAGCCTAATACGAATATGGCCCTGTATGCTAATGCTGTGCTTTAAAGATATGCTCCTACATGTTTCAAGATGCAAGGAAAGCTGTGAAACTCATTTAGATAAGGGGATAGCATAAATTAGAACGAACTCCAGGAGATTGGAGATGCACTTTACTGTGTCAGCTGTCACTTGGACGGCACAATGGGACTCTGCATTCTGATTACATTTTTTCAGCAAATGACCAAAGTAAATACTTTAAAAACATCATGCGGAGAGTGGTTCCATTTACATATGTAACATGCTCAAAGATATTATTATATGCTGTGACTATACATCTAGTTATTTGACCGTTTTACAAAAAGTTAATTAAACCAATGATATGCTCACTAGATTTTATTCCCAGGTGACTGACTGTAATAGGGAGCCCAGCATGCCCTTATCCACCCAGCTAGCTCTCATTAGAAGTTAGCTACACCAATTCCAAGCATCCATATTAAAGTTTTTTAGCAACAGTACAGCTACTCTACCTGGGAAGGGCTAGTTCTATAGGGCAGGGCAGCAATAGCTAACCAAAGAGGGGGTGCCACATTGGATATGATCACTGCAGCATTCCTGGAAAGTGTCAGTGGTGACACTCACACGTCTGGATGCAGGACCGCTATAGCTGTAGGGTTCTTACAAAATAGATGGAAACTGTGTTAGACAACGAGTAGGGAGAGTAGTAAAATGTTGTGTAGCCAAACTTGCTTTCTGTGGTATCCTGGGGTTATGTTGCAGTTGAATATTGGCAAAAAAGAATTTAGACATGTGAAGAGAAAAGTGTTGCTTGCAAAACTCCAATACAAATGCATCTTTAATGGCTGAATATTGATAGCAGGACATTCTAAATGGCCACAAATTATTTTGGTGAGCTTGCTGCCAATGACAGTTGGAAGGTTGGAACTTGTCAATGAGGTTGGAACTTGGCAGAATCCTTAAAAAAGTCCTCAAAATGAGTTCAGCTAAACAAACATGAACCATTTCATATGGGACTAAAGGTCTTGACAAGTGAAGATGAGAACTTCTCAAATTTGAATGTGCAAAAATCTAGTTTAATGCCACCTTGGTCACGGCCAGCTATCCCTGATTTACCCTTCATATTCCTACTTCTATGAAAGCTTTGCATTTTTGGGAACTGGAATTGGGGCTGCCCAGGCTGATGTTGTGACAAAGAGAATGATTTGTGTAGGCTGCAGGGGGAAAGGGTTACGGAGTGGGAAGGGTAGTTGTACAAGGGCACCGAGTACAGGGAAGAGGTGTGATTACTTGAATAGCATGCTAATGGGCACAATTTTGCACACCACCAGTGCAGGTATATGCTTGTGTGTACCCTACATAAGTAATTTCTCCTACCTTTCTCTACTCATGTCTCCATCCCTGCCACTACTCCTTCTGCTGCTAATTTATCTCCCATTCTGTCTCTCCTCTCATCACTTACAGTATGTCAGACCTCCCACCAGTGCCTGTGATATCCATTTTATCTTCCCTGATTCCATTATTGCTCTTTCCTCTCTCTGATTTCCTCCTACAATTTCTAATGTTTCCTTTCACCCTTCTCAGACAGAGCCCCTTCATCACTCAGCTTTTCTTGCTTTTCCCCTTATTCCCACTCACTCATCCTCCCTATCTGATTAATGTCATTCTCTGAATCATTTGTCCTGTTTCTTCCCATTTGTAATTTAAAAACCCACTCACATTAATGCCCAATAACTTCACACATTCTCTCTATTATTCTGAAGGTTTTCTTTTGTTTTAGCCTAGTCATAATTTAAACATCCTTCCTTGCTACGTTATTTAGCTTTTAGATTTGCCCAGACCTTGTTTTCTATCTGTTCTGATACTCTTTTTTCTCCTTTCCACATTGTCTCTCCTAGAGTAGCTTCTCACCATTTCAGGCTCCCCAGTCAACTCTTAATACACAACATCACTGCCTTAGGATTCTCTCAAACATAGGATACACTGACCTACTGACTTAGGGATACACTGACCAAGATATAATATGTGCTCCTGAAAACAATGCGTAAGGAGGTGGTCAACATAAAATCTGAAAGGATAGGGAATATTTTGTATATTTCATTTTATTGATATGGCTAGGCCTTGTTAGTGTAATGCTAGTCATATGTGTACAAAGTTCCTGAATATCTATCCACTTGGCTCTTATGGCAATTCCTAGTTCAATACCTAATTTTAGCTACTGGACAGTCTGGCCCACAGTGGAAGCTGATGCTTATGCAGTTCTTAGCCAACCAATGCACATGCAATAATGTTCTAACCAGTCAATCTGGGGGCTTACACATGCAGAGATGATAATAACTAAAACTGATTGACTCCTAAAGAGAGATTTATGAATCAGTTCTGTTTATAGTCCTGCACATGTATAGGTAGCCAGTATTAACACCACTTTATGTTGTGCTCACTACTTGCTACAGGACATGCACAGGTTTGTGGTAGTTTGGGGAAAAAATAGGTACCTAGCATTCGTTAGGGTGGTGACATGGTGGGATCGGAGATTATGGGTAACCCCAGTAATGAAAATAATAATACTGATAGTATACTGAAAACTATAGATCTCTAAATTGCTATGGGCAACTTAGATGTTAAATATATCACTAAGATGTTGGGAGCCACATTCATTGTTATCCCAGTGCAAAGTCTCTTACTCATTAAGACCTTTAACTGATTACAGAGATCACCACTTATGGATTATTACAGCAATAGTTAATGACTGCCATTTTAGGATGAATGGCCTCATCTTCATTGTTTTCAGCCTCCTTCTCTAAATTCTTTGGCATTTCACTATCAGTTTTCACACTTCAAATGCATTTTGTCAACTTAAAGATGACTCTACTGGTTAGTAGAGAATAGGTGCCATTTTCTGTGCTACTAACAACACTTATAAGGTTACTCATGTGGAGAATACCTGAAAAAGATTGCTCCATCCATGCTTCTTATAGGGATATCACTCATTCCAGGCTTCCTACCTTTTGACAGGCTAGAGAGTCACTAGAATACAATTGTGGCAGTGGGAAGCTCTAGTATTACTCCCATATGTGTATAAACATAAGCCTGAAACCAGTGCCTTGAGCTATGGCACTACTGAGGGTAGAAACAAAATAACTAACTGACTTTACAGGTAAAATAAAATTGTACTTTTAGTGCACATAATAATATTCTGGATTAGGTCTTTAACTACGTTTTGTTTTACTTTTCCTGTTTTACTTTCCTGCTTGGATAAAGAGATGACATATCTTTCTCAAGCTTCACTCTCCCTTGTTATTCTACGCACATTCATGTGTTTCATCTTATTGGCTGGATTTCTCAAAAAGAGCAGAATTTATGCCTAATATTCCAGTCTGTTTGGTTCAGAGCCATACTTCCAGCCTTGAATATTTACAGTCTAGCATGTTGAATTGTTATTTCCAAGAAATATTTGTGCCAAATTCAACGCATAAGTCACTCCGGGCGACTCTTGCACCAAATGAATTTATTTCATATTGTACCTACATAATGCTGGTATTTCCTTTGCTTGCTGGCTGAGCCTTCTGGCCACTCTAATTTACAGAAGATGGAAATGTTTTTCAAACACCATTATTTGCTGCATCACAGAGAAAAACTCAACTTTCCCAAAACAAAGCAATAACATTGACAAACAGCGTGACTGACTCTCGGCAGCCGTTCCATAATGCCACCTTTCCTGCATTCCATCTGGCAAAAACAAGACCAACTCATGACAGATTTCATCCTCTCTCTCTCTCCTTTCCTTAATGGGGGAATAGCTCTTGGACTGTAACCCTCTATGACTGGCAGCTGGTAGAAACAGGTGCAGAGGATATGATGCCTTTGATTCATTCTGCTTTGTTAGAACAGGTTTTGCTTTTTTTTCTGGTTCTGCTTCAAAGTAATCAGAGTGTTTCATAATATCACCATTCCTGGGGGGTAATGGTTGGAAGTACATGCAGTATGTTGTGGTGAGATGACAGTTGCAATCATCCTTTGTCATCTGCGAACTAAAAACAGCCAGTGCTGTGTCCCAAAATGTACAAGCTTTGGGTACTAAATAGCCATGCATTAATATTTGGTGATGCCAAATAGTGAAATAAAACGGAAAAATGATACTATTTGTCCAACCATATTGCAAGATAACGTAATGTATTTGTGTAGTCTTTGCATCTGGATAAATGATTTGACTAACTCAGCCTTGTCTATATTAAACCTAGCCTTGTCTCAGATTAATTCTTGCTTTGTTGTCATCTCTGCGAAACCCCAAATGCAGCATTCATGTGATTTAGGGCCCTATTAATAAACCTTCAAAGTCAGTATTCTTTATTTAAGTGTCAAAAAGTTCTTGTGGAAAGCAAAGATAAAGTGAATTATATGTTGATACTGAAACGGAAATTTCATCAAAATAGAATATGTTACAGAGATCATTTTTACAACCTTTTAATGACTGAGACAAAATGATTGATGGGGAGGAAACTCTCAGTGATTTTCTCTATTTTCACTTCTTTAGACTCTGGGATTGAAACGACAGAGCAAGTTTCACCACCTTTTTTAATGGGTGACACCACCAAATATTATAGCTGAGATATTTCTAAATAGGAGGAAAAGGGAGGATTGGTCAAAATCAAAATGTGTTAAAATGTGTAGGAAATAAAGAGTAATACCAATTTTCTTAAATAGAAGTTGTGGAAAATATAATAATGTGCCATATTTAGATATGTTCAGTTTTTAGGCCTGTGTCTGAAATTGAGTAATTTGTTATTTATTTTTTTACTTTGGCAAAACCGCCAAATGAGTGTTTCTTTCCCCCAATATGTGATACGATGCTAATTTGATTTGTTTGCTTCTAAAGCATTACAATGGAGGGGATATGAGAAGTCGGAGCAGGGACCATATCGATGATCCAAGATTCTCACTGAACAGTCCTTCATTTCCCTTTGATCTCCTGCACTAAACGCTAAAAAAGATACAAACTTAATTAAAAAGTAACTTTCGGCAAAGAGCCCAGAAATCTTAACAAGCTTTAGCTGCGCTTAGAAACATTGTTTCTCACATTTAATTAAATAAGTGGGCTTTTGGCAGAGAGCCCAGAAAGTTAACAAGCTTAACCTGCACTGAGGTACATTGTTTTGCTGTAAAATACGGGAAATGACCAAAAATTTGCAAACCGGCGAAAAACGGCGAAAAACCTGCGAAACGCATTTGTCGTGTGACTTTTTTGCCACCTGCGTCTTTTTTTGATTAGGCTGTGCTTAATTTGTCACGACCGTGCTCGTTTTGATGCAACCGTGGCTTTTTTGACCTGCGACAAATTTTCCCGCAGCAAATTTTGCGAAAGTTTGACGAACCGATTTGGCAATGGCGAAGTTCACTGCGAAATTCACTGCGAATCCATGCCTGGTGAGAAAATTCGATCATCACTATTCCTCACATTTCATTAAAAAGTAGCTTTTGGCAGAGGATCCAGTGTATCTTTCCCCCAACATGCGATACGGTGCTAATTTGATCGTTTGCTTCTAAGGCATTACAATGGAGGGGATATGAGAAGTCAGAGCAGGGACCACATTAGTGATCCAACGTGGTCCTCAATCTGACAAAAAAATCAAGCCTGCCCAATCAACATCTAGCCAATCTTGGTCAGGGAGGCCTGCCGGAGGGCCCCATACATGGGCAGATAAAGTGCTGAATCTGTCTGAAGGACTGAATTGGCAGCCTAAATCTGGCCGTGTATGGCCACCTTCCGGCAGGTGATCAATAATTGGATTAGGAGCTTGTTTACCATTAAGATCTATCAAGAATGTGATTTCACATTTGTATTGAAACAGACTTAAATGAAGGGATAATGACTGAAAACCTGTCATACTATATACAGCACTGAATGGAATAAGACAGAGGAACCGGTGTATGTCACCAGTGATAAGCGAATCTGTCCCGTTTTGCCGTAAAATACGGGAAACGACAAATAATTTGCAAACCGGTGAAAAACCTGCGAAACGCATTTGTTGTGCAATTTTTTTTGTCGCCCGCATTTTTTTTTTGATGAGGATGTGCTTAATGTGTCGCGACTGCGCCCGTTCTGATGTTTTGCAAAACAATTCGCAAATGGCAAAATGCAGAAATTCGCTGCAAATCCATGCCTGACTCTACTAAATCATGGAGCAGTGCCAGGATATCCTGTGGATTACTCTTTTTTTAAAGGCTACATTTTCATGGTGACAAAACTTAGTACCTAAGGAGCAGTGGAAGTCAGATTTCTGCTTTGTATTCCTTCTGAGTGCACATCCTTAAGCAGTTAGGTCTGAATGTTTGTGCTGCTGCAAACCTTGAAAATACAGCACTTTAAAAAACTCATGTATCATCTGGTCTTGGGGCTGGCACTGATTCATTATTTAGAAAGCCAATCTTCTGCTGTCAGTGTACTTACTAGTCAGTTATTCTATTAAGGCTATTCTATTGAAGGCAAGTTGCAGTGAGTCAGAGCAGACTGATACAGAGAGCTATGCCTACCCTCAGTATAGTTAACATACCTATAATGGAGCCACCCATGTGTAATAAACACGCACAGAACCTGCACCAAAGGTAATTTAGCTATTTGATTTCCCTTAAAATATAATATATATACACACCAATGCAGTAAAGCACATGCACACAAACCCATCACATGATATATACCCTGTAAAATGAATTGCAAACGTTCTAAAGCAAAAGCTTGGGAACACAAATCAAGCATTTTAATTGCTGGTGCCCAGATGGTCAGTATTTTTGGCCTATAGTCACCTACTCACATAGCTTTCTATTAAATGTTATCTTAAGCAATTCCACACTATAGCTTTGCTAGACAGCAGCAATGATTATAACCCTAATGTTCCATAACTCTAAATTTACTAAAATACACAAAGCAGATATCAGATTATAGCAATCGTATGTATGTATATCTTTATTTTAGAGATGCACGGAACCCACCCTGACGGACTCTGCCGAATCCCAAATTAGCATATGCTAATTAGGATTGGAAAGGGTTAAAAGTTGAGAATTTTCCCCTAAAATGGAACCCTTTCCGAATGCTAATTAGGATTCCAATTCGGTTCAGCCAAGACCGTGGATTTGGCCAAACTGAATCCATCAAAAAAAGGCTGGATCTGGCCCGAATCCCGACCCGAATCCCTGATTCGGTGCATCCCTACTTTATTTATAAAGCACTACCTATGCACGCAGTGCTGTACAGTAGAATGCATTAATACAAACAGGGGGTTATTAAGATAATAATAGATAAATACAAAGTATAACAATAAATACAAAGGTACAGTTGTAATAAATTAAGAGTCAAAGACACAAGAGGATGGAGGTCCCTGCCCCATAGAGCTTACAATCTAGATACTGTGAAAATAGTGGGGCTAGAACAGAATCAGGAGTGGGGGAGTTTGTTTATGTCACCTTTACTTATACAATGAACAGGTATGGTGCCACTCAGGGTTGGAATAAGAGAGAAAAGAAGCTTTGCACATGTTGTATTTCATAATACTCATTAGAATAAACCCAGTGAAGTAAGTAAATCTAATGGTTACACGTATTAAAAGTGATATGGGCTCCCAGGAGGGAATACTCCCTCCCAACTCCTTAGCTGGGGGTTGTTTATGCTGGAGAATAGTTGTTTAAAGGGGGATTTTGTTTGTATGTAAAAATATACAATTAACTCTTGGATGCTTTATTCATCAGGTGACCCTTCCAGCAAACACAAGGCCATCTATTCAGAATGGAGGAAAGGAGGTTCCATATTGAGATGCAGAAAGGGTTTCATACAGGGAGGACTGTGGAACTCTCTCCCCATAGCGGCTGTATCGGCAGATACATTAGATAACTTCAAGAAGGGACTGGATGGCTTTTGAGAAAGTGAGAAAATACCAAGTTAAGCCAATTTGATCTGGGGACTGGATTGCCCACCTGGGAGTCTGGAAGAATTTCTCCCCCTCTCTAAAGCAAACTGGAGAGGCTTCAAACAGGGTTTTTTTTGCCTTCCTCTGAATCAGCTGGCAGATAGGCAGCTTCCACTTAGGTTCAACTTGATGGACAGGTGTCTTTGCTCAACTTCATCTACTGTACTATGTTATTATCTGATCTAACCCTGACCTGAAGAATGGGACCAATTAAGCCTGAATCAGATACACACTGTAGCACTGGAGCTTCATTTATATGTTCAAATGACCTTTTATAATCATTTTAATTTGCAGGCTTCATTAATACCTTCAGGATTCAAACAATCCAGCTAAAGTAAAGACAATAATGTTTTTAATCCATTTTGTATAATTTTGCTTTCGAATATATCTATTCTCATTAGTGATGAGCAAATATGTCCCGTTTGCTTCACCATAAAATTCTCAGAACAACAAGAAAATTTGCAAAATGGTGAAAAATCCACTACTTTTTTGTCATCCGCGTCTTTTTTTTGACGTGACCAATTTTGATGTGAGTGTGCCTTTTTTGTCATCACAAATTTTTCCGTGGCAAATTTTCACGAAACAATTCGCCAATGACGAAAAGTGAGAATTTGCTGCGAATTCATGCCTGCCAAAAAATTTGCTCATCACTAATTCTCATCACTTCGCAATGCGTTATTTACCTCGCATTGCATTAATTCTCGCATAGAAATAATACTAACGCATGATTCACAAACGCATATGAAGCGTTAAACGCGCTAAATATCGCATTAGGCTGTGCGAATATTAACACCTACTTGGGGCAGGCGGTACTTAAAGAAAATTGCGGTTCGTGAATTTTTGGATTTTGCAGTGGGATTTATTCAAGTGTGTGTTGGCCCTCGAGTGATGCAGCCGCCAGTTTGCAGGGAAATGGTCATTTTCCGAAAAGTAGTTTTCCTAAAGTAATGGTTATGTGCGTAATATCGCATGCTAATATAGCAAGCGGCGAAATATATCGCATGCAGCAGGAAATTACTCACGTGGCGGGAATAATAACGCAAGAAAAATGCTCATCGCGAGTTAAATAACACAAAGAACATCGCGTCTTAATTATGACGCCTGTCCTTTTAGTGAATCGAGCGCTAAGTCGCAAAAAATAAGAAGAGATAACATTTTTAACGCATGCTATAAATAGCGCTCGTTTAATCGCACTTTAGTGAATCAGCCCCATAGTGTGTAATGCCATTCAAATATACACTACAATATTTCTCCAGTCTACTGTATATTGTTACCTTACTACTATTAAAGCCTTTTTGGATAAGTGAAGGACAGAACACACAAGTAAATGATCACACACATATACATTTCATAGCTCTAACTGCCATTTCACATTACAGACGACTAAGTGTAGGCATCAGAGCTTCTTTAAAAATTGCCACTTTTGAGGGAAACTAATAGTACAAGGGAATTTATTTACTGCTTCACCCCCAACACTAAGATCTTCTTTTGAATTAGGGAATGAAACAAAAAGACCACCGATTCCAGTGAAAGAATACATTCTGGTTGCATTTTGATGCTGTTTGTAGGAATTTAGCTCTTATGAATAATGTATAGATGTGATCTAAAGCCTATACAGCTCTTGTTTAAAATTTAACTCTCATAAATAATTTAGCTTCAATAAAAAATATGCTGCCTATTTAAATTGATTTGTTGCTTAAGAGGAAAATGGGATTCTGTTGTGCCTGTTTAACTTATCAAGAATTCAACACCATTCATCATTAAAATATATGCCATTTGGAGAGTTAAATGTTTCTTTACGTAGGATTAAATGATGATACGCTTTCTAACCTATAATAATGCCCATAATTTCATTAAGGAGTCTCTTGTGACTCTTGTGGCATTTGATAAACACAGTGTGGTAGGGTGGTAATGAGCATTGTATCAAATTTACCATTAACAGCTTACATAACCAATCATCGCAAAGGTCACCTGACACTACAGGCATTTATTGAGTATTGACTTTAGTTTCTTTAGTTGTAAGTGGAAGCTGTTCTACATAGTGTAGACAAGAATGGCTACAGAGATAAATAAAGACATAAGAATCAGGTTGTTATGCAGTTAATGTGTTGGAACTCCAGGATGGGGAACATTTGATTGGTGGGAAACAGTTCTCCATGAAGGTATATGGAGCAGCTATATGTAGTCGTTAGACTGAGCCTGTGAAACAAAGATAAAATTATCTTAACCTCTACTGGATGGATACAACCATATTCTTTCATTTTTAATGGTAATGCCTCACTCAGGCATCTGTACAGACTCAAAAACATATATTTACAATGGGTTAAATTTTATAATTAATACCTCATATAATTCTTTACCGACTATTCTGTCATCTGTGTACAGCGCTGCGTACCCTTGTGGCGCTTTATAAATAAAGTTATACATACATACATACATCTGACATATTGTGGTCTGTAGATGTCTCACCTTGCATTAGAATACAAATTCTTTACCTGGCATTTACCTTGTTCTCCAAGGGATTGTGTTGACTTAAAAAATATCAATGAAATGTACCTTACAGCAAAGCAGGACCAATAGAATCATGTACTGACCTAAACAATATCAATAAAACATCCCTTACTGCATAGTAAGACACACAGAACCATGTGTTGACTTAAACAATGTCAATGAACAGCGTAGAAGGACCAACAGAATGATGTGTTGGCCTTACAAATGTCAGTGAAATGTACTTTACAGAATGGTAAGAAAACACTATGAGGCATCTTTGCCATGTAATATTTAAAGATGCAATGAGTTCATTCAGCACCGTGAAGTGACAACTCTTGAGGCGCCATTGGTTCCGCCATTAGCATAGCTGTTCACAATATAGTTACATTTAGGAACCTCCTTCCCACCCCCCAGCATTTCTAAGAGCAGTCATACTCATATTTGATATTGCACGGACACTCTATGCAATAAATCACATTTTGGCTTTGACTGGTAAAAATACAAAATACAAATTTCATGCTGTTTTCCATAACAACCCACAAAGTGGTCTCTCCTAGTAATAACTGATATCAGTGGCATAAGCTACATAGGGAAAATGCCCTGAATCTGGCTTTTTATGGAACAAAAAGTGACAAGAGTCAGATTATCCTGTAGCTTATGTCATCTATGAACTAATTCACTTTATCAGGCAGACTTTTTCAATCTGTTGTCGCATTGTCGGCCAGAAGAAAGGGGCAATAGCTATTAATTATTAGATGCAGGTGACAAAAAAAAATCATGCAACAAATGCGTTTCTCAATTGTTTTGCCGTTTCGCAAATTTTCTTGCCATTTCGCAAATTTTATGGCAAAGTGAAACGGAACAGATTCGCTCATCACTATTCCTTAGACTTGCCTTTTGTGAATAATAAAGTGTTGTGGTTGGTCCTTAGTACGTGACCATAGGCCTTTTACTAAAACATACATTGAGTCTACTTTTCTGGTACATTTTAGCTGCTTTTTTTGGATTAATACTTTTATCAGCAATTCTAACAATATGTTTTCAGACTGAGTTCACTGCAACAATGAGTTCTGTGCTACTTTTGAATGTCTTTATTATAGATGAATAGATGACAGTGCTTAGAGCATCCCATCTGATTTTAGTCTGTCTGAGCATGAATTCTATTCTGCTGGTACCTTTCATTGTTCAGTTTACTATGAAATGACCACCATTGGCATGTGTGGAGCATCGGCAGTACAAGGGAAGTTTCTGTTCAGGTCTACTGTTTCAGGCTGATCCTTACAGTGAGGTTAATACATCAGATAGCTAAAAAACAAGGCAAATAGCACACCTCAGCCAACCTAAACAAGTCCAAAGCCATTGGTGCCACTTACCATTGACTCTAATGACAACTGCCCAGAGGTGGGACAGATGCCCAACTGCAGATTTAGCTCCAACAATGCTCAAGTATTTGGCTGTGTGTGACACTGGCTTTAGTATGGGGATATTACCCCAGAAATCTATGTGCAGCTGTCCTATGGTCTAGTTAAAAGAGACTTGACTGATTTTCCCTCAGAGCTTACATTAACATATGAAACCAACTTAGTAGTTTGGATCGAATTTAAAACTTTCCATTCTGTTATCATTTCAAAAGAAAACTAGACAGTGAGCAGTGAGAGCTAATGCTTCCAGGTTATTGTGTGTCTGTTAAATGTGGTCGGTCTGTAAATCTGCCTAATCCGTGCTTATTCGGCTTAATGTGCATAGATTAAAAAGCCTTCAGCGCAGAGAAACGCTGTGCACCAAAGTGTGAAAAATGGCAGCTCCGACGCAAGCAATGTAGCTTAATAATCGTTACCATCGTTTTTCACTGCAAATTTTGCAGCTCGTGGCCTTTTCCTGCCACTTGAATAATAACTCTGTATAAAGCAGGTTTCTGCTTACTGATCAAAAACAGTATATAGCTGTATTTATTATCAGGTATTTTTGTCGGATTGTAGTGTGTACTTTCAGTCAGAATGACTTGTATTGAGGTTGCATTGCAGGTTATATTAAAAGTTGCTGTAGGAGTACCTGTCACAAGTATAAAGAATGGATATTCTTTCAAACTCGAAAACCTTTATGGAAGCTCAAAAAAAAAAAAATCAATAGTTTGCTGAAAGGTGAGGCTGGGTAACTTCAAAGTGGTGGTGTATGGAAGCGAGCATCCCACATGATAATCACGTCAACCATGTTCATATTGCACTAACTGAAGATGAATAGATCAACAGGCCAAACACTAAGCTGAGATACAGGCAAGCCTTGTTTCATTGTGTAGCTGATGCTTTTGTGTTCTCTCTCCTCTCACTCTCCTACCAAGAGATTCATGTTTGTCAAGAATATCTCTATGAATTAACGCATTCATATTAAAAGACCTTGGGGCCTGATATTAAACATGCAAGGTTTTTCCGCAGAGCATCTGTCTAAGGTGATCAATCTGAATCTGGTATTTTAGAACAGAGCTCAAAGGGTTCAATGTGATTGGTTTATTTTAAGGCTATACAAGCCTAGAGTAGCTGAGACATATTTAGTACAGGTTTAATTTTATCTTGTCAAACTGTGCAACTACAGTTGTATCTATCTATCTATCTATCTATCTATCTATCTATCTATCTATCTATCTATCTTTTTATCCATCATCTATTTATCTATCTATCTATCTATCTATCTATCTATCTATCTATCATCTATTTATCTAACTATCTATCTAACTAACTAACTATATATCTATCTTTCATCTATCTATCTATCATCTATTTATCTAACTATCTATCTAACTAACTAACTATATATCTATCTTTCATCTATCTATCTATCTATCTTGTTATCCATCATCTATCTATCATCTATTTATCTAACTATCTATCTAACTAACTATATATCTATCTTTCATCTATCTATCTATCTATCTTGTTATCCATCATCTATCTATCATCTATTTATCTAACTATCTGTCTAACTAACTAACTATATATCTATCTTTCATCTATTTATCTATCTATCTATCTATCTATCTATCTATCTTTTTATCCATCATCTATCTATCTATCTATCTATCATCTATTTATCTAACTATCTATCTAACTAACTAACTATATATCTATCTTTCATCTATCTATCTATCTATCTATCATCTATTTATCTAACTATCTATCTAACTAACTAACTATATATCTATCTTTCATCTATCTATCTATCTATCTATCTATCTTGTTATCCATCATCTATCTATCATCTATTTATCTAACTATCTATCTAACTAACTATATATCTATCTTTCATCTATCTATCTATCTATCTATCTTTCATCTATCTATCATCTATTTATCTAACTATCTGTCTAACTAACTAACTATATATCTATCTTTCATCTATTTATCTATCTATCTATCTATCTATCTATCTATCTTTTTATCCATCATCTATCTATCTATCTATCTATCATCTATTTATCTAACTATCTATCTAACTAACTAACTATATATCTATCTTTCATCTATCTATCTATCTATCTTGTTATCCATCATCTATCATCTATTTATCTAACTATCTATCTAACTAACTAACTATATATCTATCTTTCATCTATCTATCTATCTATCTATCTTGTTATCCATCATCTATCTATCTATCTATCTATTTATCTAACTAACTATCTAACTAACTAACTATCTATCTATCTATCATCTATTTATCTATCTATCTATCTATCTATCTATCTATCTATCTATCTGTCGTGAAAGACTGAGGAATAGATTATGTAAGACCCAAGAAGAAAGGAACGCCATCCCAGAATGTTGTATGAGACATAGCAGATGTAAAGAATATCAGGCTGAAAAGCCAGTATTGGAATTAATTAGTCTGGGAGTGATCAAGTGGACCAGTCTCATCTGGTTTCAGAAGAACGAACTATAATTTGCTTCTTTGCATATGGTGTATGCAATTATTAAAAGTGCCCCATTTTTTGAAATAACCCTGTTGTGAATAAAACACAGCCAGACCTGCTTGAAGTTACACTGGGTGTCTCAGGTGCCACTTGCTATGAAAAATGTATTGCCGTTCCTGCCATTTGAGTGAATCTCTACAATAAAAAAATGTTGGATCAGTTTTTTGCACATTTTGTTATTTTGTTATAGACATAGATTTGTCTACAGGATCGGCACTGACTTATTATGATACGTATATATACAGTATTTCTGCATCATTCCATTCATGTTAATGATGTTTTACCTTTTTCTAATAATATAAAACTTCATTCTTAGGTGCACAATGTACATGAATCTTAAGCATGTTTCATCTCCTTAAATAATTTCTTTTCATTTTTCTCCAAATCATTTGTATCAGTGGTATCACCAAGTACTCACCTTGTTCCATGTCCTGCTGCGCCCCTTTGTTTCTCGCTGCAGGAATCCTGAAAGTGCACAGTGGGTTGCAGCTAGTTAGAGGCTTAATACAGTTCTTTCTCTGTTTTTCTCAAGGTATCTTTACTTGGACATATCTTGAATGACATTTGGTAGTACCTTCTGTTATAAAAACAAGAGCAGGTACAGACAGGGTGCCACTATAACCTGAGCACTTGGATATAGTAATATGTTCAAACCCAGATCCTATCTTTTCAACTGTGGTGGTGCCCAAAGGGCCCCAAGATTATACCTTCCTGTCTCCAAATCACAGAAGGGTGAGTTCCCATTAGAGATGCTGTAATATATATGTCATCATATTTGGATTCAGCTGAATGCCAAGTTAGCCACAAAAGATGTGGCAGAATATCAAACCAAACCTAAACTCTAATTTTCATATTCCACAAATAATATATTAATACTATTTATACATATTTGAAATAAATCAAAAACATTGCTTCGTATGTGAACAAAAAAATGCTGCATTTAGGTCTACAAGGCTTTAAAGTCAAATTACTTTCAGGGTTCTACCCAGAGCTGCCATCAGTAATCATTGGCCCTATACCCCTAGGGCAGGCCCCTAGTTATTAGCACACTAGGCCCCCTCCATTTTTTAACTCAATTTAAAAAATGCCCTACACACAGTGACAGCCATGATCTACATCAGTGATCCCCAACCATTGGCTCGTGAGCAACATGTTGCTCCCCAACCCCTTGGATGTTGTTCCCAATGGCCTCAAAGCAGGGGCTCATTTTTGAATTCCTGGCTGGGAGGCAAGTTTTGGTTGCATACAAACCAAGTATAATGCCAAACAGAGCCTTCTGTAGGGTGCCAGTCCACATAGGGGCTATTAAGTAGCCAATTATAGCTCTTATTTGCACCCCCAGGACCTTTTTCATGCTTGTGTTGCTCCCCAACACTTTTTCCATTTAAATGTGGCTCACGGGTATAAAAGGTTGGGGAACCCTGATCTACATTGTCACTCCCCAAATATATTAAAGCTCTGCCCACACCCACCCAAACATGTGCTGGAATTCTTCTAAATCTCAAGCCAAATCCTGGATTCTGTACATCCCTTATTCCCACCATTCATTTTATCCAGTACAACAAGGTTGGATAGATGGTCAATTACAGGCATTTCCACCCATTCCCTACATCTATAACTCTTCGTAAACTGTCACGGAAGTGGGGGGTGAAAGAAAAATGCACCAGACCAGAAGTCTATTTTTATCCAGAGCTGATCATCACCAGGGTAGGGGAAGTAATGTAGTCAATTTGAAGGCTGACTGCAATGGGTGGCACCACAAGTAGCCTTCACCCCAATATTGCTACCTGTTAATATACGTGAACAGCCAAACTGAGATTTTGTAGCCATAAACATGTATGCCCTTTGGTATCTGCCTTATATAATGTGAAAGCATTCGTACACACCCACATGCCCCCATATTCTCTTCTCCCTATGTGGCTAAAGTAATTCTTCAACTGCCATTATCTAAGTGATCTCTGCTCAGGTTATTATTTTGAACATAAATTACCATAGAGCTTCTTTCTTTAAGTGTAAGTACAAACAGCTTCCATTAAAACCCACAAGTCCTCATAAAGGCCGTTCCCGAAGATGACTATTTCGTTTCACTTTATAACAGTGGGACATTTATGTTCGATATTTTTTTTAAAAAAAGGACTGTGCTTGCTAAATTTGTTCCTCTGTTACCTCTGTGGTATTGATTTGATTCCTGAACACATAATCAGTTGTACCAGAATGTATGTAATTTAACAAAAGACATCTAGTTAATTATTAATTGGCACAATGACGCTAGGGTTTTAAAACAGCGCTTAACTAGCTGCTCATTATGCAAACAATGTTCTTTTTAAAGCTCTGATGCAACCATGTTTTATTACCTTTGAAACATATATGAACTGAAATGAAATGCACTGGGTATATGTACAGCACTGATATCAGTCGTCGGTTTGCATACAAGGCTCCTGAATTATTAAATACATTGATAACAAGGAACAGCAAGCATTTGCTCTAAGATGTGTGGCCTGAAGCCAGTTACAGATCCCTGGAGTTCTGAAAGGCCCAGATAATGTCAGCAGGTTAAAACAGACTTTCTAACAGATGATGCCAGCTGCCAAAACAAAGCCTACACATTATGGAAGTGTTTGAAGCAAAGGCTTCATCTTTCCTACCCATAGCACTGTTTGCTGAGAAGGTGCATCTTGTTGGTGAAAGATTAGTGGACAAAAGAGTAGCAGAGGGGGTGAAATTAAGAGAGAAAGTCAACAACAAATAGAGGCATATGGAAATAAGTTAGAGGTTGGTGTTCGATTTAAGGTCATGGTAGTGTTCCAAAGGAATACTTGGGAGCATCTCCAAGAAGGGGGCTGACATGAAAAGACTCCAGAAGAGAAGGAATAGCAAATGGGTAAAACCTGAAGGATGAGAAGGGGTTGTGAACATGGTGAGGGTAGAGGTTATCAGGGGTAGGCAGGGCCGGATTTAACTTGGCGGCGCCCCGAGGCCGCCCCCGCCCCCGCGAGTGCACATGCGCAATCGCGCGGCGCACTCTCCCCCTGAGTGCGCATGCGCGATCAATGCGCATGCGCATTTGCACATTTAATCTCCCATACGGAGCAGTGGGGAGACGTCCCGACTGCTCCGTATGGGAGCCAAATTTAAAAATTCTGTTGCGGCGGGGCGGCATGCCGCTCCTAAACTTGTGCCGCCCTAGGCCCGGGCCTTTGTGGCCTTTCCACAAATCCGGGCCTGGGGGTAGGGGAGTGTGGACAGAAACCTGCTATATATATATATATATATATATGTATATATTGGGTATCACAGGAGGACAGGGCTTGGGTTAATTCTGCATTAAACGCCATGCAGTGTTTGTAAATACTTGGGAAATCCTGTAAATTGAAAGTATAAGACATGGGTCCCCAACCTTTATACACTTGAGCCACATTTAAATGTAAAAAGAATTGGGGAGCAACACAAGCATGAAAAATGTTCCTGGGGGTGCCAAATAAGGGTAGTGAATGGCTATTTGGTAACCCCTTTGTGGACAGTCAGCCTACATGAAAACTCAGTTTGGCAGTACACCTGTTTTTTATGGAACCAAAACTAAGCCACGAATTCAAAAATAATTACCTACTTTGAGGCCATTGGGAGCAACATCCAAGAGGTTGGTGAGCGCCATGTTGCTCCAGAGGGATCAATGGTATATAGATTTTCCAGTGTTGTCCTTCCCCAAAACCAACCAACCAAACAAACACACAAGAACCTGTAATAGATATCCTTATGTTGTGTGGTCATGTCATCAGTTATAAACAACAACAGTGTTACATGACTAAGTGCAACTTGTATAAAGCTATTTTGGAGTTGTTACTGGTGCTGTGCCACTCTTTGGTATAGCGGACACTGGCTTTAATTACCCAGGTCAGATCTGGCGAGTCACAAGTCCCAGCAAAGTATGTGTTACTTGGGATGGACCCTCATTGTAAGATGGAGGAATATCTTTATCTATTGAAATGGATTGTACATTACTGGCAAGGGGTGTTAACTCATCTAACTAATCTATCCATCTATCTATCTTTCAATCTATCATCTATTTATCTATGTATCTATTTATTGATCTGTCTGTGTTACTATTTACAGATAAAAGAACACATTCCTTGCCATTGTGCAGAGGGGGTAATACAAGGAGCAACACGCAAACACAGAAGCAGAGCTCAGCTGGAAAGAATGTCTGAACCTGCTAATATTTATCCTCTGATTATCACATTCAGCTAATGCAGGTGATTACCAGAATCCTATTCAGAATACATAATTGCCCTTAACAATGTGCAGCAAGAATATAATTTTATCCCAAGCCAAATATATCTTCAGACTCCTAATTCTGTATGGTCAGAGTGTTCATGGACAAAGGCTGCCAGATAAGAGAGATTTATTTCGGCTCTAGAATAAGTTGTGCTTTCAGCTATAAACATTGTTCTGACGGTCCGCTGAAATTTGCACTATGCTAAACAAGGTTTTTATTTGAAATAGATAGAGAAGACATAGAAAAGAAAGGAACATTTTTTTCCCTCAAATAAATGCCTTGCACAGAACTATAGATGTCAAGAGGTAAAAAAAAATATAGGAGATAACAGCTTCTGCTTGGAAATGGAAGACCAAGCTCCCTCTCCGAGGTGTTTAACATTCCGAGCTCATCCGCGCTCTCCAGCAGATGCAGTCTGTGGCAAGGGCCAGAGAATTACAGACCGGAGCTGTGTAGATCAGAAGCGCAGTATATGATTATACCTAATTATCTTTAATGCCAAAATGAATTTGGATTGCTCCATTATACTGTAAGATGCTTATGTGCTGGATTTTTCCCCTTTTGCTATGTGCTGTACTTTGTAAAACAATACTCTCTGACCTTTATTAGCGAGCTGAGATTCTAAACTCAATCAGGTGAAAGTATTACTCCGAGATTGCATTTGCGATTACGTTCATTGAAATGTGTGCATTTCTGCATTTATAATGGAATACTTCATCTGCCGGTGACCTAATATTCTTTTCTCTTCAGCCCTTTATTTATTCTCCTTTGTGACAAATGATTAGTGTTGCAGCTGAATTTCCAAAACCTCCCGACTAAAATGTTTTGTAGTCACTCCACCCAATTCCACAAATGTTCAAGATACCCACCTTTATATTCCTGAACCTCCCAGAAAACACTGCATCGCCTATTTCCCCTGCAAATAATAATATCATAATATTGAAGGCTTACACTGCTAAAGCTGATTATACACATACTGAAGAATATACAAACAAATTTCATATGGTTTGTGGTTTTGTATAGTGGTCGGTATCTATCTGTGTACTATGGATATCAGTTTGTGAGGCAGGCTAAACACCTACTAATGCACCATGTCAGTCACATCACCATCTGATGTTCAGTTGAACAATAGAAAGACTTCTGTTCCAGTACCTATTCTTTCAGTCTACTGGTATCAGTCCATGTATAGCCACCTTATGTTGAAAAATCCTTGTAATATTTGTGGTCTTTTTCAATTTGTGAGAAGAAGTGGTAATTTTGCCTAAATCAAGCCCCCAACTAACTAGCAATTGGTTTAGGGCATTTTCTATACAACTTGGCAACTGTTATATAGTATGTAAACCTCCACTTAAAACCTAATTGAGTAGAAACAGCTGAATGATTAGAAGACAAAACTCTGGCTGGATAAGAACTGCATGTGCAAGCTCTTCAGTCATTCTGAAAGCAGCATTTGTTCAATGTAAAGTCATGCATGCATTTGGTCCAAAGTGATCTAGTCATTATAAGTAGGGATGCACCGAATCCAGGATTCAGCCTTTTTGGGCAGGGTACGGTTTTGGCCAAATCCATGGTCCTGGCGAACCAAAGAATCCGAATCCTAATTAGTATAAATTTGATTCGGATTCGGTTCAGTATTCGGCCGAACCCAAAAAACTGGGTTCAGTGCATCCCCTAATTATAAGGCATGAGTTTATCACATTATAAGGCATGTGTTTATTTGCTAGGCCTTTGTAAAGCCCTGTTGGGTTTGGTTATAGAGACTGGTCTGGGGAAAGGGCCTGAATTTAGTGAGGGACAAGGTTTATACTATAGGCAAAGTTTGCACCCGTCCAGAGCATCCAGAATAACTGAAGCAAGTATCTCATTGGTTTCTAAGACTTACTAAACTGGAAGACCGGTTTCCTTAGTTGCTGTGTAGCCCCTCATACATTAATATTATAATATAAAAAGGGAAAGATTAGCAGCCCAGTTTAAAGGAAAACTATATCCTCAAACAATGTGTGTCAATATAAAATATATTGCGTAAAACAGCTTATATGAATATATATATAGAATGCTCTATAGTGTGCAACTGCTCAGCAATACAACAGTGTTGTTAAACTACACTTCTCATTAATTCCACAGCCAGTAACCAGATCCAGAGAGTCATCAGTTGCATATCCCTTAAATAAATGCTTTCTTGTGTATCAGTTGGTCTTTTTATATGCAAATGCTAATATAGAAATGTGTGCCTTTCAGCATTGACATGTATCAAGCAGAAAAAGGTAAAGCACATACAACATCCCTAGTTTCCCTACTAGAAATGCATACACTGATGTAGCTTCTTTATAGGGCTCGTCAGTTAAAGCCATCCTTGTAACCCCCCATGGCTGATTTCAGAACAATCATAATTTCTATTTATTAAATCCCAGGAATGATCATATGTTCAACTAGAAAGCTATAAGCTAGAAAGCTATGAGCTGGTTACATTATCTGCAAAAAAAAACACATTCTCTTACTTTAGTTTTTCATTTTTATTCATTCATTTCCCCTGAACTATATTGGCTGGTAACAAGTTAGCCATTTATTTTTCAGCCAATCCCAATTTAGTTGTATAATTACTGTTTCCAAGCGACAACAGCGGGAATCTTTGATGTTTTATTTGGGGAGTGGGTTGGATTTGTTTGTCATTCTACATTTCCTGACATGAATCAACAATTATCTAGCAATGGAGGTGATTAAAAAAATGGCAACTTGCCATTTCTTTCTTCTTTGCACACTGCCTTCCTACACCGTTGAACTGCTGCAGGTCTCTCACTCCTTTTCAAATCACAGAGACATGAGGCTACCCCTAAGAATAAGTATTGCCTGTGATTGGCACCATTGTATTCATATGTGGCGGGAGAGTGGTGGGACTTAAGTCCTGCCTCCTTCCCATCCATCAGCATGAGGTGTAAGGGCTCTGGCACATGGGGAGATTAGTTGCCCGCGACAAATCTCCCTGTTTACGGGCGACTAATCTCCACGAATTGCCATCCCACCGGCAACAATGTAAGTCGCCGGTGGGATGGCACACGCTGCGCAGGCGATTTCGGCAAATCGCCGAAGTTGCCTCGCGTGTGCCATCCCACCGGCGACTTACATTGTCACCGGTGGGATGGCAACTGATGGCAACTCGGGGAGATTAGTCACCCGCGAACAGGGAGATTTGTCGCGGGCAACTAATCTCCCCGTGTGCCAGAACCCTAAAGCACAACCAACCCTCAAAAGTCTCCGTGCATGAACACTATGGGGCGCACTCTTCAACCCCTTAGAGCTCTTCTTCCTGGGTGCTATGTAACTGAGCCCTTATGAATATAAAAACATAATGGCACCATGTAAAAAAAAAAAAAGGTTGGCTGATCTGCATGGAAAATAAAGTCAATGAGGAGAATGCAATTCTTCCCTTTTTCATTACGAATAATGCCAAAAATTAATCATTTACGCAGAGATGTCATAACCCATATTAAAATACAGCAGCTTGTTTTCTTAGCAAATACAAAATAGCTTCCATTCTTCATGAACGTTTGTTGGCTGCCTGGGAAATATTTTCTCAGTGAAATGAAAGCGGCAATATTTACACAGTGACACTGAAAATTCCTGTCACCAAACGCATGGTAATGCTGTATTTGCACAGGTAAGACAAAGACAAATGGGACTAGCAGCTCCAACAAAAGATAAAATGAAGCACTCCTCATTACTGGTGAGTGGGTTGGTTCAACAGAAAAGTGACAGAAGTAAGAGTAATTAGTTTTTTTGCCCCCGACAGTCGCCTTCCAACCTATTTGATTTGGCGACGCACCGTCTTTCCCTTCTCTTTGTCTATTCAGGTTTTTTAGTGAACTGTATCACGACACAAAACGTTAAGCTCTTCATAAACCTGGGACGTTCTTCTCTTTGCCTTTGGAAATGGTTCAGCTAAGTGTCAGACAGCTGGCAATCCCGCGGCGCACAGAAATAGATGTTTGTGGTAAATCAAACACCATCAAAATATCTAGCTGGATACGTTTGCAAACATCTGCGGTGACAAACTAAATTATAGCTACAACACCCAATCTAAACTAAAATGAAAAACTGAACATGTCCTGGAAATCACCATAATTATCATCCCAATGCTGGAAAGACACTGAAATAAGCACTTGTGAAACTCAGTATTGTACTTTACACAAGCTCTAATGGGAGGAAGCAATACAGACGAAGGAAATGGCTGACAGGAGTTTATTGATATCTCCCTGATTGGTGAATATATTCCTACTCCAAATGCAGGTAGTGCCAACTAAGGGAGAAGAAAACTACTCAAATAAGTTGTCTTGGGTGTCTCAATAAATACATTTAAGCAGTAGACAGATGAGCAATTTTTTTTTTGCCGCATAGAGACTTGTGGGGAAATTTGTGGTTTCACGAGTGGTGAAAATTTCATGAATCTGAGCTAGACTTTCTTCATGCATCTTGTTTTGCTAGGGGTCAAAATTGTGGATTTTATTGCACGAGAAAAAAACTCAAGAAAAAAACATTTGATTCCATTGCTTTTGCAGGAAAAAATACCCAGTGACTCCAATGCATTTGTCAAGGAAAAAACCCATTGACTCTAATGTATTTGGTGCAGAAATAAAAACACCTTTTGACTCCAATAAATTTGTAGAGAGGGAAAAACCCCCATTGACTCGATAGATTTGTCAAGGGAAAAATGTCCATTGAGTCCAATGCAATAGGGTAAAAAAAAAAAAAAAGAACTTGAGAAAAATGCCCATTGATGCCCATACATTTGGCTCAAGAAAATATGCCTATTGATTCTAATGCATTAGTAGTTAGAGAAATGCTGTGAGACAAGCCCATTGACTCCAATGCATTTGGCAAAATTTTGCAAAAATGTCGCCATTTTGAAAATTTGGGGCGGTTTTGTGAATTTTTCAGCAAAGCTTGGTGGGGCAGTAAAAGTAAAAAGGACAGAAAGTTTATTGGAGGAGCCACTGGAGCGATTATTGGAGGACACAAGATTATAGAAGCACCAGTGAGGTTCCTGACATGATGTTACTTTATGTCCCCAAAGTTTATGGGTAGGGGTTTAGGAAAAACCTATAACCTTTTGGAAAGTAGCAGTCAGAACTGGAAACATATACTCTATATACACATGTACAAACAAAATACCAATCAATTATAAGAAAACACGAGAAACAGTGACCATTTATCAAATGGAGTGTACTAGGTTTCAGAATGCCTGATCTACTGGGAAGATTCTCATTCATCCAGGTCATGGTCTACATGAATTTTTCCGGCCTCCGTGGTGGAGGGCCGATAATGGAAGCTAGTTTTGACCACTCCCCTTTTTAAAGCCATACCCACTTGAAACCACACCCATGTTATCGCATGACCATAGCCATATTAATGGTGGTAGTACAGCAAAAACCTGTCATACCCTGCCTTCCCTACCCTGCCTGCGTGTGCCATACTCTGCTTGCCCTATGCTGCCTGTGTGTGCCATACTCTGCCTGTCCTACCCTTTCTGCATGTGCCATACCCTGCCTTCCCTACCCTGCCTGTGTGCCATACTCTGCCTGTCCTATGCTGTCTGTGTGTATGGCAGGCAGCCTACAGTGACACAATGCTGGCACTGCTCCTACAGTCTGCACAATAACTATATATTAAAAAACTTTTTAATTGCAGTACCACTTCAGTATATGTTTTTTTTTATAGTGTGTAGGGTTTGTTTGTGGGTTTCTACTGCTCTGAGGTGTGAACAGGGGAACAATGTGGGTGATTACAGTCTGAGCCTGAGGTGTGAACAATGCAGGGATTAAAAGGAGTGAACAACACAGGGGATTACATTTTTAAACAATACAGGGGGTTTACAGCCAGAATCTGATGTGTGAGCCATGCAGGGGGGGCAGTTAATCTCAATTATAATACCATTTAAAGCTTCCACAAAGGTAAGCCATCAAAGCAGCCAGACAGGTGGGGGGCCACACAGAGGGGGGTTGGCCCGCGGGCCGCCAGTTGGACAGCACTGGTCTACAGTATCTAGTAGAACTAAGTCTAAAACAACTGGACTTTTCTGAGTTTTCTTGGAAACATTTTATCGCTCATCCGAGCGGCTCCTTCAGTTCAAATGAGTGGTAGGGAATTCCCCAGCATTTAAATAGCAAAATACAATTTGATAGACTAGCATTGCTGGCATTTCTATCAGTGGCTCTGTAACAGCCCTAAGAAAAGTCTGTGGAGCATGCTCAGTAGGGGTTGGAGCTGCTGCTGAGAAATAACAGCCATTGGTCTATCAAATGGCATCATTGTAACAGAGAACAGGCAGCCTGGGTAACTACTACTAGGAAAAAAAAACGCAAAACTAATTTGTTTTTTAAAATTAACATTTTATTAACTGAAATATCAGTTTTGTGAACAGCCGTATTATAGGGAGAAGACACATAACCATTATGATTTTGCATGGTGTGAATAATGCTAGTGGCATGATATGCTACCCCACAGCAAAACCATTTCATATATTGTAATTGTTTATCAGTCAGGGCCCCACTGGGTATCAAAGCAGTCATGGGGTCTGCTCCTATTGATACAGAAATGGCATTGCCAACTTTAGGCATGGTAAATAAAAATGCAAGGAGCTGTAAGATCCAAAAATCTTAAAAAAAAGGTAAATGTAACCAAAGCAAAGATTTGATTTCTACTATAAGAAGTGATTACCAAAAGGATACAGGAGACCCAGCTGGGAAGGCACAAGAGTGCACTAAACATGAAATATTCTCAACATTTGTACGAAAGGGGCCCTAACAAGAGGGGCCACAAAAACCCATTATGACTGCTCTTCATACGCCAGTTGGCTTTATAGTTAAAAATACACACTGCTATACTGTCCCTACATTCCTGTCCTCCTCTGTGGGTGAGTGTTGTCCCATTTGCTGTGTAGGTCCATAAAGATGGATAGCACGTCTTTGCTTACGCAGCTCTAATAATCAATGCCCTAAAATGTCTCAGAGCAATTTCTTCTCCAGAAAAACAGAATAACTCTGTGTTAGTGGTTAGTAAAGTGCTAACATTCTTATGTTCTGATGACTCATCTAGATTCTCTCCACACTAATAATGGTGTGTGCTTTCAGGGCTGGAAAATAAACCAAGCAAAGCAGAAGCTGCAATAAATACCGTAATTGTCTATATCATTTGAGATATACGAGGAGGAGAGGGTTGCAGAGAAAGATGCCGGAGGAATAAAAATATTGGGGAATGCAAAATGGAACTAAGAAGAATTAGGTTTGGAATTTTAAGGAGGAGGAGAGAGCGAAGAATAAGCAGTGAGTCATAGAAATGTCATGAAAACTGAGTATTTTGTGAAGGGGTTAAAAAGGATTAACATACAGAGTAACACAGTAAGTTAGTTTAAAAAAAGACATCAAGTTCAACCTTAATGCCTATATATACCCAGCCTAGCTGCTAGTTTATCCAGGAAGGCAAAAAAGACCCTTCTGTTTCTCTATAACTTTCCACAGAGGGGGAAAATTCCTTCCTGACTCCAAGATGGCAATCGGACCAGTCCCTGGATCAACTCCCATAACCCTGTATTCCCCCACTTGCTAAAAAGCCAACCAACCCCTTCTTGAAGCTATCTAATGTATCAGCCAGCACGACTGATTCGGGGAGGGAATTCCACAACTTTATAGCTCTCACAGATAAAAACCCTTTCTGATTATTCAGAATAAACCTCCTTTCTACTAACTGGAATGGATGCCCTCATACCTTCTGGAAGGACCTACTGGTAAATAAAGCTTTAGAGTGATTATTATATTACATATTTATTTATAGTTATCATATTACCGCCTTAACCACCTTTTCTCCAGTGTAAACAACCCCAATCCAGTGCAAAAAAGTGGATTCATTTTTGAAAGTCAATCAAAGTGAGATTAAGAAATAATGCTCATTTAATGTTCTGGATTTTCAATTACAGCCAATTTTTTTATATATCCCCAACCAGTGGCTAGGGGGCAACATGTTGCTTCCCAATCCCTTGGATGTTGCTCTCAGTGCCCCCAAACCAGGGAGTTATTTTTGAATTCCTGACTTGGTGGCAGGTTTTGATTGAATAAAAACAAGATTTCCTACCAAATAAAGCCCCCGGTAAGCTGATAGGGTGCATAGAGGCTGCCTAATAGCCAATCTTAGCCCTTATTTGGCTCCTCTATGAACTTTTATGATGCTTGTGTTGCTCTCCAAGTCTTTTTACATTTTAATGTGGCTCACGAGTAAGAAAGGTTGGGGATCCCTGCTATAAGCTAACGGGGTTCAGAGCAAGTGTTGACACGCATAAAGTGGGCCTAGGTACAAAGGCTGATTTGACCCCTGGTACAGTGAAATCTAAGAGGGGAACCTAAAAGGCTTTGAGGGTAGACTTTAGGTAAGCAGGATATAAGGAAGGAATGTAAGGTGGAAATAGTAATGTTAAAGGTGGGTTTTGAGAAGAAACAGGTCAAGGAAAAGTAACAAATGAAGAAACATCAAAAATGAGCATCACTGATTGGGGTTTCCTTAATAGCAGTCTTGGAAAGAACAGGATTTTATGTGTAGAGACATGAGATGATTAGGATGTGGACATAAGGAATTGATAACCAGAAAAGAAAAATAAAGATTTAAAAAGTGGTCAGGGTACCAAGGAAGCACCATTTTATAGGATTAGGTTAGCGTGGTTTCACCATAAGTCGAGCATATCAGTGTGGGCCGGCTCTTGCGTATGATTTTCCAGTGCAGGTGCAAATTAGCATTTGTGTTGATAAAATGCATGCAAGTTGCAGTGCTGATTTTGTATGTGGCACCAAAACTGCCTTTTATTATGCTTTTTACCAGGTACAGAACAGCTGCAAGATAAAAGCAATGCGGAATTAGCTACAGGCAAATGAAAAGGTCAACAAACCAATTAGAAGATTCCATTTCCAAAAACTATACAGAATATGCTTTATGATGACATTACACTCTGGAAACCATCTTTTTAATAGTTCTTGCCACACTATGGCCCAGTAATATACACAATATCATACTGTCAGCCTGTTCCAGCTCTGGTGAAATTGAGGGTTAATCCCAATGTATAATGGAGTACAACAGACTCACTAAACAGCCACAATGTTTTAGAGGGGGTGGCACAAATTGGTCTACTCCTTAATCTAAAGAATAGCAAAGCTACATATGTACCTCAAAAACAGTATGCTTGTTGGCCGCATCTGCAACTGTCTTCTTTTGTATGAAAATGCCACCAGTAGCTACATTACCACTATACATTAACTGCCCATGCTATAATATAACCATTTATCAGAGGAGCAGCTCCAAAATGATTAAGTTTTTACAAACATGTATCTTTTTGGTTTATGGCTTTTGAGATTTCTGAAAATTCAGACCATGTTCTTGATGGCTAAGGGCCAAGGGACCCAAAGATACTTGAGGAATGAGGCAGGAAATTATTGATGAAAAGTGGATTTTAAAAAAGAGTAAGCACAGTGAAATGCACTACTGAACAAGTATCTAATTCCATTTGCTTAGGCAGTGGCTCCCAAACTGTGGGGCTGGCCCCTCTGGTGGGGGGGGGGGGGGGCTGCAGCTGTAGAAGGTGGGGCTCAGCCTGAGATATAGGAATAACATATTTTTACTTCTCTACATACCCCTGAGAGCCCAGCTAGAAGGTCATTTAGGATGAGGTTTGGAATTGGACAGTTATTTGGTCCCTAGATGTATTTGGAATGGCTTATACAGTGGTCTTTTTGCCAAAATGTTGTAGCTCCCACCCTTCCCAGCTACAGTCCGGTGATCCTAATGACCAAATAAAAGGGCAACCATTTGGGGGTTTTAACCTTGAAAGCAAACAAGTTGCAGGTAAAACTCAGTCCCTTTGTTAAATGTATATTGAATCAGTAGAATTCTTAATGAATCAGATGAAAGTGAGTGTGGACTGGCCAGACTGGGGATGACTTTCACATAGTTGGCCAGCTTGAATATATTGCAATATATGGAAAAAAACAATCCCTGTTTTGCTTAAAGGGGAGGACGTTGCTAGGTAGCTTAATGCACAGAATGTCTTAATGTCCTATATGTATTGGTAATGGGTGAATGCAGAGGACCTTTTGTTTTCTTTTTGCCAAAATGTCACCAAATGGGAAGGCGGCAGTGTTTATTGAAGCGTTTTTCCCACATTTTTCCTCCTGCAAAATAAAACACATGGAAAAATTCTATCCATTGGCAATGAATAATGCTGCAAAACTTTAGCAGGTGAAAAAGTTTGTTCATCCGCAGCTGAGAGGGATCTGCCCAGATGTTGCACCATAAAAGTCTGGAGAAGAGTGAGAAGGTGAGATTTTCACTGAAAGAAAGATATAAGGGATTATTTATGAACACAGCCGCAGAACTGCATGAGGCAATAGCACATACCGGCACCATTTATTTAAGGGCCTCCTGCCTAAATACACTCTCTGCATTTGCACATATTTGCACCAAAAGCCATTGGCTTGCAGTGTATTGTGATGAATTGCTCACAACTGTGCCGACTGATGCAAGGGGAGCTCTGGAGCTGCCGCCTTGTACCTAAATAATCACACACAGATGTCATTTTAATGCCAAGGGTTACAAATTATGCAATCGCACTTTGAAAACCTTGAGCTCAATTGCATACATTTCTGCAAAAGTACAATTGTATGCATTTTAGTGCATTGGAAACAGTTACAGGCAGCTCCAAGCTGCATCACAACAATTATTGTGGGGAAAAACACTGCACAAATAGCAAACTGATAACAAAATTGCCCTTTCCACATTGCATTTGTGTTTGAAAATGAACCCTATAAAATGTTACCAAAGAAATCAAATGTTTTTTTACTGTATGCACATTGTACACCCTCCAAAAATCAAGGACTTTGGCCCAGGTTTGCTGGCTTTTTGCTTCTCTTCCTAATACCTGGTCAGGTTGTTGGTCAGTAGATTGGTCAGCTAAAATATACAGTATATATATATATATATATAGGGGAACATATTGCTGAAGGTATGGCTATACTGTTATATTCTACTGTCTGAAAGCACTCTAGCAGATATAGCAGAAGAGATAGATTGCTTTTGGGATTTAAATACAGGTAAGGGATCCCTTATCTGGAAACCTGATATCCAGAAAGTTCCAAATTATGGATAGCCTGTCTCCCATAGACTCCATTTTAATCAAATAATTCAGATTTTTAAAATTGATTTGCTTTTTCTCTGTAAAAATAAAACAGTGCTTCGTATTGGATCCCAACTAAGATATAATTAATCCTTACTGGATGTAAAATAACCCTATTGGGTTTAATGAATGTTTTATTGATTTTTTAGTAGACTTAAGGTATGAAAATCCAAATTACGGAATGACCCCTTATCCGGAATACCCTTGGTCCCGAGCATTCTGGATAACGGGTCCTATACCTGTACAACTAGAGGAACCAGGGACAGAAAGACAAAAGAGTGTTTAGGGTGCAGGGGGTGAGAGGCACTTATCTCTTTTGCCCCTATGTTGTCCCTTATATAATGGAGGCAGCTGACTGCAAGAGAGTGCCGATTAATATGCTACATTAACACAAGCAATTGAGAGCAGTGGCGTGACCAAGGAGCTGGAAAGAACATACAGTAGATAATGCTGAGGGGTGCACAGGTGGAGGGCAGAGATAATGCTGGTGCAATATATACACTACTGAAAGGACATACACAGTTCTTTAGATGAATACAGATGAAGGAACATAGTAAAGGTGGCAGCAGTGATTTTCACAATCTTTCAGACAGAGGGCCATTGAGGTCAGTTTCAGGCATTTTGGCCCTATATGTTTGGGCTACTGAAACACAAGGAGGGCAAAAAGCCTTAAAAATGTCCCACATGCCGGTACTGAAGAAATGAGGCTCAAGGAAATGAAGGAACTTGCTTAAGGACATAAATAGGAGTCAGTACCCATAAACCCATACGTCAGGTCTCCAAACATATGGATGTGCTCCCACAACCACATGCATTTATCCATATATGTGAGGGAGTGAATAAAACAGTTGGGATATTATAGTTATTGAATCTCTTGCTTATGCATAATGAGCTGCAGAATTACCTGTATTTGGGAACTAGACAATCTTCCAGCATGAGCTTTCATTATGCACCGTGGGTTTATACCTGCAGTAAACAAGGTAATGCAGCCACTGGCCGCAGGCCTAATAGCAAAGAGAACATTTTGCTGAAAGGAGAGAGCCAACTGGAAAACAGGCCAATTAAATGTGAAAACTGATTATTAACGGCCATCCAATGTTATGTATTTGCCCAGGAAACTATGGGAGTGATGTTATGTTTCTGCTGCATGTACACGGGCTCTCTAATTGTGTCCAACTGAATTGTGATTTCATCCTCTGCAATCACACGGGGAGAGAAAGTGATCCTGTAATCTGCTACCACCTAGTGGTCACTCACTAGTCTTTCTTTATAGTGGCGGGCTTGATTCTATCAATATACAAGTCTAATCATATAACTAATCATATATATATGTTTATAGAGCCATAGCCCCTAATTAAAGGGCATCATATTTAACAATCAGAATTACCATTGTGCATGATAAATGTTATTGTGCAAGGGGGTTACCGTATTGAGTTACGTCTGAAATTAAAAGCTGCATAACATGTCAGGTCACTGCCTGGCAAAATGTAACCATCTTAAATTGGACTTACAGAGTAAGAGAGGACTTCTCAGTGCCCCACAGACATGTAAAATCACCTGCATTTTGGAATCTATGGGATCTATTAAGACAACTGTAGGGAAAATTCACATAAAGAATATTGATAAAGAAAAGAATTACCAGTTAATTTTTCTCCTTATTTGTCTACTCCCCCACCTTAACCACACCTTTGGATAATATTTATTCATTCACAAAGTTTACTGTTCAAAATCTTTTTTTCCCTTCCCTTGAATACATTTTCATTCTCACCTGCCACATCTTTTTGTAATTCTACTACCACCTCAATGATTTCCTCACTATTATTTATTCATAGACAAACCTAACCAATTCCTTTACTGTATTTCCCCTTAATCTTTCCCTCCTCCATATATAACCCACACCTCCATCAGGATCAGAGCTAAGGGGGCGCAGAAGAGGCATGTGTCTGAGGGGGGTGCTAGGCATCTTCTATTGCCTTCTATGTACCTCTTCTTTTGCCTAGTCTGGGCCCTTGCCCACCCACCACCCACTCACTGTTAACCCCTCGCCCATTTGCAGCTACACGCATGTTTGCACAAGAAGGGCAAAGTGGCTGACTGGGTTACCGCTGCCTCTATTCTATGCTTATCTGTCCCACTTTTCCCTACAACATTTCTCACTTGAATGTCTTTATCCCCCATTTTATGGATCAATAGCAGTAAGATGCCAATGTAAACATTAAGATGTTGATCCTCTGTATCTGGCGTTTGTGTCAGACCAGTATTTCAGTGCTCCTTTTGTATAGACAGTAATGAAGGGAACTGTACATTCCCATTCTTGGGCAAGCATTTTCGAGCAGCATAGCTTTCTGGCCCAAGATTACATGCATACGCCTAAATTGTCTTCCTGATGTGAACGTATGCGGGCATTCTCACATCCACTAATTAACACCACATGTGTCATGCCACTACATTTCCACCTTTCCACCCCCAGGCCTTACAAGAAGTCAAGTGTCTGGGTCAGTGATTGGTTATCAAGTCTCTTACTAGAAAACTTGGTGTGCTTTTCTTATTGTGTCCCTGCCTGAATCTGACTTGCACTCCTTGCGGCCTGCCCTGACCATTTCTGAATCTGTTCTGCATGACTCGGATCTGTATGACTATATCTCCATTCAGTTGTATAGACCTCACCAGCTTGTCCCCACTCCTTAGGTAGGCTTGGTGTTATTGTGAGCTGTATGTTAGTTCTTATTCACATTTTCATCACATTTAATCTAGAAGTTCAGCCTGACAACACAGCACACAGATTTATTGTGATGAGGACATCCACAGTGATCATCAAATAACTTTTCCCTCTTCATTAGGACTAAAGTCTCCAATAAGGAGATCTGAGGTGAAAAGAACTGCTTCTCCTCTCACCTTGTTATATACGAATGAGAAATCTTCCTTTTGGACATACTGAGAGATCCAATAGGTTAGCAGGATGTGCTGTCTAATCTCCCCTCCCAAAGTGACATACCTACCCAGATGTTTGGGCTGAATTGTCTTTCTAAACTATCCCCCCAAAGTGTAAGAAATATTAAGATGTTGTGCAATACTGGCAAAACCTGGTCATATGGTTGTCATAAGGCAGTGTTCCCCATCAAGTGGCTCATCAGCAACGTGTTGCTCACCGCTCCCTTGGATGTTGCTCCCAGTAGGTGCTTATTTTTACAATTTTGACTTGGAGACAAGTTTTAGAAGCAAAGAGACACAGTTTTACCCCAAACAGAGCCTCCTTTGGTTGCAGTCCACACGGGGATACCAAATAGCCAATCACAGCCCTTATTTAGCATCCCAAAAGAACTTTTCTGTGCTTGTGTGGCTCACCAATACTTCCTACATCTGAATGTGGCTCACAAGTAAAAAAGGTTGGGATCCCTGTTGTAAGGGATCTATTCAAATACTCTTAAGGCTGATGGATCACACCAGGAGGATATACACTATTTGATCTATCAGCTCTTGAGTCAATTAGTGCAGCCAGCTTTAGGAGGAACGTGGATCTGGTCCTTAACGACAAACCATTGCAAGGGGAGGAAAACTTCCATGTCAAGAGATTCTCCCAGCAAGAACAGGGAGAATATGAGTTAATGAGAGGTCAGCCTCAGTTCCTCTGTTATTTTGATTGACTTGCCTTTGTTTAATCATGTTAGACGTTTCAGAGGGCCCCTTTGAGAGCGACTGCTATATGGAATTTTTGCTAGCAGAAATTGGGTGCACCTCACAAGCTGACCTTTACGCAGCCACACAATCCCAAAGAAGTTTTATTTGAGAAATAGATAAGTGCAACTACTCGAATCCACTGTTAAGTACAATTTCATACAATCTGCAGCAATGGCATGAAGTAACAAGCAATAAACCTTGGTATCTGTAGTGGAGTCCTCTGAGGTCAGTAAAGGTTTGATTCTATCACTTAGACTCACTTTATTGTGAGTGCTTTGAAACCCATCAGGTTCCTAATGTGGTAAATCAATCGAGTTTCCTTTTTATAGGCCTTCTGTGTACAATACAGCTCTCCACAAAACTATTCATTGACTCGGTCTGCTGGGGAATTTGCATCGTGAGCGTTTTTATTTTCAGCCTTCTAGATATTGGCAGGCGAATCAAAATATGTTTTAAGCTCAGAGTGATAAATGGTGAGCTCAATTAATTGAGGCTGGATTGCCTCTGACGATCTGCAGTATGATAATGAGTTTTATACTTCTGGGTAATTTCTCTGCTTATTCCATGGCAGTTCTATAGCCTGCATTAAATATTTAACCCTCACAAGGTCACTTCATTGCGCTTTTCAACTGCTATAACAGAAAAGTTTCGCTCTAGTTTTATATCCATTGTTACATGTAAAACTGGCCTTTAACAGCAAAATACCATCTTGTGGCTTGCTCTGTGTTGTTCACATTTTTGCTGTATGGTCATAAGTCATCTCATCTGAGCTCCTTAGTTTCCTATCATCCAAGGACTAGTGACTTCTTAGGGGTTCGGCAGCATAGGGGACAATGGTTTGGCATGATGCTGAAGATGGTTAAAGTCATTCGAGCTGCATTTATCTTACCAAAGAAATCATGTTTGCATACGTTACTGAAGACCTGCCATACAATTCATCTGCTAAACACTGGTCAGGTGCCTAATGAACGTGATGCCACAACAGCCAATGTACAGCCCTGGCAGCCATGCTAATGATTTTACCAGGGAATGTACAGGTTGCCTCCTAGAAAAAAGGAGGAGGATTCTGGCAGCAGACTTTAGGTTCCCCATCATTTAGGTTCCCCTGTTCTGGTTAGTAAATGGGTGGGTTGTTTGTTCCCTTTTCTACAGCACATTTAAGGGCATACGCAACTAATGAATTGCAAGTAAATAATGTTTAATGGAGATATACGAGGTGAGAGATATATACCCCCCTTTTTAAAGCAGTTGCCATTCAAACAAGTAAAATGTCTGTGTGTGCCTGCCATTGGAAGCTCTGTTTGTAGGTATATCCACTCCAGCTTTCCAACCTTCCAGCCTCCAGTTTTCCCAAAGCAGTGATTTTGTCCAAGAATGGGCCAATGATTTTAGTAATCTTCTCTACTCTGATGGGTCCATATTCAGTATCTTTTTAACCTGACTACTAACATGACTGCTGGCTGGCCATAAGATTCCTATGACCTACCCCAAGGCTCCATATCTTGTTTATAATCCTATCACAAGAAGCCAGAATGGGGCATTTAATGACTTATCATTGTGGGCATGAGCAGTTGAACTGGGCTTTAAATGGCTGTAAAGCAAAGGCAACTCTCTAAGTGTTCTCATTGCCTATACAGAACAATTCCATAAAGTATGCCAGCATACATATTCTGATTTACATCTGCTGAAAAATTTAGTGTATAGTGACTCTTTAAAAGCCGGAGCAACTTCTGTCCTCGTGTCATGGCCTAACTCTCAGCATAGGGGGCATGCCGGCGGTGTGCTAGACTAGTACTTAACAACTGGCAGCGGCTTAATAAAAGTAATTCTAAAAACTTAAAGCATCATGTAAAATTCATTGTGCTAGGACATTAAGAAAAATGAGTTCTAATAACTGCACTTTCTGTGGAATTCACAATGGATAATTCATTCCATTGAAAGGCAATTCTTTTTGTTACAGGGAAACAGAAAGGTAGACTGAGCTACCAGGAAAAAAATAAAATTGTAAATGGTTTGGGTCACACTCGCACTTAATCTTGTTAGTGATTTTTGGACAGTTACCTGGCTTCACATGGGATTACCCCTTCCAATGCTCAAAATGACTGTAGGTTATCCATGTAATATAAATGCATAATTTACAAAAAGGTAGAAACAATATCTAAGTGCTTGGATGCCCAGTGAGTGCAGATGGTTTCATTATCAGTAAGTGGAAGCTACATTGAACCACCCAGAGGTTGTCCCTCAAAACTCTTTGTGCAAACAAAAATGGAGACTTCCAAGAGCAGCTTTCAGCCAACAATCATTTTGAAGGAGCTGTGATGTTCAGTAGCTGAGATTGGAGTAGAGCAGCACATCAGCATTGGTCTGTGTGGGCGAGTGGCACAAAAGAAGCCATTACTGAAGAAGAACCAAGTGAAAGCAAAGCTACAGTTTGTCAAATAAACATGAAAGTTTAGTATAGAGAAACACATGTGGTTAGAAGAGGCCAAGACAGTGATTTTTTGCCAAGGATAAAAGCATTATGCATGGTGTAAATCTAACACACCCACATCTCAGAAAACACCATATCGACCATTAAGTATTGCGGTAGTGGCTGAGCAATGTCACAATGAACAATAGGACTGACCATTTGAATCCCATGGATTGTCTGTGTATTGCCCCCAAAAGAGCTGGAATCAGCTATAAGGAGAATTTGGTTTGTACACATAATTCCCATGCTTAATTCTTGCACTAATCATCTTTACATGAAACATAGTTCTTACTTCTGGGCAGGTCCTTCTCAAAAAGATATTCCTAGAACTCTTATTAAACATGAAATTATTACAAATATGAACCTGTGTGTGGAAATGTTGTTCCAGCCTGCAAGTACAGCAGCCCTATGATTGGTATACTCAAGCTTCTCCATGTGCCTCCGGGCTTCTTAATGTTCTTCAGCTTTTCTTATTGGTGCTGGCAGCCTACATAATGGTCTGTCTCTGCTATCAACTATACCCAAAGAGTTAAATTTAAAAAAACCCAAACCTTTTACTCATTTTTAGTTAAGTTGAACAAATAAACTACTTGATATTACATATACTTCATGGCCGTAGTAAGTAGTTGCCGTTAAAAGTACAGTAGCACCAAACAATTAAAATGTTTTCATTACAATATAATTTACTGTTGCTAAGCACTAGTAAAAGTTGTGTGTTTGCTTCAGAAACCCTATTATATTTAATATAAACAAGGCTGCAGTGTAGCTATGGGGACAGCCATTCAGACTGGATAAAAGGCACAGGTTACATAGCAGATAACAGATTAGTTCTTTTGAATTCAATTGGAATCTACACAGCTTATCTGCTGTGTAACCTGTGCCCCTTTTCCAGCTTTAATGGCTGCCCCTGTGGCTACAGAGCAGCTTTGTTTATATAAACTATAGCAGTGTTTCTGAAACAAACACACAACTTTTACCAGTGCAGAGCAATAGTATATTAAGCAATTTTTTGGGGTTACTGTTCCTTTAACAAATCACTTCAGGCAAAGAACTGATAGCACCATGTTATTCAGGGGTAGTTTCAAACTGTATTGTGATACAAGAAAGATGAATTGCCTGATATTGCCCACCCATAGGTGGGGATATTGGGAGAAGATCCGCTCGCTTGCCGACTTCGCCACGCGAGTGGACCTTTAGAAAACAAAAGCAAAGATATTTGTCTCCAATGTTAATAAATACACCCTTTGTGTTTGTGTTCTGTTGCTGGTTATTGTCTAGGTATCCAGGCAACTGAAGGGATGCTCATATCTAAGTGAATCTAGGAGCAAGCATACATTTTCTGCCATGCCAAGACTTTGGAGACATCTGATGACATACAGTAACTTTAATCAAATGTATATTTTAATATATTCTGACCTGAATGAAACCTTTAATCTGCAGTGTATGTGCCTCTAAAGGCTGGGAGGGGGGGCATAAAAACCCTTGGAATTCTTCATCCTGCACCCACACTTCTAATAAGGCAGCACAAGATAAAAAACATATCATGATTATAGGTTCAATATGAATGTAACTATATCCATAACCATAATAGTGTGCCAGGAGATGTAATAACCTTTATTTCTTGGCTTTGGGTTGCAGTATAAATGCAGCGAGTCAGCAAGTGCTACATAATGGGTAATGCATTGCATACTAATAAGTCGTTGACAACTATGGCATTGCTAGAGCTCAAGGTTAATAATAATGAGAACTGTGATGTCTGATATTGATGATTATAAATAAATTGCAGTAGAGGTGTGAGATTACAGTTCTTATTTGTAAAGGATAGGCGCAGTACCAAACACAATATTGAACCCATTACAATGTCATGTACTTTGCACTTGAATGATGTATCTGAGCTCCACTTCCATACCTATTGCCCCTAGTGAATAGCACACAAGTAGCAGATGTGAAAGTACATGCCTATGGGCTGCCATCTTGCCTCCACCGTCATGGAATGGGCAATGTGTATATATCGGCCCGACATTGGCCGCCATTGGAATTTTGGGGAAAATGATGAAACCTAGACTTTTAAAAATGCAGAATTGTACCTTTTGTGAACCTTGAAATATTCCCTTATTTCTTTATTAATGTGTATGTCACATTTACTATTCTGATAGGACAATATAATAAATGTATACCTTCATGCTGTGCCAGTGGTAGCTCTACCACGAATGCTAAGGAATATATCATATGACACCGACGGTTTTGCTAATTTATTTCTCCCCTTCTATAACTAGGCTTTGAATCATATGTTGCACTATGCCGGGATTTTGAGTGGCAGCTTGGTGTCCTGGCAGCCTTCCTACCCCTGCCTCTCACAATGCCTCCAGTCATGATTTAATTACCTTTCCTCGCCTCTGCTCATCTGCTTTGTCTCTTGATCTGAAACACTGTGCTAGGCAATCAATTCTCTGTGCCTCAGAATAAGCCATCAGGCTCCCATTAGATGCCTCTCTGCTTGGGTTAACATATCCTCTCCAGCATTAATTTGCAGGAGAGTCTCAACAAATATGAAACATAAAAAGAGAGAGAGAGGGAAAATTAGAAGTGGATTGTGCCGTTAGCATTTCATGTAACTTCGTTTTGCGCCGGTTTTGTGTCCTATCTGCTTGCATTTTACTCCTGGATTTTTACCTTTCAAATAACTTGCAGGTATTCACAGAAATATAGCTGTCACCTGGAGAATATGTGGCAAGCACTGCTGTGATTAAACGGTAAAGCCTGTGGAGGTTGCCTGGGTATTCCTGTAATAGGGAAGTGTTTACCTTCGGCCACATGACCAAAATATCTACTTGTGCTAACAACTGGTGGCCTGAAGGATTACTACAGCGGCCAAATGACTCCACCTTGGCCATAAAATGTGCTATGTCAAAAGGAGCTGAAAGGTTGCCTAGAATAAGATGGAATTCTTCCATTATCAAGTTTTCTAGTGAAGTTCTAGAAGGTTAGACAGGGTGCTAACCGTTTTTTTAATACAGACCCCTGCCCATTGGGAAGGGCTAAGCAATTCCCTTTGTTACCAGTACAGTGGCTCTGGGGCCGATTCGCTCTACAGTCTACCAGGGCCAAAGGTAAATATGATTAATGTGTTTTCTGGTGGGTTGAGGAACAAGAAGACTCAAGTCACGGCTGGAAACCAATAACCCAGAACAATGTAGGTCTTTATAAAAATATATTGCATAAACCAGCTCAAATGTAAAACCCTGCTTCATGATTTTAATAAAAATATACTTTTTCAAGTAGTATGTGCCATTGGGTAATCCTAAATAGAAAATTGCCATTTTGAGTATCCTGCCCCCTGAGATCATAGGATTCACAGTGCACACAAACAAACCAAGGGCACACATACATGCTAGGCCCCATCAGCCAAAGTTTGGACAAAGTTTTGTCTTTTACTCCCACACTTCTTCCTGTTACAGTTAGAGCTGCATTATTTGTGGTGCTATAGGTATAAATAAATATATACATACATGGAATATTTGCCATACTTTCTGTAGAATGATATCAAGGTCAAAAGTACAAAAATATATGCTAATATTTTACTTGGAGCCTTGGAGTGCTTCCACAATCTCCTTTGTGTATATTTGAAATGGCAGGGATTTTTTAGTAGTACTTAGGTCTAGGACATCTAGATATTCTTCAGATACCAATATGTGTCACTATATCAGCCACAGATCTGTTAATAATTTCTAATTTCCACCATCATTTCTTTTTAATCAAAGTCAGAAGAGACACATTTTAATAAGATATGCTGCTCAGTTCTTCTTAAGAGATTGACATAAGTCTCATGTCCCAGTACACCTCACCCACAATACTAAGCCTTTCTCTGGGGACACAAAACCCAATAGGATAGCCTTAGTTGTGGTATGTTAACAGGGCAGGGTTAGGAGGATTGGGGGGATATCTAGCACAACACACCATCAATTGAAATGACATTCCATCATTTAGTTTTAAAGCATATTTTATCTGGAATGTCAACAACTGTTTATGCAAACACACACCTGGATAGCGGGAAGTATGCATGGGTAACTCATCAATCAATGAAGGAAACAACCTGTCAGTCATGGAAGTAAATATTAACACAGCCAGTGAAAGTCAAGTAGACAGTCAGAAGGGTGGTATTAAATTCACCTTTGTATGAGATCTGAGGGCTCATTTATGAAAAGTGCAAAAATTAAGTACATAATTTGCAAAGGTACTTTGCTCCAATGCACGGTCCATACCACTTGCACGTTCAGCCTGCTTTGATGAATGGGAACCAAGCAATTATGGAATTAATACCTTGCCTTGAGGATGTGTTTCCTCAGGACCCCCTCAGCCAAAATGCTGCAGATAAAATTTTCCAACAAGACAGACTATCAACAGAATCAGAGGATGGTATACATGCCCGATGGTGGGGCACTGTCGTCCAAATCTAGGCATGCATGGCCAGCCTTGGTGCTAGGAAAACCTAAAGCTGTTACTTGAAGGAGCAGAGGTTGAGACTAAAAGCTAACATGGAATCAATGCTAATTAAATATCTCTTGTGTGTCTGCGAGGCTTAACGACTCTCCTTCATGAGACACAAACAAACAAGTCCCCTTTATCTATAAGGTTTAGGAAGGCAAGCTTGCCATTCACTCAGAGATTGCTTGTTATTGTAAAGCAGCCACAGATTCTCTAATCCACTTCCATTTTAACTAAGTTAGCTCTACCTGACTGGCTACCTGTCGGCATAATATACATTTTTATTGGCTCGTTTTTTATTTGGTGCAAAAGGTCAGTTTGCTAAATGGTTTGTGATTGAGCATTACCCCATATTGTGATATCATCTGCTTGCATCTAGCAGAAATTCATTAAGATACATTATATATATATATATATTATTTTTTTTTTTCTTTTTAAACGAACAAAGATGAAGATAACCGTCTAACCAAAGTATATTTTGCCTTTAAGGAGCACACATTTCTGTTGTAAGTCATTAAAAGACTCGGAAAAAGTAATGTGGTTTGAGTTCCGCAAGGCCATAATATTAAGAGTTTTATGGCATGGAAGATATACCAATAATATTGCACATTATTATGCAAATCAGCAGCGGCTAACTGATTACATGTTTACTGCAGTTATATATGGCTCGTTATATTAAAATATATGCAGAGTAGCACTTATAGCCTCGTTATAGATTTCAGCAATTAGTCCAGAACTGCAGCAGTAGGCTATAAATTCTCCAAACCTGAGGGACGCAGCAAAACCAAATACTAAATATATATCTAATACAATAAAAGGCACTCACGGCATCAGATCTATATATATAGGGTAAAACTATTATGGAACTTTTCTGCACCTTTGCAATTTTACATTTGGGTGGGATCTGCTAAACATCTACTGGCAAAGATAATGTCTGTTTTATGGAGGAACAAAAAGGATATTTGTCTAGGACCCACATTGGAGGGGCTATCTCAGCCAGAAAAACTTACATGTAACAAATGATTGAAATGTATAATATTTGTGCTTGTGGATGGCAAGTAGCGGACCAATAAGGTGGATCCAGTCTGTTCATGTATAGTCACCCATGGGGTAGTTAAAACATGAGACTTTTTGGTGTTTTCCATTTAAGGATAGTGACGTTATTATAAATTGAAACTCTGTTTATTACCTAAATAATGAAGAAGTGCAGCATACACAGTTGCTGTATATGCCTAGAATTAGAACTCCAGACCTGTCAGCTGTCCTTGCCACTAGGAAAAGCTTGCAGTCTGAAGGTCTCTGGTTTAATTTACTATGTTTTTAACACACTCCTCTATGTTATTGGTTCTGCTTATCACCTGGATGCAGTCCATTGTCTGACACCTCCTAGCAGGACCTAAAGCCTCTCTTGCTCATTATACATCCCTACTTGTTCTCCATCTCACGTCATTATCCCATTCAGTTGTTTGCTTTTTGTTCTGATCCTGATTTCTTGTCTCTGATGTAATCTTGACTTCATTTGAACATAAAGGATCATCTTTTATAGGGTTTTTTAAAGGGTTCACACTCACTATTACCCCTTGAGCAGTCCATATGTCCATATGATATCATACACAAGCGAAAAGCTCTCCTTTGATACATATTCCCCTATATGTCACATTTCCAAAATGAATGTGTATAAAATCTTTGCCATACGGTATACTGAATATCTGTTATATTGCAAGAAAGAAGGCAAAATAGCAGGGCAGTCAGAACTGGCATTTAGTAACATAAGATGAGATAAATCTTATTAACATAATGGGGCCGGGAAGATGGCTGATATCGGTAAAGCTACCAATGCCAAGGCTTTCCATTAAATTTATATATGAGTATATAGCAGCTGGTCTCTTTGCGAGGAGGATAACCTTACCTAAAGCTTTATTATTCACAACATATGTGTTGCTTAAGGGTTTTTTCTTTCACCTTTCTTTCATCTTTCACCTAAAAACTCTATTGAAGCCTGTGGGAACATTTGGAATTGAATCTGTCCCAATATGGGAGATCATAAAAGGTCTGCTTATCCACTGGTATTAAGGGGGCTATACACTGACCAACCATTCAGTAGGGATGTAGCGAACATCGCCAAAAATGTTCGCGAACCCGTTCGCGGACTTTCGCCAAAACTCGCGAATATTCGCGAACTTTGCGAACCCCATAGACTTCAATGGGAAGGCGAACTTTAAAACCTAGAAAAGCCATTTCTGGCCAGAAAACTGATTTTAAAGATGTTTAAAGGGTGCCACGACCTGGACAGTGGCATGCAGGAGGGGGATCAAGGGCAAAAATTTCTCTGAAAAATACTTTGTAAAAAAAACGCCAAAAAATAACGCCAAAAAAAAACCGCAAGCTATTCCTATGTATACGCAAAGGCGAAAAACCGAAGCGAAAAAACGCAGCGGAAAAAAAAACGTGGTGAACCCAAAATGTTCGCGCGAATTAGTTTGCCGGTGAACAGTTCGCTACATCTCTACCATTCAGACTGATCAGCATGTAGGCCAACGCTGTATAAGCTCCAATCTATGGGTGACCACAGATATAGTCATTTGTCTGACCAATTTAACAATTTTTCAAATGTATCCTTTAATCTGTAATTGCCGACCTGTCAGTGTATGTAAGTGCACCCCATTAAGCAGATTATCGATGCCATTGTCTCACAGTGTGTCATTTTACGCTGAAGTTCTATACTGCTAATTCCACGTCTATGTTCATTTATGAGGCATCAATAAATCCAGTAATGAGAGATGCCACAGTTCCTTTCCATGTCCAAGCAGGTATTCACTGGGGACACTTGCTAAGTAACAAGATCAATGAAAAGTGTGTGTAAAAGACGGACAATATATAACGCAATAAGTTAATAACCGTAATATTATGGCCCATTGAAATGACGTATATATTCATCTATAAAGTCTTCTTCTCTCTGCTTGTGCTCCTATGGTACCTCTTCTCATCGATTGCCAGTTTGTGTTTCTGTCATCTAATAGTGATGGAACATAAGATTTTAATGTATAAATTCCTTTGGTACATGGCAACATGGCAGCATTAAGTGGTACTTGGGATAGTTGTTCTTATCTTTTTTTCTCAGGGGACCAGATTTAATCTGGAAGTCATATTATATCCATGAAGCAGTATTTTTAGCAGGCAATAGTGACTTCTGATGCACAGGGTTTCTGGGGAAGAACACAGACTTAGGAATTAGGATAATAAAACATTGCACATCATTATAAATATAATTTGTGGTATTTAGAAAGGTGTGTATTTTTAGCCTTGGTTTTCTTCTCCTATGAAGATGGTTTGTTGCAGATGGGTTGCAATACCCAATGGCTTTGGTTTTTGATGGAAGTTGTATATTTAATAAACTCTGCATTTTTCTGTAGTTTAGTGGAACCTGCCATACTATACGGTGCCTGATTTTGCAAAAGGCTCAGACGTATTGGAGTAATACAGTATAAACACACACCTCCCTGCTACATAGACCCACTGTTGCTAGCAGCTGCATCACTGAGCCTTTTAGTGGCCATACACGCACCCATAGTATCATACAAAACCTAGTTTTGTGCAATATTCAGTGCGTGTATGGGGGACCAATGAGGCGACCAATATTACAAGAGCGTCAGATATTGGTCGTCTCAAAGATCAGACGGGACAAAAGATTTTGATCAGGCGCAGTTGATTCGTCAAATATGGAGGTAGAAACAATAGGAATTCTACCTCCACCTGACGTTTCAGCCCATCATCAATGGAGGGAATGAACAATCTTTCCTGCGACCAATGGAATTGGTACCAATTGGTACGTGCATGGCCACCTTTAGACTGATGTCCCACAGAAAGTGTTAGTTGCCCGTGATAAATCTCTGTTATCGAAGACAACTAACCACTAACAAAAGGAAAGGCCTTTGCATCGCTTCAGTTTTCGGAAGTCTCGCAAAGTTACGTGCAGGAGGAAACTTTGTCTTTAAAAAATTGAAGTGATGCGAAGGCCTTTCCACCAGCGATTCCTATTTGTGCCGGTGGAAAAGCATTTTGGAGTGGTTAGTCGCCTGTGTAAGCAGAGATTTATCGCAGGCGACTAACACGCTCCATAAGACATCAGCCTTACCTGTACATGTATGTCATGCTTGGGTTCCCCATACACCTACATTGTCAAGCATGCTTTTCCTAGAACATTCGGGCAGCCCCTTCATCCCACACAGTGCTGTTTTATCAAGGGTGTTTACCATTTAATTAACCCCCCCCCCCCCGTCGTGTACGCTGTCGCTTATCCCACATGGGGCTGCATTTAAAAACTCATTTCTCGGAAATCAATTCCTCTCCAAACCTGAGAATTGGTATTTGTAATTTTGATGTCAAATTTGATCCATTTCTTTCTGATGCTTTGCGGAGGTTAGCAGTTTTAATTATTTATCAGGCAATTGTATGTGGAGTTTTAGCCCTGGATCTCACTGCGTTTTACCTTCAAGGCATTTTAATCTTTTTCATTGCCATTCTAACCCATCTCAGAGGAAAGAAGATAATACAGCTATGCTAAATGTCGTAATTGCCAAAGTCATTTGTTAAATTCTTCATTCTACAGAATTCCAAAAGAGGTCAAAGATTGACAAAAAACTTATTTCTAATGTAGCACAATTTTTGCCCACGCCAGCACCTATAAATGGAAGTCTGAGGTTATGTTTTCCCATGATGGACATAGAGGTAGGCAGCAGAGAAACCTTTTAAGGGTACAACCATTTTAGGAAAAGAAGGGAGATGCAACATTTCAGAAAGAACATATTGTGGCTTTATTGCCATCATTAACTGTGCCATTATAAAATGTCTATTACTGCGTCCATGGCCTTGACTGCTCTCTTGGTATCCTACAAGCACAATGCCCCATGGATTCACCTGGACCTGAACAGCCCTCCTATAACGCTTCCCTGTTCAGCAAGGCTGCTGTTTTCCTATGGTAGTACCGTGATGTCACACAGTAAAAAGTAATCGTGGTCTTATGCTATATAAAATGGGGGCTCTCTCTCCCCTATAAAGGCTACATAAAGGAGGATCAGTCTGTGAGCCAATACTTTGGTCGGGAAACACTGTTCCTACTGTAATGGAAACAAGCAGGGAGGTGCCAGCCTATGAAAAATATGATGACCAGAGGTAAATAATTAAGACCACCATATAGGGTTTTTCCTTAAAATGAATTTTTTAAACATGGGGCCTGGGAATGTTCTTTGGTCAATGGTAGAGTAGGACATACATGGTAGAGTAGGACATGCATAAAGCATGGTTACTTGAGAAGAGGTGGCGGGCAGCCAGATGGGCAAAGCTGGTCAGCACAGCAATACACTATCTTTGTCTATTCTCGTTCCTCCAAGCAAGCTGGCCTACATCCATGGACTCACAAAAACACAGTCAACTTGCTAGTTCTTTGGTGGAGGACATTAATTCTCATTCTCTGTCTGTCTGTCCAATGACAACAATACGTACACAACAGGCTTCCTAACAGTGTGGCTAGCCCCATGAGCTGGATTCAAACCAGTGACTTGGTGGCCCATTCAGAATGCCATTTAGGTCATTTATACTTCACTATTCTTTGTCTAAACTTTACTTCTACTGTGACCACATGGTGATTCCCAGTGAGAACCCTGTAGTCTCTTTGGAAGCATTTCTACAACAGTTTAGTTTACTGTATATGGTTAGTGATGAGCTAATCTGTCCCGTTTTGTTTGCCGAAAAATTTGTGAAGCTTCAGAAAAATTTGTGAAACGGCGGCAAATTCGTGAAATGCAACTTTTTTTACACGTGCAACTTTTTTTGTGCTGTTTCGTGAAACAATTTGCAGATGCCGAAATGTGGAATTTTACAGCTAATCCACGCCTGGCGAAAAAAACCACTCATCACTATATGGTATAACTTGGGAATAATAAATACACAATTCATATGTTTGTTATTCAGAAACTGAGATGCTTTTCTTTCCCCAAGAGATTAGCACATAGAAGCCTTTACCATCTACTATTTTGGGAACATATTTGTTTGTATGTATATACATATGTTTTTATTTGTACAGCGCTAGTAATGTGTATAGCACTTATGAAACATAAGGCACAGAAGCAAAACTGTTTCTATAAATTGGAACAATATATTCATTTAAGAGATATAAATAAGAACAGTAAATATGGGTTTAGGTTCCCGAGAGAAGGAAGCCGACGGTATTTTGCTCTCTTGTTTCTCTGGACATCAAGAAGTTGGGTAGGTAACTGCGATGTAAATTATTGAGTAAAACAGGGACTTATCCAATTAAACCATGAGAAATAATTCTTCCCTGTGATCAGTTGTTAGCTGGCCTTTATCTTTTTGTGACATATAATTATTCATAATTCCTATAAACACGTATCAGCATAGAGAATGGTATCACATTATAACAAGTCTTAGTTCTGCCATGTTTTTTTCAGCAGCACTAAGCACTCTGATCTTCTACCTCCACTTAAATATAGTTCTTGTTCTTCCCCCAGTTCCCTTATTCTTTTCCATGGTGTGTTAATAGAAAATACTGTGGGAACTGCACTGTAGGGAGACTTTTGATTGGAGAAGCCTCCTGCATAGGTAATTAACCCCTGTGCCACCATCGCTGCAGCAATCCTTGATGGTTGCAGAATCTGTCAGCTGTCTTTTTCTCCTAGACTCCTTATAAAGAGGGTATATTGCAAAAGTGTTTACTTTGTACCCATTCCATTTAAATTCATATGTATTCTTTCCCTGGGCAAGTGTTAACGGTATCTTTCCTAATCCTCGGCTAAAGCTTTATTTATCAGCCAAGACCATAAAGACCTGTGGTGAAGAATATACATATAAAGTATATTTCCTAGTGCTGAGCTGCAAAATCTCTGACTTTCAATGAAATAATATGCATATCTGCATTTGTTATATTTCCCATGAATACAGATATGAGCCAGATCATTACACTGTAGAACTCTTCCTTATATTGCTCTCATTTGCCCAGGCAACCCCCGGCCATGCCAATAACCTGATACCTTTAGGTGTTTCATCCATAAAGGATTCACACTAATGGAGAAGGAGCTTGGTGACTGTGGAAGAGCTGACTCCTGCTTCCTTCCTGACAGACAAGGTCACTGCAATACATTTTATATGTCACTTGACGCTTGGTATGTTTTACCAAATACCTTAATCTATATGCAGTACTGTGGCTGGGGGATGCAGCATACAATCTGAATTTAAATTGGGCTGGCAAGCTGCGGGGAAGCAGACTTGGCAAGCGTTCTCAGCAGATGATAAAAACAGCTATAAAATAAAGCCGGGAGTGCACATATTTCATTGTCTGCATATTTGCCGAGGATTCTTATACACCTTCTGCGGTAGGGGAACCAAAGGAACGTGACTATGTGGGCTAATATCGGATGGTGGTACGTGCACACAGAACCTTCACCTTTTCGGTACCAGATACATGGATATATCTCCTATAAGCAAAGTTCTGACTGTGTAGTTCTGAGGATAAGACCACCTGGCATGGGTGTGGGGGCCAAAGCACCCAATGCCAACCTACTGGCAAACTCTGCTCTTACAAAAGGTGTTGTGATCAAAGCAGCAATTCACATTTCAGCCAGGACAGAGAGGAAATTTAGCCATGGCCCCAAGTATCTAATGGGAAAAGAGTTCAGGGAACCACAAAAGATGCATTATACCGTATAACAATTGTTGGTTATTTTTAGTATTTACATATGCTATTTTCCTACCATTAGATTCCCAGTATGTAAAGCCCAGGGCCCCCACACCTGCCTCAGTTCCAACCCTTTTCTGGTCAACATTAGAAATATATTCAATTATCCCAGCACTGATAATTTAGGTTTCCCTTAAGGAAAAGGATGTGCTATTTCCCTTCCATTGCTAAAGATATCTGTGCCAAGACTGGAAGCGGTGCAGTTTGTCACAGGTGTAAGGGTTAAAGTAGCTGCTACTCCTGGGGACATTTCCTCCCCTTCTCCAGACAAGTAATTTATTCCTTTCTCTGCAGAGGCATCTCATTTTCCAGTGTATTTATCTTCTCTGCACAGTGCTGTCATTCAGCAAGCAGCGGCTTCCACAGAGCAGGCGGCTCCTGCAGAATTTCAATGAGCCGCCTGCAGCTCCGCCCAGACCGCAGAGATGACGCACTCGCCTGAGATACCATCAGAGCCCTCCCAGGGTGCACAGCGAGGGCCTGGAGTGGGGCACTTTGGGAGGAGTAGGGTGGGGGGGATTCCCTATATTCCATTAAGTCTTAAGAACAATTTCTAAAAAGAATTAAATAGTCATATGTGAATACAAGCTGGTTTCTATAGAGAGCACCCCAATACATTCAGTAAAAGGTACCCAGTTAAACCATGGAACCTATCTTATCAAAAGAAAATGAATTAAATGGCTAAGCTTTCCCCTGCTTGAGTAGGACAAAAAGGCACACAACCCTATTGCAGCTAGTGGGTTAACAGTACAGTCACGTCAAACATATAATTAGTTGGGGCTCAATTCAATGTCCTTAAGACAAGATCAGGACAAAATAAGGACCATATTATCCTGTCCCAGGAAATAACATGTTTCTGCTGTATTCTGTATTACCTCTATCTGGAAGTGATCTGTAAACATGGATAGGAATGTAAATATAGCTGCATGCACTTATTGGTTCTCTTCCCTTGGTGCCGAACTACGGTGCTTTCCATGATCCTGTGACAGGCGATGCAGAGATAGCGAGGGGATAGCGAGGGGATAGTGAGGGAGTATTAGCAGGGGCTGCATGAGACTGATTAGGGATTTTCCGCTTCTGATTCTATCAATAGCCCCGCTCCTTATCTATTGCTCCTCTGCAAGAAATCAGGTCATGTATTGCATATGGAATCAACTGAACAGAGACAAAGCATACAAAAAAGCAACTCTAGTAGTTAGCGAAATGGCAAGTCATTGAACTGTCCTTTGAACATTCACATGAGAACATGACTATTTATGTTCACACAAATACAGGTATATATACAGTATTCTCTAAAACCAAAAGTTTCTCCACACAGTGAGGCTTATTAATCAGCTTGTGCAAGGCACAAAATTGGTATACATACACGTAAGGTTTTCACTATGTTATTAGCACTATACTGAATTAAACTATTAGCACTTAGCATCAAACTTGCATGTATGTATATACAAATGCAAATAGCAAGGGGAAGTTGTGCTCACCACTAAATTTTAAACCCTTAGCTGGGGGTGCAGTGAAGCTGTGACCACAACATTCAGATAGACAGGGGCAAGGGGCTACTCTGCACTCCCCCATTGTCAATATATATACAGTAGGACATTACGACATTCTGTGCATTAAGCTACCTAGCAATGCCCTGCCCTTTAAGCAAAACAGGGATTGTTTGTTCATATATTGCAAGACATTCAAGCTGGTCAATTACATCAAAGTAATTTCCAGTCTGGCCAGTTTTACACTCACTTTCATCTGATTCATTAAGAATTCTACTGCTTTAATATACATTTAACAAATGGACTGAGTTTTACCTGCAGCTTGCTTGCTTTCAAGGTTAAAACCCCAAAATGGTTCCCCTTATATATATATATATTTGTAAATATATTTATTGGTTGTACGGGTATGGGATATGGAAACCTGAAAGCTCAAAATTATGGGACCATCTCCCATAAACAAATAAACAAATTATTCAAATGTTTGAAAAGTATTTCCTTTTTTTCTGTAATAATAAAACAGTACCTTGTGCTTGATATAATTCATCTTTATTGGAGGCAAAACAATTCTGTTGGGTGTGAATAATGTTTAAATTATTTTTCTGCAGACAAAGTATGGGGATCTAAATTATGGAAAGACCCCTTTAACCGGAAAACCCCAGGTCTTGAGAATTCTGCATAACAGGTCCCACACCTGTACTTATTGTGGCTGTTTATAACTGGCAATAAAGGGCCAGGTTCAATTTTGAAATAAAGACTTATCTCCTAATCAATTTCCATATTTCTCCATAGATTTTTGTTTCAACAGATAAGCCATGAGATACTGCATGAGATACTGCAAAGCGCACTTTGAGTGCTAATATTGACTTACATTGCAATAACATGCCTAAAAAATAAATAAGCCACAGAGATAGCTGTTGTGAATTAGGTGCAAAGAGCAAAGTAATAGATATGAAGTAGCCTTGCTATATAGCATTAAAGGTGGCCATACACGCACCGATAATATCGGACGAAACCTCGTTTCGTACGATATTCGGTGCGTGTATGGTATGTCGGCGAGTCGACCGATATCTCAGGAAGCTGCTGATATCGGCCGACTCGCCGATCGGACCAGTTGGAAAATTTTGATCGGGCGCCATAGATGGCGCCTGATCAAAATCTCCCTTCAGCGCTGAATCGGCAGAAGGAGGTAGAAATCCTATTGTTTCTACCTCCTTACCTGCCGATTCAGCCCTGAATGGTGTGTGGCACATCTGACGATGTTTCGTGCAACCGATGGTCGCACGAAACATCGTCAGATCGCCACGTGTATGGCCAGCTTTACTTAGACAGAGCATCAGATGGCAGTATTGGGCTGGGTCTCCTAGGACCTACAAGAGATCCTGACATGACTGGCCCACTTTTATCAATTAGATGTAGATTTACTAAAGGTTATAGATCTTTTATTGTCCTAAGATGGAAATAAGAAAGGGCAGATGGAAATTGCTCTTAGTCTACTAGGATCTGGGCCCTTTGGGAGATTCTTTTATTCTGTCTATTATTAGGGGGTTCTAATAACTGTTTGCATCTGTGCACAAAAGAGTGTAAGCTGAAGGAATATCAGACATCAGCCACACTGTGGGTCCATTTCAAATGTATTTCTTTACATGAGCTTGTACCATTCTTGGTTATTTTCTTATGTGGAATCTGTCCTAATTGTTGTGGTTCTGGGATAGTGGAAAATCTGATGTGGTTTGGTTGGATCTAATGTGGAGTATGGTCAAGATATCAAAAGTAGTCTCTCTTTTATACATATTAACATGTTAAGGCTATCATGGATAGATGATTTTACAGTGATAATGAGATGCTAAGGAAAAGTATACAAAGTGTATAGATATCACAGTTAAAATGTGATGTGGTCACCTAGCACACCAATGAAAATACCCTTAAAATTGAGAACCAAACAGGTAATAGATGTTAATGGGTAGACAATTCCCTAATATTATAAATTCTCCAAACCCTTATATCACATGAATGCATGTATGCCTTGTACGTTCTCAAATGAATCAGTGAGGTCATGGTATAAAAGTCTGTAGTGCACACATTATGAGATGAAAAGTCAGATAATACCCCCCCATAAGTTTAACTGAAGTCTTGCTAGAAGATAGCATATTTCGCCTGCCAGGATACACTGGAAATCCGTGTTTGGAGGTCAGTTAGGGTGAGATCTGAGTTAAAAATGTATTTGGAGTCCTAGTTATTCTGGGAATGATGGATGTGACTGATACCAATATTTGTTCCTATACAGGTAAAGGGGGCCTTGACTAAAGGTCAGACTTTTAAGTGGGGCCTTAGCTGAGAATAACTGACAACCACTGCCCTAGAGCAATCCTCTTGGGGACACTAAATTCATTTAAAAAAGTAATCGATCTGTATTGGCTTTTTTGCACGGAGCAATGGTTGCTTTAATAACCAATAACCATAAGCCTTCTGGCCTGTCAGCTTCCCACCTTAGAATCAACAACTCATTATCTATTATCCCTTCTTAATACAGCATTCTGCAGCACTTTACACAGACTATACATCAGTCTCTGCCCCAGGGAAGCTTGCAGCTTACAGGACCCTGTCTCAATCACACACACACTAGGGTCAATTTTGTTAGGTGAAAATTTGGCTGCCTGTATGTTTTTGGATTGTGGGAGGAAACCAGAGCACCCAGAGGAAAAACCCACACAAGCATGGGGCGGACAAACAAACTCTTTGCAAATAGTGTCATGGCTGGAATTAAACTTGGGTAAGGCAAGGCCAGGCCCAGACTGGCAATCTGTGGTTCTGGCAAATGCCAGAGGGGCTGCTGTAAGATGCCATAGACACTCACTATTTTTTGGGCTGGTGGGGGGCTGTTTGGGCCTCTGTGTAATTGAAATGCCAGGGCTTATTTTTTATCCCAGTCAAATTTGTGCAAATTTGTGGAAGAGGTTACCCCTGAATAACTTAAATCTGCATGCACTACTGGATAGCTATGTGACATGGTTAAAAAGAATGTCAAATAAAACAGCACCAGCCTACATGGAAAGAAAATGAAGTGAATATATTTTATTTCTAAAGGGAAATTTATGAAATGATAAGATACGCTTATGTCATTGAACTCTCCTTGCCCTTGGGAATGTACGTTCTGTACATCAAACACTAGCTTGGTGGATGTATTATTTCTGTTATTTCTGTTTGACCTCGGCCTGATTCCGAATACATATCTGCTTGATGTGCTTCCTGACCTTTTGCCATTGTTTGCCCAGAGCTTTGGCTCAGGAGAGTTGCTAGGTGTGAAAACCTGGGGTCAGTGCTTTAAGTCTCATTAAATTGTCTTGGGTATCAATTATACCTCTAAATAAAAATTCACTATTGATTTCCTGGTAGCTGTCGATATACTGACAATTTTCTCTATGTGCAGAGGTGCAACCTGAAAGCTACAGGCTCCCCTGAAACAAAAACACTTAGGCAAGTATCCATGATTTTGTAATAATTGTTATTTTCTGGTCCTCTATTCTGTGTACCCTTTCAGCCTCATAGTCTGCTCTCCCCTATCATTACACTATCTGGAAACTGACATCAAGAAAATGTAAAAGCTGTTATGCTGGACATGTGCCTCAAGTAATCTGGGAATTTAACACTGCTCTGACTGAACCCAGAGTTGCAGCCAGTAAAGATGGGGATAGAATACTCAGCCACAAATACTGGTTTTAGATATACCGTGCCCCCCGCACAACTGCACCTAGGCCTCAGGAACTGAAGAGTATAGGGACCTAGGGACCAGAGTATAGTTGTACATGCCAGGGAAAGGGTTATGAGGGATAAAGGGGAAAGATTAGTATCAGTATAGTCCTGAAATTGTCTTTGTCTGTGTCGTCATTGTTATTATTAATACAGCATTTCTGAACTGATAGTTATGATTGCCCTCAGGGACATGTCCAATCACATGCATTAGGCTTGGGGTCACCTGACAAAGGGAATTTAAAAGCTTTAACTTAGATGCAGAATTAGCAGAGGACTGCAAGGATGATGGGGGAAACTGGCCCTCAGAAGGAGTAAGAGTTATGTAATAATAAGTCATTAGATTTCCACCAATGTCTTCCCCTGTACCTCATGTTTCACTCGCACTCAACTACAATCACCTTTCAATCAAATTCACACTTGACTGCAACTTATTCCTTGTAGCCATCCGAATGTACAACCTTTCACAACTTTAGTTGGTTTTAAGTGCTGCCTCTAGACTCATCTACCATGCCATTTGCAAATCCAATCACTGGCTCCCAATTTCCTCTCCAAAATAAATTCAAACTGCTCATATTCATGGTTTAAAATAAAGCCCCTCAACTATGTCTCTGCTTTGATCTCAAAATAAACTCCTTCCTCCTCCCTAGACTCTTCTTCTGATCTTGGCCAATCTTCACCTCTCATAACTTCATCTTGGGCTTCTGCCTGTCTCTGGAACTGCCTGCTATGAGTTTGCCTTCCATCCAAACTTTCAAATGCTCCCTTAAGACCTCCCTCATTATAGAAGAATATTCAGTGCACCCTGATTGGTGAGAAGTCAACTTACCATAAAGAGTCACCAACTGGTTTAAGTGTCAACTATTCCCTCGCTCATTAGATTTCAAGCTCTTGTGAGAATTTCCCTCTGATCCTCATTTGTTGTTGCTAAATAAATAAATGATGATGATGGTGGTGGTGGTGATGGTGGAATACCAGCTTTCTATGGCTAATCCATGTTATTACTTGCTAGTGTTAGCATACTGTAGGGTAAGCAGTCTAGCCCAGCCGCTGTAAATACAAGGGTGTAAGCATTTTGCTTTCATAACTCAATGAGTTAAGGCGTCTGCAGTGCAGTGTGTGGCACTAATGAATATTGATGTTTTATTTTTATGTCCATATTTTTTTCTAATCTCTTCTATTATCATTTGTTCACTTGTCACCTCCTTAATTAATTTAGGGAAGCTGATATTTGCTCATATCGATTCCGGTGCATTTGTTTGTATTTCATTTATTACCGTTCTGACATTTTAAGCATCTTTTTGTTGCTCTGTGGCATTGTAAACAGTATATTGAATATGAAATATATGCACATGTAATTTGTATGCTGCGTCTGCATAATGTGGAGATGCAAATAAAATAGCCTGAGACGGCAGGCAGGAGCTGGGCAGAGTGGAGATGTACAAGCAGAATTAGTAGAAGGATCTGTAACAAAGGCAAGTAGGGGGAGAGGTACAAGAACAGAGGGCCCTATCAGTCTACAGAAAATATAGAACTGGTACTTCTTGTTAAGTTTAGGAGGATCCAAAATATACAACTTCATTGGTTAACCCTATCAGGGGCCCCGGGGCCGTGCAACTACAATGTTCAGGCCATTCCCCTTTGCATCGCAGGGTTGCCACATGTTGGTTTTGGCCTGAACAGTTTGTCTTTTCTGTGTTTGAGTCTCAGCTGTCTGTTTATGTTTCAGCTTTGTGAAATCCAAGCAATAATCTGGCCAATAACCATCTTGGACAAGACTTACAAACATACCCCCAAATGTCATGACCCCACCCCCATATGTCACTGCTCTGCCCCTTTAAGTCCTTTTCTCCTGCAGATTGTTATGGCTTCACAATTTATGGGCTACAATGTGCTTGGACTTTTATAGATGTTCCAGGTCACAATTTCCTAGTGTTGGTTGAATTGTAAAGTAATGGGAAGCCATGTCCAAATTTACCTAATACAGGTATAGGACCCATTATCCAGAATGCTCTGGATAAGGGGTCTTTCTGTAATTTGGATCTCCATCCTTTAAGTCTGCTAAAAAAATCAATAAAACATGAATTAACCCCAATAGGAGTGTTTTGCACCCAATAAGGATTATTTATATCTTAGTTGGGATCAATTACAAGGTACTGTTTTATTATTACAGAAAAAAAGGAAATCAGTTTTAAAATTCTGAATTATTTTATTAAAATGGAGTCTATGGGAGACGGGCTTTCCGTATTTCGGAGCTTTCTGGATAATGGGTTTCCGGATAAGGGGTCCGATACCTGTACTTTAATTTAAAAAGAAAGTGAAACACACCCCTGAATCTCATGTCCCCACCCCCATATGCCAATGTTCTGCCCCTTGATGTCATCATCCTGCCCGCTTGTCCGGTTTTTGCCAAGGTCAAAGATGGCAACCCTGAGCAGATTTAACTGTAACTCCAAGCCCCATTGTAAGAGTTGGTCTGTCAGATCTGGGATTATAATACTGGGTAAATGTTATTATTCTTTCTTTTTTGTCTACAATGTATATGAATAATTTCACAGCGTTTGTGCACCATGAGTGCAAATGTAGATGCGCTCTGTATCCCTGCAGATTGTTACAGCTTCACAATTTATGGGCTACAAATGTCCTTGGACATTTCAGATCACAATCTCCTAGTGTCGGTTGAATTGTAAAGTAATGGGAGGCCATATCCAAATTTACCTAATAATTTCATTTAAAAAAAAAAAAGAAGAATTTTGATTAGTTTTCCATTGCAGAGCCTTTTATCCCTTAATCTGCTGCTAACAGTGACAACTTGAAAAGAAAGATAATCAAAGCAAATTAGTGGCAATTAATCAGTTTTTAATGTCATATGGCGAAAAAAAAAAATGTACCGTGGTGGCGTCACAATCTTGGCCGCTGTGTATCTTTGCACTGTATTATGATGTGTATTTGCTTCATCGTTTGGTCGCTGAATGGTTAAGTGGCCAGAGGAAGGTAATGGAAATGTGCAGGTTAATTGGATGACTATGTGCTTTGAGGAAGGTGAAATTTCCTCTGATTGTCAGGGGGTGAGCGTCTGCCTTGCTAATTCTCAGGATACCCCTGTTTCCCTGCTTGTCATTTATCTAATTTCACCTTCTGCCTGACACACAGAGGAAAAGCCTTCCTCCTTCCCTGCCATCGTTCTAGTTGAGCCATCTGTCCCTGCAGCGCTGAATCCTCCCAATTGCTTATTTCTGGCCTGAGCCCACTGCCCGCTTGACATGTGGGGTGGGGGGATGTTCTGTCAATACCTTATCAGCTCTTTAAAGGTCAACTCTCCTATGTGACCTTTTAGCACAACTCCTATTTACCACAGAGACAGCTGTATCAGCTGTTCAATATGTCTTGCCCAGAAGCTGACAGTGTGAGTGTGGCACAGAATCCACCACAATAGTTCAGTCTTCCCTTCCCAAAGCCACTGACTATTATAGACTAGGGCGTCCATTTACTAAAGTGCAATAGAGTGTGATAATTACTTGTGCCAGCTTACTAAACTGCAATCGCTTTTCCATTTGCAGCACAAATGTGTTTTTGCCCACACTTGGTTTCATTTGTCTCTGCCAGTGCAAGGTGGCACATCAAGGGAACGCAAAAGGACAGCTCCCCGAAAGGTGATAAAGAACAAGTTAAATGGAAGCTTCCCGTTCTTTGATAAGGAGGAGATAGAGACAGGTGCACAAAGAGATAGCTGTGCCGTTTCCCCCTGAGCTAGGGGGGGGCACAAAGCAATGCGCACGTGTGATCCCAGCTTTTAGTGATTGGTTTTCTCCTGGCTGTAATAGATGCTAAATTATTAACAGATAATTACATCGCTTAGCTGCTACTAAAATATTAAGACACACTTATTCCCATCGAGGAAAGGAGCCAGCGAAATATCCAGTAATGAATAGCTGAGGGGGAAACTAAGAAAGAGGGCACGGAGTATCAGGGTAACCCGTTCAGTACGGCGGTCGTGCAAACAGGACCACTGTGTGCTCAGTTGGGCAAAGACTGAAATACGGAAGCCTACAGAGGCTGTAGTGGCTCCTACAGAGATACTTTCACTATTATAGAAGATAACATTTTCTAAAAGGACACCTTTTTTGGGCAAAATATTGGCCTGACAAATGGGTTAGCCCCCATCTAGAAACAACATTTGCCTTGGATGGCCATGGCCTTAGAGAGGTAGTTCCCCATTACATTAAGTATTTTATTCTCAATTTGCTGTTTTTTATAGTGGAACCCAGTGCAATAATTACTTGCTCCTGCATCTCCCCAGGTTGTGATCTGACTCACGCCAGCAGTGCACCAACCCCACCTTGCTCCTACTCCAATCATCAAAACAGCCCCCTGGCCACAGTCTTAACTGTGGCTTCTCACTTGCCCAGGAAATTAGGGGCATAAGGCGCATTCAGGGCAGCAGAAGAACTGTAATTTAATGTTCAGAATGTTTTAATTATTTGCCTTCTGCCTGTTTCTAGCTTTCAAATGGGGTCACTGCCCCAAGCAGCTAAAAACTATTGCTCAGTGCAGCTACAGTTATATTACTAATCTTTCTACTCAAGCCTTCTCCCAATTATCTCTCATGCAGCCTTAAGCCGTACTGACCAACTGGCATTCTGCTTGGCTTCCCCTTTACCTGCCTGAAGGGAAGCCATGTTGGATAAATACATTGCTTCTGCCCCACAGCCTGTTGGACATATAGTTTAAAAGTAGACGTTGGTCTCTATATGCACACTGCACTGTGGGTAAAAGTATTATTAGAATACCGTGCCACCAGAAATGGTGCTCAGCTTGGCCCATGGTAGATATCAGAATTGCACTTACAAAGGAACATGAGAGAAGATGTCAGCGAATACTCACTAGCAATGAGCGAAATTGTTCTCTAGGTTTTGTGGTGAAAAAATGCCAATAGACCAATGGCTGCAAAAAAAGTTGCTCTTCATGGAAAAAGTTGCAGCAGAGAAACACCAATTGACTTCAATGTTTTTTTTGTTTCACAAACTTTTCAGTAAAGTGAAAAGGGACAGATTTGCTCATTAATTCATACTATTTGTATGTGCAGAGACATTAGCCTTGAACAAAACTTGAATGCCCCTTGGAATTTGTAGCCTTTTCATGGAACTGAATGCTGCCCCGAATCAACCTCTATACAGGGGGCCTGCGAGGGGGGTTGTGGATGACACATGATTTTAAGCATCACCTTCAATTTTGGGTCACCTGCAGGGGGTCTGGAAAAAATATTTGCTGGGGGGCCCGAGCATGCAAAGTTACACCACTGACCCTGCATTCCTTATCCACTGGGGCTGTGGCTGCCTGTCTCCCTAGCATGACTACCACTCACCCCTGAGGCAATTTCCACTTACTGCATTGTGACACTGGCTGGTCCTGCAGCAGACACGCACAAAGCATTAGGCAGACCAGACAGGCTCTTTCCTATACACTTTCACTTATGCAGACAAAGCTTGAGTGCACCACCCACATATGCAGTAACTTGCAGTTCAACACTAGTGGTGTGCCTGATTGGTCAATTTTGAGTTAACTTTTAGTTTTACATACTAAAAGTATGACTGTGAGCCACAGTCAAATGTAAAAAGACTTGGAGAGCAACACAAGCACCATAAAAGTTCATGGAGGAGCCAAATAAGGGCTGTGATTGGCTATTAGGCAGCCTCTATGCACACTATCAGCTTACAGGGGGCTTTATTTGGTAGGAAATCTTGTTGTTATTCAACCTAAACTTGCCCCCAAGTCAGGTATTCAAAAATAACTACCTGGTTTGGGGGCACTGAGAGCAACATCCAAGGGGTTGGGGAGCAACATGTTGCCCCAGAGACACTGGTTGGGGATCACTGATGTTTATTATTTGTAGTTTAATTATTTCAATTTTTGTTTAGCAGCTCTCCAGTTTGTAGTTTTAGCAGCTACCTGGTTGCTGGGGTACACATTACCTTAGCAACCAAGGAGTGGTTTGAATAAGAGGCTGCTATATGAATAGGAGAGGACTTAAAAAAATGAGTTAGAAAAAGTAACAATAGCAATAAAACTGTAGCCATTGTTTTTTTTTTTGCTGCTGCCAGGGTCCCATTTGAAAGCTGCAAAGAGTTAGAAGATGGCAAATAATTAAAAGACTATAATAAATAAATCATGAAGTTGCTTAGAAATGGCCATTCTATAACATACTAAAAGTTAACTTAAAGGTGAACTACCACTTTTAATTAGTAAGTTTCAAACAAAATAAAAAAAACCCATGCTGGTGCCTCCCCACCCATTGATTACTTAGAACTAATTGAAAAAGTAGTTTAGTAAAGTGTAACTTTTAATTGTCTGCATTAAAAACAGCTATTCAGTCTAATAGACCAGACACCACACAGAAACCCATGAGGTTAAAACCCCTATTGCTGGCTCCGTATTATGCAGTTGCTCCCACCTCAGTCGATCACTATTTGGGCAAATGCTTAAGTTAAACTAAAAGTAACCCCCTCAGAGGGAAACACCTAATGCACGTTTCACTCGTAAAAACTTTTATTAAAGGCACCGGGCAGCTGTCAGTACGGCCTTAAATGCCTACAGCCACACCTCTTCTGCTGGAGCCTGCCAATCAGAGTCCCGAATAGCTTAGTTTGAAATAAGGGGCCAATGGATAGTCAGTAATTTAAATAACAGACTAACCTACATATTGGGGCCCATTTACTTACTCACGAACCAGCCGAATGTGTCCGATTGCGTTTTTTTCGTAATGATCAGTATTTGGCGATTTTTTCGGAAAATTGTCGCGACTTTTTCATTACCAATACGATTTGCGCGAAAAAACGTGAGTTTTTCGTAGCCGTTACGATGCGATCGTATTTTGTCGCGACTTTTTCGTAGCCTTCGTGCCGAGTACAAAAGATTCGGATTCATTCAAGCTTCAGTATGGTGACTTTACTTGGGCCAGGTTGGAGCTGCAGAGTGCCATTGAGCCCTATGGGAGACTTTCCTTGGGCCAGGTTGGAGCTGCAGAGTGCCATTGAGCCCTATGGGAGACTTCCCTTGGGCTGGGTTGGAGCTGCAGAGTGCCATTGAGTCCTATGGGAGACTTTCCTTGGGCCAGGTTGGAGCTGCAGAGTGCCATTGAGCCCTATGGGAGACTTTCCTTGGGCCGGGTTGGAGCTGCAGAGTGCCATTGAGCCCTATGGGAGACTTCCCTTGGGCCGGGTTGGAGCTGCAGAGTGCCATTGAGCCCTATGGGAGACTTTCCTTGGGCCGGGTTGGAGCTGCAGAGTGCCATTGAGCCCTATGGGAGACTTCCCTTGGGCCAGGTTGGAGCTGCAGAGTGCCATTGAGCCCTATGGGAGACTTTCCTTGGGCCGGGTTGGAGCTGCAGAGTGCCATTGAGCCCTATGGGAGACTTTCCTTGGGCCGGGTTGGAGCTGCAGAGTGCCATTGAGCCCTATGGGAGACTTTCCTTGGGCCGGGTTGGAGCTGCAGAGTGCCATTGAGCCCTATGGGAGACTTTCCTTGGGCCAGGTTGGAGCTGCAGAGTGCCATTGAGCCCTATGGGAGACTTTCCTTGGGCCAGGTTGGAGCTGCAGAGTGCCATTGAGCCCTATGGGAGACTTTCCTTGGGCCAGGTTGGAGCTGCAGAGTGCCATTGAGTCCTATGGGAGACTTTCCTTGGGCCAGGTTGGAGCTGCAGAGTGCCATTGAGTCCTATGGGAGACTTTCCTTGGGCCAGGTTGGAGCTGCAGAGTGCCATTGAGTCCTATGGGAGACTTTCCTTGGGCCAGGTTGGAGCTGCAGAGTGCCATTGAGCCCTATGGGAGACTTTCCTTGGGCCGGGTTGGAGCTGCAGAGTGCCATTGAGCCCTATGGGAGACTTTCCTTGGGCCAGGTTGGAGCTGCAGAGTGCCATTGAGTCCTATGGGAGACTTTCCTTGGGCCAGGTTGGAGCTGCAGAGTGCCATTGAGCCCTATGGGAGACTTTCCTTGGGCCGGGTTGGAGCTGCAGAGTGCCATTGAGCCCTATGGGAGACTTTCCTTGGGCCGGGTTGGAGCTGCAGGGTGCCATTGAGTCCTATGGGAGGCTTCCAAAATCATGCTAAGTCTGAAAGTTTCGCCCGCCGCTTACGAGCGCTCAATACGAAAAAGTTGCGACAAGATACGAGCGCATCGTAATGGCTACGAAAAACTCGCGTTTTTTGCGCAAATCGTATTAGTAACGAAAAAGTCGCGACAATTTCCGAAAAAGTCGTAAAGGCGCCGAAAAAATAGCAAAAAATACGAAAAAGTCGCAAAATGTTCGTTTTCCAATCGGATTTTTCCAATTCGGATTCGAATTCGTGTCTTAGTAAATGTGCCCCATTGTGTGCAGTGAGGTGACCTCCACTTTTTTCCTAGCTTGCTATCATAAGGGGAGTGTATAAAATTCACAATATTGCTATGATAGTTATCCACAATTATGCTGTATAAAATATAATCACGTTGCAGATCATAGTTAGAATCCGTCAACATACCGGTATTCAATTAGCTATGTATTTATTACAAGTTATATTAATCAAAAGTGAATATGTGTCAAACAGACTGCAATCTAGGCTTGCCACCTGTTCTGGGCTTCCTAATACCTGTATATAAAAAAGGGTTATATTTGTATCATGAAATATGTAGATAAATACATTGAGGCCAATGCTCTCATTCAGTCCCCATAGTGACAGGGTATTCTGTTGAAATATCCACTTACTTTCCTTCTCAAGTAATATTTGGTTTACACAAAACATTTAAACCAAACATTAAGCTTGGGTCTTAGGGTGAAGACACACAGAGCTACTTAGTAGCAGCTACTTTTTCACAGCTGCTAAACGCCAGAAAATACCCTGCCATAGAAAATACTGAGAACTGCCTCTGCTAAAAACACATGTAGACAAGTATCAGTAAATGATCAGCACTGTCCATTTCAGTAGCCGTACTTGTAGCCCCATGTGTCTTCACCCGTATTATCATACATTGATTCTCATTGTGATGCAGTTAAACAGCGGACTTTGATGGGCAGAATAGGTATCAGGCTCTGCGGCACAAACAATAGGTATTATGGAACATGCAGATACACCAGACATAATGGGAGATAATAGTTGCTGAAATAAAGGGATTACCTGAACAGTAGTAACAGTAGTGTGGCTACAATACTGAGGGTCTCCATGACATGGTGGGTACAAAACTGCTCGTGCTTCTCTCTTCTATGCCCTTATTATATGAGTTTTTCTTCTGCGTCTTTAATTGCCCTCAAACCCTGGACCTTTCCTATAATCTAATTCAGTTCTCCTCACCTCCATTTCTAAATGCCCAGCACCCTTCTAGTAAAATAGTATCACTCCAACAGCCCCTCACTTTCTGGGTACTAGGAACAGTACCTAACACTTCAGCAATCTTTAAAGCTGGAAGATATAAGGAAAAAGATATTTGTTATACAGGTATGGGACCTGTAATCCAAAAAGCTTGGGACCTGGGCTTTTCCTGATAAGGGATCTTTCTGTACTTTGGATCTCTGAACTTTAAATCTACTAAAAAAAATATTTGAACATTTATTAAACCCAATAGTATTGTTTTGCTTCTAATAAGGATTAATTATATCATATATGGGATCAAGTACAAGGTACTTAAAAATTGTGAATTGATTAAAAGGGAGACTAGTCTGTGGGAGATGACCTTCCTGTAATAGAGATAATAGGATAATATCTGGATAATAGGTATCTGGAAAATGGATCCCATACCAGATGGTTCATTTAAAAGAAACCTTGAAAGAACTATTGTTAGGTTTAGTCAACCAGTAAATTTTGTGGTGTAACAAACTGGGGGTCATTTTTTACGCAAACGGTTCTTTGCGCATGTTTTCCCCTAAACGCTTAGGGGACCTGCTGTGCCCATATTTATGTGAATTGCAGTGAAATGTGAATTGCACACAAAAATTTGCCCTCTGTGCGTGTTTATTATGCACAAATATATCATATTTGCAAATACAGATTTGCAGTTTTTGAAATCAGTTTAGCGAATATAGCTGTGGCGTAACTTAGACGCAGAGTGCGCTCATAAAGATTTACAATATGACATATTTAAAATGCTTTAGGGACATTCACACTGTAAATAAAAATTCTTCAATTATGTTTTCCCATTAAATGCACCAGTCTTGTCCAGCCCTATAAATATAAACACGGGCAGGGCAAATGTATTCACTAAGCGAATAATTCTGCGCACATTTTATAAATGACCCCCACTGTGTTATGCTCTATGTTCGCTTTGTTATTCCCAGTCACCAAAGTCACCCAAAAAAATTGTTTGTTAATCCTGGTGAATTTTGCAAAATAAAAAATACGGCTTCAAGCAGCTTTTCTGGTCTCAAGGCCTCTCATCCTGTGCATGTCCCAAAGGAAACATGTCTCCCTGTTTTTCAGTATGGTTTCATATGGACTCTCTCATAGCCTTCCCCTAGAGTTGCCACCATTTCTGGACAGGGGCGTTGCTGCCATGAGGCATGCTGAGAAACATGCGTCAGGCCGCAGTACTCGACAAGTTTCCAGGGGTGGTGAAAAGAAGGAATTCTGATTTTTTAACTATGTGGCCCCCTCTCCCCCTTCTGACACAAAAGAGCTAAGCGTGAGGGGGTGGCATCAATTTGGCTGCTCAGGACTGTCCTGGAACAATGTACCACCCTTCCTATCTCTTTATCGTTCTTCCCTATGCATAACATTACTATCAAGCATCGAGTTAACTGGCCTTCACAGAATGCCTTTGTCTATGAAAGTCTCTCCAAGAGTCTGTCTCTCATGCTGGGTACTAGACACTAGTAACTAACATCTGTATACGGAACCCAGGTACAGCTCTGTAGAGGTTCTCGGGTACATAACTCATTAACCTGTTTGTCCCTAAAATACTAGTAGGGAGATAACTAAGTTAAAATAGCCATTTTATAGCTTATTTATTGGGGAGGAATTGAATAGAACTGTGAAATTAAGGAGCATCTGTGGTTTTGTCTGGAGGAACAAGTGTTTAGGTGTAGGTCGGATTGGCCTTGCTTGCAGAAGTTGGAAGATCTGAGACGCAGGTGACCAAAAGTAAATGAACTAAAAAGAGCATGGAGTGTGGAATCACTCGAAGAGACATTGGGAGGAGAATAGGCCTACTATCCCATCTGTTCCTGTTGGGCAAGGGGTATAAAAGCAAGACTACCAAAAGAAAGCTAAGGCTCAGTAGACTTTCAGTAGAACAGATCATAAATTGAAGCTGATATAAACAAGTGCTTAGAAGACATAGATAACAGGAATAGTAGTGGTACAACTTAGGACCCATATACTGTCCCTATTCCGGTTATGATCACTATGTACCATGTACCATTCTTTGGTGCACATATAAGCCGCTCACTTACCAGCCCTCAGTACCAGGTACTCCTAAATCACAGTCTATGAGCCCATGTCTCACTCATAGAGTCACATTCCCTGACTTACTTAGAGTCCTACTAGGGATGCAAGAGACCTATAATAGATTCACCTCAACCTATACTATAAGGGATTGGGGTTTGCATATTCCCTGTAGGACTCTTAACAGTGGGACTAACTGACTCCCTTTCACCACTATCCTACCTAGGGAAGCACTGTGCAGGCATGTTCCAACCCCTTGCATTCACTAACATCATAACCATGTCAATTTGGCCCCATGGCTACTGTACAAACTGTGTTATGGAAGGAGCAGCTGTGGGAAGGCATGTTACAGTTTTTATTTTTTAATTGGTTAGTAAATTGGAAGTAAATGAGACTGAATTGGAAGTAAATTAAAGAATGCAGAAAGTTCTATAGTGTACAGGGGCAGAAATGAGTACACGAGTGCCATAATAACGAGATGTGAACATAATAAGAAGCAGCAATGCGCACGTGTCCATAAAACCCATATAGGGTAAAGTCATTTTTGTCTATAAATGATCTGTAGAACTGTAGTTCTGAAGGATATGAAGTGCTGGTAAGCAGCAGACAAGTCCCAGAATACTCTTTTATTCCTTTGACCTCAACACAATGGATCGCATTTCCTATGGGGCCACAGTGTGCCAAATGTAGATTTTATAAAATCCACCATGCCATCACAAACTCATAGTCAAGGTAATGTAAACTCTATGGCCATGTACCACCAAAAAGTCTACAGGTGTCAAGCACCATGGTTAAACTTATGGGCATTATGTTCTATGAGTGCAATCTATGGGCATCATATTCTATGATCTGGCTATGCTGCCCATCTGGCTGCCTTACGTCCATGGCGCAGGGTCCAAGCTCTTTAAGCTCTTGCTCCAAGGTAGGTAGGGCCCTGTACAATAAGGACATATACATAGCAGTTACAGCATGGGCTACAGAGAATTTACCCATACCCAGTTTCCAGTAATGACCTTTAATGACTTAAGCAGAAAAAATATAAATGCTGCAGAGTGGTACCCTCTGAACAGTATGGCTTTCCCTGGCATTTTGGGCAGGTTGTTTATGCACGTGTCGGTAATGAGACGTCAGAGCTGCAGAGCTTTCCCTGCTTTATGTTCTGCACGTTTCAGTTTATTATACTGGAATGTATTTTCAGGACACTGTTGGTATAAATCTACTAATTATAAGCAGTTTTATGGTTGGTGCTGCTGTTACTTCAGTAGTTTTATTAAAGGGCACTTTCCTAAGTAGGGCTATCCGTCAGCTGTGAATTTTTTAGACCTGGCAGAAAGCAAGCCATTTCCACGGGACGCCGGAGATGAATGGATCGGAGGCGTTATTTCTCAGGAGCTTCATTAGAAAGTTTGAAGTCAACGGGGAAGTTCTAAGATAAATCAGATAGCCTCCAAGTGGTGGGGGTCACTAGGACAACAGGAGAATCTCCGAGTGCAGGGGACTGACATATGGGATTTTAGACACATAAAACTAGGCCACAGAGTGCACATAAAGTAGGCTGAAGTAGGCTGAGGAAAATGAGAAATCTGGGATATTTGGTTATAGCCAATAATTCTGTTGTATTGGGCTGCAGCAACAGGGTAACAGCATGGGCGTTCCATAGCAACCTTGGGTCCGTAACCACAAGGTAAAAGGATTCCATAGCCTCTTCAGCAACCAAATAACAACTATTGATTAAACTCCGGGTCTGTAACAACAGGTAACAGCATTCACTAACACCAGGGTCTGTAACGATAGGGCAATAGCACCACCCGAGTCTGTAACTACAGCATCTGATAGCAACCTGTATCTGTAACAACAGGGTACCCGAATTCATTTAGATCCTGCATCTATAACAATGGGGTTAGAGCCATCCATAAGCCCCTGAGTCTGTAAAAACAGGGTAAGAGCAAGCTATAACCACCTGGGTCTATGACAATAATATAGCAGTGCTCCATGGCTGCCTGGGCCTACAAATGTAAAATAACAGTGTTGATAATAACCTGGACATACAGGGGCTTGTGTAAGGGGAAACAACAATTTGTTTTGGAGGCAAAACAGTTGCATTGGGTTTCTAAAAGGAAATGACTGTAATAACTTGAGTAGGATTTATATAGCACATATACTTTTGATTGCTGAAGTTTGCCTTAAATTATCACAGCCAGAGAACAAAACCACTTGTATCCCTACCTTGTGGAACATTTGTAGTAATCGAATGTGTTTTTCCCCTTGCATTTGAGTGCCATCTTGTGGCTATATCTGTATCTATCTACCTGTCTATCTATCTATCTATCTATCTATCTATCTACCTGTCTGTCTATCTATCTATCTATCTATCTATCTATCTATCTATCTATCTTTCGTCTATCTATCTATCTATCTATCATCTATCTATCTATCTATCTATCTATCTATCTATCTATCTATCTTTCGTCTATCTATCTATCTATCTATCATCTATCTATCTATCTATCCATCTATCTATCATCTATCTATCTATCTATCTATCTATCTATCTATCATCTATCTATCTACCTGTCTGTCTATCTATCTTTCTACCTGTCTGTCTATCTATCTATCATCTATCTATATAGCTATCTATCTATCTATCTATCTATCTATCTATCTATCTATCTATCTATCTTTCGTCTATCTATCTATCTATCTATCATCTATCTATCTATCATCTATCTATCTATCTATCTATCTATCTATCTATCTATCTATCTATCTATCTATCATCTATTTATCTATCTATCTATCAGCTATCTGTCTACATATACAAATATAGATATATAATATACATATACATACAAATAATGCTTTGTTGATGTTTTTATTTCAGAAAGCACTTTGAATTCTGCCAAAAACCAGAAATCAGTATAACAGAGCTCTGCCGGGTATCCTTTAGTGCTAGGCAGGGACTCCTCCTCCAGCCACTATATTGCATAATGTTTGCAACCAATTGTTGAGTCTCCTTTCTTTTATATTATGGATATGGGTAATTTCAGAACAAACTGTTTCATTGTGCTCCTCTTCTTGGAAGCTCATATTAGGCAACAATAGTACTATATATGATGGTTCCTCCAGTAAGATATGTTCTAAATCACATTATTTGGGTTCAGGCCCTCCTTTGGTAGGGTACCCTCATTTGGTACCCTTTGGTCAGGGCCCCCTTTATCTCATAACAAGACTACAGATATATATGAAAGCACTGATGTTTCAGCCATTCCAGCAGAGTTCCAATTCTGGCCAGAACAGACCTTTACAACTTTAAAATGTTACCCCTACGTCTTACCCTGAATGATGTTCCCAATGGACTAAATCAGGTACAACATTTTTTATGCCAGATGCCAGTGCTGCAGAGATCAGCTTACTAAATTGCTCGCAAATGGGCACTGATTGTGCCTGCAGGGGAAGGGGTGGCATTTGCATGGAACACTTACAAGCCATTGTAAGGCGCAGCCATTGGAGCCAATAGCAAAGGGAGCATTATATTTTCCTCTTGTTACTAGGTACATAGATGTTCAGTACAGGGCTGCCTCGTACCCATGTGCACTAACTGCGCCTTATGCCTCTTGCACAAGTAGGTGCAGGTTTTACACATGCAGTGCTGCTCCCATAATTAATCAGTAATTGTGAGCCGTGTGCTCTTCTATATCAGCGAAACTATCCGCACATTCCTTGCAACAATCACTACAGTAGGATGTGTTCCTGAATAATGGAATAATGCATTCAATGAACTGGTGATCTTACGTGGCATCCGCAGGCAAAGATTCTGGCAGAATGATTTGCTGCCACCAAGTGGCCATTTTTGGGTGCTTCAGTGAAGGAACGAGGCAGAGGAAATAGGCAGAATAGCTATTGAAATCGATTTTTTTAAAGGAAAGATCCAATAACAATAAAACTTGCAAAGGCTTCATTCATATAAATTGCACAGCAGAAGTGATATTTCATGACAGTGTTTCCCTGTGGATAACTACTACTGTCATTTGGCCCTAAAACCTAATTGCTTCATTGCTGTATTCTTACTTGCTGCTCAGTGTGAGGCTGGGAGCCTGCATGTCACTGTCCATGGATGCAAAGGAGATTATCTATTAGACTATTAAACAACGCCAACACTTCTGCAAGTGCATACATAATACAAATCCATTTAAAATACATGATAAAGCATTAATGTGCCTTTACTTGGCCTTTAACCACACAGCAGCTCCTTGTAAAGCAGATACTGGGGAGGGGGTAGTGTGTGTGTGTGTGTATGTGTGTATGTGTGTGTGTAAGCACAGACCTTATCTTCACTCCATCAGGGCTAAAAATAAGAGTGCCCTTATGGTAAATATCCCAGTTCATATGTTACTAACAATAGTGATCACTTGAAAGCTAAAGGCCCTTCTTCGGGCTCATGTGTTTGGACATTACGCTGACCAGTTTCCCAACATAGGCAAGGGATTAGCGCACAGCTGCTGGCCTGGGAGAGGTGATGAAGGCTTCGGTGGATTCAGAGCCTCCTGACAGTGCAAATGTGTCACTTAGAATTCATCAACTCCCCAAACCGTGTCTTGAGAAACCTCATGACACTATGGCATGGGACTGACTAACTGACCAGTCAAACTATGGGGCAGATTTTTCATGCCCGACTACATTATACTGAGTGCTGACAATGATTAAGACAATATCATACACTTCATACCTTTGGTGCTTGAATGCAAAAATAACTTGAATCTCCAGTTGTAATTTGTAGAGAGATTAATGATTCACTTGGGTGTTAGAGCTCAGTGCTGCTGCTTAGCTCCAATGCCCTATAAAGCACAAAAGGGTTCCCCAGGGTTTCTCAGAGTCAGTCTTCCCATCTACCTTTGACTTCCATCAATGACATTGATATGTTTTTCTGACATAAAGCGTATTTTCGCCGAATTCTTCGTCACTTGCAAGACTTTTTCAACGCCCACGCAACTTTTTCGTATGCTTGCGCGAAAAAAACAAGTTTTCCTGCTGTTTACAATTGTTCGGTACGAAAATTTCGTGACTTTTGGATCGCCAATACAATATTATCATGACTAATACAATTTTTTCGTAAGAATTTTTGTGATATTTTCATACCCAATGCGAATTTATGACATTCGGGATTCGAACTTGTGATTTCATGAATGTGCCCCTTAGTGTGGACTATATAACTATGAAATCACCTTTTTTGTAACAATGTCAGACAGCAAAGTTCCCTCCTTTTTCAGACCACCAAGTCTATGTAGGGACCCATAGAGTTAAGCTCCCTATGGTGTTATCCCTTATCTTTATCTAATCTGTATTGTTATAGGGCAGAGCCCTCTGATCTCAGGTTACTGTTCTTAGGCTGCCCTCTATAGGTTTAGCCCAGGTTGACCACTCCCCTTGGCAGACTATATAGTGTCTTGCACAAGGAAGTGGCTTCCTCTTTTGGCTGCATGCTGTGTTCTGGACAGATCCCAACTGAGCCTGGACCAGAACATAGGCCCAGAAGCCATTTGTACCCTAGGGGACCACCTACCCTAGTGATAAGTCGGGGACAGGGCCCCGTGAACGAGGTAAAGCCAGCACAGACAGATTTGTTAATAGCACCCTCTAGGAGAGGTGATTGTAGTCAGGCTATTTAGCAAGGGCAGTCAATAGCCCCAACCAGGAGTTGTAACAAAGGGTTTAGTCCACCCCGGCTCTGTAGTCGTTCTTTAGGGACCGGTTTTATTAGACGCCAGGTACCAGTGTTAGGAGCTCTCCCCTGAACCACAGTCGGCCGGAACACTCCCTTCTGAAAGGTCTATATCTCAGGTGTCAACTAATCCTCTGTGCATCCTCCAAGTGGGTTATTCTGTGCCTAAAGTGTCACATCTGCTGTACTATCTGTGACATCATACACTGCTGTGTCTGTGAGTATAACCCTGCTGCACTATTAAGCTGTGCCTTTGTCCAATAAATTGTACTATAGTTCATGAGCAAGAACCTTTCTGGCGTCCATTATTCCATCTGCACCACACAAGCTCTACCTAGTTGTAGTTCAACTACACCCTCAGCTCCATCAATACCTCCCATATAGCGGAGGCCCACTCCTGTGCATTAAGGTCGCATGTAACACATGCTCTACAGCACGCTACTAGCCTGGGTTGGCCATATCCTAGCCAAACAAGTGTTACATCTACTTACTACATGCTAGTCATGCCCACAGTTAGGGTTACACCGGAGTGGCATTTTACCAGCTCAGTCAGAAAAATGTCACTTAAAGAATAAGTAAACCTTAAAACAAACTGAATGTAAAATTGCATTGGGTACTTTTCTAAGCACAATTTACATTAATAATTGATTTTTTTCAGTTTGAGATCCATTTAAGTTTTTATTAACTGTCAATATAATGAACCGTGTAACAACAGTGCTGCCTGCTGGTCAGTTCCTGTAACTGTCAAAGAAATATACCTTCAGAAGAGAACTGAGAAGTGTTCTGATGTTGCTCTGCACAGAAAGGAGATCAGAAGCCTCAGATGTTCGTTCCCAACTCCTTACTGAGCAGATTCATTTTTTTAAAGTTTACTTTTCCTTTAATGCCAAAAGTTATTTCTTGCTTTTGTATGTAAATCTGTATGTTCAATGTATGCAATTAATTGTACAGAGCTGCAGAATATGCTAGCATTTAATATATGTGTTTATTATTATAATAATAATAATAATAATATGTTGCTTATTGCCCTTTTTCTATAATAAAGCCAGTTTATTACTAGAGGGAGAGCTGCCTGATAGGCTTGGTATGGAATGAATCCAGCATTCTGGGGGATACTGGGGACTGTGCGCTCATTACATGGACTTGTATAATATAAGTGAGTGCTGTCAGTGTATTGGGGCTTCTTTTTAAGAACAAGTGGCATTTCCAATAGGATTTCCTCTATTCTAAAAATATACTGGGTACAGAGTACAAACACATAATATTGTCAATTGTCCATTTGTCATTACAGTCGTTTTGTCATTCAGTTCACAATTTACAATATATATATATATAATATGCAGCAGAAGCTGGCACTCACGTGTAAAGTTGATAAATGTGCCTGGGTGCAGTCCCAACAAAATGTTTGCAGATGCTTGGAGAAAGGTACCGCTCACACAGGTCTTAGGATCAGTTTTGAAATTTTATTGTAGAGGCAAGGGAACTAACGGGTGGTTATGAAATGTTTGGAGGTGGGGGTTTTGTTTTGTATATATGGGATGTATTGAAGTGAATTCATTAGTAGGGTTTGACATCGTGAACAAGGTCCTAGACCCGGACCGAAACGTTGATGTTTGAGCTATGATGTAAGTTATTAATAAAGCTGATTGATCTACGCTGGAGTGCACATAACTTTTGGAGAAATATATATATATATATACAGAATGCTGAGAAGCTCTTCCTTGGCCTACTTTACCTCTCTAACTCTTATGGTATCTTGGCCAGTAGAAGTACCTCTCACAGATCCTATCACACAATAACACAAAAGGTGGTCATACAAGGGCTGATTGTAGCTGCCGATATCGGTCCTTTAGACAGATTCAGCAGCTTATCGGCCTGTGTATGGGCACTACCGACGGGACTGCCCAACCGATATCTGGCTTGAAATTGGTGAGATCTCGATCGGGCAGATTTAAAAATCATTCGGATCGGGGGCAGCATCGGTTGATTTATTCGGTCCCTGAACCAATGGACACCTATCCCCGTCGTTCTAATTAGCACGATATCACCCACCTGTAGGTGGGGATATCGGCTCGCCAAGCGAGCAAATCTTGGTGTATATGGCCATCTTTACAGTCTTCCTAGAGAAAATTTAGGGCTAAAACTGGGATATTTTGCTAAACAGGGATAACTCTGCTAAGCATCTTAAGTAAAGGTTTAGCTGAAATTGGGCACTCTCCTGTCTTGTAGGCCACAGGACACCAATGTGACTCTTATGGAAGACCCCAATGTGGGGCTCCGTATATTACAAAAGGGAAAATGCAGATTTGTTATCTGCGTGTTGTTACTTACCAACTCCTGTTATTGTTTGACTTCTCCAAACATCCTGCATTATCACCAAGCCGAATTAATGTCGTTTGTAAAGAATTAATTTTGCGGTAAGTTGTAAAATGTTCATTAACACATAATATGGTACGTTTTACTGTACTGACTAATTAACATAATTACTGTAACAGTAAGTTCTAATTCCCTAAATGAGAAATAACATTGAAATATATTTATTAGCCATCTCCAAATTGTAGTCATTTGCACTGTTATGATTCATGCCTGCTTAAAGTAAGGTCACATGTATTGACTAATTAACCAAAATGTTCCAAACATCTACTTTGGCGGAGAGGAAGAAGTGCCTTAGTGCTGAGATGTCTCATTTGTGCTCCCATTATGTGGGCTCCCATTCTTGTTTGCTGCTCATTCCCAATGGACTGGCAATTACCCCTGGTTTTCTAGTTCATTTTATAGGGAAGAGCACATTAAACTGTGTATTACAAGAACTGCCAGACTATTAAAATGACTACTATCCAGAATGGGAAATATTGCCTTGTTTATAAAAGGGGAAATGTCAATGGGTATACATATTGTAGGGCACCCAAAGGGTTAACGTCCCATACTGCTCAGGAAGTTCCTGTCAGTAACCTATGTCCTTTGGGACATAAGTATTCCCTATTTGGTTTTGCATCAGTTTGTAGTCCCCTAGTAAAAGGGAAGGGAAGATATAAACATCCTCTGGGCTCCATCATAGTTGGAGTGTAGGCCTCAGTACAAGGAGACGAGGTCAGCACTAAGGAAACCTGGGTAACTGTGACCCCATGAACAAGGCTTAGCAAGTAGCAGGCTAGCTCCTGGGATATTACCCAGGGGTGTAAGGTACTCAGGACTAGTAAGCAAGAGCAGTCCAGTGTTCCACTGAGGAGAAGTAGTGTGGATAGGACAGGAGTAAATGATGTGCTAATCCTTCAATCACCGATCGCCATATCACAGTTTGCCTTTGAACATCCCCACTCCACCCCCAGACCTCACTATTCGCCCAAAACATCACAGTCCCCTGGGTTAATATTCCCCTGACAACACCCGCCTTGGTGTAGTCACCACAGTTGTAAAGGGACTCAGGCTATTACTTATCAGACTTCCACTGGAGGGGATCCTAAAGCACTATGGTGTCTATTCTGTCTCCAACCTGGTTGGGTTTGTGAGTATGCTGACTGTTCCTTTGGTCTGTGTTGCTTTATTATGGCTTTTGACAGTTATGATGTGCCTGGATCACACACTTGAAACCCCAACAAGCCTCCACTCCTTGTTACTAATGTACTTTATTCACTGCTTTCTTTGCAGATGTTTTAAAGGAAAACTATACCCCCAGAATGAATACTTAACCAACAAATAGTTTGTATTACTTTAAGTGACCTATTAAAGAATCTTACCAAACCGAATAGATATATCAGTAAAGATTGCCCTATTGATTCAGACACAGCCTGACCCTTCAGCCAAAACTGCATCAGGTGGCCTTAGGGCATGATGGCTTCAGGTCAGGGCTTGTTCAGATACTAAGGAGCCTTCCTTACACCAGTTGTCATTACTCCAATAAAGAATATCTCACATCACAAGCATTCAGTAAATAGCAAACAAAAAAAATCATCCCATTATCAATCCATATGTCTTAATAAAGGCCAGAGGAGCTCCCAAAGCATTGCTATAGGGAGCTATCCATTGTTATTCTCACCAGTAAACCACTTTGGTTGATGAATACTTGCACTGTAAGACATTCTTTATTAGACTGTGACCTGGCAGGCTCGAATATTCCATCAGCTAAGGGACATCTTGGTTCCACTGTGAGCTGGGTCTGCACCAGTTCTGAAAAACGAAAGGAACCACAAGTTTGTTTATGATCAGTTTTTGTCAATTGTGCTGACATTTTAACATGCAATAGGTATTCTGCCAAATATTTTACATTATATCCGGTAATTAACCATCTCCGAGTATTTGTTTGGATTATCCCTATTTAGACAAAACACTAGAGTTAGAGGTGGTGTTTTACTTGCCTTTTAAATAGCGCACCTCTAACATACACATTGCATGGCTAGCTGCTAATTATTTCAGATGCACAGTGCAGTTGTTTCTATGGAACCATATGGTATGCGGCTGAACTAATTACTATTCAACCCATGGACAAGATGTACTAACTTTGATAATTTTCCAACTGATCTATGAATCTGTAGCTTTCCTGTAAAGAAAATAGGAATGAAAGATAAGTGGTACGTGCATTATATGAATATTATTCTCTATTATTCTCTATAATGAAGTTTGTGACATGAGTATATAGCCTTTCAACTGCTGATTACAGGTGCAATAAGCTGGTCATTTGGCATGTATAAAAGCCAAAGAAAAAAACAGTTGCATTCAGAGGACACCCATTGGTCTGTATTCAATAAGAAGCGATAGAATTATGAGATATAATTAGTAGGGGAATGTACATTGGCGATTAATTTATTGTTGGACTCCAGTTTGTTTTGGAACAGCTGCAAAGGGCTGGGTGCCTTGCTGAAGCTTTATAAATCAATGATAAGCTTCTGTTTTAGAAGCATTCAATCAAATTGACCCAAGGGGCGTTGAAGTTACAATTAAGGGAGAGGTTTTAGGATATGAAGGCTTGAGGATTCAGAAATGTGCCCCATGGTGTTTATGACCTCAAGGGTGCTTTGCATCAGCACCTGTGATTTGCTGCACTAATCTGAACTATGATTGGTGCTTTGCTGAGACTGTATTATTAGAATCAGAACATTTTTTTACCTTTCCTCCTCTTGTAGTCAGCACAGGACATATATTGTACATGTAACATTAGTCAGATTAATCCATGACAAGACATGGCTGCCAGAATGAAGGGTCATGCCCATACCACCTGCAGAGCCAGCAGAACCTTGCAAACTCTATCATTTTTCAATATAATTGCAAGAATGGAAATGGGTGATGACAGTGGGCGGCAGTGGGCAACACTGGTTACACTTCAATGTAACTAAAAATTCTCCAATCTGACCCAGGTTCAGTGATGTACCGAGAACACGCTGGGCCCCCCTGCAAGAAAATCTCCTTGCCGCATAACTTTGGCAAGAAGAGAGCCTATGGAGAAAGCAGACCCCGTGGTCTGGGCTCCCCTTTCTCCCGGCCCCTCCGCAGGAGATCTTAAAATCTATGGTGCTGACTACTAGTTTTCAATTATCTGAATACTACATGTTCTATCTTTCAGATTCTCCTTTAATGTACAGCACATTTAGTGTTGTCTGGCAACACACAGCATGGCAAGATCAAGATACTAATACTGATACCATAATGTTTTCATACATCTGTAACCTTGTTATGGGCCAAAGGGGGGCCCTGACCAAATGCTGCACCTCAAATGGGGGCTGACACAAAAACATCTGCCCAAAGAAGCACTGTCGTAGGGTATATTTGGAAAAAGATGATGTCAATACAATGCAAAAATGGGACCTTTGCTAAAACTGATATATATTAAGTATGAAATATAATATATATCAGATCAAGAGGAAGAGTGGGGCATGAGTGTGTGCATTGTTTTGTGCCTAAATGACAAATATATTTAATGGATTACTTTTACTTTATTGATCTGGTATAAAACATAAATAGCAAGTGATGTATATGTAATACATTCTGAGTACAAGCTTACATGCTTGCATGTGATATTGTATGTGCTTTGTATTTTCAGCAGGCTGGGTGTGGGAGGGGGCATTTTTAGCAAACGGCAAGCTACTGATGGCAATGTATAAATATTTGATCAGATTAAGAAAGATAAATTAGTCTGGCATATAGCCACGAAGGAAGCATGGAATAAGCGAGAGGCATAGTTGATGAGGTTTGCTCAAATGGTGTGTAGGTGGAATGTTAAGCTATAATGAAATTAAAGATAATTCAGCAGTTGATATTGTGAGGGCATGTATGAGGCACAGAATGATGTTGTATAAATCATGGCAATTGATTCATTTGTAGCCAGTCTGTGGCTGGACATTTAGTAACAAGTACTCCCAAAAAAATGTTACAAAAAAGTGTAGTTGTCCATGGCAGCCAATCAGCAGTTAGCATTTAAAACAAGCATCTAATTGGTTGCTATGGACAACTAGACTTAAACAAACTTTGCCCTTTCCCTTTCATTACTCCAAAAGTCTTTTTACAAAGCTTCGAAATGTAATTTTCATTGATACTGAGTAGCCGTTTGATTGCACTGACCTTATTTTAGTGAAGCCCATGATGCTAGTATTCTGTTTCATTAACTAAAAGGCATCCACTGTACCAGTGCAGGAAAAGATTTTAATTTTAGTTTCTGAATTTTATTGTCTGAAACCTTACCGCCCCCTTCTTCTTTCTCTATTAGCTCTGCCATGACTTGCCCACCATTGCAATGCCATACTTTCATGATGCCCATTGCTACCCCTTCACTATTGCTCATTTTCTCATGTTACCCCCGCCCTAGTTTCCTTGCCTGTTATCAAAAACATATACCACTAGGATCAATTATTGAAATACATGATCAGCATATCAATATATGGTGGGTTTACATAGAACTATATACAGTATGTTTCCTACCTCTGTGTTGTGCTCAGTTGATATTTGAGTCTTTACTTTGAATCTCTAATGACCCCTTCCATTCCAAGCTTCTAAAGGCACTCAGATTTGACTGGAGCTGGTGGATAACATGGTGGAGTGAGACATACTTGGGAAGGTGTGATGCAAAGAATACTCACTGTACAAATACAGTAACACAAGGCCCATCAAACAGAACTGTGTAACTCAGACTATGAGGGCAGTCTCACTTATGAGGCCTGAGTAAAATAGTGGCAAGGCTCAAGTTGAATCTTTTTTCACCAAGCATGTGAGTAGCTCCTTCAGCTTCTACACACAGACTACCTTTAGTGCCAAAACATTGTATTTAGTTTATTCTGGTACCTGAGGAGGCAATTTGAAAAAGTTTTTAGTTTTATGGGGGCTTGGTGCATAGGTTCTAAAAGTGTAAACTAGGATCTGGATGTCCCAAAGCAGTAGACCAGTGGGTACAGATTAAAGAGAGATTTGGATATATACTTTCAAAGAGCTATAGCAGGACTCTAATGAGGTAGGATGAGACTCAAGCATATGTTGGTGCATGAATGGAGACTCACCCAAGAAATCTAAAAGTTGCTTTCTTAGGTGGGAATTTTCCAGTTTAACAGTTTCGAAAACTCAATATGATTCCTGAATTGGGCCAATCCCCTCATCTGCTATGTAACTGGCCCAACCTCTGATCACCCTGCACCATGACATCACCCATTCATCATCTACCTCCCTGCCCACTAATATCACTATCCAAACCAGAGGAAGAGGAACGGTGACAACCCTCTTCCCAGGGGAGACAGTTTTAAGACAGAAATATATAGCAACAACTAGTGCAACAGCTAATATACAAAAGAAACTGGAACATCTGAACTTAAAGATTGGATAAAAACCCCTTTAAAAACCTGAAAACCTGAAAAAGTGTCAGCTCAGTCCCCTTGTTGGAAGGCAAAAAATTCAAACTTTATTTATTTGCTTTTGTCCTTACAGTGAAAGCATGAACGGCAAACAAGCTTGACCAGAACAGCAAATGGCGCTGAATAAATAAGGACAATAATACAGTTGAGTGTGAGTGACAGTTGAAGGGTGTAAGACCAACAGATCCAGTAGAATACAATGGGGAATCCTAATTAGAAGAGTTTATTTTTCCCCACCTCTATTTCTGTTCAACTGATTGCCACTATTTCTAGGGAAATGTGAGCATTCCTACAGAACACAGTCATCAGCTGGAAACTTCACTATTCCAATGTTTTGTCATTGAGAAAAAGAAAAAAAAACACTAAAGACGCCTTATTCCGATCATTAGCATTTTCTGTGGCATCTGTTAGATGTGACATCTTCACAGTTTCCATCATTAGAATAGGTATGTATGCTCACACCGACAAAAGGATTTCTTTTTGATTAAATATAGAAATTTAAGCTATGTAAAATGCAGTTAGGAAACTTTTCACAGGCAATTTACATAGCTTTTCTCTCTCTATTTGCTTCCAAAGAGCATTCTATAGAAAACACTTTATGGCCTTGGTATTCTGTTGTTAAACAAAATCAAATCGGAATAACTTTCTGTGACAAGTAGGCTCTAGATAATTCCTATACACTAATGTTTGGCTAGTCTCATTATCCGCCCCTCGGTTGCACAGCACCGATATTTGGACCCCTGATCTATAGTAAAAAAACACAGCCATTTGCTTTAGGGATACCAGTGACCAGTGACCATTTAAACAAAGTGGGACAATTAGCAGAAGGTACCACCCTAGCCACTACAGTATGAAATCTTCAAATTCCAAGATCTCTGCCAAGAGCACTGGTTGGTACCCTTCTCTTTCTAGGTGGCACAACCAAGATGGCAGAACACAAGGGCACAACGTTACATCACAGCATTAATCTGGCATGATGGTGTGTCAGCCCATGATATCATCCCACTGGAGTTTGGCACCAAATTCATTATAAGAGAACACCAATGAGCCATATAGTCTGGAATGCCTCCAAACAGGTCCTACTAAAATAACCTAAATATTTCAGTCAGTTCCACCCCACCCTTAACTATTATCACAATCATGTCCAATCAGGCCACATGGTACCATTGTATTTTCTCTACTTCAGACTAAAGGCCCCCATACACGGGCCAATAGAAGCTGCCGATATCGGTCCCTTGGACCGACTCGGCAGCTTATCTGCCTGTGTAGGGGCAGAAACGAGCGGCCTGGCCGACCGATATCTGGCCTGAAATTGGCCAGATATCGATCGGCCAGGTTAGAAAATCCAGTCGGATCGGGGACCGCATCGGCTCGTTGATGCGGTCCCCGAACCGACTGCCCCATTGCCGCCCACATAATCCGGTCGTTTGGCCCCAGGGCCAAGCGATCAGATTATTTTTTTTTTTAACTTCAAGCTCCCCGATATCGCCCACCCGTAGGTGGGGATATCCGGGGAAGATCTGCTCGCTTGGCGGATCTTACCGTGTATGGGGACCTTAACCAGTGTTACTTCAAGTAAACATCTCAGTTACCTAGAGGTTTTTTTGGATAAGAATCAGATACACTATGCCGCAACGATGCCAAAGTTGAAACTTAGCAACCAGGTACAGGATCCATTATCCTGAAACTCTTTATCTAGAAAGCTCCAAATTACAGAAAATTCATCTCCCATAGACTCCATTTTAATCAAATAATTCAAGTTTGTATAAATGATTTTCTTTTTCTCTGTAATATTAAAACAGTGCCTGTTTTAACAGGTGGTACAGCTCCCTGTGAATAAGCCTTTTCATCTAAGGCATATACCATAGTCAATGTTGTCTACATCATAACACAGTAACTTAACTTAGGATGAAAAAAAATACCCTTGTCCATCAAGTATAACCTTTGATGTCTATATAAAACATGCCTAACTGCTAGTTGATCCAGAGGAAGGCAAAAAAAACCCAACTGAAGACTCTCTATTTTGCCTAAGAAGAGGGAAAAATTCCTTCCTCACTGCAAGATGGCAATTGGACCAGTCCCTGGATCAACTAAGAACTATTTTCAATAACCCTGTTTTTTCTCACATGCTAAAAAGCCAACCTACCCCTTCTTGAAGCTATATAATGTATCAGCCAGTACGACTGATTCAGGGAGAGAATTCCACAACTTTACATCTCTCACTGTAAAAAAAACGGAATCGGAATGGGTGGCTCATGTCCATTGAAAAGTATTTATACAGTACTTAGTTATCATATTCCCCCATTAAGCGCCTCTTCTCCAGCCTAAACAGACCCATCTTGGCCAGTCTTTCTTCATAACTGAGGCTTTTCATACCGTTTACCACTTTAGTTGCCCTTCTCTGGACCCTCTCTAATTCAATAATGTCCCGTTTGAGCACTGGAGACCAAAACTGAACAGCATATTCTAGATGGCACCTTACCAGCGCTTTGTAAAATGGAAGACTAACCCCATCCTCCCATGAATCTATACCCCTTTTAATACACCTTAATAAACCTTATATGCCTTTGCAGCTGCTGCCTGGCATTGCTTGCTACAGCCAATGTTATTATCTACAAGAACCTCAAGGTCCTTCTCCATATGTATTATGGATTTCCCTAGTGCATGAAGTGCCCATATTTTTCCATTTTTGTTGTATTTAAACATGATATATATAGGTTTCTGTGTGTTTGTATATATATATTTATATCCAGAAGTTTGCTTTGTAATATTGCTATATGGTTAGGTGATAAAGGCATGACTTGTATGCCACGTTTGTTTAATTCATTTGGGGAGGTTGGTGGTCCCTGTGATGTAGTGGCTCACACATTTAATCCTTGAACTGACTTCTTCTAGGAAGCCTGATGCTGTCTATTGATACAGGAATAACTAGTTCCTTATTAGAGCAGTACATTAGTTCAAAAATGTCACAACTTCAAAAGACTTTCAGTAGATGTCTCCCTGGGGTGCTACACAATAGCCACAATTTTCCCAAATCACTGCCATGGCCTAGGATATGGTATGTACATACCAGTCTGAGAAAAGCATTGTTTAGATGGTCTAACAAACAGCTGCATATCACTTATCATAGAGAGGGTTAGATGAAAGATGAAGAATAACATAGCAGTGAAATGGTGACCTGAAATAGTTCCAGGATAATTCTTAACTTTATAATATATATATGTTATATAACTACATAATACTAATAATCAGTAGGCTATAAGAAATAGAGTTCTTTCAAGGTGACCCACCTATATAAAGTAAAGGCAGACTGGCAAAACATACAGAAAAGAATGGCTGCTATTTGAATAATTCTTAGATTTGCTGAGTCAGGTATGGGATCCGTTACCCAGAAAACCCACTATCCAGAAAGCTCTGAATTACAGGAAGGCAATCTCCCATAGATGCAATTTAGTCAAATAATTCAGATTTTTAAAATTGATTTCCTATTTCTCTGTAATAATAAAACAGTAGCTTGTACTTAATCCTAACAGAGGTATATAGGCATGGGATGCTTATCCGGAAACTCATTATTCTGAATTATGGAAAGGCCATCTGCCATAGACTCCATTATAAGCAAATAATTCCAATTTTCAAAAATGATTTCATAGTAACAAGTAAATTAGATTAAAAAAAGACACATGCCCATGAAGTTCAACCTTAATGCCCAATATATAACCTGCCTAACTGATCCAGAGGAAGGCAAAAAACCCCACCTGAAGCCTCTCTAATTTGCCGCAGAGGGGAGAAAGAATTCCTTCCTGACTCCAAGATGGCAATGGGACCAGTCTCTGGACCAACTTGTACTAAGAGCTATTTTTATAACCTCATCACTCAGCAGAACACATAGTGACAGTTCCTTCATCGACTAGCCGCAGCCACGTCTGTTCAGCCCTCAGTGTACAAGAAATCTGTGTATTCTTTTAGGGATTTCACAATTCCCTGGGTCTTAAGAAGTGGAGCCTAGAATCCACCTGGTTATACTAACCCAATGCTCTCTCTCACACTGCTCTTCTAGCTGCCCTACACCTGCTTGACACTGTAACAGGAGATAGTCTCTTGTAGTCCATCATTCATGGGCTCCCTCTTCCTGACTTCAACTCCCTCTACATGTTTCCTTGCACCACCCACCCTCCTCCATAAAATGGATTTCCCGAACAAACCTTGGGATGTCCTCCCTTTAATAGACTAGGGAATTCCTATACCCATTCTGGGACAATAGGGATTACTCCCTTAAGGCATGTCTATACTAGAACTAGGGACATAATTACCCCCTAAGCCCCTTGCACTAGCCTCAGCATTTATCTGCATTCAGGCTGATGTGCATCACTAACTACCACCAATAAGGCCAAAACGGAAAATTTCAAATTGAAAATTGAAAAACCACATATGTAATTAAAGGCCAGTAACAGATAGTTTCAGATTAGCAATATCTACATGAAGGTTATATTTAAGTTAAACTTTCCCTTGCACAACAATTTAAGGCTCACCGCGGTGCCCATAAGAAAGATAGATGGCACAGGGCCCAATGTGAGTAGGAAAATGGCTTGATCCATGATCAACACTTTAGCCCGGCTATTTTTACTTCTGTTTAGCTCCAGAAATCTATATATTTGTGCATATTGCAGCCAGGGGTTCTTTATAATAAATAACATTCTTATTTTTACATTTAGTATTCCTTTAAAATATGTCTTTTAACTATGAGAGGATAAAATGAAATATATGTAATCATTGTGCGCAGCTTATTACTGCAGGGAAGGCATGCTGCTCCTGGCATAGCCGAGGCAATTTACACAATTTTGCCATTTGTTAGCTAGGCTGCTGGTAACTTTTATAAACCTAAATAATTATATGTTGTTTTTCAAGACAACTATAATTTTCTGTCTACATTTCACCAAGGGCGGCTGTGGTCATGCATTAAACTATGAAAACTAGGAATAAATATTTTCTCACTGGTGTCCTGCAGTTTATGGCTGTGTAATTTAACTGTCCTGGATGACCAGATGCAACCTTTTGGTATTTAGCTGCTCTTGCTTTTTTGTGCATTATAGAGCCCAAATATCTCAGCTTTCCCTAAGCAGCCTATATAACATTGCTTGAGAGCTGCACCTACCTTCTGTATTGTTCTCCCTCCCTTACTGTGTATCTGCCATGAACTTCTTGCTTGCCAAATCTGTGTGGTGAGAATTTAACCATGTAAATGTTAATCAAGGTTTGCAAAATGTATAATGGACTTTATGTATATGTTGCGATGGTACCCAGGGCTCGCACACTTCCAGCTTGGGACCAATGCAGGCCTTTGCCTGCGCCACTACAGACTTTACTGTAGACTTTTCAGTGGCAAAGTACTGACGGACTGGTAAATTAACCAGGAATTCACGAGTTGAGGCTGCCATACACAGGCCGATTCTAGCTGCCGATATCAGCCCCTTAGACCGATTCGGCAGCTTACTGGCCCATGTATGGACACTAAAGATGGGCCTGCCCCACCGATATCTGTCCTGAAATCGGCCAGATCTTGATTGGGCAGGTTTAAAAATCAGTCAGATCAGGGACCGCATCGGCTCGTTGATGTGGTCCCCTAACCGACGGATGCCTATTCCCATCTTTCTAATTCGAGTGAATTAGCCCCATATCGCCCACCCGTAGGTGGGGATATCTGGAGAAGATCCGCTCGCTTGGCAACCTCGCCAAGCAAGCAGATCTTACAGTGTATGGCTTCACTGAGGATTCTCTCTTGTCATCTCTATCACACACACTCACGCAACATGTCTTCCCTGAAGCATCAAGGGCCAATATCATGTGGAAGTGCACAGGCAGAGTGCCATTGGCCTTTCTCCCAATGAACTGTCCCCCTGTGTCTTTGCGGTCTCCAACACACAGTGGCCCAGTGTTCATCTGAGCTGTCTCTCTACAGCTCCATTAAGTGGCCCTTATCCTAATCCTACACAGTCACAATACCTATCTGGTGCACAATTGCCCAGGGGCTCTACCCCAAACATTAACTCATGGGGACTTAAACTGTCCTTGCTCGCTGCTCTGCCTAATTCTCACTCTCCTATTGCAAGCTAGTAACACTCTCTTACCTCTCTGTCTAGTCTAGCAAGGATCGGGTGCCCACCTGTCTTGTCTCAGTATCTTGTGCTAGTCACAAAATGTTAGGGGGACAAGAGGCATGAAAAGGTAAAAACTTGGAGCTTTGCCCCTGTTTTGTGCACTTCTCACCTTACTCCCAGTTGTAATTATCCTTTTCGTTCCAAATAAGATCAAAACATGATTGATCAACCTCAACATATACAGTACTTAGCAGTCATGGAAAGTTGGGACTTAACCATGGTTAAAGCCTGTTCCAGATATATATTGGCATAGCAATTATTGCGTGTATATAGATATTTATGATAAAGTAAAGAATAAACATAAACCTCTGTCTGTGAAATAAAATGTTTTTTCAAACATGAACTTAAAATGATACACACGGCCTATCCGTGACAAGACAAGAAGGAATTTATTTATTCATCTCCTGTCTCCTGTGTCTTTCTGGAGACTTGAGTAAATGTCAGACAAACACAGAATTGAAAAAAAAAGGAGACGGCGTGCAAGTACACAGCAGGAAAACAAAGTGATGTGAAGGCTTTCACAGTGACATTTCCGTGGGTGGCCCTTCTCACCCACTCACTGCTCGGTGGCGGAGGCAGTGACGCGCCAAAGCGGGGAATGCCTTTCTCTGTTTTGATTGCAAGGTCAGATTTCAGATCAGATTAAGGGCAAAATTCTTGTTTGTAAAGTTTCTCACCACTAACAGAACAAGCTGTTGTGTAACAACCCAGAGAAAGGTTACACACAGGTGAAAAGAGAGACAGACACAAGCTTTTTAAAGGGGACCTGTCACCCTAAGAAGTAATTCCAGATCCTTTTCTATCATGTTAGTTGAGCAAAATAAACTTTACTAATACTATATAAATTATTCAAACTTTATTTTCTTCAGTCTTGGAATTCACCATTACAGCAAGTAGGCAGGCGCCATTTTGTAGACACTGTTATCAGTGCATCATCCCAGAATAAATGTAACACCTATTTGGCTATAAAATGGCCAACCCAGGCTAGTAGCGTGCTGTAGAGCATGTGTTACATGCGACCTTAATGCACAGGAGTGGGCCTCCGCTACGTGGGAGGTATATAATGGAGCTGAGGGGTTGTTGAACTACAACTAGCTGCAGTAGTGTGGTGCAATAGATAGAAATGGACGCCATATAGATTAACTGGATAGTACTTTATTTGTCCAAGACAAAGGTATTCAGGGTATTTCAATACTCACTTCATAAATGCAGAACAGTATGCAGTTATACAGATGATGTAATTCGGATTAATAGCAGAAGTATGATGCTCCCCTGTGTATCCCTTCTCATCAAGAGGATTGGGCAGGTAGAACAACAACAGAGTGATAGGTAGGAAAGCTCACCGGCATAGTCCCATGCTCTTTTGGAGGTTAGGGCAAGGCATATTTGCTAACCTATTTCCCTAGCACTTCTGTGTCCCTAATCTAAGGCCAGTAATGCCTGTTAGGAAGACTACTCCTTTGCTATTATCCTGGATGGAGCAAATGGCTGCTCTTTCTGTATAATTCTGTCTGAACTCACCACTTCTAGAGGGTGCTATGAAATATGCTGCTATACTGTCTTTTCCTCATTCACGGGGCCCTGTCCCCGACTTAATTTGTATGGATAGTGGCTTACTGGGCCGGATCTGTACCCAGGCTCGATGGAGCTCTGCTTCAAGTAGCAGATCAGCAGCCAAAGAGGAAAACACTTCCTTGTGCAAGACACTATATAGTCTGCCAAGGGGAGTGGTCAAAGGGGCTAAACCTGTAAGGGATAGCTTAAGAAACTGTAACCTGAGTATAGAGGGGTCTGCCCTATAACAGTACAGATAAGGAAAAGTAGGGAAGTAAAGCCATAGGGAGCTTAACCCTATGGGTCCCTACACTTGTGTACGTGCCAGAATGGGCGACCCGATGCCCAATCCCATGCACAGGCTACACAATAATAAACTTAGAAAAGAAAGCGGTATGTGGGGAGGGCAGTGACTTCTAGGAAGTGCAGAAATTAAAGTGAAAGTGATCACAGTGCCTCAGGCATAGAGGCGGGGCAGGCAATCTGTGACTGACAGCTGAGATTTTAAAATTAGTTTATAACAGGTATGGATGTGTAACTCTTTCTTGGCACACTCACTTAATTTGGGCTGTATTTACAGGAGATGTGTGTTCTCAGTGAAATATAGATACTGGGAACTGGGAAACAGTGCAGTGCCTCCACCTAGTGGACACTGAGGAACACACCTCAAGGGGATTTCCCTAGGAAATAATCACACACGGTTTGCAGCAATATCAGCCAATCGTATCCCTCCCCAGGCTGTAGCTAGGCTGGATGGGATCACAGATTGAAAAACAGGGGACAGGGTTCTCTGATCCCCTACAGATGTTTTAATAAAAAATAAAAAAAGAATTTGGTTTTAAATAGCTTTATAATAGGTATGGGTATGTTTATTAAAAAAGAATGTGAGTTTCATACTGACTTTTAAAAGGACTTTCATTATACAGCTTTTTGTGTCTGGGTGACATGTCCCCTTTAACTGCTTTAGTGCCCTTAGATTAATTTATTTATTTCATGGCTATATATTTAGAACATTTGTATTATTTCCTACACATTTTAAAACATTTTGATTTTGATGAACCCTCCCGATTCCTCCTATTTAGAAATATCTCTGTTACAATAATATTTGTTGGTGTCACCCATTAAAAAGGTGATGAAACTTTCTCTGCAAGCACTTGAACTGCAGCACCAGAGCAACTACATAGGGATGGTATGTAACAGGGTAAGTTAGGTTGAAAAAAGACATACGTCGATCAAGTTCAACCATAATGCCTATTTATAACCTGCCTAACTACTAGTTGATCCAGAGGAAGGCAAAAAACCCCATCTGAAGCCTCTCTAATTTGCCGCAGAGGGGAAAAAATTCCTTCCTGACTCCAAGATGGCAATCGGACCAGTCCCTGGATCAACTTGTACTAAGAGCTATCTCCCATACCCCTGTATTCCCTCACTTGTACTGAGAGCTATCTCCCATAACCCTGTATTCCCTCACTTGTACTGAGAGCTATCCCCCTACCCCTGTATTCCCTCACTTGTACTGAGAGCTATCTCCCCTACCCCTTTATTCCCTCACTTGTACTGAGAGCTATCTCCCATACCCCTGTATTCCCTCACTTGTACTGAGAGCTATCTCCCCTACCCCTGTATTCCCTCACTTGTACTGAGAGCTATCTCCCCTACCCCTGTATTCCCTCACTTGTACTGAGAGCTATCTCCCATACCCCTGTATTCCCTCACTTGTACTGAGAGCTATCTCCCATACCCCTGTATTCCCTCACTTGTACTGAGAGCTATCTCCCATAACCCTGTATTCCCTCACTTGTACTGAGAGCTATCTCCCCTACCCCTGTATTCCCTCACTTGTACTGAGAGCTATCTCCCCTACCCCTGTATTCCCTCACTTGTACTGAGAGCTATCTCCCTACCCCTGTATTCCCTCACTTGTACTGAGAGCTATCTCCCCTACCCCTGTATTCCCTCACTTGTACTGAGAGCTATCTCCCCTACCCCTGTATTCCCTCACTTGTACTGAGAGCTATCTCCCCTACCCCTGTATTCCCTCACTTGTACTGAGAGCTATCTCCCATAACCCTGTATTCCCTCACTTGTACTGAGAGCTATCTCCCATACCCCTGTATTCCCTCACTTGTACTGAGAGCTATCTCCCCTACCCCTGTATTCCCTCACTTGTACTAAGAGCTATCTCCCCTACCCCTGTATTCCCTCACTTGTACTAAGAGCTATCTCCCCTACCCCTGTATTCCCTCACTTGTACTGAGAGCTATCTCCCATACCCCTGTATTCCCTCACTTGTACTGAGAGCTATCTCCCCTACCCCTGTATTCCCTCACTTGTACTGAGAGCTATCTCCCTACCCCTGTATTCCCTCACTTGTACTGAGAGCTATGTCCCCTACCCCTGTATTCCCTCACTTGTACTGAGAGCTATCTCCCATAACCCTGTATTCCCTCACTTGTACTGAGAGCTATCTCCCATAACCCTGTATTCCCTCACTTGTACTGAGAGCTATCTCCCATAACCCTGTATTCCCTCACTTGTACTGAGAGCTATCTCCCATAACCCTGTATTCCCTCACTTGTACTGAGAGCTATCTCCCCTACCCCTGTATTCCCTCACTTGTACTGAGACCTATCTCCCCTACCCCTGTATTCCTTCACTTGTACTGAGAGCTATGTCCCATACCCCTGTATTCCCTCACTTGTACTGAGAGCTATCTCCCATACCCCTGTATTCCCTCACTTGTACTGAGAGCTATCTCCCATACCCCTGTATTCCCTCACTTGTACTGAGAGCTATCTCCCATAACCCTGTATTCCCTCACTTGTACTGAGAGCTATCTCCCCTACCCCTGTATTCCCTCACTTGTACTGAGAGCTATCTCCCCTACCCCTGTATTCCCTCACTTGTACTGAGAGCTATCTCCCATACCCCTGTATTCCCTCACTTGTACTGAGAGCTATCTCCCCTACCCCTGTATTCCCTCACTTGTACTGAGAGCTATCTCCCTACCCCTGTATTCCCTCACTTGTACTGAGAGCTATCTCCCCTACCCCTGTATTCCCTCACTTGTACTGAGAGCTATCTCCCATACCCCTGTATTCCCTCACTTGTACTGAGAGCTATCTCCCATAACCCTGTATTCCCTCACTTGTACTGAGAGCTATGTCCCCTACCCCTGTATTCCCTCACTTGTACTGAGAGCTATCTCCCCTACCCCTGTATTCCCTCACTTGTACTGAGAGCTATCTCCCATAACCCTGTATTCCCTCACTTGTACTGAGAGCTATGTCCCCTACCCCTGTATTCCCTCACTTGTACTGAGAGCTATCTCCCATAACCCTGTATTCCCTCACTTGTACTGAGAGCTATCCCCCCTACCCCTGTATTCCCTCACTTGTACTGAGAGCTATCTCCCATAACCCTGTATTCCCTCACTTGTACTGAGAGCTATCCCCCCTACCCCTGTATTCCCTCACTTGTACTGAGAGCTATCTCCCATAACCCTGTATTCCCTCACTTGTACTGAGAGCTATCCCCCCTACCCCTGTATTCCCTCACTTGTACTGAGAGCTATCTCCCATAACCCTGTATTCCCTCACTTGTACTGAGAGCTATCCCCCCTACCCCTGTATTCCCTCACTTGTACTGAGAGCTATCTCCCATAACCCTGTATTCCCTCACTTGTACTGAGAGCTATCTCCCATACCCCTGTATTCCCTCACTTGTACTGAGAGCTATCCCCCCTACCCCTGTATTCCCTCACTTGTACTGAGAGCTATCTCCCATAACCCTGTATTCCCTCACTTGTACTGAGAGCTATCCCCCCTACCCCTGTATTCCCTCACTTGTACTGAGAGCTATCTCCCATAACCCTGTATTCCCTCACTTGTACTGAGAGCTATCTCCCCTACCCCTGTATTCCCTCACTTGTACTGAGAGCTATCTCCCCTACCCCTGTATTCCCTCACTTGTACTGAGAGCTATCTCCCTACCCCTGTATTCCCTCACTTGTACTGAGAGCTATCTCCCCTACCCCTGTATTCCCTCACTTGTACTGAGAGCTATCTCCCATACCCCTGTATTCCCTCACTTGTACTGAGAGCTATCTCCCATAACCCTGTATTCCCTCACTTGTACTGAGAGCTATGTCCCCTACCCCTGTATTCCCTCACTTGTACTGAGAGCTATCTCCCCTACCCCTGTATTCCCTCACTTGTACTGAGAGCAATCTCCCATAACCCTGTATTCCCTCACTTGTACTGAGAGCTATGTCCCCTACCCCTGTATTCCCTCACTTGTACTGAGAGCTATCTCCCATAACCCTGTATTCCCTCACTTGTACTGAGAGCTATCCCCCCTACCCCTGTATTCCCTCACTTGTACTGAGAGCTATCTCCCATAACCCTGTATTCCCTCACTTGTACTGAGAGCTATCCCCCCTACCCCTGTATTCCCTCACTTGTACTGAGAGCTATCTCCCATAACCCTGTATTCCCTCACTTGTACTGAGAGCTATCCCCCCTACCCCTGTATTCCCTCACTTGTACTGAGAGCTATCTCCCATAACCCTGTATTCCCTCACTTGTACTGAGAGCTATCTCCCATAACCCTGTATTCCCTCACTTGTACTGAGAGCTATCTCCCCTACCCCTGTATTCCCTCACTTGTACTGAGAGCTATCTCCCCTACCCCTGTATTCCCTCACTTGTACTGAGAGCTATCTCCCATAACCCTGTATTCCCTCACTTGTACTGAGAGCTATCTCCCCTACCCCTGTATTCCCTCACTTGTACTGAGAGCTATCTCCCCTACCCCTGTATTCCCTCACTTGTACTGAGAGCTATCTCCCCTACCCCTGTATTCCCTCACTTGTACTGAGAGCTATCTCCCCTACCCCTGTATTCCCTCACTTGTACTGAGAGCTATCCCCCCTACCCCTGTATTCCCTCACTTGTACTGAGAGCTATCTCCCATAACCCTGTATTCCCTCACTTGTACTGAGAGCTATCCCCCCTACCCCTGTATTCCCTCACTTGTACTGAGAGCTATCTCCCATAACCCTGTATTCCCTCACTTGTACTGAGAGCTATCCCCCTACCCCTGTATTCCCTCACTTGTACTGAGAGCTATCTCCCATACCCCTGTATTCCCTCAGTTGTACTGAGAGCTATCCCCCTACCCCTGTATTCCCTCACTTGTACTGAGAGCTATCTCCCCTACCCCTGTATTCCCTCACTTGTACTGAGAGCTATCCCCCCTACCCCTGTATTCCCTCACTTGTACTGAGAGCTATCTCCCATAACCCTGTATTCCCTCACTTGTACTGAGAGCTATCCCCCCTACCCCTGTATTCCCTCACTTGTACTGAGAGCTATCTCCCATAACCCTGTATTCCCTCACTTGTACTGAGAGCTATCCCCCCTACCCCTGTATTCCCTCACTTGTACTGAGAGCTATCTCCCATACCCCTGTATTCCCTCAGTTGTACTGAGAGCTATCCCCCTACCCCTGTATTCCCTCACTTGTACTGAGAGCTATCTCCCCTACCCCTGTATTCCCTCACTTGTACTGAGAGCTATCCCCCCTACCCCTGTATTCCCTCACTTGTACTGAGAGCTATCTCCCATAACCCTGTATTCCCTCACTTGTACTGAGAGCTATCTCCCATAACCCTGTATTCCCTCACTTGTACTGAGAGCTATCTCCCATAACCCTGTATTCCCTCACTTGTACTGAGAGCTATCTCCTATACCCCTGTATTCCCTCACTTGTACTGAGAGCTATCTCCCCTACCCCTGTATTCCCTCACTTGTACTGAGAGCTATCTCCCCTACCCCTGTATTCCCTCACTTGTACTGAGAGCTATCTCCCATTCCCCTGTATTCCCTCACTTGTACTGAGAGCTATCTCCCATTCCTCTGTATTCCCTCACTTGTACTGAGAGCTATCTCCCATTCCCCTGTATTCCCTCACTTGTACTGAGAGCTATCTCCCCTACCCCTGTATTCCCTCACTTGTACTGAGAGCTATCTCCCATACCCCTGTATTCCCTCACTTGTACTGAGAGCTATCTCCCATACCCCTGTATTCCCTCACTTGTACTGAGAGCTATCTCCCATAACCCTGTATTCCCTCACTTGTACTGAGAGCTATCTCCCATAACCCTGTATTCCCTCACTTGTACTGAGAGCTATCTCCCATAACCCTGTATTCCCTCACTTGTACTAAGAGCTATCTCCCATAATCCTGTATTCCCTCACTTGTACTGAGAGCTATCTCCCCTACCCCTGTATTCCCTCACTTGTACTGAGAGCTATCTCCCCTACCCCTGTATTCCCTCACTTGAACTGAGAGCTATCTCCCATAATCCTGTATTCCCTCACTTGTACTGAGAGCTATCTCCCATACCCCTGTATTCCCTCACTTGTACTGAGAGCTATCTCCCCTACCCCTGTATTCCCTCACTTGTACTGAGAGCTATCTCCCCTACCCCTGTATTCCCTCACTTGTACTGAGAGCTATGTCCCCTACCCCTGTATTCCCTCACTTGTACTGAGAGCTATCTCCCCTACCCCTGTATTCCCTCACTTGTACTGAGAGCTATCTCCCATAATCCTGTATTCCTCACCTGTACTGAGAGCTATCTCCCCTACCCCTGTATTCCCTCACTTGTACTGAGAGCTATGTCCCCTACCCTGATTCCCTCACTTGTACTGAGAGCTATCTCCCCTACCCCTGTATTCCCTCACTTGTACTGAGAGCTATCTCCCCTACCCCTGTATTCCCTCACTTGTACTGAGAGCTATCTCCCATAATCCTATATTCCCTCACTTGTACTGAGAGCTATCTCCCATACCCCTGTATTCCCTCACTTGTACTGAGAGCTATCTCCCCTACCCCTGTATTCCCTCACTTGTACTGAGAGCTATCTCCCCTACCCCTGTATTCCCTCACTTGTACTGAGAGCTATCTCCCCTACCCCTGTATTCCCTCCTTGTACTGAGAGCTATCTCCCCTACCCCTGTATTCCCTCACTTGTACTGAGAGCTATCTCCCATAATCCCTGTAATTCCCTCACTTGTACTGAGAGCTATCTCCCCTACCCCTGTATTCCCTCACTTGTACTGAGAGCTATCTTCCCCTACCCCTGTATTCCCTCACTTGTACTGAGAGCTATCTCCGCATACCCCTGTTTCCCTCACTTGTACTGAGAGCTATCTCCCATACCCCTGTATTCCCTCACTTGTACTGAGAGCTATCTCCCTACCCCTGTATTCCCTCACTTGTACTGAGAGCTATCTCCCCTACCCCTGTATTCCTCACTTTGTACTGAGAGCTATCTCCCATACCCCTGTATTCCTCACTTGTACTGAGAGCTATCTCCCATACGCCCTGTATTCCCTCACTTGTACTGAGAGCTATCTCCATACCCTGTATTCCCTCACTTGTACTGAGAGCTATCCCCCATACCCTGTATTCCCTCACTTGTACTGAGAGCTATTCCCTACCCTGTAATTCCCTCCTTGTACTGAGAGCTATCTCCCATACCCCTGTATTCCCTCACTTGTACTGAGAGCTATCTCCCATAACCCTGTATTCCCTCACTTGTACTGAGAGCTATCTCCCCATACCCCTGTATTCCCTCACTTGTACTGAGAGCTATCTCCCCATACCCTGTATTCCCTCACTTGTACTGAGAGCTATCTCCCCTACCCCTGTATTCCCTCACTTGTACTGAGAGCTATCTCCCCTACCCCTGTATTCCCTCACTTGTAGTGAGAGCTATCTCCCCTACCCCTGTATTCCCTCACTTGTACTGAGAGCTATCTCCCCTACCCCTGTATTCCCTCAACTTGTACTGAGAGCTATCTCCATACCCCTGTATTCCCTCACTTGTACTGAGAGCTATGTCCCCTACCCCTGTATTCCCTCACTTGTACTGAGAGCTATCTCCCATAACCCTGTATTCCCTCACTTGTACTGAGAGCTATCTCCCATAACCCTGTATTCCCTCACTTGTACTGAGAGCTATCTTCCCATAACCCTGTATCCCTCACTTGTACTGAGAGCTATCTCCATAACCCTGTATTCCCCTCACTTGTACTGAGAGCTATCTCCCCTACCCCTGTATTCCCTCACTTGTACTGAGACCTATCTCCCCCTAACCCCTGTATTCCTTCACTTGTACTGAGAGCTATGTCCCATACCCCTGTATTCCCTCACTTTGTACTGAGAGCTATCTCCCATAACCCCTGTATTCCCTCACTTGTACTGAGAGCTATCTCCCCTACCCCTGTATTCCCTCACTTGTACTGAGAGCTATCTTCCCTACCCCTGTATTCCCTCACTTGTACTGAGAGCTATCTCCCTACCCCTGTATTCCCTCACTTGTACTGAGAGCTATCTCCCTACCCTGTATTCCCTCACTTGTACTGAGAGCTATCTCCCTACCCCTGTATTCCCTCACTTGTACTGAGAGCTATCTCCCATAACCCTGTATTCCCTCACTTGTACTGAGAGCTATGTCCCCTACCCCTGTATTCCCTCACTTGTACTGAGAGCTATCTCCCATAACCCTGTATTCCCTCACTTGTACTGAGAGCTATCCCCCCTACCCCTGTATTCCCTCACTTGTACTGAGAGCTATCTCCCATAACCCTGTATTCCCTCACTTGTACTGAGAGCTAATCCCCCTACCCCTGTATTCCCTCACTTGTACTGAGAGCTATCTCCCTAACCCTGTATTCCCATTGTACTGAGAGCTATCCCCCCTACCCTGTATTCCTCACTTGTACTGAGAGCTATCTCCCATAACCCTGTATTCCCTCACTTGTACTGAGAGCTATCTCCCCTACCCCTGTATTCCTCACTTGTACTGAGAGCTATCTCCCTACCCTGTATTCCCTCACTTGTACTGAGAGCTATCTCCCTACCCCTGTATTCCCTCACTTGTACTGAGAGCTATCTCCCCTACCCCTGTATTCCCTCACTTGTACTGAGAGCTATCTCCCATAACCCTGTATTCCCTCACTTGTACTGAGAGCTATCTCCCATACCCCTGTATTCCCTCACTTGTACTGAGAGCTATCTCCCCTAACCCTGTATTCCCTCACTTGTACTGAGAGCTATCTCCCCCTACCCCTGTATTCCCTCACTTGTACTGAGAGCTATCTCCCTCCCTGTATTCCCTCACTTGTACTGAGAGCTATCTCCCTACCCCTGTATTCCCTCACTTGTACTGAGAGCTATCTCCCCTACCCCTGTATTCCCTCACTTGTACTGAGAAGCCTAAATCTCCCATAACCCTGTATTCCCTCACTTGTACTGAGAGCTATCTGCCCATAACCCTGTATTCCCTCACTTGTACTGAGAGCTATCTCCCCTAACCCTGTATTCCCTCACTTGTACTGAGAGCTATCTCCCCTACCCCTGTATTCCCTCACTTGTACTGAGAGCTATCTCCCATAACCCTGTATTCCCTCACTTGTACTGAGAGCTATGTCCCCTACCCCTGTATTCCCTCACTTGTACTGAGAGCTATCTCCCATAACCCTGTATTCCTCACTTGTACTGAGAGCTATCCCCCTACCCCTGTATTCCCTCACTTGTACTGAGAGCTATCTCCCATAACCCTGTATTCCTCACTTGTACTGAGAGCTATCCCCCCTACCCCTGTATTCCCTCACTTGTACTGAGAGCTATCTCCCATAACCCTGTATTCCCTCACTTGTACTGAGATTTATCCCCCCTACCCTGTATTCCCTCACTTGTACTGAGAGCTATCTCCCATAACCCTGTATTCCCTCACTTGTACTGAGAGCTATCCCCCCCTACCCGCTGTATTCCCTCACTTGTACTGAGAGCTATCTCCCATAACCCTGTATTCCCTCACTTGTACTGAGAGCTATCTCCCATAACCCTGTATTCCCCTCACTTGTACTGAGAGCTATGTCCCCTACCCCTGTATTCCCTCACTTGTACTGAGAGCTATCTCCCCTACCCCTGTATTCCCTCACTTGTACTGAGAGCAATCTCCCATAACCCTGTATTCCCTCACTTGTCTGAGAAGCTATGTCCCCCCCTGTATCCCCCTGTACTGGAGCTATCTCCCACCCTTTCCCCACTTGTACTGAGAGCTATCTCCCCCTACCCCTGTATTCCCTCACTTGTACTGAGAGCTATCTCCCTACCCCTGTATTCCCTCACTTGTACTGAGAGCTATCCCCCTCCTTCCCCCAATAACCCTGTATTCCCTCACTTGTACTGAGAGCTATCCCCCACACCTGTATTCCCTCACTTGTACTGAGAGCTATCTCCCATACCCTGTATTCCCTCACTTGTACTGAGAATTTTATGCCCCCCTACCCCTGTATTCCCTCACTTGTACTGAGAGCTATCTCCCATAACCCTGTATTCCCTCACTTGTACTGAGAGCTATCCCCCCTACCCCCTGTATTCCCTCACTTGTACTGAGAGCTAATTCCCATAACCCCTGTATTCCCTCACTTGTACTGAAGAGCTATCTCCCCTACCCCTGTATTCCCTCACTTGTACTGAGAGCTATCTCCCCTACCCCTGTATTCCCTCACTTGTACTGAGAGCTATCTCCCCTACCCCTGTATTCCCTCACTTGTACTGAGAGCTATCTCCCCTAGCCCCTGTATTCCCTCACTTGTTAGCTGAGAGCTATCCCCCCTACCCCTGTATTCCCTCACTTGTACTAAGAGCTATCTCCCATAACCCTGTATTCCCTCACTTGTACTGAGACTATCCCCCTACCCCTGTATTCCCTCACTTGTACTGAGAGCTATCTCCATAACCCTGTTCCCTCACTTGTACTGAGAGCTATCCCCTACCCCTGTATTCCCTCACTTGTACTGAGAGGCTATCTCCCCTACCCCTGTATTCCCTCACTTGTACTGAGCTATCTCCCCTACCCCTGTATTCCCTCACTTGTACTGAGAGCTATCTCCCCTACCCCTGTATTCCCTCACCTTGTACTGAGAGCTATCTCCCATTCCCTCTGTATTCCCTCACTTGTACTGAGAGCTATCTCCCATTCCCTGTATTCCCTCACTTGTACTGAGAGCTATCTCCCATACCCCTGTATTCCCTCACTTGTACTGAGAGCTATCTCCCCATACCCCTGTATTCCCTCACTTGTACTGAGAGCTATCTCCCATAACCCTGTATTCCCTCTTGTACTGAGAGCTATCTCCATACCCTGTTTCCTCCACTTGTACTGAGAGCTATCTCCCCTAACCCTGTATTCCCTCACTTGTACTGAGAGCTATCTCCCGCATACCCCTGTATTCCCTCACTTGTACTGAGAGCTATCTCCCTACCCCCTGTATTCCCTCACTTGTACTGAGAGCTATCTCCCCTACCCCTGTATTCCCTTCACTTGTACTGAGAGCTATCTCCCATACCCCTGTATTCCCTCACTTGTACTGAGAGCTATCTCCCATACCCCTGTATTCCCTCACTTGTACTGAGAGCCTTATCTCCCTACCCCTGTATTCCCTCACTTGTACTGAGAGCTATCTCCCTACCCCTGTATTCCTCACTTGTACTGAGAGCTATGTCCCCTACCCTGTATTCCCTCACTTGTACTGAGAGCTATCTGCCCCTACCCTGTATTCCCTCACTTGTACTGAGAGCTATCTCCCATAATCCCTGTATTCCCTCACCTGTACTGAGAGCTATCTCCCCTACCCCTTTATTCCCTCACTTGTACTGAGAGCTATGTCCCCTACCCCTGTATTCCCTCACTTGTACTGAGAGCTATCTCCCTACCCTGTATTCCCTCACTTGTACTGAGAGCTATCTCCCCTACCCCTGTATTCCCTCACTTGTACTGAGAGCTATCTCCCATAATCCTGTATTCCTCACTTGTACTGAAGCTATCTCCCATACCCCTGTATTCCCTCACTTGTACTGAGAGCTATCTCCCATAATCCTGTATTCCGCTCACTTGTACTGAGAGCTATCTCCCATACCCCTGTATTCCCTCACTTGTACTGAGAGCTATCTCCCCTACCCCTGTATTCCCTCACCTTGTACTGAGAGCTATCTCCCTACCCCTGTATTCCCTCACTTGTACTGAGAGCTATGTCCCCTACCCCTGTATTCCCTCACTTGTACTGAGAGCTATCTCCCCTACCCCTGTATTCCCTCACTTGTACTGAGAGCTATCTCCCAAATCCCTGTAATTCCCTCACTTGTACTGAGAGCTATCTCCCTACCCCTTATTCCCTCACTTGTACTGAGAGCTATGTCCCCTACCCCTGTATTCCCTCACTTGTACTGAGAGCTATCTCCCCTACCCCTGTATTCCCTCACTTGTACTGAGAGCTATCTCCCCCTACCCCTGTATTCCCTCACTTGTACTGAGAGCTATCTCCCATAATCCTGTATTCCCTCACTTGTACTGAGAGCTATCTCCCATACCCTGTATTCCCTCACTTGTACTGAGAGCTATCTCCCCTACCCCTGTATTCCCTCACTTGTACTGAGAGCTATCTCCCCTACCCCTGTATTCCCTCACTTGTACTGAGAGCTATGTCCCCTACCCTGTATTCCCTCACTTGTACTGAGAGCTTCCCCATACCCCTGTATTCCCTCACTTGTACTGAGAGCTATCTCCCTACCCCTGTATTCCCTCACTTGTACTGAGAGCTATCTCCCATAACCCTGTATTCCCTCACTTGTACTGAGAGCTATCTCCCCTACCCCTGTATTCCCTCACTTGTACTGAGAGCTATCTCCCATACCCCTGTATTCCCCTCACTTGTACTGAGAGCTATCTCCCATACCCCTGTATTCCCTCACTTGTACTGAGAGCTATCTCCCATACCCTGTATTCCCTCACTTGTACTGAGAGCTATCTCCCATAACCCTGTATTCCCTCACTTGTACTGAGAGCTATCCCCCCTACCCCTGTATTCCCTCACTTGTACTGAGAGCTATCTCCCCTACCCCTGTATTCCCTCACTTGTACTGAGAGCTATCTCCCATACCCTGTATTCCCCTCACTTGTACTGAGAGCTATCTCCCATAAACCTGTATTCCCTCACTTTACTGAGAGCTATCTCCCCTACCCCTGTATTCCCTCACTTGTACTGAGAGTATCTCCCCTACCCCTGTATTCCCTCACTTGGACTGAGAGCTATCTCCCATACCCCTGTATTCCCTCACTTGTACTGAGAGCTATCTCCCATACCCCGTATTCCTCACTTGTACTGAAGTATACTCCCTGTATTCCTCACTTGTACTGAGAGCTATCTCCCATAACCCTGTATTCCCTCACTTGTACTGAGAGCTATCTCCCTACCCTGTATTCCCTCACTTGTACTGAGAGCTATCTCCCTACCCCTGTATTCCCTCACTTGTACTGAGAGCTATCTCCCATACCCCTGTATTCCCTCACTTGTACTGAGAGCTATCTCCCATAACCCCTGTATTCCTCACTTGTACTGAGAGCTATCTCCTAACCTGTATTCCCTCACTTGTACTGAGAGCTATCTCCCATACCACTGTATTCCCTCACTTGTACTGAGAGCTATCTCCCCCCCCCTGTATTCCCTCACTTGACTGAGAGCTATCTCCCCTACCCCCTGTATTCCTCACTTGTACTGAGAGATATCTCCCATAACCCTGTATTCCCTCACTTGTACTGAGAGCTATCCCCCCTACCCCTGTATTCCCTCACTTGTACTAAGAGCTATCTCCCCTACCCCTGTATTCCCTCACTTGTACTGAGAGCTATCTCCCCTACCCCTGTATTCCCTCACTTGTACTGAGAGCTATCTCCCCTACCCCTGTATTCCCTCACTTGTACTGAGAGCTATCTCCCATACCCCTGTATTCCCTCACTTGTACTGAGAGCTATCTCCCATACCCTGTATTCCCTCACTTGTACTGAGAAGCTATCTCCCCTACCCCTGTATTCCCTCACTTGTACTGAGAGCTATCTCCCATACCCCTGTATTCCCTCACTTGTACTGAGAGCTATCTCCCATACCCCTGTATTCCCTCACTTGTACTGAGAGCTATCTCCCATAACACTGTATTCCCTCACTTGCTAAAAAGCCATCCAGACCCTTCTTGAAGCTATATAATGTGTCAGTCAGTACAACTGGGGGGATTGGGTAAGACAGTTTGATATAATATCCTACACTTTTGTTTTTGAGAAGCAGTTACAGTTTTGAAAAAAAAGTATCCTGAAAATATTTGTAAAAATAACTTCCCTTTGCTGGTCATTGCCTTTCTGCTGTAGCTTTTGATTATACGTGTGGGAAGGTATTACAAGTGAGATGAGGATAAAACCAATCTTTGTGCCAATATGTCAAGGCTCTTTTTTTTGGCTTGTAAGGACACATTTTTGTGATAAGCAGCAACACATTTTAAAAATTTCTTGAACCTTTAGTTTCTGTCTAGAAAAATTCTATAGATAACATACTTACTGTTTAGATAGAACACCAAAGTGACTGGTATTTGGTATTGCCATGTATCAATATTAACATTAACCTGAATGGGTTGTCCCACCTGTGAAAATGAAGACTTGTATGAAGTAGAGAGCAATATTTTGAGACAATTTGCAATTGGTCTTCATTTTTAAGTATTTGTGGTTTTATGCGTTCAACACTTAAGTATGGAAATTTAGCACCAGCATCAGGCTTTTAAGGTTTAAATTACCCTAGCAACCAGGCAGTGGTTTGAATCAAAGACTAGATTATGAATAGGAGAGGGACTGTATAGAAAGATAATGATGCTAGAGAAGAAGAGATTGGGTAAGACAGTTTGATGGTTCACTGTCACGGTTCCATCTGTAGGCCCCACATATTTAATTTGAGAAATAAAAGTGTACTAGACCTTCTTTTTTTTATTTAGCTATCATAGATTATAATGTTTTGCTCTTGAACTGTCTTCCATGTTTATATTATACTGTTACTAGCTCATCTTGCAGTTTCAGTCTTTCTTAAGCCTCACTTGTTCACAGCCAAGGTGTCACAGTTCCTTTAGAAGAACCCGGTAGTGAAAAATGGCTTGGGGACTTGGGGACATGATCAAGTCATTGGTAGCATTAATAACGGTCAGTGATAGAACATTCTAGCTGTACAACATCAAACATTCCCTTGTAATAAGCACAATAACTTCCCTATAAAATCCAAAATGGAATCAGCTTTCAAAAAAAACAGCACAAAAAATTAATATGACATGAATTGGTTATGTAATAAAAGACACAAAGTTTGCCCAGGTCTAGTAACCCATAGCAACCAACCTGGTGTTTGTTTTCAAACTTTTCACTAATCAGTACTTCTTCTTGAATGGTTGTTATAGAAACACAACACCTTTCATTGCGTTACCCTATAAGTATTTAAATTCAAACAAAAGACAATGGATAAATCCAGATTTTGCATAAGGCTGGGAGTTGGCTGAATCCCAATGCAAACCCTGAATTTAGTGATCCCTACAGAATACTCGCCTGTACTAATTACAAGTGCATACACATAAAATAGATTTATTTTTTTCTTTTTAAATTAGCAATGAGCTTAAATGTTTAGTGAAAAGGATTGGTGACCCAAAATCCCAATTTGTGTAAGATCAAAATAATGTTTACAAAAGAAATACATTTCCATAGGATTTGTCCATACCAGAATCCATAGCAGTTTTTTACTAGATCATATCTTTGCTTCATAGTGAATTCTGATAACATTATTTTACTATTTGTTTGCATTTCATATTTAGAGAGCTCTTGACATTCCCTCCGTGCCCTTAATTCCTCCTGTGGCTCCCATATTTCCAGCCTTTGTTCTTATTCCTCCAAACAAAAGAGACGGGGATAAGCTGCTGCGATGTTCTCAAGAGTCCATGAAGTTGGGAAATGTTTTGGCATTGATGGTTTGAGAATTCTACACGTGTCAAATAAAGCTTTCACTCAAGAGCTAAGCTGAAACAGTGAAACTTCAAGCAAGTCTTTCAACCATCCAGATTTAACAAGAAGCCAGCGATGAAATGTTTAACTTTTCGTTAATAAAGTAGAGCTGGACAACAACAGTTCTCAGTGAGTGAAGCTTGCACCAATTCCACTTTTCCCTGACAGATCTCCTCATTGATAATGAACATCTGGGGGCTTACTTATTTAATTATTGTCTTTGCTAATTGGCATAGTGCTCTGAATAGCCGAGTGGCACAGAAGCGCCTATTTGTAGGCTGCCAATCAACTAGGGGGAAAATAGAGTTATTTCTTTCCATGTCAAATTCATTTGTTTATGAGTGGCTGCCAAAAGAGGGAAGAGTATACTATAATTATATAGTGAATGTATTGCAAGAAATATATAATGCCCAAGCTTTTCCACTCAGTCTTTGGGTCCTCGTATGAATGGATTTCAACAATGCCATCTCTGGAAAATAATCCCATTTTGCTTTGTACCGAGATGGGCTGAATAACGCAACTATCAAATTATTTTCATGGTTCCATTGAATCAAACAGCAGCAGATTTCTTTGTCACCTCTTCAGAAAAAAAAGATCTTCAGCAGTAACAAGCTTCCTTGTGACTCACTGTACTATATTAATAAGGACTTCATTTGTGTTCTGGATTATTCCAGTAGCTGTTATAGGAAAATATGGCTGGTGAATTCTATGCACCCAATATTTTATGATACCTCAACGTCTTCAGTACAAAGTCTCTCCCTTTCTCCATCCACAGAAATGCTTGCTTATCAATTTGCATTTAAATAACAGCCTTGAGGGTTGCATTTTATTTTTTTAATTATTTTTTCCCCTTATTAACACTGGACATCTTAGTTTTAAGGTGGCAACACACGGGCAGATATAAGCTGCTGATACGAGTCAATACAAGTCAACAGTTATCTGGACACGAATGGGCCCCCTGACAGGCCTCCTGATCGATATCAGCCAGGTGTCAATCAGGCAGGTTTGATTTTCCTGTCGAATTTGGGGACAGCATCGGCTCATTAATGCTCTTGTCAGCCTGACGGTACCTATGCCTATGTCATATGGTATGGATACTGTTATCCGAAATGTTCGGGACTTGGGGTTTCTAGATAAGGGGACTTTCCATAATATGGATCTCCATACCTTAGGTCTACTAAAAAATTATTTAACATTAATTAAACCAAACTGGATTGTTTTTCCATCAATAAGGGTTAATTATATTTTAGTTGGGATCAAGTACAAGGTACTTGTCCTTGAAAAAGGAAAACATTTTTAAAACTTTGAATTGATTGATTAAAACCAAATCTATGAGAGATGGCCTTCCCATAATTTGGAGCTTTCCAGAAGATGGGTTTCTGTATAATGGAAACAACCAAATTAGTCTGATATCGCCCACCTTAGGTGGGCATGTCAAAAGGAGATCCGCTCATTTATATATATATATATAGATATACTGACCAAAATCGGTTACAAATAAGTTCTTATTAAACTTAAAACAACTGATAGAAACTATCTAAAAGAATCCAAAATTATTACATTACAATACATTTTGGGTACCATTATGTAACTAAGATTAGCTATCACAATATGTGAATAGGAAACTACCATGGTAAGAAACCAAGGAACTTATTGCTAAAGGAAAAAAGAAACATCCCAAAACATTTTAGAAGTACCCAATAAATTGTTAAAAAAAAGAATAAACAAGGGAATAAGAAAAATGCTGATATTTTACAAAATTTTTTCTTTATTGTTTACGAGGAAGCCAAACAAAATCAATGTCCGCAGAAGCTAAAACTTACACCACGAAAATCCCTAAATGTGGATAGGAGGAAATACAAACACTACTTGATAAAGCCTTTGACCTAGATGTCATACACCAAAGGCTGAGGGAGTACAGGGAATCAGCACGGCTTTATGAAAGAATTCTTACTGACTGCCCTGAATATTGTTACAACTATGGGGCTTGCATTAACTTGGCCCAGACTGGCAACCTGGAAACTGACAAATGCCAGAAGGTAAGCTGATGTAAACTGCTTCATTATACTGACTCCAAGCGGGACTGTTTCAGGCTAATAAATATTCAATAAATATTCTTTGCTATCGTGTTAGAATGTGACCGCTAAGTGACAGTTAAAAGAGGACGAGTGCCCTGTGCATTTCTGGCATTTGATAAGAGCTTTACTACTATATGGCCAATGCTGGCATATACCCACAGTCTCCAATAAAAATGTATAGTATTTAAAAAATATTCAAAGACTCCCACTATTATGTCACTGCCTTCATGTTCATACAAGTGCATACTGAGAGACACTATTGCGTCAGTGTCTTTGTGTTCCTACGAGCGAGTGTTGAGAGAGATATCACTTGCTAACAGTCTACATTTAAAGCTGCTTCTGTAAGTATAGCTGTTATTCATCATTAATCGTCTGCATCAGTTGCTTTGCTGCAGTACAAAGCTGGGGTGAAACTTGCCAAGCCGTATTTCTCTTACACAATTCAGAGAAACTCAACAACAACACAAGAACCAAAATCATCTACAAAGGCAATGAACCAACTGGGAGCAGAGGGGGATCACTGACTGGAGCTATTGTGTTGACATCATCTTGGCGTTCAGTTGGGTAAAGTATTTTGAGGGAAGTTCCAGAATTTTTTTAAGGGGTAGAAAGTCCCCTGTGCTGTAATGAAGCCTTGGAAATCTCTGCACATGGGTTACATTTTGATATGGATAATTGACTATCAATAATTTGTGAGAGAACAAACAAATCAGTGGTAGCTATAGCTGCTGAGAGAAATCAGTATTTATTTATTTTAGTTTTGCAGCTCTTTGTGCACGCTCCATTTGCTAAGCCTATAAAGAACTCAATAGACTGCTCAGATTTTACAACAACCTTAACCATGACAGCAGAAACCTGTTCAAACTTGATTAGGGAGCCGATATAATGATGTGGCTCCTCCATTGTTCCACACATGAGGGCCGGCCTTTGTCCATTTATGCTCAGCTCTGTCATATGTCTATTTTTGTCACAATCCTCTAGGAAGAAAGGGCATTTGATCATTCGGTTTTTTTGAGGGTCTTCAATATCCATTGTGCCAGCCTTGGCATGTTTAAAATTTAAATAATCAGCCATACATTCCATAATGCCTGGGAAATACCTGGAACTTAAAAAAGTTTAATAGTTCCCCCACCCACACACCGCTTTAATTAGAAACATGTAAAGAAAACCAAGACTGAGATTTTTACCTAAGCGTAGCCCGAAACTATGCTATTGTTTATTAACCACCCCCTTTTAGTTACATTTATTAATAGCATAGTAAGATTAAAACAAACTATCAAGCTCAACACTCCAAAAACTGATCAAGAGAACTCCAGCTGGCAGTTTGGCCTGACAGTAAGTTGTTGTTGACTTCCTTTCCCCAAAAAAATGGGATTGCTCCCTGGATAAATGCCACTGATACTTTCATCAATCATGTATTCAATGTTCCACTAGAAAGATAATCAACTATTTTTTGAACGCCACCAACAAAGTGTTCATGATGTCTATGAAGGTTTTCATTCATCCAGGTCATGGTGCAGATGACAATAGGACATCCAAAGTGATTGTAGGAACTAGAGCGATTTCATTATGAGCATAGATAGGATTACATTACTATAAGAGCAGTCAGGATTTGGACTTTCCTACCAAAAGAGGTGGCAATGAACACTTTAATCTAGAAGAAGTAAATCTAGAACAACTGGACTTGCTGAGTTACTTACTCACACCCTTACATTACTCAACAAGTCCAGTATAACAGCAGTCAGGATATGGACTTTCCTACCAAAAGAGGTGGTAATGAACACTTTAATCTAGTAGAAGTAAATTTAGAGCAGCTGGACTTGCTGAGTTACTTACTCACACCCTTACATTACTCAGCAAGTCCAGTTGCTCTAGATTTACTTCTACTAGATTAAAGTGTTAATTACCACGTCTTTTGGTAGGAAAGTCCAAATCCTGACTGCTGTTATAGTAATGTTATCCTTTCTATGCTCATGATGAAATCTCTTTTTTTAGTTCCTACAGTCACATTGGATGTCCTATTGTCATCTGCACCATCCTACAAAAGAAAAGTTCAAGATTATAGTCATACAGGGAAAGGTTTGTTTTTTTTTAAAGAGTGTGCTTCTACAACTTCATCACCACCCTACTGACACTGAGCTGACTGTAATTGCCCCTATTTTACAATGCTGCACAATATGATGGTACAATGCCAAGGTTCAGAATTCAAATATTTTGGACATATTAGGGCTTCCAAATTATGTCTTCCAGTAAACGGGCACAGTGACTGTTCCTCCATGGATACAGAAAGTCTAACTATTTGAAAACATTTCTATATGAGTTTGTAGTACATTTACTAATATTTTCTACTGGTTTAACTTTGAACAGGAATAAATAGTTTGTCATTTGGCATCTCCTTCATAGCCAGCAAAGGTGGCAGAGTTACTGCCTGCACTCACTCAACAAATGGAATGCGGGTGGGGGGAGTTCAATGAAATATGACAACCAAGTGAAACACTACTACACTGACGTCCAGCATGTTGGGATCAGTTTCACAACTTACAAAATCCTCTGGCAGCCAACAGCTAAAGGCTGTGATTTGAAAATTATTGGTGACCTTTAGGATATCTATGTGGGAGTACAAGTAAGCAGCAGTAATGGTTAAGAATAGGGTCCCCACAAGTAATTATATCTGTAAAAAGAGAAACTTTAACACTTATAGATCTTGCACAGAAAGAGCTCAAGAAAAGTCTATAATGGTTTTGGGTTCATTAAGATCCCAATGGGGTTATGTAAGATAAGGCAATAAGTTTGCCCAGGAGCAGTAACCCATAGCAACCAATCAGGAGATAACATTTACTGGTCACATGTTTAAAAGAAAACATCTTATTGGTTGCTATGGGTTACTGCTCCTGGGCAAACTTAGTGCCTTTTATTGCATATGGAGGCAGGTCTGCAAGAAAGTACTCCAAGGCTGCCTTTAATCCCATATCCTATAAAATATCACTAAAACTAAAGAGGAGCATGACACTAAAATGTATATTCATGACCCCCCCCCCCCAATGACAATACATTTTTTCAAAATTATGTAACATATTCCTATTCCCCCAACCTCAGCCTCACTTGTCCTGAGTCCCACTCATCCTGATCCTGACTCCCCTGTATATGGGAACCCAAAATACATTTTTTGGCTTCTATGCAGCGTCCAGAGTGGGACAAAAAGCAATGTGTTTCAACCGTTACGGTGCTATCAGGCAGGAACCTGAGAACTGCCTTGCTACCGACCTTGGGGGAGGGAAGGTCATAAAGCGTGTCTGTCACACTGCATGAGTGACATGGAATTCATCCATTACAAAGAGCAAATTGGCATATTTATAAAGGTGTGTGTATATTTGTTTACACCGGACTAACGTCTAAAGTTATGCTATTATTTTACATCACTTGACTTGGTAAAACCCATTGAAGTCAAACAAACAAATTCAGGAGCCAAGCTAAAACCTCACTTTTACACTAGAATGCTTGGCTCCACGTTTTATAAAACATTACCTAGCTTTATAAGGGTGCAGGTGCATCTTAACAACCATATTTAAGTGCTAATGCTTGGTGTATTTACCAAACAAATTGGCCAATGGCCATAATGTATGAGTAGAAGTCCTCATATAGAAGTTGTCCTATTAGTAGCCCCCCTGAAAAATGTCTCGCTGTTTCTTTGTTTAAATATTACCTTCAGTAGTTCTCATAAGAGCAATTTGTCAAGGATGTCACAATAACTAAAGCAGACCCTGTGGCTGCTGAAAGGTCTGGGAGGTCAGAGGAGCCCAGCGTGTCACCTATGGATGAGCAAGTAATATATGTTGCAAAACAGGTTATTTGTACAAGTTGAGGGGGTGCTTAAATGGTTTTGCTGTGGAGCCCAGTAATGACTTCTTACACCATCACGTTGTGTGTCTTTACTTACATTACTGTGGAGAGTTTACATCCTTTCAAGCATAGTTTGTTGATGGATTTACAGGTACCTGCAAGGCACTGAATTAAATGCTGGAGAAATGACTTTGAGATAAACAAATGGTCGCATTCATCTGCCAGGAACAAACCACACATCAGCCATAATGCTTTTCTACTGTTGGCTGGGGAACAAGGTACAAAGGTATGCAAAACGTATCCCAACAATCAAGTCAATGGCCGTTTTACTCTTTAAACAGAACAGCCTGCAGATTCCATGTTTGATTTGTGACTGTGCGCTTCGCTTGTTCAGATTTCTATCCAACACATCCAACTTGACAGGAGAAGCCCTCCCACACAGGCACGATTAAGTGTGCCAAATGACGAGGAAATGGAAGATGTGATGAGACACATGGAGAGCGAGCTGTGGTGCCCAATGCATCATCCATATGAGCTGCACATTAATTATCCTACTTTCTCTTAAGGTATCTGTGGATCACAAGCACAGAGCCAAGCAGTAACGGCAGGGAGAATTGATGAGCATTAGCATTAATTAAATCAAGATCAGTTTCATCTGCAACACTGTATTGTAAACAAACAGACTGTCCTTTCCTGAAGAATATCTGTATTGAATTATTGTATCTGAGACATGTGCAGACTATAGAATAGATTATTGATGAAAACTAAAACCTTAACATAATGTCAAGAACATGAAGTATTAATAACATAAAGAATTAACCAATCATTGAGGGTTGAAATATAAGCAATTTAATGGGATGACAGTGTTCAGGTTATCCAGCCTGCAGTCAAATAGCATCGGTCTGCTTGTTAACCCAACGGACCAACAAGTGGACTAGAAACTGGAGGGAGGCCTGACCTTGTCAACTGACTGAAGTGTGAAGCATCAGCAGATTAGATTTTCCATCCAGTAGGGTCACAGGATAGCCTGCCTTATTACTTCTCAAGGTTCCAATACCGACACTCATGGTCAGGTAGTAGGCTCCAAATTGACCAAGCAGTGACCTAAATACCATTAGAATAAAGTTTTGTACTTTTAGAATAGTGAAGAAATATCTAATGTATTGCTGTGGGTTGAAACACCACTGTGTCTTTTATTAACTGCCATCTAATACTATGAAGGTAGCCATCTATTCCACTGTAAGCAAAGCCAAGCATCTGCTGAACTTTGCCTTCTCCAGGGGCTACCAACCACAGCTTTGAGAGTCAATATTTGGCTCCTGATGTTTTCCACTTTCTTAAAGAGCTTTACCAAGATAGTTCATTACGTAGCATGCTTTACCTCTTATAATAGGGGAATCAATATGGAATCTGATCTTTACGGTCATATGAAAGAAAGCATGAGGTTAACAGGCTATTCGTTTGGATTATTCCAGGAAATTCTAATTTGCAGGATGGTAGTTTTATTTCCACCTCAATACAATGTAAATGTCTAGCTAATTAATAATATTAATATTGAAAAGCTCATTCATATTGCTTTTCAATAATCAGTTCTACTGTGTGCATACCAGTCCCAGTCACAGCTTCCTGTGGCTTTAATTTACTTTAATACACTGTTGAGCATTTATGGATGGAAACGCCAGTGCCAAGCCAGTAGGTAAAGGCATACCCCCTGCCATCATCTGGCCAACCCCTCCCCCCTTCTTATTACCACCCAGTGCCCTGAAGCTTTGCTGCACTAATGTGCAGACCAGAGTTACAGAGGGCAGTTGAGGTATATGCCTAGGGTCCTAGCCCCACCCCACACCAATGTGCCCTAGCCACGTGCCTCTTCTGCCTACCCCTAGTTCTGGCCTTGGGAAAAGCACTCACACCTCCACTTCCACGCGGTTCCCAGTGACTTCAAAGTGAGCCGTAGATGCTGTTATTGGCGTCCCTCCATTGGCGCCTTTCCGCCGGCGGAGAAGCCCTACGTGTGACATTAGCCTTTAAATGTCAGCTCTGCTTTGGGAAAAGTAAATATTTTATAACATCCACCCTATTTCCCCGGCACCATCACTGATAGGAATCCCATCAAACTCATGTTTGGTTAATATGTGAAATGTTTGGTTAAAAATGTGAATCTGTTTTTTTCGCTGAAATCAACTTTCTCTTATTTCCAGGATATTGTTTTCTTACGTCTGCCACCTAAATGATTGATCATTGAAGATTTCTTTTTTCCTTTTTTACAAGCATCATTTGCAGCTTTCATATACACAGCTCAGATTAGCGAGGTATTTAGTACTGATTTTTATACAAATACAAAAGAAAGAGGATGTGTGCGTGAGGCAAAGGGACTGGCTGGAGAACCAGCTTTGAGGTGGAGCCGATTCTCATTGGCTCCTTTATGTGACCTTTTTTAGACTTGTTTTCCTAAGAAGCAGGAGTTCCTGTTACAGGCGCAACAACAAGCGCACCCAGCAGTAAGACTTGCGTGGGGAATGAGATGGAAACTTCTCCTCTTATTATTATTATCCTTAATTAATGCAGTATTTACCACTTTATTCCACTGCTCGTTAAAGAGATTATACATCATTCCCATCAGTCCCTGCCCAAGTGGAACTTACAATCTAGGGTCCCTATCACTTACACATTTGTACAATAGTCCCCCTATAGAAGATGATCTGAAGGGGTCTTACCTCAAGTGGCCCAAAGCAAAGGACTTGCCTTGACCCCTTCCATAACAGTTTTGCTCCATCCAAAATGTGCTGGTCTACAAATCCTTAGATACTCAAACACATTATCAAATGTTAAAGTGGGGTTCTGTAGCCTAGGGATGGAGTACCCTCATCTACTGTCCCAGTCTCTTACTCATTAAGTCAGCCTGCAGTTGTCTTTAAGCTATTCACATAGAGTCCAGTAATGAACTGACTGTGCTTCCATATTTGCAGGCTGGTACTTGTATGGCAATTATCTCCTTGCTTTATTTCAGAACCTGTAACTGAGGTATTATCCACTCCACATTTTGTGAATGCCAAAAATCAAAATAGGACTATGTCTGCCCTCTACTGCCTATTGGTAAGTAAGCATTGCATGGTATCTCCCTTTGTTAGCCAATGGACCCCAACAGACCTACAGGGAGATTGGCAAAAATACACGACAGCAGGCGACAGATCTCCCAAAAATGCCTTCGCTGACATTGTAATAGCCACATCACAGCTAGTAATGTAATTTAGCGAAAGGCAAAGCTTTTTAGAGAGATTTGTTGCCCATGGTAGCAAAAGATTTAACCACAGGCAACAAATCCCCCCATGTGTCCTTGCCCTAAATGACAGTTGCACCAAAAATTATGGGAAGAGGTGATACAAAGAGATCAGAGACCTTGTATTCATGAAATTGCTGGTGTAGTGCAGACTGGTAAATCGCAAGTGCAAGTTGTGGCACACACTACTTAATAGACACCCTTAGTTATGCTAGAATTCTAGAAGATAATGCTGCATTGTGGGTAAAAAAAAGGCACACTGTGTGCAAATTTTGCACCTGCAAAGTGGTGTGACACTGGGCAATTTGTCTCTCACAATGATTGCTCCGGGCTGTGTATCCAGAAGTTCCCAGGGGACATGTGAAGAGCCCATGGAGCCCTTGACAGCCATTTAAGAACATGCCCCACACCATGAAAAAGAGGCCGAGCAGAAAAGTGAAGTAGCTGGTAATTCTGTCCAAGTGCTAAGCTGCTCCTCAGGTCTGTCACCAAGCCATTTATCTCCTGTAGGATTCTGGCTGTGTGTATATGCTTTGTTTTACTTGAAACCAATATACCTGTTCCCCTTGAAAACCACTGGCCCTTCAGGGAATTTGCAGATACACACAGTGAGCAAAGGTTCATTTAGTACATGCTGATAGACGGCTGGGTGTAGAGTTTTGTGCTGATGTCACACATCACATAGAAAGGTAATGAGCCATTAGAAATTCGGGCCAATGGATATGTGTAAATTGTGAAAGTTGCTTTCCAATTCCGACAGGCCAATTTAGTGTAAATGATGCTAATAAAACATAGAGCTGTATGCAGTCACTATATGGCATGGAGTTCTGGCAAATGCACTTTAATCATGCAGAGGAACTGGGTTTAATTGTGAGTGCTAACTGAACTCTTAGGCATTGCAAAGGACAAGAAAAGCCTTTTATATGTTATTTATTTTTGCCCTCCAGTTGCCCCCATCCCCCCCCCATGCCCACCACCCACATTGTCCAAAACTGCTCCTTATATTCATACCTGGTAATAACGGCAAAGATGGGTTGGCAGCCACCATTCCAGGACACTTGGGTGGGGGAGATTTATCAACTCGAGTTTTTGTACTAAAGAAACTCAAATTAAAATTATATTTCAAGAACTCAAATTTCTGGTATTTATTAAGTGCAAAAAAAACAAAAATGTAGAAATTCGCCATCTAACGTTTATTCAATTTAGAAAAGCAAACTTGAATTCACAAACTCAAAAACTGATAAATAAGCCCATTGATGTCCTATCTGCCAATCTCTTCTGCCAACTGGTACTATACATAGTTGAAGTCAGGATCAGCCAGGCTTCAAATGCACGTGATGCTGACTGAGGATCTAGGTATGAATATATATAGTGGCCTAACATGGTTACTCTCCTTTTACTAACAGGTAAGCACAAATGGAGCGGTGTTGGACAGTGCTTGTAGTGCAGTTTGGGAGTGGCTTTTAAAAAAACAACACTCATCCATCAAGTTCAACCTTTGTATCTATATGAAACCTGCCTAACTGCTAGTTGATCCAGGAAGAGGGGAAAACCTTATCCAAAGTGTCTGCAATTTATTTCAGTTTAAATCCCCTTGGTGGTCCAAACCATTGGTCGTGCCTCACTTAGCTCATAACAATGCTACAGATATTTTAAAATATTGCTGCATCAGGCATAGTTCCAGGACAGGGACAATTCTATTCCCTGAGGTGGCTGCTACTTTGCCTTTATGCGCTGGAGGTAATTGTGCTTTCAGCAATAGAAGAGCTAAATATCCAGTTTAATAACCAGAAATTTGCCTCTTAAAGTTACCGGGAGTGGCTTTTTGCCTCGCCCGTAACTAGTGGGGGTGCTGCCGCATAAGGCAAGTTTCATAACTCACCTCATAGCAACAGTGCCCCTGTTCCAAAACTATCTATGACAACAAAAAAGCTTTTACACTATGGAAATACCAGCAGATAACAACTTGTTCATAGGTCATAAAGGAAGTCTCTTCGAACTCTTGAGTCAGCACTTCCATTAGAATGGATTAGAGAAAGAAATTTACACAAAGCTTGTGATGAGATTTGGGGGACCTTTATTAATTCTTGACATAGGGAAACTTAAATAATATAATGTAGTATATTACTCCATCCTTTCTCTTCTTTTGTTGTATTCATGTTATTGGTCCTAAATATGCAATATATTCTTTATTTTAAAGATAAGGCTGGTAGAAGGGAGGGGCATCCAACTATAGAAGTAACCAAAACACAAGTTGGCCTTGGTATATATAAGAGATTGACCAACCATATGCTGGAATATTGGGAAGTACAACAGGATCTCTTGTTCTGAAACAATTTTGATGGCTACACGGCCATGTTCCATTAATTATAATGGAATTATGAGACAGAAATCCTTGGCACTGTATTCCTGGGGGGCTGATTATGATCATGTTCTACCAAGAAGTCAACAAAAATGGTTCAAAGGGGGCTTCATCCAGCCAACAGGCCCCAGTTGGTCTAAGAGTCAATGCGCTCATCTTTTCCCACAAGAGAATGCTGTAGGAAAATTGCTAATTATACAGCCTGCTTCCTTCCTTCCATCTCCTGGGGTTTGTGACGGCTCAGGCCACACACTGGACATCCCTCAGCAACAATTTCCTGTTTTTTCCCATGTAATAATTTAATTTACATCTGAGAGCCAAGTTGTATTTTTTTCCAAGGGCAGGGGATGTGTTTGCTGGCTGTAATACATGCCCTTTGCTATATATCTCTTAATTGAATAGCGTGTGTAGTGCTAGTTGGGGTTTGGTAGCATCATTATTTTCCCCAAGCATCAACAACCCCTTGTATTGCTGTATACTCCAAGGGATTATTCCCACTCTTACTGGCCTAAAAACCCGAAAACATTATTTTGGATCACCAAGTTGGATAATTATTGCATCCATCTGTATCTGACTAACGATTCTGATATGAGTGAAGTGGCCAGTCAGTAAGCCATGGGGATAAGCACCTCAGGTCTGAAAAACAGCAATGAGCTTGGTTTGATGTGTTTGTTTTATGTTCATCAACTCCCAGTCAACATGCCGCCTCTTTATTCCAGGATTTAGAGTTTACTTCATGCTTCTGCTCTGACTTTGCACCCAGTAGACTGATCCAATCTCTTTTATGAAATCCTTTTTAAAGGAACAGATTACAGTGATAGGTATATTAGGGGTTTCTGTGCTGTGAGGGGCTCTTTAACAAAGTTTTGTTCGGAAGCCGGAGTTCCCCTTTAAGTTTCAGCGCAGAACAGGCAAAACATGTTGCACTTCCCCCTAGCGGATGGAGGGGGTATTGCCAGGGCTCCAGCTGCGGCAGAACAAACAACTCCAAGTTGTTTAAACACAAAACAAGCTATGGCAGTGAATCCCATCTATCACGCGCTCCGTGGCTGTGCAACAGCTGGGGTGTTGAAGGGTAACATATACACGGCCAAAGAGAATTGTTATGCACAAACTCTGAATAAATATATGACACGGCAAAAGATGAGAAGTGTTCAATAGGCTCAGCTAAAATAATATGCGTCATAGACGCCCCAAAATAGAAAGAAACACTTAAAAGCACCATTAACACCAGAAATCACAATATCTCTATTGGGTATATACATGATAGGAATAACAGCAAACCAAATCATATAAGGAAAGATATGTGACAAAATTCCATTATATCCGTCCCACCCCACACATCCTTGTTCCAACATCTTAAACCCAGACAGTCTGGTATGAGTGGATTTCATAGCACTGATATGGGGAGAGAATAAGAGACAGAAATAGATCTGGAGCAGTTGTTATGAGACCCAACCCGAAACCCCCTGTAACTGAACGTCTTGTTGGATGGAGGTTTTACATCCCCTTTATTTATTTCCACAACTATTCCTCAGTAATAAACATTACGGATGGGGCATAAATCTACTCCTCATCAACAGTGTAGTGAAACAGTCAGATTTGCCTATAACATCTATACAAAAAGAGCACAAATGCAAACAATATGTCTATAAAGCCGGCTATACACAACTGTACAACTCGCCCACAACATAGCTGGCACAGGGGGTGGAACTACCTGGGGATGGGGGCAAGGCCACAAATAAATTGATATTTCCCCTAGAAGTATAAACATTAGCAGTGTTAAAGGGAACAGTATAATTCTATATAGGAAGGGATATGGAGGACTGAGATAGAGATCAGAGGCATGAAGTGAGTAGAGTCAGACTTACAGCCCGATGCCCTGGGATGGATAGGGTATTTGTCCAGATCAGACTGACTGGGCCGCGATTGTGTAAAGTTTCGATTTTAAAGTTGGATGATGAATTGTGTGCAAGTGCAGGAGAATCCTTGTTAGGATACAGTTTGATCTCGTAATGTGTAGCCAGCATATTATGCACTGGGACTGGGAGTCAAAATAGGCCCTGGCATTTCAGGTACACAGAGACCCAAACAGCCCACTAAATAGTGAGTGTCTATGGCACCTTACAGCAGCCCCTCTGGCATTTGCCAGAACCACAGATTGCCAGTCTGGGCTTGCTATTATGTATAAAGTAAAAGTCCAGTCTCATCTCTATAACCCCCTACACCTCACGTAGCCAAGGAAGAAGAGCTGCTGGCATAGTAAGCAACAAGGTGGCATAGCGGGCACTGATCTAAAAAAGGGTAAGTAATGCAATGAAGACATTTCCACTAAGCCTCCATGCCAGATAACTATTACTTGGTGAAAACATGGACATGCCAGGGAACACATGTAAATGATAAAAATGATAACTTTAAAAAAAAAAAAAAGGCATACCCACTAACTACAAGCCATTATTCCTGGGGTCTGGGCATTATTGTAGATGATGGCACAAATTTCCACTGATCTAGTTGTATCCTGTGTATGAGGATGGAATTCTCAGGCTTTTTTGAAAAAGTGACCGTGAAATCTGTGCAGAGTTTCTGCCGATTCTTGAACCTGTCTGGTGTATCCGCCACTTTTTGTAGGAAATGCATTGTGCAGCTTTACTGTTCTCCCTTTACTACACTGCCTGCAGTGGTTAATTTTGCTCCAGCAAGCTGTGCATAGTTTGCTTTGATTCCTAGAGGGCAAATTACTGGACATAGACTACAAATTGTAGTACGGGCTTCTCCACAGGGGAACAAATGAAATCTACTTTAAGCCCCACAGTCCCCCATGCTGTGGCACACAAAGCCCTCTCCAGTAGCAGTGACCCCTGCAGTTTGCTTCCCCTTAGACTGCAATTGGAAGCACCACAAGTAACTTCCTACCTGTTATATCTGGCACATGCCTCTCCAGCCAGCAGTGCTGTAAATGAGCTGGCGATAAAAACAAATAGTTTCTCTAATTTTGTTTTCAAATTTACAAGACTTTCCTGAAACCAACCAACCTTCCTTCTTTCTTTCTTTATTTTTCATGTAAGCACCAGAAGAACACTAGTAAGTACATATAACAATGTTTATATATATATATATATACACAATATGAGAGCACCACACTCCAAAGATTGCTACCATGTAACTGCCCCTGTGCACAGAATACCATAAAGATACCGAATCAAACACAACCAGCACCAAGGGTCTTGTGGTTCAAATAAATATTAGTGTAATATAATTGGATGTACAACCGACGTTTCGGTCCTTCATGGGACCTTTTTCTTGAATTATAATAAGCTAATATTTATTTGAACCACAAGACCCTTGGTGCTGGTTGTGTTTGATTCGGTATTTGTGTGTGCGGAAAGTAGGGAAGTTCGGAGATAAAAGATTTAGTTTCATTATATGTCTGTGTGTGTATATATATATATATACATACACACATATAATGAAACCAAGTCTTTTGTATATAGATAGAGATATTTGTAGATTGTAAGCTCTTTTGGGCAGGGCTCTCTTCACCTCTTGTATCGGTTATTGATTGCTTTATATGTTACTCTATGTCCTATGTATGAAACCCACTTATTGTACAGCGCTGAGGAATATGTTGGCGCTTTATAAATAAATGTTAGTAATAAAAATAATAATAATATATAGATATATACAGTACATAGATATATATACATGTAATGAAAGAAAATCATTTATCCCTGAACTTTTGTACTTTTCACAAGTCTGATTATAGTCCAAGCAACCCCTTAATGATTTTGATGACACTATCCATTTAACAAGTATACTCCACATCAGTTCCCCTTTAAAACATCATTTCTTTTAGGAACAGGCTGTGAGTGCAAAGCAATGTGTGTGGGCCAGAGACAGGGGAGAGAGGGGAGAGAGGAGAGAGAGGGGTGCTGCTGCAGTTGTTTAGTTGCACTGTGTATTGATTCATAGGAGAAACACTTCCTTCCACACAAACACCTGTGGCTTCAGACTCACATCTCCCAGGCTGGGGAACTTAGTGCAAGTGGGTGGAAAGCCGATACAGTGCTATGGCTTCCAGTGGGTCATACAGTATTTTGAAGAAGGAAACAACTCCTCTCCCTCTGGGGCGCAACTGACGCGCAATCCAATGTCTATACAATCCCTTCAGCCCTGTTATGTGTAAAAACAATTTGAGGCAATTGACATAAAATCTGTGCAAAGTTTAGTCTGAAACTGCTGAATCGGACGCTAAGTAAGGGAATACAAGGAGACTGGGAATAAAACCTATACACAAGGCTGAGCCAGTGACGGGCCCTATTAGGGTTATTAAGGGATTTTTACCCCCTGCTGTTTATTGGCGACTGCGTCTTTTTTTATTTATTTTTCAGCTACAAACTTAGTTGGAATCTTTTGCGCAGGTTTTTAATGCAGATTAATGCCCCCCCATCAACTAAGAGAAATTTGCCAATGTCATGGGTCCTTATACTCAGCGCTAATGGCATATTTATAAGCGTTAATAGCGCCAACAGCTTCCTGCAATGCATTGTGGGAGACAAACTTTAAAGGGGCAGCGTTAACTGGGTTCCAACTTATGTTTTCGTTTTGATTCCAGCTCTGACCTTAAGTTTCATTTTGATGATAATATTACCTACCAGTTTGGTCTTAAACAGAGTGATAATATGTAACATTGCAAGGTAATTTCCTCCCCAAGCCACAATAGCCAAGAGGTTCAGGAAGAGGGAATTATTATACTAGGTATAACAATTAATAATTATACTGGATATAACAATTAATAATTCTGAGAGCTAAATAAACAACGATTTGTATCGCTGTTTTAGTAAATCAGGGCCAACGACTGAAGGCGATAATGTGCAACAGGAGTAGCTGCTACATCTTTCCATGGAGACTGATGTAAGAACTTGTTCATATTCCCTTGCTTGGCTATCGGACAGTTGCAGTTTGTAAAAAAGCATTAAATAGATACAGTAACATATACACTAACATATATAGTGGCAGGCTGCCTCCTTGTGGGTTTTGCTCAGTTTTTTAGTTTTTTTTTTTTTATTTTTTCCTACAAAAACTCTGAATTTATATAAGTGAAAAAACTATTTTCCATTAGTGCTAGTGGGATGTTAAACTACAGTTCCCTAATGTCCTAAGCGCTGTAGTTCCGAACCAGCTGCACCATGTTACATACCCGCCTATAGCAAACCTGATCCAATAATATTACATAACAGGGTTAGTAGGGCTACTCCTCCGAACCTGCTCTAAGAATGAGCAAGAATCTACATTTAACTCAATATATGTGCATATACAATTATAATACACACACACTTTATATAGAGAGAAAGGGAGAGCGATTTTGATAAAGGCTCTAGGCAAGAGTCGAAATGTCGATTTGTTGGCTTGGTGCAATAAAAGTTATTTTTTTTATGAAGTTCTAGGAGTGCACTACTATTTTTTTTTATAGATAAATAGATAGATTCATACATACATATATGCACCTATAAATGAATAGAAATATATAACTTATGAGTTATTATTTTATATAAAGATAAAATAATCGTACTAAGTATGTACAGCTATACACTGAGATGCAATGGAACGCAGCATTCAATGGGTAATTGTGTATTCTACAAATGTGGGATAGTGATATAATGTATATTATGTGTAATGGCCCGTATGCGGAATAGCACTGAGTACTTTTCTACTTCGGTTTCATTACAGAACATTGAATAATTTATTTTACAAATACATATGCAGAATATTACTTTATGATAGAATACAGGCGCTCACTGTTATTAAATATATAGGTAGGGTTCATGTGTAGCCATTTATTATATATATTTAGGCTGGTAAATTACATTTACTAGACATACTCTGTTGCTGTGTGTGTGTTAGTGTGCAGCTCATGGGTGAGAGACAAAGTGTAAGTGTAAAATGTATTTACACTTGATATAAAATATTTGAATCTGTACTGGGGAAAAAAATACAATAATTTGTACTACCTTGGTGCAATATTTAATGCAATAAAGTCTATTTATACAGCAGTTCTGGGTAACTAATCTAAACTCTAATCAATGTCACTTTGTTTCCGTGTTCGCCAGATTCGTATGTGCGGATTTTCTGGGCGCATGTATCAATCTGTAATTAATTCTTTAAATCCTTCCACGCATATTTGGCAGAGAACGATTTCACCTCTAGTTTATACTAAGCCCCCGGGGTGTGAATAATAAATACGTATCTAACACAGGGGCTTTAGATGTACTAATGTAAATGTACTTACTGTACTAATCCGTGCAATCACTTTATTTGGTGTTAATGGATCTTGTGCTGGGAGTGAAATTTAATTATAAATGGAAAGTCTGCAGACACGTGTGGCTTGTACTAAGTGTGTGCTGATATTGTACGAGCATGGATCTATTAATAACGCTAATTCATTTACTGCTCTCATCCCAATGAGATACTCCACTCCTTGCTAAATGCCTCATATCATTCGCGTTCGGAGGAAAGGGAGAAATTACTAAATTCACGAATAATAAAAAAAAATACCTCCTATTAAAGTGTGAGACAATTACTATTTCATCTTTGTTCATGTCATATTTATTATTACGAAAAATATGTTTATTCAATTATAAATCGCTTCACTGTTACAAAATCGTTCCTAGATCTAGTTATAAACAGATTCTGACGCAAGCTTAGACTGGTTGCACAGTAACCCTTATTTTTTTTCTCAGGGAAAAAGTCTCTGGAGAACGAGATAAGGGTCTGGTTGTGTCCTAGTGAAATAATTAGCACCTACATAGCAAGCACCTAGTAAGCAGGCTATGGGAATACTCCCCTGTTTATTGTTACAAATATGTCAAATCTTTCTTGGTGAGATCAGTCTGTATTTTGTCTACTGGGACGCTGGATACAGTGGATATAGCAATTAGCCTTCTGTTCATTACTGCGGGGTCTGTGCCATCCCCCCAATTCACTGCGACTAAAATGCATTCACCTTCCAGTCTGTGGCTTGTTCTGGCCCTTAGTGTGTTATGATTTGTTCACAAACACAGGACAAATCAACGAATATCTACCTGCACACCACTAATTACATTCCCGCAAATAACTCTAACAAATAATCATTTGTGATTCATTTTAACATACAAATAGATGCGGGCAATTTATTTTCAACATAGGGGCTGGCCTCTGCACTTTTTTCTTTTATATTTTCGAGGTATATACATACAACAATATAATTATATTATACAGTCCGTTTTTATACACGGATACATGTTTATACACACGAAAGAAACAGGTATCTATTTATTTTAGATGAATAAAACAACACATACATTTTTATTTCATGAATAGAATAATAAGTGGGATGATAGATATTGGTTTATTCATATGTCAGCGCTGTGGGATAATTATGCGTATTTCCATCGAATATAATTAACAGATTTCCTGCCCACGTTTGCTGCATTTTGATTGCAAGCTCTCAGTGCCACTGACTGGGCATACTGGGGGATACGTATATGTCCTGCAAAATTACATTTATTTTTTTTAATCAATAAAATACGTAATAGAGTTAAACATGTTCAAATATATCAGTTTATACCTGGAGGCGCAAACCAGGCTTAGCTGTGTGAAGGCGCTTTGCCCACGGCCGGCCGCTAGGGGGCGCCCAAGCTGTGCAGATGAGGGCTACCTGCCCAGATGACCCAGCTTGCTCATTGGAAGTAGTGAATGTGGGCTAAGCATGTAACGGATCAGTTAATCAGGCAGACACAGAATTAGCCAAATATTGTGTGTGTGACTGCATTTTAAATGTTATTTTATGCCTCGGCACTGTTGTGGTCTGGCTGTGTAATTGCATTAGTATGTGCCTTCTGTCATCTTATTGTGTATGTGTGTGAGTGTGTATGTGTGTGTGTGTGTGTTATATTTTGAAGGCTGCTGCCTGTGCATCCGTACAGCCTGCCAAGCAGAGACAGGGGGAATTTCATGCCAGCAGCACTGATGAGCCCAGCACCCAAACTTTCATCGCTTCTAAAGTGCTGTGCATTAGGAGCTGTCACCTCTCAGAGACTGTTTTGTTCCCTGCTCTGATTCTTGTGACAGATGCCTGATGAGTTGAGACCGGTGTGTCCTTCTGGGCTGGAACTGCTGCTGTTGCTGCTGCTGCTGCTGCTGCCTTAGCTTTCTTATTTTGGGGCTGACAAAAGCAATAGAAGAATTAGTGGGGTCCTCCCCCTGCCTTGTAGTGACCTTTGTGGCCCCTGGGGGGTGCTGGCATCAACACAAACTCTCTGCATCCCAAACAGTCTCAATCATCTTGCCCCCCAACTCCTCTAAATAGAACCCAGGATCCCCATGGAGTGTATAAAGCACAAGGACTACATGTGTCTTTTTAATAATCCTGCCTGTTATGGGTGAGGAGCTCTGGGAAAATGACCTTCCAACTTGAGGGGGAAGATCCCAGGGAAGTGTGAGCAGTTTCAGGGACTCACTCCAAGCATCAAACCCCCCAGCCACCTTCCCCTGTTGTGCTAATAGTAGCCATTAGCAGCCTGCACACGTATAAGGGCCCAACATCTGCCTGGTAATAGGCCCAGGAGAGGACTCCCAGAGCCCTTAGCAACATTTGGGATCAGTGTATGTGAGTGGCACAAAAGCAAATAGGAAGGAGTTCTTTATTTTCCCTTTTCTTCTCACAGGCGTTATAAAGTGTGAATAAAGTATTGTGTTCCCAGAGAAAGGGAACTGGGAAAGTTCAAGGCCAATTCATGATAGGTATTATTCCCACAAGGGAGAGAGAGGGGGGGAAAAAGATTAGTGGGGCGACCATTAAAAAAACATTTTTTTTCTTGAGTAAATCATCGATTATAAAGAATGGAGAGAAAATTCTCTGGCTAATTGGGTTAAAGCCCGGGTGCGCATCTCTGGTCCTTAGTTAACCCTTCTTGCTGTCAGGGTGCCCATTCATTCCTGGGGAACATTCCAACTTATTGCAAGCCATATTTTGTTGAAATGTAATTGCGGGCATCTGGGGAACATAACAAATACATGAAAAACATTTAGGTTTTACGAGGTATTAAAAGTGTTTTACGAGGGATATTTTTCGTTTTTGCAGAAGGTAATGGAACTCGGGCAATATTTTACTTTATTAATCCTTTAGATTTCCATTGGTGTAGATTTGGGTTATCCATTCTAAGAAGAAACGCCATATTTAGACAAATAAGTCATTTTCGATTTTTGGAAATCGAAAATAAAACGAAAAAGTAACTTATTTATTCAACGATGGCCTTATTGGAACCTTTTGAAAACAAGGAGCGGTTTATTTTTTTAAGCAAATTACTATTACCACTGAGGGCATACAGGGGCAAGACACTAAATCTGTCTTTAAATACATCTAGATTTAGTGTAATTATTTGGATCATTCGTAATTTAAAAGTATTGTATTAATATCAGGCCTTAAATGTCTCCACAAACTAAATGCTGTATTTTCTTTTGAAATCCTTTTATTTAGCCACGGCGCATTTTTTTCTGCAAACTTTTTGCGCTTCTATAACTAAAATGACTAGTAGGCACTATGAAGATTAGAAAATTATTTTTATATTTTTGGGGAAGCGATTTTTTGCTCGAAAAGTCGTTAAAATGAAAAAAAAAAAGTCCAGATGATAAATAGTAATTGAATAATAATAATAAGTGCAAAAAGCCCATTTGATTTGTATTCTTTGTAAGAATGAAGTTGGCAACTGAATGTCATACCCTATAGGTGGCGCCATTCCGGCACTTTGAGAAATCTTTGTGTTGGATAAAAGATTTATCTGGGCTTGGATGGTTAAAACAAATAATATTTCTCTCTATTTAATTCTCTTCATTTACAAGAAAACTCAAATTCGTAAACTGAAAATGTGTTTCATCTCCACATGCTTGTGAATTAAAAAAAACACTGTTTGAATAAATAGCTTATTTCTAAACATGTTGTTGTCAGTGTTAAACACCCTGTGTCATTTTTATTCAAACAGTAAGATGATTACTCCCAATTATACATTCAGCACTCTTCCTTATTTTAGAGTAAATTCTCCTGTCTTTAATATGACTAGGCATAATAAGATTCCTGCCCCTCCCCTACCCACAGATTTCATTGCTTACCACCTTTTAGTGTATATATAAAATAGTATATATGTTATATTCAATTTATAATTTTGAGATAATGTTCCAGATATTTTCTCATCTATCCGTTTAAATTCGCTTATCCTAGGCCTAAATCATCCTTTATTTCGCAAGGACCTAAACGAATTTCCTCGAACTTGATGCTGGCGCCTGGATTAATGTTTTCTAAATTGCGATATTTCGTGTGTGTGTGTATATTGAACGTACTCTGGGATGCTATTATACCTGTTAATGTAATGGTTTTGTTGTGGATAATGCGTTGCAAAACAAAAGGACATGTAGAGACAGGTTGTTCAGTTATAATATTTATCAAGGGATGTTGGATATAGACACAGTGCAACAGAAAAGAAAAAAATATATACAAAAAGCCAATTACAGTCCTTCTAGTAATTAGGGTAATTATCTATATACTGTTCTTCTGTTCCCTGTACGTGAGGTGTAATAACCTCGCCTGAGGTCTGCCTTGTATTAAACTATTGCAGGCTGTGTTTATGAACATACAATGCAGTTAAGGGAGATTTCAGCTTTGCAAATTGCTGGAGATTAGTGACCGGGTATTTTACACTCCATCTGTAACAGTGTATTAAATAAACAAAGAAAAATATATTTATGACTTGTATGACAGTATAAAGGCAATGTAATATACCTGCCCCTGTTATACTGGTACTGTAAATAGAAATTACTATTGCAGTTTCATATACTAAAATATAGTAAAGAAATTATTTTCCTTGGGGTACAGCAATGGCATTATATTTGGGTGGCACAGATAGATGATAGATAGATAGATAGATAGATGATAGATAGATAGGTCGATAGATAGATAGATAGATAGATAGATAGATAGATAGATAGATAGATAGATGATAGATAGATAGATAGATAGATAGATAGATAGATAGATGATAAAGAGATCGATAGATAGATGATAATAAATTGATAGATGATAAATAGATAGATGATCGATAGATAAAAAGATAGTTATATAGATAGATAGATAGATAGATAGATAGATAGATGATAGATAGATAGATAGATAGATAGATAGGTCAATAGATAGATGATAGATAGATAAAAAGATAGTTATATAGATAGATAGGTCAATAGATAAATAGATAGATGAAAGATAGATAGATAGATAGATAGATAGATAGATAGATAGATAGATAGATAGATAATAGGTCAATAGATCGATAGATTATAGATAGATAGACAGATAGATAGATAGATAGATAGATAGATAGATAATAGGTCAATAGATCGATAGATTATAGACAGATAGATAGATAGATAGATAGATAGATAGATAGATAGATAGATAGATAATATAGATAGGTCGATAGATAGATGATAGATAGATAGATAGATAGATAGATAGATAGATAGATAGATAGATAGATGATGATAGATAGATAGATAGATAGATAGATAGATAGATGATAAATAGATGATAGATAGATAAATAGATAGATAGATAGATAGATAGATAGATGATAGATAGATAGATAGATAGATAGATAGATAGATAGATATAGATAGATAGATAGATAGATGATAGATAGATAGATAGATAGATAGATAGATAGATAGATGATAGATAGATAGATAGATAGATAGATAGATAGATGATAGATAGATAGATAGATAGATGATAGATAGATAGATATATGATAGATAGATAGATAGATAGATAGATGATAGATAGATAGATAGATAGATAGATAGATAGATGATAGATAGATAGATAGATAGATAGATAGATAGATGATAGATAGATAGATAGATAGATAGATAGATAGATAGATAGCACAGGCTCTGTACTATTTGCTCACAAGAGGCTCCCAATTCCCACACCTAAACCTCGTGTTATTGTCGCTTAATAATAGTTTTCTGGTGAAATTGTCTGTGTTTCTCCCAGTTGTTGCACAATGGCTGCTGTTATGTCTGTGCGACTCTGCACCAAGATATAAATAGATCCGTTTTTATGCGCCCTATCTCAAGGGGGGTAGAAAACTGAAATCAAAGCAAATAACGCGATTTATTTGGGATTTTTATTTTCTGCTGAGGCTGTGCAATTATAATAATGACTAATAGCTGTTTATGCCCTCGTTAAGACATCAAACGTGCTCTTTGTTTAAGGGAAGAAAATATCTTAAAAACACAAACAGTTCCCCTAGCGTAGCGGGGGTTGGGGGGCAGTGATGGGGGGCAACCGCCCTCTGGCTGCCATCAGCAACCCTATGTGTTTAAGTCTTTCTCTGTCTGTCTGTCTCTATCTAGATAGTTATGTACCCGAATTACTATTACCTATCCCTATATATCCCTGTTGCTCCCTACATGTCAATATATACTCTATCTATCTATCTATCTATCTATCTATCTATCTATCATCTATCTATCTATCATCTATCTATCTATCATCTATCTATCTATCATCTATCTAACATCTATCTATCTATCATCTATCTATTTATCTATCTATATCTATCATCATGAATCTATCTCTGCATCTATAATCTATTACATCTATCTTTCCCCGAGTTTTTGTGTAACTAACAATATTATTATAGAAGGATGCAAAGAGATATACATATAAATATCAATTTATGTTATTACGATTTTCTATCTGTATGTGTACCTTATTTCTGTTCTTTCTCTATTTTTGTGGGTGTGTGTATATATATATGTGTATATGTGTCTACCTATAATCTACCTATCATCTGCCTATCTAGTATATCATGTACATGTCTATTTACATCTGCCTATTCATTTTTTTCTCTATATATATATATTTATAACGTGTTTATTACTTTATAGTGTCGGTCTATCTATCTATCTATCTATCCATCCATCCAGTGTCCAGCAGAGGATATAAATATATTAGGGAAGCGGGTGGTTTATAGGGGTGCCAAGCCCATCTGTGTGTGCTGGGGGGCAGGATATCTGTTAGATATTAGAAGGTGCCCAGATGCCCAGATTCTGTATCTGAGGGGAGAGGACAATGCGATGCGTCGGATTGTAGTCGCTCAGTGTCTGTGCAACTCTCACTTTAACGTTCCCAGTTGGAAAGACAAATACACAGGAGCTGCCAGTCAGGGTCATATCACAGCCCCGATATGTGACATGAAATGAATGTGTATGAATTGTATTTTTTATGCTATTTGTAATGAGAAATGAACTGGGACCTGGTGATGACTATTCCCCTGCCTATATAAGCCTCTATTCGTCTTAAGCTGATTGTTGGTCGGTAAGGCAATGTTTCTCTATCAACTATGACAATCGATGGAGTTAAATCTCCCCGTACTGCTCCCATTATAGCAGCGCCCCACTAATCCTGCACCCACCGAGCCCGGCCTCTATAATATATATCCCAATCCCATTGCTATTGAGTCTCTCTGGATATGATCATTTTAATCTCTCGACAAAAGAAAAAGCCACAAACCTTGTGCAGCGCCAGGAGGGACATACCTTGAGCCGGGAGGCAGCAGCGCTGGGATGGGCACACAATGGGCACACAATGGGCACACAATGGGCACACAATGGGCACAAAGGGCACAATGAGCCGCTGCACAGGGCAGTAGTGTAGGAACACTGGCAGAGAAATCCTGCCTGAGAAATGGATCAGGAGAGGTTTGTATTGCACATGAACATTTCCTACATCTGGCCTGTGCTGGCACAAACATGGAATTGGTTTTAATGTAATCTCACATTTGCTGTAACAACTCCCTGAAGCGGGTACCCAAAAAGCCCCCCCACGGATTATTGTTTCCTAAACACAGAAAATACTTACTTAGCCTGGCAGTGATCAGATAACCCCAGTGTGAGAAATACTTGCAGCCACTCGCTCCCATAGCTCTCAGGCTGCAGGTCATTCATTTCTCCAGCATTTCCTCTCACTGGGAAAAAAGCAAATCTCATATCCCTCATACCCTTATCCCAAGCTTTACCCTGTATGGTACAAAATAGCACCTCTCTTTGTCTTTATGGTAACCTGTCCAAAATGTGTCGTTTTCATTCTACATGATAGCCTCCAAAATGCCAGCTGTCAGGTTATTATGGGTTGTATATGACCAATGTGGCCCATTTCTGTTCTGTTTAGAAAGTTCCAAAGGATGAATTCAGATTTACATTCTAATCTCCAAAATGCTGTGTATGGTAAGCTCCAAATGTAGCATTTGTGGTACATAAGGCAAGCATCAAATGCTTCATGATAATCTCCAAAATGTTTCTTGTTACTGTTTTCAATGCGTCCCATTATTCATGTGTGGCAGGTTCCAAAAATGACCGTGTTGTGTATGTGGAAACTACAAACGCAACTTTACTTCTATATGTGGAAAGCTCAAAAATAATTGCAAACATGCTGGTTATTTGTACATATACATATAGGTATATATATACATATAGGTACATATACATATAGGTATATATAACTGCTATGATTTCATTGTTGGAGAGTTATTGTTGCGTTTGGGGAGGCTAATTAAACATTTTCTACATTAGTATCCCAGGGCCAGTTCCATGCATAATGGAATACGACATAATAAATTCAATGATAATTCTATGTTTAATACCCCAGAACACAAGGCAGAATAAATGCAATGGCAATTCCATGTTTCCATGTTTAATACCCCAGAATATATGGCAGAACAAGAGCAATGGCAGTTCCATGTATAATATCCCAGAAGGGGTTGAATGGCTTTTTAGCAAGTGAGGGAATACAGGGCTATAGAAGATAGTTATTTGTACAAGTGAGGGAATACAGGGCTATAGAAGATAGTTATTTGTACAAGTTGATCCAGGGACGGGTCCGATCTTGGAATCAGGAAGAAATTGTTTTCCCCACTTTTTGCCTTCCTCTGGATCAACTAGCAGTTAGGCAGGTTATATATAGGCATTATGGTTGAACTTGATGGTCATGTGTCTTTTTTCAACCTAACTTACTATGTTACATCATAATAAATTCAATGGCAGTTCAATGTATAATACTCCAGGACAAATATCAGAATAAATGCAGTGGCAATTCCATGTTTAATACCCCAGAACACATGGCAAGACACAGCCCCTATTTCATTTAAATTACATCCTAGAACACAAGGCTTTATAAATACAGGTCTAATTCCATGCATAATACCCCAAACACATGGTAGTATAAATATATTACATATTTTATGTATAATACCTACCAGAACACATGGCAGGATAAATAAAATGCCTATGCCATGTATAATATCTCTATCTAGTAATGTAACATTGCTACTACTAGCTTTACAGTGTGAGCCAGTGCTACTGAGTGATAATGGTAAAAAATACTAAAGTGCGCTCCCATTGTATAAATCAGTTTCGAAAGTAAAATGCTCCAAACTGGAACAATGCTAATGATATAATGAAACTCCCAGTCTGTGCCACAGTAAAGTATATCAGAGCCAAATGGCATATATCTGGGCTGGGGTTAAACATACCCTTCCAACGGTTTCACGCCTCCTGTGAACTTTATTCGCCAATATTTACCTTCCCTAGTATAATGGTAATTTCCAAATGTGTTACCCCTGTTGTTAGCAGTAAGCTTCCATTCTGCTGTATATGACAGCAAGTAAATTTCCCAATGTGGTAGAGTGCGCCCCTCTATATGGAAATACCAAATAACCTATAATTAGATATTGGAATGGTAATGGAAATTAGGAATTTACTACTGTATTCAGAAGGTATATAAAAGCACCACTGCTACAGTTTATGGAGAGTTCTAAATATTTGAAACTCTTCCCAATATATGGTGCAGTAATCCCTAAACCCACCAATGTTACTGTGTATGTATTTTACAAATAACCGAGTATGGAAGTCGCTAAATGCAGCGCTGCTGCTCCATACAAAGAGCATGGCTAATGTATGTACCAGACTTCAGACTGTGTGTACTGTAAGCTCCAGGGGACACCAATATCACTGCACTGACCAAGCCCAGGAAAGTCCCGTTTCTAAAGACTTTTTTTCCATGTGGCCTGTGCTAGTTAAGAAAAAAAAGATGTTCAGCTTTGCCTTTATAAGCGCAATGAGGATCTGAAAGAGTTAAATCTAATTTTAGCCATAGGGAGGGTTAATTCGCGAGTGTGACCGCTGTGACTTTAGACTGGCATATGCCAGCTCTTGCCAGCCCTAAGGGGCAACAATGTGGTTATACAGTGAGCCACTATATTACAACATGTCAGCACAGCAGTCTGGGACCCCCCCAACAAGCCCCCCAAAGTCTCAGTTGAAGTTCGGAGAGAAACGTTTCCCATTCATCCCTCCCTCTCTCCTGCTTTTACGGTTTCACCTTGAGCCATTTCTGTCCTGTAACTGACCCGCTTTGGGGTTGGAGGAGCCAATTACATGTATTTCTGCTGCAGGGAAACTGACGTTTGTGTGAATGGAATAACTCGCCCATATGCATAAAGTGTTCCAAAAACATATTAAATCAGTGACTCTCCCACTTGCATCACCCGCCTCCATCCTATAGATTTCCTGCAGCTGCCGCAAGTAGGAATTAAGCAGCAGGCAGCTCCCACAAATACAAACTCTCACCAATACACAGCTACACACATTCCCTTATGGGCTGCCCCAGGGGCTGCTGTGAGGCGGGGGGGCTGGGCACTGACTGGAGCTTCGCTCAGGCACAAGAAAGGCGCTAATGGCTGCAGCGCAGCGCTAATGTGCACTGGGATCCTGGTGCTAATTTGTGCGCAGTGCCTCAACCCCGACCATCTCTTCATCTGACTGTATATCTAGCCCTCCTCCTCTGTCTCCCTCTCTCTTCTCCTCCCTCTGTCTCTCTCCCTCCTTCCCTCTCTCTCTCTCTCTCTCTCACTATATCTCTCTTTAACTCAGTCTCCTGCCTGCCTCCCCCTTTATTTCTTCACCGGTTTGCAGGCAAGTCTGCCTGTGCCATAATGTTATGATGGGATGTTGGGAAAATGACAGGCCAGGAACAAGCTTGTCTGAATCATCAGCTCCCAAGTTTAGATTAGTGCTTCTGTGTGTATGGTGTGTCTGTGTTGTGTGTTTTTGTGTGTGCACTTGTGTATGTGCCTGTGTGGGCCTAACATGTAGATACATTACTGTGTATGCATAAGATATTGTACCTGTTGTTTGCACGCTTTTAATGTGTGTGTGTGTGTGTAAGAGAGAGATGGGCTCCTTTGTGTGTATATGTGTTTTTTTTAAGTTATGTAAAAGTTGCATTATTGTGTGTATGTGTATGTATTAGTTTGATGCATAAGCTTAAGTTTATACACATTCGTGCAGTGTATTCGTACAGCCCCAGTTATTTACGCATCTGTGTTTGTGTCAAGTACTTGCCCCTGTGTGAGTGTGTTTGTGTTTATATGTGTGGGTATCTTAAGTTACTTTTGTAAGTATGTATACACTTACATCTATGTGCTTGTAGGTATGTGTGAGTGAAATGAGTGAACTTGTGTGCAATTATGTTATAAATTATTAGTGTGTGATTTTTTTGTGTGAAAGTATGTATATTCATGCATGTGTGATAAGTGTGTAAATAGATAAATAGAGGTGGATAGAATGTGTGTAAGGGTGGGGGTGCGAGAGAATGTGCGTGTAAGAAAGAATGTGTGTGAGAGAGAGAATGAGTGTGTGCAAATGTGTGTGTAAGAGAATGGACATGTGTGTTTGTGTAAAAAGAACGAGAAAACGTGTGTGTGTGTGTGTGTGTGTGTGTGTGTGGGAGAGAGAGAGAGAGAATGAGCCGACACCCAATGAGTCGGGAATAACTTGGGATGTGATTGTGCCTCATTGGGAAGTTTATTTCTGGGGATGTTACAGTTCAGTAAAAACAAGAGCGCATCCCTCCCTCCCCTCAGTACAACTCACTTTAAACAAGAGAAATATAAATAAGACCCATTTAGCAGCATCTTCCCCCCGGTATTATGTAGATTTATTGCCCCCGGGCTCTGGACTCTCCATGGAAATAGAAATGGAACTTTTACTGATACTTTGGGAAGTCACTGTAACCAAACGGATCCACCCAACAATCTCAAAATGACCCTTTATTCCTCCCACACGTTGCTGGGGCCCCTGGATCAGCTCTCAGTTACTGCCCCCCTTTATCTGCATTACAGGGTGACCCTACTACCAACTAATAACAATCTGCAACCAAAGCTGCACAGGGGATCCTGATGGGCTGAGAATTGTGTAGCGCCCAGCGCTTTCCTGGGAGCTTCCAGAATGAGAAGGGGGTGTAGGGGGTGGTGGGGATTTCATTTCTGTTTGCAAATACTTCAGGCCTTATCTTGCAGTTACAGGTAACTGACACCAAACAAAGGGACTAAGTGCGAGGGAACCTTATCAAGTGCTCGGGGCTTTATACAGAGCTGCTGACAGCTACAGGGATCTGCGGGGCAAGCGCCCCATATAGGTAGCGGCCCTCAGGTTCCCTGATAGGCTGGGCTCTAACTGGGGCCCATTATAGGCTGGATCTGCACTGCAACCCCTTTGGCCCTCTTTAAACTACACTTGCACCCCTACCCCAAACCCTCCCACTAGGCGCATATTCTACTGTCCTTGGATTTAAGTAAATTAGCCTTGCGCTCCTTCCTATGGTTCCCCTACATTTACCCCAAGGGTTGGCTATTGTTAAGCTGTGCCTGAGCCCCTTTCTTGTGAGGGCCCTTTTAGGCTGTGCCTGCATTTCAGCTCCAGTATATTGAATCTGCAGTCCAGTACCGACATTGCACCTCAATAGCCCCAACTCCAGCTTTTAATGGATGTGCCAGGTCCCTATTGGCCTGTGTTTACCATTCTGTCCCTATAGTTGGGTTTAACTTGATGGCTTCAGGCTTTCAGTTGTGTAGGGGCCGTGCTCTTTGTTTTGTGTGCCAGGCAAAATTAAATTATCCTTCCCTCAATCTCTTCCCCAGTCCAGTTTAATGCAGACATATTTAAAGCCAACACGCCATGTATAAGTGACAGTTAAATCAACATTTGGTGAAAAAGTCTATTTTTTGCAACTTCTGCCCAGCGCCTGGCATGTCTGTGACTGTGATATTGTAAGCCATTTCACCTTGAAATTCAATTTAGTGTGATGCAGGGAATAGTATGTCAAGGCAGCTTGAATGTGGTCTTTATATTCCATTTTTAGCGTTTTATAGTTTTTTTTTTGTTCTGCAGCTCTCCACATGGGAATTTCATCTTTTATATGGTTGCTACGGTCTCTTTTATCCTAGCAACCAGGTAACCAGGTTGTGATTTACATGAGAGGCTGGAAGATACTATATATATATATAATATATTATATATATAAAAGTGTAACAAAAATATCAATATATAAATAATCCAAATCCAGCATCAAGAATCATGTGATTTTTGGCTAGAGAACATTGAAACAAGTTTCAGGATGAAGCAAAGCAATTATCTCAGAAGATACACAAAACGACCAATTGCAATTTGATTTTGAATATTCCAGTCTTAAGTCCTATTTAAAGTGAACTGCCCCTTTAATCCCCTTAAGGGTGAAGGCACATGGAGCTACTTAGTAGAAGCTACTTGTCACGGCTACTAAACACCAGAAAATCCCCTGCCATAGACAATACTGAGAATTGCCTCTGTTAAAACACACATAGAGACAACTATCAGTAAATGATCAGCATTGTCTATTTTAGTAGCCATGACAAGTAGCTGCTACTAGTAGCTAAAAGGGACATATCAAGGCAGTGGGAGAGATTGCGATAGAGTGAGTACGGGGGGAGGGGCAAGAGGGGCAGAGAGAGATGTATAATCCATAGGTACATTCCCAAAATGCACACAATATAGGATTCCTGCTGGGGGGGGGGGGGGTATTTGTTGAGAGACAGCTCAGCAGCCGTGGCTGCCATACTGCATAATAGCCTGTGCCGGGAGTGTTAGGAAGCACAAAGCGCATTTTGTGCAAACTTGATTGAGTTAATATCATATCAGCAAATTTCACTCGGAGAAGAATCTCTTCTTTTCTTTGTGTCACAAACCAGCGCAGATTACAAATTTTAATGATCTGAAAATGTTTGGTATACAAAATCATGCTTATTTCACTATTAGCAAAAACACGAGCGATTTCTCAACATAAACACCCAGCTGTGTCTATTTTAAAAGCAGTTCAATGACAGCTTGCTCTTATGAGCATGCAATCAGCTCATTTCGCTTTCTCTCCCCCTTCTGTGTTAATCAGCACGTTGCTTGCTGCACAGCAGAGCACAAAGAGTGCAGTTGCTCCACATCACTCACTGTTTATCTAACCTGTATTCGCTAAAGAATCCGGTTACACTAAAATCTTGTCAGGCAAGAATGGGAGCTTACTAGGGTCCCTACACCTACCCCAGGTGAGGAGGTGTGTGCAGGTATATGCAGGGCTGCATTGCCAACCTTACTATACGTGGCTCTTACTCCCCTGTCTGTTTATTCTAGCGCAGATGCGATCATGTCATGTAGCTTTGTTTACACACATAATCACACACACACATATATAATCACACACTACAATATATATGCAGAAGCAATGCAAGTATATCACGAATAATCTTCTAGGTCTATCGTTTAAAATAGATTTAAACATATAACGATAGACCGATATATTTATGATGTGTGGATAAGTGACAATGATAGATGATAGCTAGATGATAGTGAAACAAAGCAGTAAATAATATAAACATACTAATATCGTGTATGTGTGTATATATATATATATGCGAAGCGCAGATTATTGCAACAGAAACACAGGGTAGTGCTGGTGAATATTTCTCTTTCTGCTTCATTCTCTATCCAATTTGTAATGATCTTCCTTAAAATTGTGTCAAGAACATAACTGAAATACGTTGAATTGAGAAAAGTCAGCCAAGTAGTAGAGACCTAGGGGGTCACTTAGGGTTAAGGCCAGACATAGTGGATTGTGAAAGGCCATCACTAAGTAATAGGGCTGCTATTTTATTCCCCCCCCCCAACATATTATACAACATGGCAAATAGTGACTGGTGCTACAGCAGAGCTGAATGTTTGGGGTGCAACTAAGTAACAATCGTCTCCAACCAGCAATGCCCCAGCAGATATGGATTGGTTTATTTACACTAGCCAGCTTGGGGTTAGCAGGGAGTAGAACATAAACAGTGTAAATATAAGGCAATCACCCACTGTCAGGACACAAAGTCATTCATTTGGAATCAAACAATATCCAGCTGAACACCAAGAGTCGCTGGGTACACAAACAGGGCAGAGCACTGCGATATCTATCATCTATCTATCTATCTATCTATCTATCTATCTATCTATCTATCTATCTATTTATCTATCTATCTATCTATCTATCTAATTATCTATCTATGTATCATCTATCTATCTGTCCAATCTATCTTCTGTCTTTCTATCTATACATAGGGCCTGTGCTCTATCATCTATCTATCTATCTATCTATCTATCTATCTATCTATCTATCTATCTGCTGTCTGTCTGTCTGTCTGTCTATGATGTACGTCTATCTATACATGGAAATATTTAAATATATATAGTAATATATATTATTATATATAGGTCTATGCTGTCTGTCTATACATAGATGTATTTATACATATATATATATAGCACACAAAGCCTGAGAGGCAGATGAGTGGCACATTCTGCTGCAGATGATTTTTCCTATAGAAATAATCAAGGCTACTGGTGTGTATCATGCATACATAATATTAATCATTCCATACGTGGCACCACAATCAAGGCAAGATTGGAAATTCAGACTCATGAATTTATAATATTAACCATTCTGCAGAGTTGGTATAATCATAGCGCGGAATCTGAGAAAACACTAAGAAATAAAGCAAAAGAAATCAAGCCTCCTTCCCTCCCTTATTGCTAGAAAGGCCACTGAAGGTGCAGCTGGCCCATTTGACAGTCAAAAAAGGGGGTGAGGGGAATTCCTGGTTGGGAAAGTAACGTATTTGTACAATTAGGAGGGAAAACAGCACTGATTTCAATGCCTGATGATATTAACCGTTCTACAGAATTAGTTTAATCATAGCATGGAATCAGAAAAAAACACTCAGAATAAGGCAAAAGAAACAAGCCCCCCCTCCTCTTGTTAGAAAAGGCACTGAAGGTGCAGCTGGCCCATCTAACAGTGAAAAGGGGGGCATTCCTGATTCAGATAGTAACATTTGCGCAATTAAGGCAAAACGCACAGATTTTACTGCCTTATAGCATCTATCCGTTAGTGCCCCCTCCCTGGTGTGGCCTGAACCCAGCCAAGCGCCTACTAAACAGGGGCCGACAGATCCATGCTCCTAAAATAATCCCCCCAAGCAGAGACTCATTACACACATTGTTACGTATTAGAACAAATAAATAAATAACATCTCGATTCAACATTCGGCGCACAATGTTACATTGTGTAAATCAAATCGCTACAATCGCTCAGAAAATCCTCAGTCCCCCAAGGCTGGCAAAGTAGTCCCTTGATTCTTCCACTTTCTTCCCTCCATGGTTATTTTCTCCCTAAAAAGAAAAAAAAAGGTATAAACAAACTTTAATCAATAAGAGAAAATATTGACGTATAAAAGTGAGATGGTCCAATACAGTGGGATGAAAGCAATGGCAGATATTTGGTAGGGAAAGAAGGAGAGGGGGGAGGAGAGGTAAAGAGATTCCCTCCCATATCCCTCCGCAAGGCAAAGGAGTTGGGGGGGGAGGGAGAGTGAGAAAGAGGGAGGGAAGAAACTTTGGGTGGGTCCTTGGAAGTATGTGCCATGTGATTGGCTGGAGGAGTAAGGAACGTTCTTGCACTCTGAGCTCTCCCATTGGTTCCAAGATGCAAAGGTTAAAGCAAATTCTTCTTTTTTCCCCAGGCTGGTGTCTCTGGGTCTGGAATTAATTGTAGCTATAGCTGTCTACTCTAGATGCACAGAGGGGACGCTTGTTGTGTTTATTTTGAAGGGACATGAAATAGTTTGCTGCATTCTCTCCCCTGGCTCGCACCCTGATTATATTTATATGTATATGTATTTACAGCCCTTTAATTGACGCCAATATTATGTGCGTTTGGTTTTTTGCTTCATGACTTACAAGTGTTTGGAGACGGTGGTGCGACAGAGCTGCTGCTGCTGCTGCGGCTGCTTCCTACTGCTGCGACTTGACTCGAGTGTCCGGCTCCAATCCTTGTGATATGTTGGACATGGGGGATAGGAAGGAAGTTAAAATGATCCCCAAGTCGTCGTTCAGTATCAACAGCCTAGTGCCTGAAGCCGTGCAAAATGACAACCATCCCCAGCCGCACCATCACCACCACCACCACCTGCAACTGCCGCAGCAGTCGCACCATCTCCAGCCCCACCACCGGCCGCTACAGGAGGAGGACGAGCTGGACAAGAGCCTCCTGGAAGTGAAGACAGAGAGCCTCCCCCCGGGTAAGGGAGACCCGGCTGCCTCCGAGCTGCCCGGGGAGGACAAGGAGAAGAGTGAGGACAAGAAGGCGGATGGTGGCGGCGGCAAAGATGGGGAGAATGGGAAGGAAGGGGGCGAGAAGAAGAACGGCAAGTACGAGAAGCCCCCCTTTTCCTACAATGCCCTGATCATGATGGCTATCCGCCAGAGCCCGGAGAAGCGCCTCACCCTCAATGGCATCTACGAGTTCATCATGAAGAACTTCCCCTACTACCGGGAGAACAAGCAGGGCTGGCAGAACTCCATCCGCCACAACCTCAGCCTCAACAAGTGCTTCGTCAAGGTGCCCCGCCACTACGATGACCCCGGCAAGGGCAACTACTGGATGTTGGACCCCAGCAGCGACGATGTGTTCATTGGTGGGACCACTGGGAAACTGCGCAGGAGATCTACCACCTCCAGGGCTAAACTGGCGTTCAAGCGGGGAGCCAGGCTCACCTCCACCGGGCTGACATTTATGGATAGAGCCGGCTCCCTGTACTGGCCTATGTCCCCTTTCCTTTCCTTGCACCACCCCCGGGCCAGCAGCGCCCTCAGCTACAATGGGACCACCTCAGCCTACCCTAGCCACCCCATGCCCTACAGCTCAGTCTTGACTCAGAACTCACTGGGGAGCAACCATTCTTTTTCTACGTCGAATGGCTTGAGCGTAGACAGACTGGTCAACGGAGAGATCCCTTATGCCACCCACCATCTCACTGCAGCCGCCCTGGCTGCCTCGGTGCCATGTGGCCTCCCGGTGCCTTGCTCGGGCACCTACTCCCTTAACCCTTGCTCTGTCAACCTTCTCGCTGGACAAACGGGCTACTTTTTCCCCCATGTACCTCACCCCTCTATAACCTCTCAAAGCAGCACTTCTATGGCAGCCAGGGCGGCTTCCTCTTCCACCTCCCCCCAGGCTCCCTCCACTCTGCCCTGTGAGTCCCTCAGACCTGCCTTGCCAAGCTTCACAACAGGACTCTCAGGAGGACTCTCAGATTATTTCACACATCAAAATCAGGGCTCTTCGTCCAACTCTTTGATACATTAACATCACCCTGGGACAAGACTGTAAGTGAACGTTTTACACACATTTCCATTGTACATGAGAAGTGAAAGGAAAAAAAAAAAAAAAGCAAGCGAACAAAAAAACAAAAAAAAAAATCCATAAAAAGACAAGTCCAGGTATTTTTTATGAAGTCCCCCTTATTTTCTGTACGTTTGTTGAGTCTCTAGGCTTCTGTATTGCTGAGATAAGGTGTGGTGTCCAAGCAAGTGGGTCAGACTGCTGACCCTTGTCTTATGTGACTCTAAACTAGTGACTGCTCTGCATTCTACTTCTGTTAGCAGCCCCCCCAGTCCCATGTCTGCAGTATTATTACTGGATCTAGCTCGGCAAAAATATTCCTTAATGATCAGCAACCAATACTAAAACTATCTACTCTCAGCAACTTGCAAATGCTAATTTGTATTTAACTGTCATTTCAATAAATATATCTATTTTTTGCCCATTAAATATGTATCCTTTCATCATGACACAAAAAAAAATAAAGGAGCTGGGTTTTTTGTTTACTTTTAGACCAAAGATTGGGTTGTAGATCATGCAGTCAGCCTACTGATACATAACAAAAAGAGAATAATAATAATATTAAATTCCATCAGTTTTCAGCACTGTCCATTCAGAAAGGGAAAAAAAAAATACTAGAAAAAATACAAGTTCTAGGGGGAAACTGAATACTGCCTTTAATTTGTGTTGTGTAGATTTCGATGTATGTGCTCACTAACCGGTCGGTTACCTTATTTTATTTTATTTTTCTTCCTATTTTATTTTTTTTTTTAATGTAGTGAAACGTTAAAGAAAAAAAAACGATTGTACTTCTAGGTAAAACCTTGCAAAATATGTATAACCCGTGTTGAGTAAAATGCATAAATTTGAGTGATTGTAATTGTTGTCTTTAAATCTCTTGATTGTGAAAATGTGGTCATATGCCCGTGTTTGTCACTTATACAAAATGTTTACTATGAAGACACAAGAAATAAACAAAAAAAATCAAAAATAGGCCAAATTCCTATAGAATACAGTTTTGTCTTTTGTCTATTAAATTAAATGTATTTGTGGGGTGGGGGTGGGGGGGAATAAACAGGGAACTCACAAAGTTCAAAGTAGGCCCTAACGTTATCCTGTTACATGGATTCGTATATATTCAATTATAGAGAAAGATGGGCGCATTGATAAATGCAGTATGTTTTATATGAGGGTTATACATCTGCACATCTTTGTCTGCATCATATATGTAACACACGTGTGTTTGTCTGTGTGTATATATTTGCTTTACAAAAACGTTGCTCCTCTTTAACTTAATTATGTATAATATAGATGTATATAAATATGTATATGTATAAATATATATATATACATTGAGTTACATATATATATATATGAATTCAATATAAATGAATTACATGGAGCAGATTTTGTAAATACAACTCAGATATATACACACTCTATATTCTATATGACAGTCTAAATTACTAACTTACTGGGGTTTATTTATGGTCACATTTCTATTTATGGCTTGACTTTCATTTTCAATGGTTATGATGCAATAGGAAAGCAAAGTTGCTGTTAATATATTTATGTCTACATATCTATCTATCTATTTATCATCTATCTGACTGTATGTAAATATATATATATATATATACATACTTGCATTCATGTATATATATATATGTGTGTGTGTGTGTTTTTGTGTAATTATTTATGATATAAAAATAGCAAAATACAATGTATATATGTATAAACATATATTATATATATATATTTATCTATCATATATATATATATATTCGTTACCTATTGCATTTTGCTGTAGTAATATTAATAGTTACACAAATAACTCTGTATATGAAAGATAGATAAATAGATAGACAGATAGATAGATGCATAGGGAATCGACCATTGGTTTAATGGTGTGTGTCTCATCCAGACCCGTTAGTGTATGTCTAAGATTGAGATTTTAATAAGGCAATAATTATACATGTCTCAGCGCAAAAAATATATTTTATTTGAGGATACAAGAGTTGACTTTCATGCAAGGTTTTCCCAGACGTTTATTTAAATGCATATTTAGGCCTATCATAATAATAATAATAATGCAACATTCTGGTATACTTTTTTCCAGAAGAAAAGCCATGTTTGAATGTAAAAATGTAAATGTTGCGGTGAAGGTTGGGAAGCCTCTATGCTGAGCACACACTGCAGCCTCTGGAAAATAATTACAATACCATAAAAAAGACTTTTTCGGCTAATTGGAGCCCGCAGGGAGTGATTACAAATGACTCATTTGTCACTGTTGTAGGGTATGAAATTTGCTCTGCAATGATGCAGTGAGCTGCCTGCCCTGACAATGGGCCTAAAGAAAAGGGAGCCGAGTGCAGCAGATACGATCTGAATGGAACCCCTCCAGTATTCAGCGGGCAGCACTGGCTTCTCCCAGTCAGCCCAATCGCCAGTAATGAGATAAATGCGTTTCATCAGTTTCTGGCCCTGAATATACACGGGGCTCAGCCACAGAGCTGACTCTCCAGTCAGGGAAGGTTGGGAACAGTTGGGAAAAGTTCCAGGCAGGATTTGAACTAAGCGATAAAGCCAACAAATCTATCAGATCTGGGGATTAGCCCAACACACCGACTCACCCCTGTCTCTGCATACAAACATCGCTCTGCCCCTCTCAGCTAAATGGCAAATATTGGGTTATGTGTTCCACTGCAATACCTGCATGGAAATACCCCAACCATGCATGGAAATACCCCAACAGCCAGGGGCAGGCACAGGGGGCATCTGTACATTAAAGGTACCAGCATCAATTCATATTAGGTTCATTATGGATTGTCTCATACAGGTATCTCCCTCTTGCATTCGCCTACTAGCAGGGTTGCTTTGTCCCTATTGCCCAGCCAGGTATAACAATATATACATATATAATTCTCTCAGTATATGGTGTTATTATATTCTGATGTCATGTGCAAATATTTATTTGGGAAGAAATAGATCTAAATCGATCTCCTCTCATTACTTATTGAGTGTACCAAGAAATGTGTATAAATGTAGGTATGTATGTGTGTGTGTATATGTGTGTGTGTATATGTGTGTGTGTGTATATGTGTGTGTGTCTGTGTGTGTGTGGAATTTGGTTTGATAAGCGATTCTGTGTATGTGGAAGGGTATTGGTGGCTCCCAGGTACCTCAGTTCTTTCACTGGGAGAATAAGTTTGAGGTTATAGGGACATTTCAGCTCTGTATATGATGTATGAGGCCTCGCTTGGTTGTATGTGGTACCCATATATATATATCACTGGGGCACTAAAAAGGCACTTATATCTTTATATAACCTTTATTATTTCTGTTTGAAGAAAACTTTTTGAGGCCTCAATGGACAGAAGGGAACATCGCCATGCTTCTTTCCCAATGTTAGGAGCAACATAGCCAAATGAATAGCTACAATGTGGATTTGCCCAAATGAAAGGGCCTAGGGTATGAGCAGCTGCACTGCCGCACATGTAGGCGCACAGGTCCTTAGTATCATGTGCAGACGGGTTTGGAGAGGTGAAGGTGCAGGGCCATGAGGTTTAGGACTGGCTGCCACTGACTTACTGGGCTTGACAGACTTGCCCTAGAGGGCGGAGCCCCCGAACATACCTCCAGCAAGGACCTTCCCTCTCAAACACCGCAGCCTCCCTCAAAAACACCGCATCCCTCAAACAGATGGGACCTTCACCTACAAATCTGCCAACGGCTTGGGCTCAGGTAAGCTGGGAGCAGAACAAATAGTAAGGGGTGTTGGGGGTGTCCTTGCTGTGCATTGTTTCCTGCATGCAATCCATAGAGCATAATAACTCCCCTTTAGGCGAGGGGCTCATACTAAAGTCACACAGTCGCCCTTGCAACTCTGAAGAAGATTTTCATGTCTTTTTTTTTTTCTCTCCTGTCTGTGCTGTTTTTGTTTAGACTCGCAATGAAGTTTGGAGCCTCTCGCTTCCCAGAAGCAGCATCTCCCACTGCACCCAGTAAGTCACAGCTCTTTCTTGCCTAATGTGACCAGTGTCTTATTAAATGCAAATGGTGTGCCCAAAATACAACAATAGTGCATTGTGTCCCGCTGTGTCATGTGGGAAGTGTGTGTCCTACTAAATGGTACCCACCAGCAAGCTGGAAATTATATGGGAACCGCTATTTGTCTTTTGCTGAGGAAAGGCCAATGTCACTGGACTTCGCTACACTATAATTTGTCGCTCTTGGCATTATCTCATGTTTGGCTGGATGAGATCTACAACCACATCCGTGACCTTTTGGGACTGGGATGCTGGGACTTAATGCACTGGAGCAAAAGCCCTACAAATATAACCGTGTCCCCCAGTAGCTCAATGGGCACTGGTACTGTGTGATATCACAATGGGCATCCCTTCCCCTCCGCATTTCCTTCTAATCATTCCAGATAAATATATCTTGAGAGCATATATGTCATAAATGTATGCAGCTGTGTATGGTCTTGTATATGCACCTCTGTCTAATTTAAAGAGTACAATTTATTAGTCTGGAATAATAAAATATATTGAGAACAAATCCCATTTTTTGTTTGCTTCCACGAAAAAAGAGATGAAAAATAAAACATTTTATTTGTGCTAGAATTATGTTTCAATTTATTTACATAAATATATATTTATATGTATATATGTAAAGGAAGATAATTATATTCGTTTAAAAATTAGATGTATATATGTGTGTGTGTATATATATACATGGTATACATTTATTTTAATAAACACAAACAAATAAAATATATATATATTATTTATTTATTATAACGATAATAATTATTTTAACAATGATTTCAACAATTTCAGTTCTGTGCTGATACTTTTCATGTTCTTGTAGATCTGTGCGATTTCCTCTTCGACTTTGTTATGAGAATAGACGGAAGAGGGCGCTCGGCGGCAGGTAAATACAATTTCCATTTCCCAGTTTGCAGAGCTAGTGTTCCAGAAGAGCAGGGGAAATAGCCCTTGAGCAAAATGATTGTTGCAAAGTAGATTCTTTATGTTGACAAATTAGGCTACTGTGAGTACCTGTGCTTATTTTTTATATATACCGCTCGCTTAGTATTCACTTCTTTCGTGTTAAATTTAGTTCTAATTCAGACAAGAGACTGATGCTCAGATATAATATGAATTGCATACAAGAGTTCGAATTGTTAGGGGATATAATGTGTTTTTTCTGCAAGTTGGGCCATTATAATTATCCTATGTGAAATAAATGGTTTTAAGGCGCTGATAGCAATGTGAGCAAAACTGCTATATAGATCTAATGAATTACCTTGTTACATACAGGGGTACTGTGAGGTGCTCAGCTGGAACTGCCTGACACAAACACATTTTTATAGATATATGTGTGTATAAATTTTATATATATATATATATATATATATATATATATATATATATATATATATATATATATATATATATATATATTTAGAAAAAATATATATATTGGAAATACGGTATCCTGTAGACTATATGCGCTAACACTTGGCGCCAGATGGTGAAATAGGAATTAATAATAAATCGATACAGATAATGCGAGAAAGAGGAGTTTATTAACTCTTTGAATTATTTTTATAAAATATACTAGTTTTTTACACTACCGGATGAACTGGATGAAAAGATTTACCATATATACAATTTAGAATAGATTTACCATGTATACAATTTAAAATAAGGTAAATTGTCCATATGTGAATTATATAGATACGTTTGTGCGTGCGTAAGAGAGTAAATAGTATTGCGTTGGATAGGGAAGGATGAATAGATAGATAAATAGAAAGTCAGGACAGTCACGGATATATACATTAGTGATCTTAACAGGAACAAAAATCGCTACTTAGGCAGTCTATTTTATCATTGTGTTTCCAGTTACTTTTCAGAGAGTAACAAAGACGAACACTCTATTAATGTCTGAGGTTGCTGGAGGAATATATCCCCTTGGGAATATTCTATTGAAACAGTGTTGATATTGTAAGAAAAAAAGTGAAATACAACGCCCAGAATATTATATTCATTTGTGCTATAGTTTTATTACGAGTGTAAATAAAGAATGGGTTTTTTTATTCATAAATAATTAAGTATTCTCATAATGCCCTCTGCACTAGCGCAAACTGCTTGCCTGATATTATAGCAACAGCAAAGAATATAAAATACGCTAAGTTCCTAAATGCTCAAAAACAAACAACATAATACAGATATAGAGATTAAATAACATTCATTTTTGAACGTTGATTTATATTATATTTTGAACACAAAAACGCGGCGCCACAGCCTGTGTATCTGTCAGCAAATACAAATATTTTATCATTATTATCAGGCTTGGGGAGTCTGTTGTTTTGGGCAGTATTTATCTCTTAATTGCGCTGGGAAATGATGAGCTGCTATTAAATTTGCCGATTTCTGATTACAATGGGAGGAGATGAATCGATTGCTTTTTCATCAATAAAAAAAAACTGCCTTTATCGATCTGTGTGTTTACTTGTACCAAGCTTTAGAGGTTTGCTCCAATCTCTGTTTGCTGATCTACATAGCTCTGGCCACACTCGCCCCCAGTATCACTTCTACCCGCGATATCTGCTCTATAATCTATCTATCTATCATCTATCTATCTATCTATCTATCTATCATCATCTATCTATCATCTATCTATCTATCAATCATCTATCTATCTATTATCTATCTATCTATCTATCATCTATCTATTATCTATCTATCTATCTATCTATCTATCTATCTATCTATCATCTATCTATCTATCTATCTATCTATCTATCTATCTATAATCTATCTATCTATCTATCTATCTATCATCTATCTATCTATCTTGATCATGCACCGTTGATCGATAGATAGACAGATAGATGTGTTTAGGTATTGCCACACATACACGAAATTTTATTGATAAATTAAAAATATATATTCAAAAAATAACCCCACTAAAAAGTCTATTATGAAAAACCAGGTCTGGTTGCTTTATTCTGCTTTATATGAAAAAAACCCAGTTCTTAATTTATACCATACACATAAAAGAATAGAAATAAAATTATAAATGCATGAATGTATTATTTGTGGTTGCTTTCTTGTTTCATGGGCCCAAATGATGTTATTTTACAGATGATTATTCTGTGGCCTGTTGGATATTTACAATTTTCTTTTAGTAGCTAGTTCATTTCTAGTACATTTATATGTGAATGTATTTCTTTATGAGATTTGAAAAAAAAAATATAGCTAATGACATGGCCTCAAATTAGTTAACAATAACGTAATGAATTTGATGATGTCAGCAGAAATAATTACACAGTATATAAAGTGCCCAAACAAATAAGAGATTCCAGAGCTGGCTATTTGGCGCCAGTCTGTTGCCCCTTGCACCAAACAATACAATATACACTGCTTATTCGTAAAATAATTCCTGTTGCAGTTGCACTCCCATGAGAAAGGTGCTGAGCCCAAGGGTGCGATTATAACATAACCATAGGGAGGGAAATATTACAAACGATGTTCTTTTATAACGAATATCCCCTTGCTTTACCTCCTTCAAAGTAATTAGAGCAGGAAGCTTGTGCTTGGGTTTCCAGAAAGCATAATTATTTACGAATATTCGTCATAAATCAAATATTTATTTATAGATCTCCAAGAAGCATTTTGTCGTTTTGGCTGTCAGTGCACAGTGTTCCTTCAGCGCTGCGCTTTCGAGTTACAAATACACTTTGGGGTTGGTTTAGAATTTAAATTAAGAATATTATTTTGACACCAATTAGATATTTGTGCTTTCTTGGTTCTTGCTCTTTCCGCTGACATGGAAAATGCATTAAGTGATAATGAAAAGTCTCCTTCTTGTGGTTAATTAAACCCACAGAATTTCATGGTGGTTCTGTAGAAAGGTACAAACTTCCATTACCAAAGCAGATACCATCAGCGGCTGAAATATATGTTGGAGGAAATGTACTCCTTACCAACCTGAAAACTCTGCCAATATGTGCAAAGCTCCTGCTTGATAAATAACATAGTGTATGTGCAAGTTGTCAACTACAAGGTAAACAAAAATAGCTCATTAAATGCATGTATTTATGTGAATTGCCAAGATAAACAATCGAGAGGTAAACAATTGTTGTGCATTTTATTTTTATATGAGAAGCTTGGCAGGAATAATTCAAGCGTAGGGTTGAGTTTGATGAACAGATTATCTTTTATCAACCCCAGCTACGATGGAACAAGGACTAACTAGTTATTAGTTGTTGTGAACCTATAATTCTTATCACCTCTGCTGGGTAGCTTCCCAGTGTTCAGAAATATAGGAGGGCACATCATTAAAAAATGCTTTGGCAGGGCTAGAGAAAGATCAGTGCTGTTTCAATGCAAATAGGTGCAGCCTTTATAATTGCATTGGTATTTTGTATGAGTGGCTTCTAGCCTGCTGACTCTGGTAGCCCTGTGGCTTGCTGTCTGTACAGTAGGATTGCCCACAGTTAGATAATACTCCTTTGTGGCCTGGAAGTCCATTCCCTCAGGGTGAGAATGTGACTCCTGTAGGGAAGAGCAGACAGTGCCCCTAACAAACTATTCCTGTCGCAATCATCGTGATGTCGCTGCCCAGTGCGGATTTCATCTACTACTTTTCTTTTTTGCTACGAATAAAATGCAGATGGATCTATTTAGGGCGAAGATAAACGGAACTACTTAGTAGCAGCTACTAAACAAAATCCCTTGCTGGGAATTGCCTCTGCTAAAACACATGTAGAGACAATTATCAGTAAATGATCAACATTGTGTATTTCTATAACCCTGACAAGTAGCTGCTTCTAGTTGCTCTGTGTGTCTTCACCCTCAGTCGCCTGCTAGGCTTGGGGTATTCTGATAATATCGAATCCTAGACTGTTGCACTTGCTTCCTTGGGGAAAGTTTACATACGCGATTGCGATTGCCGTTGAGTCTTTTGCGTTTCTAACTTTAACAATTTGCCCAGGTCTCCAATTGGACACAGTCATTGCAAGTTGAGTATTTTCCTATTTGTTGTGTACATTGGCTTTTCCAAGAAAATTGCAGCTTCAGTTGCTAATAGTGTAACCATCATTTCTAAGGATGATTTTTTCATTTTTTTAATTTACCCCTTGTATATACCAGACAAGACGCAACAGCAGACTACTGTGATGTGGGATCGGAAATTGCAGCAAATCAAAAGCGATTTTCTTTCTCACCTGGATGAGCAAATTGCACCGATCCAGTGATTTTGGTTTGCGTCTTTAAACTTTCAAGTCGAAATCAAATTTGTTTTGCAGTCCAGAAAAAAACAACTTCAGCAACGGTCTAAATACTGAAACACGAATGCAGCAATGATCGACAATTTGCCTAAATACAAATGAATTCCCGTTATTATCGTGTTGCATTAAACTGTTCATCCCCTGGAGTTGTTTAGTGGCCGGAGTTTGTGGCCTGTGATATCTCTCTCCATAACCAGCCATCACTTTCCAGCAGGGCCATTAATAGAAATCAACATTTTCACTGGGACCCAATACAAGAGGAGCATTGCATTTCTGTTATACAGAAAGAAATATCTATTTTAAGGTCCCCAATAATAACTTGGCCCCAGGCAGCTTTGTTCTTAATCGTTGTAGATGTAGAGAAGCGACAGAGCTAATATCACTGATCCCTTAGTGGCATACTCTCTCCCATACACAGATATTTATTCCTGTAACAGAACAAGCAAGTTGCAACTATGTGTATTGTATCCAAAGGATAATTGCTATCTCTGCATTAAAACGATCTGGCAGTCCTTTTGCTGCAATATATAATATAACAAAATGTAGCTGTGTCGGACAATAACACTCTCAGTCAGCTGAGGAAAAGCACATGGATTGCCAAAAATAAATCTATTGTTAAACAATAATCTACTGAGGCATAAACATTTGCATTGCACCTTAGGTAGGAAGGATTAGTGTGCATTTAGCAATATTTTCTTATGTGCAAGGAATATAGGTGTTCTTGACAAAAAAGCTTTCTCTGGAGTTGAAATAATATATATAAATAATAATGCCCTCCCTAAAGTACCTGCATTGCAGTGGCCCTGGGGACTTGCCTTGTTTTTGTACCAATAAACCATGAAAACTTTGCTTTAGAACAAAAGAGTTTTCCTGTTGTCATGTTTTTTTTTGTAAACACACACCATAAACACTGGGGCATCCCATAATCTAAGCCTGCATCATTTTTGAGATCCTGATAAACTGATAAAAATAATATATATATTGTATTAATTTATTTGTTTCTTTATGTTTTAATGCATTTCTTTTAGTTAAGCAGCCCATGTGCTTACAACAAAATAAAAAAAAATCTTAAATAAGGCTGACGCTAAATGATATTTTGTTATATGTTTAATAATGCTAATGTTACTCCTGGTGGCCACAGAGCTTACAATGTAATGCTTCTCTCCACCCCCTACCCCCCCCCCCAAAAAATATTAGGATTAGGAGAAAGATGATATACTCACTAGCTATTTACTAAAACTTTTTGGTGTGACTATTGCTGGGGAAGTAATCGTCCCCTAAATGTGATATGTTATATTAATGGCCCATTTTTATTTTTATTATTGTTATTATTAATAATAATAATAATAATAATAATAATACTCTTTCTAAATCTGAGTACCCTCCATGCGCTGCTTTCATCTTCATCATTTATGTTGTATTTATATAGTGCCAGCAGGTTATGGTTGTATTACCTTATAATAAACAGGGGATCTATATTTATAATGTAACTCCCATAATACATTGTTGGTACTTAGCTATAATGTGTGTAGTAGAGGTTATTACTACTGTTTATATCAGAAATCATTAGCCCATAAATAATATTGATGAATCACTAGTGAGATCAGTAAATATGTCCTGTAACGATAAAATCTGTGCATGTATTGTGTATGTGATGATATCCTTGGGGGACCTACAATGGAAGTCACTGTCGTAAGATTGGTGTCTGCCAAATATTTTATGTTCAGAACATCCTCTGATTTATTATTGTTAGTATCCTACAATTTCAGTCTGAATGTTAGTTTCAGTTTATTGCATTTAAATGTACGACCGATATCTGAATGTTCGTTGGAAGAAGACTAAAATCTGAAGGTGTATGGCCACCTTAACTCTCTCTATGCGCTTTATAGTCCCTCTTTAAAAGCAGGGACTGACAGGGCCACAATCACTCAAATTTATTAGTTTTATAAAAATGTGGAAATTGCAACCAACTCACTATGAGAAAGGGAAAATTTTTATTGGCCCATATTTCCAATTCTAAAAATGCATATTATAAGCAAAATAAGCACTGGAAATGTGAAAAACAATGCACTGTGCGTACAAAAAAATGAATAATGGGTTAATTATAGTATGCACAGTTTTATACACAGATAGATGATATATCTATGCATGATCAAGATAAATATACTACAGATAGATTAGATAGATAGATAGATAGATAGATAGACAGATAGATATAGAGATAGATGATAGATAGATAGATAGATAGATAGATAGATAGATAGACAGACAGACAGATAGATAGATATAGAGATAGATGATAAATAGATAGATAGATAGATAGATAATTGATAGATTGATAGATAGATAGATAGACAGACAGACAGACAGATAGATAGATTTTTCTAAATAAACAGGACTGGACTGGTGTTATTTTTGCTATTATTATTGCTTAAGTGAATAGAGTGATATTATCACATTTAGTTGCAATTTCCCAAGCAGATGGTAGTAACCCCCCAAAATTCAGTGCATAAGGAGTTAATGTTCCAGAGAAAATAATTCATCATTTATATAATTTAAAGATGGTGTGCCCCCAGGCCACTAGTCCCCCTGCCCCCCACTCGCTTCCAAAACCTTTACTTTCTTCCTGCGGTTCCTCCTATAGCAAGAACTGGGGACTGGGCAGGCGGGAGATTCAAACAGCTGTCAGAATCTCCCGCCCAGTCCCCGGGGTCAGATTGTGCCAGCGGGCACCATGCCACCCCCAGATCTCAGCCGCCCTAGGCCCGGGCCTCTGTGGCCCACAAATCCATACCTGATAATTGTATGTGCTTTACATGTGCAGAGTTTTACTGCTGTTTAGTGACTCTAGGCTTTATAAATATGTTTTATTATTATTGTTAATAATAGTAATATTAAAGGCAAGGCCTAATATTGGGTGGTTGTTTGTAATTCTATTTCTGTTTTCAAGTGAGCCTGGGGATAGCTATAGGCATATACTGCAAGTGAAACAATCCTACTGAGGGTTTCTCTCGCAAAAGAACAGCAAAGCAGACATTTGAAAACATTTTAGCAGAAATTTTGTAGGAAATTCAGAATGTAGCCAGATGAAATGTAAGCTCTTCCTTCATCTCAGTTCCCAGCCTCCCACTCAAGGGCCTACTCATCAAGCTCTTCTCTCATTATGGCTGAGCCTTTTTTTTTTTTTTTCTTTATTCTACTTATTAAACTGTCAGCTGAAACGGTCAGCAGGTGAGTTTACACAGGAAAGGTGCCCTATCAAAGAAGATGTAGTGGAGCGTCGTACGCTCATAATATCTAATTTACCATATTTCATACTGCCTGTCAGGAAAGAATAATCCGAGGCCAGTGAACAAAGAGGGGAAAATCAGCATTAGTCATTGTGGCCCCGTTGCAGTAAATACAGTGCAGTTGTTTGAATACACCTACCCAGTTTATTATGGCAGAAACGGCACAGAAATGTCACTTGGCTGTACATATATGAAATTACCTGTTCCCTCATCGATCAGCAAAAGCCATTAGCTCAGCTATTTGAACACAAAGTAAGAATGTGAATTTCCTCCCAGCAGCTCTGCCTGTGTTGATTCTCAGCTCAGCTAATCAATTATTTTAATATTCCTTTGCGTTGCAAGCGGCAGCCATGCCCAAAAAAAGAATTCATTTTTCTTAGGTGAAAAGGTATTTGACAGACATAGGCGGAAATGTTTCCACAATGTAATAGACCTTAGATATGCGCCACTGATTGTGCGGCTTGGGGGAAAGCGTTTGACTCTTTGGATTCTTTTTAACACATGTATGTATGTATATAGAGCTGCTTGTATTCCCAGCACTGCACATTTATACAATACAGTAAAGGTACAAGTATTGTAATAAATATAAATATACAAAGGTACAGAGATTAAGTGCCATGTGCCAAGAAAGACAAGAGGATGGAGGCCCCTGCCCCATAGAGCTTGCAGTTTAATTGGGAGGGTAAAATACAGGCACAAACAGGTGCTGCCATGCACTTCTAACCATGCACTATTTGCAGTGCTGGGCAGTGCCAGGGGGTGGAACCTGCTGCACTGGGGCACAGAGACATGGCGGGCTATGCAATGGGGGCCTGAGTAGCAGGGGCCTTGTGGTGAGGTTTCCAGTGGGACCAGATACCCAAGTCCAACATTGTTAACTGATCAAATGGAAATTGTTGTTACCAACCTATCTATTTCACCAACAATGCACCCTCCAGTCTCTACATTATACCCATCACATATATACATTCATAACTATATATGTATATATATATATATATAGGGTCCCGGGTGAGGACCGAAACATCAATGAGTATCTTTCTTTGATAACATTTTCCTGGTGTGCATCAGCATTTTTTACATATATATATATTTCTATAGCAATAGTGGGTATGAAGTTCTATAGTTTTATTATACAGAAACATAGACGCACAAGATGACTAGATTACTGGTTAACAAGACCCGTACCACATAACTACTGAGGCCCATAATAAAAAGTAAAAACATGCTACTCCTGCTTAGTAGTTTAAGGGTTGAAAGGGTGATTGTACCAAAAAGCACATGTTCTAAAATGCATAATATACATGTGCACTTTCATACACTACATTAGACTGTAAGCTCCTATGACTGACAGAGAGAAGAGAGAGATAAAGCATTCCCTTTAAAGCACTGCTATAGTAAAGGACCATAATAATAATGATACTGTATTTAAAAAATGTTATGTTGCCAGCAAGTAAAGGAACGTATTTATTCCTTATGGTGACACATAGGGCTGGATGCAGTAATGATTAATATTTCCTTAATTTATAAACAGTAATTTCATAAAAAGTGAGCAAATATTTCCTGATTGGCTAATGAATTATTGACTATATCAGCCCATGTTTTCCTGTCATAACTAGGGTTAATAGCATACAGTTATTGGATCATCTAAATAACATCATGGTCACTGTTAGTGGGATTATCAAGAAGTATCTCTGATCTACCAGATGATCTGCCATTGCTAACCCTGTAATAATACCTAATATACACAATAATACCATTAGCATTTAAAAGGACAGGTACCTACACCATGCCTACACCAAAAGCAATGCATTGTGGGTAGCAGTGTGTCATATTACGTATACAGAATTCCATTGTCCAAAAAAGCTCCGAATTATGGGAAGGCCATCTCCAATAGAATATACATATATCTATAACTAAGATATAATTGATCCTTATTAGAGGTAAAACTATCCTATTGGGTTTCTTTTATGTTTAAAGGAGAGGAGGAAAGGCTAAATTACTGGGGGTGCCAAATGCTGCTTTCAATAGCAATCACATTTACAAATAACTTTAAAAACACTAGAAAACTTCAATAAATTCACATTGGATAGTTACTTGGAATTATGTTTTCTTTTATTAGGCAAAAACTTATTTTTGGGGTTGACATGTCCTCCTTTAAGATATGGAGATCCATTTTAACTAAACCCATTTCCATATATAATGCCTGGTCTTGCACGGCACTAATTTTGGTGTTAATATATGTAATAAAGCAGGTATTTAACCTAAGTGAATCGAGGGATATCACTTTTGAAAGTGAAAGTACAAATTCTACCTCTCTAAGTGATAATAACACCAAAAACTTTAGTAAATTCAACGCTAGACCAGCAGCGACTGTCACTTCTCTTAGTAAATCAAGCCCTTTCTGAATAATGTTATTACATTATATTTATGAACAATCTTCCTTGAGTGCTTGCCTACTGCTTTTCTTCTATTTAAGTGACATGGTTTGCTGATCAGAAACTGGCAGAGCTTTGCATCTAACCCAAGCTGACCCTCCCTGCCTTTTGGTCACCAGCTGGTAGGCTTATGGATTCTATTGATTGCGCACTGTAGCATTAAGAGGGCATAGCATTACTGAAGTGATTCTCAAACAGCACCAGAGTTGGTCTTAGACATGTAATCTATGGCAACCACTCAAATGTTTGCTTTCATTATTCTAACCTTACTGTAATTAGTTAAACAAACTGCTGATTGGTTTCTATAGTTTACAGGGCTAGGTCACACTTTGCATTTTGTATCCCACAGCCACACTCCCTTCCGAGAGGCTATTATACCCAATGCTACTATAGGCACCATCTCTTCCTACTATACCTGCTATCCCACAGCCACAGTCCCTTCCCAGAGGCTATTATCCCCCCACTGCTACTATAGGCACCATCTCTTCCTACTATACCTGCTATTCCACAGCCACAGTCCCTTCCCAGAGGCTATTATCCTCCCACTGGTACTATAGGCACCATCTCTCCCTCCTATACCTGCTATCCCACAGCCACAGTCCCTTCCCAGAGGCTATTATCCCACTGCTACTATAGGCACCATCTCTCCCTACTATACCTGCTATCCCACAGCCACAGTCCCTTCCCAGAGGCTATTATCCCACTGCTACTATAGGCGCCATCTCTCCCTATTACATCTGATAACCAAAATTTTCCCACTATTAATGGGGCCTGACTCCCCCCCTTTAGCTTGGGTGCTGCTAAATATGATCCTGCTAAGACTTATAAATATAAGGACTTATAAGCATATTAACCATTTTTAGAGTTTTTTTTGTTAGTTTTTTTTCATTAAGGCATTTTAAAAAGGCATTTCTATTTTATTAATATTTAGTATTTCTTGCTGCTGCCCTCCATGCTACTGTGTACACAACGCCAGCTCGTTTCTCAATCTAATAAGTCTGAACAGGTTTGCATTGTCATGGTTGAGGTTCTGTTTTAACCAGGCAATCTACTCATTGTGCAATGGGGCAAGCAAACCAAGCATGCAGAAAGCTAACAGAACTATGGCAATGCAACCACTGGGCAGGACTCTGTGTGCAGCCAGAGTAAACAGTCTCCAAAATGATAGGGAGCGAAGAGCAGTTGCCTTGTAACCTATGGAAATGGCTTGGGTGCAGGATGAGAGCATTACCCAGCCTCCCCTCTTGCCCTGGCCTGCTCTGGTTACCAAGGGCTCAGCTCACAGGGCCTAAACCTGATCTTTGTGAATGAAGCAGAAAACACTCGACAGCTCGTGAATAATCGTTTTAATGAGTGCGTAAAGCGTGCGACGGGGTGTTCAGATCTGTGGGGTTAAACAAACAACTTGTACTGAGAGCAAATCCCATTGTTTAAGTGCAAAGTGGTGTCAGTTCAATTTCCCCGCTCTTCCTTAAACCTATAGATCAAACAGAAGGGTATCCACTGTTTCCCCATTAGGAAAAAATAACAATATTTTACAAATGTGAGTTTGATCTGCTCTTACGGCCAAGATCCTTCCCTCCTTAATCCTCTCCTTAACCCTCATTGCTCCCTTTTGCCCCCTTTTAACCTTTTTTTTCCCACTGTTTTTTTTAATTCTTGTTCTGCTGATTCCATGCTGCTGTATCCCCTGTGCAATTCACTGCTTCTCTAAATTTAGAATTCTATTTAGCTTGCAGTAATGTAGACTTGCCAGGTCTAATCCTGTTTGCTTCTGTACTATTGTACTACCTGGTGGACCAAACAGGCACATGCCTGATGAGTTTTATTGTACTTTATAGGTAAAATAATCTGGGTTTTTTGGGATATTATTATTTCTGTTTAAGGATGGAGGGGGGATTATTAAACAAGAAGTGAGTGTGTATGAAATGAGTCTAATAAGCCTGGGAGTTTAATACACTCACCCTGATTGGCTGCCTGACTTGCAACCTCATTGGCTGTCACCACCCTCTGTGACTGTCAGTTTAGTTTCCCCCCTACATACGGACTCCCAGCTCCACTGAGTAACAGCAGCAGGCACTAAACCCCCATGGTGAAATGCATCTTGAAGGTATTCCTTTCCAGGGTAAATGTACCCTGTTTATAAGCATGGTTTATTTGTACTTTATTTACCTATAAAAGAAAACTAATACATATGGACTTGCTTATTTCACAGCAGTGATGAGCGAATCTATTGCATTTCACCAAAAAGTTAGTGAAACTGCTGAAAAAAATTGCAAAACAACGAAAAATTTGTGAAATGCATGGCCAATAGGCTTTTTTTTTTACGCAACTTTTTTTTCCTTACTCCAAATGCATAAAAGTCAATAGGCAGTTTTTCCTCACTCCAAAAGCACTGAAGTGAATAGGTGTTTTATTTGCAGCAATTTTCTTGTGGGTTTTTTTGGCAAATTTTGTGCTGCAGTTTCACAAAAAAAAAATTTATACGGAATGAATACATGGCGAAAAATAAATTGCTCATCACTATTCTGCAGCTTAATGAAACTGCAGTATAAAAAATGGTAAAAGACCCTCAGCAAAAGCATACTGGGTTCTTCATTTATGATGGGAAATATAATGATACATATTGAAAATGCAACTCAGTCGGGACACCTAATGGAACCTTATAAGCCGACCCTATATGTGCTGCTTTTCAAACTCTGTTACTTCTGATTCCAACCTTATGAGTAATATCCATAGACTCTAATTAAACAGTGACACAAATCATTAGGAATGGTAAAATGCTTTCTTGGCATTTACAAAGTAATAACATTGGAACTATTCACCACTTAGATGAGGGGACACGTTTGTTTTACTCAGCAGGAAAATATATATAATACACTCAATGTTTCAGAATAATGGTGCAGTAGAAGTTCTTGATGCCCATAGTCATGTTTCTATCCATAAAGTATCAGTGAGCAGTATTGTGAGCTGTGAGACATTGTGTTGCATCGAGTTGTACAGTAGGGAATGTTTATATAAAGAGAAGTAGTTCAGCACCAGCTGGAGGGCTGCATTTGGACGTTCCTGATAAAGACCTAATGTAATATTTTATTTGTACTTACAGCCTTTGTGATTCTAGGGAGCCCAGGCAATATTCTCTTTCTGGTTTACCCTAAAGCTAGCCTTCATATTCTCATTTCTTCTAGTATGACAATGTTTTCAAGGCCCTGTTCCTTAACTTTGAATACCAATGTGTTCATCAAGGTTTAATGCAAGCTGAAAGTTCTAGCAGGGGTTTGTTAAAAAATGAATATTGTCCCAAATATCCCACGTACCCTAAGGCTTTAATGGCCCTTATATTACTTATGTCACTTTGTATATAAATAATTAGAATAAACTACCCCTTATTTTAAAGGAATACTGTCATGGGAAAACATGTTTTTTTCAAAACACATCAGTTAATATAGTTTCTCCAGCAGAATCCTGCATTGTAATCTGTTTTTCCAAAACACAAACAGATTATTTTATATTTAATTTTGAAATTTCACATGGGGCTAGCCATATTCTTCATTTCCCAGGGTGCCACAGCCTTGTGACCTGTGCTCTGATAAACTTCACTCACACTTTACTGCTGCGCTGCAAGTTGGAGTAATATCACCCCCCTCCCAGCAGCCGATCAGCAGAACAATGGGAAGGGAGCAAGATAGCAGCTCCCAGTAGGTATCAGAATAGCACTCAATAGTAAGAAATCCAAGTCCAGCTTGGGACTCCTCCAGTTACATAGGAGTAGGAGAAACAATAGGTTATCTGAAAGCAGTTCTGGCTCCTTCTGAAAGCTCAGACTCAGGCACAATGCACAAGAATAAAATTTTAAATGGCAGAGTAAATTATTTGCTATGTAAACAGTGCAATTTAAAAATAAAAAGTACACCTTAAAAATCACAACAGTATCCCTTTAATAAATAGGAACCAATAGATGGTGCTTTAAAAACATCTACTTCATTTTGATAAATGCACACAATAAAAATTCACTTTCTGTGGAAACTGTACATTCATCTCTGCATCAATAAAGCACAGCCAGATTGGATTGTGGGAGTTACATTAATATGGAAGGGAAACATATGACCTCATTAATGCCAATGGTGTGTAATTAGCAGACAAATGGAAATGAAGCATTTTTTTCCTGGATAGTATATAAATCAGTTTTATTGGCACTTATATCCCCTACATATTTTCGGCGGAGTGCCTTTAACGTTACATAAATATGTGCATCGCTGCCATTACATTCTGGGGCCTATTTTAAGCTTTTCTGTTTATTGAATGTCAGATTGCTGGTGTAACTGCTGGCAAAGGAATTGGTATTAATGTGTGGCTTGATACTGATGCTATTATGGGTGCTAAATATGATTGCAATTCAGTGTCCCACTTGACTAACAACTGGTAACGTTACCACCATTGCCCTCCCCCATATTTAAAATGCATGAAGGCAACAGGCATAGAAATAGTCAGCGCAATGTAACAATTGGAAGCCTGGGATCCCTTGATTCTTGAAGCTGCCATACTTTAAATAGAACAAATAATTACAGTTATTAGCAGTGTTTACATCACCCACTCTAATCCAGTGATAACAATAATGCCAGGCTGGGGAAGTGTAGTACATGAACTTTCCCTCAAACCATGGTACATATAGGAGCTGATTTACATACATAGATGCTAAATTGTAGTTGTCAATAGCAACCAGTCAACAGTAAGTTTGGAACAACTACACCTGGAAAAATGATAGCAAAGGCATTATCGGCTGCAAAAGGTAACTGCACTTGTACAATATTATAGCAGCTATATGTGTAAATCAGCCCTATGGACAGTGCATCCAGTAGTAGGGTAAGCTGCTGGTTGCTATTAGCAACTGCACTTGTGCGCTTAAGAACCTATGTTTGTAAATCAATCCTATGGATATTAAATCAGCTGACATAACCATATTTGAGCACCCCCAAAACTGGCATCTACCTGTGCTATACTAACATGAGGAGGGGATATTTCCCCTATAATATGCTGATTACAATTTCAAAATCAAGGGATTTTTTCTAGTTTATGAAAGCAAGTTTTTATTTAAGATGCAGAGCTTGATTAAAGCTTGGACTCACTATATGTATGATCTACAACTACAGGTATAGGATCCATTATCCAGAAACCTGATATCCAGAAAGCTCCAAATTATAAAAAGCCATTTCCCATTGACTCCATTTTAGTCAATGAATTATAATTTTTAAAAATGGTTTCCTTTTTCTCTGCAATAATAAAACAGTACCTAGAACTTGATCCTTAGATATAATTAGTTCTTAATGGAGGCAAAACAATTCAGTTGGGTTTATTTAATATTTAAATGATTTAAGTAAACAAACAAAATATAATCCAAATTATGGACAGATCTCTTATTAACCCCCAAAAGTCCTGAGTCCTGACAATTCTGGATAACAGAGGTTCTACTACATATTCTACCCTCTTCTGCCTATAACTTAAGCACCAATATATTGTGTTAACATGTTTGTTGATGTCAGAAGTTTATGGTAAACAGACCTTAATATACTGTTTAATGTCATTAAAAAAACACTCTTGAATCAGTTGTTGTATCCTGCCCAAGTCATAAATAAATGTGTGTACTATATTGTATGGCGTTTTTCTGTTTAACAAATCCAAAGCTTGTATTTCAAGGAATGTATAACTAACAGTGTTAATGGGGGGGGGGGGTTCACCTTCTAGTTAAGCTTTAGTATGTTATAGAATTGTCATTTCTGAGGAACTTTTCAATTGGTTGTCATTTTTTATCTTTTATAGTTTTTGAATTATTTGCCTTTTCCTTCTGCCTCTTTCCAGCTTCCAAACGAGGGTCACTGACCCCAGCAGCCAAAAACCTATTGCACTGCGAGACTACAATTTTATTGTTATTGTTACTTATTATAACATATCTTTCTCTTCAGCCCCTTTGCTATTCATTTATCAGTCTCTCATTCAAACCACTCCCTGGTTACTAAAGTAATTTGTACCCTAGCAACCACATAACTGCTGAAATTCCAAACTGGAGAGCTGCGGAAGAAAATGTAAAATAATTAAAAAAAAAAACCCACCATTAATGAAGACCAATTGCAAATTGTCTCAGAATATTACTCTCTCATAATAAAGGTTAAATCAAAGGTTAACTACTACTACTACTACTACTACTACTTATAATAATACAGGTATGGGACCTGTTATCCAAAATGCTCAGGACCTGGGGTTTTCCAGATAAGCAATCTTTCAGTAATTTTGATCTCCATAACTTAAGTCTGCTAAAAATCATTTAAATATTGAATAAACCCAATAGGCTTGTTTTGTACTGTTTTATTATTACAGAGAATTTTTTTTTAACAATTAGAATTATTTGCTTGTAATGGAGTCTATGGGAAATGGCCTTTCCATAATTCAGAACTTTCTGGATAATGGGTTTCCGAATAAGGGATCCCATACCTGTAATAATAATAATAATAATAATAATAATAATTTATTTCACTTACATTAAGTTATTAATAAGAATCCGTGATTTTTGGGGGTTTTATTTTCTTGTGGATTAGCCCCCTTGTTTAAGCCTACCGTTAAGGTGTAAGAATGTGACAGGCAAATATATCCGTATCCCTGCTATAGACTTCCAAGGAGATCTAGAACAGTTTTCCATTCCCAGCCTTTACTTTAAAGTCTAAATATCCAAGCAGTATTTCATTGTGTAGTGTAAGCAGCCAGTACCAGCATCTCCTAACAACTTGTATCTCTATGTTGTAGTTCAGTCTATGGATATATAGCCCTTTACGAAAGGAAGCAAGCAAAATGAAATAATAAATACAGAAATAGAGCACAGGGTGGAGATTAAGGATACAAGGGACCCCAATGCCTCTCCATAGACAATGGGTTTAGTAAAGCAACAGCTGTTTGTGGCCTTGACCACTAACTGAATAGATTGTTCCATGTGTTGGAAGGAAAGATAAATACTTTTGTCATTTATTTTGATTTACAATACACAGAGAAGCAGATCATTGTAACAGGCAGCACAGCAGCCAGCCATGCACCCTCCCTTTTTGCAGACACACATCACTATAGGGGATTTGCAATACCCTACCCCCTGGCATTTCCCTGGCACTAACAGTAAAGAGCCAGACTTGCCTCTGAGCCGTGTATTTCTGCTCTCAGGAGCCAATGGTATGGAGTTGTGTGGTGTTGTGCTTCCCACAGCTAATTGTTACAACAACTCATTTCGATTCTTTGTTTGTCTGAGATAAAACACACAGCACCGGTGCATTTCTCATCAATCAGAAATAAGGCACCTTAATTAGGCACAATCTGCGTGTCTGGGGCCTAATTGTACAATTTTGCTCTGATCAGTAAGGCATCTGCATCATGTTTGTATACAAAACCCAGCAAATGTGCTTCACTAAGAACTCATCTTCCGTGTTTACTGCCCTATGAATCTCAAGTCACTAAGCACTGCCCTGCATCTGCTCAACTACAACTCCCCGCACCTCTCCATACACTTGAGGGAGTCTCAATTCAGCTGTAGATGAATGGATAATCCCTAAATAAACTCTGTTTTTTTTTAAATCATATTTATGGGAGTTTTTATAACCACAGAAACATAATTAGGTGATTATCATATAGAGAAATAGGAAATATGAGCTCCCATAGGAAGAAGAAGAACATGTGCACGTTTATATTCATTATCGTCTGCACAGCCCGTAATAAATGCAACTTTCCAATATACATTTTTTAAAGCTTTTATATTTATTTGTGAATGTTATTGCAGATGAAAGTTCTTTATTTACTAAATAGGTATGTTAGCTGGCTGCTGCTTTATTATTCAGTTGTCAAAACCAGTAGAGTACGGACAATGAAATTCATATAATTCAAATCATATAATATTTCTTACATTTAAAAATAACTTAAAAAAACACTTAATTTTCTTTAACTTTTTATTGTAAAGTTGCTTAGAATATTTTCTTTTATTAGGCAAAAATCAGCTTTTCCGTCCCCCCCCCAGTAATTATTATGTTTTATTTGAATCTACCACCAAGGAAGGGTAAGGGAAATAACCTTAAATACAAGACTTATACATTGTGTAGCTGTGTTACATTACACAGTACCAAACAGATGAGAGGTCATTGCTATCAAAGTTTGAATGGGTTTTGCTGTTCACTGCCCAGGGAAGAGGAATCACCTCTAGTGGCCCCTTGTGTGGCTAATAGCCCAGAGACTGGGAGAGGCAAGGCCTAATAGATAAATAGATGGAGGGAGAGAGAGACTAGTAGCTGCTACAGCAGGTAGACAGGATTAATGACAGGGATAAATAATGACATACAGTATTGGGAGAGAAGTAATGAGCCTGGGAAATAAGGGTTGTTTTTCAAAAAGAAATGAGTGGGAGAGAAGGAATCAACCTGTTGTAGGGGAGCTAAAATACACATTTATTGCAATGTCTTTCTGTCAGGGGGTGCAGAGCTGTGAGCTAACCTTATTATCCCCTCTGGCTGATTTACACCCATGTTATAGTAGTAAAGAGTTAAAGGGAATGACGTTGCCATTGTACCTTGTGTCCTTTGGTTGGTAAATTCTAGAGTAAATATAAATAGATGTGATACTGAGAGCAGCAAGCAACAATTCTCTCCATAATATAGTTTCATGCTAGCATAGTGGGGACTGAGATTAGTGTATTGTGCCTGTATATACTTGTACATATAACCACATACATACATACATAATTACACATATACTCAGGCTCACTCACTAACAAACTCACACTCAGCTAATACATATACAGGTATATATTCTATCAATGTATATGTACCCTGTATAATTAGACCAAGGATCAGCAAAATTTAAATTTCTTACAAAGAATGTATTATATATGATGATATATCCATGCCTGAATAATAGACACATTGACTAGATAGGCAGATGTTGATGATAGATAGATAGATGATAGATATAGATAGATTGGTTGATTATATCTACCATATTTGTGTGTAGGTACTTTGTTTTCTGCCTAATATTAGGGAAATTGTCCCTTTGATATATAATTTTCGAGACGAGAGTTGTTATTAATAGAGAGTACAAATGCAGCAAAAACCATTGCTTTACGGGAGAAGCCGGGAGTTGCTCGTTATGGTTACACGGCGCCTGAGCTGTTTGTAGGGATTTTCTTATTGCAGTTCAGTAGTGAGAAGGGAAAGCGATTTTGGGGGTTTCTATATAGAACGACCCCATGGTTTATAGAACAAAACCTTCTACTGTTTATATCGGTTTCCCTGATAGGGGTTTGTACTCGCAGCGATCTCGCCGCACCGATTGTGAAGCTTGCAGGATGCACTGTTTGGGCGGGGATCGGGGTGAGAGAACTCTGCGTAAATATACTTGGAATATCGCAGTGATTGATTAGAGCGATCGCAGTTGTTGCAGTGCGATTTTAACGTAATGGTATTGGCAAGGCAAATCACTGCGATAAACAAATGCATATCATGACAATAGATGTAATTTACAGAATTGATGCTAAAAGGCAGAGAATGACAAATGCACCGCTGACATTTCATGTGAAATGCTATCCCCCCCATGTTCTGCCGTAAATGTCAGAGATGTGCGGTTGCTACTAATCGCACGCTACTGCCGAGCAGCCCAGAGCTCAGTGTTTGTTTGTTTACTCCAAGGAAGGGGAGGGCTGCCCAAGTGTAACATGTCTATATCTTCAGTATAATTGAATCGGATGTTTACTAATAATTACACACCAAACACATCTGATTTGGCTGCTGTGGGACGCTGCTTTCCCAGCATCTCATTTGCTAAATGCATTTCATAAACTCACTTTACAAAACAAGAACCGATTATGGCAAGCGACTTGGGTTGGATCGACTGACCTGCGGCGCCGATCTGTGCGGGGATGTGTTGGGCCTGCAGACTGTGAGCGACCAGTCGCACCTCACCCCTCTAATAACCCCAACACATTTCTCTTATTATTTATGTTCCATTCGATGCACAACGAAATACCTTTGTATAATTGGTTTTATTAACAAAATACTTTATCGAATCAAATATCGATGAATTTAGATATTTTTTTTTAATTATTGTAATTCCTTCTTTACTTTGTATCTATCTGCTACATATATTTTTTTCTATTGTCTATCTTACTATCATCTATCTATCTACCTATTATTATTATTACCTATCATCTATCTATCTATATCTATCTATCTATCTATCTATCTATCTATCTATCTATCTATCTATCTATCTATCTATCATCTATCTATCATCTATCTATCTATCTATCATCATCTATCATCTCTATCTATCACTATCTGTCTCTAATTTATGGTAAATAGCTAGCGCTGCGACTGAATGTTGAAGGTACTTGCATCTTTCCTAGATAAGATCCTGATTGAATTCAGACTTCAGAATGTGATATTACCTGCAGATTCAATACAAATGTTTCAGTGATGCTAGTGTTATATTTGATAGTGAAATAAATAGCTATAATGACATTTATTTCTGTAACACTACAGATCGAGCAATTTAGCCTGCTAGTGGGAATGCATTTGTAAATACATTTTTACAATTAAAGCACAACAAATACCAATTTCCGGATACTGGCAGTAATTTATAGTAAAAGTCTTCGTAATCATTCGTAATCATTCTTTCCTACTAATATTTTTTTTATCAAATACATTTATTTTGTATATATAATACACAAACACACACACATGTATATATGTATATTTATCTAAATATCTTTACATACACGCACACACACACACATATATATATATATTTATATATATATATATATACATTTGGTTGGAGGGACCTATGTGCAGCAATAATTTGGGAAAAAAATGTGTTTTCCTAGTTATTACCATAATTTCCCTTTATGTGCATTTCTCCGACTTTGTTCTTTGAGCTGAATATGAAGGGGAGTAATATCCCATCACTGTCACATATGAAACTGTTCACCTAAGGCTAATGGCAACACTGGAGACTGACTGCCAAGGTGGGGGCTGCGCCTCAGTAGAAAGGATTGGGGGGCCCAAGCAATAGGTACCAGCAGTCTGTCAGTGGCACACAGGCAATTTGCACACAATTCACAGTGGGGGTGCGTATTGCTGGTTTGGCCCCTGTAAACCCTATAAAATACTCTGTGTGGGGCCCAGTGATATATAATACAACATGCAGCTCTCCTGTTATTGTTGCACTACAACTCACAGAATCACTTCCTGGGAGCTTTAGTAAAACAGCATAATATATATATATAATTATATTTTATATACAGATAGACAGATATATGGAAATAAATGTGTATAAGTGGTTATGTTATGTAGAACATTTAATGCTGAACCATCTTAATCCCTATAAGCCCCGGGTTCCTATCCAGTCTGGAATGTAAATAACGGGATAACTTTGCGCTGACAGCGCTAAGAGCAATGGGAAGCAGGCAGAGGGCAATTAGACTTGTGCACCGGCGGTTCCTATTTGCCAAGCCAGATGCCCTCATTTTGCGCAACAGGTTTTAACCACGGAATAAACCTTTCTGACAAGCAGCAGCCCCTGTACTCACTCCCCCTTCCCTCTGTTTATTTTAGCCAGCTTGATCTTCGCACCTTTGTTATTCGTAACGTAAATCGGATCGCCGGTGTGATGTACAGTCTTTAGTACAAAGCAGCCGTAGGGGTAACAAACACAATCGCATGTAATCCGGCTGCATATGTGAATAAGGGAACACAGAGTTGTAGGGGACGATTATGCAGCCAGTGGGTGCCCATTCAGCAGGGATTTTCCCATCGGCTCAGCATGAGAGAGACCCTGGGGCTGAATAAGCCTGGGAATAAGGTACAGGTCCCGGGGAATGCTCCTTAAACATCCCTTGTCTGTTAGCGCCTGGGATACCCCTAACGGCGCTAATTAGATCTGTCATGTGCATTAGCAGCATTGCCTGCAAGATAGGGCGGAATCCTCTGCGATTCAGTAAATAATGTCATTATGTTCTGCTACTAATCATTCAGAAATAGGGATTTATAGATATGATATATATAAAAACTATAAACATTTAGGGTGCAAGGGCGGTCATTATTAACGAAATCTGTATTCAATTATTTGCTGTATATTATATAATTTTATATATATATATATATATATATATATATATATATATATATATATATATATATATATTTATTTACTAATATATGTGTGTATATATATACATATAATATATATGTGTATATATATATATATATATATATATATAAATATATATATATATATATTTATATAAATATATATATATAGATAGATATAGTTTTGCTTTGTTTTTGGTTTTTAAATTTGTAACTGTCCCAGCTAGAAGAAGACACAAAAGTCGGCAGAAACGTTAATCGCATACTTTCGTGCAGTTGGTTGATATTGATGTCAACAGAAAAGTAACACTGTACCTGTATTGCTCCCATCCCCCCATGCCCTTGATTAAAGGCAAAATATATTCACATCACATTACAGGAGGATTCGTTTTAGTTTCTCAATGAATGAAAGTGATTTAACCATTTAAAGACCAATAAAGACCAACTATCAGCGTAGACTGTGGCTAAAATAAACGGGAATATTTGTTTAGTAATAATTATACCATATGAGTGGGCTGTATGTAATCCCCCAATCATTTATATGCGAATAAAACACAGATACTTCTTGCCCTTCTACAATCCTTCCATCGCCCGACTTAGATTTCAGCCAATGATCTGCAGGAAGGGAGGGAAAAAAAATCTCATTTTTCATGGGAGAGAAGTGTTTGTTTAAAGAGGCTGTGGCCCTTGTAGCTGATAGCAGGAAATTTACATCAAAATGTGGACGGTTTATGCGGATTTATTTATTTAACCATTGGACCTTTTGCTTAAAAGGTTTGCACTGGGTTTTAAGTTCTCTCCCACAAGTGATGTGTTTCTAAATATAATGCCATTTTCCTGCAATTAAAGAGATTAACAGCAGCTTGCATAACAGTTTGGTGACTTTTTTCAGAAAACACACCAAACGTTTACCCAGGCTACATTACATTGTTTTGTGGTTTGGAAAAATTTCATTTAATACCCAGAAAGGATATTCATATTTTTTTCCTTGAGAAACACTAAGTTTTATTAAGTAAAAAAAAGCAGATTGGCTATATATATTATTATTTTTGTTAGTTTATTTTATTCAGTTTATCTATCTATCTATTATCTATC